>NW_024609836.1:67644123-68844123 GCF_016920785.2 Ixodes scapularis
GGGATAGAATGCGAAAGTTTGAGAACGTGACGTTACATGGATCGAAAGAGAATTGAGGAAAAACGGAACTTTCTCAGTAAGCTGACGCCCCCATATATAAGCCTAAGTTCCCCGTGAAAACAAAAATGCATCGTGGGCGCCTGTAGCATCTATTTCAGTGAAACAAACTTGTCAGCACGAAAGAAAACAACATTGCCATTCTTGCTGACAAGTGTTTTCCACTGGTCTAAATCCCCCGAACTTTCACGATATAAGTACTTGTTTTGACGATATTAGGCTTCGGTGGATTGACGATATTAGGCTTAGGTGGACGTCAGCTCATGGAGAAGTTAATTTTTTTTTTCTCAATTATCTTAATTTGGGTGATGTCGTCATCTTCGCGGAGTTTGAGCTTTCTGCGCTGAATAGTTTATTTACCCGGCCAAAAAACACGGTTCTTTTTCCTCGGGACCTCCATGTGTATCTCCCTTCCACGCAATCGGACACGAAACTAAGTAACACTCATCCCGTGTAACGATTGCTTCCACGAGGTATGGACTCCCTCCCGTAAACCGCTGTAAGGCGCAACAGCGGCCTGCTCTTGACAGCCGCTCAGTTACGGCTTGACCTAATTTCGCTGTCAGCTGTTTGAGTTACCGTTCCAGGTAGACAGTTAACAAATGTTGCCCAGGCACAGACCGTAGAAACGTGTGATGTGGGCACAACTCCGACAGGGCTAATATATCTTCTCTGAATGTGCTTAAAGGCATGTACGAGTTAGTATGTCGTTTGCGTGGCGTGTTCTTTTTTCCCAAATTTAACTTTGCTAAAAAAAAAAAAGATGTGCCAGAGCGTTGCGAATATTTGCTCCGGCGTTTGTGCCATTGTAGTCAATTTCTAAGTATAATTTTTTTGCTTGATCCGTTGTATTTCTTTTCGGCAGTTTGGCCAATTATCCATCTGAGAAAGTCATGTTATAAATTTTTTATTCTAAAACGATGTAACTCAAGGAAGTGTAAACGAACTCTCCTACCATAGTCCCGTGAGGAACTGACAGTATTTTGGAAGAAGTAATTACCGTAATATTCCGAGTCACCGCCCACCCCACTTTTTGGGCAATTACCGATTTCCTGAAAAAAAAAAAAGAAAAAAAAAACGAACACCGAGTGATCGCCCACCCCTACGAATACCCCAACGCAGACTCTGCGATCCGCGAACATTCCTCCTACCCGAATGACGTGGCCGCGGACCTTGCGGTTGGAGGACGTCCGCGACAAAGTAAAACGAAGGACGGAAAGACATTTCTGTTTACTGATTTTCTCCCCAATTTCTGCGACTCCGAAAAGTCGCAGAGTATAAGGTCAAAGTCCGTCTCCACCGAAATAAGGTCACCGAAAACCCTCTGCTTCTCCCGGAACGTCGCGACCGCGGTTGGTATGGTTGTGCGATGTTTCAGAAAAAGCCAACGGGTAAACACACTAAACATGAGGAAGATACACAGAAAGGGGGGGGACGGACAACAATGACTTCCAACGAGCAACAACATTTATTGACCCGAAGTTTGCATATATAGGTGAAGGAGGGGAGGGTGAAAGATGCCACAGTGGAAGGGGTAGAAGCAATGGTAAACAAAGATTTGCTGGAACGCCGCTCACAGACGTGTGTAAAGCGCTCCCTTTCGAGCTCCATGTTCGTGGTGTAATCCACGCTACGCAGCGATGCCGCTTCAACCCGCGTTGATAGCACGCCGCGCACGAACGGACTCACGCATGTGTATATGCACCAAACAAGAAAGTTGCACAAGATCCTGCTCCTTGTGGCTGACAAGGCACCCGACTCGGCCCGACTCCAAAGTATTTGCCAACGCGATCGCCGTCTTTCCCGCCTCCCCAGCTTCGCTCTTCATCGCTTCTCGCCCGCGGGATCGCTCGCTCGCTCGTTGCGCCTGGTTGGTTTTTCTTTTTTCTTGTTGACTCCTTTTTTCCCCCTTTTTTTTTAATATCGAAGAGAACATTGGCAGTGTTAGGAACGTGCTTTCACGAAAGAAACGTTCGCGCTGTATGCCGATCGGCGGTCTCCATATCGCGCATATGCAAGCAACGGACTTTGCTATTGTAAAACATGCTTTCATGAGCATTTGTTGCATAAAACAATGAAACAATTCGAGTTTGTGTTTAATCTATCTCTTGTGCAGCCGCGCTAGATATATGTACAAAAAAAAGAAGAAGACATGGCCCACCCCACTTTTTTTATGAATTTCAGGCAGCAGGGGGGTGGGCGATGACTCGGGATATTACGTTAGTCTGCACGCCCCACGTTTCTTCAGCCGCCAGAACCAACTGGCCTAGACCGCCACTTTGCTGCAGTTTGATTCAAGATTCGCCAACTTCTTCTCGTTCCTGATGCTTTTTTTATTCATTGGTGCTTCTATACAGTATTTGCCCAATATCCTTTGTACCAATATAATTAAAGTTATACAGAAGAGCGGGACGATGACAGACATGTGCAGGCTGCCGTCCCTCCCCTTTGCTTAGTTTTCAGCATATAAGTATCTACGTCAACACGATCGTCCAACTCCCCCCTTCCCCCTTTTTTTTTCGTACCAAAACACGATATATTTGCGCTGTCAATAATTCAGTAGAAAGAGGGTTATGTCATTAACCACGTGACCCATAAGAACTAGTACTTGCTTAAAAAAACGAACAGCGGGCTGGTAACTATCACACATAAAGATATGCCGTATCTTCTATTTAATTGCAGTAAATACCTTGGCTTCTCGAAAATAGCGGGAAACAATATTCGCGTTTTCCAGTTGAGTATTCGATACCATTAAAAAAAAATGCTTTTCAGTCTGGCAAACTTCCTTTTGAAGCTGTACTGTTGCTATTTCAAAACGTTATGAAATAAAACAATATTTTAATTAGTTACGGTGTGATCATAGATGTATGTATTAGCTCTTCTCTTCTTGGGTGTTGCTCCTCTCATATCATGACATTAGGCAGTTTTAGTAGATCGTTTCGCAAACTCTGAGAACGATACCACTACACGATGCATGCACGAAGGCGGAGAGTATTGGGTACTGTTATCGGAACGATGGACTAAAACTCCCCAAACGAACGATTGACTAAAACTCGGGGAGTTTTACTAAAGCTCCCCAATGGGAAGTGTTACTAAATATCTCCAAAGAGAGCTTTAGTAGATTCTTCCGATAACGATATCCGATAACGATACGATGCATGGGCAAAGACATCGCGGCGGAGAATCGGGTATAGTTGTCGGAAATATTTACTAAAACTCACTATTATTGTGACTTGGTAGGCTAAAGTTGTGCTCAAGATGCTCGCGAAACCTGTTGGGTCCGGTGGAAAATGATCGTCAGCGTATTATTATTATTATTATTATCTCACAGCATTGTACTTCAGTCGTATTCGTCAACCCATTCATGGTTGCTCTGATACAATTGTTTTAAATTAATCTAACTTCTGTCTGCAAGTCTTTTTTTTTTTCAAGTTATGTTGAAACCTAGGTTGTCTTGAAAAAACTGCTTAATGAATTTCTTCCTGAAGTTTTTTTTTTGTAATTGATTACGTGGGTTTATACGTAAAACAAATCCCCTTGTACATCTGACCTCGGCCATATGAAGAAACAAATCCGTCGGTAGCTATCGTCGCACACACCTAATCTGCACCATTATGAGTGTTTCGTCGGAGCGCGAGACAGGTCAAGGCTTATAGATGGTTCGGTGTAATTAACTGATTATGGTAAGCAGCAATCACTTGGGTATAGGAGATGGCGGCTGCTGCAACGTTTCAGAGATGTGAAATGTGCGGATAACCTCTTACGAGTCCAGAATACACACCCCCTAGGGTGTGTATTCTAGACTCGTAGGTACTCGTAGGTACTCGTAGGTACTCGTAGGTACTCGTAGGTACTGGAACAAATTCACATCCACATATACAAGTTTTTTTGTTTTCTTTCTTGGCTCAGGTGACGAACGTGTTGGTCATCCGCGAGGGTCTCCGCCTTTCCGCCTGCTTTCTTCCTAGCCACGCGATGACGTAGCGCAAGCGCACTGGCGACCAATCTCCGAGGGAGGCGTCCGCCATTAAATTGCAAACGATCTCGATCAATCCAACAATCTAGGCTCTCTAGGAACAAGAGGCGACAGAGGCGCCGCCGTGCTCCTTTTCCATTGCCATATTTGAGGGCGATGTTTAGTGCGCATGCTCAGAACGAACATGGGCTGCTAAGACCGGTCACCTCGATGGCGCGGAATGCACGTTGCCAAATAACTGTGGAAGGTAACCGTCAGCACGCGCTCAGCAGTCGCGCCCACAGATCTGACCGCGAGTGAATACTCCCTATTCGTGACGAGAAAGTCGCGAGGGTCGCTGCTGTTTTCCTTACTGTGGGTATAAGGAAAAGCACGTGCTACCCACGCGGTTATGTTTTGATTTTTATAGTGAATAGAAGCTTACCATTGCACGTGCTTGCACCAGCAGAGAGAGTTAAAGTATCCTAACTCTAAGTTGTAAAAAAAAAAAAAAAAAAAATTACCCAGCGGCGATATTTAAACTTCTCGCCGCGAATAGTGTGATAACTGAGGTGAAGTGTAACTGCATTTAAAGGGGACTTAACTGCGGCTAAGGGTGCCCGTGTAACATGGATTGCTGTATGTACCCTCTGAAGCTTCGAAAGAAGGAGCAAGAAATTATCAATTCTATTTCCTGTGGAGATGGTCAAATGTGCTTACAATTTATTCCGCTTTTAAAAAAACACGATTCTTAGCGTTCATTTCTTTTTTTTCCTGCACACTTAGGGGATCTGCAATTGCTTCGATCCCGTGTTTATCATATCACAGGTCCAAGGTATAAATACAGAGGGGGAATGGGGGAGGGGGGGGGGGGTCCATGAGACAGTCGGTCTTGGAAGGTTACAATAACGCAGATAGCGCGCTGCTGCGGTCTAGTCAATGGATGACCTTCAATAGACAAGAATAGTCGCCACATATTTTTTTTTCTTTTTTCTCTCTCGCTCGTATTTTATCGCGATATTAGCACTCGACGGGGCTCGGGACCGCGGAAACAGCGACGATTGGACCAGTTTGCGCTGGTGAGAGAACCCGGGACTTGGGAAATGATACTCGGCGTATTACACCATGTATAACGTATGCAGTGCCTCCCCTTCTCCCACACCGCCGCTTCGCTAGCGACTTTAATACCCTAAATTTGAAAAAAAAAAAACAAAAAAAAAACAGTATCCAGTTGAAATAAAATCATAAAATCTAAAGGTAACACCCATTTTCTCGCAAACGGGTGAGATTTGTTGGTCAAAGTACCCAGTGAGTGTTCAAAAGCTATTCAGGTAGCACGTGAACTAATGGTGTCCAGGACAGGCGGTGACAAGTTACGCCTGATGTAGAAGGCACAAAGCAAAAAACTCGAACATTGGACTTTTTTCTTTATGTGGCCTAATTTCGGTACAAGTCTTCCATCTCTCGAGACCAGTCAAAGTTCAATAAAACGTGATATAAATGAGATCAAACTCCATATTATTAGGCCGAACATTAATTACGCTCTTACTCGCAGAACCGCCGAGAAAGCAACCGTGTGGATCGGGCGTCTCATTCGGGACATTTTTATGCAAGACCGTTCACATCACATGTATTGTTGATTACGCCTGCTCTACGGACTTGGTAGACCAGCACCGAATAGCAATCGAGTGTCGGGCCATGTTTTCACGCTGCCCGCCCCAACGTATTTCTTCTCCACAAGCCGAAAAACAAAATTGGGTTCTGTGTATGTTTATACAAACTAGAACTTGGCCCGCCTCAACGGGCGACGAGTCTCCCAGCTGTAGATGAGAATTTAGCCAGTGCAGTACAACCGCTAGCCTGGGCTCTTTAACGTGCATCACGCAGTAGTGATACACGACCGCACGCCGGTACGATGCTCATCAAGATCGAAACGGGCAGGGGTGGGGATTGAATCCAGCATCCTGGGTTCTGCAGCGCGAGGTTCACAAGCCGACTTGTCACAGAACTCGTCAGGGGCACTGCCTTATTTCTTGATTGGTCCACGTCCGCGTAGCGATTCAATACCGTGGATATGGTACATGGTGGTGTTTATTTGGCGTGTTTTTATCTGTATCCGACTATAGTCTAATAGTGACAAATGAGGAATGAAGCGTCACAGGTCTTGTTCTCGTCCGCTGAAGCGAGATATCGTCACATGGCTCCTCAGTCGGTTAACCTCTTCGTCTTTCCAATAAAGTGTCTTTATTCTGGTACACTCTGAGAGCGCCGCCAAAATCTCCGAGATATCAATTTTTGGAACTGCGGTTTGTCTTGTTAATTTTCCCGGTTTGTGAGTTCCCTCAGAGCAGAAGACGTACAGAAGATTCTGGTGTTCATCGCCTCGTCATTTGACGCGGCGCGCGCCAGATGCCTTCATGGCCTTTCATGGTGGGCTACTTGTCTTTCAGCAGCGGCACGACTTTCTTGAGCGAAAATGTATAATCTAACACTCATAATACTTGTACCTCTGTCGCTCCGCCGCGGGTTGGCCCAAGCTTAGAATCGCTGGCTCGAAGACAATTACATGAGCCCGTTGTACCGATGAACGCAGTGGACGAACGCCTCAAGCCGCACGAGACACTCTAAATGAATTCCCCAATTTCGTCCGCAAATCTCGGAACCGCGATTTAGGAAGATATATTTTCTAATTGACCCTCGGGTTGAAGTTCGGCTTGGGCTATAATCCATGATTATTCAGCAAGGGTCGTGGATTCGCATTTTCTGTCTTTACCTGCACCATTTCCCATTAACCATCCGTTCCGTCAAAGAGGAGGAAACGAAGGGATGCCCAGCCCGGTCCCCGACCACCCGTTCGGGGTCGTCCTCAAGGTGATATCCCTCTTTCTCATCGTCATCACCCTGCCCTTCTCCCTCCTTCTCTGCCTGGTCGTCGTACAAGAATTCGAGCGGGCCGTCATCTTCAGACTGGGCCGGCTGCAGCCAGGAGGAGCCGCCGGTCCGGGTCTCTTCTTCATCATCCCGTGCATCGACGAGTACCGTGTGGTAGACCTGCGGACCGTGGTCTTCAACGTGTGTCCACAAGAGATCCTTTCCAAGGATTCGGTGACGGTAGCCGTAGACGCCGTCGTCTACTACCGCGTCTTCAATCCGGTCGCCGCCACCGTCAACATCAAGGACCACGCCCGGTCCACCATTCTTCTGGCCGCCACCATCCTGAGGAATGTGCTGGGGACCAAGATGCTGTCCGACGTCTTGTCGCAGAGGGAATCCATCTCGCGTACGATGCAGACGCTTCTGGACGTGGCCACAGATCCGTGGGGGGTGAAGGTCGAGAGGGTGGAGTTGACAGACGTCCAGCTGCCCGCTCAGATGCAGAGGGCCATGGCCGCCGAAGCGGAGGCCGTGCGAGAAGGGAGGGCGAAGGTTGTGGCGGCCGAAGGTGAGCAGCGGGCAGCCGTGGCGCTCAGGAATGCCGCTAACGTGATAGCTCAGTCTCCAGCTGCGCTTCAGCTCAGGTACCTGCAGACGCTCGGAACCATCTCGGCGGAAAAGAACTCAACAATCGTGTTCCCGTTGCCTCTGGAGCTGTTGCAGACTCTGCTTTTCAGATAGATAGGAGGATATAACCACCGATTTAGTTTTGGGCTTCTTTTGTCGGAAGGAACCATTGGAGATACGACGTCGCATTTACGAAAGCAACGTCTGTAACCCTTTATTTAAAAAAAAGAAGAGGTTGGGAAGCACATGAGATTTGCGTAAATATCTGCTTGTTTGACCTTTTCCGCTGCACGTCATATTCCGCGATACAGTTACCTCTTCGTGATAATCCTTCACAAAGGCCGATTGTAGTCACCGCACCTCCGCACAGTCACATAAGTCACTCGCTTGCCACAAATGGAAATTATTTGAGAAATAAGCACGTACTGCGTAAGGAACTCGCAGCTTTGAACGTTAGTGGTATACCGCGGTATAATAATCGAATTCCGTTTTAGAACAACTTGAAGCTCTTGGAAAACTCGGGGGCGCACCAAAGTTATCACTTGTGAAGCATGCAGGCACAAAGCTAGCTGTGGTGGAACGCGGATGATTAAACCATTATCGCGTTCCGCCACTGCTAGCTTTGCGCCTGCTTCACGAGTGGTAACTTTGGCGCGCCCCCGAGTTTCCCACGAGCTTCAAGTCGTTGTAACAAAAGTTGATTTAGTGGTTTTCGATGACGCTCAGTAAATTTCTAACTGGAACCATATGTGTATTTTCACTAATTAAAATATTAATTACGAATTTGAATTAATGAACCGACTTGTCGCAAAGATTAGCCACCCACATAATGTCCCCTGGCCGTAAACTCACCTGCATAAACCGCACAAGTGTGACTTTCACGCCTTTTTTTAAACAAATCTGTAAAGCTTAAAAAAAAACACCCCGTGCATAATGTTTGTGTTTGACTGTATTGTATGTTTGTGTTTGTGTATAATGTTTGCGTTTATTTTTCGTCTGTGTTGTGACGCACCGCCGATGTTGCTGTTTGTGAGAATCAATCAATAAATAAACATAAAGCGCATTGGCGTGACGTCAACGAGTTTGGATCGAAATACGAGGGAGGGCAACTGACGCTTGGACGTCGGCCGGATGAGACGATCGAGGTGGTTGCGAACTTGATATCTTTGGATGTCCGGTGTGTCAGAACAACACCACCTAGATAAGCAGAAGGTCTCCGCACCGTCATCACAGTCGGGTCGATCGAGGCCTGAGATTGGGCACGAGTGCTGCGTCAGTGTTCGGCCGGGGCTTGTGTCCAATCAGCGCGTCGAAGGTCGGACTCGGGACCAATAGCCGAGTTAGCGCGATACGACCGTGATGATGTTTCATGAAGGGAGAGGAGGCGGTGCGGAGGCTTTGATAATTCCAGGTGGTGTTGGTCAGAACCGGCCAGAACCAGTCATATCCGGGGCCAGCAGTTATCGCGGTTGCCCCGACGGCGATATTGAAAGGAGCGCTGTTCGCCGGATTAATTTATTTATATGGTATATTGCTTTCTGCTGTTATTGTCGCTACCCGCGGATACATGGACGCAACCGTGACGCGTCGGATAGAGATATGGTAATTATGATTGGGTCGAAGAAGAAGAAGCAGTGGGATTGGCTGCAGTGGTGCCGAAACGGGGGGGGGGGGGGGGGGGGGGGGGGGTGAAATGTAAACATTACGGGGAAGTCTGTGACTATGCTGAAAGGTTTGTTTGGGCTAGTTGGTTATTTGACATCTTGAGGTAAAAACAGCGCCACTGGACAAGCACGAAGAACAAAAACAGGAGATCAGCACCCGAGTCATGGTGAGGCAAGTGTCAAGTCAAGCCACGGATACGGAATCCAGCCGTTGCATTTCAGAGCGTGTCGACGTGTTAGTCCAATCAAAACCTGTCAATAATCTTTCCCAAAAAACGCAGAGCGGAATATTTGAGAGAAAATTCACTGGCACTGTTGCCGGCAGGTAAGGAAGCCGGATCTATAGTAGTGCAGAGAGAAGAGATTCAGAAGCCGTCCAGTCTGTTTATAAATATAAAGTGTAAAAAAGTGACATTAGTCAGAGTAAAACATTAGGCTACGGGCATATGCAAAAGCTCGAATTAAAAAAAAAAAATTGCCAAAAGCGATTGAAAAAAAAAAAACAGCTTGTGTCTAGATATTTTTTTTTTCTGGAAAGGCGTTTAAGGCCGATTGTCCGCTTAGTTTCAGAAAAAGAAGCGTGGCAAAGATCTTTCGCCCTATTTTTAACAGTTATAACAATATATTCAGAATTAGAAACTCTGACCAAGTCATATAACTTTTAAGTGGAAATAAAAGAAGCCTTTCAGCATTTTTTATCGATGTCAAAGACTCATATTACCCAATTGCACATGAACTGATTCGCAATATTATACTCCATCTCACTAAAACCGTGCAGTACAGCCAAAGCTACAGGAGAGAGAGTGTATGCCAATTTGTCAAAAAGAGGGAAAGGAGGAATGTGAGAGAAGGGCTGGGATTCCCCTGTTTCTCCTTTCCCTCCTCTTGAACAGGTCGGGATACACTCTCTCTCCCGTAGCTCTGGCCGTACTGCACGGTTTTAGTGAGACAGGGTATGGCGGGAAACGGTGACGTTTTAAAAAAAAAAAAATATATATATATATATACACTAAGCTTTTTTTTTACTATTTGCCTATTTTGGCTCGACTTACACAAAATGGCGTAACGACATCTTTATTAAAAAAATAGAGGATATGCATCCCCAGCATAGCCCCGATCTTGAGTGATATATGTCTAGCTACTATTGACAGGGTAATTCTAGGTCGGCTGCGAGACACACAAGTAGCCAATATTTTCATATTTGTCGATGATTTTCTTGTGCTTTTAGATTGTGAACATCAAAAAATTGATTCCCAGTTTTCTCAGACTGTGGCTGTTTTTAAAGATTGCCTCGCGCCTTCGCGATTGACGTATGAGTTGCCCGTGAACAATGCTTTCAAATTTTTATACTCGGACATGTATTCTTCAAGTGGACATATAGCAAGCCCATCCTGTCCTTTAGTTCAGCACACTCGGGGATCGCGAAGAGAGGAATTGTTAACTCATATTTTATCTCCGCATTGTCAAAGTCCCGCAAGCATCTCTTAACAAAGTTTTTTCTTGTCTGTTTAGTCAGATAGACAGATTTCTGAGTACCGGTTATCCTCAGATAATTTTAACGTCGGTGACAGAAAGGCTGATAAAGAAGTTAAAAAAAAAAAAAAACATTCAACTGCCGATGAACGCCCAAGGATTCGTAGTAAGAAAATATTTGTTGGCCCTTACCGGCAAATGGGTCCCACAATTTAAAGAAAATAGAACAAATGGTAGACGTAGAAGTCGTTTTTTCCGCGTCAGAAAGGCCGTCCGTTTTTATGTAAAGAAGTCAACGTAATCTAAGACGGAGGAACTAAAGGAAATTGCACGAGGAAGCACCGTCAGCCTTTTATCAAATGTCAGGAATGTGTTGTTTCCAATTCCCTTGTTATGGCGAATAAAAATAGCGCAAAAAAAGAGGACAATTCTCAAAGGAAGTAAACGGAAGAAGCGATGACTTACAACTGGGTTAACATGAAGAAAACATGAACCCGAGTAATCCTAAACATGCCACTATGCTAAGTCTGTATATAAGATATATGCTCTTTTTAATATAACGCAATCGACGGTGCACTGACGCGCGTGCCTTCTGCATATTGCGCCATAAGGAATGCTTCCGTCATTTCACGAGTTTTTCTTTGTTTTGCGGTCGCGTCACAACCTCTATGTCAGCAATGTTTGGTGCACACGCACATTAAGCAGTGCACTTCCGGTATGTGCATTGAGATACGACTGGAAGTACACAGCACGACGCTTTTCTGCACCGGTGCTCGCGACTGCAGGTGCACCACACCTTCAAAGAAGCAGGATAATTAAAAAAAAAAGAATAAAGAGTAGAGATGAGCTGACCAGAGAAATAACGGAAGCCTACGAGATAAACGAGTAAAAAGACAAATGTGTCAGCATGCCATCCGTCACCCTCTCAGATAAGGAGTTGCAGTATTTGGCGTAGGTTAAAATATGCAAGCTCTTGTAACGCACTAGCTTTATCTGGTTTCACAGATGCCAAGATTGCTCGCGAGTTTTTTTGTTTTTTTTTTTGTTCTTTTGCGTATTTAGTTTGTTTTTGCGTTGCTTAAAGGGACACTGAACCTAGGACTCTTTCATTTTATACTTCGATTAGGGCAGGCAAATCTCAATATAAACGTTCGTAGAAAAAAAAAATTGTTTGCCCAATATTTACGCTCAAATACGAATCTTTCGACTTGCGGGTGGAACCGAAATTGTACCAATGTGGGATGATAATGATGATAGCGTTTGTACAAAACTTAAGCGACTTAAGTGTGACGATCGCGCTTGCGAAAGTGATTCAATGATTTAGCATAGCGGAGCTGTGATGGGTTATACACCTCTTCATCTCAGTAGTTACCCGACCGGCGGGTAGAGGGCGCCGCCGCACTCGCCGCCTTTGGGTGGCTTCAATTTGATTGGTTTCGGTTTCAATGCTCTCGCGCTGTGTTTGTGTTATGTCAGTTTCGGATAATTTCGTGAAGAAAATGGGCCGGTTATAGCGCACAACTGATAAAACTGTGGTACTGAGCCAATTTGAGAACCACAAAGTAGTTTCGGGTCCTTTTCGCGGGCTTTTTTACGGACACTTCACGATGCATCTGGTGATCACGCTCGGCGGCGAAACGGCTATGATGCACAAGGAGGATTCCAATTATCTAGGGCCGTAACCACTGACCCTAGTCTTCATAAAAATAAAAAAATAAAGAGGATATTGAGTAGGTGTACAGTAAAAAGTCAGGTCCACAAACTGATTAAAAACCTTCTGAATCGTCGCGAAAAACACATAAAGTCGCCAGCTCACTGCTCACTATCTGATTTTCGCGGACACCAACTTTTTATGAACTCCAGAGGCTTGAAATATATCCTATAATGAACGAAGATAATCTAAAAAAAAAAAAAGAAGTGATATTGTCTTGTGCTGTTTTCCTTAACGAAATTAATTACTCGAGATATATTTCGATAGTCCGTCCTAGGTCGGGTGGGAAACTCCTTTAGCTATTGACGCTGCTAAAGTACTTATTAAAAACGTTTCACAAAGTTGGCATTAGACAATGAGCTATTTATTTTACTGACATTTGATTAAGACGTGCTTGGCACATGAGATAAGTCACAGGCCCATCAATTGAAGTCTGGAATGTTGTCTTTGTGCAAATTTAGCCAAATAAAATTAAAGGGTCAGAGAGAACTGATCTCCCGTACCTTTGGCTGAAGTCGAATACAAGAGTCGAATACAATACTTCATGAGCCTGCATAGACAGATCTTCATGGAAACTGATGCGATCTACTATCAACAACGCTCACATCAGGTTATTTCTTTATATACTGCTTCTTTGCGGCATAACATAATGTGAGCTCAAGGCACTTCCAAGCGGCCTGTGACAGATTTTTTTTTTTTTTTTTTTTTCAGAGTGGTCTTTGTGTTAAAATAATTAAAATAAATACATTCCATTTCGTGTTAAAAAATGTCAACACCCTTTAATGACTGCAGATATGGGACCGAACATGGTGTACAGTTTGTCTAAGTTCATAAATAAATCAAGCAAATTCAGGTGTTATGTCGTGAACAAACAAATCACCTGATGTGGACGTTACCATTACCCCGAGCATCAGATAAAATGTGAGTTAAACGTTCGTTACTTGTATATCTTATATGCCCCATATAATTAAAAACAACTATTTTAAATTTGTTATGAAGCCAAGGCACGAGACTCTCAGGAAAAACACATAGCTTCATATACTGAGTGTTTTAGTTACATTCCTTAAGATGCTAAGTGCGCGGCTATACATGTACATTGCACTATACTTATTTCAATTATTCCGCCACTATCACTGAGCGAACTTCAGTTATCATAAATAGTTGGGCTCAATATGCGCCAGGGCTGACGCTGATTCCTGTACATCTTCCCTTCTCACATGTATCCAGTACGCCGACGGTGAAAGTAGTACAAATATGTTACAAAACAAACTGCAGATGTCGTCGTGCACATTTATGGCATGCAATTAAGGTGTAAATGTAAGCATCGGCCGGCAATTGACAATAAGGCGAGAAACGCGGTGAAAAGCGGCGAAAAATGCGAATGCAACGCCTTCGGCAAGGCGCGGAGGGTAGAGTGGAGCGACGCCTTGAAGCTACCTTATGGCGGCCGCGTCACGTGATTTCAAGATGGCAGCGCCCATGAGACGGAGGCTGAAAAGGTCTATTAGCGATGTGCGCGGCCAAAAGCGTCGCTGCGGTCAGCTTTCCACGATTGGCCAAACCATGGGCATATGAGCATTGTCAGATTGTCAACTTTGACGGTGTCAGTTTCGGATTGCGATGGCTCCTAGCTTCTACTGTGCTTTTTAAACACACCATCAAACTCGCGGTCGCACCCGATGGTAAGTAGCCAGAATAACAACTGGTGACGTCACGGCGAGGCAAAACCCAGTCGTGACGTCACGGAGGGAAGCCATAAGAGGGCGCCACCGAAACATCTCGGCGCTAATAGCGGGGCGGAGAGCCATCGATAAGGCAGCGCCAGCTTGCACCGCAGGGGATAAAAGGTAAAAGAAGTACATCGAGGGGCTTCGCAATCCAACCATAGCTTCACTGCTGCCTGCCTTCAATGTTTCGAGCTCAACGTACCGTGACAAATTTCGTTGTGGCTAACAAGGAAATGTTCATTGTACGGCACTTCACGACTATGATCAACGGTGAAGACATTTTCTTTTTGAGTGTTCACAGAGCGGCGAAGTGCCGCTGTGGCGCTGCTGCGGGCTTATCGATGCTAACGCTGCGTGCTGAACATCCTTGCCGTTTTCTCCCGATGGACGAAGCGAGCGAATGTCACACCTCCCCTTATAGCCTACCTGTTATGTACTTACAATTAATTACGTTCAAGGCTATTTACATATTTACAGGTCACGTTAGTCGGGACAATCATTGTGGACCAGCAGATCGATCAGCGTCAGGGTCAAGCTGCACGAGCCATCTCGAAGATTCGCCGCTCGTCGTCGTCTTCCATGTGACGCGACGGCACGCTGCCGAGCAGGGGCATATATCATACCCGTGCCACACGGGCAACTCGAATGTCATTTACAACGAATGACATTTGAGTGGACGGCCGATCAGCGCGCGACACTCCGGGCGTAGCGCATTCCACGCGCGACAGATTGCGAGCTGATTCGCCGGATCACTCAAATGCCATTCGTTGTAAATGGTATTCCAGTTGCCTGTGTGGCACGGATATTACACTCCTCCCTACTTGACTAAGGTACATAGTCATTGGGAGAAGTAGGGTGGCGTGAGCCTCTTTGAGGTCTCGAAGAGGTACTAGGGGAACCGTTGCCGAACCAGGTGTTGTCCCCTTCTTCGTCCGTCGTCTCCGGTTTTCAAAAATGTGTAACATCAACCAGCTCGCCTGCCTACTTACTTTATCTCCAGGTAGTATGACGGCTGGTGTAGCATCGGAACTAACGCCTTCTAGCTGGTCAACATGGCGACGCCAGGATCGTCCATCTTTGGTTTCGAGCATGTAGGATAGTGGACCGGTCACGGCTGTGACTATTCCGGGGGTCCACTTGGCACCAGACAAGTAATTCCTTGCATAAACATTTTCACTGGCGGTAGTCTTGTCTACTTTCCTTCCTGGAGAAACTTGTTCTCTTGTTTCCATGATGAATGGAACTGGGAATCTGGGAGTAGACGACCTAATCTTCAGATGTCGGTTAATTAATAGCTCCGCAGGACCCCTGCCCCTGCCCGTAGAGGAATGTGGCAGTATGTGTTGGGGGATGAAACAAAAACCAGCGAAAACAGGCCGTACTTGAAAAGAAGTTGAAATATATTGAATATGAATATTCCTTTTGTATTCATCATTATTTTGTCCACATTTGAAATACGCGCGTAAGGTATTCAGAATATATCATAAATATTGTTCAAAAAAGATTTTAGATATACCAAAAACATAATTCCTTCCCACTCAAGATGCCATTTGTGTATTAAAAACCGGCTACACAATTTTTTATTGTTATTTTGTTAGTAAATGGTTCCCTGTGATATTTAAGCACCACTAAATACCATCCCACAACTACACATTAGAGACGAACACAAACGCAAACACCATGACGCACTGAACACGTGAATCACAGTCCCCTTGACTGCTCTGGAGCCTTATATAGCCTACATATTGAAGGTGCTCTAGAGCCTTCTATAGCCTACATATTGAAGGTAATCATTTGGCTGCACTTATTAAGGTTACCATTATCCCATCTGCTCCTCGGGAGTCTGTCAAAGAAGAAACAGTGTTTTGAAGTTCGTGGAGGATATCTCTTACTAAGAAGCCTTGGTACAACTAATAATAATTCGGCGCAGTCGCTAAAACAATATCCACAAAAACAGCTCTTAGAAGAAATGTTATTGCTTCTCTGCATAGCACCACTCAGGGCGAAGCGAGTCAAGGCAGTTTCTCCACTTTAAAATAGTTATTTTGCTTTTCTTTACTATAGTTGACCATTTAACATGGGCATTAACGTTACTATACTAAAGTCACTACTCACATCACATACAATGGTGAGTATACACATTCAGCGAACTAACATTGTGCTAACACAACCACGCCAAATATATCTGCACACAGTTCCCGAACTCCGTTTGTGATTGGTGTGCAAAAAACTCATCAGGTGTGTTCTTGATAGAAAAAAAGAAACGATAACATAAATTGGGGTGATTTATCAGTGCGATGCTGCACAACTCAATTGACAAACTAATCAAATGTTGTATTTAGGTACTTTAGTGTACTCCACATCTGCTTGAAATGAACTTCTAGAAGGCGAGCTTTTCAATTCTTTGGTAGTTTAAGTTAAACTACCAAAGTATTTCAGTCAAAAGGTACTTAGAGTATAACACAACAGTATTTACTATTTCCAGGTATTTTAAGAGTATTCTGCGCATATTTTGATCGCCGCGTTTTTATTAGGGTTGGAGTATATTTTGCATGAAATAAATACATATTAAAAAAAATCTACGTGAAAGGCATTTTGTGCTTACTAATTTAGTATTTACATATTTCAGAACGCATGAAGGGAACTTCAAATGTAGTTTAAGTAAAGGTATTAAAAAAAAAAAAATATTTTCAGAAGTATATTTTAGTACTAAGTAAAAAAAAAAAAATTGAAGTATATTTTCGGTCTATTTTTCGTGTACTCACAATTATGAACTGTACTTCAAATACACTCAAATTAGAATGTGGTATATTTCAAACTTATTAGTTTTCGCTAAGGGCGACGTTTACGTCGCCTAAATTCATGTGAGTGAGCGCCTCATTCACCATTCGTTCGGCCTGGTCATTCGATGCAGATTGGTAAGGTGCCACTGCCACGTGTCGAATTTGGTTATAGCTCTTAAATTCTTTGAATTTGGCCGAAACGAAGGCTTGGCCGTTATCACTTACAATGACATCTGGTACTCCGTGCGTGCACGTAACATCCTCAGTTTCTGAACGACGGCTGAGGAAGACACAGTATTCATGAGAATGAATCGACCACGACCAAAAAAGATATTTCCTTTGAAGGGTCTCGCAAAGTCAGTCTGTACCCGAGATCAGGAATCGTGAGTCGTCTCCCAGGGATGTACTGGTGCCCGCGGCATTGACGGTCTGTGTTCTTGGCACGCAGAGCAACTTGCAGCCTTTTCTTGGTCGATGCCAGGCCCCCAGACTGTACTTCGTGCTAGTGCCTTCATTCTTACAATGCCTGGATGGGCTGTGAGCAGAACGTCGAGTACGGTGTCTTGTGCCACCTTCTGTATCACAAAACTGCTTCCCCAATGATGCATCCCTTGTAAGCTGATAGTTCATCTCTTCCTATTACGTATGGCTTGAAGTTTGAACTCGTCAGGTGGTCACCCGTGCTTGATCCAGCGCTTAACTTGTGCAAGCACAGAATCTTTTCTCGTGGATGATGCAATTTTCTTAGAGTTCCAAAGCTGTTCGGGTGTGGTTATTATGAAAAATCCTTAAAAGATGCACTAACATTGTTTGGGCGGGTGAGTTATACGGCCAGGGGGACATCATATAGGTGGCTAATCTTTGCGATAAGTCGGATAATTGACTAAATTTCCTGAATTAACTTTTAATTATTAAAAATAATCTTATGGTTACCTTCTGAGCATAATCGAAAACCACTGTATCAGTCAATTTTAGAACGACTTGAAGCTCGTGGGGAACTCAGGGGCGTACCAAAGTTGTCACTCGTGCAGCAGGCGCAAAGCTAGCAGTGACCAAACGCGAATTATTAGATTATCATAGCGTTCCGCCACTGCTAGCTTTGCGCCTGCAGTACGAGTGACAACTTTGGTGCGCCCCCGAGCTTTCCACGAGCTTCAAATCATTCTAAAATTGACTGATATAGTGGTTTCCGATTATGCTCAGCATGTTCCTAATTGAAACCATATGATTATTTTACTAATTAAAAAGTTAATTACGGAAGTTTAGTTATTTATCTGACTTATCGCAAAGATTAGCCACATATATGATGTCCCCCAGGCCATATAACTCGGCTGTTCAAACTGCATTAGTGCACCTTTTACGGATTGTTTTGTAATAAATCTGTTCGAATGAAAATGGAACAGCCGGTATTGGTGACTCCATGCGAAATGGACACCGCGTAGTGGCAACGCCGAGAAGCTCAAGACAGGAGGTCATTTTGATTCAGTCGTCTCCTATCGCTGCTTGGTTCTCGTAGGCAGCAGAGAAACAAACATCGTTTCCAGTAATTACTTTTTATGCTTCCGCCGTGTCATTTCTTCGCGCTGACTGAAAAAAGGTTTCTACCGTCGAGAAATCGCCTTACTTTCATATGTAACACCGACTTTACGCTGCAGTGCAAGAAACCTACGGTAATCCGCGCGCTGAACGACGAAAATGACCTGCTTTCGTCCGCCATTTTGCCTGATCAGCGCGCCCCCTATAGTTGACTGCAGTCGTGAATAATCAGTGCTGAGTCCCGTCTCTTCTTCGTCCTTGACCAGTTTCGCCGTTTTTATCTCGTACTGTAACTGTAGTTCTCTTCACATAAAAAATCAACACATAACGATGTTTTTTTTTTTTTATTTATTACATGGACGCGCGATGCTGTGCACATAAAATGGTAAAACAACTGACGTAAATATAAGTGCAAATAACGGTATACGAGTGAGCTGTTTGGATCTATAGGCAAACTGTATTCAGACCTGAGCGTGACGAGGTAATGACCGACTGTGCTCCAAGGTTTGTCGACTTCGTCTCCAACTGCGTGTCTAAATAGTTGTTTTAATTCACGAGTAGCGCTTCCACCGCCAGGTGCGCGATCTCGTGAACATCATGTCAGTGGGAAGTTTTCAGGTGGTTTTGCGACGGGGGACGAGAAAACGAGTCGCAAACTATTGCTAAACCAGCGCTGAGTTAGTCTGGCCAGTGTCAATTAATCAGGTATATTTCTACGAAACAAACGTACCCGACTCGACGCACAAAATTAAAAAAAAACTTACTAACAAATAAGGTTACGTATTTTTAAAACCTCTGAATGTAATCAGTGGATGACACGTGTACCGTTTAAATAATGAAACACGCGTGCAAACATCGTGTCGCAACCTATTGCTAAACCAGCGCGGAGTTAGTCTGGCCAGTGTCAATTAATCAGGTATATTTCTACGAAACAAACGTACCCGACTCGACGCACAAAATTAAAAAAAAAAACTTACTAACAAATAAGGTTACGTATTTTTAAAACCTCTGAATGTAATCAGTGGATGACACGTGTACCGTTTAAATAATGAAACACGCGTGCAAACATCGTGTCGCAACCTATTGCTAAACCAGCGCGGAGTTAGTCTGGCCAGTGTCAATTAATCAGGTATATTTCTACGAAACAAACGTACCCGACTCGACGCACAAAATTAAAAAAAAAAACTTACTAACAAATAAGGTTACGTATTTTTAAAACCTCTGAATGTAATCAGTGGATGACACGTGTACCGTTTAAATAATGAAACACGCGTGCAAACATCCAACCGAAAAAAAAAAAAAGATTTAAAAATTGGAACCCTCGAAGGATAATTCGACATTAGTTTTCGACCAACGAACCACACCAGGTACAATTACTGTACGGAAATCGTTAATATATATGCTTTTAACGAGCCCATTCATATCAAATGTTTAGAAAAAAAAAACAAAAAAACAAAAAAAACTGGTTTTTTTCTTGGTACAAAAATAAACCACGCGTTGCCGAACACCCAGTCTTCAACCAAATGTATAGAGGTTGGGACCCAATGCCAAAGTTATCAGAGCTTGCCGTTCAGAAGTTTAAATAAATATTCAAAAATGTTCACTGGGAAAATGGAGCCCGTTCCCGGTGACTCCCGAAAATCGCGTATAGCTCTCATTCCGATAACGGCAAGTGCCTAAAACTTTGACACCTGGTCCCAACCGCTATAGATCTACATCATTGGGCAAGGAGTCGGCATTCGGCGATGCGCAATTTATTTTTGCGCTGAGAAAACGAAACAAAAAAAAAACAAGAAAACTTTTCTTCCAAACACTGCGGTATAGATCTTCTGCAAAGCGTGAAGTGCCGTCCGTGGAGCCGAAAAGAATGCCGAGAACGCTGGGTATACGATCGGTTGTAGCAGACGACAGAGGCGACTTCGAAAGCGACGACGAGCGGGCAAGCGCAGGCGAGCAACGGTGCTCTGCACCCTCTCGGTCTTTCAGTGTTACGTTGGTTGCACCTTCAAGACCAATCTGGGAGGTGCACACTAAAAACGTTTACACCCTTTTGGGTGCAAATCAGCTTCTCCCAGGGCTCACACCCTTAGGATGCTTGTGAACGCCCGAAAAATAGGATGCATGCCATCGTAACAGCAACCTATGAATATTTTTATTTCATTTCAATGAAGTACAAATATTAGTGACCATCTGGCAATATTCATGTGTGTAAAAAAAAGAACTAGTTTAAAATGCAAATAAACTACACCGCGCATCTTATCAGAATATTACAGAAAATTTCTTTTCTGAATTTAGGTTTAAGCGTTCAGAGCTAGACTGGAAGTCTAAAGCAGCGGACGCAAATCAAGCATACAATAAATTTCGACTACCATATAAAATATGATTTCCTCATAAATTACCTAGGACATCTAAAATAAGCCGTAATTAAGCCTTGCCTTGGATAACTCCAGAACTTTTAACAAAAGTTAAAAAGAAAAAAGTTCTTGTAGAAAACATTTGTGAACACGTGGGGTCCTGACAGTCTCAAAACGTTCAAATCGTGCCGAAACAAACTTACAAAGGGACTGAAGTCTGCCAGAGCGATATATTTTAATAACTACTTTTTTTTGTCAGCAATGCAAACAGATGTTACGTGGGAAAAAACTTAACAAGGTCCTATACCGTTCCCACGACGTAAAACGAATCGATAAAATTCATCTTAATAACATAAACCCAACAGAGATATGACGTTATAGTCGAAACGTTGTCCAGATCGATTTTATTGACCACTAAACTTTTGGCTATGTATATCAATGATTTTATATGAAAAAAGTTGACCTTAAAAAACTTGGAGGGGGGGGGCGGTCACCCGCCCCCCCCCCCCTTTTTCTTTTTTTCGTAAATATTCGCGAAAGTTAAAGCGAACTGGCGAGACTAAATTTTTTTTAAATATATATTCTTTTATATCTGATTTTTTTTTCTATAATATTCAAAAATAAGGAGCGCTGTTTACACGATGTTTACAAACAACACCGCGCTCACCAAGTGTAAACACTGCCGCCCATGCGTAAAAAAAAATAAATAAAAACAAAAGTGATTTGGGTGAAGTGAAGCGTCTGCACGTGCACAGATATCGACAGAAATGCGCCACTATACTATGGCGACTTCGGAGAGTTGAGTTGACATATAAACATCTACATTTTCTAAAAATGTTATAAAACGTTTGTATAGAAGTGTCGGGCATCACGTTTAAACAAAAGTCGAGCTTCGTCGAATTTCGCCACAAGTATGCGAAGGTTCGGCGAGCAATCTAATTTTTTTGGTTCGGCGTACCAACAAAAACTTGCAACATATCCGTAAGGGCAACGCCGTTGCGCCTGTCGACGCGAACTCGATCGCCAATTCTTATGAACTCGCGTGTCGTGTTCTGTTTCTCTGAGCTTGTATCTTTTTTTTTTTTTTTTTCCGAGAAATATTACGATTGCTTTTACGTTCGCGCGGAAAAAAAAAAATATGGCGGACATTTTGTGTTTGTTTGAAGGTATACATAATGGTTTTCTTACATACCAGATGTATCCAAGCATTTAGAGGATCGTTTTACAAAGCTCTTGACTAACGTATTTCAAAATTATTTTTAAAAAATGTTAAAAAAAAGGAAAGATTTTGTCTGCTTACGCACGCAAAATGCACATCTGGTACTTGGCGTCACACCCTACCCGTTGGTGCATTCGCAGAAGCGTTAGCTTCGTCGGTTTCGTTTAACTAACAACGGTCCCACTGATGTGAAATTTCCTATATGTGGTGCCACTTGCAGGAAAATTATGCTGCGGTATTATTAACACTTTTGAGCAGCTGTGCGCGGGCGCGTCATAACTGAACCTTGTATTTTTTTCCCCCTTTCATCCAGTTCGCCCCACTTCATCACTTGTCGCGCGACGGGTTATACCTTTTAGACACCAGTGGGTTCATGCCCCCAACGCTGGCTTCGTATGACCTCGCCCTGATAACCGTTTTAGTGGCAGGGCTCCTCCGTGAAGCCATGGAAGATCAGTTTTAGAGAACTGTCAGCAGAGGATGAGGGACGGCTAGAAAATGCAGCGCTGTTTCCCGCTGTTCGCGTCCTTCGGCTGAAATACCGCTCATATGTGGCGGAATTTTAGGGAGAGGCAATTTGCTGTCGGCAGCGAGCAAGCTCAGCGTCACACTCACGCTGAATAACGACTGTGAGCTTGTCGAATACTTGGTATATGATTCGAAGAAAGAGAAAGCGAGTTAGTGACATAGGGAGTTTTAGTAGACGCGGTTCCGATAACTGCGATAATGGTCCTGCATATCCGCGGATTACTTGGGGATCATTTCGCGGATATCCGCTCTCAACTGGCGGACGCGGATAAAAATGCATCAGATTTGGTGGATTACGGATCGGATGGGATGAGGGTATCCGCGGGTCCGGACCTACATTTTTTTTCCGAGGCGGCACATTAACGTGTGTTTCCGCAGTGTGTAAAGTGGATAACTGAGTGATATACCGAGTGCATCATCGAACGTTTCGCGGGAGAAAATTCCTCCCTTAGACAACAGGTGCCTATCGGGGATAAAATTGTTCTGCACGCCAAGAAAGATCAGACATGCATCAAAGATCGTTTTAAAACGTTATATGGAATATATAAAAAGCAGCGCCAACGAGACGAAGGATTAAAGAAGACGGCCAGGGCGCTGCCAAGATGGTGTGACATGAAATCATCAGTGTTGACAGGTGATAAGAAAGAAATACCGCTCCGGATACGTAACAGGATGTCAACGGAATGCAAAGACCTCTTTCCACGTTTACAAGAGGTCCTCTTTGGTCATATCATCATCCCCATGCCTCTCTATCAGCTTATGTTTATCTGATAAAGGAAACAATCGGGAATCGATCACAAGGCGGTTTCGCTTTTCGCTTGACGCACATGCATCCTGCTAGCGAAATCTCGTGAATTCTCGAGATGGATGGACGGATGGATGTTGATGGCTATACCCTTTGTAACTGGCGGTAGCTTGCGCCACCTAGCCTAAATCTAAAAAGACAAAGATATGATTCGTCCTGCCCTTCTAAGACCAATCCCCCCCCCCCCCCCCCCCCCTAACTATCACCAGGCGGTTTTGGGATATCGCCAAGATAACTTTCGAAGGATCGGGCAAAAAAAAAAAAAAGAAAAAAAAAAAACATAATTTACCGGGGAGTTTTGTTTTTGAACGCTTCGATGCGCTAAAACCATTGGCCCGCGCCCTAGAGCTCTAGTGCCATGAGCACGTGCCTGTTGGTTATCTGTCATCTTTCTTCTTCTCTTCTGGATGAAATATTGGGTTGGGAGTTCAGCGTCTATCCTGTCTCCTGTATTATTCTATCCTCACGTTGTTCGCTGACTTAGCCATGTACAATGATGACGCCGCAGTCTATTCTGGAAGCTCACAGTTAATTTATGACTGATGTCAATGTCTTGTCTTTTCAGGGTGTGCTGGTGTTATAGTTGGTCATCCTTTCGACACCATAAAGGTGAGCGCCCACTTGTCGCTATTTGGCTGAAAACTACAAAGTACAAGTGCACACTCTCCCCGCTCCTTCACACACACACGCACGCACGCACGCACGCACAGACAGACAGACAGACGCAATAAGTAAACAAAATTAAAATAGCATGTTTTTTGTTGTTGTTCTTTTTTTTTTTTTTTTTTTTTTTTTTTTGCAAAAATAACGTGTGCGTTGCCGAACGCTGAAATTCCTACCAGATGTAGCGCTAGCGGTACCGACCAGATGCCAAAGGTTCAGAACGAACCGTCAGACTACCCAAGAAGTAAAAAAGCGTTTTGTTTTTTAATTTTTTATGGGAAAACGGCGGCCGACAAAGACGACAAACACATTTGGGCTGAATGGCGTAAACTACTGGGACCTCAAACGTGCCCCATTTTTCCAATGAAAGTTTCAGAAACTAGAATCAAATAACGGTTAGGTCTGAAACTTTGGCATCCGGTCCGCAGCGTTAGCGCTACATTTGGGCGGAAACTGAGCCTTCGGCAATGCGCAGTTCGTTTTTGCGGCAAGTAAAACACTCGAATTGTTTTTCGGGAACACTCTGTATATTATTTGTTTTTGGGGGTTATATATTTTCGACGGGGTTCGGCGCGATAAATCGATATTTATTGGTGTTTTTAGGGTGATAAAAAGAAAATCGATGTTTATTCTGCACCAGCGATAACAAAAGCGAGCATGGGCGCAAAAAAGCCAGTGAAAGTGCAGGGGTACTGAACATAAGATGTATTTTTTATTTGTTTGCTCGAGCCTTTGTTGATTGCATATTATCGAAAGCACATCGGTTATCATGTCTACATTCTTACGAAGCCGAGCACTGCGCACTCACGGAGATATCAACATAAAATAATTATAAGGGAAGAATCATCAATCAAACCTTTGGTGTTAACTTTTTTTTTTTTTTTTTCACTACTCAGGGAGAAAATTATTTAGCTATATAGACCTTTACAAAAATCGCCTTCAGCGAGATGCCATCTTTGTCCTGCTGGGCTGTGAAACGCTGCTGCTGGGCAGCAGCGTTCTTTGTCTGCTGGACTGCGCTGGTTCTCTGTATCAGACGCTGTGCATACGTCCACAGCTCAGTGACTCAGCATTTTTAGCACGGATGATAAGCGATGGAAAGGTCTATAGTGCACGCTGAGGTGTATCCCGCGAAATGCCTGGCTTCAAACATAAAAAAAAAAAAGTTGTTAAGGTTTTTGCAGAAATCTCTATTGCAAAAATATTTGCCGGATAAAATTTGTCCGCCTTGTCTTTCGTATACACCCGAAACGCAGTCCCTATTAATAATTTATTCAATTACACAATTGTAATTGCGGACGTAAAGATGCACCGCAGAAATGATTCTATAAATGCCGTATAATGTCTGCGATTATGAAATAATTTCAACTGCGAGAACAGCTGTTGAAATGCAAGTTCGATAGATTATATCTTTATGGGCATCAACTATCGAATATTTTTTGTTAAATGTAAAACATATATTAAAAAATTGGAATGCGACTGCTCTCAAAAATTGCTGCTGACAATGGATAACTAACTTCCAGCGACCCTTATCATCAAACTTCTATCAAATGCACGACAAACACTATTTCTATTTAAGGCGCGACCGTTTACATGTGTTTATAAGACGTAAGTGAAGAAAAACATACTGTTTCTTAATTTCTCCGCTAAATTTAGCGGGATAATTGACGTCACGTGACGCGATGTCACGTGAGATCCTGACGTCATATGACGTCAATTTTCACCCCAAAGTTGGGGGAGGTTTGTGGGGGGGGGGGGGGGGGGTGCACAGACGGATGGACGAACGGAAAAATTCCTAAAATTTAAAAGATTCGTAAAAAAAGAAAAAAAAAAGTATATATATATATAGTATATATTTTATGCTTTAATATTCCTCCTCCGCAGCCGCACCTTTGAATCTCGACATAAAATATCTTGATGAACATTTGACGAACATGTTAAAGCAAAAAAATACATGAAGCAACTGTTAGTAGTGCAACCACAGCTGCTTCATGCGCGCTGATGTCTCCGACAAGCCTCTCTTCATTGTAACGAGCTAGACGTATCTATGTCAGAGATAACGGCAGATAAGATTGATCCAAGCCCCGTGCGCAACCCGCTTATCTCCCGTAATGGGTTTTAGATATCCAGCAACAATTACGGTGATGTGCCGATGACGCACCCGTTGCTTGAAACTTTGTATCCGTATTGGCGAAACAAAAAGAAACACCTTAACCTTAATTGTACTCCTCTTGCTTCAAATACGTGTAAATATAATAAAATAAATATTATCATTCCATTTTTTTTCCTCTAATGCAAGGATTAAACGACGGCTTTACTCCCATTTGGGTGTAAGCAAATGGATTTTTTTTTTTTCGTGTGTAATTTCGGACCCGACTCTGCAAGCTTTCTTTCGGGCGTACCCTATGTGGACAAAGTACCGGTACCTTTCAGAGCTTAAATCAATCTATTTTGAAATAAAGAAGGGAGGTAGTTGACTCTCGAGACAATTCACGCCGTCCTAAAATTACAAGCCTGAAAAATGATGGCTTCGATGAAGTAACATTAAAGAGATAAAACGAATATCTAGCGTAGTTTGTTTTCATTCTGTCATTCGTATACGTGTACTACATCATGGAGTCACATGGTTAGAGAAGGACTTGTTACCTCGCCATCCCGAAACTTCCTTCTGACCAGATGTGCCTACCCAAAAACTACTCGGTTGACTACATGGATACCTCGACGTTTGCGTGGTACTATTATTAACTTATTCGAAACATAAAATGCAACGATACAAGATCCTTCGCACGCTAGCAACAGTCGTCCTCGACTCCAGCTCCTGACGGGTCATCAACAAGTTTGCCGAAGCTCAAGAGCCCTGAAATGCAAACCAAAGAGCCACTGTTATAAACCGGTCGCACTATCCTTCTTGCTGATAGGAGGCTACGGGCTGACTCTAATTGCCATCATAAGCAGTCTGAGGTCTATCCTTTCGGGCTTCCTTATCTGTTTAGAGTCGGAGAAAGAGACGTCGACCATCACGAAACTTGCTTCTACAGAGAATTGAGCGTTTCAACAGATCTGGATGGATGTGAGATTAAAAGTATCTTTTGGTGACCATATGAATCGCAACCTTTTTCTGGTTCTATCGCGAATTTATTTGAAACAAAAGAGACAGAGATACAAAAAAGACTACTTATCCCTCGAATGATAGCAACAGTTGTCTTCGACTCCAGCTCCTGGCAGGTCATCAACAACAACCTAGCCGAGGCTTAAGGGGACTGAAATGCAAACAAAAAGGCCTACGCTATCCAGTGGTCGCACTATCCTTCTTGAAGATAGGAAGATATATGTGGTGACTCTAATTGCCATCATAAGCTGGCTGAGGTCTATCCTTTCGGGCGTCCTTATCTGTTTACGGACCATCACGTGAGTTCCAGTTGCCATGTCTCTTTGATGTTCGCGCCAGCAGCGGTCTTCGGTGAAGAAAAGTGCTAGCACAGCTGCCCTTCATCGAAAACCGTCACTGCATGTGGTGCGGTGATTATAGGAGTATACATTTCCCACCGTGGCCCACATAAGATGCAGTCGAACAAGGACACGTGTCCACACAATTTATACCCATGGATGGATGGACGGATATACATTAACCTTTTTAATCGGGCGGCGGCTTGCGCCACCTAGCCGAACTTTTTTTTTTCTTTTTTTTTTTTGCATAAAAACAACACCGAGCAGCGAAAGCTCGAACTAGGATTGGTGTTCAAAAGGGGAGTTGCGCTACCTCTCCAGCCTTGTCTGTGACTAATCTGTTCCCATTTTGCTTGAAATAAGCGCCGCGTCGCAGCAGTGACATGACGCTTGTTTCAAGCGTTTCTTTTCGAGAAGAATGCGTTGCGCCAAGCGCCGTTACAGTGTAGCGACGTGGTTCTCATTTCAAGTACAATGGGAACCAATGAGTCACGGAGGAGTAAGGAGAGGTGGTGCAACTCCCGGTCGCCAATGGTAGTTCGAGCCTTCGCCGCTGCGTGAAGAGGGTATGCGCGTGCGCACAGCTCTTATTAAATAAAATCAATATTGTTACTGACATTCGGAGATCGGTAGCACCTGGCCTCGGAACAGTACCATTTCTGGTTTGTAGATTTTTGTGGAACCACGACCATTCATTTGGAGGAGCAGCATATGATTTTGTTCTTGTCTTCACCAGAACGTTATTGGTCACCGTGGATATCGTCATTTTCTTGCAGGTCCGCTTACAGACCCAAGATGGTTCATCTCCTAAGTACAGAGGGAGCATCGACTGCTTCAAAAGCATCATACGCACAGAAAAGGTATAACAATCAGGTCGATTTCATCTGCATTTTTGGCTGACATCCAGATGGCAGCCACGACGTCGCTCTAACGAAGTAGAAGTCATTAAATTGCTATCTGCAGCAATGAGAAAAGTGACTGCTTTGAATGGGATGGTCCAATTTTGCAATGCAAGTATGTATCCTAGGGCTTTCTTTAGATTGAATTTCTGCGCTATTTTTGATAATTACTTTTTGCGTATCAGTGTAAATCAGCGACTATCAAAATTTCGCCGGAGAATTATCTCCGGCGAAATTTTGATAGTCGCTGATTTGCCTCAAAATTGGTTGAACATATTATTAGACCCATCTGAACTAGTAACTGAAATTACCGTTAATTTTATTTTCTTGCGAAGTTTTTTTTTTTTTTTTTTGCATTTCCTTTTTAACACAAACGTTGTAATTTGGAGACATTACAGCTAAACTCACTTCAACAGAAGAAAAAAAAAACGCGACATATTGTTTTTTTAATTGCCTGCAGGTTTTGTTTTTTTACTTCATGGGACGTCATCCCCTGGAGAGCGCGCAGAAATTTGATGCTGGTTTTGACGGCAAGCTTTTTTTTTATCGTTTTCTCAATAGCTGCTTTCATTTTAGAGACAATACATACCTTGTCTGGAAGGGAATTAAGCCTGAATATACCAAAATGTGTTTAAATAACAAAAACAAAAAAAACGACGGTGTTTTTTTTTTTAACAATAACAAGATGAGACAAAAAAAAAAAAAAAAACTGGGCAAAAGCCACGAAGAAGAAAGAGTGTCCTGGGCACCATGGGTATTACCAAATCGCTCATATGCGGAGAGCGAGTCGTCTGCTTCTTGCTCAGAACTTGCAGTGACGTCAGAACGACACCGAGCTCTGATTGGCTTTGATTAAAAGGATAGTGGGTAGACCTCAATGCTAGATGCTTTGAGGTCTACTCACTATTATTTTTGTTTTTCAATCAGCCAATAAGAGCTCGGCGTTCTGACATCATCACAACTCCTGTGCAAGAAGCAGACGAACTTGCGCCCTGCATAGACCAACTGAACGCTCTGACGTCACGGCACCGCGGTGGCGCTGCTGTTGGCACTGCGCATGCGCAGACGCGCCACTCCTCCCGAGTTTGGTTTCTGCGCACGCTCACACCTGGTGTGGACAAGGCCGGCCTGTTTGTAAACAGTGCGTTGGTGTACGTACATACATATCACTGCGTAGTATCCAAGTTGCGTCATTTTCTTCGACTGATAGTGCAATGAAATTGCCTTTTTCTCTCGGCCGGCCCACAGGTACAAGGCCTGTTCCGCGGCATGACGTCGCCTATGGCCGGGGTGGCCGTGGTGAACGCGATAGTGTTCGGTGTCTACGGCAACGCCCAGAAGCAGCTCGGGGACTCCGCGTGGGCGCACGGCGCCTGCGGCCTCTTGGCCGGCTCGGTACAGAGCCTCGTCAGTAGTCCCGTGGAGCTCGCCAAGACCAGACTACAAGGTATGCAGTCTTCCACAGACCTGACCGAGCCGAAATGGGACTAGCGGCGAATTCGAATTGGTCTGCAACGGTGGACTTGATAGCAAGATCTCTTGTCGTTTGCTATGCCTCCTCCATGAATTGCACAGATTGGATTTCTTGCGTACATTGCAGAGATTGATTGATTAGTGTTGATGAATGAAAGACAAAGTGGTTAACCTAGATGTTTCTCCTAGCCGGTTCCCACACTAGAAAGCACGATGAAATGATTAAGATAATGATGAGTGAGATGCCGGGAGTGATGCTATACAAATCACTTCCGCGCATAAGCCCAAAGCTTTAAAAAAAGTCATGAATAAGGAACGGTATCAGAGCCTTGGACACATTTGCAGGTGTATCTATCGTGTTCCTTGCAAAACGCAACGTTTTCTGTAACAAAGCAACATTTCAAGTAGAGCCATGTTGTTCGGTTGGTAGCCGTAATAGTGCATTCACACCGAACATGTTCTACCGTCCCTTTTAGCTCACATTTAAAACAATCGTTGAGTATCGTATACAGGGATCAAATGAGAGCGAGAGAGAGAGGAAGAGGAGGAGGTGAGAGTGCGTCGGGAAACCAGAGCACCGAGCTCCGACTGGAATGATCAGTGCATTGACGCAAAGCTAGCTGCTTTTGTCTCTATTCACTGTTCGAACAGTGATTCCAATCAGAGATCGGCACTCCGACCTCCCCTGCGCGCTCTAGTCTCCTCCTCTCCTTCGGTTTCTACCGAATAGCCTCTGCTCTTAACCTTGGTCACGGTGTCCAGTTGCCAGACACGACAGCATATAATAATGCTCGCATCATCGAAACAATGCAATGAACCGTGCGTACTCGACTGTGTCCTTTCGTTCCAGTGCAGGGTCAGGGCAGCTCCAGAGCGTACTCGGGCCCCCTGGACTGCCTGCGCCAACTGCTGCGCGCCGAGGGCTGCCGGGGCGTGTTCCGGGGCCTCGGCTCGACCGTGCTGCGAGACGCTCCGGCGTTCGGCGTCTACTTCGCCAGCTACGAGCAGCTGGTGCGTCGGGGCACCGGCGGGCCCGTCCACCTCATGGCCGCGGGGGGACTCGCGGGAGTCCTCTCCTGGATGGTGTCTTACCCGTGCGACGTGGTCAAGTCGAGGTTGCAGGTGGACGGCATGACGGGACCACGCAGGTAGGGTACACCTACAACTCTATCTGGGGAATCTCGATGTTCTTCTCCTTATAGGGTGGTGCAACTAACTCTTTATGGATAGTAACTGATGTCGACAGCACGCGATCAGAGGAAAGATAGAATTAAAAGGCGCCAGTCAAAGTCAAAGACTGTGGCCGATAGACGTTCTTTTACGTTCTCCTGAGCAAAAAAAAAAAAAAAAGGTATGGATATAAAACACGTCCGTCTTGTTTCTATGTGGAAAGTTTGCATGATCTTGCTGATGAAAAAAAAATAGTTTAAAACAATTCTTTGGGTACCCGCATTTCGCTGATCCCTTTCTCTCTCTCTCTCAAGGATTGAATAGTTTAATGACCCTTTAAGAGATCTCCCCCACTCCAAAATAAAGAAGAAAACGGAAAGCTCGAAAGAAGACAACATCATATCTAGTGATCTCGCCTATTCGACATCGACAGGAGCCCCCGGTGATGTCTCTCAACGAAGACAGATCAGTCAAGCAGATCGCACTCGTCCCCGCAGGTACTCCGGCTTCTGGGACTGCGCCGTCAAGAGCTACCGGAACGAAGGCGCTGGCGTCTTTACTCGCGGCCTCAACTCGACGCTGCTGCGCGCCTTTCCCACCAACGCGGCCATCTTCACCGTCGTCACCTGGGTGTTCAGAGCCTTCGATCCCAGCGCGGAAGCCGACCTCCACCCGCACCCACACCACCACCACCACCACCCGCCCGTCCACTTTGACCCCGAGCTGCATCTTAGTAGGGTTGCCGTTCTCATGGACTTTCACTTTTAGTCTTAGACGTATACCACGACTGAGTGTATACCAATATAAGTTGATGGCTTAGTTTGTTAAACGTAACAAAAACAGCGCGAAAGGACAAAAGAAAAGTAGACGACTAGACAGGACAAGCACTACTTTCAGCTGACGTTTTCATGAAAAGACAAGGTCCTGTCCTGTCCAGCCTTCTACTTTTCCTTCGTCTTTCGCGCTAACCGTTTTTGTGAGATGAGTGCTCCGATTGGGGGGGTCCAATCCAAGACAAAGAGCCTATACAGATCACGATATCCCTGTGCAGGCCGATGCAGGTTGCAAAGCTCCCCAAACCGAGAAAAATCTAGATCATAAGGTCCTTGTGCAGGCAGTGGTCCATAAACTAGATTCTTATTCCGTCGCAGGCGGCTCCACGTATAAACACACTCGTGCATTGTAGCACGTCATAGAAGATCTACTTCCCGATAGAGTATAATAATAATAATTTAACGAGGATATGGGGTGTAAACAGGCCCGGGGATGCAAATTGCCCGCGTACTATCTCTCGGTCAAGGTGGTTTCGTTTTATAGAGGGGCACATCCTGTTTGTGAGAAATGTCCGCTACTTTGGAAGAGCGCCCATTCATCGAGTTAGCCTCTAATTTTGATCCACCGAAGGAGTATTTCTAACTCAATCTTGAGATCCCTGTGGTGTCTAAACTGGCTTACCATGTCTGTCACGGGGGAGCAGATGGGACAGTTGTTTTTAAACATTCTAGTAGTCGAACTATTTTGCGATAAGTAATGTTAAAGGAAGGGTTCTTCTAAAACGCCCATCTAAAGCGGCGTATGTGACTGACATATCCGAGTACCTTACACCAGCCGCGTACCTCACCAGTAACGGAAGCCGCAATTTCTGCAACAGCCTCAAAGTACTATGGATGTGCCAACCACGGTACTTTAAGGCTGTTGCAGAAATTGCGGATAAGCATATTTATTACTCCAATACCACACTGCTAAGGCACTGAAGATAAAGTTCCTTTCCATTCACTATTTTAAGCTTGTGAAAGTTTGGCGCCACTAGACTATCCCTAAAAGCCTTTTCCCCAATAAAACGGCGAATACTTTTAAAGCGTGCGTTAAAAAAAAATGTGCAGCACGTTTACGTGCACCAGAGTTGCACATGACATCAGTGAGACGGAAAGCTGCGCAACAAGCCTATGCCTTGCTCTCAGTTTACACGAGTGCTTGTGGACAACAGATATACTGAAAATCTTTAGAATATAGATTCAGGAGTTGTATATTTCAGTCTGCCGGTGGTCTTCTCGGGTCTACGCCATATTTCTCGCATCTTTGTGCTGAGTCCAAGCTAGGCAAATATTCAGCTACCTCTGGTCGCAGATGCATCGCAGGAACACCTTGTTGGTAATCCGGTCACACTTTAGTAATACCACTTGATCACGAACGTGCGCTTGTTCGTTGCCACACGGTGGGCGTGAAACGTCACAAAGGCTAGCGACAAGGTGTTTTTGTCTTGTTTCTGAGCACAGTTGGTCGAATGTTGGTACAATGCGATTCAGCCCATTGACTTTCAAGAGAAGGTATGTATTGCCTTGTGCTTTACAAGCAAGGCAAGCGCGATCGCATGCAGTCTGCCAAGTCACGGTAGTGTTTGCATTGTGTGAAGATGGATAGGGCATTATGTTGCATGAACTGAAAATTGTCGCATTAGCCTTACGAATGGTGCCCATTCCCCGGTGTCGGTTTGCGATATCGGTTTGCTCTGTAGAGAATCGTTGAGGACGGGAAAACGTTTTTTGCGATTTCAGATAAGGCTTCGGGTAAGTGACAACAAAGGTTTACGCAACAATGTGTCTGAAGTGTTGTTACTTTGCTAAAGCATATAGCTTATGTTAACACTCAACAATTGAGCTCTCCTAAAATCGAATCCAATAAATGTTTTTGTTTGAACACCTGTTTTTTTGTCTGTTCGAAGTGGTTTCCTTTGATCTTAAAAGTGTGGGCATGTGGTAAATGTCAAGATAAGGAGAGATAAAACAACGAGGCAATGACACATTGTTGGCGGATATCAGCATCACCCATCCCATGCAAGTGTCTTTATGGTGCATTGTCTCCACCGGTGCAAATGTACTAGTCGCCACAACTTTGAGATAGGGACACCATTATCTTCATGTTTTTAATTTAGCAACTCTAACTGCAATCTTGTCAAGGGTATGAGAGTTGCGACAAAATACCCATCATAGATATGAACTGTTTTAACGTGGAACGTTTATAGGCCAAGTTTTCAGACGTAGTGAAACCCCAAAAAGCTTAAACGCGAATTTCCCCGCTAAAATTAATGGGGAAAATAACGTCACATGGCTTCCTGTCACGTGACCTATACAAAATTGCAGTTTTCCCGCTAAATTTAGCGGAAAAATTGACGTGACCTCTACACAAATTCAGTTTCCCCGCTAGGGACAATTGACACGTGATCGACCGCAGCCCGTCATTCCCCATACTTCCTGGACACAGGCTGAAACGACGGGGAAAGTCAATGGGTCAGTGAGGTGCACAGAAGTGGGTGGAGTCGAGGGAGTGCAGAAACCTGGAGGCCCAGCTCGAGAAGAAATGCCTGGAGGTTATTAGCACTAAACTAAGAATGTTTCACGTAGCAACACAATTGCAGGGCAATTTGCCATACATTTTTTTTTCAGTGCAAAATTTGATACCCTTACAGTGGCATGCAGTTAACTTAAACAGCCACAAACAAAATACCGCTACCAGTGACGTGGATTCTCTTTTTCCCATTGGGGGAACGACAAAATTGGAACGTAATTATCATCATCGTCATTTTTGTACGGTAGTTTTGAAAGGAAGAGTGGTACTTAATACATTACAGATATATAGAAACCAATTAACACGCCGGCACAAGCATAATCATAAGCACATTACAAGGTATCCGGGTTAAAGGGGTACTCCGGCGATTCGTTGAGATACCCCAACTAACTATATTGTCTAGGGTTGTGCGAATAATCGAAATTTCGAATAGTAGTTCCGAATAATACACTATTCGATATTCGCTCCGAGAAGAACTGCACTATTCGCGTTTTTCGAAGTGTTGATTGCGGCGGGTTAGCCCCGTTGAGTGCGCTTCTCACCACACACCGGTGCGCTGCGGAGAAGCAATACCCGCGGAAGCGAGCTCCGCAGGTGTTGCTTCTCCGCAGCGCACTGGTGCTTGGTAACAAGCGCACTCAATGGGGTAACCCGCCGCGATAAACACTTGGGAAAAGTATGAATATCGTAATTGCGTGCTTGGAAGTAAAGCATACATTCAAAGCGGGATGTGCCGACTGTATTCGAAGATAAATAAAAAGTTTGTGAATGTGTATATCTACAATGTAATAAAAGTTTCAAAATTAGACTGTTATGCAAGAGATGCTCTTAAAACCTGTGTTCATCATATACAATTCATTATTTTTAAACTCGAGATTAAAGAAAGAATATGTTATATAGCAAGATGTGTATATTCACTCTTTTGGGTATAGTTGGCCATCCCTACAGGATTCATTTTATGTCAATTCCGTCGTTTACTTGCTATCCCAAGACACCAGACCTTCTGAGGGCACAGTTCATAAACATAGATAAACTTAGTTTTTAAATAAACAAGTGAAACAACCTTCACAAGTTTAGCTGGGTTTTCATCTAAGTATTATGCAATGGTAGTGAAATGCGTGGAAAGACTATTCGACATTCGAATCGAAAATATTCGGGCAAAACCACTATTCACTTCCAATTCGCTTCGAACTCAAAATCAACTATTCGCACAAGACTAATATTTTCTGAACCCTCGGCGTTTACCCTTCCCGGTATGTTAATTAGTATCGCGAAATTCAAAATAGTTATTGTGAAATCGGCAAATGAAAATGTTGCAAAAACCAACATTCAAATATACACACAGTTTTCAGTGCCGTAAGCGTCAGTGGAAGGGAGGCTTGCCAGTAGAGCAAGCAGTCTAAAAAATAGACTATGCCAAGTATTTGTTCCGTGCTTGTGCGCGGGCACTGGAGCGAGCTCACAAAGAATTCACTTGACATCATGAAACAAACTGCTTGTAATTAGTTGGGAACAAAATCCACAGCCTCGAGAGTGAACGCATGCCTTCCATTGGTGTCACTTTTTCGTTGTTGCCGGTAAAAACTTCCAGTTAAAAAAAAAAAAAAAAAAAATTGTAAATTCAATAATTTTGCAAAAAAAATTAATATTTTGACCTAATAGTTAAGATACTATTTCAGCCATGTTCGACGGCATATATAGCGATTTTTAAAGCAAATCGGGTACAATGAACAAGTCGCCGGAGTAGTGCCAGGACAGTGTTTTCTCTGCATGCACGTCCACTTTGCCTGAAAATTTTCTTACAGGTCGTTTTTCACCACGTAGTAACACTTATTTCATGCAATGCTGATCGAGGTCTTTGCATTGGTATGCAAGTTGCACGATTGTAAAACAGGAATTATACATCTATAACCGAGCCAGATTGACACACTATGTGCGGTGACATAGGGACAACGTCAAAGAGGAACCGGTAATTAAAAGAAGGCGACAGATGCGAAAGCTTGTCCCAATTCATGATAAACATAAAACACAAAAGATGTGAATAATTCATGTGTACTTGACTGCACAAACGAGTTCCACGTCAGAACAGTTCTATTCTGTACGAACATAAGAGATAATGTAAAAGCATGCAGGTAATTTCTGAAACAAAGTATAGCTCGTCAAAAAACGAAACCTAAGAAAGTTCACATAGTGAAGTAGGATTGAAATATGCATTCCTGAGTGATGTAAAAAGTCGTCAGAGGTTGCTCATTACAAACCTTTGAGTTCATCACCACACTGTGCAAAATTTAGCCTTATGTTCTGCGGTTCTTTATACAAACTTTAGAATTAAGAACCCAAGCTTCGGATAGAGTGCTGCGCACATACAGCAAGAGTAGGTGCATAAGCCTTTCCTGTGACACTGTGCTTTGAAAGCATGTTTTTAAACATTGCAGGGCACTGAAGGACCGTTTGGGTGTGAAAGTTTGGAAACTTCGTCAAAATAAACTTAGAGTGTAAAGCTTGGTTCTTCAATCCGTAAACACCTTGCGAGTCATAAGGCACACCCAGCACATTAGACAGAGCATAGGATAGCAGCAGTGGCGTACCAACTTGTTTATGAGTGGGGGGGGCAAGCCAGACCCCCCCCCCCCTCCCCCCAGGGCTAAGGGGCGGTTCCCTTGGTCGCTGCCGGCCAGTGTTTGCCCTACTCAATGGCGTACAAACTTGTGTTTGCCCTCACTCTGAGAACTGAGGGGCGAACGCCCCCCTTGCCGCCCCCTCCCCTCCCCCGTTGGTATGCCCATGCATAGCAGTTTCTAAGTTTGTTCTTCAATACCAATGTATGGGATTCGACAACCAATGTGCCACCAGCAGTGGTTGACACTGAGCACCCACGGCACAAATTGTTTTGACACAAACACAAAAAGGAGAAGATTTATTATTCATTCATCATTTGACTAGACCACAGGATGTGGCCAGGAGCTTGTTCATTCCGTGTACGAGGCCTCAGAAAAACAAAGGCACGCAAGACATCACTGCTGCTCGCCCAGAGCCTACGAGGCTATTTGGCCCCGAAATGCTTCTCCACAACTGAGTCTGCAGACTTATACATATTCCCTATGACGACCTGAAAGAATAAAATGAAACAAATTGTCAATGCTGCAATGGTCCCCATTTTCTCAGATTTTGACAGTGGTACCGGGATGATGCGAGTACACGGCAGAGTTATTAGTACTTACTAAAAACATGTTTTTATATTATTTATTGTAATCAGTTAGTACAGTGATTTTCAGCTAATGATGTTTCGCGGACCCCTTGTGGATCGGCGGATATCATGGAGGGCCCAGTTCGTGGTGAGGGGAAGGGAAAGTATAGGTTAATCATGATAGTGCTTTAGTAAATGGATATAACTAAGGGCTAGTGTGAAGTAGACTTCTCTTACTGACATATACATGAGAAAATGCCCCCAAAAATTGGAACGTTTGATTTTAATCTGAAAAAAGACAACTTTTGTTTCCAGGTTTGACTGATGAGGCTGGGTTTCACGGAACCCTAGAATGGCCTTTGCGGACCCCCATTTCAGAACCACTGAGTTTATACGTCTTGGCAGTACTAATAATGAAATAATTTCCTCGCTTTTTTTATCAATATAGAATAATCAGGACAGTAACTCCATCCATTCCTCAGGTAAAGTGCTCATGATTGAGATACTGCTTGTTGTCTGGTTAACTAGTAATTTTGTTCTCCAACATTTAAAGAGGCAGTGCAACAATGTTAGGAATTCGGTCAAATAATTGTGAGAGTTGTTCCCTGTCAAGTCTGGATTAAAGAACTGGAAACCAATTTTGCCTGCGCACATTAGTTCTTTTGAAAAAGATTTTCAAACAATTGATGCTTTGGGTACCTCCCAACCACTCTCAACCCTTACACCGTCTTTTGAGGCCTGTGTGCAGTGACATAAACCAAGTAAAATTAAAAACTGCAAATTCTTTCAAAGCTAAAATTGTTGCACTACCCTTTCAAAAAAAGAAATTGACCCATCAAGCACTACTTATGTGAGATTGTAAAATTTTCTTATGTTAAAAAGCTCTAATAAGGAAATAATGTTGCAGGTAAAAATGCTTTCTTTTTTCGTTTTTTTTTTCCTTCCGTGCATGTATACTTTCTAAAATCTTCCAGCTGTTTGGGGACAACATAAAGCATGGACTGATGAATCAATCGAACATTCATTTATTATTTTATTAGTGAATTAGTTGATTGGCATTTATCCTGCCCCAACATTAGAGGGCCAGAAAATATGATGCATTCGTGATATTGAAAGGGAATCTCAAGTGTTAGGCAAAATGACATCACAGTTTCAGAAGCAAGTGTGCCTGCATAGTACACAAGCAATGAAGACAAAGTGGTCACCAGCCGTCTGCCGCTACAAGTGGTTTTCGGGCTTTCCATGACACACTGCAGCTACCAAAATATTAGGGCACAGGCACCAAGCCGTACCTGACACAAACCGAGTCTTTCGTTTTGTACCCTGTATACAAGCTGCCAGAAGAGCAGCGCATGATTAATTAGTTCTAAATTAGTACCAGATGCCTGGGAAGAAAGTTCACAGCGAGTTTCTCGCCACAAAAACAAACTATGCAATGCTGATTGTTCAGTCCCCACCCAGATGTAGTAGTGCTAGCAAACAAGACCAGTTGCCAAAGTTTCAGAGCTTGCCATTATATGATTGAAAATTTAAAAACATTGTTTCTGAAGTTTTCAATGAATGAAAAAATTGGGCCCGTTCGCAGTAGCTGACGCCATTCATCTCCACGTATCCGGGGGCTTTGTCGGCCACCGTTTAGACATTAAAAATTTCGGAAAAAAGCATACAACTTTTTAATCGGATAACAGCAAGCTCTGTAACTTTGCCATCTGGTCCAGACCGCTAGCACTACACTTGGGCAGTGACGAAAACGTTCGACGATGCATAGTTCATTTCAGCTAAGGGGAAAACGCTCTAATCTTTTTTTCCAAGATGCCCGGTAGCTTGGACAAGAGCTGCCAAGGTGCCTTGCCTGTCTTTTGATGATCTCGAGGTTCTTGAGGCCCTCCTGGAACAGTTCGTTGATCTCGGTCTTGTCCTGCACAGCCTTGTGCTCCTTGAAGAGATCCCGGACGCGCCGTAGTGCGTGAGACCTGCACCCGCAGAACAAAGGACAGCTTAGTCCACAAGACACTTTTCAAAAGTGCACACCATCTACTAGCTGTGCCAATCATCCGAGACTGCTATTGTTTGGGCACAAACTCTGAGCACTTATTGGACATGAGGGCTGCGTCAGCATTGGGCGTGACCTTGGCTCATATAAAGAACGAGTGTGGTTTCGGTATTCGGCGAAAACTGTGATCCAATCACATGCTTCATGCCCATGAAATGGCGACCGCTGATGTTGCTCAATGTGTTTTTGAGAAAGCTCTATTCTCAAGTGACATGTCTAAACTGGCTTGTTGGGGTTAATCGATTACGGCTTCAAGCAGTACACGTCGGTTCCCATGTGGTCAGCCCAACGAGCTTGAGTAAACTTAGAGGGGTAAACCAGCGGCCAAAAATGGCGCCCCCTTGGTTGCTGCCATCTTGTCTGTTTGCCACATTAGTCATCACTCGACATTAAGGTGGCTGCACCCAGAGATGGGCCAGATCAGATTGGCCAGATCACGGTCAGTAGATGGGCCATCTGGGGTTGTGCTCGAATCTTACTCAAATGGATCCCAGTTATTCCGGTAAATCAAGTCCTGTGACAAGACAGATACCGCACTGCTGGATGCAGGTAGGTTTTCGAACGCAACGGGTACAAGACCTTTACCCAAGAGTAAGATAGAGCCAATTTTGGAACACGGCACCCTGGATAGGGATTGAGCCGAGCGAGCAGGTGTGAGCTGGCCTAGCGCGGCTGGCGCGGCGACGGCGGTGCGAGTCGCATTGAACCGCAATGATTGTGTTGTGGGAGAATGGTAAAGTTCCATGTGTGCCCCGTTTCGCTAGGCAGATGATGAGCAAATAGGATCGGGTATGCACGTATCGCACAAGATCTGACCAGGTAGGGGCACCGATCTGGGAGGATCGATCGTATATGTGAAACATTGCGTGGATCCGATCCGAGAAGGAATGCTTGAAAGCTCTCACACATTCCTTCTCGGCTTCCACTCGTAGATACTCTATATGTCCTGCGTATCTTTCTTTAAGAGCCATGAACATTCCGATGGTTGAGTGCAGCAAGAATGCAAGACTTTCATGCGAGATATCCACGAAATGTCTGACACATACGATCGATTCTCTCGGCAGCAGCTCGAGAAGCTACTGCCGAGAGAATCGAAGATAAGACATGTGTTACAGGATGCTAAGGTGGTCCACTATTCTCAAAAATTCCAAATGACACTGCCTGCACGGTCTTCAACAAGGTAACCTACAACGAAAGTGTGTATTGTCCTTTTATACAGCAGTGTGGTAAATTTTAATGTTCTAGGCCACACCTAAAGATAAAGAATACCAGTTCATTCCGCTGCGACGTCATGTGATCAATGTTGACAAGGGCGTCCTTATTGGACAGGGGCATGTTGACGTTCTGGTGGGATTTAGGGTGACACAGAATTTCTTCAGAGGTCAAAGTCTTTTCGCATCCCTGGCCAGAAAGACAGGATGTCAGGGAAGGAACCGAGGTCAGTCCTCGATGGAATGTTTTTTTGAGTAAATTGAAGACTCCTCGTCCGAAACCACCACCTTCAAGGCAAAGTGGCCTACGGGAAAGTAATTTCTGGACCAAAAACTTCCACTTCAAACTTCAAGCTCCATCTCAGTTGGCATCTCAAACAAATGTGACAAATCTATTGCAGTATCAGTATTTCTGTATTTATATTTCTGCCCTCCCTAATTGTATTCCTTTATTTGTATTTCCAAAGACGTTTGCCTTTATTTAAAAAGTATTTCCGATACATACATTTTTACAAATATATTTTAGTATCAGTACTTTACCTGCTTTAGTGTATCCCAGTATTTGTATTTTCAAATACATTGTTAAGTATCTCTGCCCAACCCTGTCGCCATCCAGGCGGCCGTGTTCCAAAATTTCCTCTAGCTCGCTTTTGGGTAAAAGTCTTGTACCCGTTGCATTCGAAAACCTACCCGCGTCCAGCATTGCTGTATCTGTCTTGTCACGTGCTTGATCCGCTGGAATAACTCGGATTTATTTGAGTAAGATTGGAACACAACCCCAGATGGCCCATCTGCCGACCGCGACCTGGCCAATCAGATTTGGCCAGGGATGGGCAGTATTTCAAATACAAGTATTTAAAACACGTATTTCAAATACTTTGTGTATTTTGCATTTGTATTTAATTACAAATTGGGTAATGTATTTGACGTGTGTATTTAAATACTAAAGCGTGAGTATTTCAAATACAATTGTAATTAAGTACAATTTTGCGGGCGAAAATACATCCCTCAAATTTATTGTCACTGTCCAGAGCAGGAAGAAAACTATGTTCCGCACCGATTGCAGTGTCTCCCAATCAAGCACAAGCGTTTAGTGACTTTTTGATTACGGTGCTAGTCTAAGGCAAGAATAGTGACGAAATCAACGTTCACAGGCAGCCTAGCTAAATAAGTGCCTGTGACAACTTGTGATGCTTTCCAGCCTGATTTCCATCCATATTTTTGCCTTATAAATGAATAAAGGGCAAACGCCAACCAATCCCTAAAAAATCGTAGGGTCCCAACGTTTCGGTGCCGGCTCGGCACCTTCTTCAGGGGGGCTATTTAAAGGAGAAGCAGCTTCTTTCTTTTCTTCTGCGGTGAATGTAACGCAGTATCTTTTTTTTTTTTTTTTTTTTTTTTTTTTTTTTTTACGGTGGTTAGTTTTTTAACTAGGTGCGGTACCTTCGTTTTCTTCGAAGTTGGTTATTTACAAACGAGGATCAGCATCTTCGTTTTCCTCTATGGTAGGGGCCTGTTTCTTTGGTGTTTTCTCTAAGTGTCGTAGTCCACTGACGTATGCTGAGGGCAAGGTGCCGGAGGATCGATTAATATTTCCTGGTGTGGTCTGTATGCGCCATGACTCAATAAAGAGTCGTTGCCGCCAGTTGGTTTCTACATCCAGGATTCGGGTATTTTCAAAGTCGATGCGGTGGTCATTGTCCTCGCAGTGTTCCGCAACAGCGCTACGCTCTCGATCGAATTTCCGTACGTCATTCTTATGTTGGCGGACTCTTTCCTTGAGGTTTTTTGTTTCGCCGACATATGAAGCGGAACACTCAGCACAGGGAATCTGGTACACAATGCCTTGTGCTTTTTCTCTCGCTGGACGGTCTTTCGGATGAGGCATTAGGCGCCCAAGTGTCAAAACAGGTTTGTGAGCCACCTGAATACCTTCTTTGGCCAGCGTACGATCCAGAGTTTCGCTAGTTCCCTTTATATAAGGTACACAGACGCGGATGTTAGGGCGGGACTGCGTGCTATTCTGTGGGTGCTCAAGACTGCGACCAAGACGACGGGCAACACGGCTGATGAAGCTGTTGGTGTAGCCATTCTTTTTGAGGTCGGCGATGACAGCCTGTTCTTCACTTTCTTTATCTTTCTTTGAGGAGCAGATGTTCCGAGCTCTGGACAACAGGGTCGCAACTACCGACGCCTTGTGACTCGAAGGGTGGTATGAGTCAAACCGAAGGTAACGTCCAGTGTGGGTCGGCTTCCTGTATACAGTGAACTTCATGTCTTCACCTACTCGCTTGACAAGCACGTCCAGAAACGGCAAGGTGCCGTTTTTTTCAAGCTCTAATGTAAACTGGATGGCCGGCTCGATGGAGTTGAGGTGAGCTAAAAAGTTGTCCACCTCTGATGTTTTTAGGATACAAAAGCAATCATCGACGTACCGTAGGAACACTTTGGGGCTAGCCGGAAACGAGTGCAGCGCCCTTTGTTCGATTGCTTCCATCGTCAGGTTTGCCGTAGTGACCAAAATAGAAGCTCCCATTGCGGTTCCGCTGGTCTGGCTGAAGAACTCTCCTTGGTAGCTGAAGTAGGTGCTGTGAAGGCAGAATTCAAGGAGGCAGCATATTTCATCCACGCTAAGGCAGGTTCTTTCGTTCAGGTCTTTCTCCTTTTCGAGAGCGTTCCTGGCTGTGGCTACAGCCAGGGGCACTGGAACGCTTGTGAACAGTGAAATTACATCGAATGACACTAGACTGTCCTCGGTGGTGACCTTGAGTTCTGAAACGAGCTCCACGAAATGACCGGCGTTTCATACGTTAGTTGGCGTTCTTCCGACGAGAGGGGAAAGGGTGCGATGGAGGTAGTTGGATAGCGCCCGAAGCGGTGACGTTGTAAAATCCACGATAGGCCGGAGGGGAACATTTGGCTTGTGGATCTTAGGGAGTCCATAGAGCCCAGGAGCAGAACCATTTCGGCATATGAGCCGTAGGTAAAGGTTCTTTGATTCTGGATGTTTTTTGAAAATTCCCGCCAGAAGTTTGTTCAGATTTGTCTGAACTTGTGTGGTGGGGTCCTTTTTGAGTTTCTGATAAGCCAACTGGTCTTCCCGATCTAGGACAACCGTCGAGTTACCCTTGTCCGCCGGAAATGGTTCTGCTCCTGGGTTCTATGGACTCCCATTCTACCATTCTACCCATTCTACCAACTGGTAGAAACCAACTGGCGGCAACGACTCTTTATTGAGTCATGGCGCATACAGACCACACCAGGAAATATTAATCGATCCTGCGGCACCTTGCCCTCAGCATACGTCAGTGGACTACGACACTTAGAGAAAACACCAAAGAAACAGGCCCCTACCAATGAGGAAAACGAAGATGCTGATCCTCGTTTGTAAATAACCAACTTCGAAGAAAACGAAGGTACCGCACCTGGTTTAAAAACTAACCACCGTAAAAAAAAAAAAAAAAAAAAAAAAAAAACCCGATGATACTGCGCTACATTCACCGCAGCAGAAAAGAAAGAAGCTGCTTCTCCTTTAAATAGCCTCCCTGAAGAAGGTGCCGAGCCGGCACCGAAACGTTGGGACCCTACGATTTTTTAGGGATTGGTTGGCGTTTGCCCTTTATTCATTTATAACATTTAACCCAACCAGGCAGACGTCTGCCGAAATGTTCACCTTCAAATATTTTTGCCTGGAACATTCTAAATGCGCGGGTCGTCCAGATTTTCGTAAGTGGTGTGAGTTGCAACAATAAAAAATTATCTAGCTAGTGCTGCGCGTTTTGGTCGTCTCAGTTCTTTGTTGGTCTATACCAAATGTAATCTACAAAAAAAGCTGCTTGAAGCTCTGCACTTGTTTCACCTATTACGTCCAAGCTGATTACATTTTTTTGTGATTATATTTCTATAACATTACTAGAGTCTCGCACACTAACTCCCGAGTGTGCGATGCAAAATTAAAATGAGATACCCAGAAACCTGTTGCAGTTGCCCTGAAGTCGCTGACGCAAATTTTGAGGAATGTATTTGGAAAAGTATTTGAAGGAGACCAAATACATTTGGTTGTATTTGTATGTTGTACTTAAATGCTTTTTTGGAAATGTAATTAGATTTGTAATTAAATATGTTTTTGACGAAGTATTTTGTATTTGTATTTCGATACATATTTGCATGTATTTTGCCCATCCCTAGATCTGGCCTACCTATGGGTGCAGCCATGTTAATGCCACGTGATCACTAATGCGACAAACAGGCAAGATGACAGCAATCCTTGGTTTACAAAATAGTGCATGCCGCCTATCGCGCAATGCCGGAAACTTAGACATTTCGGGTGCGAGGCTGGAAGGTGGTTGGAATACAACTAGGCTTTGCAATGTATGGTTTGGCTTGATACATGTGGGGCGTAAAGCTGGTGCACGCAGTCTATTCCAAGCGTTACCTCGAGACCCAGATTGAATAGTGTGGAAAATTCCCTCCAGGAGCGTATGAAAACGCCATACCCGTGACAAAATGTGCACTGCAGATCTATCGGTGCTCGTTCGGCTGCCATGGTGAGCCGTCCATGTTCCTTCCCCTCACGGCAGCTATCCAAGCCCGTCTTAGCAGGATACAGCCTGGCAGACGGAAATCTAAAAAAACTTGGCGTTCCTCGCTTCCGCGCCTCTGTCGCAGCCTAGGAATAGCCGGCATGCTTATTTGTTTTCCAACCAAACGGGACGCTAGCAACACGCTCTGCTCGCGCATGGGCAGCAGCTTTTTTGAAAATTGTGGATGGGGGGGGGGGGGGGGGGCATTTCTGCTGCAGGCCGTGGGTTCCGGTTTACTGCTCTAAGGTAAAAAGGGTTCTTATTGCATGACTTCTCGCTTTTTCACGCTCCAGTGATCAATGGAAGCCAAAAGAATACTCAAGCTCATTGGGTCAACCAAATGAATTGCATACTGCATAAGCCCCACAGATAGACCCTTATCAAGTATTTCTGTTATTTCGTGTCCTTTTCACGATTCGACTTGGCAGGTGCTCTCAATGTGCGACGAGATTGGAAGCGTGCAAGTGCCACGGAAAGTATGAATGTGCACCTGGTGAGTACTATGTAACATTGCTACATAATGCCGACAGTTGGGTTTGCAGTAGAATTTCCTTTATTTCTTTATTCTCGGTTTGAGAGCGGAAAATTATTGTGTAAAAGACAGCGTGTGCAGGCGCTCCGACAGGTCAACATACACTGCGAGGGAAACAAATACGGAGCCAGTTATTATCAAAAGATTATCTTCAGGTGTCCTTGGCTAATATTTCATTAAAAGTGAAATGTAAAAATTAAAATAAAACTAAACTAGAGAAAACTTATGCACCATGACCCGTACACAAATACAATCAAACTTACAATTCAATTCTTTTCTATTAAAAAAAAAAAAAAAAAACTTGTGAAGTGTGGTGTATTTGCACTTGGAAGCTTTTATTCGGAAATATTTCCCCGTTTCTATTTTATTATAGGTGATGTGTGAGCATCCAGACGAGAATAAACGCACATATTAGTTGCCGGAAACACTCCCCGTTGTCCAGTGGAGAAACCGAAAGCTATCACCAAGCAACAAAGAGCACGCAATTTCGGAAGTGTTAGAAATTCGCCGCCTTTTTAATAACTAAACACAGGGGCGATAATAGCTGTTCCGATATTTAATACCTCTGATCCTGCCCACAAGTACCAGATTGGAACGAGCTCGTGGCATGACGCAAAACAACATATTGCGTAACCAACTGCGCAAGGGTCCAACCAGTCCAACTTCCCGCACTGCGACGATGTGTTCGCCGATCAGTTTCTTTATAACGCTCCCGCTTGCCTGTACATGAACAGGTGCGGTTCCCAGGAACGACTGTAAGAAGTGTAAATGTAACTCGCCTGTAAATGTAGCTCTTGAAGTGCCCCGATTCCCGCATCAGCTGCTTGTACAGGCTCAAAACTTCTCTCCGGGAGGCCGCCATGTTTAAACTATCATCGTCATCACCCGCCGCCAAAATATCAACAAATACAGTAGTTATGTGACTTATTGTACTTCACGCTGTCAGAATTATTAGTGAATAACTATGATATTAAATACATATTTCCACATATATAAATGTCACAAATGCAAGTTGAATTGGGTTTCGACTTGCGCTCTCTCTAGCCAGTAACTGAAGACATATTAAATTAGCACTTTTTGATTGTTTGATAATTTCGGTAGTTAAAATTTACACATACACATGTATACTATACTTATTTATAAAAAAATTATATAGAATAAATCAATGAAAAGGAGGAGAACGCGCAACTTAATCCAAAAAATTACTCGAAAAGTCATGTGATTCCAAGTGTCATCGCTATCACCTTTGTTTTGGTTCCGGTTGTAAATAGCCGCACAGCCAAGCACTACGCCCCGAGATCATGCCGGTTCGCGAGTTTGCTCGTTGTCGACGCTTATTCGCGCTAAAATGTTGCAATCACGGCCGCAGGTCGCCCTTCTCAACCAACATGAACGTCGAGGGTCCCCAGGCGCGCGGGGACACCGTCATGGTCGACGGAAAGTCGTACGAAACGGACGACCAGACGAACGTCACTAGCCGCATCCTGGGCCACACCGAGCGCAAGCTGCACCTCCAGAAATGCCACCCGATCCAGTTGCTCAAGCGGAGAATCGCCGAATTTTTCACGAAGAACTACGTGAACCGAAGGGGCAACCCCAACTTCTCGGTGTACGACAGACTGAGTCCCGTGGTGACGCTGGAACAGAACTTCGACAGTCTCCTCGTTCCCAAGTCGCACCCGTCTCGTTGCAAGAGCGACAGCTACTACGTGAACGGCTCGCACATGCTCCGCGCCCACACGTCGGCTCATCAGGTCGATCTGGTCAGGTCGGGACTGGACGCTTTCCTCGTCGCCGGCGACGTTTACAGGAGGGACCAGATCGACAGGCATCACTACCCCGTCTTCCATCAGATGGAGGGCGTGCGGCTGTTCTCGGCTGATCAGGTAGTCCGGATAGTAATGGTGTGCATGTGTAATCTGTCGCGGGTTAAAAATAGCGGGACAAGGTCCCCCCACAAAGCCCTCCGTCCTTTCCACTTCGGAGGGGGGAACGCTGGAGAGGAGGAAACAAAACGATAAATCTTGACGAACAGAGACCATTTTGGGAGAAGGTTGTCCTGCTATTCTAACCCTGTAACAGCCTATAGCTCGTGAGAGTTGCGATAACGCCTCGCAGGAGTGTTTTTTTCAAAAGCAGCGTGGAGCTCCGGAGCCACGGGCTTCCTGTTCGAGTCTCTTGTGCTTTGTTTTGTCCTTGCATAGCCATTCAGAGGAATGTAGGGGCGATGACATTGATGGTCTCGTTTGGGGTCATTGGAAATTTGCAGAGAATGTGAACTTTGGAACTACGGCATGTCGAATTCAACAGCTGGAGGAGAGCTTTGCGCTCTGGCAATCTCCCACTCCATACTCCGAATTCCTCGGTGCCCGAAAAAACGCCCTCATACGGGACCACCTGTTATTAAAGGGACATTGAATTCCCACAACTAACAGCATTTTAAGTGCCTTGATAGGACAGTTATGTCACAAATAACAGCTTGCCTAAAAAGAAAAAAAAAAAAAAAACGAATTGCAAGACTCATTGGATATATTCCGGAACATGCTTCCGTTTCGTTGTCAATGTCTGAAAATAGATGCCTGTTTCAATTTCGATATTGCTGCTCACTCAAAATAAGTCTCGAGATATAAATATGCTGAAACCTTATTTTTAGTGTAAGTTTAATAGGGGGATCGGTGGCCGAGTGGGCTAGCGCACACCACCTCGGAGCACGTGGAGCGAAAGCTCGCGCTGCAGAACCCAAAGATCCTGGGTTCAACCCCCACCCCTGCCCGTTTCGATCTGGATGAGCATTGTACTGATGTGCGGTCGTGTATCACTAATGCGTGATGTTTTGTTAAAGACCCCAGGTTAGCGGTTGTACAGCACTGGCTAAATTGCTTATCTACAGCTGAGACACCAGACGTTCACTCAGGCATACTAACTTCCGGCTGTATAAACATACACACAACAATTTGTTTTTGTAAATCTAATTTGACATACGTGTCACCATCGAGGTGCATAAAAAATCATTTTTGAAGAGTTCTGAATTTCTTTAGGTGGATTAGTTAGGCATGTCGTACATCTATAGATACCCCATAATAGCTATTCAAAGTAGCAAACGAATTGAGGTAAGACTACGGAGTAGGCAACCCGCACCCGCTTTCCGTTTCCGAGCTGTTGCTAAAACTAGAATGGCGGGAGGCAGTCTCTAAAGCAGGCGTCTCATACACGCGGCCCGCGACTCGCTGAGACGAGTCCTGCAGGCGACCAGCTACGAGTTCCAGTTCCCATGTCTAAAGTGCTAGAAATGGCATGCGCCATAGTGATCTCATCTCGTCGAATCATTTTTGCTCGAAAAGTAGCTCTGCTCTTCTAACGTATTCACATAGTTCATAAGTATCTGCATTCATGGTTTCATTTTATTTTTTGCTTCCCAGCTTTTTGTAATGTTCAACATTTCCGCTACTTGGCTGAAAGCGCCAGCTATTCGTTGAAGGATGCATCTCTGCTGCGCGAACTCTCAATCAGCAGGAGCAACTGGCAAAGATAAAGCTACGAGCTCGGCACTCTCCCCTCAAAAAAATATCCCCATAAGAAGACAAGTATTGAATGAATAAACAGGTATTTGTTCAGGGTGTTATAATAAAAAAACGTCAGAAAAGCAAGGAGTGTCAAATTCACTGATTGTTTTTTGGGGACACGCTCAGCTTCATTAACGAGAATGACAATGGACTTTGTCACTTGTTCTATTAAAAAGGCCTGCACGTTGGCGGGGTGGTGTCATTTTAATTCTTGTTATTACATCAGGTCAGTGCCGAATGCAATCATATAAACAAACCAAACCTAAAGATGTCACTGGCGAAACTGAATTTACAAAAAGCACAGAGCATGAGGTCTCTTCTTTTAAAATATTTTAACCCCCCCCCCCCCCCCCTCTCGTCTGACGTTGGCCCTTGGCCTTTCCAGTGTGAGCTATCTGGCCTCCACACTCAAATGAGTTTGAGACCACTGCTCTAAAGCGCCGCGCGAAGAACAAATTCTAACTCCAGTATCTTTCGTTTCGCCCGCAGCTGTTCGAAGGCAGGGGGGCGGCGAGGGATGGCCTGGAGCTGTTCGAAGACGGCAGCCGGGACGAGATCAAGCAGGGGCTCCACACGATGGAGACGGCCAAGCTCCTGGAGCACAGCCTGAAGACCTGTCTTCAAGGCCTGGCCAAGCAGCTCTTTGGGCCCGGTGAGGGTTTTCGACTTGAAGCGCTTTCGGTACGTCCCGTCTTTGCCGATCTACGACCGACCACCGGGATTGCAACGACGTAAGACGTCGCATAAGACAGTCATCGTAGCTGGGTGGGTCGTTGAACGCACCGGTAAAAAACACGCCCCTGGCACCGTTGCTTTTCGGGGCTGCAGCACGGCGCAGACCGACCGCTCCTCGAATCGTGGCCTGCCTCGCACGTGCGCAGAGACGGAGACCCGCTGGGTTCCCACGACGTTCCCCTTCACGCACCCGTCCTGGGAGCTAGAGGCTAGGTTCCAGGGGGACTGGCTGGAACTGCTTGGCTGCGGCATCATGGAACAGGAGATCCTCTACAACGGTGAGCGGTCAGACACGTTGCGGCAACCTTAACTTCGCGGAACATTTCCGAAAGTTGCACTGGCTAGATCGTGCAGACGACGACCGGTGAGTGCAGAATGTCTTGGGAATGAGCTGGGCACATGCTATGTGTGTGTAATGTCACAACGTCACATGGCAGCATGGTGCCATGCCGTTATGAGACATTGTGGTGTCGCACTACGTCACAATGTAAGATGTTACGGTTTTAAAACATTCTGGCGGGCTAGTTGGTTACACATAATTAAATTACAAATAGCGCTAGGACGAGGACAGACGAAGAAGTGGACAGGACAGGCGCTAACTCACAACTGACGGTTTTATATACAACGTTAAAGAAGAAGGTGAAGGAAGTGTCTGGTGTTGAAAAAAGAAGAAAAAACCGTGGGAGACAAATTGAGAATAAAAATATTGGATAAAAATTGATAGAAAAAAAGTTAATAGAAAAAAAGTGATCGTCCAAAGGCCGCCGATCAGTGCCTCGTACAGCTTATTTACCTTTTTACATCCAACAGGCACCACAGCCAAAGCTATACCGGCGCGAGCGCATAGACCCACCCGGTGCACCACCTCACGCGCTCACGTGCAAGCGTGATTATGTATAGTGGTTCAAGTACTGAACCTCTTTGTCCGTCAACGCCAAGGATGGTGCGGAGACGCATTTTTCTCCATTGGCTTGTATGGTCTGTGCTTCATAGATTTCCCTGTTCCTCTTTTCTTTAAAACGTCCGATCACTTTTGTGTTTGAAAGCAAAGGTGTGCAGGAGCAATCTCGCACATGCATGGCTAAATGTCCAGAAGGTGTTGACTGCAGGGTCAGGGCATGTTCTCTCAGTCGTGTGTTTATGCAACGTCCAGTCCACTGCAGTCTGTTCCACTGCAGTCTCCTTCGATGGAAATTCCTACTTACAGAAGAGAGGAATCTGCATAGGTTCCTGCGTTGCACCTGTTTTATGCGACGTTTATCTGTCACATTGTGATCGGGCTATTGCTAAGAATATATCAACCAACCAAGTCTCGCGTATCTTTCGATATGTCGACGATTACCTGGTTCTCCTCCCTTTTCGTCCCGATGAATGTGACAGTCACCCTATCGACAGTGTGCGTGCCACATTTCTGGAACAGGCTGAACAGCTCAACTTTACCATTGAGGTGCCAACGGACGGCATCCTACAGTTTTTAGAACTGCAGATTACTTTTAACAAGAACCAGACCTGCTGGATGTACCACCCACGTTCTAAAAAACGGCTATTGCGCTATGACTCATCCCATTCCAAACTTGTAAAGCGAGGCATAGTGTCTAATTGCTTAAGCATGGCGCTAAACAAGTCATGTGAGCACAGAGCAAAATCAAGCTTCGAATTACAAGTGACTCGTTTGAAAGCTTCGGGGTACCCCTTTCCGGTACTGACTGACATCGCTGAGAAGTTATTGACAACGAACAAAAGAAGAGAAAAAATAAAAGAGAAGAGACGCCGTCCGGCTGTGGTGCCTTACATCCACAAGATTTCGCACAACATGAAGAAGATAGCCTCCACGTTTGAAGTCCAAGTGGTCCTATCGGCACCGGATAAATTAAAACGAATGTGCCCAAAAATCAACAATGTCAAGCAACAACATCATGAATGCAACATAAACCACAAGCACCAGTATGTCGACTGCAACAGCGGAGTGGTGTATGAAATCCCTTTCACATGTGGGAAAGTGTATATAGGACAGACTGGACGTTGCATAAACACACGACTGAGAGAACATGCCCTGACCCTGCAGTCAACACCTTCTGGACATTTAGCCATGCATGTGCGAGATTGCTCCTGCACACCTTTGCTTTCAAACACAAAAGTGATCGGACGTTTTAAAGAAAGGAGGAACAGGGAAATCTATGAAGCACAGACCATACAAGCCAATGGAGAAAAATGCGTCTCCGCACCATCCTTGGCGTTGACGGACAAAGAGGTTCAGTACTTGAACCACTATACATAATCACGCTTGCACGTGAGCGCGTGAGGTGGTGCACCGGGTGGGTCTATGCGCTCGCGCCGGTATAGCTTTGGCTGTGGTGCCTGTTGGATGTAAAAAGGTAAATAAGCTGTACGAGGCACTGATCGGCGGCCTTTGGACGATCACTTTTTTTCTATTAACTTTTTTTCTATTAATTTTTATCCAATATTTTTATTCTCAATTTGTCTCCCACGGTTTTTTCTTCTTTTTTCAACACCAGACACTTCCTTCACCTTCTTCTTTAACGTTGTATATAAAACCGTCAGTTGTGAGTTAGCGCCTGTCCTGTCCACTTCTTCGTCTGTCCTCGTCCTAGCGCTATTTGTAATTTAAAGATGTTACGGTTCTTTACAACAGTTCTTCACGATTGTTTTTATGAAGGTTTTCTTGTAGAATTTGGCAGCATTGGGTCAAGTACATCTAGGAAGTACTGTATTTACACGATTGTAAGTCGACCCCCCACATTGCACAACAGCAAAAAAAAAAAAAAAAAATTTGTAGATGCGCATTTTACTGAGAACACATGAGAACGGCAAAGTATCTGTTTCGGAAGCCGGGCCTCCAACACGCGATCTATGCCTTCTAGCGTGCTTTGGCTGTGCATACACGCGCGAGGTGCATGAGATGCCCAGGCGTTACCGAAACTAGGAAGTTCACGCTGCAGGCGGGACAACTGAAGCTGCTCTTTGTCGTTCTCACTCCGTCCGGGACTAGACTACGACTCGTCCGCACTGGTGCTGTCAGTCCCGTCATCATCACTGCCACTCTCTCGAAGCACGTCGTTGGAGTCGTCCAACGAAATCTCGCACTTCGCAAATGACAGGATCAACCGCATCTTCCGCGCTTGCTCGACGATCGCGTTGGACGTCCCGGGTAGGGACCGATTGCACACTTTTGCGACGTACATTGCAAGCCTGACCTCCAACTCCGGAAGGCACCCCCACCTATCCAGACTTTGGCCCATGGAAGCCTCTTTGTTTGCTGTCACAGTTTAATATCCCACGCCCCTGCAGACTCCATTGGAGCATCACCTGCTCCGACGGGTTGAACTTGCGTCCAACAGCGCAATTGTTGGTTGCTTCCAAGTGAAGAATGGCCATAAACGAGCACTGAAAACCTAAACTGTCCGGATCATCCGTGTCAATACAAAATAAACGCAGTTAGTGCTCCAGCATGATCTCGTCACTCAATCAAACGATGTGCGACCGTGAATCGTGCGAAAAACTGCGAAGAGAAGCCGTGGGGTGAATGAGCTGGGAAGCTGTTCCAGCGGCCTCTGGAGTGGCTCTTACAAGAATTGCCGTCACCCCCCCTGAGTCGGGCGCACCGTGTGCTGTTCACCGCCATATATTCGGGTTAATTTGTGAATCACTATCAATACTCGTTTGTGCAAATAAAAAAAGATAATTAATCTGTAAAATGAGCACACAGAATAGTGCAAGGCTGGAGGTACAGCCGGCTGAACTCGTAACAAGCCGAGGTGTTCGTGATATCGCGATTGTTTTTTTTACCGATGGTGGAATGCTTTGGTTCGATTATAAGTCGACCCCCCCACTTCAGATTTTCAAAAATTGAAAAAAGGGTCGACCTAAATTCATTTAAATACGGTACTTGGTACAGTATACCTGAAGTAAAGTGCAATAAATACCATGTACATTCATTGTAAAGCACAAGTACTTTTCAACACAATCATTCATGACGCCCTTTTATTTCCCTATACAGTGTTTCTTTCAAAACGTATGCATTGCCCCGGGTTTAATCGGGGGTGCATTAGTTATTTTCGGAAATGGTGGTGAATATTGGATAAAGTTAAGTGGTTGCAAAGTAGTTGTTTTACGCTCGCTGACAAACTACTTAACAGAATCAACTTAAAAGGCACTTAGTTGTGTTGGTCTTATGACAACCATTACTTCACTCAGAGAAATGACCAACTGTTGTCTCAAAAGACAATAGCGTGTTTTCACATGACGGTACACCATTTTTTGTTAGAGGTTGACTAAGCATCATTCATGATACAAATCTAATGAGGCCAAATTGGGGAATGTACTTTGAAGTCGGGAAATGTACTTTCCTCAGAAAGTACCAGAAAAGGTACTTTAAGTACAAGTACATGCTCAGAGAGTGTACTTCAAGTGAAGTATAAGTTTTCTTAACCTACTTAAAGTAATACTTGAAATACAATGTACTTACAATACTTAAGCCGAATTCCAACACTGGAATTCGGCTGATAAAACACATTCTGTGTTAAGAAACCCCAAACTTCCACTCAGTGACGCAGTCAATAGACCCCTGTAAAGAAATATTCATCTTACGGACTGTCTCGGTAGAAGGCTCTGCTGGAAGTCGCTGGAGAGCCGCGCGTGATGTAGCGACGTTTTTCTCCCTCTTGCCTAAAACTGCCATGACCCGTCTGTGCTACTTGAAATTTGTAGGGCTTCGGCAACCCGTTGGCACCACCCTTTGGTAAAATAGCATTTAGCAGACACTCTCATCAAAGGATGCCGTCCCAAATTGCTGCTTTTTGCACTTTGGGCCGGATGTCAGAAGACTGGGTATTATACCGTTTGTACTCACTTCGAAGCTATTGTAACAAGAAAAAGGCACAAGACAAAGCAGAGTTTGTGGAAGATTTCGCGACACTCCCATCAAGACTGGGCTTTAAAAGTATGGCCGTCACGCTCTTTCTCAACCTGAACTCTCAGCGTTGCAGAACGAAAAGCACTGATTAATGGGAGCCAACTGCCTAACTTTGCTGAGCACTTCGGCTGCTGCATCTTTCGAGCTATTGCGAGGTCAGAAACCTTGCGTATGGCGCAAATCTTTCGGTTGCTCCTTCCCGCAGCTGGAGCGGAGCAGAAAGTGGGCTGGGCGTTTGGGCTGGGCCTCGAGAGGATTGCCATGACCCTGTACAAGATCCCGGACATCCGGGCCTTTTGGAGCACAGACCCGGGCTTTCTGTCCCAGTTTGAGCACGACGACCCCTACAAGCCCGTCTCTTTCAAGGTGAGGTTGGAAGTCCTTGGAGCATAGGTACGGCACCCGGAATGCCTCTCCGATCCGCATGTTCTCTTTATCGGCACGGTCGAAGAGCAGCTAAAAAAAAAAGGATGATACAGAGAATAAGCAAAACGGAGTACGAGCTCCACTCTTTTATCACGTCTGTCAACAACCGACCAGCCTGTCAGTCCGCTATATTAACCTCAATTGGAAGTGGCATCCCTATCTTTGCCAGATGACGTCACAAGTGTGTCACATTGTCGTTGGCCACGATCCTGGCGACGTCGCAGCAGCAGTGGTAGATGTGGCAGACGGCAGTTCCTCTGCAGGTCGCTCTCCAGCTCGACAGTCTACGAAAGCTTTGGGACCCTGCAACAATGGCGGCACTCGCATTCGCTCACACTTTTTGCCGGGACTTCTAGCACAAACCGCCAGGATTGCGACGTCCGACGGCGTGACACAGCGGCTTCTATGACGTCATTTCTCTCCACTTTGGGGCCACTTTTCACGGATGGGAGGAATAGGACACTAAACAGTAAGCACACCAGTCGGAGAAGCATTTCACAAGCTCTATCACTATGCATCGCTTCACAACAATTTTTTTAAAACACCACCCATTATTTTTCCACGTCGTGATCATTCATTCAAAGTAGCGCGCATCACATGCCACTCATCTAGTTACGCATGAGCATTCATACCACGGACCATAATCGACTGGAACAACCTACAGACTCACATTGCAACTGAACTAGATATGTCTAACTTTCAAGAGCTTGTGCGTAGTTATACTAATACTTAAGGTTCTTTTTATTCCTTGTTCTCATATTGTCTTTTGTATAATTTGTGTTTTATCTGTGTACTATATATTTGCTTGCCGCCCCCACCCTATGTAATACCCTCATACAAAGGGCCGTTAGGGGTATTTTTTTTTTTATAAATTCCAGCGCTGCCGTAGTACAGGGGACACACAACCGCTCCTTATAGCCTCCACCATGACCCCCACTCAGTCGGTTTTCACCCCAGTATACTTTCTTTTCCACTGTAGGCATCACTTATTATAGCGGAGGGGAACAAACTTTTAAGAGACTCAATAGTCTGAAAGGTTAAACTTGTCAGTCCATCTTCCGAGGCTTATTTAGAAGAGTTTGAACATCTCTTGCTTGTGCATTTTTTTCTGGCTTTTTCACATTGAGTGGGTGGTGGAAAGTGGGTTTAAAAAAGGTTCGGTAGGACGTGGTTATTAATTTATTTTTGGTATGCCACCAGCATTCAGGTTGAATGCTAGGGAATGATAATGAATAATACTGCAAGAATGGTAAGTGAGAGAAGAAGAAAGGCAGCCACTCACCAGAAAAGTACTTCAGAAGTGCATGACTAAAACAGCTAACGTTTCTGAGTTGACAGTAGTTTCAGGATTCTCGTTCCAGCCATCCATAAATATTTGGGAAAAAGGATTCCTCGAACGATACTGTTCTATGCATCGGTTAAACAACCATTAATGATGTTCGTTTGTGTAAACCTCGCTTCATTAATCAATGTATCAGGACAAAGGACCAACTTCAGATTTCCATATACAACTTTTTGAAGAAACTTTTTAATACCCTAGTTACACTAGCGCTCTTAAATATCATTAAGCCAATGACTCTTGACTCAATCGCGATCGGCCAGTATTACACGGCGGCAGCAACTGTCATTGAGCCGCTAATGATCATTGAGTTCAACTGAGCTGGCCTACCTCAGTTAACTGATGGGGGTTCGTCCCCATAGAGCTAAAGATGGCGATGTCCGCCGCATTGCCGAAGCACTTCCTATTGCAGAAGATTTGGGGAGGTATTGAGAAAGTATCGTAGCAGTAAATATTGCCGGAAGAGGTATGATTTGGGACCAGAACTGCTGCTAGAACAATCACGGCATGTCAGGGGAAGCCAACGTACACTAGCCAAAGCTCGACGAGGGCAGCCATTGTGATGCTGGTGTAAATAGGACCTTCCTTATGTTTCTCTTGCTTGAATTCATGTAAAACATTCTGATTATCGTTTCTTCACTCTAAAAATGAAACCAAGTTCATTTTATTTTGTTTTGAATGTTTATAATGAATGAAAAGTGTGCATATAATTCATTTGGATTACTTTTTAAGAAAAGGTAATGCAACATCAGTTTTGGTTTCGTTTTGATTTCAACTGTGTCCCGTGACGCGCATCTCAACTGGGTTTGTTAGTCCTATGTGCCGTGCAACACCAGACAACTTAGTTGAGCTCAATGACAGTTGGGAGATGCCAACGATCATTGAATTAATGACAGTTGAGAGCGCTAGTGTAACTAGGGTTTAAGCCACTCTATTCACTGCCAAGTGCTTAGTCATGCTATCCTAATGTGGCGTCTGATTACGAAATTGTTGACAAAAAGCTACACCTAGAGCCATTAGAAGGCTACTCTCAGAAGAGTTTAGCTAGAGGCGCTCAATAGGCTACGCTTCAGAGTAACAACACTCCAGCCATTTTCGTGCCTAAAACCATGGTTGCCAGATGTCCGAAGCTTCATCTGAAATCGTGGGAAATGCGTTTCCGTTTTCCAGAAAGGTTGACACAGCTTGCGCGTACCGAGATACAAGAACGTCGCCCTAGCTTCCCTACACCATATATGAAGCTCATGAAGTTACATTTTCCAATGATAACTGTTGTGAATTGCACCCGTTCTGCACTAAGCACCAAAATGGCGGCACCCACAATCTAGTCGAGAATTTGGTTGCCGATACTGTAAGTCTAACTGCACCGATTGTGCCTCTAGGAGCTCCTCGACGTGTTGCTTTCCCACCACTCATGCAGGTCTTGAGCAGCCACCCGCCCTGCCTGGCAGACATGTCTTTCTGGGTTCCGACCAATTTCGCGCCCAACGACTTCTTCGACCTGGTGCGCTCCGTGGGGGGCGACCTGGTGGAGCGAGTGGAGCCCGTAGACGTGTTCACACACCCCAAGACGCGACGCACCAGCCACTGCTTCAGAGTTGTGTACAGGCACATGGAGCGCGTCATGACGCAGGAAGAGGCCAATGTCATCCATCAGGAGGTGGGGAAGAGGGCAGAGGAACGACTGGGGGTTGAACTAAGAATCAAATGAAGGGTGAGGTGTCAAATTGCTCTAGTGGGAACGGTAGTAAATCTCTTTAGCAAACTTAAATACTGGTATTATTTGCCTCCTTCTGTTCACTTTGTTGGTTGATTGATTTTTATATATATCACGTTTGCCATTCGGTAGCCTTTCACCTCCATTGATGTCGCATCATTGTGTCAAATAACGTCATTTTGTTTAACAGAAAAATTTTCCGAGAAATTTAGCAGACAAGTTTTCTAACCATCTATCTTCATGAAACATACCTGTGATTCGCTGACATGAACTCTCCCTACATTAGTGCAACACATTTTGCAACGCCAGTTGCACTTTTCTAAGCAGCTCCCGTTGTGCAGGGGTATAGAGCATCGAACAGCTAAAAGTGAGTTTTGTGGTTTGATGCCTGCCAAGCGACAACAGTGATTTCTGCAAGAACAGCTGCTCGTGTTGTGTTTTTGTTACATTTCATGATGTTCTAGACCTAAGGTCCATGCACGCATTTGTAGTGTTGTGCGAATGTTCGAAGTTTCTAATAGTAGTTTGTAATAAAGAAAGGTTCATTGGTGGATCCTTAAAGAATGCGTTAGCAGGACCCTTGGGAACCGCCACACACGCCACACACGGACCCCTTCACATTTCTGTTTTGGCCTTCTCTTTTGCTTTCTCTATTTTTCGCTGCCTCTTTTTGCCTTTGTTACGGGGCCAGTGCTAGCCTTTCCCAAAGGGGAGTGTGTGTGGAAGGGTGATGCTAACACATTTCCTAAGAATCGACCAATGGATCCTCCTTTATTTATTTTTTTTCGGCCATGCGGGCTCGATAAGCCCGCTTCGCCCCAGCCTCGGCCGCACCAGGGCCCGCGTCGGCTTGCCGCTTCTTGCGCCGCATTTTGTTCAACTGACCTTGGCGCTGCTTTCATTCTTCTGTCTCATTCGTCTGCAAGTTCAGACTCACCCCTGCATCCGCGCGCTCATTGGCTTCCACCCCGTGACGTCGCCTCCATCTCGCCTTTGTCATTAACTACTCTCCTCCTCTCTATGCCGTGCGCTTTCCTTTTCACTGTTTTGTCCGCAGACGTACGCGGTTAGCTTTTCCCTATGGTGTGGGTGCTAATGCATTAATAATACGCTATTCGGTATTGGCTTCGAGGGGAACAGCAATATTGATACTTTTCGAAGTGTTGATCGCGGCGGGTTAGCCCCGTTGAGGGCGCTTCTCGCCAAGCTTTGGTGCACTGCAGAAAAGCAATGCCCGTGGAGCTCAGGGGCTCCACGGGTATTGCTTCCCCGCAGTGTACCGGTGCTCGATGAGAGGCGCATTTAACGGGGCTAACCCGTCGCAATTATGCAAGAGTGCAAACGCTTTGCATACGCGACAGATTACAGCCGCCATTACTGACCTTGTCTTATCTTACCGAGATACTGAGCCACTGAATCGGACTTTGACGATCCTCCACAAAGGCCAATACTTTGAGCGAAGAACGCAGTAAAATCTAAAATGGCAATAAGCTGGCCTGGTATGGTAATGAAGTGAACGGAATAAAATGAAACAAAAACTGAACGTCGGTAATGACGGCGCTTATGCACAGCTGCTGCGGAGCGTCTGTGCAGGGTGTTCGGAGGTAAACAAAAACAAATAATGGCCGAATTTTCGGGGAGAGTATTTTACTTCCGGTGGGTTATTGTTTTTGAGGACCTTCAGTGAGTAACGCATACTTTAAAAGTCTCACTGCCGAGGACTAGCTGCGGTACCTCCCGAAATTTACTCATACGAGATCGACATCTTCCTGTTCCCTTGGGTGAAAAGGGAGAGCACTTTTTCTTCAAGGAAATGACAAATCTGCTTTAGTTATCGTGGGCACATCATAGGACTACTTTTCGACTAGCAGGTCCATATACCTGAAAGTGACTTAAAACCTACAAATCAGTAAACGCGTTCAACTACTTCGTGAACGGCTAGGCATCGGCGATGGGTACCTATCCCCCCAGGGGCCGAAGATTCGCGCCGAGCTTCCCCGCAGGGGTCTCCGATCTGGGTCTCTGTTTTAGCACACAATCTTCCGAAAGTTTTTACTACGCTTCCTTCAGCGCGACGCGAGTCTCTGTAATGCGCAATTTCCTAGTGTTTTGACTTGCTTGCTTTGGTATCGAAGGTTTCTTTCCCAGAGCACTGTGTACATTGCATTTGCACGTGCCGTAATGACCCATCGGTGTATGAAGATGAACGGTCGAGGCGCCGCATTCTTGCGTTTGTCGCGTTGCGCCATCTGTCTCCAGCACATCGAAGTGCTAGCACCGTCTGCTAATGCCGTCGTCCTGTGGTCTACCAGGCTCAGTGGCGTCGGTGACATCCCATTGCCTCGAGATTATCGAAATAACTTCACTTGTGACATTTTGTTCGTGCCAGTATGCATCGACAACTTAAAAACACGACACTGGGGCATTTCTAGCGTGTGTCTCTCACCCAATACCTCGCTAGGGAACCAAGGATCGTCGTGCTCCTACCCAAACAAGGTAAACATAAGAGAACCGGAAGTATAGGATGTTTGAAATTCCGAGGCTCGATTTAAAATGGGCCGTAAAAATCGACGCCTGCATGTAGCAATATAAATCTTTAGTCAAAGGTGTACTTCACAGGTGGGTTTTACCTTGTAAAATTACGAGGCCAAGCTCCCTTGCTATAAAAGATGGTGCCAAAAAACTTGCCAGAGTCAACGGTGAACGGCAACGCAGCCGACCGAGTCGAGTGACGGCTCTTTTGACTCACGTATTGATAGATGGCGTCGGGAGCAGCGTCGGGAAGTGTAGCCGAGTTTCCGACCAGCGAAACGAAGCAGACGACACGCAGACGAAATTCGGCGGCAGCAAAAGCGCTATAGTTGTGCAACCGCATTTTCTTTTATTTTTGTTAGTTGAAGATTTGCTATCATTGTCCGCATTTATTCCGAAATGAGAGGTACTTTACAAAAAGATTCTGCTCATTTTAATAGACCACAATCGTCGTGGGCAGTCTTTTTTTAAAGCAAGCCAGAAAAGTTGGAACAAGGAGGTAATGCCATTTATCAATACATGTGCCAAAGGCACCCCGCCACTCGACTCAGTCGTCTGCATTGCAGTCCGCCGTTGACCCTGGCAAGTTTTTTGACCCTAAGTTTTACAGAAAGGGAGCTAAGCTTTGTAGTTTCACAAGTTAAAACCTACCTGTGAAAGACACCTTTGCCAAAAAATTTAGATTGCTACGTGTAGGTGCCGACTTTCACGGCCAATTTTAAATCCAGCGTCGGCATTTCAGACAGCTTATATTTCTCTCCCCCTCTCATGGTGGCTGGAAGTGGCGCAACAACCCTGCATATGTTAGGCAGCAATGTCTTGACAGGCCGCATTTATAATCCATGCGTTTTGTTTTGTCATACTTGAAATAGAAGAAAAAATATTTCTTATACCAAGCAGATTTATAAATCCCCTCGATTAGAGTAACGGCAGCAAATCTGTCGTTTACATGTCACACTTCATATCGTAGTTATATAAAAATAACTGGGGTAATTTTAATACATGTTTGACCATTTAATAGATAACGGTAGTGTAAACAAGATAGATCATTATCACATGTACAAATTGGCAGCTTCCGATTTCAGTAAATGCTGCAAATTTTTGTTTTAAGTAAGCAAGAACATTTATAGCAGGCGGTATTTTTATGGCCGCTTGTGCCATCTGTTGAGTTAAGGTCAAAATCGAAGTACTACTTGTTCAGGAATATTCCTAGAGTGGCGCTGATTTTGTCCCCTTGACATATACACTGGAGCCACTAAATGAGCTGCGCTTAGAGTATCGGCACTCCGTTCCCCGATATTGTTGTGGGCGCCGCCATTTTGGCTCGTATGCACAGCAGACGCAACTGCCGATCGTCATGATTCAAAATTGCGACTTCCTCAGCATTAGATTCGGTGTTAGGAAGCTCATATAATATGGCTTTGCTCTGTCGCGAACTGTTTAAACATTTCAGGAGGGCGGAAAAGCGTTTCCTGTGATTTCAGATAAAGCTTCAGATAACTGGCAACCATGATTTTAAGACACAATATGGCCAAGTGTCGTTACTCTGAAGCGTAGCTTATTTAGCTCTGCATGGGAGTAGTCATGACCGACCTTCACTTCTCTTCCTCTCCTTTGGTGCGCTGCACTTCATTCCTGTGCTCGCGAGAAGGTTCTACACACCTTTCCAAGAAAAGCTCCTAAGCAGCCGCCATGTTGTTGATGCTGATTCGGCTGTTGCGACTCTCGTGCCCCCTACCAGCTAGAAATTTTTTGCCACACTCCTGGGCTGTGGAAACCCACTCAGTGCGATTCCCTACCTATGCTTTGCGGTTTTGAATTCAACGTTTTCTGGCCCCTCTTGAAAGCTCCCACTTAATTCTTCTGATGCATGCTGCGTGCCCTTTCTGTGTTATCTTCCACCGTGGGAAATAAAGCTGGTAAGTGCCTGTCATTCAAGCGTTTCTGCACGACATTCACGGGAAACGAAAACGTGGAAAGACATCGAACGGCCCTCGACGTAATTTTGCGAACGATGACAACTTTCTCCTCCCTTCCAGAGATAATCCGCGCGTTGAGTCCTTTTCAGTCATAGCCGAAAGTAGTTGTTCGGGTTAGTCAGTCGCGCCCGTGCTTTTGCCTTGGTGCTGGTGGGAACAATGGATGCTCTCCCCAAAACGTCCCAAAACGAAATCATCTCGAATTCCGTCCGATCGTCGTCGACTTTGACTGTGTTATTTGAGATCTTTCTCAAATAATTTTTCTTTTCAGATAACGCTGTATCGGTGCGTACAATATACTGTCCGAATGTTAACACTCGCTAAATTGTATTTCCGTTTCCTGTCCATCCGTAAACACGTTATCTGTGAGCGTGAAAAATGCATGCTTTCGGCTATCTTTTGTTGTAAATTATTTTCGACAGCTAAGCGCTTTGTTGTTTGACACGCGGCTAATCAAGCGGTGCCATCAAAACTTATCGTAAATAAAAAACAACTAACATTCCAGTCGCATTTGTTCTGTCGCGCGCGTACCCAACAAAAATAGTTTACAGATTTTTCTTTTTTTGTTTTTTCAAATATGGTACAGTGCTTTCTCAACGTCCTCGGGAAGAAGAACATACACCATGAAACACAAAATACAGCAGGAAAAGAGAATTTAGCCGCCAGCAGTGTTTGAAACTGCGCCTACGCAGACTGCACCTGTCGAAATCGCAGTCCACTCGGTTGGGGTGCCGGTGAGAGTCTAGCCTCAAGCCCAGTAACTGGACTGGAAAACGGTCTGTTGATCCTGGGGTCGAGTGTTTCTTGGAAAGGTTTACAACACAACAGCAGTAGTGGAACTGCTGCGTTATTTGCGCCAAACTGCGCCAGAACGAATAAATTGCTACATGCTGCTCCAAAGGCTGTCTTTTTGCACAATTTTGTGCCGTGTTTGCGCCAAAAGGGGGCTGTTCTCGATATGGAAACAAAGTGTCTGGCATGTTACATTGTTGGCGATGCCACTAAAATTAAGAAAATACAGTTGTTTCTTCGGGTGCTTAATTACGATGTGCGGAAAGTAAGGCAGCGCGAACATACGAATGATCGAATACTAGTTTCAAATAATACGTTATTTTATATTTGCTTCAAAATTAACTGCAATATTCATACTTTCCAAAATGTTAATCGCGGTGGGTTAGTCCCCTTGAGTGCGCTTCTCCTCAAGCACCGATACACTGCGGAGAAGCAATACCCGCGGAGCTAACGAAATGATCTCGCGATCCGCTTCGCCGCAGCGCAGCCGTGCACATAGGCGGAAAACACTCCTTCAAAGTGGTATAACGCTCGCGCGCGCTTGGTGTAATAGGAAAAAAAAAAATATTGTGTAAAATATTCAAAATTTAACTGTGGCTATTATGCAAGAGCATATATTAAGCAGCGATGTTTTAACAACCTGTGTTCATTATGCGTGCTTGTTTTGTTTTTATTCAGTAATGGACAAAATATTTTCACATACAAGGACATTTATAAATCACCTCAATTAGGTGTTGCTGGGCTCTCTTATAGGTTTAATTTTATGTCAAATCTCATTTACTTGCCATCCCAATGTAGGTATTGGACTGTCTGATGCCACAGTTGATAAATATAGCCAGATTAAATTTAACAGAGCTCATAAGTGGGCAATTGAGGCTTGGGAACAAGCTTTGCGAGTTCAGCTGAATTTTTAGTTTAAGCATTGTGTAACAGTAGTGAAAGGCATGGAGAAAGGCGCAGGAACTATTCAATATTCGATTAAAAAATATTCGGCTAAAACCACTGTTCACTTTGAATTTGATTCGAACCCTATATCTATTATTTTGACATGCATAACGAAGAGTTATTGGTTTTTGGGCGAACGGTGCTTACATCGATTGCAATGAATAGGTAGTGCTACTCGTTGTGATCGGTTAAAGTAGAGCCACTAAATGAGCTGCGCTAGTATCGGCACTCCGTTCCCTGACAATTTCGTAAACGCCGTTTTTTTTTTTTTTTTTTTTTTTTTTTGTGCAGAGCAGGCGCTACTGCCGATCGTCATGATTCAAAAGTGCGACTTCCCCTGTATTAGATTCGGTGTTAGCAAGCTCATGTAATATTGCTTTGCTTGGTCGCGAGCTGTTTAAGTATTTATGGAGGACAGAAAAGCGTTTCCTGCAATTTCGGATAACTGGCAATCATGATTTTAAGCCACAATATGGCCAAGTGTCGTTACTCTGAGGCGTAGCTTATTTCGTAGCACTAGGCTAGAGTAGCTATGTGTTCTGCTTAGCTGCTCTCTGAACAGTAGCAGGTTGAATGCGAGCGAGGGCAGCGTGAGACACATTCAACACAAAAGTGTGTTTGATGTCAGACTCACGACAGTTGCCTCACCGTGATACAAACCCTACAAAATAGCCGAAAACATATTTTTTACATCAAACACAAGCCGAAGACGGCATCGGTACTCCTAATGGGTTATTCAGACGTCTTAAAAATTTTCGGCGTGAGATTGTTGAATAAATCAATAAATATATGGAGTGGCCCGGTACCCTGTAGGTATGATACCTTAAATAGCCTCCCAACACTACAACAACTGCAGTTTTTTTTTGTTTTTTTCACAGGCTAACTTTTAAAGAGATCATATAAACTTTTCTGACATGATAACTCAAAATCGTCTGCTCCAAAAGTGGGAATCTCTGCTTCTAAACCCGTGGTTTTCTGCTACAAGAGCTGCTCCAAATCACTACGTGTCAGTTCCACTACAGCAACAGTGCTGTCCAAAAAGTTTGGGGTGCAAAAAGAACAGACCTTTACGGCCTCTACACCGCTCCCCGTGTAGAGGCCGTAAAGGTCTGTTCACACGATGCATCTTTTAGGCGCGCAACAGTTTCGCGACACTCAAGTTTCGCGAAATGTGCTCGTTCACACGTACCGCTTCATGTGCAACAACGATGACGTTTAGACTCGTGAAAATAGTTTGGGTGTTGACTATAAAGTGGCGCTAGAGTTGAAGGCCAACATCATCATCATCACCATTAGCCATTCAGCGTCGTGTTCTCCATCTCCCGCCACATTCTAAAAACCGCCAGCATCGCCGGCAGCTCCACCGCCGCTGGTTCGAACACTCCTCCGTCCCCGCACCGTCCCGTTTTCGGCACGGCGCCCACGGCGCTTTCGCCGGGATGGGGCGAGACGCCGGCTGTGTGAATGAGGCCTAATTGTCTTCGTCCATCGCTGGATTTTTTTCCGATATGCTACTTACTTTTTCTTCAGTGGTGCTTGACGTGCTTGCGGAAGCGCCGGCAGTGTCCATCGTTCGTGGTTTCGGTTTTTTTTTCGGATTTGGCTCGGCTACAACACCGGCAGTGAAGTGGTCTTCTGAAACAGCTCGCTTTCCCCTCAAAGGCCACGTGAGAGCGTTTCTGAGTGGCCATTGGCGGCGCCCTTAGAGTGATTGACAGGACTCGGCAAAGTTTCAGCAAAAGCTCGCTCCAGAAGCGAGGTGTGCGCGCAACTTTTTTTAGATGCGCGCGTCCTTTTCGGACTCGTTCAGACGGCGCAACCATTTCGCGAAACTACGTTTCGCGACACTAGATGCGCGAGAAGAATGCATCGTGTGAACGGGCCTTTAGAGATCGCGCCTGGTTACTCTAGCCCGGCCATGGTTCTCTCAACTGCTGAACGAGGCAAGAGGACTTGTTCATTAGCACACTTGGCTTCAAGGGCATCGGGAGAAATAAGGCGGAGGAAGTACTTGCGCCGCAGAACCCAGGACTCATCGAATCGAAGCACGCCACCGCCCGTTTCGGTCTGGTTGAGGGTCCTAACGGCGTACTACATTTCATAATAATAATAAAAAAGAAAAGCTTGAGATTGGGATTAAAAAAGGCTCGACGTACACCTAAACACTTCTTATGAGTTGTGAATGCGAAAGCATGCACGCCGCTCTTCCGCTCTCTTATTTCGTCTGCGTGCACGCTGCTCTTCCGCTCCCTTATTTCGTCTGCGGTGTACTTGCGTTGACGAGAGAGCGCGCGCTGTCCTCGGCGCGCTGACCTTGGTCGTGGAGCGGTGGAGCCGCTGCCTCGCGGACACGCAGCGCCATCGGGTGGCGATCGTTGAAACTGACGCGCAGCGGCCAATGGGTGCCTCGTTTCTTGAAACTCTGACGCGCGCCAGCCAATGGGACCGAAGCCGAAATCCATCAGCTTCACTCCGCTCCTCTGAGATCGGGGAAACTAGGTGCCGTTTGGCTAGGCTTTTCGCGTGGTTTCAAAGCTGGGAGCCGGCTTCACTTGGAGAAAGGAGTTTAGGTGCCGTTTGGCGCGGCTTCAAAGCTGATGGCGTCGGCTCACTCCGTGGGACATTTAATGCTTTCGCGTTAAAATTGAGACAACACAACACCGTCTCAAACGACGATGTTTTCTTGTCCCAACTTTTGTTCCTAGTCTCAGGGTTTTTATCACTATGATCGTCCACCAGCTCGCCTGCGCAGTAACCCTTGTTTCAGTGCTAAATGTCTCGCCCACATCGGAGACACCAGGCGCCTCTTAGAATAGTTTAACTATCCGCTGCCTAAATATCCATCAACAAATTACGGTGTATTCGCCCAAAGACCGTTTTCTACACAGAGAGGAGCAGACGTAATCGCGTTTCGAGGTCACGTGCGCCTTGTCACGAATGCTTGCTAATCCTCGTATTACGCCACTCCGCCGAGAGCTGGAGATTGTCCCACCATTGCATATGACAAATTCGTTGGTGTGTGTAAAAAACATGGTGGAAGTTTTAAAATGTCGCCTTCTTGCACCAACATCGCCAATGTTGACAGCACGACATTTAGATTAATACTTTTTTTTCATCGACGGAGCTAGGAGCAGCGTCGGACTGTCAACTTTGAAGTTGTTGTTTTAAGAATGCAGCAACTTTAAGCATCCACTTCGCCTTTCACGCACATTATCAAAGCAATCGAACTCATCGTTCGACGCCATCTTCCTATTTCGCTAGTGCTATGGGAAGATCTGTTGGAAGGGAACAGTTTGTCCTCGGCTTCCTGCAGGTGCGTAGCCAGGACGGGGGCTTATAGGGCTTCAGCCTCTCCCCCCCGCTTCCCCCCCCCCTCCCCTCCCTCCGAGATCCAGCCGACCCTATAACATACACCGCATGCAGTTTGATCCCCCTTCTCCCCTCCGCACCCCAAGTCATGGACATCGCCAGCTACCTCAGCCCCCCCCCCCCCCCTTTCCCACCCTTTTCACGTGACCACACACTTGTTTATCAATATTGATTTGGTTTATAGTTTACACTGCGATTCTTCTCGGAATGAAAAAAAAAAAAAACACTTTCAGACTTTCCATTTTGGTGAAGAAGGAAGACCAGCGAAGTTGTACTACGGTGGGAATGAAGTAATGGCCGGCCGCAAGTCGGCAAGCCAGAGTGGAAAGGCTCGAAAGGTTACCGCCGTCGCTTATAGATGGCGGTAGCGTTCCAGAGTTCTGTGTCATCAGGTCATTTGAGGACGAACACGATCCCGAGAAAACCCACCCTTAACAACTTCGCTGTAAAAAAAAACAAAAAAAAAAACAAACGTTATTTGACACGGGTGCCACGATCAACACAGACTATTCCCAGGTGCCCGCTCGCCTGTGTGGCGAAAGTTCGCTGTCAGCGCGCGCTTTGTGGTAAACTCTTGGCAGAGAAGATTGACAGCCGTCTGCACGTGGATTTTTTTCCAGCAACCTTGAGTTAAAATACCTCCACTTGTTCTATTGCAAGAAATTGGGAGAGACAGCTTACACCACGCCTGAATGAAATAAAGCAATGTGAAGACGCAGACATTACAGCCTGAGCAGTACGTGTACAAGCTTTAGCTATTGATCCGCTGAAGAGTGTTAAATGTATTTGACACTCTTACACTTTAAAATCCTGACTAGTATTTTAAAATCACACCCTGAAATGCGTGATTTTTAATACGCTGTGCAAAAGATCTGTACAACGCTTTTAGGATGACATAAATGTTGCTGTAACTACCATGCAATAAAGAAAAAAAAAGTGTCTGCATGTCCTAGTAGGTTGTGGGTTCGATCCCGTTCCTTCTAAAATTCTTCACATTTGTTATTTAAGGTGAATGAAATAGTTGTCTACCAATCAGAACTTTTTCGTCCCGCCGACACCGACGCCGGCTTTTCTACGACATGAGCTCCTTAAAGCTGTCGCTTTACTGCACAGGCGATCTCGGTTTACCGGTTTAAACCGGTTCGCCCACGAGGGAACCGGTAATAACCGAAGCAATATTTTACATGCATATGACTGAACTGGATCCGAACCCGAATGATGACCGGTTCGACTGAAAGTTTCAACTTACTGTAATACCAGACCTTACCCTCCAAAAACCCCACAAAAGAAAAAAAAAAATCTCTTTTGCGTATTTATTAGAACTTCCGGGTGTAGCGGTAATTACGATCCATGGTTTAAGCACGTACATTTATTATTATTACTATTATTGCGACCAACAAGCTGACGATCAAAAACATGCCCCCGTAGACCGAAGGCTCACGCCCACATTTTACAGATACACATCTGGAATGCATATGGGCCATACCTTCACCAAGCACCCCGAAATAAGTGCACTGCACCAACCGACGCCCGTACACGTGCACGATCACTCATCTCACCGCGTAAAGCAGCAACCTTATCCCGCGCACACAGATCCGTATTACACGCAACGACGAGTCGCGGCTCTCCATTACTTCTATGTATAGAGCAACTTGAACCCGGAACCCGCGACGTTAAAAATTCTACCCCCGAACCCGCTTTAAAACAATCCGGAGGGCTTCTGCATGTGTGTGTGCGCGCGCGCTCACGCTTTTGGAGCTTCGTTCTCCCCGGCATCGTTTGGTGGGGGGAAGCGCAGATCCGCCGAAGCGTTATTAGCGGATTAGAGCGCGGGAACATCCTCATCGCCGCAAGCTCGGAGCATCAACTTCTACATAGAGGCACAAATTACGGCAGCCTTTTCCCCTTCTCTCGTGATACAGTTGTTTTTGCGCGTATGTGTGTGTTTGTGCGTGATTGTGTTTTTCTTTCTATTTTGTGGGTGCCTCCTGGCAGATCGTATTTTTGAGAGCTTCGGTTCAACGGCCTTAAGAAATGTGTACATATATACATTTTTTTTTGTAGGGTGCAATTCGCTCTGGTGCAATCGAGGTGTCAAAGGTGGCCGAATCGGGGTGTCGTGTAACGAGGTGCGCAGAGGTGGCTGGAGCGATAAACCGACGGCCGCCATCTTGGTAAGCCCTCGAACGCCACCTCCGGCTTACGTAACGGTTCGTTGAGATCGGTGGATGCGAGCGTTTGAGCGGTGAAACCATAGACCGGGGGTTTCGAAACCTCGGCCTGCGGGCCGATGCCGGTACGCGGCTGACCGCGGTCCTTCCAGTGACGCCCTGCCCGCGGCCCGCTTCCTGCTGGCGCCCTGATAGCGACGCAAAAATACACGCGCGTAGTAAAAAGGCGCCAATGAAGATGGCAGAGAAGATGAAAACTATTTTATTTAGATTTTTGTTTTCTACTTAACATGTACATATTTATATATTGACCCTGGAGACTGCAACCGACCCCCAATCCGTCCTTTTAGCCAAAACGTTTGGAGACCCCCGCTGTAGATGCTTTGCAGAAGCTGTACGCGGGTGCCGCCATTATAACCGACTTTTCGTTTTTGTTTTCTCTTATTCCGTTTATTATTAACTTCTTCATTACCACAGCAGGACAGGTTACTGTCATTTTTAGTTTCCCCCGTGCCCTTGCCCCCAACATCGACCTCCTTGGAGGCTCGTCGAGAAGATCGGCACTTCGGTAAGTTGAGTGAAGGTCAGCAATGGTGACCGTAATCTGGCGCGTGTGGAAAGGTTGCAAGCGAAACAGACACTACCACGCGGTATACTATGGCCGGCGGAGCTACAGTAAGAACCGAGTAGTTTAGTAGAGTCACTCCTAAGGAACGCTGGGCGCAAACGAATCGCGAGGCAAAAATAAAAAGAGTGAACATAATGCGGTTGCGTTTTTCAAGCCGTCGGTAAAAAAGAAAAAAAAACAAAAAATACCTTTGCCGCCGCGGTCACATTAGTGCTCACACATCCCACAAAAGACGTCATGTTCGCAGCGGACATGATGAGAGAATTATGTGCGTGCACGGCTCGGGCATGTTCCAAGTATGTTTGCTTCGCACATCTGTCTGCTTCGAGCATGTCTGCAAAACCGTCTTCTGCGTGATGCATTAGTATGTCTGACCTCGGTTTAAAACGTCATACAAGAGAGAGCCCACAGCCACCGTCTGTGGTATGATCCTTTCCCTCATGACGGTATCCCGTCAAAGTAATCAAACAAAACAAAAAAACTCTCTCTGCCGACATGTTTGAAGCGTGCGTATGCGTATGATGAAGCAAACATGCATGAAGCGTGTATGCAGATAGTTATGACATCGTCGCTGCAAGGAACACCTTTTTGTTTGTGTGTGTGTGTGCTGTACAAACAGTGTGATGACCGCGACTTTTGGGCGATATACTTAGAGTTGGAAAGAAAGGATACAAGTGTCATAGTGAGTACCAGTCGGTGGACGCAAAAAAACGCTGTGCTTACTCTTTTTCTTTTTTTTTTTTTTTTTAATTAGCACGTGCGTTTGAAACGGAAGGCTGCCTGCGTTGTTGTTTTCTCCCATTTGCCCGGAGTGAGGTGGGGAAGCTATTCGGGCGTTTGAATAGCTGTTTCTTCTCGCAACACAGTATCGGCGTTAAAAATATATATGTTCGTTTCTAGTCCAATTCACCACCGACTTTAGTGTGAGCTATTCATTCTTGTTTCCCGCTATGCTTATCTTATACAAAAACAAAAAAAGTTGAACAAACTATCGCTAAAATGACATTATCGAGTTAGCAGGTGACCCTGTAGACTTTAAGTTCGAGTAGACATCAGGCTAACAGAATATTTTTTTTTTATATTCTTCGCGTAATAATTACCTGATACGCGAGAGTCACTTCGATTTGTTAGGAAAATTTTGCACACGACACGCTAAGGAATCTGCAGCGTGCACTTTCTCTGCACAGTACTTGAAAAAACCAATCGCTGCCATCTACGGAGGAAACTGGGCCAATGACGAGGCTAAAAACATGCCTAGCTAGGCCTAAAGAAAGAAGAAGTCAGCGTCTTCGTAATGCGTATGATGCTTCACCATGCTCCAGATTTCTACTAATAATAAAGTGTCCTTCTTAAAGATTAAAGAGCAAAGAGATTCTTGAACTGAAGCGTGTTGGTCCTAACTTCTTCATCTGGCAAACTTTATAAACTTTTTTGTCGAGTTTTTTTTTATTTTTAGTTATTCTGATTTAATCCAGTTTTTGAAATGTAATCGTCCAATGATAATAACAATAATAATATTAATAATAAAGTTGACGAATGATCAATGTTTCGAAAAAATTGAATAGTGCTGGCTATAATTATACTCGAATTAAATTGACGCTAAGAAATTTGGCGCACCTACATTCCCACAACACACTAAAGAGAGCCAGTCGCTGTGATGTATACGAACAGAGCTTGGTGAATGACAACGCTGAAAACGTGTCGAGACCTAAAAAAAATCAATCTACGCCGTGACATTGAACATGAAGTTTCGCGTGCTCACGTCATGTTCATGGTCAGAGAACAGGCTGTTTATTTTAGAGCGGAGCTGTTAAGGGCTAGTTTCACCTGGATCGTGTCCGTCCTCCAATAACCTGATGACACAGAACTCTGGACAGCTACCGCCATCTATGAACGACGGCGGCAACCTTTCCAGCCTTTCCACTCTGGCTTGCCGACTTGCGGCCGGCCATTATTTCATTCCTACCATAGTACAGCTTCGCTGGTCTTCCTTCTTCCCCAAAGTAGAAAGGCTGAAAGTTTGTAGGTATAAACATAGTGGCTAATCAACGTCACTTGTCGAGTTCCCTCCCTAAATTACAGCGATGGGCGTCACCCAAGTGTTTTGCGGGAAAGTGAAACACACCGGATTTCTCGGAGAGCATAAATGTCCGATCCAATCCAATCCGACTGCGCCCGGTTGGGGGCCCCGGCTCGCAATCACGTTCAGCTCAATGCCGACCGATTGCAATGGGAGAACCGTATAATTCGTTCGTCCATCCATCACGTATCTCGTATCGTTCTGTCGACGAAAGAGACGGAGACGCTGCCCGAGGCGTAGCCGAGCATTCCCGGTTAATCGTGAGCGCTTGACCCTTCCATGATCCTTTTTCGGGCCGGTTGATTTCGGCCGGGCAACGTCAAAGCGGAATCGCTTCGGCGTAATTGCTGTCTCCGAGCTTTGTTGGAACCAAAGTAGTTCTTTTTGTGTTGTTTTTGGCTATTATGCTACGACTGTAGATGGATTGTGAGAAGACGAAGAATACGGACGAGCTGGTTACAGTCACTGAGAGCTTAAGAAAACCGGGGCGTGTGGTGGCTTCCCCGCACAATATTATCGCTCAGGATCAACCGAGGTTTGGGGGTACTAGTCCCGCAAACCTGGAACCTCGGGAGAACGAACATAATTTGTCACGTCCTGGCCGTGTTTCTATGGAGCTAATTACAAGCGATAATATGACTTGTATTCGATTATTTTTAGGAGTAATATTGTTTCTTTTATTTATTATTAGGAAGTGATCGACGGTCGTGGAACCAAGTCTTCGATCGGAAGATGGTCTACCGAAATAGACGGATTATAGAAGATAACCTGTTCATTTTTCGGTGATTCTAATCCAACGGTTTGGCAGTGGGAGAGGCCCGTTTTCAAACCTGCTAGAAAAACTCGTCGTTTTGAAAATCTGAAGTAATGGAAAAAGTAATTAGGGGTACTTTTTCGAGTAATGACCAATTACTTTTCTTCTCGAGTAATCGAATAATTTAGTTGAATACTGTTTAACCGAGATTAATTGGAATGATAATCGATTATATTTTTTTCGAGTGACGTGTTTTCAAGACGGTTATGTGTTACAAGGAGAGACATCGCAACCTGAACCCTCTGGCCTGGCTTTCGATCTCAGGATGATATAGCTTAACCGTAGATGAGACTGCTTTGTCGAGAGCACGTGCTTAATGATCTAGCCACGCTAGTTTGACGAAATGAATGTTGCAGGTGCCCCTAATCTCTAATTTCAATGTGATGAATGTAGGCGTAGGTGGCCGTCGAAGATCATAAAGAGCATGATTTTCTTTAATGTATACACGTAACACCATGTGCTAAAGTCACAATCTCACAGCGTATTAGCTTTCTGCGAAGCGCCGTGCATTTATGCGGGCATAAAAACTGGATTTCATTTTCTCGATTCAACCGTGCACAATGTTGTGGTGTCGCTGACAGCTTCGGAAGCCAGGTGCGTCACTTATGATGCTTGCGCCTCGTGCATTAGGATCCGTTTTCTCGACGTTTTTAGAACGGTCAAAGCCCCAATTTTCAGTCGCGGTTGGTCGTAGAAATGGTAATGGTAAGCTGCGAGTAGCACAACCGAACGCGAGTGTCTCTGTCGTCACGGCGTCCCCATTTCTGGCTGCCAAATCTTCCGTGGAATGCCGCACTGGCATAGCCTCCTGTGTATTGACAAAGCCTGGCAGATCGCCACGAGAAGCGGCCGCCGCAATGGACAAGGTGGAGCGGGAGACAACGGATGAGAGGAGAACCACCACGTGACTGGCGCCACGCTGTGGCGAAACGCTGAAACGCAGCGTCTCGCCGCTGCCGCGGGACGATACGGCGAAACGCGTTACTGGAATTCTCAGTTTGGAAGGTCACCGTTGAAATCTGGGCCGCTGACGTCCACCGAAACCGAGCTAAACACGATAACAGCGCCACCCTTGATCTTTTATTTGTCACTTCGAGCTTTCAGAAAGCATGTTTTTGCGTAAAAAGAAGCAAACAAAAAAAAATCTTTTTGTTGGAACTTTTTTTTTTTTAGATTAGTACAAAACAACAGGCGTGTGATGTTTTCTAAAATCTTTAGTTTACAAGGTTTTGTGGCACAATTAATATTGTTTTCATACAACCATGAACCATGTCTCGCCGGTGCACTTTCAGGTAGCGCGTCCCGACCTGGGCGAGTCCCAATTTCGGGAGTAATTCGCGGCGCGTCCACTTGAAAAACGGATAGGAGCGAACTGCAGTAATGATCAGGGTGCGGCGTCGCCCAACCTTACACGCTTTTAGGGGAACCAACATCTTTATTCAGCATCCACACGCGCAAACGAACAAATCAAGCCAGATCAAGCATAATAGCTGGCGAGGGACGCTATGCATGCAGGGACCAAGTCGTCTGCTTCTAGCGTTGGAGTTGCTGTGGCGTCCGAACGCCACCGAGCTGTGATTGATTTTGATTGAAGGGATAGTGGGTAGGCCTCAATGCTAGATGCCTTGAGGTCTATCCAGTATTTTTTTTTTCATTAAGCCAATGAGAGCTTGGTGTTCTGACACCATTGCAGCTCCTACGCAAGAAGGAGACGGACTTGCGCTCCGCGTAGGCTTGGGCCAGTCCCGCGTCGAAAGCAAGCACCCGTATAGCGCTTTCGAAGGCGCGTACTTGCGACAGTTCTTTGATGCAAACTAGGTCGGTTGAGGAGATCCTCCCTTAATGGACGAAATACGACTCGCGCACTCACAAAAATAGATGTGCTCAACGAGCTAGGCTCGTTGAGCACGCTGCAAACGCCAGAAGCCATGTTTGTTGTCGTTTGAAACCATGAAAGGAAAGGAAATCTCGGGATATTCTCGAAAACAGTAATGACACTCTCTACAGGGGTGTCACACACACACACACACAAAAAAATAGTTTTTGTTTCTACCGTAAAAATAAACTAGGCATCGCCGAACGCTCATTCTCCGCTCAAAGGTAGCGTTTGAGGTCACAACCAGATGCCAAAGTTTCAGCCCCATCCGATACCTTATTCAAAAGTTATAAGTGATTTTCCTAAAATTTCAATGGGAAAATGGAGCCTATTTTTGCCAGTTTTCGGTTTCTGGTGCCCATAGAGCCCCGTGTATTCGAGAATTCCGTCAGCCACCATTTTCTCAATGAAAGCTTCAGAAAATCACTTATAACTTTTGAATAATGTATCGGATCGGGCTGAAACTTTGGCATCTGGTTGTGACCTCTAGCCCCACCTTTGGGCGGAAAATGAGCGTTCGGCGATGCCTAATTTAATTTTGCGGCAAAAAAAAAAAAAAAAAAAGTTTTTTTTTTTTTTTTTGTGGCATTCTGTAGATGCAGAGCAGGGCTACCCTAACCTAAAGTGCTTCTAACGGTGTAAACAATCCATTCTAGGCCCATCAAAAAATTGTATTTCGTTTATTGATTAGATAATTAATTTTGGGCTGGGATAAATGCTTTTAGATTGGAATTGTACTGATCGCATATCGTTTAGTAGGCAAAAAAAATGAAATACTTGAAAGAATAAAACATGAATCACGGACAAAACATGTGGACAAAACAACATGTGTTGAAAGATACGTTGTTTTGTCCGTCCTTCATGTTTTATTCTTTCTAGTATTTATCACCAACGCGCTCAACTAAAGCATATAAAAAGAAAAACGGTACACGAAAATAGAAAACCAAAAGCCTGCTTTTCGGTACGAAGATTTCAAAATATAGCGTACTATGTCGTGCCGGCTTTCCTTCGCCGGAAGCCCTCCGCCTTTCCACTGTGATGAATCCGCGGTGCCCAACAACGCAAGCCGAACGCAGCTCACGCATTGGACATGAGCACTCCGTCACTCGGACGTATGCGCTCGTCAACAAAAAACGATCCGTCGACGAATGTTTGCATTCCCGTTCGTGGTCCATACGAGTGCCGTGACGGCACTTATCATCACTCGCGAATGACAAGTTCCATGGTGTGCTTAAAAAGCTCGGCGGAAGCGCTGAGTCACTTCAACCGGTGCCCATGCATGTCACGACCACGCGATTCCTCATTTCAATTTTTAGTTGAGGAGGAAAGTTAATGAGGAATGAGTTGAAAAATAAGTTCACGGTTGATACCGGGGTGAAGCTTTTCACGCCCCGTAGTTTTTAAGGCTATACAAAGCTGCGAGGCTACAACACCCGAATACTTTTTTGTTCCATTAAAAAAAAAACTGTTCGTGTGGGAACACGGTGACATGACGCATGTCGTTAACCATTCCTTGAGTCATTTCGAAGCCGGAAAAGAAAGCTAATCAATAATTCGACAAACCATTGTTAAGTCGGTCGGTTCGATCGGTCGTTAGGCTAATCAGTCACTGTCGTTTTGAGTTGACGCAACGTTCACGAACCGAACGTTGCACTTACCAGGAAACAAAAACAGAAGATAGATAAACCTCGGAGTAAGACATTGCTTAAAGTCTGCGAGCAAAGTTTCAAGGTAATGTCAGACAGCAGCGAATTAGTTGGCAAGTCCAACGGAACCTCGAGTGTCATTCTGGCAGTTAAAATGATCGTTATAGAGAACCGACACTGCGCCGCGCGGTTATAGTGAGACATGATAACAGAAAGAAGGGGAGGCGTGGTCCTGTTTCTTTGACGTTTAAATGGCGCCGATCGAGCGAACGGAAGTTCAAGTGAACAGAAAACGAAAATTCAGTGTGACGTACGTACTAAATAGACTCGAGGCACATTCGTGGCTCCGTAATAGCTACGTTTATCAACTGTGAGTCTGAGAATAGCCAGACTATCGTATGACTCGTTAAGATATATCGGTTGCAACGATGCGCCAACTCGCTTTTTTTTATTATATCTAGAAAAAAATGTGTTCGAAAAGTTTTAATTTATACAGTCGCGTCGATTACGATCACGATGTTTGTACGTACCTTCGTTTCCACGCACTCACGAGTTCCACTACAGCCACAATTAACAACGCGGGGAATGTGGCACGGGATGTTGACGCCCCTCGATCGCTTCGTGATTGGTCGATTGATTGGTCATAATTGATGATGAGAGAATCGTCCGGCCCACGGGCACGTTTGCTTCGAGGCGTGCTTACTTCGTACGTGTGTAAGCTTCGTGAATGTCTCTGCAGACAGTTGTTGTCTGACCATATAGCCTCCTACATACTGGCAAAGCCTGGCAGATCGCCACGAGAAGCGGCCGCTGAAATGGAAAAGGTGGAGCGTCAGACAACGGATGAGACGAGAGCCACGTAACTGGTGCCCCGCTGCAGCGAGGCGCCGAAAACACACTTCTCCCGAGCGAACCAGTGTGTTTCGGGTCCTCGCCGCTGCAAAAGCTGTGCGCTGACGTCCAGACTATCGTTAGTACAATGCCTTAGCAGTTCGACCCCGGGCCAATTCGTGAGAACGTCGCTTTGCGATTGTGACGGCGCACGCGCCGTCCCCGTAGCTTCAACGCTGTATGAAGAGAGCATTGTTTACCGTTGCACTGCTAATACATCGTGCTGCAGATAATTGTCTTAAATATGCTGCAAACACTGTGTCTTTTGCATGTCGTATGAGAAATGCAATTGTGGCCTTGGACTTAAAAACAAAAAAACATACTCTGCGTTTTACTCCGCTGAGCATGACGTTTCACTATACTCAGTGCTATCAGCACCATCGCAATCCAATCCAAAGATCGATCCGATTCAATTCTTCCTAATTGCGGTACCCTTTAAAGACTATTCGGGTTATCATGAGCGGAGGAACTCAAGTTTTCGGAACCGTGATTACCCCGATACGCAGAATATACAGAACACAATCCAATCCAATCCAATCGATATCAACGCGGAGAGCGAGTCGCCTGCTTTTTGCACAGGGGCTATGGCGGCGTCAGTACGACGCCAACCTTTGATTGGCTTTGATTGAAAAGGTAGCGGGTAGACCTCAATCTTGAAATCTTCCCACTATTTTTTTCTTTCTTTTCTTTCTTTTTAACCAGCCGATAAGAACTTGGCGTGCTGACATCATCGCAACCCCTATGCAAGAAGCAGACGAACTACACGCTGTATAAATATTCACACAACCCCAATTATTATTATTAAGCAGACGAATTTGCGAACCGCATTCTATGCAATTCTTTCGAGTCACGAGACCCTTCAAACACTACTCGGGTTCCCATGAGCAGAGGAAAACAAGTTTTCGGAAACGTGATCGCCCCGATACGCAGAATAGGCATAACAATCCAATCCAATTCAATCAAAATTAATTAAATTCAGTTTTTTCTAGTCGTGCACGATCCAATCCAATCAGATAAAATTGTTTCCAGCCGGAAGTAGCAACCTAACAACCGCGGGCCAGCGTTAGCTAGGTTTGACAATCAAATCACCGACACACGCCAGTAGAAAAAATTGTGGCGCTCGGAAACCGACCACATTCGGAAAACGTGCATACTGGGGCAGGCGAAAATAGAGCCAGCACCTTGGGCCTATCCGTTGTGAAGGACTTATTAATGTATAGCACTGAACGGTATTTGTGGCCTTCGTAGCCTTGTATATATAGGATACGATACAATTTCGTGGACGCATTTGTCTATACTTCGTTTCAGCTTCGGTCCGAGCGCGGCCGATGTTATGAGCCGAAGGGTCAATCAAACAGCGAAACAGGCACAACGTCATGGCGTGCTCTCTGCAGTTGATAGGGCTAGCCGATATTCGCCATGTCTCCGTGCGTGCTTCTCCGCCGTCTAGTCCTATCAAGCACAGAGAGCACGCCATGACGCTACGCTTTTTGCGCTGTTTGATTGGCCCTTTGGCTCATAACATCGGCCGCGCTCGGACCGAAGCTGAAACGAAGTATAGGATCCCGAGGCTATTTAATACAGATAGACCCCCCCCCCCCCCCCTTTCCCCCGGAAAAGGTGTTTTTTATACACCCAAAAAAAGCTCGTGTGTAACCCCTCCCCCAAGCCGGTAACTTTCATGATTCGGATATTTTTTCATCTATTATACTCACCATCGGCTCAAGAAACTTACGGCGTGGAATTAGTTCTGTTATGTTTCTCTCAAGGATTGTCTCTTCGGCGTTCATAATCATCATCATCGTCATTTATGGTGACGATGATTCTTATCGACTAATGCAGCAATCTGGTTGGCTGCGGAGGGATAATCAGAGGCACGAAATCGATACGCCCTGTGTGTCTTGTAACTGAATATAGAAGAGTCAAGACGGTTGGAACCGGTCGTTTACGGAAATAAGCGCATGTCCGATGTAACTTTAACGTCACCGAACCCCTTTTTCTTTGCTCAACGCGTTTTAGTCTTTTAACGCGCTCAGTCCAAACTCTCTCCATTCTAGTCTTTGTTGTTGTTTTTCCGTGTTTTTTTTATTAAGTTCTTTGCGGTTCTTCCTCGTTTTGCGGCGGCTCGAAGAAACATATAGCTACCGGTTTCTCCGCGGCAGCGCACAGGAGTCGTTCTGGTGGCGGCGGCACGGCGCTAGACAAGGAACCCGCGAAAGAGCAACATGCAGTTGCACGGCAGCGCTCGCGTAAAGCGAGCAGAGCGTATCAGCGTCGGACCGTGCATGCTTCTCGAGAGCAGAGCACGCGCCGCCACCCCCCCCCCCCCCCCCCCTTCCCTTCGATAATTGCCACAGCGGAGCCTGTCCAGGGGGTCACGGCTAGGGGTCAGCCGAATCCGGCTCGGCCCAGAAGAGAGGCCATGAAATATGACAGTCAGCAGCGCGCATGCGCAACGAGCACCACCTTGCGGATCTCTCGCTAAGCTATTTGGCCGTCGTCTGCGCTTGGCGCTTTTTTGTGTTTTTTTGTTACACGGCGTTTAATTGAAGCCGCTCCATCATATCGGAGGCTCACATAAAAGGGCACATAATAAATGGATACCCAGTTTGGCTTCGGTTGGCCGCAGTTCCGGATTGGGCAGCCGCCGGAGCGGAGGCTCGGGCTGTTAGGCCTATCGCTCCGCATCGGATGGGGAGAAAGGGGCCCTTCTTCTCTGCGTCGTGGGGGAGATTTATTCGGGCGTATTCGGTGCCTTCCCCTTCGTCTCGAACTTCCTTTCCACCCCGGCAATGAAGGCGGGGTCCGTGCGCCTCTTATTGCTTGAATGCCAGTCGAGTACGGCACGTTGAACTCGACGCTGGGCGCCGACGGTGCTGCCTCTGGGGGCCGGCCTACAAAGCTGGTTGGCAGACGACGACGCGCCACTGGTCGATCGTCTGCAATCTGGGGCGCGACGCCATTCCTGTGTTTTGTGTGTCCGGTTGGTGAGCATGCGACCGTTTAAAGCGACTTGGCATATTTTATTATATATTATTATATATTATATATTATATATATTATATTATTTATTATATATTATTTTATTTTTATTACACACATACAAAAATAAAAAAAAGGGGAGGGGGGAGAGGGTGGAAATCAGACCCGCTGCCATCCAAGACTTGCAAGACGTTTTATCGGTAAGTCAGATCTCAGCTCCGCAGTCAGCGCGCCTATAGCAGCCGACTTTTTGGAAGCTGAACACTTGCCCGAGTTTTTTTTTTTTTTTCGGCTGATCATATTTATATAGCCGTACACAAGGGCAACTGAACCGGCAATTGAAAGCTTGAAAGCTCCCGATTGTTTCAGGCTGTGGTTTTTCATTCAGAAAAAAGACAGCACCATAGCAGGGTATCTTCTTTTACACCAAGCCACTAGATTTTGGAAACTTTTGCACTTATCCTTTTCTTTTTTTGCAATTGGAGTAGGGTATTGTACCGTTGGTAGCCTTGTCTTCATCGAACAAAATCGTATGTCCTGCTGGGACGTGTCTGTGCCATGGTAGGAAGAAGGGGCATGCTCGCGAACCCTAACGCACATCCAAACTCGCGCAGAAGACAGTTACCCCTCAGACAGTTTGTGGAGACTGTCTTTTGTAGGATGTATTAGCAGCACCGCCTCCTCTCCCAGCCTGTAGCGCGTCTTCCGGGTGTTAAAAAAACGCGGCACAAATACGGAGGGTTGTAGCGCCGAAGCGCGAGACTTAGAGCGGTGACTTGGTTTTACCCCACAGGGTAAAACAGAAAGAAACCGAAAACGAAACAGAAGGTGAACGCCGTTGTCCCGCGTGCTCGCCTTCTGCTTCGTTCTCGTTTTCTTGGCGTTTTGCCTTTTAAGAACGAATCGAAACCAACTTGCCCTACTAGCCATTTTAGGGCACAAGTCTCCCCCACAACAAACGAGTCTCTATTATATGAAAGACGAACCGACCGCACATTGTTCAAAGATTCAAGCGATAGAGAGTCGCCGTAGATCGTTGGTCGCCGCAAGCAACCCACTTCGAGATCCGGAACCCTGCAGACGACGTTAGCGGCGCTGATGCGCAGTAACGATGTCTTTGGTGGCGGAGAGTGTAGTGGAAGATTGAAGGTGTAGAAACGATCTACAAAAACTCCCTAATCGCATATGTTTTTTTTTGTTTTTTCCCGGAGCGGGAGTTTGTGGTGGGAGCTTCCCCACCAACTCCCTTATGCCACAGTGAAGCCACCCTACCGGGAGCTCGAACCGGTTCGTCGAATTGTCATCTCTGAAACTTCAGTTCAATAGGGAATTTGAGTATATGGGATAGGGAGTTTTAGAAAATCGTTCCGATACTTCCGCTTACGATACCCGGTTATGATACGATGCACGCAGAAAGGCGTTGGCGGAATATCGGGTACCGTTATCAGAGCTATCGGAACGATATATTTAAAGTTCCTGATTTCCGTGCTCCGATAACGATACCCCAATAACGATACGATGCATGCAAAAAAGCGTGAATGGAGTATCGGGTATCGTTATCGGAGTGATCGGAACGATATACTGAAACTTTTTGATTTCCATGTTTTGATAAGGATACCCCGATAACGATACGATGCATGCACAAAAACTTGGGTGGAGTATCGGGTATCGTTATCGGAGTGATCGGATCGAACTCCTAAAACTCCCTGATTTCTGTGCTGCTATGACGATCCCCGATAACGACACGATGCATGCTCAAAGGCGCCGGTTTAGAGTACGTGGTACCCGTATCGCAATGCAAAAAAACAATCAACAATTTAGCAAAACTCCCTAACTTTGGAAAAGAGTGTCCGTCCTTGGACTTGTGTCGGTGGTATCAAGATATTCGACTGAATGTTCTTGAACCGCAATGGCGCTTCGGGTGGGTGAGTGTAGATGCATACGGCTTAACCTATTTCATCCGGCGGTGTTTTCGCCACGTCGCCATTGTGGCATTTCTAGAGACTCTAGATTGTAGGCAGGATCCATCTCAAACCACGAGCGAGCGTTCGCAATGTAATGGCGGACGCCCCCTGTGGAGATTGGTCGCAACTGCGCATGCGCCGCGTTTTCGCGTGTTGAGGAGGAAAGCAGGCGGAAAGGCGGAGCCGTTTGCAGACGATCAACGCTTTCGGCACCTCCTCGCAGCCACGGTATTGCAAACGCGGCCCATAAGCCATGTGATTCCGATCGAGCAGTTGGAAACTCTCTTTAATACAGGCTCCCTGATTACTGGACAGATGGATGGATGAATGGATAGATAGACGGAAGAGGCTGAACCTTTTGAATCGGGCGGTGACTTGCGCCACCTAGCCATTTTTTTAAACATTTTTGTAACATAGAGTTATATATCTAGAGACTTATTCTTAAAAGCTATAAACGATCCGTACGACGGAGGCGCCTCTATGCAACCGGGTGTCCACACCTTCCACTCTACGGGTCTCCCGGAAGGGAATAAAAAAATATTAATCCTTCCCTAGACCTATGCCACGTCAGTCAGATAGTCTCTTCTTGGTTATCTCCACCTTCTGTATGTCTATTTTTCCCTCACTATCTATAAATCCGAGCTTATACTCTCTTCTGAGCCTTTATTTTCCCATCCACCTCCCTGCTATTGCCCATATATTTGAATCTAAATTTTCTAGTCCTCTTTCTCCAGTTTGTATCGACGCTTCTCATGTGTAAGCAGCTAAGACCTCTTCATGCCCATCGTTTTGCATCTATTTCTGTCAGCTTATCTTCAGATTCTGTCATACTGCTAGCTTCCCTGCCCTTGAATGAGGACCATCCCATACGGCCTTGTACACATAGGTTTGTAATTTTACCGTGTGCTCCCAGAGCCAACCTAGCTACTTCACGTTGCTTTATTTCTAGAAGTCATGTCTGAACGCCAAGTTTTATGCACAAAACTGCATTTGCAAAAGTCAGGCTCGGAACCGTAACCCCTTTCCGGAACTCCCTCACCCCCTCGTAGCTGTTACAGTTCCAGAGAGCTCTATTTTTCATTGCCGCTGCATTTCTGTTGCCCTTACCAGTTACACGTTTTGCATGTTGATTACGATATTCTATACCCTCGTTAAACCATACTTCTAGCTGCGTGTATTTATCGAATCTCTCAACCTCTAATCTTTGAACCTTTAGCTCTGCAATTCCGTCATCACTAAATACCATGACCGCTGATTTGTCACTACTGAATTCTAAGCTTAACGTGTGACCTTCTGCGCCACATATATTCATTAAGAACTGAAGCCCTATGTTGCTATCGGCCATTAGCACTATGTCATCAGCATACATCAGACCTGGTAATGACTGTTTGATCTTTTGACCTTGCCTGTCGTATGAAAGGTCAAACCCAATATTGTTTTTTTTTCCCAACTTTTCTTCTAATCCTTGGAAATACAACATGAACAACAATGTCGACAAAGTGCATCTCTGTCTAAGACCTCGTTTTATCTATGTTGGCATTGTTCTCTTTCCTTCCCATGTTATTAGTACCACGTTGTATTTGTATATATCCCTTAAAAAATTTAATATTCACTGGTCCGCATTTGAGCCTCCTCATTGTGTTCCACAAATTGCTTTGAGTGATATTGTCATTTTTATATCTAAAAATGTTAACCAGAGTAGTCTACCTTTCTTTCCTGCTACCTCGGTACAGTGTGTTAACGAAAATAGATTGTCCTTCTTTTCGAAACCCATTTTGTAGCTCTCCTAGAACATTCTCAAAGTATACCCATGCCTGGATTCTCTCCTTGATAATATGCATTGCCGACCTGTAGACTACTGGTGCTACTGTTATATGTCGATAGCTACTTCTGTCAGCTTTGTCCTTCTTTACTTTGCATATTAACCTCATTCTGCTTAGCTTTCATTGTTCCGGGGCTAGTTCCCTTCATGATAATGCTACTTAATGATTTTCCTAACGCTTCCTTAGATTTGGGTCCTAACTGTTCTATCAACTTAAAAGGTACACCATTTGCACCTGTTGCTGTGCCCGTTGGAATTCTCCGTTCCGCCTTTCCCATTATTTTTGTTCGATAATCTCAACGTCAGTACTTGAACTATCTTTCACTGGTGAGGCGCTTCCTATGCGTCCTTGCTGCTTAAACTTCTTTGTCACTACCGTTCCTATATATTCCATTGCCTCATCCCCTTCAAGCTGATAACCCTCAAGCATGACAATATACTTCTACTCCAACTTTGTTTTATGAGTTAGTACATTTAGGTGGCTCCAAAGCTTCCTAGTTGTTTTTCTATCTTTTTTTATTTAAACTAGACAGCCATTGCGATTCCTCCATTTGAACCTTTTCATTAATCAAGCAGGATGCCTCCCGTCTACTTTTAATTAATCTATCCTTCTTTTTGTTTACCTCACTTTCTAGTGCCCCATTGCACTTAGAATATCTGTGCCCTCTGGAAGCTTCTTGGCGTTTTTCTATAACCTTCTTTACGTCATCTTCCCACTATAGCTCTTAGGTTTGCGTCTTCGTTTCCCCCTTCCTTTATTGCATACTTTAGACAGCTCGTTCGGATAGCTTAGTTAGTTAGCCTGGTGTACATTCAATCCGTTTGAGTATCCTCAGAAATTGTTTCCACTATTTGCTAAGCTACTATTTCCAACTGCTCCTCTGCATAAAATGTTACATGATCTGAATGTTTGTCTTTCTCTGTCCTTTGCGTTTCCTTACCTAGTAAAGCTCAGATTAATTCGTTTGCGATCACTACCGAGGCTCCTTGAACTCTCTTTATTTATTCTCATTTTCTCTACCCTGCTATACATTCTACTTGACATCAGTACGAAAGCTATCCTAAAATGTAAACTCCGTTTCCCATGTTATTAGCCCGTCGCACTTCTCAAAGGTATTGCGTGAACATAAGTCCTGTCTTTCACGCATCTCCTGTAGTATGTTTCTTCTTGAATCTGTGTACCCATCCAGGTCCTCTGAATGGACATTCATGCCCCTTATAGGTTAGTTACCTCGTAATGTTTTCCTTGTTCAATAATGTATTTTGAAACACATTGCACCATTTTACTGTTCTTCTCTTTAGCATTTACTCCTGTCCAGAGGTACGCAAATATAAGAAGGACCTGTTCCTCTGCGGAAGCCCCTTTTAGCCGTAAATGATCCGTGAATTCTTCTCTGCGTCTATGCCAATTTGCATTTTTTTTTTCTAAAAAAGAAACGCTCAAGTTCGCCTTTTGTGCTGCTTCCCTCCGTTCTATTGCATTGTTACCAAAAGTAATCAGGATTGCAAGGGCATTAGATCCTCATGTCTTAGTTGCTCTTCTATCTCCTCCCATTTTAACTTGTTCCTAACTCCCTGCATGTTTATGTATGCTATATCTGCTCTAACTTTGCACCTAAGCCTCTTGCAGTCAACTTTCCGAGGGGGAAGGGGCCCGGTCAGGATGGTGACGACCAATGTTGGTGTTCGCCCGATGGTAGTCCCCCGGGAAGTCGAATAAGAAAAAAAAACAACTAAAAGTTGTTCGATCCCGCTGGACACATTACGACGTTGGTAGGTTTACGGTGGCCAGTGTGGCCACTTTTATTTTCAAAACAAAACGACAATTCAACGGTAATACCAAAACTTCCACAATTAAAACCCTATACTTTAGTCCCCTGTCTCAAGAGCCGAATTTCCCCGAGAATCCTCTCGGCAGCCCTTTTCTAGCCTCGTAGAGGCCTCCTTTCCCTTCAGAGATGGACCAATCACTTCAAATTTCACCACTCCCACGTGGTACTGTCGTCCAATGGTCGGCGAGCTGTCATCCTGGCGCTGCAACCGCCAAACCTAAATTCCTTGTAGAGTTTTTCTCTGCGAATTTCCCAGTCTGACTGGCGCCAACCGCTAAGTTATTGCATCGGGCAAAAAGCGACAATTTTACACTAAGCGGCAAAACCCTCTATATACAGGCACATTCGGTTAAAAGCCGCAAGCCGCTCTTCACACGTGTTCTCCCCGCAGCCCCTCTCGAAACCCGAGACGTTTCTTAACGACCGGGGTCCGACTCTTCTACACCGACCCCCGCGGCTGCTTGAAGCCGCCCGCGCGTGGGGGCGGAAGACGCCCAAAAAATGCAGACACAAACGTAGGCAGATAAAAAAAAACACTGCCGACGCAATTGTAGAAAGATAGACTTTTCCAAAACAAATCTTACTTATTTCTTACAAAATCCTTCGTTACTTAACACTTGCTTTTACAATTTCTGTGTCGCTTACGCTTTGGCATTGTCCTAGTTTGACTGCATCTACACCGTAGTCATCAGGGTTCCAAGACTCCCCCCAAAATATTTACGACATTGGCGTCATTCCTATCTCCCATAGTGCTACCTGTGAATTCACTGAAGTGGATGCCCCATGCAAAAGGATCGGAGCGAGCCTCATGTACCGCCCCGTTTACTTACAATACGCCGTATTTCCAAGGACATAGCTCGCCACCTCACGAGAATCGATGGAACCATTACAACGGGTTTGCGAGCGATTGTTTTGACACAAGAAACTTGCTTGAGAGCCTGAATGTTCAAAATTGGCAGTCACCGTGACAGTACCCTAAAGCCCATTGCTTGGTTTAAGAGAAGAAAAAAAAAGTACATTTAGTTGGGCTGATAGACGTTATGAGCTGCTTCAATATATGAGTGATGCTGCGGTTATACGCGACGAACAATATGACCTATGTAAAAGCTTGTTTCAGCCATCGTTGGAGTCCTGCGAGAGATAAAGAGAAATTGGACAGACATCACCTCCGTGGATCCGGCGAAAGTTTAAAGATCGATGACAGTCGTCCGCCATCTTGAAAATTAAGTGTGTCAGAAACGCGTGCTCACTTTGTGCGCTATATCCTCTCTTGCCATTCGAAAGACTCGTAGTAGCGGTGCTGTGACAACCTAAGTAGAAGGCAACGCTTCAGCAGTCCAAAAACCATCTGGAGTCAGTTTTCTCCTGCACTCGCAGCTTTCTGTGCAGGTTCGGTATGCTACAATCGGGCCGCGACCAATAATGTGTCCAATTAAAAAAAAAAAAAAAAATATATATATATATATATATATATATATATATACACACACACACACACACACACACATATATATATATATATATATGTGTGTGTGTGTGTGTGTGTGTGTGTGTGTGTGCGTGTGTGTGTGTGCGTGTGTGTGTCTGTGTGTGCCCTTCACTCAGAACGACTCGCCTCCCGTCGCTCGAAGCGCCGGACGGCGGCTTATAGTAACTGCAGTGTATTCTATGGGATACGTACGCTTCGAAGCACAGTGTCTAGATGGCGTTCGATATCTTCCTTATAGAACACACAGTTATGAAACAAAAATCTAGATGGGGCTTCGGACGACGGGAGGGGAACTGAAGTGAGGGGGGGGGGGGGGGGGTACCTCCTTCTACAGGAGCTCCACAACTGAGGTAATCTAGTAACATTGGTTTATACAACATCCGACGTCACAACAAGATGGCGGACCAGTTCAGTTTATTGGGATCTGTCTCCTGTCGGATGATAACTAGTATATACGTAAAAAGAAATGTTCTGCTGCTGAAACATGCCACAGAAATTGACGACTACACACTCATTTGTTTACACCAAAAAGGATGTAATTTAGCTCGTCTCATAGCTAACACCCTAGGGGAATTAGAACAACACCCTTAGGATGCTGGTGAACGCCCTAGCAATATCATGCTGGCGATCTTTAAAACCTCCTAAAGACTTTCTGTTTTACAAGTCACATTTATACATGCAACACCCCATGCGTTCCTCACACGCACAGAAACGGCAAATACAGACGCAATGGATCATGCACTAGAGGAATCATGACTTTGGTGCTACTCGGGCCGCCTCATGTACTCAAAAATTCAGAGACACTCACTGGCACGTGCACCTCTTTCCCCAAAATTACGAAGGTTACATGCATGTCATTTTGTTCTCGTCAGTCTTTCGTGTAATCCATAATAAAATAAAAATCTAAATAAAAAAACAAAAAAATCTGCCTTTCCACTTTGGTGAAGGAGGAAGAGCAGCGGAGCTGTACTATATGTGCCACCATCTATAAGCTAAGGCGGCAACCAGACGACCGGCAAGTCTGGTTGCCGCCGTCGCTAATAGATGGCGGTAGCTGCCCAGAGGGTTGTGTCGAGATTTATTTGTCCACAGACACGAAACGGAGGCAGCTAGCCCTTAAGAACACCGCTGTAAAAAAAACATTCGTACACAGGCAATGCCTAGGGACTTTTAGTAGACCGCACGCTAGAGATTCGCGTTGCTATAGCGGGAGCTTGTGCCGTCACTTCGAAGCATAGATTGAGCACTCACCCGCTGGTTTACCATTAGGGATGTCGCGAACCTGTTGAGGTTCGAGTTCGAATAAGTTCGACTCTTCCGAACTTGAAACGCGAAGATGGAAAAGGCTCCTCAGAAGTTGGACTTTTGGGCGCATGCGCGGAAATTTGAAAACGAGCTGACGCCACTTGGCGGAGTAAAGGCGCAGCACTTGTTGACGTTGAGAAACTAATAAAAACATTAAAAGCACGCGCATTTATTTTTACACTGTCTAAATATTGGTAATCATTTGGTGGAATATAAAATAAGCAACTTTATAAATTACCCATTTCCAAATAATTCGAATTTTGTGTGTAAAAGTCGGGAAACGCTCTCCATAAGTCGAACGTCGTCGAACTTTGCTAGAAGTTCGAACGGTCGCCGAACCAGTCAAACAAAAGTTCGCGACACGCCTAATCATAGCACCTTTCTTCGCACCCTTTTTACACTTTTAAAAATTGATGGATGTTCGATGCAACAGCACACTCTGCGATTGAAAATGGTGTATTAGGTCAAAATAAGGATGTTGAAAGGGTGTGGCTATAGGTGTAGAACAGGGTTTTTACACCCTTGAGGGTGTAACATTGCTTAATGTGCACGTCCGCTGAACGCAGTGGCCCCGACCCAGGATATGGCTGCATTCGCATCAACAGCTTGCTATATGCTAACAAAGTATATTCCGGTGTGTTGTGCCTGGCAGCCTGAGAACCACCGGGCGCAGCCTGCATGGTTCAGGCGTCTTTGTGTTTTCTTAACTTTGGCGTCAGGAAAGTCGCCGGATCGGAACCACTGTTTCCTACGAGAGGTATTTCGGCAGCGTTGGGACAAATGGCTGAGTTGTTGGAGGAGACACTTTCACGGGGGAGTCGGCAACCCCTTGCACGAATGTAAATACGTGCGAGCTGTCTACTCTCTTAAAAATGACTGCGCGTCCACTTACCCGCAAAAGACTTGAAGAGCCGATCTCTGCGATCTACGAAATCAGCTGAGCGAATGATGAGGCAGAACATCTGTTTAGACCTCAAAACGAAGTCTGCGCTGTGGCATTACGTAACGCAAGCATGACGCTCTGTATTGCGCAATGACACTGCGCACACTTCATTTTTAGGTCTAAACGGATGTTCCGCCTCATCATTCGCTCAGCTGATTTTGTAGATCGCAGAGATTGGCTCTTTGAGTGTCTTGCGGCTAAGTAGACGTGCAGGAAATTTGTAGAGTGGTATAATAAACGTCAAGGATTCATATCCTACAAAAAAAAAAAAAACTTGACGTAAAAAAACAAGCTCGTTTTGTGAATTCTCTAATTACAAATTACTGTATGCTTTTGACTTTTAATGCTAAAACGTTACTCTAGTGCCGTATTCTTATCTAGACGACGTATCGTTCTCAAAGTGCCACAAACGTTTAGGAATTGAGAAAACACAAATTATCGCAAATAAACTATATATAAAAACAACATAAATACTCCACTCCATTCTTCAGACACACCCAGACAACCACAGAAAAAAAAAATCGGCGTATAGCAACAGAAATAATAAAAAAAAAATTCCAGCCACTAAAACAACGTGAACGCTTTCTGGGGGAAATCCCTGCGTGCTGAATAGCGCAATAGCCATGTACACGTACACTCACCCATGTGCCCCGATAGCGGCTGACAACTTCGTTACGAAACGCAATGAATGCTACACGAGCTGTAACCCAACCAATCCAGCACTCTCATTCTATATCACGTGACTACAGTCCCCGCTGCGCCTCTCCAGGTCACGTGACTCTCACACGCCATATGATTGGCTTCGACCCTCTCGTGGCGCCCTCTCTAGTCCATCTCATAAGCTGAAACGATAGAGCACCGGCGTGTGTGCACAACTGCGGCCGCCGCCTATAATGATGGTATTACACTATACACGTTGGAGGAGGGGAGGGGGCATTATTAACATGAGCGTAACATTGCCACAGATTAAAAAGGGGCGGGGCGAGGCAGCCAGGTGTTCATTATGCGGATGTGGCCTCGTCACGCCCACCCCGGCGTGTCACGCCTATAAAGCCCATTTGTCGCGCCGACCCGCCTAACTTCTTCCGCCTTCGCCGTATGCGAAAAACAACATCGTCGACTCGATGCCGGCACAGCGGTCGTCTTCAAGAAACCTTAGATCCGTTCGTTTATGTCGGTATTAAGTGTTTCCTTAACATTATAAGTTGTTTCATACAAAACGTTTTTTTTTAGGAGTTGGCTATAGTACAAGAATCACGAAATGTACTATATAGAAATCACGCGTGTACACGTATTTACAAATGGCGTGAGCGTAAACGTTTCTTTTTTTATTTTATTTCTTTTAAGACGGCTACACAGTTTGATTAAGTGTTGTTTTGTTCCGTCTATATTATTTCATGGAGAGGTGAGGAGGTGAACTCATATCTAGTGGATGAATGATGTCAGGGAAGGGAGGTCAAAATGCTCCAATATAAACGAAAATCAAGTTGTATACTTCCCGTATATTTTTACGGTCGTCGCGATTTTCACCCTTTTTGTGCCGCGGTTTCTGGTCCCGTTTTAGGTGCAGGTGCAAAATGCTATTTTTGGCGCAATATTACCTATGTCGCTTTAACCTTGCATCTCTGCCGTATCTCACCGAATCATCTCTACCACCACATACGATAGATAGTTCGTCTTCACTCATGTGGGAGTTGTAACTTAGACCAGAGCCGTGTATAGAGAGAGTTTGGTCAAGGAGCGGGCAGAGCCAGGGCGTGGATCAGGCGCAGATAGAGGGCTTGTCATGCTCTCTTGGCCAACTATAGAAGCCGAAAAGAATCCCCTAGCGGTGGTAGCGAGAAACAATTTTAATAAGAGGGTAACGGTTAAATGTAGTAACTCTTCGTGGTTGAAAATAGGGTGCACGTGATGTTTCGATTATGGTCATGCAAAAAGATGTAAGGAATGAAGGTGCGCTCGAACTCTGTTTCGCTCGAACAGAGTGTCATTGCTCGGACGGCAGATTCTCGGCCTTCGGCGACTGGCGTACGGATTCTGCCGATCGTTCCGCTAGTCGCGCTCTTCCACCATGATTCTGGATGACCGTGATTGAAACATCACGTGCACATGCATATTTTCAGTCACCGAGAGTTACTCCGACGCACTTATTAATTTCGTTTCTGGCGACCACCGCCAGGGTATTATTTCCGGCTTCTGGATGGCCACATTCGATTTTGTAAAGACGCCCTGAAACACGCCCAGCCCGCTTTCGGCCAATGGCACTTCCTCATTTGCCTCGTACTTCCCCCGTAAATAATAGCCAAACTCTTTCTATACACGACTCTAACGTAGACCAACAGGGTGCGAAATTGTGGGAGGAGCGTTTTTAAGAACAGCTCTTACTTTGGTTTCGGTGGAAGAAAAAAAAGTGTGAACGGCACCGCCTCGGCACCAATCAAGTGTGTCAAAAGTTAGCCCGCATTTGTGACTAATGCCGCGTGAGAAGCACACCGTGAAAGGGGCTCGGGGAACCGTCCTTATGTGCGCACACCTTTTTGAAACAGCGCTGCGCGCAACCGCGTTTGCGCATGAGCCCTAAACCCACACCGCCCCTGCCGGGAGATGCGCGAAGTTCAGGTGAAATGTCAGCCCCCTTTCTGGCCTTGTTCAGATATCTCTTTTGTCTTCTGCCGTGCAGAAGAGTTTGTCGTGATGGCACTCTTGGCACTCTGCACCATTCGGTGGCAAGCGATGTGTTGCGTTAGAGGCTCCATCTCTATTTTGTTTCTCGGTAGTAAATTGGAGGCTTTCATCACGAGTTAGACGTCATTGAATGAAGTTCCTATTGTTCGTCGTTGTAGCTCTGCAGTCTAAAAATATTCATGATTGATGAACCTTCAATTGTACTTCAAAGACAACCTTGCAATGTTCCTTAGAACCTGCAGCTCCACCAGCCTCGCTGAATAAAGGAAACGCCCCACTCATCATTGCGAATCCTCCACACCGACGCACTTCAAATCTACAACTTCAACTCCGCACCCGCTCTGTTCAACCGCTAACCAATCGCTCAGAAGCGAAGGTGGCAGTAATGACATGCCGCAACGACATTTCGGTATACTATATGTATACACTTACTTGACAGAAAAGGGGATTGAAAAATTCGGTTAATTAGTTTCATAGTTGTCATTTCAGTATAATTATTGCCTTTTCAAGTTTTGTATATCACCCTCAAGTCTGGAATATTATAGAAAACTGTTTGAGGAAAAGGATACCAAAAACTTCGAGTGTGAATAAATATATATATATATATATATATATTTTTTTTTTGGGGGGGGGGGGGGGGGGGGGGGGTTTAAGGAGGGAGCTCGAAAGGATAAAAAGTTTATATCAGCATGGCAGACAACATTGGGACGAGAATATCGTCAAACCCAAGTAACAAAGCAAATACAATACCCCCGACGCGTTAATGCGTGTAGTAATGACGAGATAATATTAAGGTAAAGTCACGACTGTCAAAAACAGATGTCACTTGAATTGCATTGCTTTTAGATTGCACTGTAAAAACTCCAATGGACGAGCGTCTACTTTCCTATAAAACACCATTTTAGAGCCAATCGCTGCAGTCGACGGTACCACGCTGAAAATGCGTTAAGATCTAAAACACTGCGCTGTGGCACTGAGCAAAGTGTAAACACTTGAAGAGTCCTGCCCAATGTCTTCACACAGACGCGGTCTCTTTAACCCAAAAAGGGGGAAGATTTGCATCTTGCATCTCGAATGAACCGAAAATCGGGTGCCAATTAACGAGCTGGAGAAAGATTATAGACATAAGAACACAACTCGTATAGAGACAGCAGGTAAGCAGAAGGCGACACACAAGCAAAAGGTACAACAGGTCAACGTGTTAGACATTTTGATGTGCGTCGCCTTTTGCTTGCCTGCAGCGGGGTTGTGTCTTCCTTTACGTTTTTATTCATTCGTGATTGGCTCTTTCAGATTGGCTCTTCCAGGTGCTTAGCGGGAAAGCTAACGCACCGGATTTCTAGAGGGGTATTTTGCTTCAAATTTAGTTATGTCCCGAAAAATTTCAGGTAAGTAATATATAATCCATTCCAACGAGCCTGGGCAGTTATTGGAGCAAAGAATACTGATCGCCCTTCTAATTGATAAAACTGAGTAATAATTTTAAAAAAAACACGATTGGTGTTACTAATAGGGAGTTCGTTTCACACGCACTGGCACCGCTCGAGTTCTCTCCCAGAATGCATCGCACTCACAGAGTGTTGCACGGAAAACTGGACTCAAACGAACTCGCCAAATGCACCGAGTGCAGAAGACTGATGCTGCCGCCATCTATGTGGCAGAAAAGGTACCGACTTCAAACCGAAACTAGCGCCTTTCTGTTCCGAGTGATCCGTGGGAATGCGAGAATGCAGTCGCGAGAATGCAGTCTGTAACTATCTCTACGGCAGCCGAGCTGCTTGAAGACATCGCAACTATAAACTACAGGTTGCAGTTGCCAACGTTTGTAGATAAACGTTGGCAACTGCAACCTGTAGTTTATAGTTGCGATGTCTTCAAGCAGCTCGGCTGCCGTAGAGATAGTTACAGACGGCGTAAATTTCCGAAACCAGCTGTCCACAAAGCAGCTGGTTGCGATCTTTCAATCCTTATAACCGTTTACACTGAAGAAAACTGATGATGCTGTCCGAGCAGAAGCTTGAGCCGTTTGAGCATGGATCCGTTTGAGCATGGTATTATGCGTGAACCACTGAAAGGTACGACTTAAAACTAGCCTGTTGGAATATCCAGCAAAACTGGGACTTTCGATTTGGATCGTCATTGTGGATTAGATATTAGCCTTGGTGAAGGCGTCGAGAACGAGAGCTTTCTCGAACAAAATACGACGGGGCAAGTTAGCTGCGTAGGTAAATGTTAAACATGATGATGTTGCCCCATCCTCGGGTAAAGTCACCATCTTTAGCTTTCTCTGCTGCTTATTGGGCAGTCAGAGGTTTCTGCTGGAAGAGTTTTAGCGAAAAATGTTAAATTTTTCACCCGCACACGGATGGTGATAGACATCTCGGGGGCCGCTATTGCGTTTGTTCTGAGCATTTCTTTACACACTGGTATATTTCAGCGTTTGTACGGCAACAGAGCGATTTAAAACCTGCAAATAAATCACGGGTTGTCAATTGCTTTCTTCGTGAAATAGCAGACGCTCACAATTCAAGCTGGCGTTTGATTTCGTTGCCCGCGGAACGCGATTTCTATCAGAAAATCTACTTTTTTTCCTTTCGGTTCCGCGACACATCGTAGCAGACGAACCCTCGTCGTCTGCTCCCGCTCCTCGCCGGCCCCGCCGGAGCGAGGCATGACGGGATTGCATTTTGGCGCACTCCCGATTTTCTCGGTGCAGCGAGTGCATGCACGCGTGGGGTGTCAGCGCTGAAACGAACTCGGAGAGTGCAACCACTCGTGGAGCGCCGGCCGAAACGAACCCGTTCCACGCTGCGAGTGGGCACGCGTGGGCACGAGTGCCGTGAAACGAACTCGCTATAAGTGCATGTGGTGCAATATACGTTTAAGGCCATCAAGTACAAAATCACCAAATCACTCTCCATCACATTACAAACTCACCAATTTTTCGAAGTCGCTCACCATCAGAGTTCACGAGGGCATTCACCATCAAAGTTTGCGCGTTCATTCAATCGGACACCAGGGAAACTTCTGAGCAATGTGTCGAACCCAAATTTTTTCGCACCGATTTTCTTTCCGGTTCCGGGAAAATGGTCCAGGTCCGGCCGACTCCGGAGTTTAAAAAATAGCGCTTCGCACCGGTATGAACTGCTTCAAAGAAGCGAATCAATTTGCCAGAGCAAATAAAATCTATGGTGCACAGTTGTATAAGATTGTGTGAGTATTTGAATATTAGAATAGTGGTTTCGAATAATACGCTATTCGATATTCGCTTTGAGGTGAACTGCGATATTCGTGTTTTTCGAAATGTTGATCGCGGCAGGTTATACCCCGTTCAGCGCGCTTCTTACTAAGCACCGGTGCACTGCGGAGAAGCAACACCCCCGGAGCTTGCTTCTGTGGTAGTTGCTTCTCCGCAGTTCACTGGTGTTCGGTGAAAAGCGCACTCAACGAGGCTAAAACGCCACGCTCCACACTTCGAAAAAGTAAAAAAAAAAAAAAGAAAAAAAAAAAGGCAGACGCGTTTCTAGGAGGAAAGCACTTCCATAGCGGGGTGGTGCACGCGCGCCAGGCGCATTTAAAAAGAAACAGAGACTTTGTGAATGTTAAAGTATATATTCCCGTAAAAAAAATTGAGAATTAAACTGTCGATTATGCATAAATAGCCTAGACGTTAGGCAGAGGTGCACCTACAACCCGTTTTAATCATTCATGACTGAAGAAAATATGTTTGCATATAACAATAATATTTATAAATTCCCTCCAGTAGGTATAGCTGGGCATCTCTGTTGGGTTAACTGTATGTCAAATGCGCCGCTTATGTGTGATCCGAATGCAACTACTGAAATTTCAGAAGCCACAGTCAATAAATACAGCTAAATTAAAATTAATGTACAAGTTGAAGCTTGGTTAAGAGCCTTGACAACTTCAACTGTGCATTTCTTTTTTGTTGTTGTTTAAGCCTGGTGCAGTAGTCTAAGAAAAACAATTCTATATTGGATTAAAAAATATTTGGCCAAAGCTGCGCTTCGATATCAAAATTCAATATCTGCGTATGCCTTAGTTGTAAATATTTTCACAACGGAGCAAAAGCTAATCATAACATAAAATAACAAATTTTGACTTCTTTTTATTTTTAGCAAAAATATTAAATTTGGAATGGTGTAAACACGAGAAGATCGAAGTGTAGAGGGCGTTCTATTCAGCTTGCTTTCAAAACAGCTCAGTATTTGTCGAACACAAGGCCTGTAAACTGGATTCGTTTCGTCATCTTCCTTGATTGAGGGTGGATCAGACCTCGGGCATGAGTGCAGTGCTCGGCTACATCAGCCGAGCTCTGCATCAGAAACTCAGATAAATAACTCGTATCGTTGTGCCACGGGTTCAGTTCTCAACTTTGCCGCTAGGGCCGCGACGTACGGTTAGATCTCCTCCACAATACCCACCAACTGTAGTGTTGCCAGGGAGGACAAAGTTTTTGCCGCGTCTTACCAATCTGGCAACATTGATACTAAAAGCAGGCACTGGAGGAGGTGTGGGGGGGGGGGGGGGGGGGGGGAAGGCGGCAGACGGCATTGCCAAACTGTTGCAGAAGTTCCAGCCAGACTTGGTGAAAATTCCAATAGCCTGGTTCCCCTCTTGATGTTGTAATCTGGACACTTGGCGAAAAAGTATATAGGGCGAGGGATTCGACCACCGCGAATGGACTGCGGCAAGGCCAAGGTCGGCGCCGCGGCCAATCACGGTCGCCGAATTCCTCGCCAGACTTTTTTTTTTTTTTCTCAAAGTGTTGAGATTAGAGGTCCATGGATCGCTACTTTAAATGATTCATCTCGAATAATTAAACCGACACAAACACTCGCTTACATTCAGTTACGTAGAAAAAAGACGGTATTGATACGCACATTTCCTAATCATAATACGACGACGCGGCCGATATCAGGAATAGCAGAAAGTGCCCAGTTACGATTCACTGCGTACGTCGAACAGTAATTAAATGTCATCAATTTAATCGACCTATAATATGTACCGTACGTACGAACTCCCTTTAAACTAAGTCCATAGCAGCTCGGGTGGTATCCTAACCGAAAGTTTAAGAAATGCAGGGCGTGGTTTATTATGATAATCTATTATTGCCTAGTGATTAGGTCTTCGGCGTCCATATCGGCGAATGACGCAACCTCATTGGTTGCGGAGTGATAATTAGATGCACAGAGGACTCGCCCCGCCTGCTTTTCTTTTCTGAAACTGTCATTGACTCTTAGTATGTACCACGAGCGTTGCTCTGAAGCTCCGTCGTTTGCCTTTCCCGTGTAGTGCATGCCCACCATTAAATGATCTTCAATAAAAAGAAATAATAAAAAGAAAATTCGCTGCCTCGTGCTTTTTTGTGTTTGATGATTTGTATACTACGATTTCCGGTACAGACTTTCCGTATATGGGACATTATTTTGATCTATGCCTCACGTAACAACATTATCCATAAGTACGAAAGTCAGGATGCCAGTTTTGTTTTTGTTTTTACCTTTAAAGAGGCAAGTATATGCAGGTGTTGCACGTGCTCACGCTGATTTCCCATGTAAGTCGCACAACGTAAAGGCATTCCAGCAAATCAATTCCGGCTTCAACGTAAACAAGAGAATCACGTGACACTCGTAGCCTCGTCTCTAGTTCGTGCACGCGACCGTGCACGCAGAAAGACACTTCGTCACGACACCGCCCTCCCCACCGCTGGTCTATAAAAGCGGTCCTCCATCGCGACTTCTGTGGACGGCGTGAAAATGAAGACAGGCTCCGCCATTACCCACCTTTTACGTTCCTTTCACCTTCGCTGTCGACGCGTCAGCACGCGCGCGCGCGACCAAAATATTGGCTTCGTTTTACTTTTGCTTCCATCTTTTCTTTCTCTTTTCTATCGCAGACGAACGAACGACACCCTCTTGGCGCGCAGCAGCAGCAGCCGCGGCGTGCCGTCTGCTTCTCCGCGTTCCCATTGGCCACCGCCTCCCAACGCGTCACGTCTGACGTCACACTTTCTTCGCGAATGCCGACGAGGCCGGTAGGCGGGGCGAACGTGACGTCACAACCAGCCCCGCCCTTTTCATTAGGCTCCGCCTTCGCCGGAAGCTCCGCCCACACGTCGTCTGCTCGCCACCTGTTCGGCTGGTTCAGTGCGTCGCTGGTAGCGGTGCGCGGGTGCGTCAACGGAGCCACGATGTTTCCTTCGAGCACGGCGTGCGGCCTGGATTGGGCGGTTGCTTGAAAGAAAAGAAGCGTGCGAATCGCCGTCGGTGAACCGTGCTCGTGAAATTCCGTCGTCGCGGTGGATTGTGAAGTGTCGTCGTTCGTCCTCGACGGCAGTGCCACGCGGCGGCTGGTGCCAACCCCGGCACTAGGATGTCGTCGATGCTGGCGGGTGGCGCAAACATTCTCCAGATGTGCAGGTAAGATGTTTGGCGCATCGCGGCGATCCTGGTCACGTGTTCGCCCCCGACGTGTGAGCCGGGCATGAAGTCTACTACAAAGGGACTATGGAGTGACGTCATTGGAACCGGCAATATACCTATCACCGCGCGTATGTATGGTCCAGTATGCTTATGTGTAGTACCATTCATGCAATAAGCGAGCCAAGAAATATGCGAGCAAATAAGTGGCAACATAATTAGCCACACTTACGTTTATTAAGGTGTCAGGATCTATAATCATTCGATACTCGTCGTTCTTTCTAAAACGCCAAATGCGTCGTTCCCTGCAAACGCGCAACCTTGGCAACATTGGCAAGGCGTCGGGGTCACGCGGCCACATCTTTGCGCGTGCAAACATTTCTATCGTGGACCCCATGTTGTGCGGAACGGCGTTCCGAGGAACGACGTTCTTGGAACGTGTATTTTGTTGTATTTTTTTTTAGGGAAGAACGTTGCCGTTCCATTTTTACGTCGGTGGAACGGGAACGGGAACCGGTGTTGCTCGCGTTCCTCCAGAACGGGAACGAAAGCTCGTTTCAGACCGTTGCTTCTCAATCTTGGAACGGGCTCCCGTTCCCGCGTTCTGTACGGATAAGACGGAACGGCGTCGTTTTTCTGTTCCTTTCGGAATGAAAGAGGTTTAGGAACGCCGTTCCGTACAACACTGACGGGAACCCGTTCCCGTTACGTTTTCGAGGAAACCGCACGAGGACGGCGTTCCTTTTCGACATTTTACCCAAATTTTATAAGCATTTAGGATTTTTTTTTTTTTTTTTTCCTAGCGATTATTTCAATCTTCGAGTTCGAGGGATATGGGGAAGTAGAGATAGTCGAAAACAAAATATCACTCGACAAGCATATAGTTAATTCGATGTCGCTTGTTTCATTTTATTTACAAAGTATCCAGCACTATATTTAATTTAAATGCGCGAACGTACACCGTTAATGTATCCCGAGCCCTTCCTACCTTAAAATATGTAACGGGAACGCGTTTTTTTGGAATCACTGAAACATTTAACAGGAGCTCGTTCCAAGATTGAGAAAAAAAACAAAAAACTTTCGTACTTTCTTTTTTTTTTTTGAACGTGTAGAATATTGTTTTAAGCGCATTGGAGGAAAAGCTAGTTAGACATCTATTTCCGCACTGCAGAAATACTTTGTCTAAAAGGGAGTTTACGGAGTTTGTATCAAAAACCGCAACAATTACAGAAGCGTATACGCCAGTAACGACACACACGGTCTATTCCTATATTCGTGCACATTTCGCAGCATCTCCACGCGATACAAGCACTTACAGTGACGTAAAAAAAATCGGCTAGAACATGATGATGCGTTCCACTGCATGCATGGTGGCGAACAAGAATCCTGTTTTGGTCCGAGAAACAAAGTTAGTCATGTTCCAGCTTATTTTGTCCACAACCGTACTTCTCTCACGTTGCATAAACCCCGGCAGGAGTTGAAAAAAACACATATAGGCCTTCTGTAAAGATGATAATTGTGTTTACGACGAGGATATCTACAAAGCAAAACTCATATAAGACACGCAGATTTATATATCATATGTTTGTGTGTATGGATTTTCGTGTCCTATGGACAGAACTAAACCAATCAAATCACGGCTTTGGAAGCAACCCTCGGCCCTCTTATAATCAGCGGTCAGCCAATTACGTTAATGCATTTACCGATGGGATCCTTGATCGACGGCTAGCAGCTCGGTGACTAAATGATGGCGGTCATGTTTTAATACATATAAAATAATTTTCCAGCAACCACTTTCAAATTGCATTAATGGAGGGGTTGCCAGTATACCTTAGTCCTTCTTAAATTAGCCTTTAGTCTGTCACAGTTTTAGGAAACGCAGGCTGTTGCCACTCCAAAGCGTTCTATTAATCGCTCCACAGCTTCAACTTGAAGACGTCTAAGTTTAAACCGTAACACGTTCTCGTGCTTTTCGCGCCAATACATTCTCTAGTATGGGAACATTTAAAATGCCTGACATTTGAAGGATGAAGTAGTTATATTTCACTGTCAATTTTACTATCGTGTCGTGTATTCGTGTCGTCTGAAATAAAGGATTTGTCGCGTCGTTGAATGTCGTCTCGACTTTCAGGTGTATATTATAGACAGTATATCGACTCGTATCGGTTTATTGCACACGTATTATGTCACGTTGGGTAATATTGGCACAGCATATTCCATCACATATCCTGGTGCACCGAATGTACGGCCGTTCACGTATGCTGTACCATTATATGCTGCAGTATATCGCATACAGTGTCGTATAAACGAGACAGCTGTATTATAAATTAATCGATCATCCTGTCGTATATTGAACATATAAGCCGGCACGTAGCCAGGAGAGGGGGGGGGGGGGGCTGCCCCCCCCCCCCCCCCCTCCGAAATCTTCTATTTTGCTGGGAACTTGCCCTACCCCACATACAGCATTTTGTCATGGGCGGCTCCCCCCCCCCCCCCACCCACACACACACACAAAATCCTGGCTATGTGCCTGCATATAACGTATAGAGTACATTGTCCTCGTAGTTTATTGTGGCTGAGATACTAGCTTGAGAGTGTAGTGTAATATCGTGTCGAATTGGTTATCGTGTATATTGTAATATATCGCGTGTATTCCGTTGTGTATCAGTACTGCGTGGTGCACGTTAGAGACCCCATGCTAGCGGTTGTACCGCACTGGTTAAATTGCCAATCTACAGCTGAGACACCAGAATCCCACTGAGGCAGACAAACTTGCGGCTGTATACACATACACACAACAATTTTCTTTGTTGTAGTGAGTGCATAGATTATATAGAATGGCATATAGTGCTGTATTTAGAGGCTGGGATTGTATAGGCGGTTTCAGGGTGGAGAATTGAAATCAATATAATTGACATTGTGATTTAAATCAGTATTTTAAGTCGTCATTTAAATTATACCAGTTTTGCTACGACGGTTTGAAGCGCGCCTTTATATATATATATATATATATATATTAGAAAAGTATTTAAATAAATGGTACCAATACAACGAGAGTATTTTGTCATCTTCGAGTTTTTTTTTTTTATCACAAAATACGTATTGTTCCTATAATCTGAGACCTTAGATTTCATTTTAACTCCGAGTGAAAAAAAGACAGCACAGATAAAGAGTGCACTGTAATAGTCTCTACATACCTAAAATCAGATGCTTAAAAAAAAAAAAAGTTGCAGCTCTAAAATAAAAATTGTTTGCCATAAGACAGAACACCAGGAAAAAGCAATGCGTCCATGCGAGTTTAATTTCAAAGAGTAAATTTAAACAACGAAGCAAATCCAAAAATGTCATAAATGCGGCGACTTAAAAAAAAAAAAAATCTGCCAAAAAGTCAATTATTGCATCCATCGCCCATCTCGTTAATTGCTTGTCCTTCTCTTCATTTCTTTTTTTTTTCTTTTTCCGTGTTTATTCGTGCGCGAAGCACGACAACTTTTCTTATATTAGCATATGTCTACCAACGCGAAGAGCGCGCAAAGTCGAAATCAATTTAGAAATACACCACCCAAGATTGTATTTGGCCAGTATTTGAACTACAGAAATAGTCAATATATAGTATTTAAGCACAATTGACAAATATATTCCCCGATATGTTTCCTTTTTTTCATATACAATATACTGAAAGTATTTTAATTACGTATTTCGAATACCGCTCATCCCTGCGATCAAGACAGAACTAAAACAAAAAATTAAATGAAGTTTTTTTTTTGTTTTTATTTTAAACCAACTAAAATCAAAATCCGGCAGCTTTTGTTCTGGTTTGACGGAAATTAGAGTAATAAAAACATTTTAATTAATCTACTTTGCCTCGCCGTAATTCACTCCGCATTGTTAGTAGTGGTCGGCCGGATTCATCGATCAATCTGCCCCGCTGAAGAACACATCTAGTGGTAAAGAAATCGGTATGTTCTATATACTTCGTTATCCAGGGTCATGGGACCAATCAAGCAGCCTAAAAAGCGCAAGTCACTATTCCTTTTTTGTTTGTGATTGGTTCAGCGATAATAGAACATGTACATAAGCATGGCGAACACCGTGACCGTGTGATTTTGTCGCTCTCTGATTAAATCAACCAGCTCGCGTCGGCTGCTTGATTGGTCCTACAGCTAAGCTGATATAAATCAGATCGATCTGATATGAATAAAAAAAAAATCTGACTAACTTGAGAAAAAGACACTGATTTATTTTATTGTTTCCGAAAAATCGTGATATTTAAATGTTTTCCACCCTCGGCGGTTGTGATCAATGCTCGGCCCACACTTGCGTATATATATATACATATATATATATAAAAGTCTATGAGTTGACGTTCCCGGAGAACATGGAGAGGGCCAATCACGGCGATACAGAATCCCGGGGAATGACACCTTAATAAAACACGATTATGTAGGTTTGACACATGCGATGTGCGCGCACGCGTGCCTGGGGACAATGCGCATGTATGTGAAACGTTACGCTCGAATTGTCTCTTTCGCACGTCGCAGTTTGTTGTTCCGCTCGTATTCCGAGTTTTTTTTTCCCCTTCGCTGGGAGAGTTCTGCATATCGTTCACCATGAATGATTGCTTCCGTGTTGTGCAAGAGAGTTGACTCACGCAAATTTCTTTATTTTATTTGTAATCAAGAGTGCGCAGTATATACTGCCACATTAATCTCGTCGTCGTATAAAATCGCAACGCTCACCGTGTAGGCCAAAGAAAGCTTCGAGATTTGCTCTTCGTACAACGGAGCTGTATATATATAGATAATTTCTGGAACGGCTTTATCGCCACAGTGATGGCAAGATAAACGCCTAAAACAGACGCATTCAGAGACACACTTTGCACGTTATATTATATATCTGACACGTATATCGTGCATATATACAAACCACAAAAAACATGTACGTATATTCAGCACTTTTTTTTTTTTGTCGGTTAAGGTTGTGGTGCCACTGGTCGCATATACATCATACAGAAATCACGATGTTGGTCACAGCACACACGTGATGACAGAATTATGTGCGCACACGACCCAGGCATGTTCGAAGGAGCGCATGTTTGTTTTTGTCTACTAGTGCAATCACTCGTCTCTGCTTTTAGAGCCTCGGGCCGAGGAACCCCGAGGAGGAGCAAGTGCTGGAGAAAGCTTGGTCACCTGACTTTACAGAGCAAGGGGAGGGTGATATACTTGCACGACGGATGATGTAAACTTTTTAGCCACGGAGTTCCTTCGTGCATCATCTTATTCAACGCTTTTGACCCCCCTCTGATATGCGCAATGGCGTCCTAATTCATAATTGGGATGGTATAACCCATTAATGAATAGCCACCTTCGACTTGCCATTCGTTTGACGACATATCCCACACAGATACCGTGACGTCAAGCCTTCTCTTCAATAAGGGGTGTTGGGTGGAGTGAGCATTATCGGGGCGTGGACGTTTTGTCCCGAGTGAAGGCTCCTTGCGTCAACGCGGCTGACCGCCAGTCGGTGTTCGCCTGTTGGAACGCAAGGATGACTTCATCGAAGCACCTAATATATACTGATAGCCATCTTGTTTCAGATTAAACACTATACAACAAAAACACTTTACGGGGATATTATAGACCCCAAAGAGACAAAATAAAAATAAAGTTTTTTTTTTTTTTTTTTTTTTCTATTAGTGGTGCGAAGGATGAACAAAGGTGAGCAATTCTCTCAGAATAATTCGCTCCACCCGCTCGTTGTATACCCGATGTGTATATGAAATTGAAATGCGGGATTTGGACGGGAAGTCACCAGTCACTGACAATGACTTCCCAAAAACAAGGTGAGAGTTCCAAAACTAAAGCTATCGCTCGGTCACAGTCACTATTAGTGACTGTGTCTTCTTTCGCGATTAGACCACCATTGGTGGTCTAATCACGAAGGAAGAAGTGACCCCCTCTAATTTTGAACGGCTAAAATTTTATTTCAAATGAAATATAGATCTAAACTGTGTTGTTACCGAATTCACGGGAAGATGTGTAACGCTAAATGTTTGTGTATACGCACCCGTGTCAGGCGTTGCCCAGAGAAATGCCAAGCTGCACAGCGCAGTTTTTCTTTTTTTTTTTGCCCAAGCATATTTGTTGCTTTGTAATTCACCGAGATATCCCTTTGTAATAAGGGTTACTACGCAAGCGAACTGGTAAACAATCATAGAGAAGAAAAGGAAACAAAAAACCTTGAGACTAGGGACATAAAAAATGTGACAGGGCAACACCGTCATGTTCCATTTTTTGTCCCTAGTCTCGAGGTTTTTTCACTATTAGCCCCGAGAAGTTCGCGTGGCGCCCCCTTACGGCGAACCGGGGTGACGTCACGGCGAGGAGAGAATTTTTCTCCGACTCGTCCCGCTCGGCCTGTGGAGGCTGTGACGACGCTAGCTGTCGGCGCGCTCGTTTCTATTTCATTTTTTTTGGCGTGTTTTTCGTAGGAAGTGTAAATTTTTATATGTGCATTTATTGAGGTATGGCCTGTAGCTACTGGTGAAACTTCAACCAACATTTTAAGCATGGTTGATAGGGCAGGCAACGCATGAATCGGAGCTGGTATATGAAAATAAAGAAATATGGCCACAATTGCAGGAGCATCATTATAGATTTACATCTCGCACAATAAAGGCTGTTGATGGTCTGAATGAGTTGGCAGGCTATGTATACTATTTTTTTTTTTTTTTTGTATCTGCTTTTAAACAAGATTGCCAAAGCAGAAAAGCTGCATGCTCCTCGAGCAACACGCTAAGTACAGTCTGGGCCATGGGGAGAGAATCACAAGTAAGACAGCCCAAATGCAGGAGCAAAGTAAAAAAACAAGAAACATTTATTATATACATTGCTCGCATTTAACCTTTGCTGGATTCGGATAGTATGTCAATGGACTACACGGGTGATATGTGTGAACTTGTTTATATCAACTCTCAAGAAATGTATAACAAACGTAAGCGAAGATGTCTAGATCGTTATTAGTCCCTTAAGCCCTAAAATTGAGACTTTACTTAAATCGAACTGCCCTGAAGCTAAAATACCAGAAGCTGTTCTCACGCAGAGTGTCGCCCTTCACAGGTTCCACATTTTCTGCTACTAGTGCTGCATCTACTACTGTACAGACGTTCGAATGCTTGCTTTTACTCCTTTCCTCTGTTGTCAGAGAGTCCAGCTGTAGGGAATTTGGAGGCTGAGGAAGCTTTTGGGGACCTGCAGCAGTGTCTCTTTTAATTGGAAATGACAATTCAGACTAAGCTGTGTATTTTCCGAATACCCAAGACTGGACTAAAGAATGTCAGGAAAGAAGTATAAACATTTCAAATTACGGCACTATTGCTGTGAATATTTTTGGCAGTTCAATACATATCATACAGGCAACTGGGGGCAATTCGGCCGTTTTTGCTGCTACCATACAAACTAATTTCCAGTAATTGTGCATCTTCTAAGAAATATGCCTGCATACGCGTATAAACTATATAATTAATTCACGAAGAAACTAAATTTATGTAAAACAACCCTGTTCCACGAGCACTTCAAAGATAGTCAGACACAGGCCCTTTAAAACATCTGCGAACCAGCGCATGCAGAGTGGAAGCGCAGAGTCGGGGTCGCGAGCTAATTTGCCGACCACCCGAAGGCCCTTGATATAAATGCCACTTCAAATGCCTTGAAAGCGGGATGTAATATCGTCCTAAATCATGAACAGGCAAGGAAGAGAATTGCATGCGTCTGAAACACTTGCGCCACCGCTTCACCGACCCTTCGCAAGATTGCCTTGTGTCGTGTGGACGGACGGAGAGGTTCATCTCCTCCGATAGCTTTCGGGATTTGTAACCCAATTTTAAAGGTAAAAAGGGCAAGCAGGCTTATAAAATGTACGGAAGCACGTCAATATCGGCCTAACTCAACGTCTTGTACACCGGGTACACGAAGTCCAGCTCTTCGAAGAGCTTCCGGGACACAACGCCAAAGCAGGAAACCGGTGCTGGGAAGCGAGCCGATGCGAGGTCGCGGAGCGGAGTACTCCCCCTGACGTCACGGTAAACCTCGCCCAATCAGGGCGCTGCGACCGCAGCGACGCTTGTGTTCGCTCTCGGGGCTAATAATCCCTCTTTAGATTGCAGCAACTGGCTCTCAAGTGCTTTGCGCGAAATTATATGGCACTCCAGATTTTTTAGAGCGAAGTTTTCATTAATTGCGTGTGACAATTTCGGATCGTGTTGGGACGATGTGTATGTAGCATTCATTCACTTATTCATTCGCTCATTCAATTTCTTTATTTTTAGAGGCACAGAAGTAGCTAAATGCACTTTTATAGTGTGCGCTATGACGTACTATAATAAGAACTGCCATCTGAATAACAAATGTCGACACGTCCGAATGAAGGAAAGACGTCAATACACATTCCAAATGTTTGCTCGCCTCCCGAAATATCAATATCAAGTGTATCAAAGTTGGATTCGAATTCGTTCAAAACCCACGTTGCGGACGGGCAATAATATCAGCGACTACCGTTTCCACGAATGCGATTGTAGCGCTTCAAAGCGAGCTGGAAACAATCACAAGCATCCTGTTCTTCCTTTTCCGATCTGCTACCAATCAAACTTTGATTCGATGAGCTTATCTATGATCGCATTCATCTAAACGGTACTAGCGCACACTTAGAGAGAAGAGATTCGCTTGTACCGTTTAGATGTTTAAATACCAACTATAGCCCAATTATTAACCATTTTACAGGTCGCATTCATGTAAATGCAGCCAGTGTTGTAAAACGGAAGGATGATGCTACCACGAGCTTGCACGACTATATACCATTCTGAGGTACACACGTGAATACACAAAGTTGAGTGGCGCGATGAACAACACCATTCACACCCTTAAAAAAAAAAAGAAATGCAAAAAAAAAAAAACTGTTCATGATGAGCCACCAGACCGCTGCACAAGGGTGACAGATTTTTCACATCCCAAAACGCGAAGCTTCCTGCGCGCGATCTACCAAATTGTTCGCATTCTCACTCACAGTCACCGACAGTTTAAGAAACGGCGGGGGGTGGTGGCTTATTATTATTATTACTATTATTTGCGCTACGTGATTGGTTGGTTGGAGTTGTTACCGGTCAATATACCGCGATCTCATTGGCCGAAGAGCCATAACATGTTGGGGACTCGCCACGTCCTGCCCTTTCTTAAGTTGTCGGGGACTATACAGGTCAATCGAGCTCGAGGAAGACTGCCGAAGAAAAATTATTGACGTTGTTTGACCGATGCAGTGTCTTTCGGATTATGCAAGGATTTTTTTTTTTTTCGGAAATGCAAGGTTTTTCTCAAGGTTTTTCGAAATAAATGCGAACATTAACTATAATAATGCCGGAAGGAAGAAAACACTAAGTATTAATTTTTTTTTCTTAATATGCGAAGACAAACATAGTTATCGATGATTATTTTTATATCAAGCTCCTCATATGTCGGTCCTGCATTCATTCCATCGTATAAGAGTAGTATGCATGACTGGAGCGCAAAAACCCTCCCCACCTATTAAACCTTGAATTGGGGCATAGCGGCAATACCATCCACTACCGTCATCACATAAAAAAAAAAAAAAGAAGCTTTGCTGATTACTCATGCGCCGCGCGCGAAGTAGTTCTAAACAAGATTTGGTTCTCGAAGGAATGAAAAATGATGATTTCGGCGTCAGAAACGCGCGCCCTGAAATAAAAAGACATTCCCTTACCCAAGATGCACGTACATGTATCTTTATTCAATGCATATGAAAGGGGAAATTTGCAACGTTCCGCGAGGAGACGGACTTTTTCTACTGCGGTTTTTGAAGTAAATACGAGTACTGTCGAGAGAGGTTATACCGAAGTCAACGAGAATCGGAAATCACTTCGATATATCCGCTATTTCGTTATAACCGACTTCGGTTACAACGAAGTGCAAAAGAAAATGGGGAATCGCGATCGCTTCGCTGTAGCCGCAATTTCAATATAGCCGACTTCGTTATAACCGGTCTCGACAGCATTTAGAATAATCGGAGCCTGCGAACTCGAACTCCTGTTCCTCCATGGAACGCCGTCACCAGTCGAACGGCTCCAACTCGACAATTGCACCCGAGCCCGATGCCGGCCGTCGTTCGACGCGTTGATTGGACACGAGCCCCGGCCGAACGCTGACGTAGCCCTCCTGACCAATCAGATCGCTTCTTGCGCAGGAGTTGCGGTGACGTCAGAACAACGCCGAACTCTGTTTGGCTTCAATTGAAAGGATAGTGGGTAGACCTCGATGCTAGATGCCATAAGGTCTACCCACTATTATTTTTTCTTTTTTTAATCAGCCAATAAGAGCTCGGCGCTCTGACATCATCGAAACCGCTGTGCAACAAGCAGACGAACTTGCGTTCAGCATAACCGTTCTTACACCTCCGGGCACTCTGATTATCTGATTCGCTTCTTGAGAAGACTGTTGAGTGAACCTACCGCCACATATATACTTTCTGTTCTATATAAGTGCCACCGTTCTCTCTAGAACCGCCGTGTCATTCAGTAAGAACGTTATAAGTTTTCCCTTAAAGAGAGGTGTCAACGGTGGTCCACAAGCGCGCAGAGAGTGCCGACAGATGTAAACAAGCGTATAGATATGTTCTCTTTGGCGGTAATATAGCCGATCGGTGCAACGAACTGGAAGGCGGCGGCTCGTGCGGCTGGAGCGCCGTGTAATCGAGGGGAAACCCCAAACAGCGGGTGGCGCGTCGTTAGGCCACCTCGGCGAGCTCCGATGGCAAGGTCGATCCATGCATCGCTGATTCACTGCGAACCGCCCGTTGCCTAAAGTGGCCCAGACGCCGCGAGAGAAAAGAGAAAAAAAAAGTGGCGGTATTTGCTTAATTCGGTTTGCTCGCCAAACGGTCGAAACGGACACCATTTTTACTTGGATGTTGCTTCTTCGTTTTTTGTATACGTTCAAGTATACGAGAAGCGAAACGACGCTGGAAGTGCAGGCGAGTCGGTGCATGTGGGTAAACCCCATGTGAACCGAGTGGGATTTTCAAAGCGTTAAAATAGTCAGAAAACCAGATGAAAAAAAAAAAAGGTGACAGACAGCGTTTCAAACTCCTTATGTGCACCATCTTGTCTTTGTCGTCAACGGCGCAGACGGAACTGTTCCTTATTCCTTACAACTTTGTGAGAGGAACACGCTATTTACTATTTGGGCTCTTTATGTACGATTGACCAGCTTTTCTTCTCTTCTTTAAAAATGAACTACAACGTGTTTCATTTTTTTTAATAGTCGTAGCATTTTTATAGGACAGCTCCTCTCCGTGTCATAGAAGCGTATAGCCTCGATGACGTCATCATGTCACGTGACACCATGACGTCACCGAGGCCCCACAATTTCTAATTTATTCTTACAGGCGCGGACAGCGATTAAGAAACTTAGGGGCGTGACTTATCGGGCTTCTCGACTCGTAATTGGTTATGCGGTATTCTTACTGGTTAACGCTGGCCGCGGAGCGGTACTGAACTCGGTGTGGGCAAGTGCGGGCTCGTTAATAAAAACGGCGTGTTGGTCGATGGGAGGCTTTGACTAATCTTTTAATCCGAATAGAAATAAGAGAGTGGGGAAAGAGAGGGAGGGGGATGTTTATTCGCAAGCACGAAAATGCTTCTCTTTATTTGCTGTATACGCGTTACCTTCATAAAAGACTGTCGGCTGCAACGCGTTATTTTTCTTTATTTCCCCGTAACGTATAGTAACATATTCGGTGCATTTTCAGCGCAGTAACGGATAACGTACTTGCGTTACTTATTCCGACTAACATAGTTAAATTACTCGTTACAACTTCTTCCCAAAACTTTCAAAAAAAAATTACGCTTCATTTTGTTTTGTGTATGTTTCTGCGTGCCAAGCCATATGAGTTCTTGCACTCGTCACACGTATACCCTTAAACGTTTGCCTCTCTTTTCTCCCGCAAGCGCTTCCACTTTAGGGCCGGTTTGCACAGCCCCGTTTTCTTACGTTACGTTGCGTCAGGAAAGCTTACGCAAGTCACGGGGGCATCTGCGCTTTATATTATGCCTGGATACCAGTTTAAGAAGATAGTCGCTGCACGCGACATTCGGGCCACGAATGTTTGCGTGACTTATTTACGTAGCGCCTTTAAAATATATATATATATATATATATATACATGCCTTTAAAAAAACAAAAAAAACAACGTTTACGTTTTTTTTTCTCGTTTTTTTCTTGTTTTGGCGTTGGACAACGCTGTCGTTTCATAAAGAACAAGAAACGCGAAATTGATGTGGGTTACTTTTTATCCGTAACGATAACGCGTTCCTTTTATTTGTAAGAAGAACGTGTAACGCATTTCATTACTTTATTTTTTTAGTAACGCCTACAACACTGCTTTAAAACCGTTTCGTTGGGACCTTCCTCGTCCTTGTCGGTTTACTGAGGACGCTCATCGGCTTTTTTTATTTAATTTACTTTCTTTTTTTTTTTTTCAGAATTGATGTACCAAGCTTTTTTTTTTTTTTTATACATAGATCAACACGATGCTTTCAATTTTCGATAAACAAGTTATATATACCAGCAACTTATCGACAAGTCATAGAGATCAACACGATGTTTACAATCGAGTCCGCTTTTGCCCACACCCTTTGTGGGCACGGACTTGCGCAAAAGCCATGCGTTTCTCGTGAACGGTGCAGCGTTTTGCGCATGCGCCGTGCAGACACTATAGCGTTACCGCAATGGGTCAGAGCCGCTTGCTCACTCAACTCGCTGACGTCACGTGACTGCGGCGGCGCTGCTTTCGGTACCGCGCATGCGCAGTGCCCATCTCCTGGTCGTGTGGGCAAAGCGGGCTTCTTTCTAAACGCTACGTTGGTGTATACTTTATATACGGATGTCGAGTGATTCGGGAATATCGTGTTATATACAAAGTGCACGGCATTAACTTTTCTTAGAAGCGCTTCAGCCATATTTGTTTTTCTGCCATTTTTTGCTTTGGTGATACTATCGGATAAGCGCGCCGGCCCACTTGCGCAGGGACATAAAGGAGAAGGTATAGTCAAACTTGAATGCCGCAGGTGGTTTCGCGATTTCCCCGTGTGTAGAAGCTTCGGAAATCGCAGGGTAAAATTTCGCATAGAATTTATTACCGCGTGATATCTTTTCTTGCCAGTCGTTCTGTGGTATAACACCTGCGTTTCGATCGAAAGGAGTGTTTTTATCGCGCGAGTAATTCCGAGTAATCATTTCGGCCTGCACAAGTGCATTCACACATATTGCGCTCTTAACGAGACACCCAAAGAAATTGTTTCGAGAAACTTGTTCGTCTATATAGCTCCGTATACAAGCAGCTCTTTACTTTCAAACTGTCTGTCTGTACTTGATCACTTTATTGTTGCAGTTTTGTTATTTCTTCGCGGAAGTCTAATAATAACAACACCAAAGAACAATCATAAATGCTTTCTGACGTCATCAAAAAAGAAAAAAAAAAGAGTAGATTCTGGCGATCTTTAATTATTGTCGATGGACTGTGTATCAGATACGCACACGAGACCTCGATGATTGAAGCCGCCATAGCATGCACTGCTATAAGGCATCATACGAAGGACAGTTTGTGGACACCCTCCTTGTATGACGCTTATGCACATTGGTCGCACAGAAAACATGTTCGAATGACGCATATTTAGGAAAGAACGTGGCGTGGTCCGCGGAAGATTCTGCCATCATGTTGGCAGCGGACATCGCGACTCTTTCTATCATGTGTACACGAGCAGCTACGTGCTTCTGGCTTTATGGTATACACGGGCATCGACCGAAAAGCGTCGAGAAAACCCTTCGCGCGGGATTATTTTAAGAGTCTGACGAGAAGCGAATTTTCTATACCTTGTCTCTTCTCCCGTGAGGTATATATACCCTGCAGGGTGACAGTATAGAGAAGCAGGCGTGATATACAAAGGCGCTATAGAAGACGTGACTCCAGCTATAGTGAACAGAAATTGCTGTTGTCGATGTTCTTTGTGTAGTTCCCCTAACGCGATACTTATTGCATCTTGTTGACTTTTTTTTTAACGAAGTGACGAGTTAGTTATTATTTTTCGTGAAAAGAAGCGACTAAGCTACTTTCGATATGGTCGAAAAATTTGATATAGGAGTTCTCTACAGTTCGCCTTTTATATTTGTGGAGACAAGCCAGATATGTACGCAACACGACACTGTTAATGCGAACAAACAATTGCAGTTTTTTTTTTTTTTAATTTTGAGGTTATCCTAAAAACTAATATGGTAGTCGGAACGTCGAAGTAAAAGAAAAAATGGGATCTGACAATACCTTTAAAAAATAAGCTAAAAAATATCGCCAATATATTCGCGCTAACAGTGTCGCACAGTGTAGAAGCAGCTAAAAAATGTGATTGCTTATCGTTTCTCATCTATTTTCCTGTCATGACTCAAAATTTATTTTACTATAAGCCTGCCTTCTATTAACGAACAAACTTGTAAGTCCTTACTTCGGTGTGTAACCGTGGCCTTCCAGAGTTCCACTCACTCCACGCTGATTCGCTTCTCACCTTGATTGCACATCCGATTTGCATGATGTAGAAGGTTCATTGAAAGCGAATGGATAGACGCAAGCATGTACGGCTGAATTAACCCTCGTAATCAGGCGGCTGCTTGCGCCACCTAACCACACTTTAAGGAATAGCTCCGGCGGTTATTCGAGGTACCCCGAACTATTAACAGATTTTCGGAAAACACGCTATTTATTATCTCTAAATTGAAAATAGTTTGGAGACAATGGCAAATGAAGGCCATGTCAAAACCAACGTTAAATTTCTCCCGCCCCCCTCCAGTAAGTGACGTCACATGCCGGCGTAAGGTTTTCCGGCATTAATTCTACATTAAAATGAAATCGCCTTGTATAACCCGTTGAGGACCAGCTGTAGTGCCCCGTATACTGTCAAATGTTACAACATATCTGACGTCACGGTGTCAGCGTTGGCGGTAGAGCCTCTCAGCCTGTCAGACCAAATTTGAAACTTTATCAACTTTGCGAGAAAAGTTCAGATGTCTCTATTAACGTGTTGCACCTATGTTGAGCCAAATCAGTGGCTATACCAAAATTTTCCTGACCTCTCTTTAATGGATGGGTGGATCCATGACGGCTGTTTTCTTTGAATCTGGCGGGGGCTTGCGCCACCCATCTGTATAGTGTTTTTAACTACAGATTAAAAAGTTGTAAGCTGCAGTTTAATCATATTTAACCTCTATCCGTCTCTTGACTTTAGCCACCATTTGTCTCATCTTTCTTTTTTTTTTTTTTTTAGTAAGCTCTGTTTCTTTAAAACGTTTTGTTTCGCCGGTCCCATTGAATCCCGGAGACCCGAGGAAGTCCGGCCCTTCCGGTGATGTCCTTCGGTGGCCAAGCCCTTTACCTTCCATAATGACATGCTGTGGCGTTTCAATTCCCAACCCCGCATATAATGCACGTTGCATCATTCTTTTTGTGTCTGACCCTCTACGTTCTAGTCCCCAAACTCTTCCGAAAAAAGTCCTCAAACACTTCCGAGCTTTCCAACGCGCCACCTCGCGGAGATTTTCACCGATGAGGCCTAGTGATGTACGCCTGCCGGAAGGCCCGAGCCCGTCCAGAAAAGGTTTCCTAGGCGAGAGGGAAAGGAGGCTGCGAGTGCATATATGCAAAACAGCTGGAACGCATTCTGCGCCGCTCGAGCTGCTGGTCTGTGGTGTGAGGCTATAGAGCGCGGGCCCGGAAGCGCCCTCGCTAGCGAGTTCACAAAGAAGCTGATATACGTCGCCGGCGATTTACGGCCAGCAACAGCTGCTGCGGGCGCCTGCGTCTGCAAAGGAAGGGGATGCGAGCAGCAGCGGTCCCGTGAAAACGGACACGCACATCGCGCGACTCGTGGGCGCACCGTCTGTAATAAGCACAGAGCGGTGCATAGGAGGCGCTCCGGTCGGCTAGAGCGAGCTAGAGGACATCTAGTGGACAGCCTTGAGGATATAGACCAGTGTCCGAAATCTTAGCCCCCAGCGATAAAAATGGGAAATAATAATCTCAAACACAGGCTCTTGTTAAGAGAGGGGCTGCGCATAAAACAATCTTCTTGCTTTTTACAACGCTTTTGGCATCGGTGTTGTTCGGAGCTTCGTGACTGTGCATTTCTGACGTTTTCGTACGAGCATATCTGCGAAGGTTTCTGAAGAAACGGAGTCTTGCAAAAAGCGCAGCCCCCCTACTTTGTCATGACGTCAGCATAAACAAACATGGCGTCGCCCATGGAACGGAGCGGACACTGGTCTATAGTAACTAGGGGCAGGCGTCGACGAAAAGTTTTAACCGGACTAATCGCTACCCTTTAGTCCATTGTAGTTGGTGGCGTTGACCTTGAGGGATATTTAGAAAAGCGTCAAACTACAGATTTTATTTTGATTATTTCTCGCTATGTCGGGAATGGCGCAGTGGACGAGTCTGTTCAGAAAACAGATTACTGCCGCCCACAAAAGCAACCTTGGGAAGCAAGTTTACGAAGTACATATTTCTACAGTAATGTTCAAACCTGATTATAATCACTCTGGATGGCACTCATAGAAAATGCTAGAATATTTTACAATGTAATACAACACTGCTGACTCTTAAAATGAATAAATGCGCACCAAGTAGTAAAGCCGGCATTCTTGAATTTTTCCTTGAAATTTCTAACTTGGAGCGCAACCGATTAACCATTTCTTTTTTATTTTTTTTAGCTTGATTAAAGCATTATTTTTATTAGTCGGGGATATAATCCATAAATGACGCGTTACTGAGACTTGGTAATTTTGTTCTTTATTAGCTTTTAATTGTAATGGGTTACGTTTTCGAAATGTAAGTTGTAACTGTACGGTTCATTAGGCCATTGCATTTTCTGAACTAACGATGCTAGCAACGATGTAAATTATTACTTTGGTTGTTACCTTTCACAGTTTCTTGGGGATTAAGATAATATTGAACGAGTACAATAGCCTTTAATTGTATTTTCCACATGGCGTTTTCAGACATTACAAGTCACGCTTGTTGAGCACGGGCAGGCGGGATATGTTCCTAATCAAGCGAGAAAACCGTTCGGACAATTGCGAGAACCAACTGCTGCTTGGTTACAATATAAAACAGTACGCGTGCGTTCCTTGCAACAACAACAAAAAAAAAATCATAAAAGAAACATGAAAAGTGTTTCATGTTTTGAGCTGTGTAAGCTCTCAGTACAGGGTCTCCAAGAATAATATGAGAGTGCACCCACAATTCCGTCATCAAAACAAATCACTCTGGCAACAGTGATCCTTATGCGCCATTTTCTTCCCCGAAGATGGAGAGATGGTGCTTCATCTAACCGGATTGGAAATGTGCGATTGATCCAGTGGTGCGAAGAACAAGCTAGTGGAAGAACTCTGGTATATACACCTTTCCACCATCAGTTCGAGCGCAGAGGACGCCACGAGCCATCCGAGCCGATCCAGCGCAGGGAGAAAATCGCGTGACCTGCTGGTTGGGCAGAGCGACACAGGGAGCTCAAGGTCACATGACACTCTCTCAACGCTAGATTGGCTGGGATGGCTCCTAGCGCCCGCTGCGCTCGAAGTGAAGGTGAAACGGAGTATAGTTAAAATAATCCCAGTGCGATTTGTATAGGTTGTAACTTCGATTTGCACGCAAAGAGGGGCCGTGACGATGTGCTGTTTTCTGAACTGGATTGGATTGGATTTTGGTACTGTCCGTACACTTTCGTTGTAAACACCTAAGAGTCAAAACGGCAATTTCACGCTATGAAACTGAGCTGAGTCAGTAAGGAGCCGAGCGCCTCAGTGAATTACGTCTTTCTGACAGGAGTAACCCACCAAAGAAGTTTTGCTCACACAATTTCATCTACCGTGCGCATAGTATACAAAACAAAATTCGGAATTATTGAAAAAGAAATTTTAAGGTGCAGGCGAGCTGGTGCATGTTGATCACGATGTTAAAATCCTGAGACTGGGAAGGAAAATTGAAAGAAAAAGTGTAAGAAGACACACACATACTTGTCTGTCCCCTTATTTCTGTGTCTTCTCTCACACTTTTGCTTTCAATTTTCCTTCCCAGTCTCAGGATTTTAACATCATGATGGGAATTATGGCCGTGCGTGTTTTCCTTACGTAAAAAAAAGAAGTTAAAAACGTTTAAAGAGTTTGAAGGTCTCACTAACACAAAATGAGAAGGAAATAATGGACTCAGACTCAGAGGTTGCACATTGCCAGCGCCGCCTAAGCACCTTGGTTAAAGGGTTGAGATTTGCAAGCATAGTTTTTCTATGAATGGCGGCTATGCAACACCATAATTGTAAAAAAAAGGGAAAAAAAAAACGATGTTACGATGAACATGTTAGGAATGGTGTCCTCTTCTACCGGACATGTCAAATCTCGGACGCGTACTGCCGATTGCTCACAGAGTAAAACCATGCAGCAAATCCGGTACCCTGATTGGCCTATTTAAACGTGCTGCCCTTTCGCAAGCAGGAGACGACAGTGACCCTTTCGTGCTCGGTGTTTGTTGTTAGATCAGAAGACAGCTCTCGCGGAAGACGGCGGCGGCGTCGCCTTTTCTGCATGTGCAGTGGTTGACGGTGGGGTGACTCATCACTGGGGCGCGTGTTAACCCACCCGACCCCCGTTGTTCACGCCGCTTCGCGGCAACAGTGTGCGGCTGCACACAGCAAGGCGACACAGCGGCGGGGATGAACGATATATATTTGACGGTAAATAATGTGCTCACTGGGGAAGCGTGGTAACCCACCCCACCACCTCGTTCACGCTGCTTCGCGGCGACAGTGTGCTGCGGCACATTACAAGGCGACACGACTCCGAGTAGCTGGCGAAAAATATTTGGCCGTACACAAAATTAGGTTAGTTTTTGTGGAAATGAAAAAAAAAAAAAAAACCAACACCGCGTGGTAGAGCGCTAAACATCTCCAGGTTGCATCTACATATACTCCGTTCACCCTTGAGCTGAGACTATAGAAGCTCCGCCTTCAGCGCGAGCTTTCGCCCTTGCTAACGTAAGTGCATGTGAAGACGCACGCACGCGCAACCAAAGCACTGCGGAAGCCAGCGAGCTGCGCTGAAGGCGGAGCTTCTAGTCTTAGCTTAAGGGAATATGTGTACGCGCTAAACCATAGGCTAAACACTGGTGCGCGTTTTAACCCGCAGACGGCGCACGCATGTGTGACGTGCGTCAGAAAAGGCCAATCAAGGGCCCGGGATTCGCCTTATGGTTCTATTCCGAGAGGAATCGGCTACACGCATCCCGGACGTGCCTCACTGACAGCTTGTCAAACGAAAGGTGCACCGACTCTCGATCGTGTTATCGTGAAAGCCAATCATGTCATGACAGACAGTCATTTTATGACAGCCAATCATGTTATGGCAGCCAATCATGTATGGCAGCCAATCATGTTATGACAGCCAATCATGTTATGGCAGCCAATCATGTTACCACATTACGCCAAAGAACGAATCATATGAAGCAGAAAGCGTGTACATAGTAGAGAGTTTAGTAGATCGTTTCGATATTTCAGATAACAATACCCGACACCATACGAAGCATGCGCAAAGGCGTCAGTGGAGTATAGGGTATAGTTATTGGAGCCATCGGAACGATCTACTAAAACTCCCTAATAAGCCACGTCCTGCATTTCGTAATCTCTTGGTGACTATGGCCAGTGATTTCCCTAAACACACACCCTTGTTTTTCTGAAGGCACCTCCTTAATTCGCAACGACTCCTCTATTCTCAAGGCCCCCCCCCCCCCCCCCCTACCCCCACCACCCCTCAAAAATTTAGACCCCCCCCCCCCCCTCTAATTTCAATTCCTGAGGAAACCCCTGAAGTCTATGGCGACTTTTCTCGCCCGTGGGTGCTACTTGACAAGAAAACAGCAGTTCTAGATTTTTTTTTTGCACTAAGGAAGTTTTAGCTTACCAATGTCTTTACACCGAACACTTCAAAAACATAAACTTTTGTATATCTGAAAGTCAGCCGACCAATGGCAATCGTCTCCCAACGTGTCTTTGTCCAAATACATCACTGTTGATTGGAAGCAAGGGTGCATCGATCGCTGCAGCAGTTATCGCCATCATAAGCCCCTTGTGCGCGTTCACGGCGCGTGTTCATCCAATCAGCGCGAAGCGACGAATACGATGACAAGGCTCGTTCAACCCGATCGGTTCTTCTGTACAACCTCCTTCCGCAAGTCCATTACGAGGTCCGGCAGGGCCGTCAATTTGTTCCGCTCTTGAGTTCATCAGTGGGCGGAGGAGCCGCCATTTTATTTTTAGGCGATAGGGACGGGCACGTCTTTGGCATCCGTATCCAGGAGCGTGTTTGGTGTAGACCTCGTCCACGTCAGGTTGTTCCTCCGGGATGGTTTATATATATAGCGTCTGGTACAGCGCGTGTCACCCAACTGTCTTCGAGGTTCCCAGGACTGACAGCGAGGAGATACCAGTAGCCTTTATACACGCGCGTGCAAGTCGAGTAAGTTTCCGTTCGTCCAGGAGAGCTGGTTGCGATGGCCTGTACGCCCGCTAACAAGCGGCCATATATACCGGGGCATCCAAATACGGCACGTCCAGCCAGTTCCAAGACGAGTTTCGGCGGAGGCATCTATACGGATGACAAGATTAAGAAAAGCAAAAAGAAACGGCTCTCTTTCTCCTTCTCACGCTGTCACGGCGCGGCATTTATGCAGCGAGCGATGCAAGCCGTCGGGTTTTTAGTCCTAGCATGAGGTAGCAGACGACAGGCGAAGCAGACGATTGGGCTTCCTCCGACGCGGCGACGCCGCCGCCGCCGCCGCCGCCGCCACCGAAACGGCGCGGCGCTGCGCGGCGGTTGAAAACGGAACTAGCGCTTTACAAGTTTCGTTTCGAGTTTTGGCTCTTTGTTTTCGAACTGCCTCGTCGTTTCTTCTTCGCGTGTGTCTGTGCTTGTGTGTGCTTTTGGGACCGGCGAGCTTTCGAGTGCCTGTTTGCTTTGATTGGACAGGAAAAGCGCGTCCGAGCGCGCCGAGTATTATGTGTGCGGCTTTGCATGGGTCCCAGACGACATCGTCCGGATACGGAGTTGTAGGTAGGCATCTACGAATGGATATATACAGACAAACAATATACCATACCCGTCGTCTGCTTACCCGGTGCCTCACCCCAAAAACAAAAACGGTTGAAAGGTGAAAAGCCGCACTGCGGCGTAAAGCGGAACTTATACGCCACCATGTTTTTTTCTTGTATTTTTTTTTTTTTTTTTAATTTTTCTGTAGGCTTTCAGTTTTGCTCCGTTGTCAAAGTTGTCGAATGTTTTGTTGGTTTGCCGGGCGATCGAATGACCGACGGGGGTTCGGGTGTGTGTACCGCTCCTGGAACGGCATCGAAGGATGACATGGCGCTTTTTGTTTCTTATCTCGCGGTGCCAGCGACTTGTGCTGTTCGCCTGGCTTTTCATCCCGACTGTGATGGGCGGCTGCCGGATTTCTTTTGCGGACGAGGTGTGCTTTAATCATCATCGGGAGTCCTTTGGTTGGTTGTCGAAGCATGGAGCAGTCTTATCTAAGGGGCCGAGTCTCGTTCACGGTAGCGCGTCTGCTGCGCTGCCGATAGCCGCCATCCTCGTGGTGTGGAGTCGCGTCAAGTGGATCTCCCAAGGAAACCTTAGAAGAGAAACGAACTCCACTAGCTCTTAATTAATCCTTTATTTTCTGCGGGCACACCCTAAGGACACTTTAGAAGTGTCACCAATTGCACAAGTTCTTAATTAGCTTTTAATCTTGCGAGGGTATCTTAAGACACCTTCTGAAGGCGCCTAAGAAGAATCACCATTTGCACTGATTCTTGACTAGCTCCTAATCTATTATGGGCACCTTAGAAGAGTCATAAATTGCACTTGTTTTTTCATTAGTTCGCAATCTATGACCGCTCGAGAGAAGTCACGAATTGCACTAGTTCTTAACTAGTGCGATTTATTGGACCGCATATGTCAGCGTGCTGACCATTCATGTAGGAAGTTCTAAAAAAAAATATCTAACAGTGATGTGTTTTTTTTTTTTTTTTTACATGGACTGCTTTTGACTGAAGTCTTCACACCTAGCAATTTGTACGTCCGCAGTACAATCCAAAGCCGTGATAAACCACGTTTAAAGTACACTTTAAACGTGTCCCTATTTCCAGTCATCAATTCCGGCTCGGAACCACGTGTATAGCGCTGGGAGCTTAGCTTACCAGGTTGTGACGGCGACGTGTTACGGTGTTGCAAGCGTACCAAGCAACACCGTCACACGGACTGCAAAATGTTAAGTGAATGCTCGTGCTTCGCATCGATGTGAAATTCTTTACCATGCTTCGTTAATTCTGAATTTAGAAATATACTGTTAAAAGACTTCACCTTATAGTTCTTTTTTTTTTTTTTTTTTAGTTATTGAAATTAAAAGCTTCGTCTAGGTGGCGCAAGCCACCGTCCGATTAGAAGGTTTCAGCCGTGTCCGTCCATTCGTCCATCCATCAACTCTCGGTGTCAGGCGGCTTAACCCAAAGCAACTTTGAAGCCTTGCTCCGTTCTAACCGTTCTAACAACGAGCGAAGCGCAGCTCTGTGTATAGGAACGCCAATGAGGATATATATCTCAATGGCAACACCATGCTTGACCGCATATTACGTGCGCATTCATCATACAAGGCAAGTCTAAAGATGGCCCTACGTTCGGAATCGCCGAAGCGGCGCGCTCTCTCGTAATACATCCTTTGTCCGGCAGAGAGCGCCTAATGACTCCCCAAAAATGGCTCCGCGGTTATGCGGCCGAGGCGGTATGTATACCTCCCTCTATTACTTTATGATGCTTCTTCTTTTTCCTTTTTTTTTTTTTTTTTGGGGGGGGGGGGGGGGTGTTATAGTACATTCCTTATTTGAAACTGATTTATTCGTCCTATCATGAAATGCGGAGAATACAAGAGCGCACAACGTAGAAGCGGAGGCTCCACCGCAGCTTCATCCTCGGCACGGTCTTGCTTTGTGTCCGCTTACACTTCCTGCAAGAAAAAACGAGGAAGAAAGAAAAAGGAAACCTTAGCGTGTGCTCTATGAGTTGTCGTAACGAACGAAAATATGCGCGCCATTTATATTTAGCAGAAGCGTGCACGCTGAGGCTGACGATTTCTTTTGTGTTTTTGTTCTTTTTCGGTGTATTTTTTTATTTTTTTATTCTATCGCGCGTAACGGATCATTTTAAAAACTGGAGCGTTGCAGCTTGCAGGGGTATGAGGGTTTGAAGACTATCTTTTTTTTTTTTTTTTTTTGTTTTTTCACGTATAGTTTTAAGCGTTGTTTCACATGGCGAGGTTGAGCTGCATATACGAGCACGTTCAGTTATAATCACATCGGTTTTATTTGTGTGTGTGTGTGCGTGTGTGCAAGTTATGAGTAACGCGTCCATGTTTATGCGTGAAGAAAACGCCATGCGCTCATAGATCATACAAAAGACGAAGAGTTCGATGCAGAATCGATGACTGAATCGTATGCGGACATCTAAGGCAACCAAACTCTCCGCAGCCCTCATTTATTTTCTCTCCTTCTGTTTCTGTTTCCAATCGAGTCAGCGCGTTTGTCCACAACCGGGTGCGTGCACGCGCATGCGCAGTAGTACCGACAGCAGCGCCACCACAGTTGCATGATGCCAGAGAGAGTATAGCGAACCCGGTCGAGCTTGAGCCTCGGCAGATTCGTGGCATACCTTGAAATATCACTTTTCGACGGCGTGGCAAAGGAACCAGAAAGGTGACGAGAAAGAGAGAGAGAGAGATAGAGAGAGGGAGAGAGAGAGAAAAGAAACAAGTACTCACAGTGCTATCGCGTTGTTGTTGTTTTTTATTGGTCTTACACTATTTACTGGAGGACGTTTTTCCCAGCCGCTTTTTGTTGCTGTTACTGCTATGTTGCTGCTGTCTCGACTTTATATCGTTTTTTTTTTCCCTTACGATTATTTCTGTTTCTGACTAAAAGACGCCGCATTTTGAGGGATTATTTCGAGAGCGTTTAAGAAAATCGCAACATTCCCGCGGGGCAAGCTTGCGCTCGAGCGAACACGAACTTCAGTTCCTGTCCCTTTTATATTCTCCTTTCTCTTTTTTTTTATATTTAGGGGGAGGGTAGACGGGAAGAAGGCCGACAGAGGCCATAACGGTGGAAGGTCCTTTGTTACGTTGTGTAATGTACCAGGTATACGCTCGCCGGGTAATGACTTTGGAAGTTGCTAAATGGTTGCTCGACCGTTTTTGAGGTTATCCGGTTTCAAATTGTTTCTTTTTTATGTTTTTGTCTTTCTTTCTCTGTTTCGCCTCCTAGCTATTTCCCTCTCACTCTGTTTCTCGCTATTCCGTAATCTTAGAGCACTCTTACGTAGTTTTCGAGCCATTTGTCTTCGAGCAACATTTTGTATTTATTTTTACTCGTAATACTTTTTAATGTTTTTAGGTGTTTCATTAATTTAACAATCGCTATTATTCACGGCGTTCGACCGCTGGGTACGCGTATATTTGCTTAGCCGGGAAAAGAAATGCTCGTAGCAGTGTGTCAAACAGACGGCACACGTACAGTGCTGCCTATAGATTGTATCTTGTTGTAGGCTAGCCGTGCGCTAAAGCGCGACTGGCTCCAAATAACTGTTTGCACGACTAAAACAAAAATAATAATAAAAAAAAAATCTAAATGACATATAGACATCGTTACCTTGGAGTTTAGACAACGCGGTTACGTTTCCAAATAATTAACACGTTTGCTTTCTGAGTCAATCGTTTTCTCTCCTTGACTCTTTTTAACGCGTTCCTTTCGCTTATTTGCTTTTTTCTTGATTTATATTTATTTCGACAGCACTCAGTACTCCAACCCCCATTGCAAAGTTTTATGTTTTGGGCCGCGCGTCGCTGCGATTGTGTAATGCAGTTACAAACAAACGGGCATTCTTTTCTTCTTTTAAATTTTTTTGTTTTTTTTTGTTTAGGGCAATTTACGTCTTATTCAATGGTACGAACGCACGACCGTAGTTAAGTTGTAAACATTCGAAAAGTCACGTGGTCAAAACATGCAGCCGTGGAAGAAGACCGCACATAAGTTTCGCTTGGGTCGCCGCGACTACTAGTGAGTCGCAATTAAGTTTTGGTAACCTTTGATCAAAAGCATGTCACGCCTCAGACTGGAGACCTTACAAGCGTCCATACGTTTTGTCACATGTGCCTCGGGCTCTCCTATATACTTCGAAAACTGTACCATCTTGTCACAAAAGACTCACCTGGGTGGCGTTGTCAACGAACGTCGAAACTTTTTTTTTTTTTTAAGAAGGTAACATCTTAGCTGAATCAAAAGCACGCAGAAGCAGCAGCAGCTTTTATCTAAGAATCGTGATGACGCTCACAGCACGCGAAAGTTGTCTATTAAAAGCGTACTCAACCGAATACAAGAGCACACACACGTAACTGGGTTTCGTGAACACACCGAGCCATAGACTTGACACTCCCTTCCTAAAATAATTAATATAAAAAAGCGCTAAATAAATAAACACCGGTCACACAACTCCGGTTCCGGTGTCTACCGCAACAAAACTCCCCCTCGGGGGCACAAAGAACACCCCTTGTTAGAGACACATCCGAGGCGTGAAGAGAACATCACCGCACGACGACGGAAAGCGACGACACGAAATTCCGCTGAGTCAGCGTTGTGCAGGCAGCGGGAGACACGCGGGGTCTCTTGTATATCAATGAAACGCACTGTTCGAAGCGTTCACTCGCCGCCGTATAGTATTCCGAAGCTAGCTCTTTGTGAGACGACCCTCTTTATAAGTGTATACCCGTGAGCTTTCACCATCGTTGCATTGTTTCTTTCTTTATTATTTTTTTTTTCGGAGCAACGCGCGGAAGAGTGTTCGGAAAACAAAAAGCCAATTACGACCGCCGAGGCGGCCATTGTGATGGAGCGCTTTAACATCGTGGGAAAGGAACAGAGATGTCTGGACGTCTGTCTGTGAGTGTGCGGTGGTGTTGCGTTCTTGTGGGTGGGTGGGCGGTTGGGTGTTCTTCCTGCTGGGAAAAGGGGGGAGAGGGGTATTTTTAAATGTATGTATGCGTATATAATCGTCGTTATACAATAGGGTTCCTTGAAACACAGGGTTTGAGCTTTTCTAAAAGTCGTACACCTTTTTTTTCGCGCGGAAGATGGAGAGGGTGTGAAAGGTTCTTTGTGGTCCTTCCGGTGCACGCCTTGCCAAAAAGTTCTAAACAATATTTTTGCCGTTTTTTTTTCTTTTAGTTGTTTGCAGTGATTGCGTCAGCAACGCAGTATAATTGTTTGTGTTTTTGTTTTAGGCTTTGCAAGTCAAAGCTATGCGAAGTTAGGGATAAATTAGGTTTCGTTGATGCGATACTCCGCGATCGTCTCTTACCAGGAGCTTTAGGTCATGCCGTCTTCTTGTTTCCTCGTGTGTGTGCTTTGTATCGTCTACTGCCTGGTCATTATATCAAACTGCTCGAAGAAGTTCATAGGCATCATATCTTAATGCTTAGGAAATCCCCGCGTAAAACCTGGATGATTCCATCTGATCCACACGCTATACATAGTCCCCATGCAAAAGCTGGATGACCTGATTTGATTTATTAGTCCCGACGTAAAAACGGGATTAGTTCATACTGGTCAATATGTTTACATGGTCCCCGCAAAGAAAAAGGAAGAAAAATTGATGATTTTATACTGGTCAAGATGGTTGCATGCTCCTCACACAAAAACTGAATGATGTTGATTGATCTATTAGGTTCTAAATAACAACTGGACGATTCCATACGGTTCCGTACGCTTATACATAGTCCCGGCTAACAGCTGGATGATCTCATACCGGTCTATACGAATGCATAGCCCACACATAAAAACAGAAACAAATGGGTGGTTGCATTGCAGATAATTAAATGCGCACACACACAAAAGAAAAGGAGGACTGATCTATTAATATGTTCTTTGAATGCCCGGCGAGACGGCTGCTCCTCAGATCGGAAGCCGCCGAAACGTGCAGCCCAAAGCGCGAATAAAAAAAATAAAATAAAAAACACACACACAGAGTGAGCCGTTGGTTGTCGCCGTCGGCGTTGCCGCCAGAGTCGGCGAACGTGACACACGGGTGTAGGCTACGCGCGCGAAGACGCGGTGCGATGAGCTCCGGTCTTTGTGCCGTCGAGATGGATGACCGCGGACTCTCTCGCGTGCGCGCGCGGCCGGCGTCGAGGGACGCGCTTCGCCTAATTGTCGGCTGGCTGAACCAGCTGAGCGCGGGTTTTTCTAAAAACGACCCCCTCCTCCTCTCAATCTGGTGAAAAAAAAAAAAAAAGCTCAAATTGCGTTTGTTTTTAGCATGATGCGCACTTTTGCGAGTAAACTGTTTCCACGCCTCCAGTGCGCATATATGGAGTCGGTGAAAAAACTAAAGCCGGAGTCGCACTGCTTATACCTCATAAAAAAAAAAAATTATTGCTGTTTACTGCCCGCGGAGACACCTTACAAATGTTCAAAAACTTGTTTTTGAAAAAAACAACAAAACAAACTTTCTTTTATGTTGTTTTCTTATTTCATTGGAGCGCAAGTTCGTCTGCTTCGTCTGCAGCGGTTGCGGTGACGTGCAGAACGCCGAACTCTGTTTGGTTATGGATTAAGGATACCGGGTAGACCTCAAGGCAGCTTGCATTGAAATCTACCCACTATCCTTCAATGAGAGCCAATCAGAGCTTGCCGCCTTACTGACGTCACCTCAACTCCTGCGCTATAAGAAGTGGACCTGCTCTCCGCGTTGGTTCTTTGTTTCGTGGCATCATCTGTATTGTTGGTCCTGTCTCGTTTCCCTGCTCTGTGTTCGACCTTTCTCACTCCAAGTTTGTAACCGGTTGAGCTTCGCGCCGGGATGTGTCCACCGACCCTTATTCCCGTAAAATATTCCAGCGACATATTTCTTCAAACGTTGAAAAACGTATCCGAGACAAAGAGTACAAGATAGTGTGAAATGTAATTAAGATAAAGTAGCAAATATTCTCGATCAAACATGTTTGCGAGACACCAAAGTACCATAAAAAGTAATTGAAATACAGTATTTTGAGTCGTATATTTGACATGGGCGCAGGTCTCGATCAAGTCTTCTTTACACGTTCACTCTAATCACTTACATTCAATAGACCTACCTCGAGTAGCTGTCGATATCGGCGAGGCTCCGAAACACAGTGCATACACACGATTGAGCCGTTGGGGATCTAACGGCCCTGTCAACCAACTGGGCGTCATCATCGTCACCCATTTGAGAGGCTTAGCTGCATGCGCATGAACCGGGGACGGCGTGCATGCGAAAGCAGCGGTCCGGTTCGGGGGTCCGATTGAGTTGTCGCAGTTGGCTCGGGACACGAGCCGCCTCCTGCTGATCGTAAATCGGGTGCCCCTGTCGTCTACGCATGGAGGAACGCGCAGCTGCAAACCACGCGAACGCCGCCGCGTCCAAGCCGCAGAACTGGTGTACACTATATACAGAAAGTATATATACCGGGTGTTTGGAAGAAAAGGGAGCCGTATTTTTCTCACCGCAGAAATAAACTACGCATCGGCGAACGTTCAGTTTCGGCCCGAATGTAGCGCTAGCTGTCCGAACGAAATGCCAGAAGTTTCAGAGCTTAGCTTAGACCGATTAAAAAGTTATAGACATTTCATGTGGAAATTTTCAATGAGAACGCCCGTTCTGTGTATGTGCCATGCATTCACGTACGTCACTGGCCTCAATTATTTTTTTTTCATTTAAAATTTTTTGGGACGTTGTTTATACCTTTTTTTAATCAGATAACGGAAATTTCCCAAACCTTTGCATCGGCTCTCGAGCGTTAGAGCATATACATTTGGGCGGAGATAGAGCGCTTGGCGATGTGTAGAATATTGCTTTCCTTCTAAGAAAAACACGGTTCTTTCTTCTCTCAAACCCTCGGCAGAGTGCCACTAAGATACAATTAGCTACGGCGTTCGGCGAGGACGCGCTACATACAAAACGAGGGGAACGTCACCTCGTGTATATCCGATGAATAACGCATGAACCAACTCACACCGGCGCCATTTGTTTCGCGCAGGCGTGCTTACGTGAGGATGATCGATTCCATATCTGTCTAGAACTATGCGCGCCACGCTACTCTACCCGTACAAAACTCTTTGGGAATCGAGTTTAGATGTGGTCCCTTTTATGGGAAATCTGAACTCATCCCTACTTTCTTAGACATGAACGCCTCGCCAAATGCACTGAAATGAGAATTTCAACCAAACACGAACAAACATTGCAATGTTCCCCGGGAATCACGACGGTCATAAAATATGAATAAGCAGCAATTCAAATTTTTGGGCGCGTATAGTTTCGTATTCCACGGCTCTATACAATTTCTTTGCCATTGAATTAACTATTCCACGGCTCTACAATTTCTTTACATTGAATACTATGCGGACCGCAAGTTCGTCTGCTTCGTTTGCAGGGGTTGTAGTGGCGTCAGAATGTCGAGCTCTGATTGGCTCAGACCTCGAGGAAGCTTGCTTCGAGGTCTACCCACTATCCTTCAATCAGAGCCAATCAGAGCACGGCGCCTTTCTGACGTCACCACAACCTCTGCAAATGAAGCAGACGAACTTGCACTTCGTATAGGCCACATTCAAATCAAGATGAACAATTTCTGCTTCTCTCGTGAAAAGATCGTAATATTCCCGAAGACTGTAATTGCCTGTGTATCATAGAATGCAAATTGATTAGAATTTTATTTCATTAAAACTCTTTATTCCACAGATTGACCCAGAGAGTTGACCATGTCGAACGCACTGCATTGATAGTCGGTTTCAACAAGCACCTGTTGATACAAACGAAAAAAAAAAGCGACATTAAAACAGGTTTTACTTTCAAATTGAGTTTCCACGTCAGTGAATGTGCCGGACGATAGAGGTCGTTTGTAATGAATGGAAAATAAAGCGGTTAATTGGAAATGCGCCAACGCTGTTTGACTTTTAGACCTCTGTTTGTAGGCTCTGTGAGGATATAAGTGACCTGTTTATTTTTATATTTCTCCCTAATTCGTTCCGTCACTCGAATGCCTAACTACCTGCTCCAACCCGCTCCAACTCACGAAAGTATAAGCAACAACAATAATAAAAACAACCAAACTATCTGGCCGTGAGCATACATCTCAAAAGGTTTTCTTTCTTTTGCCGCGTTTTCTTTTCTTTAATTTTTTTTTATTTAGGTTAGTAACAGTACAATTCTTATCCTTTGCAAAAGCAGCTTTAATTTTACCTTTCAGCATTACACCGCAGGTGGCACTGCTTAGCGTGCGAACAAAAGATGCACCCTTAGAAATCTGGACCTTTTGCTTACTCGCGAATCACCTCAAAGAGCCGATTGCAGCAATCCACGGAGGCAAGTCGGCGAATGCAAAACTGGAAATAAATTTTGACCTGAAACACGCACACGCACGCACACACGCACACACACAGAAACACGCGCACACACGCACGCACGCACAGTCTGCGTTGCGACATTATTGAGCATGACGTGATCACCCTGCTCATTACATGATTGGCTTTCTCAAGTGCTTTGCGGGCTCCATATTTTTTAGACTGTACCGTTCGATGCTTTCATCGGCGAACGATAACAAATCAAATCATTCTAATTTCCTTTTCCAAGTCATTTTCTTTTCCCGTATTTTACTCACGCGGCAATTCGCTCGAAAGGTTGTAATTGAAACGTCCCCAGTAGGAGAAAATTACACCGATTCTTTTCCACTCCAACTTCATTTTCGTCGCCTCGCATTAAACACGCACACGGAATTCTTCAGTTAATCACCGCAGTGCATGCACGGCGTGTTCAATTACCCGCAAGATTGAAGCGTTTTCCCAATAGACTCCCGATCACTTTGATTGCACGCAATTAGACGACGACGCTCCCAAAATTATTGGTAATTTTTTTTCTCGTTTGTTCTGATTTTTTTTAGGCCAGTTTCTGGAATGATGAGCAGCTTGGTTTTTCGTAGAATTTTACTTTTTCTCAATTGACGTCAATTAGCCTTTGTTGAGCGTTGCAAATCTATTAGTGGGTACTTACCAGAAAAAAAATGACCGTGATTGCTGATTTCATTGATTCGTAATTTCTGTTATTGATTAGCTAAAGCATATTTTCGCAGTTTTTTTCTCTCATGCGAGCAAAGTTTATATTTATACCGTGATTCTGCGTCCTTCGTTGCCCAAGTACTCTATGGTATATATTCAGTGCCTCAATCAAAAGTTTAGTCGATGTAACTACAAATCTGGCGCCATTCGTTGGAAGGGGTTAGACTTTTTTTTTTTTCATTATTTAGAGAGTTGTAATGACATGTGATTTTAAATTTCAAATAATATAAAAGGGATGAACGATGTGGCGTTTGAAACTTTGATGCAAATATTATACATGTTTTGAAAAGAAAAACTGAATCGCACTGTTAAATGCCAATGCAATCTTTATAAGATAAAATCTATAGGTATATACTAAGGCATAATTAAAGTACAAGACGGCAAACTTTCAATTTTTAGTTGCTAACGGTGAAAAATCAATTCTATGTTGTTTGCCCGCTTCTTTTTTTAATCTTTTTCTTTTGTTTTATGGTTTATCAGCATGTACATTTCCAGGTGAAGAACAAATGGTATTCAGTGAGGCAGGAGTTTGCAAATTATTCGCTCTGGTCAATGCACTTCCGGAACTGCTTCCAGCAGAGTCGTTCCGCCGCCATGTTTGGGCTGAACTTGCATCTGACACATTGTCGGTGCCGTCAACGGACCCGACTTGAAAATGCGGGACACGTCACGACTTCCTGAAGTCGATTGCTTGCCATCGCATAAATTGAGAAGTCGGAGATCGGGATGACACAAACAGTTTCCCAGCTAGACGTCTCTTGTACAGTTGACAGTTTAGGGGAGAGAACTTCCTGATGGAAGCCCTGGAACTAATCGTCGTATGTGTGATGGCAAGTCTCGAAGTTATCTAAGCGAACGCGTATACTATACAGGAATGAGCATGCAGTATTTGGAATACGTATTTAAAATATTTCGTGTATTTTGTATTTCATTACACATTAGAGAACGTATTTGTAAATTGTATTTAAGTAATTCAGATTTAGTATTTCAAATACATGTATATCAAAGACAACCCCAAATACAATTTTGGTCACTGCTCTTCGCCATCGAATGTACCAGTGAGCGCTCTTCGCGAAGGGTGTCATGGCCAAAGAGCATGAAACTTGCTGCGGCTTGCGCAGAATGAACATTAAAAAAAAAGGAGTATTACAAGGAATTAAGGGGATGAGTACAATTATTGCTTATTTGGTTGGGTGATGACATTCTCTAAACGCGTTCAGTTATTGACATTGAAAAAAAAAAGGTTTTGATGCATCAACTCAGATCTTTTAAATTAGTTTTACACTGAATACATTGTTTTCCTAATGTTGTATACGCCAATGAAGTTATGACAGACACATTTTATCGCTGCAACATTCTTTCTAAGTTGACTCATATATATATATATATATATATATATATATATATATATATATATATATATATATATATATATAAATTTGTAGCATTTCGTATTTGTATTTCAACACATTTTTTTAAGTATTTTCCCCATCGCTGAACTATATGCGAAGCAGTTTTCAGGAAAAAAAGTTTTTTTTTTATTATATTTTTTTAATTAAATTATGTGAAAACTCAATATGACCACGTTACTGGAATTCTAAAAACTCACATTATTTACAATAAAATTCAAGTGGTTAAACGTACGAACGACGGGAAAGGCTCTGCCCACAAAAGAGCAACACCAGCTGATTGGTCAACACGTCTATGCACATTTTGGATTTATGAAGAGCTTTTACTTTGTGCGTGCAAAACCCTCTGACGGACTCTATACTTCCTTTCTGTGACGTCATAAAAAAGTGTGTTCGTACTAAGGGGCGTAGTGATGCCATTTCAATGTGAGTTCAAGGGTGGAGTGTCATCCTGTTGCGAGAGACGTCGCAATAAATACAAGTTAAATATCACTCGGATGTCAGCCCATGTCACAGTGCAACCACGTTTGTTTTTCTGATCATTTTTTTTATTTCGTTGGAGTTTTTAGTTGATGTAAAAACATCAACTGAAAAACTCCTATGAAATTTAAAAAAAAAATAACCAGGAAAACAAATGTGGTTGCACTGCGACATGGTCGAACAAGAACGAAGAATTATCACGTAATACTGAGCCCTTCTCTCTCCAGCAATAGATTTCGAGTCATCCCCACTTTCGAAGTTCGAAAAATCTCCGCCAGCTGGCGCCTCCAACACTTCTTAGCACATTGTCGTGGACAATGGTAGACGAATGCTTGTGTTTAGTGGCTATATGAGATTTTTCGCTCTTCTCCATTGAATCAAAATTTAATCGGAGGTTAGTATATTGTTGGATTTATAAGCTTTGGCCAGGTGGCGCAAGCCGCCACATGATTAAAACGGATCAGCAGCCTCTATCCATTCATCCATCCGCTCATATTGCATCGTTCCCAGATTCAAACAGTTACAATTAAGATTGGGTTTTGTTGGACATTGGACGCATCAGCGACTTAAATTACTTCACACCTTCAGGTAGAAAGTGTTGTTTTCGAGCAACCTCGAAGTACCGGGCAATTCGTACAAGGTCGATAGCTTCGCAAACATGGCATGATTAGGTGTTACCGTCTCTTATCGCGTTTTGTTCTTTTTCATTCTAGGCGCGCCGCGCTTGAACCTTTTTGCACGAAGTCGAAGGACGATTACTTTAGTTGGTTTTAGCCGCTGTTTACTTTGCTTCGGGGAGTTTGACCGGACTAACTTTTTCGCTCGCGCAGTAGCCTGTAATTGCTTTCATCCATCAACATCTCGGACTCGCGGGGCGGGAGTTTTCTGGAAACATTGGGTGACTTTGTAATCGAGCGGTTTTCTTTCTCGGCGCCGCGCGCGAGGCTTTGAAGTCCCTGCGTTTTTCCATTCTCTGAGTTCAGCACTGGAATAAGCAAAGAAGGATCACAACTCCTGTGACTCGTTTTAGGCTTTGGTCATTTGAAGAGTTTGTGCCTATTGCCAAACTAGACTGCTTTCTGGTAGTTATTTTTGGCGTTTGCAAATACGGCCTCTGGGCTCCTTCGTATTAATGCTGATGTGCGCAGATGGACTGACATTGAAGCCTTGCTAAGCGTGCCCACAACGGTCAGACGCGTCCAAGCAGAAAGCATTTTTTAATCCTTAGTGGACAGACTAACATCTGCAGCCTGAATCCTTGCAGATGTGCATAGCTTCTTGTAACTGTTCAAAAGCTTCTCTGCGTATTCGCCGTTTTTTTCAAAGAAGTTTTATATAGTGCTACAAAGCGAAAACTATGAAGTCAGACATCTCGGAATCTTGTAATACTCTTAAACTGTTGTGTAACCCTAAGGTTTCACAACTCTGAGGTTGCGCAACTTTGAAAGTTGCACTACACCCCTGTAAGTTGCACAGCGCCGGCGCTGCATAACGTTGGTGTGGTCACCACTGCGTGCCTAAGTTGCAAACATATGAATTCATATTTTACAAAAAAGAAAGAAAATTCTTCTTTGTGTCTTTTAGTGATTCTTATTAGGGCTGGGCGTCGATTAAAAATTTTAACCCGATTAATCGCCACCCTTTAATCGATTAATTAATCGATTAATCCGTTCTGTCGATTTTTATAAATAATATATTAAAATTGAATGCAACAATTCGTCTTGCCTTTGAAGACTTATTTTGCTCTCTGTTACACGGCGCAAAGGACATTTAGAAGTAAGGTTACATATAGTTCGACGATTCAAAGACTCGCATATTTTTTCTCCAGCTCCGAAGAAAAAGAAGTTTCTCCGCATTCTCCGACAGGAAGACAAGAAGTCAGGGCTTGGGCAATGCCTTCTTCTTTTTTTCAGAGATAGGGACCTCGATGAGAAGGCGTTGATTGTTGTCTGCGTTTTGGCGGATTGTCCTTGCTGCAGCGGAGTACATGGGTGGTTCGCTCGTAGGTGATACTAAAGCGAACTTAAGCTTCCACTGTACGAAAACGGCTTTTTGCAGATGATGCAGTGAACTTCCTTCGAGTTAAAAACTTCACCCGCTGGAGTTTACTTTAAACCGAAACTTTCCAGCGAGATTGCCTTTCATACTCGTGAACTCGTCCATTTTTGCGGGCCGAATACTGGAACAAGTAAGCATGGCGTTGTTAGCTTCCCCGCTTGTTTTTCTGCTTGTTTGTCTTGCCTGGGCAGGATGTGTAATAGATCCTCAACGCGTGAAGTTTCGCGGTCGCGCGCGGATCAATAGCGGGCCCGGCTTTTTCTTCTGGCCTCGGCAGAACTGTAATGTATATCCTCGAACGTGTGACGCTTTGCGAGCGCGATAATTGAACCTTGCTCATAGCACCTGGCTGGGAACGAAAAACCGCTCGGGACAAAACGACCGGATCTGGGGGGGGGGGGGGGGGGGGGGTGCGGGGTGCGGGGTGCGGGGTGCGGGGGGGGGGGGGGGGGGGGGGGGGCACGAGTCACCCCTAGTTCGGGCAGGTCGTCCAGGATAGAGCCATGCGTTCGTCCAGTTCTTTTTGAGTACCGATTAAAAAACCGATTAACCGGTTATAATATTTGATCGCGATTAAAAACTTAATCGATTAATCGGAAGGTTAATCGATTAATTGCCCAGCCCTAATTCTTATGCGTATAGTTCTCCTTTCTTTCCATTCAATTGTTTTTATTTTATTTTTTGGGGGACGGGGGGTGTTATATACGTTTTAAATTACTAAACTGTGTCTTAAATAGATCGAGCCCACGATACATGCTTCATCTTAGTGGGCCAGAACTAACAACAAGCAGACACCCAACATAAACAACAAAATACAATAGACATTCTTACACTTCCTCGTTAAATCATTCGCTTCCTCTTTATCGTTCCCTCTCTCAACAACACGCCCATGTCATTTAACCGCCGAGAGTGGAAGTGCGATTTATTTCAAATGCAAGTGTGATTTATTTGAAACCAAGCTTTAGAGTCAATATCACAATCAGTAAGTATGTCAAGCCTCGTCAGTGCGCGTGGGTATTTGTCTATCTTGGTCTGATCATGCCAGACAACAGACAGCTCCTCATCAATATTCGACAAAAAGAAAAACATTTGAAGAGTGGTACTTTATCGATCGTGATTAGTCGACGCGACCTCGTGTATTCTTTCAGCTTCGATGATTAAAGTCACGCTGCCTTTATTAACACGACCTTTTTGCATACTCAACATTTTCGCTCGTTGAAAAAAAAAGTGGTTGTATATTTTATGTTTTTAGCTCACATATCTCTGGAATAAAGACAAGGGCCCACGCGCGTGAGGTTCATACAGCAGAATGTTTCTGGTTACAGGAGAACTCGTGTCTGGGCGTCCTCTATGCTCACAAAGCCTGGCAGTTCGACGACGGAGCCACAGAGTGCCCGGTCGCAGATTTGGAGCGCGAGGATCTGGTAGCATAGAGCATCAAAAAGCCATTTCTCGGAGAACCTGGATGTCAGCGCACAGCTTTTGCAGCGGCGATGACCACACTTGTTCGCTCGGGAGAAGTGTGGTTCGGCGTCTCGCCGCAGCTTGGCGCCAGTCACGTGGCTCTCCTCTCATCCGTTGTCCGCAGCTCCACCTTTTCCATTTCGGCGGCCACTTCTCGTAGCATACATTTGTCGCTAGCTTATTTGACTGAAATAGAAATATTACTCAGCATGCTTTAACAATGTATGATTTCTGGCATCTCGTCAGATTTTGTTTTTAATCGATCCCTGCAGGCATTTATTTTGTGTACACGCGACGGTCTAGCAGATTAGATGGATTACTAACAACTCTAAGTTTCTTTTTTTTTTTTTCTATCTTAGCTCGGATAAACGCAGCAGAGCTGGTTATAGAGACAAATACCGTACGCTCTTCCGCTATTCTGGCCGTTTACAACGCGCAAGATGATGACGTCAATCGCGGCACATTTATTTGAACGCGTGTGCGTCGCTTGACCCGCGTAGAATAGCCAGCTCGCGTTGAAGCCGCGCGTTCTATGCAGGCAGACGGCGGACCAGGAACGCACCTTTTCTTCTCGCAGATGCGCGGAGTCGTAAATTTATCACGACACCTTTGCGCATGCTCAGAAAGCAGCCCGTAACCGCCGCGTTCGAGCGTAAACAACCCTCGCTCCACTGCGCAGCACGAGATGGCGCGACGAGCGCTGCTCTGCAATCGCTCCGCATGTTACCACGGCGTCGGCAACCCTGACAGATGAAGTCGCCATTTTTTTTTCTTTTTTTGACATGGAGGGTCGTGATACCCACGAAAGCATAACCGAGTCGTTTGTTCCATAACTATACTATGCCCCGAATCACTGGAAGCATGACCCGGTCGTCGTGTTTCTTTCGTAACGATGCTCCGATTGGTTGAAAGCATGATTCGGTTGCCACGTTTATTTTGTGACTACCAAGCTGGGATCTGGTTGGAAGCGTGGCAAGGCTATCGCGTTCATTTCGTGACTTAGCTGGATTAGTTTCTAAGTATGATCGGGCCACCGTGTTTACTTCAAAGCGGGTTGTTAATGGCTGAAACGATCACCGTATACATCGCCATGTTTACTCGCTAAGATGCGACTGGCTGACGACCATGACACGGTCGTAACTTGTCTTTTCTAGTGATATCTCGTGCTGCTTGCTGCGTTATGCTTTTATGCAACTGTTATCGTAGCTTCTTTGGTACATACAAAACGTTCATGGGAGCATGTTACGAACGCGAGAAGGAACGAACAAAACACGAGCAACCAATTTTTTTTTGTACTGACGTGTGCATTAGGACGTGGGTTTTAGCCGAATGTACCTCTAGTTCCACGTTCGAGGGAAAAAATATCGTCCGCAATAAAGAAGACTGCTAGTGTGGCGACAAGTGCAACCTGACGCGTGCGCAGCTGCGTCTTCTCCCCCGCTGACTCACATCACCTGGATGACAAACGCAGTTTACGGTCTCCCTCGGTGACGTAAGACAGTCTGCGTAAGACGTTATGCGCATCTTATATAAGACATCTGGACCTTAACTGCGCCTGTGACGTAGGGCTCTCTGTCAAAACTCTGTCTTGTTGGGGTTAAACAACACCTCCTAGTTTACAAAGACCTATGATGATGTTGGCGTGACAAAATGAACGCCAACGCGAACGTGCAGATTGCATAAAGGAGTGCTGCAAAAGCGTTCGGCTATACAACTCTGAACCTTCTAATGTTGTACTATAATCGGGCATGCTATTAGCTTAGGTGTGCCAATCTTTGCGGCTACCTATAGCCGACAACAGGCGCCACCAGTATCGAATTCCAAGACGGTAGAGAGGGCGCAAGCACGAACAGACTTTGCTGTTATGACCGAGTCCCACTAGAGCGACAAACAGGAAGAAACGACAGCGTGAAGCCTCAAACCCACGCGGCACGCTCACGATGGTACCTTTGGTAGGCGTTTTGTCTTTCGGTGCTCGGGAAGTAAGCACGAATGATTGCAAGCCTGCCAAAGATAATACCCTCGCGCGCATGATGCTTGTGTTTGAGCATAGCCTCCTTTATTCTACAAGGCCATTCAAACCGCGTAAGACTCTGGTTTTGAGGCTTGTCGCTGTCGTTTGTTTATGTTTGTCGCTCTAGTGGGAATCGGGCATTAGTGCATTTGTACGCGTTTGCAAATGCGGCTTGTAAGCTATAGTGCCTACAGATCGTCTGATAGTAAAGCTTCGATAAGGCGTGCTCACGGTGGCCAGACGAGCTTTTGAAGCATCGCAGCTTGCAAATGTGTAGAGACCGTTTTACCGTGAAGGTCGCTACTTTTAACTTCCGACCATGCAGCCGGGCTGGGGCAGCAGGGAGGCCAAACATCTCTATTGACCAATAAAGGGCAATTCGCACACCTGCGCGACCGCGTGCAACTGCTGCGGCTTGCGACATACGGGTTGCTATGGCAACACCTGCGTCTGCTTCAACAAAACCGGTTTGTACCCCGTTATGCTGGAGCCAACGCAGCTGTTGCTATGGCAACCCTCGCACTCGGTCGAACTCGGCGCAAGTGTTTGGACCGCCCTTAAACCTCATTCGCTAAAATACCCAAACACGGAGGAGCACGCTGCGAGTGTATAGTTCCACGCGGGGTACATGCTGGCGACTGGAGCACAAACTGTTTCTAAAGCAATAATCTTATACCGATAAGGCGAGCGCATGGAGCGCGTGGTGCGTTCCCGGCATTCTCCTTGGTGCTTGTGCAATCCGGCAAAAGGTCTGTTATAGCCACTGAGAGAGAGTAAGAAAAGCATGTGCGTTGCAGCCACAGCTTATTATCTCTGTGCTTCTTATTTACTTCGTCATTAGTCCTTTCTCGTTCTTTTCTGATACTGTCCCTATCTCGCGGGTTGCAAAAGATAATATTATATGCTTTGGAGTCGCGCCACCCTTTTCGTTTCTTTAACTGTCGAGAACTACGTAGTTCTTTTTGTTTCCACGGATGGTCTCGTTTACTCTACTTCTCCAGATACCCTTAATATTTCGTCGCACAAAACCCGACTAGTCCAGAATTTAAGATGTCTTCACCCGGTTAATGGAAACCACGACGATCGGCAACCCATTCATGTTGCTTTCATGTTGCGTTCAGCTTGCTTTCCTCTATCCCCGTGTCTGTGGCTGCGTCACACACGCGGCGACCGCAACGCTTTCACGCCTTCTCCGGCGCAAATGCGAAGCCCCCGGTCCTTCCCCACACTGCCGGCGGACAACGATAAAGAGAGAGGCCAGAAAGAGGCCCTGATTTACGACAGCACGACCCGTCGCTCCGAGGAGTTCTTCCGCGACGCCGGATTGATTTAGAGACGTGTGCCACGCGCGCGCGAGGGCGACCACGTGCGGCTTGTGTATAGGAGGAGCACGGCCCGCGCATAGGTGCACGCTACTATATGTACACGCGCCGTCGCTGTTGTGTATATACGGTGTTTCGTTCAGCCTCTATGTTGACAGCGCGGTGGAAGCTATGTAGTCACCCGTGGAACCAGCCGCACGTCCACCGTACCCGTGCGTACAGAGAGGGAGAGAGAGGGGTCAGGTCACGAAAGGGAGGCGGCTGATTGGGCCGGGGAGTGTGCGTAGCTTCCACAGCACTGTCAGCTTAGGGGTGAACGGACAGGACCAGTTGTGTATACGGGTGCCTCAGTGGCAGCAGCGACGGTCCGTTCCGCCTTCATGCCGGCCTGACGACTCCATTTGGAAAAAAAGGCGCCGCCGTATATCCGCCAGCCGGGCGCCGCAAACGGCTCAATAGGAACGGCTGCGTTATTAGCTTTTTATTATGATTATTATTATTATTATTTTCAACCGAGCCGCGGACAAGCTGCTATTACGACTGCGGTGGGTGTCCTAGAGAGAAACTCGAACGGCGGAGTAAATAGCTGCCCAATGCTGTCCCTGCTGGGATAAAGGACACAGTCACATCGCTCATACATCTTACAAATGACGCGGAGTTGCTCCGCAGGCGTGATAAGAGAAAAATCTGCGGACACGCTTCGGGAAGTGCACGCAGACTGTCTCTTGTACGCTGCATTGACGGTGTTACCGTGGCTTTCGAGTGTGCGTTGCGATATGGGCTTGTCTCGGTGAAATGACTTCGCCAGTGTATAGGGGGTATTCACTGGCGGCCATAGCTGTGTGCGCGAATGCTGAGCGCGTGATGATGGCGAGCTTCCACAGTTCTTTTGCAGCGTGCATTCCGCACCATCGAAAGTGCCGGTCTTATACTTCATTTCAGCTTCGGTCCGAGCGCGGTCGATGTTATGAGCGGAAGGGCCAATTAAACACCGCAAAACGCGCAGCGTCATGGCGTGCTCTCTGCGCTCGATAAGACTAGCCGGCGGTGGAGCATGCACAGAGACGGCGAATACCGGCTGGTCCCATCAACTGCAGAAAGCATGCCATGACGTTGTGCCTCTTTCGCTGTTTGATTGGCCCTTCGGCTCATAACATCGGCCGCGCTCGGACCGAAGCCGAAACGAAGTATAGCAACCTATTGATGTGAGCTTGTTCTGAGCATGCGCTCTAAACATCACCCACAAATATGGCGTCTAGTGAATACTCCCTATAGATAAACACACCAGCTCCTTTACGCTCTGGCCAGAGCTGTGACTGGACCCTTCTCCGAAATTCAGTCTGGCCACTTTGATCGTCATCATCATCTCAAGAAGGGCATAAATGTGTCGTACCATAATGGCGGCACTTCTGGTTACTGATGGTGAAAGAAGATGAAGATGAATGCTCCGAAGCGGGAGGATGCGAGGACATTTGAGACGTTTGTACGACGCGACGCAGGAATTGGAATATTAAAAAAAGCTGCGTAAGCGTTCATTTCCAATTCGGGTGCAGTCGATATGTTGGCGGCACATAATCGGCTTTACAACGCCTTTGATGTCTAATATAGTATCACGGCTTCCATATGGGTCGGTGCTTCGTAGTCCTTACCGGTTGTATATTTGTCACTACGGTGGAAGCTGAGAGATCCAGAAACTATTGTGGGGCAAAAAAGTGCACATTCTCGACTACTGTTGACTAGCGAAAGTGATGGTGCACCCGGCAAAATATTACCGACTGCAGGTCGATTATCGCCATTAGTACGGTAAAAGGTAAACTGCGCTATATGAGCCCAGACGGCACTGAATTTCGAAAAAGGTCTATTAAACAGGTTACAAGTATTTTGGTTACTGTAATAAGTTGCAATTTCGCTCACTGCGTTACAACGAAATTTCCGCAAGTAGAACTGCTTTATAATACGTAGATACGCCTTTTAGAGTAACTCGCCCCGATATCAGGATAACAATGACGCATAAAAAAATCCGGAACGAACTTGCGCATTCGTGTGTTTCGCCAATACCCACTTCGGGGGCGGGGAGATCTGGACGAACATCTTTAATTCGAGCGCTTACATAGTTCGATGTTTCTAGTGACGACATTATGTCACATCACTCGCGTTCGACTCAAGACAGCCAGCACAATGTGCGATGCCTATACTGCATCCCGCTAAAGACTCGATTGCGGGGTCGAGTTCTCCGCTCGCTTTCAACGATCCCAGTGCCCCTTTTCTCGACGCAACATCCATCAAAGCTCCCGTCCGCGCCTCTTTGCCCGCTGACGAGCTCGAATGACAACTCCATCGAACGTGCCCCGTCGATCATGATGAATCGTCTCGTCGACGAGAGATGGCGTGTGTCGTCGACAAACCTTGCGCGCGGCAGCTGCGCACGGCGACGCACGGCACGAACGTCGGCTTCCTTGGGCCTGTTTACAGACTTGTGGTGCGATACTCGTTACAAGGAGGAATCAAATATACTAGTAATATATTACTTTTTCGAGTCATTTTGTAGTTATTAGATTAGATTTATTAGAGAGTAACCTCAAGAATATTGTTATTACTTTTGGGGGCACTAATATTACTCGTAGAGTTTCCCCTCTTTATTCTAACGGCTCCCTTTGTTTTGTACAATTTTCCTACTAAGAAATCCTCGAACTAAGTTTCCGACAAGAGGATTGTTTATCATCATTGGTCGATTAAAAGGGTAAGTAGATTAGGATTTGGTGACTTCAATCCAATACTGGACAGCATGAAAAAACCGTTTTCAAACCGGCAAAAATATCTGTCGACTTGAAAACTGAAGTAATCAGGAAAGTAACGGTCATTTCTTCAAGGAACGAGCAATTACCTTTCTTCTAAAGTAATCGAGTAATCTAATTAAATATTTAGCTAAGTGTAACTTTATTCTTAATAAATCATCTTTTCTTTTTTTTGAGTAACCTGTACAAGACTGGCCTGTCTGTGCGACATCTTTTTACTCAGACTGCGCAACGGTGTATAGCCACTGAAAAGTTAATTAACCCGGGGTTTGAAAGTTAATTAACCCGGGGTTTGGACTAATGATGTTCACGAATCTCGCTTCGTGATTGTTCCTTCGGCGTTATTATCGGCAAATGCCGCAATTTGATTGGCTGCGGAGTGGTACGAAGCCGCTCGTGACTCCGCCCGTGCCCTGCACTTTTGAGGCTGGCGACTACATACAGTTCAGGACAATTCTACTGTGTAATTGAAAGTCGACTGAGTACAGAAATGCCGCGAATTTTAATTATCTTCGATGCCTTTCGTCACGTCACAAGGCTTTGATGTATTTTTTTTTTTTTTTTCTCTTTTTAGCCTCCGGAGCGCCAAGAGCAGGGTTAAAACGCTGGATGATCCCTTTTCCAATGATTCTTTGGAGCATCGCTCGTATAGCGTCACCTGCTTTGAGACGTAAAAGCTCGATATTCAGATTGAGGTATGAGAGGCACTGCTTAACCGCGGATACAGTCAATGAGTAAGCTAGGTGAAGAAAGGCGGCCCTATGGATGGGTGGATGGACGCCAATGGCTGTATTATTTATAACAGGCGGTATCTCGCGCCACCCTATAGTTTTGTGCGATCAGTGTTGCCAGTTCACGCCGCCACTGCCGCTACTCCAGTCTTGCCTAACGGTCAAGCGTGGACTAAGCTGCTCGTCGAAATTATTTCCTACGATTGAGTATAGCATCCTTAGCAAGAAGCTGCACTTCTCAACCCCGTCTTTAGCCAACGGTGGTCTTGAAGGCCTACGTGAAACAAAATGGCGTCACTGGCGCGTAGACACACACCACGTAACGCGAACAGACGAATGTCACCCGTGATATAGAGCATCGAGCGTCCAGACACTTAGCGTGGCTCTCGATTGACTCTAGTTGCGACACCGATGCTCTCGATCCATCCACATCGACCAACCCAACAATCATAGCGGCACAGCTGGCGCCCATCAGAGACATACACACACACGCACAAATGAGGATTCCAACGGCCTTCGGCGGTGCTCCTGCAGTAAGAACACGAAACTTCAGAAATAAAGGGGGAGGATTCTTTCCGGTCCCTCAACAACGTAATGGAAAGCGAATGTCTCGTGTAAGATAGAACCACAGACCGTACAGACCAGACGCAGCGCACACGCATCGAAGAAAGCCACAATCACAACAACAGCAAAAAAGAAAAAGAAAAGGAACTGGTCATAACAAGAACAACGGCACGAGGATCCTGAGCGCTGTAGCTCCACCAAATGACCGACCGCCACACCGAATGACCCGCCCCCGGCCGCGTCGGAAACACGCGCGTTTTTTGTTCCGTCCGTGGCCGCGGGGGCGCTGCTTACATGACCCCAGGCTCGCGCTCGCCGCCGGACCTGCTCGGCTTGCTGCATCCAACTCGTCATTTCAGGCTCTGGGCGCATGGTCCCCCCTTCCAAATGATGTCTCTTTTTTTTTTTTTTTTTTTTTTCTCCCTGGTGCATGGTGGCGTTAGCAAGCAACTGGTGCCTGCCGGATGCTTGATGCATATGAAGGTGCTGGTATGCTGTTGTGGTGTATGAACCCGACGCAATCCCTTTCGTTCGCAATATACGGGCACAATATCCAGCTTTATATTGTTTTTATTTTCGCGCTGTATACGCACCGCTGTTTATTATTATTTTGTTTTTATTGTTTCGGGTTGCAGTGCTGTTTCATGGATGCCGTATAACTTTTTCTTTAGATTTGCGCTTTACCGCGAGTCGTTAACTTTTGCCGGCTACATTTGGAGTGTCTCTCGCCCTCGGACCGGTAGGTGTATCACCATGGGCCGAAAATGATGCCGCTGTCCTGTGTTTATGGTTTCGCTGGGGGAGCCCCTTGGGGGACGATCTCCCGTAAGTAAGTGCCGACTGTGGAATTTGCTGTCGTCCGCGGGCCGGAGGGATTGCCCGTCGCCCTCCGCGTTTTTTACGATTCCCTTTGAGTCTGGCCGCAAAAATCCTCCATGGGCAAACGTAAGCATTAGTATCCTTATACTACGGTGTAGATATATATATACATATATTTTTATGTGGTTCGCTTAAAGCGGGTGCTGGAATCTCCCTTTTCGGTGGGACGCTGAGTCGTCGTTTGGCTGATTCAATAAAGCTTCGCATCGGTTTTCGGAGGGAGACGCATTCCTGTCGAAGACGCGGGCATCAGAATACTTGTGCGCGTGCGCGGACCACCGGCGGTGTGTGCACAAACGTGCAACTTAATGACCCGATTGAATCGAAAAGCAAATCGAGGCTGATTGTAGCTCTTGGAAATCTATTGCTCGCGAGCCACTTTAAAGCAATGCCGGATATGCTGTCAGTGGTAAGATATGGTTAGCTTTATGTCATCACATTTTTTCCTTAACATTTTTTTTAAATTATAAATGACGACGTAAATGACGCCGTAGAGATTAGCCGATACCAGTGTTGGCGGTAACGCGTTACAAGTAACCGCGTTACCAGTAACGGGTTCCTTTGTTCACTAGTGTAGTAACGTACTCGTTACATTTTAAAAACAGTAACGGGTAACGTGCTTGCGTTACTATTTCAAGTAAGGCCATCATGGCGTTCGTCGTGACTCTGAACGTGTTCTATCGTCGCTCAACCAACCATAAACAAACAAAAAAAGGCCCAGTGACTTGCGCTATTGACGTTCCTTAATTGGTCCCATGAGCTCGTGGGGTCGGCTGCGTCTGGAATGGAAGCTATCGGGGTACAGGCGCGAAATCATTAATAACTGCACTCGTTGCACGTATACCTTCTAAATTTTGCCCGTCTTTTCCTCATGCAAAAAGTCCCACATTATAAAAAAATAAATAAAATAAACGCCCACGCCCTTTGTCCCAGTGTGGAAGAACCCCATAAATACTCATCAAGAATTATACTTTTAGAACTGCAGGAGCGACTGTGCGCGATCGAACGTCTTTAGTCGATGCCTTGCACGTTCACTCATTTTGTACACAAGCGAACCCGTTCGGAGGACTGCGCGAGACAACACGTCGAGCATATGCACCGCGCATCAAAACGCAAGCATCGGTTACGCGTGCATTCCTTTTTGTCGTCCAGAAGGGAGAGAAGGAGACACACTGCACAAGTTTGGGACAGAGAAAACAGGGAAGCATAAAAAAGGGTTCCACAACCGGAACCATTGAAAGAACTAGATGCAGTCTCTGATAACTGCAGCCCAGAAGACGTCGGCTCGCCTACTACGCTTGTGTAGTAAGCCTGTGTGAATGGCTTTGAAATGTTGTTGATGCTGCAACACCTGACCGTAACCTTCCAGAATGTTTCTCGCTCCCCCCCCCCCTCCCGCCCCCCCAAAAAAAAAAATATTGCTGCTTTTTTGCTGTATTTTTCTTTTCTCTGCGCCTATGCGGACGTGGTGTGGGCAGCGGCTCCAAGCTGGGGAGTGAGAAAGGGGGGGGGGGGGGGGGGGGATATAACAGTCCGTCGTGCCGTGTGCACATTATGTGGTCACGTGCGAGGCACGAAAAGTCATTTGAGCGTACACGACACGTTCATGAATGCAACGGCGCGTTGGCTTTGGGGCCGAAATCTCGCAGTTGTACGCGGGAACTTTGTGTGAATCGTTTTATCCCTTTCCATGTGCTCGCCCTGATCTTTTGCTCTCTCTCAGTATTTTTCTTTGTAGTTCCATCGCGCACCTCTCTCACCCTTTTTTCACTTCAAGTTGGCTCTTTTTGCAGTGCTGGCTGTTTTTAAACTTCTGCGTTTGTTGTTTTTCTGTTGTTAGATAAATAATAAATATTTTTTCGCGTTTATAGTGTTGAACTGATTCGAACCCCGCTCTCCATAAAACGGTTGGAGCGACAAAAACGTTGCGTATTGAGTCCGATTTGCGCACGTTAAGAAACATTAGCAAACCACAACAACAACAACAAAAGAAAACTAAAAAAAAAAAAAACAGAACTTCCGTGTTCTCTCCGTTTTTGAAGCGCGCTAAAACTTCACAATAGAAGAAACTACAGCGAATCAACTTAAAAACAACATTCGTGGTTCAGTTCTTATTTTGGTATCGCTGCGTTGCAATTTTATTTTATTATTTTGTTTCGGCGTTGAAGGTATGGACACGAATGAGCAATTCGACAATGGTCGAGTACCTTCTAAATATCCTTGTAGTTTTATTTATTTTATATATATATATATATTTTTCTTTGGGGGGGGGGGGGGGGGGGGGAGAGGGAACCAAAGAGGACAAGAAAAAAATATTTTTTTCTGTTTTTTTGGGGTAATTTACATATATTTTTAGTTTTTTTCGACTGGCTACGCTTTTTTGTATGTGCATATACAGCATACCATGGAGCTTTTATATATTTTTATAGAATTTTACTGTCTTTGAGAATGCCGACTCACGAGTCTGGGCTATGTGTAATCGCTTCGCGTGTGTAAAGCAAGGGCGCACTTCACACCCGAATGAACGCGGACAGAAGCGCTTTTGTACGCACACTGTTCAGAAGTGTTGTTGGCGGACATTCACGCGCAACACAGAAACAAGAAGATTGGAACACGATGAAACATCTCCGATAATGCGTGTATTTCTCACGAAAAAAAAAGTTGATGTTTTAGCGTAGGAACGCTTAATCTACGCCGCGCACCTTGGACGCGTAATATGTTTTTTATAGTTATTTTTTAAGATTTTATAGATCGTGTATCGCTCAGGGAAAGTCTGCATTCATCCGCGTGGCGACTTTCGCACAGTTTTCGAAAAAAAAAAAAAAGAAATACGTTTTAGTAGTGTAAGAACAAAACAAAATAAACACAGTCGAGCACCTATGTATGCGCGGTTTCCATTATAGCTGTCGGCTCTATTTTGATTACTTCTTTTATTCCGAACATATATATATTTATTTACACATTTCATTAAGGCTTAGTTTCTAATAGAGATACTCGTGGCTACATAAATATGTCATTTCGAGTGAAGCACAACAACAGCGAGAACTGAAAGTTGAAATAAATTAAACTTTCAGTGTATTCCAAATGTATATCTTCAATTAAAAAAAAAAATAAAGAAGAAATCCTGGATCGTTATAAGTTTTATATTCCAGTCGCACGCAAAAATTGATGCAACAGCCAGTGTCATTCTGGTCATAAAGGTTAATCTTGAACTACGCGATGCGCAATATTTTGATGCATTTAAACGTCTCGATAAAGCTTATTCTAATACACCGATATAGCAAATTATTCAGGCACCGTTCTGAAGAAAACATAACGTAGTGTAGATGTTGAAAATGTTTTTGGCATTATTTGCTTGTAATAGTATCCAGTTTTTAATGTGGATGGTATTATGTTGCTTTACCTTGCGCGGTCTACTTCGAATTTGACGCCACTTTTTTTTTAAATGGAAGCAAAATGGCCCCTGGGGGGGGGGGGGGGGGGGGGGGGGGGTTGAGACTGTTGTCTGAATTTTGTGCACAAAATCATAATGGAAAAAAATAAAATAGATCCTGCATTTATATTAAGGTAGATCTTCTCGAATGTAAAACCTCTAAATACAAAAAAAAAAAGTAAGACAGATTATAATACAGATTATAATACTTTCATATAGACAGATTATAATACTTTCATATCCCAACTGACCATCCATCTGCATTTACACTAATAGCAAAGTCAACTCGTGTTTATAGAAATGTTTTATTTGGGTATTTTTCTGTTTCATTAGCTGTTTTTCCCTAAAAATGTTTTAAGTGTTTTCTTTTTTTTTTCTGTTTTTGCTGCTTTATATAACAATGTTTTCCAGCATGTAACCCACTTTTTTGTTTGTTCCTTTATATGTTTCTTCAGCAGTTACACCCACCTTGTGTAATGCCAGCAATGGCCTTCAAGGTTTTAATAAATGATGATGATGATGATAAATAACAACATTTTGTTTGTTCCGTTTTGTAATATACAATTTCCCCGTATCTGCTCTTCACTGCGTCTCTGCCGTCGAGATTCCTCACTTCGTCCGAGAGCAACTGCGAACGAGTTTTCCCGAACCCATTCGGCAGCGAATGTAATTTTCAGTTAATGTCATTAAATGTTCCCGTGTGACGGCTAACAAATGAGATTCGGGGCGAATTCCAACCGCTGGAAATGACATTAATTTTGCCGCGTGGTGACAGGGGCATTACTTACGCGCGCAAACAAGCAGAGCTTAACGCTTTCTGTGGGGGCCAAACGTACATACCACGTATTGTTGACTCTCAGATTTATTATCGCATATCGAAGTAGCCGTTTAATAATTGCTCTATATTTTCAGGTATTTGTATTCTAAATTTGATCGCGTCATGAGCAATTTTATTTCGTGTGTCTTTGGCGCACTCTCCAGTATATTAGTGATCAGTGGTTCAAACTTTTAGCTCAAAGCTTTTTTGACAAGTTGATAGATAATAGAGCTTGTGGGGACTGCGGACGCATCATAAAAATACACGATTGGCTGTTCCAGCTCACGTTATCCGCGGGTGCACATCATTACGTCGGCTTCTTGGCACTGACTAGTGCGGCACCGAAGCATTTTATTTGCGATGCGTAGTTTTGGCAGAAAAAGTTGGCGGATGTCTGTTTCAACACTCGATCAGTAACCCCCCTTCCCCTTTTTTTATTTCTTTTTTTACACGCGTGTCTTTTATATTTTTATTTCTTTGATCATATACGCAAAGCGTGCAAAAGTTGGCTGTGCGGCGACATCAATGAACCGAGTAAACGACACAAAAGGACAGAAAATCTAAATCTAAAAACCCGAATACTGCATTCAGAAACGCGAGGAGTACAAGAAACGCTGCAAGAACCCGGAATCCCGGATATACTCTCCCCCTCCCCCTCCCCTCTCTCTCTCCTTCCTCCGAATAGAATGGAAGCATTAACACTTACATTTTATTGTCCGTATCTCAGCAAAACTGTTTCCGAGCGACGTTCTGTTCTTCTTTGTACATGGGCTCATTTTGGCCGCAGTTTAGACGTTTCTTTAAACGCTGTTCTCCTCTCTCTCTCTTTCTTGCGCCTTTACGTGGTTTCTTCCGTAGCCTGGAATGTGGTGCATCCCTCTCTATGTGTCCGAAACACATCATCGTCCCGTCATCAGTACATCAACGCGTCGTTTGGCGCGGTCTGCGGGTGTCTTTAAGTGGCGGCCTCAATCTATAGTCATCTCCCCTCCCAAAGTTATGTCAACGATTTCGTAAAATAAAAAAAAAAGACGTCCTTTTGGAAGCATAAATAGAATTATCCGAATTATTGAACACGCCTCCCAAAACACTACTAACGCGTGCCTTTATATTTATAGGAGTGTCATTGGTCTCACTGTGTTGTAGGAGTGTCATTGTCTCACTGTCAAAAACCCGTATCCATGCCTACGAAAATACAGTTAACAAACGTATACATAAGACAAAAAATTGTGGCCGAAACCGCTCCGCAGATTGTCGTTGAAGTGCGATAAAGTTTTTCACCGTCCTCTACCGTGTCCTTAAAAAAGAGAAAAAGAAAAAGAGAGATAGCTTAAAGATTGCTGTGTACTAATTCTAGGGATATTTTTGGTTAATGTCTACGAAGCATTCTATCACATTTAAAACAATTTAGCATATTTGTTTTTAACCTAACTGTCTACTTCTTGCGGACGAACCTCCTGCGACCAACCAACGACTTTTATTGAAGCAGTAATGCAGCTCAAATGTTTCTTCCTTACTATATGCATATGAATATAAGACCCCTGGTAACTCTATTATCCGTTCACAAGCTAATACATCACATCCCATTCGTTGGGCGCCATTACGCGCGCTGCTTTCTTCGTTAATAAACCGAGCCACGGACCCGCAAGTGCGGGTTCGCTGAAAAAATGTAAAAAGAGACGAGGAGGATGCAACTTTTCTGCTCGCGTTTATTCTCCGAGTAGTAATGTAGTTTGTCTGATTTACGTCACTGCGAACAATCTGTAGACGCTCGATAAATAGTGAGCGTGCTAGTAAAAGTTACAGGGATAAAAGGAAAGCGACATATGGGAAGAAAACAGGACGAAACATGTTTCCAACGCGCGGCTTGAACATTTATGTTCAAGTTACCAGTATGAAAGACGTCTGGTCCTTTGACCTGTCTTGTCCAGTATTCAAGCTGTCAGTTGGAAAGATGTTTCGTCCTTTCTTGTCCTGTCCTGTCCTGTGTTCAAGCTTCCGATTGAAAATATGCTTTGTCCTGTCCTGTCCCGTAACAAGACTCAAATAGAATGGGTCGTAACTCCTCGTGCAACGCAAGGTTTTGTGTTCAAAATGGAGGCTGTTCGTAAGGCATGGTGGTCAATTAAAACGTACAGCGCAAACACACGGAACAGAAGAGGCAAGACACACTTGTGAAAGTCAGAAAAGTCAGAGACGAGTGTTGTCCCCTTTTTTTCGTGTGTCGTCTCTGGTTTCATTTCTCGTCTGTTTGCTAACTTGGTTTTCAATCGGACGATGCCGGATCGATTGGATGTTCCAACGAATCCTATCGACTAGGCTTCGGTATCCATATTCGCTGACAGTGGCCAGCCCAGATGATGATGTCATCACTGGACGGCTTTTAAGATTCCTTTATTATCCATTTACAACAATCACAAACTGATCCCGATGTTATGAAGGCTCCAATAATAACCCTTCCCTACAAGCTGCAGTACATGAGGTGTGGATATTGATTCAACAAAATTGGCGTCTTTGTACCGCTTATCAAGTTCTGGTAGTGCCATGCACACACCGGACTACTCATGCGTTATAGGAGTACTCATTGTCTCACAGTCAAAAACCCGCACCCTAAACGTTCCCTCCTCTCAAAGCCAAGGTTAGGGGGGTATATCCATATTCTTAAGACATAGAATGACCTAAGAGTAATTGGTATAAATACGCGAAGGAGTAAGTCTGTGCGCGCATTCTGGTGTTTCAGTTTTGAGGCGAACAAGTCAACCAAGGGCGCCTCCAAGCTACGCAGGGACTTGATCAACGCCGAGATCGCCAACCTCCGGGACCTCCTGCCCCTGCCGTCGTCCACGAGGCAGAGGCTCTCTCAGCTCCAGCTCATGGCCCTCGTCTGCGTGTACGTGCGGAAAGCAAACTACTTCCAACACGGTACGTGCCCACTGCCTCTCGTTCGCGCACGAGCAGAAGACCGAAGCGACCAGGGCAACTACAGAACAGTTCTTAATAGATGAATGGCTGCACAGCATTTAGAATTGGGAGGCAGCTTGCGCCACCTAGTCAGCAGTCTGTGCCATTTTAAAGCCGTTTCTGGAACCTCGAGTGTCTCGACTCAGACGTTATCTCCGGTTGTTAAGAAAGGTTGTGCAGACTCTCGCGTGTATACAGTACAATGTTGTGGAGACATCGGGTTACGAGAGCGAAGCCAAGACAAAAAAAAGTGAAAGCCGTTTACAACTCCCTGTAACACCGAATTAGAGCGCAGCTCTTGAGGAGGAGGAGGGAAGGGTACTGGGGGGTGAAGTGACGTGGGGGGGTCACGTGACCTTGGGGAGTCACGTGACCATGCCGATGATGTCATCAGTGACGTCACTGATGACGTCATCTGTGATGATGACGATGACGATGCGGATGCCCCCCGAAGTCACGTGACACCCCAGGTCACGTGACCCCCGCCGAGGTCACGTGACCTCCCCGATGACGTCATCGTCACTGATGACGTCACCGGCATCCGCATCGTCATCGTCATCATCACTGATGACGTCATCAGTGACGTCACTGATGACCTCACCGGCATCCGCATCGTCATCGTCATCATCACTGATGACGTCATCAGTGACGTCACTGATGACGTCACCGGCATCCGCATCGTCATCGTCATCATCACTGATGACGTCATCAGTGATGATGACGATGACGATGCGGATGCCGGTGACGTCATCGATGACGTCATCGGGGAGGTCACGTGACCTCGGCGGGGGTCACGTGACCCTGGGGGTGGTCACGTGACCTGGGGGGTGTCACGTGACCTTGGGGTGACCTTGGGATGACCTTGAGGTCACGTGACCTTGGGGTGACCTTGGTTACGCCGACGCCGACGCCGACGCCGACGCCAACGCCGACGCCGACGCCAACGCCGACGCCGACGCCGACGCCGACGGCGACGCCGACGCCGCTCAAGCCGGGAACGGGCCCCTAAGAGCTGCGCTCTAAAAGAAGCTGTAGAACGCAGGTGTACCATCGTTTCAATATGAGCTGAAACAGTCCTTCACGTCTCTTCGGCGTACCGGCCAGTTTTTGAGTCCGAACTAGGAATGGAATGAGAAGTTGAGGCCCCAGACTTCGGACCATTTCAGATAAAGAGAAAATAAAGCTTGTGGTAACTACAGACGCAGAAAAAGGCCGGACCGACTTTTTAAGGCCATATATTGATTGCGACAGTACACTTTATTCGCTAACGTTCGCGTAACTAGATGGCTACATCTCAAATCTTGGCATGTGAGTGTCAAAATGACATCAAAGAAATATCATTGAACAGAGAAGATTGCGTTCCCCTATCCTCATTAGGTGGTGCCTACGTATATATCAAGTAAACTGTTTGCACGTTCTGGTGCTTTCGTTCACTGCTGTATATTTCCACAGGCTGCAGGAAAACATAGCCATTAAGTGCATTTTTTTTAAATAGCTTTATGAACGACAAGCTGCAGAAATATCGTTGGCGCGCGCGTGAAGAATATAAAAACTGTTTTTCTTTCCTCTTGGCGCGAGGAGAGCTAGGGAAGTCGGGTCGGCCCGTCGGCCGTGCCGCGCGAATAGAGCGAAGAGGGCAGTTCTGGCGTTTCGCCAAGAATTGCGCGAAGAAGGGAGGATCTCCGTGTAGTCTGCTGCAAGACTTGTTTTCAAACATTACTCGCGTTACGCGAAGTCGCGCTTTGACAGTAGTTGCTACGCGTAATGTTGGCTGGTCTTACAAACTTCTACCGCGCTTACCCGCTCACTTCACTGATCACCGAGCACTCGTAGCGGTCGTCAGAGGCATCCACGACGACGACCATGACGGGTATGAGAATTAACCGCGTCGCACCTACGTCCTCACGTACCTGACCGCATTATTCCACCGGCATTGCGCAACCGTGCGACAGCTATCGGTTTCGTTTCTTCGCACATTTTTCCTTTCTTTTTTGTCTGAACTTAGCCCACCGGAGTTTGCCTGGATAAATTTATCTGAACGGTAAATGTGGATTTCTAACATTAGCGCTTCAAACTCTACCAGATCTGTATTGAATTCACGGTGATTATCGATGAAACCCGAGACGATCGTGCACCTTTCGTAAATTTTGTTTCGATTAGACGCGGAATCCGGGTCCCTTGCGGATGTCCTTGCCACTCCCACCTCTATGAAACAAAATAGAAGGAGAGAAAAAAAAAACAAGAGGCGTAAATTCGTTCTCACGCGTAAACGGTTACAACACATGAATGGGGTTCGGGAAAAGAGAACACATTTTATGAACGGAAGTCCGGAATCATAACATCGAAGAGAAAGGAAAACACTAGGAGTAAATGAACTCACAATTCACAAAACAAACGCGAAAAAAAAAAAGACCGCGTCCTGCAAGATAGGATTCACACCGCAACAATACATGCACTTTTATCTTTTCCGCAGATACACGGGCACTCCTGGACAGAGCATGCGGGAACGGAAGGCAGAAAAACTTTATAATATTATGAAAACCGTAAAACCAAACAGTGTAAAAAAAACAAAAAAACATTGAGGCACAAAACGTATTAGACACAAAGAAACACTAGCGATAGGTAGGAGCTTAAGACGAACAAAAGACCAGAACAATAGGAAGAGAAGACGGAACAGGTATACTTTAGGGAGCCCACCACAACAAAGTGTTGCCGCTGGTTTCGGTGTGATGCGGTTTGCGAGGCACTTATCGCCCTACCGCATCTAGAGGCATTACGCGCTGCACCAGGAGGCTCCTCCTTTATCTACCACCAGGCCGGTACCAGACAGTCTTCAGCGAGAAGGCAGAAGGCAGGCGAAAACCGCGGAACGAGCGAGCTTTCGGTCAGCACGCTGTTATTATCGGATCGTTAGCGCGGCACCTGCCGTTTGCTGCACAAAACAGCCGGGGTCATCTCGCTGCGCGTTCAGAGACCGACTCCAGAAGACGTGCGGTGCTGAAATGGCGGCGCCTCCTCGATACGGATCTTGACACGGCCATGCATGCGGGCGTCTGTACACGGCATACACGTGCTGTACGCGGTAGCGGGCGCCATCTTTTGATGGTGGTGTCGTTTCGCTCCGCAGCGGGTTTCTCTTTCGGTGTTATTCTCTTGGAGATGGCGTGGTTGACGGTTGTTCCAGGACGAAAAAAGAGCGGACGTGCTGTTTTGTTTGTTTACCTGTTTGCAAGGAAAACATCCCGTCTCAGTTTTGACCATGTTGTTGTCGACGGCGTTGCCTATACTGCCTAGTACCAGTATATTATAAGCTATCGCCCTTGTGCAAACTTCTGCACAACACTGATTGAATTTGAAGATTGCTCCAGAGCCAGTACACGGAGGCAGGATGCAGCTTCGCAGGCGAGCAGAACTGAGCGATTTCCACAGGATGCGACCCTAGAAATCCTCGGTCGAATAACTTCTGGTGCTCCATTGTCACAATTTATATAAAGCCCAATCATCAGAATTCAAAAGCTCAATGCGGGGCTTAGACAGAAATGTGCTCTAATACCTAAGGGGCGGGAAGATGTGTTCCATTTTGCTCTCGGCTGTGTTGAGGGAGCTCGTCTTGCCAACGCTTTGTGATTGGTCCGTCTGAGTTCTTATAAGCTAATGCCGCAATATTATTGTCTGCGGAACGATAATCAGATGCACGGGGCCCGCTACGCCCGGTGTTTCTTAAGGTGTTAGTGACGTGTAGAGATGAGGTCCCTTCGCAGTTGGGGACCCGTCGACTGCGGAGGTCACGGCCTCACCGGTCGCTCGCGCGCCATGTAACGACCCGAGAACAATTGTTGCAACATTCTATCTGTTACATCGCCCGAGTCCGTTACACGGACAGTTGTCGTTGTTTTAATGGCGCCCAGGCGCACTACGTGCCCATGCAAACGCCTGGGGCAGCGAGTGTTCAGAGAACCCCCCACCTCAAGACTCGAATATGCGAACGGCGTCTTTCCCAACTCCTCGCGGCTATTAAGTGTATACCGGTTACCGGCCGACGCAAAATGCGAGCCTGGGACGACCCTGTTTTTCCATATCAAAACGGGGCGTGGTTCGCGCACCAATCAACGACGGGTATCGCGTACACACCACATCAGGCTCCTCCCACCCCGAACAGGAGCAAGGCATCGCGAACTGTCTGTGCTCTACTTATTGCGAGTCTCTTGGCGACGCTAATACGCGGGTTAGCGGCAACGGCCACGCTGGTCGGGCGTTGTTGTGTACGCACACCAGGGCCATCAATCCTACGGTCGGCCGCCGGCAGACGCTGGCTGTCAGCGGCTGCACGGCGTCTCCCACCGTATTGTTCCAGACAAAGTAGGACAAAGGGCGAGGGGCCGATCCCCGAGTCCAGCGGAATTAGGCCTAGCAGATAGCGGAGGCGGACGGTATACGGTGCGCGGTCAACGCGCATGCCGATGGAAATGAAGAGGAAAGCGGGCGGTTTTTAAGTGGATCATTTCGGCCGCCATCCCCGACAGAGGGCATACGGTACACGCCGCTGATTCGGCGGGGATCCGCGCGAAGTCGTTTAGGACGTAGATAACGCGGTGCGCGAGCGAGCTCCAGAACTGTGCAGACATCTGTGTTAGCGTATATGTCGAGAGTAGTATACAGTGCAGCCGACATACCGGAACGGTATGATTGGAGGGCCGTTGCTCGAGGTAAGGGGCTGATTGGCATCGATGAAAATTGTGGGAACCATTGGGTTCCCTCTATCCCTATCCAGGCCTAGCTTCAAGCAGGCCGTGGGAGTCGTCGTCACCAATGGCGTCGGCCTCCCGGATACAAGGAACCACGAGGCCAAATTCCCCGAAGGGGCCGGCTCTCCCTTGCCCTTTTGGGTGAACGCGCCTTCGGCACACCCTTGAGAGTTATAATGGACGCGACTGCTAGTGGCCTCCCCGGACGCGTCCATTCTCCGAGGTTACATAAGCTGGCCCCGAAGGTGGGCCAGAGGCTCTCGTCGGCGGAGGCCCTGGCTCTACGGAGCTCGGTTTTTCTTTGTGGGCCCCGAAGGGGCCGGCTCTCCCTTGCCCTTTTGGGTGAACGCGCCTTCGGCACACCCTTGAGAGTTATAATGGACGCGACTGCTAGTGGCCTCCCCGGACGCGTCCATTCTCCGAGGTTACATAAGCTGGCCCCGAAGGTGGGCCAGAGGCTCTCGTCGGCGGAGGCCCTGGCTCTACGGAGCTCGGTTTTTCTTTGTGGGCCTCCGACTTCCCGTGAATCTGCCTAATGCGGCAGCGCGGGAAACCGACCGGGTGATACTGGCAATTGAGCCAGCGCCCAGACTTTTCATTGTCTAAGAGCGAAGCGTGCTGGCATTGCAGTCAATAAACACGTCTTTATCCGGACCCATGGAACCTTTCTGTGTTTCTAAGTGGTACCCCTCCAAGAGGAAATTCCCACAAAATATGAGATCAGATCACACACGCGATAAGTATGAAGCTGCAAGACCTATATGGACTCGACCGTTTCGACTTACTCTGCGAGGTGACTAGCTGAGCGATATATAAAATGCGAGGGGACTGGGTACTTGCATATTTGTATACGTAGATTAACGGGGCTCATTTGCAAGGGATTGGTATTACTGTCGAGAAGCTTCATGCGGGGGTGATAAAGGGAAGTGAGAAAAGAGAAAATGAAGCGTAATTAGAAACGGAAGACGGACAATAACAATGGTACTGGTAACGACGCCAAATCGGTGGCCTTCCGTTCGGGGACAAAATAGGCATTGTCATTAACGATGGATACTTTTAGTTGATTTAGGGATGAAAAGTTTTTACGGCTATTGTCGTACTGTATGGCACCGCTGTAAAACGAAAGAGAATCCGGAAATGAACAATATTGGTACGTTTTTTTTTTAGTGTGGTTAGTGGTTAGTGTGGGTGAGGTATAGTGTGGTTTTGTTGTGGCACGTGACACCCACGTATAACCGCCCTCAAATATCAAGAAAAAAACAACTCTATGCAGCGAATGACGCTGTGAACACGCGACGAATTTAGGCGGCGTCAGAACAGTAGCTCGTGCCCCACCGGGCGAGGTTCGTCGGTTGTTCTTCGTCTAGTCGTTCCTTTAAGTTCAGCCCTAAAAGGTTCAAGACGGGAAAAACTTCCTTTCGAAAGAAATACATATGCCCGTGTCCCACTAGAGCGACAGACAGAAATCAACGACAGCTACAAGCCCCAAACCAGAGTCTTTCGCGATCTTTGTAGAATCAAAAAGGCTATGCTCAAACACGAAAATCATGCTCGCGAGGGTTTTTGGCAGGCTTACAATCGCTCGTGCTTACTTCACGAGCACCGAACGACTAAACGGCTGCCAAAGGTACCATCGCGAGCATGCTGCATGGGTTTGAGGCTTGTCGCTGTCTTTTGTTTCTGTCTGTCGCTCTAGTGGGACACGGGCAATAGAAAGCACACCGAGTGCTGTTGGTTTTCCTCTCGAGGAAAGCAGAAACCGAACAACAACTGCCAAACAATAACTGCAGGAACTGCGCAGCAGCAACTCCACCAAACGTGCGTAATATGCGTAAAACGCCGCGAAGCTATGGGTAATCTATTAAGCCACAGCCACCTCGCAGACACACCCTAGAAAAAACAATATGCACACATTGCCATCCCCAACTTTCTCGGACATCAACGCCTCGAGAGTGGGAACTTCAACTGAACAAACAACACACATCGCGATGTTCTCGGGGAATATTTTAGATGACACTCCTAGAACATCAATATTAGTAATCAAACTTTTGGACGCGTATAGTTTTTTATTCCACGGTTCTACACATGCATTTGTTTCTTTTTCGTTTCGTCTTATCGAATCCCCTGGACCACGTTCACAAAACTATCAATTTCTGCTCTTGTTGACAAAAGATCGCAATGTTCACCAGGACCGTGTACGATTGCCTGGATATCATAGAGCGCACATGAATTATAATTTCGATATTTCCTCGAAATTTTTTTTTATTCCACGAAATGTCCCTGAAAGTTGGCCATGCAGTGAGGCGTGTTTTTTTCCTGCATGGCGGTCCTGGAACATGGGTCATGCAAAAACTGTCTGCCGACCCATGTTCGAAGCATAAATAGGTCTGAAGCAAGAGTGCTTCGATCACGCTTGAGGCCTATCTCCAGACAATTCTGCCATCATGTCTGCAACGCACACAGTATCTTTTCTTATTTATTTTTTATGACGTATCAGGCAGTGTAAAGGCGTCTTGAGTCCGGGTAGCTCGCTATCTGATTGACGTGTGACGGTGTCACTGCACACACCGTGCCCGGTCACGCCGACAGCCGGTGGCTCTCCGAGGCGGTGCACACGCTGGAAGCCCGTGCAGTGCGTAGGCGAAGAAGCCCGACCGCACGTCGCTGCGGCGTGACGGCGTCGTCCGCGGTGGAGGCGGCGAGCTGCGGAGAGGAAGGCAGGGAGGGAGGGTGCTGCACGAACCTGCCGTGCGCGCGTGCACGACGACGACAACGACGACGACGACGAAGCGGCCGCAGCAGAAGCCGTGCAGCTCTTCCTATAGAGTGAAAACAGCGCTGATGACGTGACCTGCCGCGACCCCCGCACCAGGAGGACTCGGCCTTGACCCCTCGAACCTACTTCCCTCCCCTTATGTTGCTTTTTTTTTTTTTTGCGTGTGTGTGTGTGTTTTTGGAAGGGAGCTGTTGCCTTTTCGATCGAGGAGAAAAACCAGAGGACTCTGTTCGTGTGCGAAACCGTGTGAGCAGTTCGGTCGCTTTCCACGATAATCTGAGCGAGGCTGAAGAAGTTTAAAAGGATCAGAAAGACAGGGACGAACTCACTCAATGCATACCGTCGCTTATGTACCATTACCACTTCCTTCGTTCAATGCTTCAATCGGTGCATCAACAAAAAAAAGAATAATAATAATCGGACGAAAAGTTGCGGCGTACCTTTTGCCGACAGTGTGGTAGGGAAAGTTAATGCAACTGTAAAAGAGGAAACATTTTCTATAGTCGGTTACAGGTTAAGAAGGTCGCAGCAAATGCCCCTCAAAGGGAATCATATATCCCTCCGCCACCTCCGCATCCAATAGCGTCCCATCGTTTCCGTGACGTCGCGGCCAACGCGCGAGGAGGGTCTGGCCTTTCTGTACATATTCGCTTTATTTTTCGACTTTGACTTAGCATTGTGGAAGCCACGAGAGGGAAATTAGAGTTTTCCCCCTCCGATGGAAACAAATACGACTTTTGGGGATTGGCTTCCCTCTCCGATGGATACAAAGGCTGCTTTCAAGGGCTCGGTACCCCCTCCAATGAATACAAAGGTAGTTTTCTTAAAAAGTGGGATCGGAGACAAGTTGGAATCCATTGAAGCGGAACAAGGAGCGTTTCCAGTGAACTCTTCTTTCGACTGCGGAGAGATTTGAAACGGGCGCATCACGCTTGTGGGAGTAGCTTCTCCTACCTTCTTGACTGTAACCGACTATGGCTTCCAGTATGTGGAAGAAACCAGTCGGTGAAGTCAAATGCAGCAAGGAACAGATTAAAATGCCCAGGACGTTCTACGTCCTGAACATCATCTTTTCGCTCTTCAGCAAATGAGATTGAGACAGTTGGCGATAAGAGCTGCGAAGAAGGAATCACCGAGGCTATGGGAGCGTGAATGTTTCTGTCAGTGGCAATAGCTTCCACGCAAGGCACACTGAGAGCCAATCGATGTTGTTTACACGTAAATATCAGTGTGTAGTTCTTCAGGAAAAATTTAAAATACCTCGGGACAGTGCATGTTTCAGCGTGCACTGTTCTAAGCCGAGGATCTCGACGAAATTTACACTCGAATTTAACGTGTAATGCGATTTATGGGTAGTTTTCTTCGAGAAAATCGTCATCAAGGACCATAGAAAGGACCAACAGAAAAGAGCGTCATAAAGACATTCATGAAGGACCGTCATGAAGGACCGTCATGAACGATCGTCATGAACGAGCGCTGCACACACATACACAGCATTAGAAAATAATAATTAAAAAAAAGTGTGCGGGTTGTGCGGGATATGGTATGCTTTGCGCTCCCTGGACTTCGTCAGTATGATCAAGCTCGCGTAATTTCTCCCATAGCCAGCAATGATTGGTGACTGCACGGTATACTTGGAAGAAAGATGACGACCGGTTCATTGTGTTCAAGCAATCACGATTCGCTCCAAAACAAAAGAAAAGATGGCGACCGGGTTGCATACATTTATTTCATCACTGCCCGCCATAGCAGAAATATGGCGACCCTGTTGGATTGTCCCAATCATTGTACTCTGGAAGTCGTCAAGGGTGTCCATGCTGCACAATGAGAAATTGCTGTGAAGCATGGAAAAATAAATCGCGGAAAAAAAGAAAAACAGAAAAAGAAAACGCCATGCGAGGTAAACGAAATCAGCTAGAGGTGGTACGGGTCAAAGACGGCTTTAGCCCGCATTCGCTCAGAGGGAAAGAAACAGCTGGTACATTTCTTTTTTTAGTTCTAGAGCCAGCAGTCTTGTTTTACCTACTTCCGCGGGAAAGCACTCACAAAGTTACTCGCGTCTCTTTCCCTCCCACGTCCTTAGAGCTCTGTTGACTCGCTAATCATTCGCCCACCGGCTCGTCTGGCCACCACTTACTTCCGGATTCGGCCTTCGAATCTCTATCGATGTCGTGCCGGCCTGTTACGCCCGTCGGAGTCTCTCTCTGCGGAGAAAGGGATTAAAGCTTAATCGGCCCCTTAGGATAATCGATCGGAAATTAGTTTTAAGTACTGCGCTCGCGGTTACCGTAGCCATTAAGAAGTCAGGTCCGGTTCCAGTGTAACTAGAACAGTTATACGTCGTTTATATTACTATTTCAAAGAGGCCCAAATAATAAATTGGTCAACTTAAGAGAAGAGGAAAAGAAAAGAAAACGCATTTTCATGTGCGCTCACGCGAGTCGATAAGAAATTGTTTTTTTAACGTGTTTTATGGATAAGGTATAGAAAGGTGAGTTTTGTCAGTCAACGAGCCGTCTTCGTTATGCTTTGTTCAAGAAGCAATTTTAGAGTTTACCGTGAGGGAAAGTTCAAAGTATGCAGGCGAGATGGTTTGGGAACATCATAATCTAAACCTGAGGCGAGCTGTTTATATTTAGTTTCAGCTTAAGTTCAGACGCGGCCGACGCTACGAGCTTATGGCACCAATCAAGCGGCGTCAAAACTGCAAGTCATGGGGCTTTTATTTTTGTTTATGATTGGTTCAGTGATGATAGAACACGTACAAAAACATGTTTGTGTGTGTTGGCGATGTAAGTGGAAGCGTAAGCAGAGACAATCGTGGGTGTGGGCTCATAGAACTACAAAAAATTAAAGAAGACACTTAAGACTGCTTACGTGTAGGAGTGCGAAAACATTCCTACACGCAGCGCATTTCTACAAGCAGCGCGCCACGTCTTCCTTTTTGACACGGCGCTCCAATATCACACTCCCGAGTCTGCCCCACTGCGCAGGCGCTGCGAACCCCGCCGGTCCCACGCTTTCCGTGACGATGCATCTGCGTTGCTGTGCTTTTCTTTGTGTTTTATTTTTCTGAGGCGCGTCCGCTTTGACCTTGAGTGCCCCGCCGACTCTGTGACGAAGCATCTGCGTTTGGTGTGCTTTTGGTCAATGAGAATTTAACTGGCCATTTCGCTGCTACAGACGGTTACAGACAACGCCGGCTTCGCTCCATGGGACCCAGTTAATGCTTTCGCATTAAAAACATGACCAACAACATGATAGAGCGCTTTTTACGTTGTCTGATTTGTCCCATCAGCTCGAAGCGTTGGCTGCGACACAAAGTAGAGGAAACATCATGATCTAATTTCTGTGACGAGCAGAAATTAAAAACGTCTTGTCCGTTATCTTGTTGCTCCTCGTCTCAGGGTTTAGATTATGTAGTTTACAGTGTTTGCCTCTCCCACTACTCGAAAATGTGTCCGTGAGAATACCTAACGCAAAGACAGCGCACAGAAAGCGTTCGCGACGATGTAGTGGGAGAACGTTGCGTTCCTGATCTACTTACCGCGTTGACCGTCTGAGTCCAAATATTTCTCGTAGTGTACATCTCATCGTAACAACGCCATAAAAGAGCTCTCAATCCCCAAATCTTTTGTCTCGGGAAATATATAAAAAGAGTAATCACAATTTTTAAAAGAAATAAAAATATATAAAAAGGATGATAGTCCAGATTCTTCGCACGGGAATGCGAGTCGTCCAGCTTCCCAAGTTTCAGAATCCTTCGTCTGCCTCTGGGAGTTGCACCGAGGACTCCCAGCCGCCTTCCACGTCCCTCACGTACGCCGGTCATCTTCGGGCGACATTAACGACGTGACAATCGCGTCCAAGGTCTTCCGCACCCTGCGCCAACTCAGAGACTCATCTGCCAGACGCGTCCTTATACTTAAAAGCCGCCCGTCGATCCGAATACTTCACACACACTCCGTCTTTTCGCGCACATAACTGAAACACAGGCCGCCTTGGGAATCTGACTGCAAGATCGTGCGGACCTTTCCAAGCGAGCACACTCCAGCGACGCGAGAGCCCGTCCAACCATTAGCACATGGGCAGCCCCCCTCCCCTGATGACCGCCAGGAGAGAGGGAGGCGCTGCGATCGCGGCTCCGCCATTGTTAGTCCCTCGCGAGTGCGTGTGAGACGTCGAATTAGATGCCGGATTCAAGGGAATGTACGCCTCGCGTTTTTTTTTTTATTTTTTCTACTGTCTTGTTTTTGAGTGTCGGGTTCTATCGTTATTGCGTTGTCTTCTAGCACCTTCGGCTAAAGGGGGAGGGGTGATGACGTAAAGCTTGAGAAATTCGAAGGGTAAGAAAAATGCCAGAAGGGATGCGAGGCGCCGAGGTGCACAACAAAGGGAGATGTGGGCTATTGTTTCGGCCCGTTAACGATGGCGTCGACTCATTGTCGTCTGCCAGCTGTTTCCCTGCGCGAGCAGGCGCGAGTTGATATGGGTGTTGGATTCCGGTTATTCGCCCAGGAAATATCCGGGTTTCCTCTCTTTTTTTTATTCTTACTATTAACCTCTTACATAATACCGTCGTCGATGCAAGGATGTCATTTTTTCTGCACTTTAAAAAGTCTACTTGGTAGAAGGTTATGGAGCGTTCCCTCCTGGCCTAAATGTTAGAAATGCTTCTTATTTTGATGTAACAAAGAGCCGAGCTTTATTCGAAATAGAAAGTCGGTCACTTTAGGAACGTCCAGACAAAGTTGTCCCCCTAAACATATTTTTTCTTGAACTTTGGTAACGAGTCTTATAGAATCATAATTAAAGAACATACAGAGATGTCGCCTCGTTCTGCACCATTGTAATTATACTGACTTTACAAATTAGTGCTCGCGAGTTTCTCGTGAATCATCAAGCAATAAAGCACGTCACTGACTATGATATGCCCGCCATGTTTGCCCTCTTTTCCTTTCTCTCTCTCTCTTCACAACATCCGTGTGCTAAGATGTGACTTCACAGAACAATACTTGTCGTTTTTGGTAAGGTCAATGTTACAGACACGCCATTGTAACGTGATATGATATCGCGTATTTATTGTCTGTGCAACGGACCGAAAACAAACTTACCTATCTCCCCTTTTCTCATATACGAGTGAGCCTAGCATATTACTCAGTCCAGAAGCAAAGACAAGCTATTAATTTATTATAGAATGTAGCACGCCAACATTCAGCATACTGTATAGTAGAAAAGTCCGACGAGGTGCCACCACGGATTGATATGGCAACCGAGGGCCGCGCAACGCGTCGTAATGGAACGTATTGTAAGACTCCTAAAGCTCCGTTCCTATGGTGCGATGTTTGTCCAATCGCAGTGCGATGTTCAAGCGGTTTTGCCATTTAAGTCGCAAACGCCCTATCAATGTTGTTTGGGCTAAACAGATTAAAAAAGAAATCCTGCCAACAGTAGCTGAAGTGTCTGTAGCGTCCACAGGGTTGGGTTGCGTCCGCAGGGTGACTGGGACCGAGGGTACGCGGAAGAAAAAAAAGGTCTATAGTGTATACCTTATCGGCGGAATACGAATCAGAAACCTCGAGACGACTGTCTGGGCCGCTCGCACATGAACGCAGAAGACGGACTCCCGGCATACGAAGTGCGCAGACATGGACAGTGCAAGCCGGTCTAGCATGTACCCGCACCAGGAGAACTATCCCATCACGGGCCAGCGACGTCGTGATGCATGGACCTCGGCGAGGCTCTGAAAATAATCCGGCAGCTAATCGCTTGTTTCCGACCATGTCTGCCCGTAATTTGTCGTTCTGATGAACGACCTGGGCGAGCACGCGATCCATTGCCCAGACCGTTCACCATGCCACGCGCCCGTCGACCGTCTTCTTTGGCGTTGCTTGGTTCTTTCAAGCCCTGTCTTTGCCTTCGGCGGGCGTCCTCAAGACTCGTCCCCTCTTTTCTTGCCACGCGGCTCCCGCTGTGCCTTTGGGCTTAGAGCACACTGCCGCACTCTTCTCCTTCGTCTTTGTGTTCTTGCTGTGATCTCTTTGAATCTTGTTTTCTTTTTTTTCCCAACGACGCATTTTTTTGTTTTTCTAAAACGGCTGCTATTCGGTATATATTCGCGATTCGTTCGAACTTTAATCAATGGACCGAACCTTCTGCGCCTCGCGTTTTGTTTTATGTTCCTTCCTCTCTAGTCCGGGTTAGGATATTTTTATTTTTAACGTCGACGTTTTCATTGATCGTCGGCTCTTCTTTTCTTTTTGTCTTTAACCTCGTAGATGCGTCTTTGGCCTTCCACCGCTCCGCTGCTTACCGTCGCGGTTTTTCAAACGTGCTTGTCTCCGCATCGTTCGGCGGCGTCCGCTCAAAGTCCGACCAACGAGGGAGAGCTTATCGATGGTTGATGGCGCTTGCCGAGCCGTTCTGTACCTCTGTCTGCGCGTGGGCACACCAGCCTGTGTGCCGTACTGTTCCGGCTTTGTATATAGGTAGTATTCGCTGCTTGAATTTTGTGTGTGTGGATGTGTGTAAATGAGGGGGGGGGGGGGATTCAGTGTGGTTATTCTGCATTATTTTCTATCTAGATGCATGGTATAGTGGCTGCTTGTGGATGCCTCGCAGCTGGGGAGGGAGGGGGGGGGGGACTTTTTCAAGAGTCCCGGGGGTATATACGAGAACATCGGTAGGGGGTGCTACGAGGTCGTGGCTTATGTTGCCTCCTTTTCTTGATCGTTATACCGGCGTGGTTTTTTGAGTGCAACGTCGGGTATTGGTATTCCGTAAGCGGCCCAAGGACGCGAAGCCGCGCGTCGATTCTCGTTGTTACAGGGCCTCGCCTGGTTATTGCCTGCGCGCGGCCCGACGACGACGCGACTCAAGCTATACACTGCATCATCTCGGCGTCTTTTCACCATACGAATTTTCCAGAGGGTACGCATAGTGTTTCTACCATTTTCTGGGTTAGCTCTTTGTGTAAGATCTCCTTGCGTGTGTAAAAACAAAAACAACAACAAAAAAACGTTAATTTTGTTTTGCATTGCAATTTAGTTGAGATTGTCAACCATGTTTATGTAACGATCATCGGGGCTGCAAAGCTTGACGTTTACGTAAAAAGAAACAAGAAGAAAGCTTCCATTTAATATAACCCTGTTTTAGATGTTTCTTCTGAACACCGTCCGTACATAGCGCCTGTGCTGAAGATCTTCATTGCACTATTCGGAGAGCAAGTCGTCTGCCTCTTGCTCAGGGGTTGCGGTGACGTCAGAGCGACGCCGACCTCTGATTGGCTCTGATTGAAGGATAGGGGGTAGACTTCAAGGCCGCTTGCTTTGCGGTATACCCACTGCCCTTCCGATGGGAGCCAATTAGAGCTCGGCGTCGCTCTGACGTCACCGCAACTCCTGCACAAGAAGCAGACGATCTTGCGCTCCGCATAGTCTCCGACAGCTTTAGAAACGCAGGACACAGAGAATCCCGAACACCTCGTCATCGCTCGGCAGCCAATGAGAGTGCAGCATTCGCCGATACAAACACCGAAGGACCAATCCCTATCCTAGAAGCGTGAACGTAATGAGCCAAGCCCTGCCTTTGTTAAGTTGTCAGTACTTTTAGGTACCCTAATCCTCCAGTTCAGCCCCGGTACAGACAGCCAGCAGCTTGGAGTGACTTTGTTGTACTAAACGATCCTGAAGAAAAGAGTCGCTCCTCACAAGTCGCTAATTTTAGCACGTCGACTGCACTTTATGTTTTAGCTGTATAACTTCAGCGACTGGTAAAATCAACATATACAATGACGGCCGGGTCAAACATGCGGTCACGGAACAACAGTTTTATGATCCCAAGCCCCGACCCTAGTATACGCGCTACGAGTGTCAAGATAAATATATACAACGGTCGAGCTTGAGTCTCGAACCGTCGTCGTCACCTATATATATTGCCGTGTCCCTAAATGCAAACGTCGGAATATACGGTCCACCCACTTTACAACTTTGGCCCTTCAAGCTGCCTGGTTATGAGGTATATAAGGGGCGCCGAATGCGGACTCTTGATGGTCGATTTCGCGATCCTAAAGAAAAGGTGCATCCGACAGGTAAATATACGAAGCGCGCCACACACGGTAGCCAACGGCGACTTGGTCGCTTCCGCGCCACCAGCTCTCCTTCTGCAGCGTCCCATACGCTCCTGGGAATTTCCTGCGCGCCGAGACGAATATTCATCGGTCTTGCTCTGAACTCGTTTTTCAGGGCTCGTAAGACTAGTCTTCACGCACGGTCTTCAGAGCCTCTGGAAGCTCCTTCCGCATTTCGTTTATGTTCCGCTTGCGGTTTGTGTGTGTTTGTGTTTCTCGGAAAGAGGGAGTTTTTGATTGCAGTTTCCTGGTGTTTCTTGCTGCTGCCGTTCATTTCTTTTTTTTCTTCTCCCTCTTCTTGAGCTGGTGTGTGTGGTTGTGTTGAGATTTTATAGGGCCGTTATGATTTGCGGTGGCTCCGATGTTTTACGAGGCTGGCAGTTGGCTTCGACGACGGCGGTGGTCTTCGCCTCTCTGGTGTCTGGCCGTTGCTGTGCACCAGATATCAGGGTGCTGTTCACTGCGTTTTGATGCATGGGAACCGGTGCACCCTCTTGGCCGTGCCACCCCCCCCCCCCCCCTCCCCACCTCCGCTCCTAAATGAATGCAAATGGCGGACCCTGTTTATGTTCTTTTGATGACTCTGGATTAAGTGCGCTCAGGCTCAGGGAACAGGCTTCTTTTAAATTGAGGGTTGTTGTTGCATTTGTAAAACATCAATTATGTCTTTTTTTTTTTTTTTTCAAGGAATATTTTATCAACTATTGGGATCGGACATGGAAAACGTGCACACCACCCTCTTAATAACAGCATTTTCTCAAGACGCATCTGCATGCTTCAGAATGTTCCGAACTTAGCAGACTATAAAACACCATTGTGCCTTTGCTGCTGTTGCTTTAGGTGTAAGAAACGACACGGTCATTGAGCAAGTCCTAACGAATTCACATTGCGCACCACGCTACATACGTCCGACCTAGAAGCCTTCCATCCCCTTCCTCAATCACTAATAACACCAAGGTCCTAAGGCCGGGGGCATTTCAATACCTTAATTTAAAAATTTGAAGCCTACGAATTTCTCTTGAAGGCCATCTTGAACACTGGACTTATCGAGCAAGAAGAGTGTAAGCCATTATTTAGTAACTCTACGGAGCTGACCATGGGTCAACCTCACCGGTTTATTAAAGTTGGATGAGGATATTTATTGTGGCTTATGCATGCACTGTATATGACTCTTTGACTACTGTACAACGTCACTTGCTGCTGCATATCTCCCCCGGGCTCTATTTCCTCTTCGCATTACTTTAGTACTCGCTCCCTTACACCAATACAGATGATGACCCATCTGAACGACGATGCAAGGTTAGCCTTGCTGTCTCCAATCTTCGTCCCTTGTCTCTTCCTAGCTGTTGTATACCAAGCACCTTGCCCGGTCGACGATCTCTTGTACAGTACGGACAACGATTCTGATCGCTCGGTCAATTCCATCGTCGATGAAGATGTGTCGTGGCCGAAAGAGCTGTCTTCGTGTGCACAGCGGTACACGCGCGGAGCGTAGAGTCACGATACAAGCCGACAACACACGCTCTTGTCCGAGACCGTCCCTTCCTAGACAACGGTTCCGGACAGCGTCCGGTGCTTGTCTCGTTGACGTCTTATTCAACCTCGTGCTTTGTCGCAGACGACGTGGATGGCGCTCAAAACTATAGCAAACAGAAAACGTGCTCAGTCGAGACACTTTGGCGTGTCCGAATACGCTGCATCCTCTCTTAGGAGGAGGTTTCGCTATGGCTATATCGGCAGGCTATCACTCACACATGGGGTCATTGACACGCACTTCTAGAAGAAACTGTGATTCATTACGCATATCAACGTTTTGCAAGAGGAGATTAACACGCCGTTAGATTGGCAGGTGAATGCCATCATTCCGTCGTGCACAAATTGTGCGTCACCATTTCGTTCATAACTTTTTTTTTCGGCCTATTCGGAACTCAAAGATTGCAGGGCGGTAGTTCCAAGATGGCGGAAGCGAGTGTGATAGATTTTCCGTGCGCCTGCTCGCTGACGCATGTCAGCGTTCTTGAAATAATTAATTTGGCTACAAATTCACAACGGTAAGGAGAGAAGCGTATCACATGGTGACGTAGATGTTGACGTACGTTAGGAGAACCAGCATGTTGTTTTTCAGAAGTTGCGGAAACACCACAGAACTCTTGACGCTCTGTGGAAGGCGAGCGTGCCTTGGGCGCCGATCACATCATAGTGTGTGGCAAAATACGTTTTGTGGGTTGTCAAAATATCGTGGTGTTTTCGCTGTGCCTGACCACCATGCAGTGCTCTGAAACGTGAGTCGCGCATGGCGACCATCAAGCCCCGGTAGAGCAGCGTTTACAGTATTGATGTCTCCATGTTAGAGGCTCCCATCTTACTGCACACCGTCGCGGTTTCAGTGCATGGCAACACGTAATCAACCTGTGCCATAGTTACTAACAGGCAGTATTAGCATAGCGTAGCCGCAGGTTAACGTACGATGGGTCATTCCGACCAGGGGTTCGCGCTGCACCTTAAAACATGATTTTCAGCACGCGCCAAGAACTCTGCCGTGTCTATCGGATAGCCTGCGATAACGCTATGCAAGAACTCCATAATGACTCCATCGACATCTTTGGCGTTTTTATTTATTGCTTTGTCAAAACAAATTCAGGCATATAGTATACTATATCTGCGTACCGTGATATTCGCATCGTCCATACAGGCCTCACTAAAATTGTCCGTTCGCAGCACACCTCACGATCGGCACACAGATGCGCTTAAAGATGGTAAGAGCATTTCTTTTTTTTGCCTTCGTAATTAACTGAATGCAGGTACAGGTAGCCTGTCGTTCGGAAGTGCTTGCAAAAAAACTGTCATGTTTCTTGTCACGGCCTTTCGGCGCATAAAATGCGAACCGATTCTCAATGTCTATCGCTCGATACACCACTGCGCAAGCAGTCCTCTCCTAGTTTCTGGAAATAATGAAGTCTTCGTAGGTCGTACGCAAAAGCTTTGCCCTACTAGCCGGAGATTTTGCCGTCATGTTGAGCACAGATTGTGCTGGTAACCCCAGGACCCGAAATCCGTAGCGTATGCGATCTACGAAATGAGACATCCTGGTCTCTTTGTGCAACACTGTTGCAAACGAACCCCAATAACTCCCATTATAACGCACTCGCTTTTTTTCTTTTTGTGCAAACTGCACGATGCACGAATACGCCGAGCAGAACAGCCTCACCAAGGCCGACAGTTCCTGCCACCAACCCCGCTCCTCTGGTTACTCGTTCGTCCGCGAGAGGGCGAGTGGCGGGCTGGAGTTACGGATACGTTCCCCTACCAGGGTGCTGTGCCACGCGACTGACTCTTGCCGATACAGTCGAACTGTGTAAACTCCTCAATCGCTCTCAACTGAGAACCAGCGCCGAAGTCCTGGCTGGACGCGAAGTCACGTTCGAGCAGCAAAGAGCCACGCGTATTTTTAGTGTCCTTCCCGTATCCCCGCATCTATGCGCCGCAGTCAACACATTGAGAGGATCCATCAAGGGCGAAGTGAAAAACCCGCCTCCGTTTGTGCTACGACGCTGATAGTTCCGCAAAGACAGGCTGCAGAAACGGTAAAGAAAATAAACTTCTTTTCTCTCTCCTTCACAAAGAGCCACCGCTGGAGTCGACTAGCAAGATGAAGAGAGATCTAAAAAAAAGCGTCGCATTATTTAGCAATCAAAGCGTCGCACGCGCTGCAGCAGACTTTGACCATGGTCCAGGGGAGATGGAAGGAGCACAGTTCATCTGGCACACATCATCATTAGGCGTGCACGGGGTCGCCTCTGGAGCTCCCCAGCCACCGTGCAGGTGTGGTCATCCCGCCGAAACCGCAGCGGCGACCGCTTCTTTTAGAGCACCACGCCCCAGCGTGCCTGGTAGCGTGCCGCCGCGACTACTGTATTTAAAGAGACCGCGAGCTTGTTCTTTCTTCCACCAGGGCGTGGCGCCCCGCTGCTTTTTGCGAGAAGACGTGCCGCCTCGCGCCGCATGCTGTGGCTTCTTGAAGCCGCGCTGCTCCTCTTGTTGCGGTCTGCCGCGGTCGCTGTTATTGTTGTGGTTGGTAGAGGGTTCCTCGTGGCGAGCGCATGCAGACGCTCGGCTTCTGTCCAGCTGGACAGTCTTGAGGACACCCGCGCACGTCTTCGACGTGGACAGGCGTGGTCAACGACGGATAGGACGTCGACCCGGTTCCTCCGGACGCATCTTCTTCATCGTCACGTGACTGCCGATGGTCACGTGGCAGCAGACCGCGGCCCTCGGGAGGTCACGTGAACGCCGAAGCGTCGTGGTGTCTCGTCGTGTTTTGTTTTTTTGTGTGTTCGAGTTGCAGCCGTATTTAATGCAAATGAGGGAGGGGTGTATACGATACGGTGGGGTTGGTGGCTTGGGCGGCCGCCGCCGCAGCCGCTTCTATTCCTGGAAGGGGACGACGGTGATTCGAGGGGTGGATTTCGGCAACGATGGCGGGAGGGATTGGGTTGACCTTTTGGCGCTTGATTAAGGGGGGCCCATTTGCATTGGAACTAGTCGCCGCTCTCTGGGGTAATGGAGGCCCTGGGAATGGCGTCTCGCCTGGGCTTGTTTCTTTGAAACCATTTTACTTTTTTAGACGGGGGGAAAAAGGGGGGGGGGAGGGGGGTTGTATTGGCGTACCGCGGATTATGTGGTGGCGGCAGCTATGTTGCTGCGTCGACGATCGTGTGCTGGACTGGGAGGAATGGGTAATGGTATGGTCGGGATAAAACGCCCCAGACTCGTGGTCGCCGAAGGGCGTTTTTGATACTTAAGCAAAAATGCAGAAGCTAAGCTACTTGTTCGCGAGTTGGTGATCGAGGAGGCTCATCGAGCTCGTTGGTTCCTTTCCTTATATTTTGCCCGAAGGCACTTCATTTGGATTTCTAATGACAAAACGATCTATTTAGAAAGGATGTCGGATCCCGGAGCTAACTAACGTTTTCAGATAGACTTACTTGTAGAGCTCTGTTCGGACTCACGTGTGAGTACGCTTGCGTGTCGCGTACCAAAACAGGGCACGGTTCAAGTTACCGTAACCCCAGCTAAGATCGATCATCTCCTGCTTTTTGTAGAGTGGCCATATCAGCTTTGGAAATGCAGACGTTTCTGTGGCAGTTTTCGAGTATACTTTTAACTGTGCCTTAGTGAACTACTTGGAACCATATAAAATTGTATATTCCAAACCGAAAGCGATTTCGACAACTAGAGTCACTGAGCGACAAAATGAGCACTTCAACGTTTCTTTCAAACGTTCAGCATCCAGCACTTGCCTTCCGTCGTGCTTTTGCTGTGCGTGCACGTCCGAAGCTCCCGAGACGCCGAAACGTTATCCAAGATGGAGAGCAAGCCCTGGAGGCAGGACAACTTAAAGGTTTCCCTTTCGTTCTAATCATGTCAGTGACTAAGTCTCATTTGCATCCCATCAACTGATTCCTTCTTCGATACGACGTTCTCGATCACCGTAAGCATAATGGATTTGCTCGTAACAACTACGGCCGGAGAACGAAGAGGGGGGTGAAAAAATCAGTAAACAAGATGAAGACGTGTCGCAAAGCGTTGTGCAGCAAAGGTACTTGGGAAAGCCGTTGCAACGGAGGAGCGCACACCGCCTACACCCTGCGTGACCTTGCGTTTCGACATATTATATACGCGACGTTTCTACACTCGACAATGTCGTTTCGCCTGCACCGATGGCCGCTTTTCAAACTGCCTGCGAGAGAAAGCGTAAATGGGAAAGAAGATGTATTTGGGAGAGAGAGCGAGAGAGAGAGAGAGAGAAACGAGAGGAGATGGAAAAGGTCAGAAAACGACCTCGGTGTAATGGTTACGGCAACGAGCATACGACTGGAGCTGTGTAACAAAAATGCATCTCTTGCAATGAAAGAATATGGCGCCTGGAACGCGTCCTCCGACTGGTGTGTTTACAGCGTCCAAAAAAAGTGGTCCTTCGATTTCCGCCTGATGATGTCATAAAAGTGACACGCTGTTGCCGGTCGCAATCCTGGCGGTGTTACTGCAGCAACGGCAGATGTGGCAGCCGCTTCTGCTGCAGGTCGCTCTCCAGTTGAACAGTCCACGGAAGCTTCGGCAGCCAGGAGCTGGGACGCTGCGACGATCAGCGACATGTTCACGTTTGCTCGTCCTTCTAGGCGGGACTTCTAGCACCCCCCAACCGCCAGGATCGCGGCATCCGACAACGTGACACTCCGGCTTCCGTGACGTCACTTGTTGCCACTTCGGGACCACTTCCGGTGTATGGGCGAGATATACAACGATAAATACACCACTCGGAGACACGTTTCGGGCACCGAAGTGTTGCCAGACGTTACCCCCAAAAAAAGTAATTAAATACGTTACTCGTCACTGGTTCTCAAAAGGAACGCGTTACTTTACCTCAAAATGTAACGAGTTAGTTTTCTCGTTACTTTGCCCACGAAATACACAACTGCTTTTGTGTCATGCCTCATTGTTTGCTTTTCAGTAGTCATTGCGCTTAATCAGTAGCTGCCACTCCAACTTTTCATCAGTTATGTTTTACCCGCTTCCTTGGGAATACAACTCGGCCGGCGCTGAATAGTCGTTCTACTGACGTGCTCGAAGGAACTGCACTATTGTCCTTCAGCAAGAGCTGGCGAATCTGAGATTCCCCTCCCTCTCTGTTTTGCTCTATCTGCTTATAAAGCTGAAAGTTGACAATGGGTTGTGTGCCTTCCCGCGTTGGCAACCTCTGGGTCTACATTCGGTCTGTACACGAATCTGAAAGGTTTGACCAACGAACCTTATTGCGTTCGCTGGGTGGAGAACATTCCCAGCTGTGGAGTCCGACTGACGTGTTTAACAATAAAAGTTGCTATACTGTCATACTATTTAGCAGCTTTTCGGGTTGCCTATCTGGCTTTGTCACAATAGACGCATACTCGGGTTATAATTAAATCAAGACTGTTTAAACAGGGTTGTAGACGTTCCTCGTCACTAAATACGTTACTTGTTATCGAAAAACGTAACTATAGGTAGAAGTAATTTGTTCGCTACGTATAAGTCTGAGGTTTACGTATACTACTGGAGAACCCAGTTACCATCTCAATGATGGCCCGCTGCGCGCCGCCATCTTGGCCAGTATTGGGCTTGTGAAACGGGTACCAAGCGTGCGCAGTGGCTCTCTTCCGAGGAATATCTGACGCCGCGCATGCATGCACAGTCCAGTGACTAGGCATTTTTAGCCCGGGTGATAAGCTCGGAACTGTGTATATATACTAAGACCTTTGCATCGCTTATCACCCGGGCGAAAAATGCTGAATCACTCAGCTGTGGTCTTATGCGCAGCGTCCTATGTACCGCATAGCAGACGAAGGGCGCATGCTCAGAAGGCGTCAGGCAGACAAAAATGGCAGCGGGCAGAAGGCGATTTTTGCGAAGGTCTTTAGTTAGCGTTTCGGTTCCATGGGATGTTCTCGTAAATATATACCCGGACTCTGACTGTAACAAAATTCACCTTAAAAACCAACGACCAGTCGGCGCTTACCACTTTTCCCCCGGTTCCTTCCCTCCACCTTCTACCCTGTCCACCGCTGCCTGTTTCCTCCTTCCCCCATGGTGTGGAAGATCTTCTGCCTTGCAGAATATCGAGCCTGGTCGTCGGCCTTTAAAAATAAAAACGCTGGTTAGTGATCAACAAAAAAGTGATGATAACTATCTCGCTATACAACCGCGTATGTATCGCAGTACGCAGTATGCACATTAAGTCGCCGACGTGAACTCAAGCTTCGCGTTCTATCATAATAATCGCCATAGCTTTCCTCTTTCCACGATGCCTTTAATTGTTTGTGTTGGTTGTCACACTATTTGCATTTCGATTGCCGTGATTTTTCCATCGTGCCCTTTTTGTCCTTCCCAAAAAGTTATGCTTAAAAAAAAAAGCGTCCCGAACCGTGTTTATTCTTTGCGCTCCTGTCTCATTGGTCGTACAAAATCGGTCTGCAGAGCACTCGAAACATACATACTGTTAGCGTCAGCATTAGCGTGATGGACATCATCCCCTTTTTGAGTATCCGCCATATTGTGTTCACCGAGACCATCGAGGCGGTCGGATGGGCATCCGGCTCGCACCCAAGTTTCCGAGTTTGTACCAATGTACGTTATTACAACTGTTCCTAAATAAACCACCCAGTTTTTCTATTACAATTCGTACGAAGCTAACACGCACTTTGAACCTAGACAGTTCTGTCATTATGCCTGACAGAGACCACCGTCTGTGTTTTGTATGATTTTATGAGCAGTGCGACTGGGGCTTTATGATTTAGACAATACATCTTCTTTCAAGTCAAAAACTGCGACGTTGTTAGATAAGCGTTAAATGAGTTAATACGTATCACCGCTTACTATATCACTGTCCGACTAATAAAAAAGTGTTTTTTTTTTTATTAGTGTTGTGGTAATCTCTTCTCAAATTTAGGACGCGCGAGAACAAACCACTAATCTAATGACCAAATTACGCCGTTATTCGTTCAGAAAAAAAAAAGAAAAAAGAAAGAAACAGATACCCGATCTGCATTGTCAAACCTGATATTGCATATTTTGCAAAAATACAAAGATCGCAATCATAGAGTTGCGGGATACCGTAAACCGTTTGTCCTCGCTCCCTCGCGCATTACTATTTATTGGCCTCGCTATCCGGCAACACACATCCGCATTTGGTGCATAATCCTATCCTGACGTATAGTATATATATACACACTAGACGTAGAGGTTGGCGTCGTAACCTCAAAGGGCGAAAGCTCGTCAATTATTAATCCTGATCCGCGCGGTCTTTTCACCCTGCGGAAATCTTTTTTTCCTTTTTTTTTTTTGCTTTACGAATTTTTTTTAGAGTATCGAAGGGGCCGCGTATAGTTTCTTTCTGTTGACAAGTGCGCACACACACATACTGACACACACACACACACACACACACACACACGCGTAAACGGAACAGCTGCAAGTTACGTCCACTGTCGCGCGACGTGCAATTCCTCATGGCTGCTTCCGACAAGCCGGTGAGCCGTAACCGTATAGCCTTAGAACAAAACAAAAAGGAAAAAATAAAGAGAGAAAAAAAGAAAAGAAAAGCAACGCGAAAGAGTCACTTTGTCAAGACGAAATATGGAAGTTGGAAACGGATTCCTCAGGGGCCAACCCGAACAGGTTTCTCGGTGCCAGGGGCCGTGACTTCATACATAAAATAATAGAAATAATAATAATAATACAAATATAAATTGTAGCGCTGCACCCTGATGACCTAGTCCCCATTATAACGACAGACGCCAAATCGTGCTCTGGCCGCATCGAAGAAACAGAACAAAACAAAAAAACAGCTTTCTGTCGATCAGAGCAATCTTCTCAGCTCGTTAAACACGTGTCCTTTTGCGGCCTGGTGACGATACAGCGTAAAAACAAATATTGTCAGGGCGCATATCAAACATGCTCTGCCAGAGGTGGGGAGCTGCTCCCAACTCTCCCCACCTTTGCCAGAGCAAACGCTGGAGAGGAGGTGACTTCATCTACAACGTTCGCTCCGCTAAAGTGGAAAGGAGTGGGTGGAGCATCTCCTGAGTCATAGCCTCCCATATACTGACAAAGCCCGGTAGGTCGGCACGAGAAGCGGCCGCCGAAATGAAAAAGGTGGAGAGGCAGACAACGGACGACAGGAGAGCCACGTTACTGGCGCCCCGCTGCGGCCAGACGCCGAAATACACTTCTCCCGAGCGGACAAGTGTGTTTCGGATCCTCGCCGCTGCAAGAGCTGTGCGCTGACGTCCAGGTTCCTCGAGAAATGACTCGATGCTCTGTGCTACCAGATCCTCGCGCTCCGAATCTGCAACCGGGCACTTTATGGATCCGTCGTCGAACTGCCAGGCTTTGTGAGTGTAGAGGAGGCTTTGCCAAAGCTCTTATTCTGCCAGTGAGAGTATGAACCGGCAAAAATAGGACTGAACGAATCGACGTGAATTCCGTGAACCAGGTGTATACACCATACACATTTTCACTCCAAGAACCGTAGAAAAAGTAGTCCGGCTTTTCGCCGAGCAATAATAATTTCCCACTTCATATGGAAAGTTAAAATATATGGAGGTGCATTTCAAATTAGATGTTATCTTATCAAGACGTACACGTTTCGAGCGCCAAAAGCGGCGCTTCTTCCTCCGACAACCAAATCTTGTAAGGACTACTTCGCGCGGCGTATGAGAAATGCGTAAATCGGTTTCTTTTATGTGAAAACGAATATAGAGAGTAGGGAGTCAGAAAAGTTTTTGGCGGCGTTTTTAGTCCCGAAAATAGAATCACTGGCATGTGTATCGCAGGAGGAAATCTATGTTTCACAGGAGGAAACTTGTGTAGAATTCGAAAACGCCTGAATAAAAGCGTAGACGGGCCTTCTTTTTTCTTTTCTCTCTTGTTTGCTTCGGTTTGCACGCACGCAGGAAAGTAAAACAAAATGTTGAAACAACTCGGTATCAAATACTTATCAATCAATTCTTTCACCAGTTCACCATTCAATCAACATGAATGAAAGGGCTTCAAGTTTCACAACAAGCAGGGAATGTGTGTAAAACTCAGGGGATACAAAAGAAGCATATGAGGAATAAAAGACAAAACTTGTCAATGAAGAAAAACATAACCATCGTAATTTAGTAAACGTATAAACTATATTTTGTTTGCTAACGAGGACGCAAAATATATTGTGGGACTACAAAAATTACGATCTTTAAAAATTAAACGCATTTGAAGGACCTGTCTGGTCGTCTTCAATACTTATGGTGCATGCGAGAGTCTGTTACAGAGGCTGCATGTAGTATACTGTGATTACTTTAGCCTTACACTACAATGTGCGGCACCTTCACAAACCCTTGCTATATGTTTCTCATTACTCTGACAAGCCTCTGCACATTGAGATAAAACTAACGATATATTGAAGCACCATCTCCTCGTAAAATGTCTGGTGACATTAACTTAAAATAATTACGGCATTGAGAGGGCCACGGGGAGCTTGAAGACCCACCATTCTATACCAGAAGTGTTCGTAAAAAATTTGAAAAAATTCCCCATCCCGTCGCGTCAGCCGTGAACGTAGGCGCTACTTTTCTTTTGATCGGACGGTGGGGGAACCGCTGAGAAGAAAGGTCCCTCCCCGGAGGTCCATCTAGTCCTGGTACGCGAAGCGAGCTTCATCTCGTCCCGCATCCTTCACCGAGGCGCGTCCACGCCTCGAAGCGTTGCAGGAGCAGAAGATGAGGGGAGGTCGCGACCTCCGACCATCGGGGAGGGGGTCACGCCCTTACATCTCCGATGAGGGTAGCTACGCCGTCGTCGAGGCTACAACAACAACAACAATACGGTCGCAGGACAGGCACTGGTCTGGTATGCGCCGGAACGGTGTACGGCGCTCTGCAGCTCTCGAAGCACCGGTGTCTTGCCGTCGACCCCCGAGAAAGAGCGGTAGAGGTCCATTCCCACGACCCCGTGACAGGCAGAATTAACCCAAAGTGCACCGAAGAAGAGGCTCGACCCGATCTATGGCTGCCCTCGGGGGCTATGGTTACGGCTTGTGCGTCTTGCAGACGGTGCGGGTGGGTATATGTATACAGGAATTGCGGAGGGACTAGGCGGGCGGATGGACTTGGTCACCGAATATGATGCCCGTATGAAGGGTCCTTAGACGATTATGGTTCTATGATGATTTTGCGTTGTTCCATCGTGGTAGCCTCGAGAGGTTTCGGTGGCGCCCCCTCGTGTCCACTCGTATGACGTCACGCGAAGGAGCCGGCCTATCCTGGCATTAGGGAGCGTGGTGAAGTATATATCGACGGTATGAAATGAACACCGCGGAAGCAGCGGACAGAACAAATCGGGATCTCGTCGACAGCAACGTTTTGAGACTCGTTTTGATTTCGTATTTAAAGTTTTCATGTGAAAATCAAACAAAAAATTGATATCTGAAAGAAAAAGAAGGACACAGAGAAATAGGAATCTGTTTTTTTTCTAAAGTTTATTTGCCACGCGCGTAGAAGTCCATATCTTTTACGTGTCTCACATTTTCGTTGCATATTTATTTGAAATGCAAATAAACTTTCGTGATTGCTGTTATTTTATTACTGTTGCTATTTTCATTTAATCTAGGAATTGATACAAATTTCCTCTTGCGCTGTTTCTTTTGTTTTTGTTTTTTCCCGTTTAAAATCAGAAAACGCTGTTTTCGGTGGCTTTCACGAGAGGGCGGTAGTATACAAGTAAATGAATACTCGCATACATAAACGTCTCTGGTAAACGTTTACGGATATAGTCAAACTAGCACGAAATAATAACACAAAAAAGAGGTACATTGGCGCATGCACGTGAAAATGTTTCAAATTTGATCTCGCATACTAAAATGTGCATGTATTCGTCAATGTTAAAAGTCGTTGCCACACACACACGAATCGAAACGAACACCCATTAGGTATATTAAGAAAATACTTCAGATATGAAAAAAAAATATTGTACTATACTAAAAACAGGTTTCACCTGCGTTTTTTATACATTACATATTTAGTGTACATTTGTTGCATTCATTTTTGCCCAGAAAAACGGCGAACAAAACAAAAGGCATCGAAAACCAAAGCTACACGCCGCCGTAAAACACGGGTCCACACACACTTGGGAGACTTTCCTCGCTATCTATTCTCACTTTCCCACGGCAAGAGGGCGTCGATGGAACCGCCCCTTGTTAGGCCTAACTTAGGTCTAACCGGCGTTCCGTTCGTCCCCGCGTCTGCCCACACCAGACGACCATCACGGGCTTCCCCGAAAACGGCTCAAAATCTATCGCGTGCCCTCGGGCGACAGCAGCGACGCCTTCTCGGGCGCAGCCGGTCAACTTGCAGAAAAAAATCACCACCAGCACATAGAAACACCACAAGAAAAGCACTTATATAACACCAAAGAGAGACGCCAAAATTATGGGAAAGGCGTCTTCTGATGCAACGATCTCGCTGTCGCTCGATTAGTCGTTGTAATTACCTTGCTCACTTTAAGAAACGGTAGGATCGCACACCCCACCAGAAGTGCGTATATTGTTCACTTGGGGGCGCTATCGCTGGAGTCAACGAAGAACGGATATAAGACGCCATTAATTTTCAAGATGACTTGCAGTCCCTAAACATTCATATAACAAATTGGCTTCCAAACAGAAGTGCGTATAGCACACTCAAGAGGGCGCTGGAATCGTAGGTCAACAACGCACTCACAACAAGGGCGTCAAGGAGTCAACAGCCGAGACGTAGATGCTTCTATCGTCGTTGTCGGTGTTGTAATTGCAACCCCTGCTTCGGAAGACACTAAAGCATAGCGCCCCCCCCCCCCCCCCCCCCTCTCCTTTAAATTTCGAACACTTGACACAAGGGGGCGCTGTACAACGCCTCTCTAAAGTTGCAGGGTGGCCGGTTTTAGATGACCTAGCAGAACGACGGCTTCAGTGCGGCCGATTCGGAAAAAACCAAGTGGACAGCATCAGACTAAATAGAAAACAAAGCCGTGCGAGAAGAATACAGATACAAATTTACCGAAAAAAAAACAAACAAACGAAAACGATCTGTGAGCAGGAAAGAAAATTGCAACTTTCGCGTGTCCGTTTTAGTAAATGGTAGGAGGAGTCGGAACAATTACGACTTTTCGTTCGGTTCGACTTCAACCCGGAATTATAACTTCCGAAAACGTAAAGGAGGCTCAGAAAACGAGATTTGCCTTGTCTCTGGGCGAAACCAGTAGGTTCTGCAAGTACATAATATATATAAACTTATACGAGAAAAAAAAAATAATAAACACACAAGATGGCGGTGCGACGTGGGACTCCCGGTAAATTGCTCTCGAATTGCTGCGATCGGGCAAAAGTGGTGTCCGCCCGCAACCTTTTTTGGCGCTTGTACGATTGCCCCAAAGAGGGGGCGTGGTCGTCGCCCCCTCCCCTCATTTTGTTCGCACACACGTTATTTACGAAGTCCGCTTATCGCTACGTATTCGGGCGTCCAAAATGGAACTTGTCTATACGCAATCGTTTTCTCCCTGGAGGCTCAATGTCGAAAAACAGAGCTGAGCCATTTCGATTCTTCACCGTTTATTTTATTGTTGTTATTTTGATTATATATATTTTTTTTTCTCGTGATTTGTCGTGAGTTGGTGTTCGATAAGTGGCAGGGTTGGCTTCCGTAATTACGTTTCTTTTTCCCAAAGAAATCGAGTTGCACTTGGTGCGCATCTTTATTTATTTTCTAACTTTTTTTTTTAGGTGGCTATGCGTGCCAGCGGGCCACGCACAGATGAGGTAGGATTCATGAGACGTGACTTACACTTGCCGCAAGCTAATGTATACGGGTTATATAGCTGCATAAGGTAACTAACTCCAATAGTTGGGGACTTTTTCTTCTTTGTTCTTTAGGGGGGTGGGGGGGGGGGGGAGAGGGGGGGGGGGTGGTAAGTATAATCAGTAAGCCGCGCACCTCTCAAGCATCGTGTAATTTCAGCCGGCGAAATTCCGTACTTAGTCTTGTCTGCAAACCACGGCGCCCTTACGCGACCTTGAGTATACAAAATGTAACGCGTAATGTTTGTACCAGCAGCATCCAGTATGCCAACTGAATTCTGATCCGCTTGTGACTTGCTGAAATGTTTTCTTTTTCTTCTTTGCCCTTCCCTGTAAAAGTTTTCAATCAGCCATTTGTGCACGGATCTTAAAAAAAAACAAAAAAAAAACATAACCTTCTTTCTTTTTTTCTGTCTTTTTGTTCTCACTTTATCATTATGGTTTTAGAAGTGTCAACGTCACTAGTTTTAATGACTGAACACCTTACCTCATTGACAAAATAATCTAAGGCAAATCATTCGTTCCTCTTGTTCGACACTCCTTCGACACGTACGCGGAGCTAGAATTAGCAACGCTTCGGTCGGCAGCTCAATCGGTGAGAGAAGTAGACGCAAAAAGACTTCATTAGCCTCGCAGCTATATAACGAACAATTCGGAAGGAGTCATCTAAGTCGTGCGCGGCATGACAATGTCTCTTGAGCGCCCGACGCCCGTCCTCGAGAATACCTTCCTGTGGACCGTAAAAAAACAAACAGTAAACAGTTCAAAAAGAAGAAACAACGAAGTAGAGAATGAAAGCAAAGCAGATATAAAAATGAAATGATGCAAACACACACACGCGCGCGCAAATGAATTATCTTCTTGCCGCAAGCAAACGAATTTTTCGTGGATTCGCCACGCGGCCAAAGACTTGTGAGCGGTGTCATCCGGGAAACGTACGACCACCTGGCCGCGCAATGCCGGTCGCTCGTTTCCGTAAACAATGGGAGAGGGTATACGCTTCCAGGTACGCGACTGCGGCTACCACAACACGGGCAGCGCGCTCTGGACTTCGCGACCGGCCGACGAAAGAACCTGTCCTTGCTCCGCCATCTTGCAACCGGCGTGTGTCGGTCGTCTGTTAGTAAAGCCTTGCTAAGGAGTGCCCAAAGTTGTCAGACTGGCATCCTGACAAAGCATTTTTTAAGTCATAGTGGCCAGACTAGCTTTTGCAGCGTGGCTGCTTGGAGATATGTTACACGGGCAGTCATTCTTGCAAGATGCGGATTGACAGGCTAAGTGTTCAGGGGAAACTCCTCCCAACTCTTTGCACTTTAGCAGGGCGAACGCTATAGAGAGGAGGTCGCTGTCAGCGAACTACACCAGGACGGTTTCGCGTCTCGTTGATGTACGTGAGTTATTGGCCAGGGCCGGCTTGCTAGAAACAACGTCTCAGCTGAGACTGGGGGAAAAAAGCACCGCCAAAGCCAGCGCACGAGCTCAGCAGGACTCAAACCGTGTCTCAAGACGCTCGCGCGCCAGTTACCCTTTGCATGCAGTGCGTTTTCTCACCCAGTCACAGCTGAGACACTGTTCCAGCAAGCCGGTCCTCATCCGCAATATTGTTGTCACCGCGCAGGCAAAAATTCAACCGGTTTAAAAAAAAAGAAACGCAGCAGGGTTTATCATTGCACCTTTAGTTCAAAGCTTAGGTTCTAACTATTGTTAATTGTCTTCAAACATGAACAAACTCTCCTCCTTTTGGTGCTAGTACCTGTCAACTGCCCGTCACCTCACTTCGAATAGACAAAGCATTCTAACCAATATCTTCGGTTAAAAATGAAAGGATCATGCTCTCATTAGGCTTTTCTGAAGGAAAAGCCTGATAATGGCGTGGCCGATACCACAAGGAAGACCTCATTGACCCTGAGGAAAGGATACTCAGTTCACTCCACATCTCCTGGTCTACACCAGGAGATGTAGAGTGAACTGAGTAATGGCTAAACCACTACCATAATAATTATAATCAACATCATCGTCGTCGTTATAAAGAAAGGGCTGTTAATCCCCTCTTTCAGCGGAAGCGGGGGCTCTACGTCCCTAACATCAATCAGCATATCATATTGTGTCGCAACCTCAAAATAACCAATTTAGAAGCAGTCTTCAGCAGCCTGTCGCGTTAGTCACGTGGTGCTGGAGGATTCGACGTACCACGAAGCTTGCTCGCGTTTCGGGGGGGACGAGAAGAGAAAGGCTCGATGTTCCATATGGAAGGAGATCAGCCTCCACCCATCCCGAGTCTTGAGACCATCACCGCCTTTCCCTCCGATGGACGAGATTGTTTTTCTCGGGACACAGAAGCGAAACTGAAGCCATCATTTTTTATTCTTTTCTGTGCCAATCCCCGGAGGCTTCTGTGTAAACCATCCGTCTCGTTCAATCTTATCCCCGAGGCGACGGCGGCAACTTCGCAGTATATATACAAGGCAGACTTTTTCTTCTGTGGGAAATCCGAGAAGGTATATAAGGACACGTGCGTAGATCAAACGCGGGGCCCGTTTTTTTGTATGTTTTTTTTCCTTGGGCGGGGGGGCGTAGACACCCCCAAAAATTAATTAAGTGCCAAGCCCAGTGTTCCCAGGTGGAGCCCGCGCGGTCTTCTTGGACGCTCCGAAGAGAAGAAAAGCGAAACAAAAATAAATAAATCCTGCCTCCGGTGTTGCTGTTCTGAAACTGGATCTCCTTCTTCAAGACGCTGTTAGCGGGAGGACCACCCCGCCCTCTGATCTCTTCCAGAGGTCTTCAACACTCTTACACGCGGAGGGGTGTGACGTTTCTGTAGCGGCCCCCACGCCTTTGGAATTTCTTGAAACAAAAAAGACAAACAAAACAAAAAAAAAAAAACAGTTCCGTACTCTTTGTTCGCTTTGTCTAGGGTTTACAGCTGCAGCCCATACCTGCTGACGCGAGTAAATCAGACATCTATAGCTACGTGAAACAGCCCCGAGCAAAAAAGGAAAATATATCTGGAAGTTCCTCAGCCGTCTGAAGATGGTTAGGTGCAATGTATTGCTACAGCGCAGTTCAAGTACGCAACCGGTGTCCGCAACCGGACGGTTTGATAAAACTACGGGAGAGTGTCGACTGAAAGCTAAGAAATTTGCCAACCTCTTAATTAATGTCGGTGAAAACGGATTAAGGGTACTTCGTTCACTATGCTTCATCATTCTAGAAGGCTCACCTGCTCTTCGCGTTCTGGAGTTCTTTTTCTCCGTGCTAGCAAACCTCTATATAGTCCGGTTCACACGTGTATACATCGCTCATTTTAACGTAAATTAGTACTGATGCAGCCCATGCATCAGCAGTGGATCAATAGGGAGTAGATCGTTCCGATAGCTCCGATAGCTCCGATAACGTAATGATAGCTCCGCAGACGCCTTTGCTCATACATCGTATCGTTATCGGGATTCGTTATCGGAGGTGTTGGGACAACCTACTAAAACTCGCCAATAGCGCAAAGTCAGTGCTGCGCATCAGCAAGGTCAGCGCTTACCCCTGAGGTAGCGCTGTGGTGAATGTGTGAACGCGTTTTGTACCTTCTAACGTGCTCCTTTTTCGTTTGCAATCATGAACAAAAGTTACGGCGGAAACCAAGAAATGGCGAATCCCCCCCCCCGCCCCCCCCCCCCCCTCTTTTTTTTCTTTCTTTTTATGTCTAGAAGACAGCATTACTTAATTCGTCTTCCAGTCTTCAGGCCCTGTGAATTCTGTTGCATACACTTTGACTCGTCATTACGGTAAAACTTTATGCACAGAACGCTCAAGATTTGAAACCGTTAACCCTTTTAATTTTGTCCCTGTATAGAAACAACATACAGAAAACAAAAATCGAGTCATCCCCGTTCTTTAGTAGGTTAAGAAAGGCAGGGGTGGATTATTATGCTGACGCTCAATGCTTCCTGATTGGTTTTTCGATGTTCTCATCGGAAAATGCCGCAATCTAATTGGCCGAAGAACGATAATGAGATTTTCGGGACTCGCCACGCCTTGCGTTTCTTAAAATGTCGTTGACTGTAGGCCGACACACAGCTCAGGATTGATCTCCATATCTCGATGAAGGACAAAACAAAAACAGCGAGATTGAAAAAAAAAAAGGCTTCGAATGTGGTCTGCTCGGACGTTGCCAGCTAGAAAGCAAGGCCTTGAGCATGACGTCATCGTAAGTGTATCCCCGACCGTTCCCACAAGCGGAAAGCCCGCCGACGCTCGGCGAGAGTCACCGCAAAGCGGCAGAAGCGACCGCCTTGACGTCACCGCGTGCTACACAGAGCGCAAGTTCGTTTGCTTCTTGCACAGGGATGGCGATCATGTCAAAAAGCTAAACTTACATTGGCTGACTGTAAAAAGAAAATATAGTGGGTAGACCTTGAGGCATCACGTAGCATTGAGGTCTACCCACTAATCCTCTCAAACAAAGCCAATCAGAGCTCGGCGTCGTTCTGACGTCACCGCTGCGTGGATCCACAAGTGATGACGTATGTGGAGGAAAAGACGCGGGCCTTTGTCTTCTAGGTAATATCGGTTCAGAGCGGGGCTTCGGCGGCGGTCGTCCCGTCTCCTCTAATCCACGCGTGGTCGTTGTCGTCGGTATGGGTCAAGCGAAGCCGCTCCATCATGGGCGCGGCGCAACGTCGCCCGGTCCTATGGCGCCCGAACCGGACTTGCCCGGCTCCCACTTCCGTTTTCTGTGGTGCAGTGCGCTGCCCGGAGCCGACTCTCACGCCGCGGACACCGCTTACACGTCGTACTAAAGGCAGCCTGCGGACAGTGCCTGATGATGTGTGATGCCCGAGTCCCACTAGAGCGACAAGCAGAAACAAACGACAGCGACAAGCCTCAAATCAGAGTCCTTCGCGATTTGACAGGCTTTGTCGAATAAAGGAGCCTATGCACTAACACGAGCATCATGCACGCGAGGGTATGGGCGCACCGACCCGGGGGGGGGGGGGGGGCAAAGTGGGCGCTTGCCCCCCCCCCCCCCCAGTTCTTAGAGTGGAGGGGGGGAAGGCATGTGTTTCGCCCCCCCCCCCCCAAAAAAAAAAAAAACAAAAAAAAACAGCAGCCACTGGGCAGGGCAAACGCTGGCCGGCAGCGCCCAAGGGATACCAAGGGCACCGCCCCCCGGCCCGGGGGGGGGGGGGGGGAAGGGTCTGGTTTGCCCCCCCCCCCCCCCCACTCAAAAACAAGTTGGTACGACACTGTGCGAGGATATCTTTGGCCGGCTTGCAATCACTCGTGCTTACTTCACGTGCACCGAACGACTAAACGCCTGCCAAAGGTATACCATCGCGAGCATGCTGCATGTGTTTGAGGCTTGTCGCTGTCGTTTGTTTTTTGTTTGTCGCTCTAGTGGGACTCGGCCATATGCAGTGTGAATGCGGCTCTTAGTTCTTCCTTCCGAACCCAAGAGTTCGGCAATTTGCTGTTTGTGTGTATGCTTATGTAGTCTGAAGTTAGTCAGCCTCAACGGGCGACCTCTCTTTCAGCTGTAGATGAGAAAGTTTACCAGTGCAGTGCAAAGCGTTAGCTGGGGATCTTGAACGTGCACCACTCAGTACGCCGGTATGATGCTCATCCAGATCGAAACGGGCAGGTGTGGGGGTTGAACCCAGGTTCCTGGGTTCTGCAGCTCGAGCTTTTACTTCACGTGCTCCGAGCTGGTGCAAAGAATTGGACGAGATGCAATATTCTGTCTGTCTGCTTGCTTCTCGATTTCATCAATTTCACGGCGTTCACACGGAGGGCTCGCTGTCTGCCTCTCGGTTATGTCGCCTGGACACCGGGAAGTGACTGTCCTCATTCATACGCGTGAGAATCCACCCAAGCAGCACGGATTTTGACCAAGCAATGGCCAATGTCTGGCGATGGTCTCTTGGCCAGTGTCCAGAGAGTGGCCATTCATTGGCCAATGCTTGGCCGATGGCTGATGGCCAATGACGATTGGCCAATGGCCAGATAAAGGCCAGTCACCGGCCAGTCTCTGGCCACTGTCTGGCCACTTGGCCAAGGACCATTGCCAGCCATGGGCCAATGATTGGCCAACTCTGTGATGCTTGGGCAACACCTCCTAGATAACAAAGTCGTAGCCAGTGAAGGCAAACGCTGGGCACTGATTGGAGCCGACGAGTGCGTCACTGTTCGGCTCAAAGCTTGACTCGAAGTCGAGCGATGACGCAGCACTCGTTTCCAATCTGTGTCCAGCCTTGACCTTTGCTGGTAACGCAAAAGTGTCAGCACTATACGGTCTTGTAATCTGGGCGGTGTTGGTACATTCGCCTAGAAGTGACGCATTCGCATCTCTACGTTCGAAAACATGGGGCACGCACAACACGCCAGCACGCACACGGCATATTACTGGCCTCATATGGCGTAAAAAAGATGAAACCCGTGTGCATCTCAACTCTGGGAGCCACGAACCTGCATCTGCGTGGGCGCGCGTTTGCGTCAGAAACGCAGGAGGCACAAACATGCCTATGTAAAGACACGCGAAGAGCACACACGTATCAAGGCATACATGTAGATGCGCCGACCGAAACATGTCATCACTGCATGAAACATAAAAGCAATCTGAGCTGATACAAAGAAATCAAAAGGCCTTCCTGGAAGACTTAGAGTGTCAACCGAACTATCTTATAATGGCCAAACGCAGACTGAGGAAGCTGAAGGTGAAGCATTGGCTGCCAATTATGTTTCCGGAGACGCCAATTCATTCATTCAGATTCAGACATGCACACCCAGTGGCGTAGCCAGGAAAGATTTACGGTGGGGGGGGGGGGGGGGGGGTTGTCTTATTTTCCCGTGTAGTAGTCGATGTACTGTACAAGTCCCGGTACAGACATGGGCGTCCCCAACCCCCCGGCTGGCTGGAACTATTCGGTAGTCAATCAATACTTGTGTTCCTTTACTAAAAAATAATTTCGAGGGGGGGGGGGGGGGGGGGGGTCAATCCTAGTCCATCCCCCTGCCTACGCTAGGGGGAGGGATGACCACCTCAATTCACACTCCTGTTTACGTCACTGTGCACAACCCATGAACTTGCATGCACGCTCTGTGCATGCTTTGAGAAAAGCATCATAGTCACACGTAGCAGTTAGTACCGAGATGTTTCTCGGTGGCGCCCTCAATCCCCCATGATGATTCACCATACAGAAGACAAAGTGTTCGCGTCAGACTCGACGAGTGAATTCTGTGCGGACCCGCATCAGGCCTCTTCGAAGCATGTCTACTTCATTCGTATTCATGCTCAAACATGTCTGCAGATCGGATTTCGTATGACTCATGTGCCAAGTCCGTCACACGTGCCTAAAAAGCACGGTGGAAGGAAGCTCGAAGTCGTCGCGTTTTATTTAAACAAGCACCGTCCATGTGGACAGTCTGACATTCCTCTTCTTTCCGTCGGACGAAAGCATCCCTCTCTCTCATTCTCCCTCTTCCCTCACCCGCCAAAAAAGTCCACTAAGAAAGGCTTGTGGATCGAAAAAAAAATAAAAAAAGTACGTTTCACACACCACAGAATTAATCCCTCTTAAGACGGCATCGCGCGAATGTGTGGCCACTCGTGGAAAGCCGACCACGGCGACGTTTTTGGTCGCGCACGTTGCCAATAGAGAGTGGCGGAGAGTCAGGCCCACAGAACAAAGAAACCGAGATGCCAAGAAAACAACAACAAAAAAACAAAACAAGGGAGACCCGTGCCATTCCTCCGTCGGCTCCAAAAGCGAAAGCGACGATCCTCGCCCTCTCCACTGCCCCCGAGAAAGGGAGGGGGTCACGAGAGAGGGCGGCGTGTGGGGTCGTGACCTCAGCTGCACTGGCCTAATGGGCCCCGGGGGGGCAAGCAGGACCCCTCCGTGGGGGCCGCCCCCGCTAGCGCAGCTGCGACCTTGATTGACCCCTCGGGGGCCCCCCCACTCCAAGACGCTCGCTCGATTGCCATTCTGCGCAGGCCGGCAACGGGGCCTGATGGATTTTCCGCGGCAGACTCTTTTATAGATGGAACATGGCCGGGACTATTCTCCGTTCTGTGGTTTTTCTTTCTCTCTGTGCTTTGGTATATACGAGAAATTGTATATATACCTGGATGGGTTTACCTCTATGGGTATGAGTGCCACGTTCATATCTCTCAGGGACCTAATGGTCTGTGATTTGATGCTGTTTCAAAAATCAGTGGCCGCAGGGCTGAAAGAGAACGGGGGGGGGGGGGGGGGGGGTGCGATCACACAGAGCACGATATGCCTACCTGGAATCATTCTAAGCGGATAGCATTCGAAGGGCCAGCTCTTGTAGCGCTTTTGTGTCCACAACATGTAGCCGCGGTGGTCGTCACGTGACACGATGACTTTGCGGGAACATGTGACATCAGGATGTGACGTGATACCATGGTGTCACGTGACGTAACGTCACGTGCCGCAGTCACGTGAGCTGCCACCATGATGTCAGAGAGGACCTACAAATGCTATGCATTTAGAGAGCCTCTAGGTTATGCCGAAAAAACAAACAAATTTCTATCGTGTTTGTTTTGTTGTGTTTTTTTTTCAACAAGTTGCGTCTGTTTTTTTTACAGCTGTTTCTGTTTCTTCTAAGCGCCTCTTTTGCACCCGATGTCCTTGAAAACGCCAATATCAAGAGTTACCGGCGTATCGGATTTAACGACGACCGCGAAATCAAGCCACAGCGGGTGTTCTTGATCTTTTCCTTGTCTTCTTTTTTTTTTTTTCGCATCTTTATTTTTATGTTTGTAAGGAGATGAAAGTGAGGAAAAATAGAAGAAGAGCGCACACGCACGCACATGCCGATTTATGCGATCTGCATGTCCCTCACTCTATAAGAAACACGGCATGTCGTTGCCGCAGCACCCGCGTACACGGACAAGCATGTTTAAAGACCCTACTGTAAACAAAACAAAAAATGTAGACGACGAACAAACAGAGAAGTGCCCAGTCCAGGAGCCCTCGAGTGGACCCCCTGTAAATTTGCCAACACCACCTACAGAGATAGAATGCCGCAGTCAGCAATAACCATATACGGGTAGCAACTGAGAGAGAAGAGGAGACAAGAGCGCGGCGGTGACGTCAGTTTCTCCTTCTGTATACGTCACCTATTGAGGGCCAGCGCGGGTCACATACTAGGCACAGGTGCCGTGTCGGCGTTCAATGGGAGTCGAGCTATGATCGACTGAACGCGACTTTCAGCCGAACGCGGCGACGGGGCGCTCTTGCCCAATATGTGTCCCGCGCTGCTTTACAGATTTGTTAAAAGGAAACGGTGAAAGTTACACTAATGCAGTTTGTGTGGGTGGGTTATGCGACACGGGGTACATAATACAGGGAGCTAATTGTCTCGATAAGTCGGCTAATTAACTAAAATATGTTCATGACCTTTTTACGTAATGACAACGAACGCGTGATTCCAATTAAAACTACCTGAGCGCGTCATCGAATTCCCCTAAGTCGAACAATTTTAGAAAGATTCGGAGCGCGTGGGAAGCGCAGTGGAGCGCTAAAGTCACCACTCTTGCAGCAGGAGCAAGGCTATACCGGTACGATGACTCGCCCGCGCTGTTCTCGGGCCTTATTGTCGTCCGCGTTTTCTCACCGCTGAGCCTCGCGCCTGTTCCACGAGTGCTAACTTCACTCATAGCCTCCTATATACTGACAGAATCTGGCAGATCGCCACGAGAGGCCGCCGAAATGGAAAAGGTGGAGCGTCAGACAACGGATGAGAGGAGTGCCACGTGACTGGCGCCCCGCTGCGGCGAGACGCCGAAACACACTTCTCCCGAGCGAACAAGTGTGTTTCGGGTCCTCGCGACTGCAAGAGCTGTGAGCTGACGTCCAGGTAACCCGAGATGTGGCTCTTTGATGCTCTGTGCTACCAGATCCTCGCGCTCCCAATCTGCAACCGGGCACTCTATGGCTCCGTCGTTGAACTGCCAGGATTTGGAAGTATAGAGGAGACTATGCTTATGTGCTACCGCATAACACTCGCGCATGCGCAGTTCCTACCGGAGGGCCCGTTGTATACTTTATGGGGTCTGCAAAAGCGGTTCTCTAAAACTCTCTAATGAGCGTCCTGATACCGTGCTGTCCCTCATTCGATCGTCTTAATATGACGTCAGCGGGTTCTCGGTGTGACGCGTACGGATCCTGTGAGTAAGCTAAAGTTGAAAAAAAAAAAAAAACACATAAAAGAACAAGAAAGTTGTTTCATGGTTGTTTTTACGTTGGACAGGGAGTAGGCCGATATAGTGAGGAGGAGGTTTGAATGAGGCGGAGAAAGCGTGACGCGCACGGGACGGAATCGCCAACGGAGGCAGACTTCCAGAACCACGCGGGGATCACGTCTTCGCCTTGAACCGCACGCGGGGAAGGAGGCTCCGCCGCCGTACGTCCGGCCACGACTCCGGCCGATTATGCGGCAACCGCGGACACGAAGCGGCGGGCATTAGAGGGACAGGTGCTGCGCTCGCTTCCTTGACGGTTGCTGTACTGCAACCGCCACGCGTGTATACACAGAGATCGCACCGGTTTTGACGCGCAGCGGAAGCGAATTGCGAGAGGCCTCCGGACGTTCGTCATGTCACGCGTTGTGTATACGCTACGCTACTCGGACTCCGCTTTGTGTGGCATCCCGGAATTCTAGTGTTGTGTACCCTACGAGATATAGCTAGTCTACTCTTCTAAACATGCCTATAATAGTGCATTCAGTAAACTACGTACAGCATAATCTACCACATATACCTAGGATATATAGAACTAAACTAAGTGTACTGTACACTACGACATATACGTGCTGTAGTGCATTAAATTCTGTAGAGCGAAGCTACCACCTATAGTGTATATCTATATTATACTGCACTGAACCACCTTAGGTGTAGTGTACTCTACTGCACATACCAAGTATAGCGCATTTAACTAGGTAGAGTGACTCTACTACCTATACCGTACTTCACTACCCAGTATATCTAGAATAGTGAACTAAAGTAAGTGTAGTGGGCTCTATTACACGTACCTAGTGCTGTGCACTAAACTAGGTATAGTGTACTTTATTACTACATGAGCGGTATAGTGCACTAAACTAGGTACAGTTCACTCTACAACATATACCTATATAGTGCACTAAACTACATTATAATGTACTCGACTACATATGTTTAGTACAGTGCACTATACTGTATTATAATGTATTCTGCTAACATAACGGAAATCTGGGCTAGTTGATACGTATTCATAATATAAACAACGCGACTGGCAAGGACGAAGAAAGAGACACTGGACGAGACGAGCAGTCGTGTCGTCCAGTTTCTCTTTCTTCGTCCTTGCCAGTCGCGTTGTTTATATTATGTATTCTACTACATATGCCTTGTATAATGTACTAAACGCTGCATAGTGCACTAGGTATAGCGTACATAGACTCTCCTAAAACTACATGATACAACTCTCGGAATTCTAGAAGTTCCTCACTTGTGGAGTCAGCTTGTATTTGAGTTCTGGTTAGGTTTATGTACCAAATCCGCGTCCTGTTTCTTTGTGCCCAATTTCTCTGTAGTGTTTCAGTTCAAACAGCTCAAAAGTGACTCCATTTGGGGTCTCTCTTTGGGTGGTGTTCAGCGGCATAGCGACAAAATCGGAATGTAGGTGATATGCGATGGAAGGTTGAGGCAACCTCCTGACTTCAACACGTGGCTACGGGCCATTTACCATGTATCACTCTAAAAAACCTGCAGTGTCTGCTTTCCCGTAAAGCAGTTGGGAGAGCCAATCGCTGCAAGCTACGGAGGTAGCTCAGCCAATGACGAGGCTGAAGATATGCTTAGACCTAAAAAAAAAAACAACATGCGCTACTCTCACACAGCTATTTCAGAAGAAGTAAAGAGTGCGCGCGCCCAGCCTTGATGGGCGCTCGAGGTGCGCCCATGGCGTTGACTCCGCAGCCACAGAAAGTTGTCCAAGAATATAGCGGGGCAACTGTGGTTAAGCGCAACTGCAGCCAAGTGTGACCGGGTTGCGATGATGTCAGAACGTCGAGCTCTTATTGGCTGATAGGGGGAAAAGAAATAGTGGGTAGACCTCAAGGCATCTAACATTAAGGTATACCCCCTATCCTTCCAATCAAACTTAATCAGAACTTGGCGTCGTTCTGAGGTCGCCAGGACCTCTGCGCACGAAGCAGACGACTTGCTTTCCGAATATCTTCAGTCTCGCAGAAGACACAAAATGGACTGCTCCTTATAAGCGGCCGAAGCGGCGGCTCGGCGAGAAACGCCAGGTGCCGGACAAGTCAAACACAACCAACAAAACCCGGTATATGCCCACGACGCCCCGGGTTTCGAAGTCGTGGCCCACAAAATCGTGATCTGGCGGAATCGGCGAAATGCAATTATACAACGAGCGTCCAACCAGCCGCCTGCGTTTACCGGTCTTTACCGGGCAGCGTCCCTGTGCGAGTCTGCGCGTATAGGCTTGCCCACGTCTTGGCTTGGCCAACGTCTTGCGCACGGATAGATGTATACTATACTACCATATACCGACGCGAGACAGCCCCGCTACACGCCACATTATGGACACGCTGTTTGTTGCTGTATTATAGTTCTTGTTGTTTCGCGAAAGTGTATACGGCGGAGAAAACGCCGATCGTGCCCTCTATGACCGCAGGTGGTACGGAAACAAATACGCCGCGGCTCTGTTGTTGTTTCTTGTTGCTGCATGGAGCCGCTTGCTGCATGGCTAGACGTTCTTATTGTTTGAGCGCGGATGATTATTGGCTGGCTGTCTTTTTGTGTTCAGCCGTGGCGAGGTCTCTGTCGGAGGTATATACTCTTGTGTTCCGACAACAATGTGAGAGTTAATGTCTAATTGTCTCTCGGGGTGGCGTTATTTCGGCAGAAGTTGATGGTACTCTGAGGTCGGTGGATGGGTCGCTGTCGTTGTTGTTGTCCATCTCATGTCCAAAGTTTCGACCCGTAGAGGTAGCTTTAAAAAAAAGAAAAAAGAAAAGAAAGTATTACTTTTGCTACAACGAATTTTCAACAGCTTATCATCGCTCCGCAACCAATGAAATATCTGGATTAGGCAGTAAGAACGCTGACAAACAATTACGAAGCAAAAAGGCTTGATTCTAAAGGTGCGGTTAGAGGGACAATACATTGTGGAAATGGCGGTCTGCAGATGCTGTTTTCGGCGTGTTTCTCCCTTGTATGGCCGGCCCTGTAACATTAGCCATACAAAAACTGACCGCGGACATGTCTGGAGACCTATCTGTGGATACGTATGAGCAGTGTGCACTGTGCGTGACGTATAAGATTGAGCACTTTCCATTTAAGTGTGTTGGTTGGCACTGCATCGCTATCCTGCGTCTCACAGCGCGCAGGGGGGTGCACTTTCGACATCCGAAAGTGCAAGAACTCGGAGTCGGCTTTTTGCAGCGGCGCGTATAGACCGTCCGACGCGCGAACGACTTGGCGGAGGACTTTTTTAACGGCGAGACAGCATATATGCCTCCCACCTCCGGGCGCGGGGTGCCATTCGCGCCCTGATGATGGTCCGCGGCCGCAAAAGCCGTTGATGGGTTATGCGACCGTGTTTCCTCCCCACATCCCCGTCCCGTGATTTCGCGAGAACCATTCCTTGCTTTTCATTTTTTTTTTTTAAGTCTTCTCGTTCCGGGCCCTCCTCTGCTTTCTTCGTTTTCATCATTCGCACCTACGGAAAAAACCGAAAGCGAGCTTCTCGGCATCTTTTTTATTTATTTATTTATTATTATATTATTATTATTATTACTGTAAGATGGAGACCGTCCTTCGTAACATTATTCATATTTTCCCACAAAACAACATTTTCGTGTTTTAATATTTTTTTCTACGTTTGACTGTCATAATTCTGCGGTAATTTCATCACTCGCGCTGGTGTAGGTCCCCCTGAACACACCGAGAGCAACCTCTATAAGACCGTTGCAATAATCGCCTTATGCGCGCTGCCACCTTTGTCTATTTGGCTGTGAATCGCTTTCTGGGCATGCTCAGTAGCTCTCTTCCGAGGGGTACCAGACGACGCGCATGCGTCCACGACTCCGTGACTTGGCACTTTTTCGCCCGGGTCGTACGCGATGGATAGGTGCGTCCACCAGCGCACTGCTGACGACCAAGCCTACAGTTGCTCAAACGAAGTGCGGGCACTGCGCCTGCGCAGGAACCAGATTCGAGTGAGGTTAAAACGTCTACCCATGTGCAGTGCCGACAGCAGCGCCACCGCAGCGACGTGACGTCAGAAGGTCGAGCTGGCGTATAGCCTCTAAGGTGCCTGACGCCGACTATTGGCAGCGTCGAATTGGGCGAGCCACCTCGCGGTATAGGAGCGTCAACCAACAACGTCAACTCGCGGTAGAAACGTCAACTTCTGTCGCCACCTAGCGCCGAAGTCGTGAAACCGTTCGAGAAGAGACTATGCAGCAAACATAAGCCACCTGGATAACGAACAGTCCGTTCGCACGTCAAAAGAAAAGAGACAATTCTCCTGACTCGAGTACCTTACCTTACTACAAACGCACTCTCCGGGCACGAGTACCTTAACTTACCACAAACGCACCCTCTAGACTTGAGTACCTTACCTTACCGAGAAGGCAACTCTCCAGACTCGAGTACCTTACCTTACCACAAACGCACTCTCCAGGCTCGAGTACCTGACCTTACCACGAAAGCACCTTTCAGACTCGAGTATACTTACCTTAGCGAGAAGGCAACTATCCAGATTCGAGTAACTTACTTTACCAAAAAGGCAACTATCCAGATTCGAGTAACTTACTTTACCAAAAAGGCAACTCTTCAGACTGGAGTAACTTACTTTACCGAAAAGGCAACTCTCCAGACTCGAGCACCTTTACCTTACCACAAACGTATCTCCAGACTCGAGTACCTCACCTTACCGCAAAAGCACTCTCCATACTCGAGTACCTTACCTTAACGAGAAGGCAACTCTTCAGACTCGAGTACGGTAACTTACTTTACCAAAAAGGCAACTCTCCAGACTCGAGCACCTTTACCTTACCACAAACACACCTCTAGACTCGAGTACCTTACCTTACTACAAAAGCACTCTCCAGATTCGAGTAACTTACTTTACCAAAAAGTCAACTCTCCAGACTCGAGCACATTTACCTTACCACAAACGCACACTCCAGACTCGAGTACCTTACCTTTCCTCAAGCGCGCTCCTCGGATTCGAGTACCTTACCTTACCGAGAAGGCAACTCTGCAGACTCGAGTACCTTGCCTTACCAAAAAGGAAACTCTTCGGACTCGAGTATCTTACTTTACCAAATACGCAACTCTCCAGACTCGAGTAACTTACTTTACCAAAAAAGGCAACTCTTCGGACTCGAGTAATTTACTTTACCAAAAAGGCAACTCTCCAGACTCGAGTACCTTTATCTTACCACAAACGAACTATCCAGACTCGAGTACCTTACCTTACCACAAAAGCACTTTCCAGACTCGAGTACCTTACCTTAGCGAGAAGGCAACTCCCCAGACTCGAGTAACTTACTTTACCAAAAAAGGCAACTCTTTAGACTCGAGTAACTTACTTTACCAAAAACGCACTCTCCAGACTCGAGTACCTTACCGGTACCTCAAGCGCACTCTCCTGATTCGAGTACCTTACCTTACCGAGAAGGCAACTCTCCAGACTCGAGTAACTTACTTTACCAAAAAAGGCAACTCTTCAGACTCGAGTAACTTACTTTACCGAAAAGGCAACTCTCCAGGCTCGAGTATCTTTACACAAACGCACTCTCCAGACTTGAGTACCTTACCTTACCATAAGCGCACTCTCCGGATTCGAGTACCTTACCTCACCGAGAAGGCAACCCTCCAGACTCGAGTAACTTACCTTACCAAAAAGGCAACTCTTCGGACTCGAGTATCTTACTTTACCGAGTAGGCTGCTCTCCAGATTCGAGTACCTTTACCTTACCACAAACGAACTACCCTGACTCGAGTACCTTACCTTGCTACAAAAGCACTTTCCAGACTCGAGTACCTTACCTTAGCGAGAAGGCAACTCTCCAGACTCGAGTAACTTACTTCACCAAAAAAGGCAACTCTTCAGATTCGAGTATACTTACTTTACCGAAAAGGCAACTCTCCAGACTCGAGTACCTTTACACAAACGCAATCTCCAGACTCGAGTACGTTACCTTACATCACGCGCACTCCCCGGATTCGAGTACCTTACCTTCCCGTGAAGACAACTCTCCAGACTCGAGTAACTTACTTCAACAAAAAAGGCAACTCTTCAGATTCGAGTATACTTACTTTACCGAAAAGGCAACTCTCCAGACTCGAGTACCTTTACACAAACGCAATCTCCAGACTCGAGTACGTTACCTTACCTCAAGCGCACTCCCCAGACTGGACTACCTTATCGCGGCTCCGCATCCAATAAAAGTCAGAAAAGCGAAAAGTTAGCAGTTGTGAACGCAGAGGAAACAGTCAAGCGTGGACACGCCATTGTAATTACGCCACGTCCTGCGTTTCTTCAACTCTCGATAACTATAGCTTGTTTATATTCTTGCCTCGCGGAGAAGACATGAATCTCAGAAACGGGAAACTCGTGACGGGAACCCCGAATGTCTTCGGTCGCAGGCACGCTGCTCTCATACACCACACAAAAGACACGGCGTTCGCATGCTGACACGCGATAACAAAAGTATCACAAACAAATCTCAACCATATTTGCTTCACACATAGATGTATGCTTCGAATATCTCTGTAGACAGTTTTGTCTTGTACGACCAGTATGACAGACATACAAGAAAACAACACGCCTCGGGCAGTGTGTCTGCAAGTTGTCTTTTGCCATGTATTAGCAGTTAAACAGTTCCTTGTTCAGAGCCGCACGCACGGTCGTCCCTCATCCGATACCCAGTGTGCCGTTCAAAGAAGCCTCAGAATTCAGTTCAAGCAGAAAAAGAAAGCGTTTTTGCTCTTCTCTAAATTATATATGCAGGCCTTTAAGAGTGTTGAAAAGCAAAACTGTAACATTTAAGAATGTTTACGTCCCCTAAAACGCGTCACGCGTTAGGAAGTGAAATGGCGGGCAGTGCCGAGCAAACAAAATGGTCGCCCGTCTATATACCGTACATCTATGAGTGCGCGCGTTGTATATATGTACTAGTATTTATGTTTTCACCCTTGCCCGATCTTTCCACGTCGTGAGGATCGGTCGTGACTGGCGGGGATCGTTCTCACGGCTACCTGAAGACACGACGGAGAAAAGAAAGAAGAAGGAAAAACGAAAACGCGAAGAAACGACACGAGACCTAAGAGAACCAAGAAAAAAAAATAGACGAATGAAAAACAGCACAAAAAGAAAACGCTGGGGCGTTGTATGTTTCCGACACGATCGGGAACCGTACGGAAGGTTTTTGTTGTTAGTTTCCTTAGGATTTTTTTTTTATCGCTTCGATTCTACCTTAATTGTCGACTCCGACTCGTATACATGGATCCTGCTTAATATGCGCATAATCTTTCTTGCCGCGTTTGCGTAAAGGGTAGGAGGTGGAAACCACTTACATAAAGACGCTGGTCGTGAAGGAAGATGCGAAATCGAGCGCCATCTGTGGAGCGGCATCGCAAATGCTGCCCCTCTCTTTCTCCCTCTCTCTCTGTTACAACTCGATAAGATTCGTTTTACGTATACTTTCATACAGGCACACGGCCCAAGCTCTCGTAACAAAACCCGCACCTCATCCCAAAAACCACTTTAACCTAAAAAAAAAAAATCTGGGTTCCACGCGTTAAATTAACGAGAGCATTTGCTGAGCCCCAGCGAGGAACTGAGGAAACATTTTGACCTCCTGCAGATGTTTTCAATGTTCAATCGAAATGTCGATTAAACGGGGACCTTCTTTGCAACGAGACTGCGTCAAAGTGCGGGCACCTCGGTGGGATTCGAACCTTACACCTAATACAGCGGTCTAATACATCCTACAAGGGAGTCTGCAAACATGTTCAAAGCGTATATAAATAATACTTTTTTTTTCTTATTAGACAGCTTACAACTGTTATTCTACGTTAGAAAACCGACGTCATCGTAATGCCCTAGTCCCACCAGAACAGAAACAAACGATAGCAACAAGCCTCAAATCAGTCTTTCGCGATTTGACAGGCTCTATAGAATAACGGAGGCTATGCTCAAATACGAGCATCATGCACGCGAAGGTACTATCTTTGGCAGGCTCGCAATCATTCGTGCTTCCTTCACGAGCACGGAACGACTAAACGCCAGCCAAAGCTACCATCGCGAGCATGCTGCATGTGTTGCAGGCTTGTCGCTGTCGGTTGTTTCTGTTTGTCGCTCTAGTGAGCCCAAACTCTCGTGGGCGTACTAAAGACTCGGACCAACCGAGGTGGCGGTCATTTAAGTCTCAGTAAGAATTGTATTGGCGTCTCCCGCTCGTTGCTCGCCCTCCAGCGGCAAAAACGGGAAGCGCTCGAGTGAGGGTCCCCCGGTCACGGAGGTCACGGTGGAACTGCTCGTGATCATGGCACGCGAAATGTCATTTCCGGATGCAGACAACACTCGTCACTGTCCCAATGTAGTGCTGCGCATGCGCGTCGTCGCCACGCTCCAGTCTAAGACCAAAGTTTGGGCCCGCGAATGCGTAATGTAGAACACTCAACGCTAGCGCAAACGCACAGTGCTTGCGTTCGCTCCGTATACGCAATGCTCTCACTTCTGTTTCACCGGTTTTCAAAGCCAACGAAACGTGCTGCAGTGATGCAGACGCGCAAGCGGATAGGCGTTCCTTCGAACTGGGAGGGCTGAGATTGGCAAAAAGAAACTAATGTTCTACGAAAATTTGTAATTTTTTTTTATTTATTTATTTAAAACAAAAAAAAAAGGGGGGGGGGGGGGTGCTTGTGCCTTGAAAGGATTGATTGCGACTTTGGAAATTTTGCCGATTGCGACTTTGATAGAGCCATATGCTTTATCCACTGTTAATGTAATGTTATATGAATCTCTCAGATTGTCTAAAATGTTTCTATTGATTTTAGACTATGTTTACTTTATAACTTGTTAATTAAAATGCTGCAGTTGGCACCAGTAGGGATGGTTTGCACACTTTCAATTGCCATACTTGTTCTCGCACTTGAAATTAAGTCATAAGAAACAAATTTAGATTAGGTCTTGAAAAACTACGAATTAAAATATCTTGATTGTATCATTATTATTAATACAAATCGCGGCAACGTGGGCCCATCAATAAACGCCATGACCACAAAAATACGCCGCTTAATCATAATAGCCTTTCCAGAAAGGTTTCGTTTTGTTTTAGTTTTAACATATGAAAACATCTGACATCGTTGTCAAGATGGACGAACAGCCAAACACTAGATGTAATATGGAGTCCTAAACATCACGAGTTACTTACAAAACAAAACAAAAAGAAACACTTCTGCTGTATGACTCGATTTCCCTCTGGGTTTTTGTAGTGAGAACAGCGTTTCTTAATTTATACATTTTGTGAACATATTCTAAACTCATTATTCGTACAAATATTTTGTAATTGAATTGATTTCGTTATTCTTGTGCTGTGAAGACTGCTAAAGCAATTAATCATATAAGTACCCAAAACCCTATTAAAAGACTCGCAGTTCATTATTTCACGTGACAATTATCTGAGCGAGAAAAAGCAGCAAGAACAGGCAAATATCAGCACAGACTTTTTTCAGCACATACAACATTCTGTGTTATCTGTAAGGTGTATGAAGGACCCTGTCTTTTTTGCAAAATATTTAGAATTGCCTAGTCCAGACCCGTATGTCACAAAACAAACAAAAAGTTTCCGCGAACAATTTTGTTAGGTCAATAATTACGCTGTGACACACATCTTGAATTAGAAGAGAAACTCCAGAAATTAAATCCAAGCTAGTTTCGGTTTCATTCCTGAATTATAACGTGCCTCCCGGCGTAAATATTACGTTAAAAAGAGGTGACCTGCGTTCATAACAGCCTAGCGTCCTCGTATAAGCGGGAATGGTTCGTGTCGCTCAGTGAAGCCAGCACACTAGACAGGCTCAGCAACTGGTACACCAGCATGCATCTCCTATCCTCACTCTAACCGCCATTATGAAAAACGAGCGGCGCCACCTATACTGAATTGGAGTCACGAATAACTGGCGTGCAGTCGTGCAATCGCATACGAGGAATAAACATCCCAGGTTAACGGCAATAATCCCTGGAGAAGGGGAACAAGGGCGAAACGCAGATCTCCGAACACAGATATATCGGTGAAAATTGTACGGAAATTACCGAATCGCTCATTTATAAACTACAGTGTTGACATCAGGTACTTTTTAAAAGCCAACAAAATCCGATTTGAGAGTCGAAGTCGTCGCAAAGCACGTGTAATCCGTTACTTTCGAGCTGTAATTCGTTAAGTGCACGACTGAAGTTCGTTACCTTGTTGCAACTTCGTGGAAGCGGAACTCGACGCATTAACGAACCGTTTGGCACGTTTCTTTTTACCAGTTCCGTAGCCCGCCGCATGGGCATTTCAACATCGCTTGTTACACTAAGACAGATGATCGCTGCTTTTAAAAATTTTTTTTCTCGCCGCCTCTTTCTCTAGTTTATCCATTTTTCAAACAGAGGTGACTTCGCGTGCACTTTCGTAATTAAGGTATATTCGTTATTTATTTTAAAACTAAAATAAAATGAAAATTGCATAGAACACTATCACAAAAGAAAAGTTCCCGTTGAGCGACTCCGAAACTGCTTTTATTTTGGGGGTCAGCGTCCGAAATAGAAGCACCATTTCGGAATCTCTCCTGCCTCAAAACGTATCCCGCTATGTAAATATTCAGCCTATCTTTAGGGTTGTCTACGGCTCTGAGAGGATGCTGCTTCCCACTAATAGTCAGTTAGGTTTCCTACGACTTCACAAGCAGCGAACAGATAAACAGGTCGTACAAAAGGCCCCTTCACAGAGATAACGTCTTTTTTGGTGACTGCACAGGCATTTGGGATGAACCGAGCCCAGTTGTGACGCCACCAAAGTTGCCGATGCGATCACTCGGAAAGAGAATACATAGAGCTATTTAAATCAAGATTGAAGTGGCTACTGGTTCCCCAATAGCCACATATACCATTTACACGCCTTATCCACCAGGTTATTCAAATGCTCGAGTCTTCGCACGGAACAAGCGAGGCAACACGACTACCGATTGTTTAATGGAGGTGTCCTTACGAACGCTCAAGCGCGCGCGTATCGGCTCCCTGCGCGTATCGGCCGAGCGTGGGAAAGATATCAAGCTGGAAGTAATTCAGGACGACCTTTTGAGCGACGGCTCGTTTGTTTCGCTTTCGTATAGCCAACGACGCGTTTGACTGATCGCTGAATCACATCGCACGCTTCGCTATGGAAGTTCCGTCGTGGCTCTGAAGGATTAGAGATCTCGACAACACAGGATAGAGCCACACGAGTGTTTGTACGGTCTTGGGATACTGGCAGGCTCTCTTTTTTCTCAAAGCACGATTCTGCAACGACCGGCCATCTCTTCAGCAATCAATTCTCAGTTCGTAAGCTCATGTATATGGATCGGAAACGCATAGTAGTCGCCCAAACTTCCTTGGTGGAAAGCCAGAAAGCCACATTTAGACTGCTCGAATACATCATACACAAGATGCGATGTTCGCACGCGCATGGTGAGAGAATTGTCTGCGCAGAATTAGACTCAATCTTGTTGAAAGTATGCTTGCTTCATACATATATGTGTGTTTCGAGCATGTATGCCATACTGTCATCATGGTTCATTCTACGATTGTGCGAACTATGTCGATAAATATAATTAGTCATCGCTAATACAACCATATATAGCACAAAGAAAAAACGGGGCTGTCGTTTTACGGTGTTTGATTCGCTGCAGATTCTGTCGAAATGCGGTATAGCGTTGCTTGCCTTCTATGAAGGCTTGCTTTTCTATCCATATCGCTCTCTCTTTCTGCACTGGTGTATTTTTTGCCACATCGAGCACGGTTACTTATCACGTCGCCGTTCTGTCCAGCTATATTATGTTCAGCTCGCTCCCCTCTCCTGCGAGTCATTCCAAAGACCAGGCACATCATCCAGTGAATTTTTTTTGTTTGTTTGTTCGTGTAGGTGACATAAAGAAATACTAGCGCCTTTAAAAAAGTTAAAAGAGAAAGTTTGCGCAGCAAGTAAATCGCATTCTTCTTTCTCTATCTCTTAAAGTCTGTCCAAGAATATTTTAGGTATACAAGAGACCGTGTAAAGCACACTCCAAGACCTCGCCGATGAAACCCTTGCCCAAAATGACGACGTTCTTCTCCGCGCATGCGCGATACGTGCCGGCAAAAACAAGCCCAAGCCGAAAATGGTATCCGCCGGCTTTGCAAGCGCCCAATACCAGTCATCTTCTTTTCAGCGGACGGCAAGTTCCCTGTAATACCTGGCGACAGACTCGGACCCCGCAAACCCGTGTTAGCCTCTAATCCAGCAGCGAAGCCAAGTCGAGCCGAGTCGACCACAAATCTGCGTCCCATACCCCACATTATACACTGGTGCCCTTTGTGCATACCGGCCGCCATAGAGGCGGTAGCGGTCCATACGCACCATCTCAAAAAAGAAAAGTCGGCACAAAATGGAAGTACAACGAAAGCCTCATAACGACAGGTTGTATAACAGACGACGTTTCGTCTACCGTCCGTTTGGCGGTCTCTGGTTGTTACGTCTTTTATTTGTACAGTTGTTTTCCTTAGCAGTTCCGATGGTCGGAGAAACTCGAAGAAGGCGTACAGAATGGCGTGGGGGAGGGACAGCGGGACTGGGTCCTTTCTTTTATTTTTTGAAAAGGGGATCACAGAATCCGGCTTCAAGTCCGGTCGGTTAGCGCGCGCCAGAGTACAAGACGAGCAGACGACGCCGACGCCACGGCCGATGCGGCGTCTGCTACGGCCCCAAGCGCAGTCTGCTACGCGGTGCCGCGGGACCTCCATTTTTCTCCTAACCCTCAATCAGTGCGTGTGTACGGCCACTGCGGGCATCTATCCATTCCGGCGCGCTTTGCTCTCTTCGAAAATGGTGAATAGGGGCTAACAAACAAAGGAAAGACAGAGACCCGGTCAGAACAGGTGCTTTCTTTAAAGAGGACCCCTTTCACTCTCTTGTTTGTCTTACAGGGGGGAAAGGGGGTGGGGAGGTTACTCCGGGTTGCTGCAGGTTCTGCAGTAGAGGTGTACGAGTCGGAATTGGGAATATCTTTGGAAGTGTGAAGAGCACGCGTGCCAAAGACACGCAGAAATCATCGGACGTGCACTCAGTTAGGCTTTTATCACTTTATATTGAGAGGCAATGCAGTGCAGCTATTAAAATCGACACGAGGGTTAAATGCTTTCTTCTTGAGTACTTCTCCTTCAGTTGCGCAGAAAGTGCCTATCTGCTGCTGTTGGTGAGGGAGTATACTTTCCAGTTTAAGTTTGAAGAAGAAAATGGATAGGGCTTATTTCTATCGCTCTATATTCGTGGGTGTTGTCTCTGGTGCTGACACGAAGTCGACTGGCCGCCAACTTACCAGTACCGGGATGGTACCGCAGTGTACGTCCCGTGGTACTAGTTAAGAAGCCAAAAGATTACGTCTCGCGGTGTAGTTACACAGATTCAGACAAAGCTAATAATAGAGTACGACCGAGAACGAACTTTATTCGAGCGAAAACGTATGAGTAAACGTGATTAGCCGTAGCGCCATGAAAAAATAAAAGAAGAAACATTTAGCTTCTGTTTTTTATTCAAACTAAGAAGAATCTTTACGTAAAAAAAACGTTTACTTAAAAAAAGAGAAACTGAGGTAGCAAAAACAAAGGTAGCCATTAGACGGTTACTCAACCACATTTCTTCTTTTAGAAAGATCTAGCCGCGCATGTTTCATGTCTCCAATTATCGGTCTATCTGGGCGTCCATCTAGCCGTCTATCGGGCTTATTTAATTACATCGGGAGCGCGGCATGCAAACTGGAGTTCCGGCTCAGACGACCTCTGACACCGACCTTCGACTGCCCCGAGGCTCTTCTCGGGCAGGGAGAGAGAGGGCAGATAGACCCCAGTTTGCACGGGTCACCCCAACGATTAAAGTGGCCGCCAGCAACCCCCCTCCTTTCCCTATAGCCTCCTCTCCCCGTTTACCTGTTCCTCAGCCCCCTTTCCACGTTGGTCCTTTCACTCTCGGTCTTCGGAGACGGGAGCAGACGATACGACGACCGAGAATACATATATACGTCTGCTAAGCTAGAGGGACACTTCACCCTCATTGTGGGGTGCGACGGAATATATATAGTATATGTTTCCAGAATTTCATCATTCGAGAGTTCATTCGAGGCACAGAACGTATGGTTTAAGACGAGTGCATCAAAAGTTCTACTCAAACCAGGGTGTGCATAAGTGGATGGTTGGGTGGATTATGGATGGAGCTGCTAAAACCTTCGAATCGGGCGGTGAATTACGCCACCTAGCGGTGCTTCTTTCCTTTTTTTTTTTCCTTTGTCAGCTGCTAACATACATATTAAGATTAAGTCATCTCTAGTCCCCGGCTCCAAAAGCGATAATAAAATGCTCGGAATGCACCACGCCCTTCATTTCTTAACCTGTAAATTACTGTAGTGGCCGCCACAAAAAAAAAAAAAAAAAAAAATCTTTTAAATCGGAGTTTGATTGGCGGTGATGTCGGACACAGGTGCCCCGAGGTTTCCTTAAATTAATTCTGCGTTGCCGGATTCGGTGCATAGACTGGCTTCTGATAAGGGCCTGCTGTCCCCGGGCTCTTTAATTGAGACAAAATAAATAGTATATATGTACTCGTCAGTATTATGATAAAAGACGCGTGTCATCGTAAATTGTAACCTCCTCTAAACTAAAAAAAAAAAAAATAACTTTTGAAGGCGCGAGGTGTAGCTCTCGAACCTTGGATGATCGCTTTTTCGAGCAATACTTGGCGTTCACGCTCACTGCCTTAGTTCCTTATCTGATATAAAGCGCGACCATAATAGCTTTTTTACTGCTCTCGTCCTGCAAGGAAAAGAAAACTGGGAGCTTCCAGTTTCCGTTGGTGTACATTTGTCGCTTTTTATTCGTCCGAGCTAGAAACACGTGTGGTTTGCAGTACTTCATAAATAAAAGAGGAAAAATATATATATTGGCTAATCTTTGGTACCAAACGCCGGAAAAGTGTGCTCTGTCTTAAAGAGGCACTGTCAGGTCAAAATCTTTTTTTTTTTTTTAAATTTTATTATCCGAAACGATTGGAAACGATACCTTGGCATTACCCTCAAAATTCGAAACTTGTATTTGAGAAGTAAAAAAAAAAAAAATTCCAAAAGCCGAATTTGAAGTTCTTGCGCGATCCGCGGCAGTGCAGTGACGTCAAAGATTGAGTCGTCCTGCAACTCGAGTTTCTCTTACAGCTCCGTGACGTCTTCGCCCGCGTCTCGCGATCAACCGCTCAGTGCGTGCTCCTAATCGCTGTGAGCAGACATCGCTTCATTTCCGAGTTCGAAGTTCTTTTAGGTCTCTTTCAGTGATCTCAAATTCTTTAAAACGGTATGTGGTCGAAGAGAACGCGCAGCGGACTTTTGTGAGCGACGTGAAGGGCCACGTCGTGCCGGTTCTGCGTGAAAGGCTGCCCCGGCGGAGTCACAACCGAAACTATGTACACAGACACCAAACCTGGTTGTTTGGACCGTTTGACGATTTTCTTCTCGACATCTGAGGGGCCGTCGGGCACCTAAAGAAGAGAACTTCGTTTGATTCTCCGACTCATCGATCATCCTCAGTGCTACATCCGTCGACCGCCGCCATGTTTTCCGAGGGAGGATAAAAAGCCAGGAGGCGACACCACTCTAAACTCCAATTTTCGGTATTAAAAAAAAAACAAAAAAAAAACGGCCGTAGTGCGTTTGGAATTGCGTTTAGAAACATGTTTAACGAATGCCGTTATTAAATATTATCAAATGTCACTTAGAAAGCTTCTAAATTTCATAATAAATTACGTCAGAAATAAAAAGAAGCGAGGAAATGAGGAGCGAGAGAGAAAGGTGCCAAAAATTAAAAATAAAAAGCATGCGCGCGGGCGGTAACTTTTTTTTGTGTGTGTGTTGTGGTATATTTTTGCGTGTTTATGACTACAACTTGCATCGTCTTTTACAAAAAAAAAAAAAAAAAAAATAGCGACCTTCGGGGTGTCAATACTCCTTTAAGCCGGGGTCACAACGCTAAGACATCGTACAAAAAAAAAAAAAAACAATCTGCAGGCACTGACTGTCTGAGGCGTGTTTGCTCCTCGTACGGCGGTCCTGTCAAATTGCTAAAAAAAACACTGTCTGCAGAGAGGTTTGAAGCATACTCATATGTATGAAATAAACATTTTTCGATCAATGCTCGCAAATAATTCAAATATTATGTCCGCAGCGAGTCCCTTCTCTTTTCTATGATGCATGAGCACTGGGACTGCTGCTTGTGGGAGGAGCACTGAGCACACGAGTCACCCAGAGCCTAGAGTGAAGTAATCCTGAAATCCTCTATTTCCGGATAGCCTTGACCAGTTTGTTCTGGGATTCCCAGACTTGTGTGACTTGGTTGCACAAGATGGAAATTAGCGGTTTGGTTAGAAAAGAAACAAAACAAAAACATCAAAAACAACAGCAACCAAATCAAGCATGCAGACGGAAACAAATTACATGTTGCGCCGAAGATGTGTCAGCGATCGCCCATTCCGTTTAGTGTATGCAATACAGGCACGAGGAGCTACAGCCACAGCTCTTTCAATACTCGAATGTATAGAGTTCCTATATATAGCTATACCTATACGGTAGCAGAGTTGCGTATTCAGCCTCGGCGGGTGGCCGTAGCGCCGGCTTTCCTGCACGGCCCCGGATCCTTTGCTCGTCACGTGACTGAATTCGGCGAATAGCGGCACCGCGCGTGCCGCCATGCGTGAAAGACAGAAAAGGAGGAGAAGGAGGTGGAAGCAGGAGAACACATGCCTGGGAGCGTGCAACGTCGGCGGAGCGACGGTAGCGGTGACTTTCCTGCACGGCGCTGGATGCCTTGCTCCTCACGTGATCGATCTCGGCGAATAGCGGCGTGGCGGCACGGGAAAATCAGATGCGCAACCTTCGGTGGAGCATATCGAGGAACTGTACTCGAATCTAGCCTGCTGTGTCATCGAGCCGGACAAACTACAGCAACTGAAATTACAGTAAATCAAGTGTTTGTCCCCCTTTTCTTTTTGCGTTCCTCAATTCTCGTGGTTTTGAATGAAGATATAATAAAAAAGTAAGCAAACATTGCCTTTAAAAATATAACCGACTCTTTTTTCTGTAGCTTTTCGCGCCACATTTTGTAACACGCGTTAATCGAGTATGAAATCGTCCGCCTGAAGCACGCCCGACGTTGAAATTAAGAGAACAACTAAAGCAGTAAACAGAAACAAGAAACCGATTCGGCGAAATAGCGCTGCAACTAAGTCATCCTCGAAACGGGTTTCCAAAGCGACAGTGCGTGTGCCTACTACCTGTGCTAGGAGAGTATACACGCATGCACTCGAGTGCAATAACGTGCTCTGCGTGCGTGCCGGTAATAATGCCGAAGCGGGCAGGCGAAAGAGTATACAGAGGGGAGGGCGCGCCCAAAAGTTCCCCACCCAGCCGCTGGGGGGCGGCACCGAACGCCCTAACAGCGGCCGTCCAATAGGGCCCCCGTTTCATTCGGCACTTTATCCGCTTCATTCACTGTTTGTTTTTCCTCCATCCGTGTGGGTTGCGCGCGTTCTGATATCGAGGCTGTCCTCCTTTCGTTCCGATGCTGCGGGGCGGCAAGACTGGGAGGGGGAGCGAGCGTGGGCTGGCGCGAGGAGTGCCTCTAGTCCGTTTTATGTTCCGTACTTTTTTTATTATTTTCTTATCATGCCGAACTGGTAAAGCGTAGGTCTTGAAATGGGCGGCGGTCGATGTGCCCCGGGTATTAATGCGAGCGAAACGCGAGGCAGCAGTGTTCGCGTGCAAGTTCTCAACTTAGTACTGAAGGGTGGCATGTCAATCTTTACCCGACTGCTCCATTGGTGACTAGAAGATCACCAGGGGTCACTGTTGCAATTCTCTTTTTTAACACACAACCGCGCAGAATTAAAGAAATAATATATATATATATATATATATATATATATATATCCCCACTTCCGTGCTTGGACGACAATCCACGCTGGGGACGATTCCCATCTTCTCGGAACTGGAGTCCGTGCACTCGCACCTCGTGCTGGTTCAGTTATCAAAAGGTTATTGCGTTACAGCGTTTGCAATAGCTTAATTCGATCGCGAGCAGAATGTTATAGGAGCGAATGCTCACAAGCCGATAGGAGTGCGCTGCGAGACGCGCTGTATAAGTCGCATCATGATGACGTCAGAAGGGAAGGGGATGTTGTAAAAAGAAAACGGAAATCATAACGGTGCGAAAAGGAGACAGACGACTATAAACGGAAATGATCCAGTCGTATTCGTGCACGTGTCAAATTTACAGACGCAAACAACTCCAGCAGATATTTTTTTTTAACTTTTATACGGCGAAGGTGTGGTGTTGTAGAAAGTGAACCCTACGACGAACTGGAAGTAACAAAACACTTTTTTTCTCCCTCCTTCCACAGTGTTCCGGAAACATGACGTCATGCCCGAGGTTCCCATGCTGCACTTCGGTTTCTCCAAAGTGAGTGGAATTTAGTTTCGTTTGCTTTGCGAGACAAAGGGTTACACGCCGTTTCTTCGGCTGTTCCCGCAATCCTATTGGCTGTAGAGAGCGGTAATGAGATGAACGGTGCACGGGCCCTGCGGTTTTTGAAGCTCCGCAGTGACCACCCTATAGTAGCGCACTAAGTTTTGTGAATGGTCCTTAGGATGCCCTTAGGATGTAGCTAGCGTTCAGTGGGGACGTCCTGTGGGCGGGTTCATATAGGACGTCCCCAGAACGTTAAGACATCCTAAAACACCCTAAAGGACGTTTCACAGAACTAAGTGTTCTACCATATAGTGCATGTCCTCCACCATTCTGAAGAGGAAAAAAAAAACTGTAATCCGGCCTCCGGTAAATACAAACTGTTACTATAAAGAATACATTATAATCGGGTTATGCAACTGCAGAGCCTGGCAGACACGGCGAGTCGTTTATGGGTGTCATCGATACCACTTTAGAGACCGACAACCATCCTATAAACCGACGCAGTGTTTACAGACGAGCCCATGTTTGTGCATAAACCAGATTCGCGTGAGGTAAAGCTTCTGCGCATGCGCAGTGCCGACGGCAGCGCCACCCCAGTGGCGTGTGACGTCAGAGAGTTAATTTGGTGTATAAATAAACACTCGCTCGTCAGATCGGCACGCCTGACTCGTCGACCGGCACCTCACACCTCAAAACACGGCGATTGATTCGAACAAATCAAACCACATGCATTAGCTAAAAGGTGAAAAAGTCGGCCCTTCAACACGTGGCAGCCGGAACGAATGAAACGCCTGTCAGTCATCCTAAACCAGTTTTACGCCTCCAAGTTCGATTACGAGTCACCTCCCCTCGAACCTTCCCCTAAAACGCAGCCACGATAAATGCGCGCAGAATGGCAAACTTGGGCGCAGATCGAAACGCGTGCGTCTGCTGAGACGCCCGTAACAATATGGGTGCGGGCTGCGTGTGTGTGTATATATACTAATTATAACTTCGCAGCCTGCGGTTTAACCGAGTCACGTACACTTGTGACCTGTCATTACCTGCTCCCGTACCCCACTACACCACCCAACCGTGGCCCCATCGACCTCTCTAAGCCAGGCTGAAAGCAACAACAAAAAGCAACAACCGAAGCAACGGAGAAAACGTTTTAAAACAAAGGAAGAGGCTCGACGATCGCGAGCGTTGATTATGGGTTGTCGCGGTCAACCTCAGACTATGTAGGTTTATTGCTTCAAGTCAGCAGCTTTATGGCTTGCCGTATGGGTCCCCGGCCTTCCCGTAATCATCTTGAGGTTTCTCGCCTTTCGCGGTGCTTCCTTCGTTTTCTTTTTTTTTTTTTTTTTTAAGTTTTTTTTTTTGGGGTTACGGTTGCTCGATTTTCTTCGTTTCCGTACAACGGCAGCAGACGAGCTGCGATAAGTGTGTCTATGCTCTCCAATTTACACACAGGTGCATTTGGTTTCTTTGTCATGAACTCAAGAAAGATACAATAACTGTGTTTTCAGTAGGGCTATATTAAAACACACACACACGGACATACACACACACACAATTTGACTGCTGGAATAAGTTGTTGTTAACAGCCAGTAAAAATTAACCTGACGGAAAAACAAAGAAAAAAAAATGAAGAAAAACATTAGGACGTCAGGTGACACTTTAAAACACACCTAATTAGATTCGGCTATTCTGTTTTCTAGCAGCACTCACATACGTTCTATACTAACTTAGCACCAAAATCTCAATGTTCCCCCCCCCCCCAAGAAAAAAAAACAAAACAAAACAAAAAAACAATGAAGCTGTTTTGGAGTATAAGGCTACAAGGCCACGCGCGGCTAATGTTTAATTAAAGAAGGAAAAAACAGCAAAAGAAGTAGGGGGCGACACTTTAGCTCCCTAAAGTATCAACAGCCACACCGAGCTCCATAATCTTCAACAGGTTTTTCGCGCGACGAGCGATGCGTCACGATGTCCCCTTCCTAATTGCCCTCCCGTTATTAGATTAGAACCAACCTTCTTCCTGAACCGCCCAACAACAACAACGTCAAAGCAGCGTCGTGTGTCTCCAAACATGCTCCGCCATTCCCCCAACCTTCTTTCCCGCTCCAGGTTTGAAAAATGACCTCTCGCAAAGTAGCTATAGCGCGTTCCTCGTTGTTACACTTCTTTGATTACTATTGAATCCCTGGCGCCGTTTATCCGTCTTCGTTCGAACGTCGTACAACTAACGACCCGACCTTCTGCGTTCCAAAGCTCGCACCCCACTATGTTTTTTTTTTTTTTTTTTTTTAATTTATAGATTTGTTCTAGGCTAGAAGCTCTGACACGTATCTCTATTCACCGTGGGATCCGAGCGAGCACTCACGTACGCGATCTATGCTATAGCATATAAAACACCCGCCAGCAGAACGCAAGCTCGGCACCTTTTGTGTCTCGGAGGGGTTCCAAATTGCGACTAAATTACGGTGAGCGAATAAGAGGCGAAGATTCTCTCCCCACCCCGAGGGTATAGCTCAGACGGAGGTTCCCGGATGACAGAACAAAACACCTTCTACACCCCCCCCCCTCCCCATTTCTCTTTCTCTCTTTCTCTCTTTCTCTCTCTCTCTCCACCCCTCCTCCCCCCGCTTAGGGGTCGAACGAAATGCGTCAAAAACAACCCATAGCAACGACTATACTATAAACGCGATAGCGGTAGAAGCAAGCGAACAGACGAATCTTAAAACAAAATCCCTAATAGCTAGCAGGCATGACAACAATACGAGAGGGAGGAGGTGGGGAAGGGAAAAGACGGTACTGACCTCTGACCTTTCCGAAGGTCTGCGATGTGGCGGAGCCCGCATTAACCTCTGACACTCCGGGCCGTCCCATCGCCATCGCTGTAACGCGATGGCGGACGCGGCTCTCGTCTAACATGCGCATGCGCGGCGGAGCGGTGATCCGCGCGTTATGTAATGCCCCGTGTCCTTAGGCGGTGTTATGGTGGCCGCTCCGCCAACCAGAGGAGAATGGGCTGTTATTTACTTTGTACGCAGCTGCGCCATCTTTTGTTACCTTACCGGTCATCGACCGTTGGATGTTTGCAAAAAGAATGCCGGCTAATGGCTTCGATTCGTTTTCATAATTCGGAGGGTCGGCCTGTCATTAGATCATCGCCTGGTAGTTCCGGTGTGATGAATTCCAATGTGGTCATTCACTATAACAATACAGTTTATGCTGTCCGTAGGCATGCAAGATTATCGCGAATCCATTAGTGCGCGATGATTCCTCATAAAACCGCCAGAGCGGCTGTTATTTGATAATCACAGGAACAGCCTCCGTTCCACAGCGAGGCTTATTGGCATTTGAATTTAATAATTCCGAAACGGTCGGTACTGACATAAGAGCAAAGGGTTGGTTAGGATAGGGCCAGCTTGAACTGGGGAGACGGAAAACGTAAAAAAATCAGAGATAGAAGAAAGAGACCGAGATAGAGATCTCTGCCTCCATTTTTATCTCTTCTAAATCTGTCTCTCCCTCTCTTCTATCTCTATCTCTGTCTCTTTCTTCTATCTCTGATTTTAACGGGTTTTTTTTTTTTTTTTTTGCTCTCGCAAGTTTGAGCTAGCCCGTCACCAAGGAGTGGTCTGGGCAATCAATTAATTAAGCACCAGAAAAAAAAAAGGCGCTGGGGCAGAAGCACAGGGACGACGAAAGACCAAAAGAGGACAAGGCGCCTTGTTCCATGTTTTTTTGGCCCCCCTCCGTCCCTGCGTCTCTTTCAGTGCCGCTTTCCAGTACGGGACGTTGTATAGGCTCGAAAAAGTCGGTCCCTACTAAATCCGCAAAAAAAAAAAAAAAAATTAAAAAATCGTGTCTCCTGTTGGACGGCTACGTCCTTCAAAGTCTTCCGTCACACGTAACGTCGTTGACGACGGCGATGCACATCTTCCAGCAACTGGAAAGTCTCGTCGTCGTCGGAACCTAATCGCAGTGAATACTGCGGTGCGGACAATTTTTTGAATGACCAATGTAGAAACATGCCTCAGGCTGCAGACTTTCTTTTGTATGATCTATTTCAAGTTCGACTGCATGTGAATGCCTCCTCTCCCCTCAACCTGGTTTCGTATACAAAAAAAAAAAAAAAGTAGAGTAGTAGAGCATTTTTCTCTTTGCCGATGCCATGGAGAGCTCGTCAAGAAAGGCAAGATGGCCTTTTACTCGCCGTGTACCATACCAGGATCCAGGAGTCACGCGACTCATCCCGCACCAAGATAAGGACGGCCCCTCCACCAAACAAAGCGCGTATTATAATTCCCTGGCGTTTTATACGGCTTATTTATTTCTTGCTCTCTTTTTTTTTTTTTTTTTAAGAAAAAGGGCGGCGAATAATTCACTTCGAAACAACGCCAGGTACAGCAGTAACAACAACAACAAGAGCAAGAAAGGGCAACAGGACCGGCGTCGTATAAAGGCGGAGCGAAATTGAGCCCCCTCCTTTCAGTAATTGCTCGCCAAGAGGCGTATGTACAGCGGCGAACGTGAAGCTGCCCTCGCCCAATCACGACCCCAGATCACGACTCGCGCTGGCGATATGCTACGTGTATCCACCGGCCGACACCGCCGCCACACCGCAACGCACGTAAACCCCCCTCTTTGTTCGTTATTGCTGTCGGTGTTGTTCTTATGCAGCTTGCGAGGAGGGCTGTATATCAAGCAGAGACGCCGCCCGCTTTGTCTGTGGCTATGGCTACTGCTCTGCTTTTTTGCTGGTTACCTCCTCAATTTCCTCTGCTCTTCTTTTCTTTTTTTCTTTTTTTGTTGACGTTTACGGTGCCGATCGGTGTCTACTCGTACACATTAAAGAAATGTTGGAACACAGAGCAAATTCACCATGTCGCCCCCCCCCCCCCCCCCCCCAAATAAAAAGGGAATTGTCAATGATTTTTGAATTAGTGTCGAAAAAAAATCATAGCGAATAACTAAGCTTGAAATAAGATTAGGCAAAAATAAATGCGATATGCGCAGAGTTCCACTTGTTGATTGTCCCCGCGCACACTGCAGTTTTCGGACCTAAACGTACGTCAAGCTGCGTCAATCGCAGAGATTTTTTTTTTTTTTTTTCCGCCGTAAGTGGTTGTTTTCGTGTTCTGCGGGAAAGTGAATTCTCCGGCTTTTTCTGGTGTGCATTCTCTTTGTGACGTAACGACAGGCTATGCTGCACAAAATAGCGTCGATGTGAGCAGACGCGGTTTCCTTTTTTTTTTTTTTTTTTTGAGAAGTGGCAACGCTTGCACATGTTTATAGATGTGATGTGATGGGACAAATTCCCCCGTTAATCTAAATATTTCGTTCTAAATATCTTAATAGCATTGCTCCCAGCCCTAAGCAAAAGTAATACGTGCTCTTGAAGCGTGCTGGCAATAATGACAGATTTTTCCCCTATAGAGCTTTTTTTCAAATCAGTGTAAGTCTGCTATCGATGATATATCGATGTTTGCGAATGTTAATATCAATAACTAAATATGTGGAGCTTTCATAAAATTTCCAGATATGGAGTCTACTTGTGACCACCGCCTCAAAGTCGTGCTTATTTTCATGTCCGAACCATTCCTCACTTAAATTGGGATTTCTCTAATGAAATAATTTATATTGAAGTTAAGGTGATAAAAGAGACTAACTTGCAGAGACTTCCTAGAAAACTAACTGAAAGTCAAGAAAAATAGTTCTAGTTCAAAACTTATGTATTTCTCTGTCCTTTAGGCCTTTTTCCGCAGTTAGTCGCCGCCTCCTCTCTGCACACCAGGAATGGTTTTTGGTGACCAAGAAAACTTTCGAAAACTAGTGCACCTCTGTTTTTGTTTTACAAACGAAGGCAAGACAGAATTATGCCGTGGTGCAGTCAAAACGTTGGGTCATTATCTCCGGTCTGTTATGTATAAACCGCATGTAAGCGCTTTGACGAGAGACGAGTCAAGCGACGGCGACACGCTGGTTCAGTCGCGCGATGAAGCAAACCGCATGAAAGCGACGGGAGCAAGCAACCAAGGCGATGAGTGACGTTTTCTAGAAATCCAAAAACCGAGCGACGCGACGAGCAACAGTGAGAAACCTCCGTCGCTCGTCGCTGACTCTCGTCGCTTATGCCGTCTCTCGTCTCATCGCTCGCCAAATTGCTGGCATGCGGTTCCGTCTTTAGTGACCACTGGCATATGGCACGACTTAGGCGCCACCAAAAACGACGGACGGCCACGTCTGCTACTATTGCGCATGTGCAATGGCGACCCCGAAAAGAAGCCCATTTCTTCACTATTGGGTATCCAGCATTTTCGTATAAAACCTAGATGCCAGCTTAAGTTGTGCATGTTAAGAATAAGCAGGTCAGTAGATTTTCACTATATTACGCTCTTTCGCGCGTGAGTTGACATGTGGTGGCGCCATTGTGCAAAGAGCCCCGCACCATTTCCGGTTCTGAACTAGACGGCGGGTTTCGCGGTATTTTCGAAATCACATATTCACGCTATCTTCTCGAAATGGCCACTTATAGCACTGTCAGACTTAATTCACTCTTATGGTAAAAGAACGACGAGTAAAAAAATTAGGAAATATACGTGAACCGGAAGTGTGCCGAGGCTACCCAGTAGGTGGCGCCACATGAATTTGTTTGCAAACACAGAAATGACGAATATCAGTTTCAATACTACGACAAACATACATTTTAACCCGTGTCACTCCAATTCGTCTTCAAGATCAATCGGTTTCTACTCAGAAAACGAGGTTACGTTTTTGCGATGCTTCACTGCAGACTACGGTGACATGCGGTAGAAGTTCTAAGCACAGCTTGTCTTCTCTGAAGGCTTGCTTCTCTGCCCAGCCGAACGTCGCCCTCTCTTGCCTCCGATACCTCTTCGGCACGTCGAGTGCGGCCATACTCAGCACGTCGCCGCTTCAGTTCAGCAATCTCCTCTTCAGTTCGTTCCTTCCTCTTGCGAGGCATTGTAAAGTGGACTGCGGCGCACCCCGTGAGCGACGTGCGGGCGACAAGGAGGAGAGAACGGCACATAGCGTGCCGCACACCCGCACATGCGCACATTAAGGAGGGCACTGAGGGCATCACGTGTAATTCACTCCCCCATCGCATGCGCTTCGATGTAATACGCGGAATGTTTTAGGGACGTGAGGTAAAGAACCGTTACCACATTTAAAACCATTCATGCAACAGAGGATGACTATGCAGAAAACTTCCCACGGTCCTACTTTCTCACAGCCCGCTACGAGAGCCAATCACAGCTGTGTATACAGAAGGAGCTCGGCATATGACGAAAGCCGATAAAGCCGTCTCGACCTAAATGTCAACGGGACGTGAGCATACGAAACGTGATGATCAGTGTCACATCGCAGACGTGTTCTATAGGTCGAAGCGTTTTTTGTCAGTCTCTTCGTTCATCGAGTTCACCATGTGGTCGGCCTTACGAGTGTCATGCAGAAAAAACAAACGGGCGGGCTTCATTCTTTTTTTTTTTTCTTTTTTTCAGGGTGCAGAACAAAGGAAAGTGAAATCAGTCACGTGTGCATACACTGCCGCCGTTCGGTCATATCGCATCCCGAGACAGAACCGCGCATTGTTCGCCGATGATGTAACTCTCCGCAATTTTCGTCGAGCCAAACTTCACCGTCAGCGCCCACACCGAAGACAATCGTGAGATCGCGGACTCGGCGCACTCTGCAAGGCGCCTCCCACACATTGCGAAGGAGTCCACACTAACAGGATTCACGTAAACCGAAAACTGAAAACAAAAACAGAAGAGAGGTTGAACTGAGAGAAAGGGAAGGTGATCGGCGGCGGATGTCTCGATGACTTTACTGCGTCCAACAGCGCTTCTGCCGTCGCCTCCCCTTGCTCCAGTTGTGAAGAGAACGGAACGCAGGTGCTAGTGTGTCTCCTTTAACGCTCCACCGTAAAAGAGACGGCCATCGGACGTCGTAGTCGGTGCGAGGTCCTTTGGAGATAGCGTCGGATCCGAGCGTGTTCAATAAAAAAGGGACCCTGCAAGGGCGTGCTTTACGACGCCCGGATGACGGCTTATAGGGCCGGCAGGGGCTCGCGTGTGAAGCTGTCCTCATCGATGATCCTGCACTAAAACGGAAGAGCGCCGCGCGCTCAGGGAACACCGCGGTGCCTTATGACCAGGATATGATTGGCATTCCTCGGGGTCTTCGAGATCAGTCACGCGATCGAGCTGCTACGACCCGCTACGCTATGGGCGACTCCGTGACCCCTGCATCCCTGACAAAGGTCCTGGTGCAACTCATGCGTCTATATGCTTGTTTTTGGCGATGGCATATGCTGGAGTCTGTTGGCAAGTTTTTTGCAACAACTTTGCCATTTGCAACAACATAAGCCTGCCGCCAGAGCAGGCACGCAGCCGGGGGGTGGCCTATGGGGCCCGCCCCCCCCCCCCTCCCCCCCCCCTCCCCCCCCCCCCGAAATCTTCCATTTCGCTGGAACCTCCTCTCCCCCTCCCCCTCATACAGCATTTTGTCATGGGCGCCCCCCCCCCCCCCCCCCCAAACAAAAACCTGGCTACGTGCTTGCGCCAGAGCATACAGTTCAGTTCGCAGTGAAGTGCTACACTGCAATGCGTCTTGCCGCAGTTCTAAACTTTGCATCCTCTGCAGGCTCGCTTTCGTAGAGCACGCCTGAATCGAAGAAAAGTGATCGAGCTCCTGGCATGGCATCTATATCCCTTTGGCAGTAGAACAATGCCGACGAAGATGTTAGCATATACGGTGGTCGGGACTAGGAAAATGCCAGTCGCATGAAGTTGAGGACACTATGGCTTATTGCAGGATGAGCTGACCCTAAAAGAACGACTATATAGTATTGATGAACGACGATTTCTTTGTTCTGCAATATGTGCCGTTTCAAGGTCACATGCCGGACATTTTTCTCATTACGCCCAACGGTTCGGTTCAAGCTGTAATTATAGGGAACGTCTAGGAATAAATGCCCCATGAAAACGAATGATTTGAAGTATGACTTTGTGAAGAAGGTGACGCAAAACTGTCCACGAGGTGCGTCAACAGTGGGTGTGAATTGAGCGGCTCATCTTTGTTTTTTTCGTTCCCTCGAATTGCAGGCAATGAGCGGCTTCCTGATGATGATGACGCAAAATGGCAAGCTGCTCTACATCTCCGACAACGCGGCAGAGTACCTGGGGCACTCGATGGTGAGTTCCCTCTTCCGTTCCATTATCTGAGGATCTTCATACTTCAGAAAACTCCTCGGAGGTTGTGTAAGTGGTGAAAATTTTGACGCTAGTTTCTGTGCACCTCTAGCTATTATTTGCACGATAACGGATCATGAACTCTGTCGTGTTTTCCAGGCATATAAACCGGTTTTCTCGCGCTCTCACTGCTTAGCCATTTTTGTATTATTCGGGAGCGGTTAATCCCCAATATGATTTACTCTATCTGAGTGTATCTTATACCGATTTATAGAGCAATACAGTGTGCAGTGAATGAAAATGTTAGCTGATGTCAAAAGCCCGGCTATTGTCGGCTCGACATGATGGCCTGAATCCTGATTCCGTCGTTAGGCTAGTCTGGGTCGGGCTAGTTACGTAATGTTCGGTAGGTATAGGCTCAGACAGGGCTAACCTTCTGTTGGGTTAAGCTGAACTGTCGGTAAACGAGAGCATCGCTAACAGCGAACTTCTAAAATGTTAACTCGCATCCGCCCTTAGCCGAGGCAACACCGCCTAGAAGAATCAAAGTCTGTGAGCGGCCTCCGCTACCCCCACGTGACGCTATCAAACTCTGATGGTACAGAGTCTGATGACGTCACTGAGTCATCAAACTCTGATGACTCAGCGATCGAGCCCGAGTCTGCGTCCTTCGACGCATTGTTTGAAGAAGAAAGCTCAGCCGACCGCTGACACAGTGCTTGTGTCCAATAGACTCTTCCAAAAATCCCTGTAAGTAACACTGCGCGCGTTGCAATATGGGACGTCTTTTTGTCGTGGAGGACTGGCATGGTTTCGATTTCAATTGACCCGTTGACGAAGTAGTGCATTTCAGCACCGCATAAAATAAACTTAGCGCTCGGTCCCACTGCACCCCTTCATCTTCGCGAGAGTCCCCATTGAAACACGGACCTCCAGCGGCCGCAAGGACCTGCTGCAGGCTTAGCGAGGAGTAGGAGTAGGGCCTTTCTTATGGCCTGGCTACCGCACCAAAGGGCAAAATGACTCTCCCGGCTCACGAATAAATTAACAAGCCCATTGAGGAGAGAATGTGGAACAAGGTGACTGTTCCAGTATATCCATCCCTCCATGTGCCTTGGTAGTCCGGTTTACATAAAAACAAACTCTGGCACGTCAAAAAAAAAAGTACCCATTTTATTTGTATTGGTAAGCAACACTTACAGCCAACACCTACAGGCAACGCCTGGTCATGGCGGAATGTTGTGAAGCAGGCACGTAGCCAGGATTTTGTTTCGGGGAGGGGGGAGAGGAAGCCCCAGCAAAATAGAAAATTTCGGGGGGGGGGGGGGGGGGGGGGGCGTGCGCCCCCCCCCCCCCCTCCCCTGTTTCTTGGCTACGTGCCTGTTGTAAAGTAAGGTTGACTACTCGAAACTGAAACTGTGGCCAAGGGATTTCTAAGATGCTTTGCACGGCACTACGCCGCTAGTTTCGCGTCGAATTTTCGAGAGATCTATTCGCGACTGTGCTCGATTTTACTATCGGTACGTCGAAAACTCGAGTGCACGGGCTATGATTATAATTCTGCGGTGGTGTTGGCTGAAGAAGAATTGGCGAAGATAATCCCACTCCACAATACGTGACGTTTCTTTCATGGCTCTTGCCTTTTGGTTGCTCTCCAGACATTTGCAAGTACGGCCTATGGTCGAGCATTGCTGAGGCTGTGGGTACGCCTCAGCAATACTTGACTATCAGACGATACACCACCACCAGAAGCAATATGGCGGCGGTCAGAAGCCGTACCTGCAAACGTCCCTTTTGAAAGCCCCACCAAGCAACCTTTGAGGTCGTTATGTCTAGGACACAAAGCGTCTAATCGGATCCAAGTCTTCAAATGCCGACGCACACCTCGCGTCCAGTACAGACCGTTTCTTCGTCACGGACGCCATGTTGAATTTGGACGTGAGTTGGGGCAAAATAGCAAATCACTTTACTTGTCGATTGGAAGGCGCTAGAATTCAAGGGGATCGTTCCAATGGGTCTACTTTTTTTTTCTATAAACTATATATATATTTTATTTTAATTATAGTTATGCTTAAAGGAATGCTGAACCGGAATTCAGAGCTCACAACACGAGGCTGGAGCGATAGGCGGAACGCTGCAAAATTCAGAAACATCACTCATCCCGCGATATATCTAACGGATGGCCGTGCTTTTTGGAAAACAAGTGCGCGATTGAACACGGCCGACGGGGCCGACGGGCACGACGGGGCCGACGAGACCTGTGACGTCGCGATTCTCATTCCTTCTCTTCTTCGTCTCATCCCCTGGAGGAGCAGGTGAACTGAAGCGAAAAGAGGAGAGACGCGAGGCCGCTTCCCCTCATTCTCAACTGTTCGAAAGGAATTGTTACGTCACACTCCTCGCTCGATCGCGCCTATCTTTTACGAAAATGCGGCCATCCGTTTGAGATATCCACGACGTATGAGTGATGTTTTGGAGTTTGTAAAGTCCCGTTCAACGCTTCTGCGGCCTTTTATTGCGAAATCCAAATTTCGGTTCACCATCCCTTTACACAATTTACTTTATTTTTTGTCGCCCAACCAAACTACGTTATATTTCAATAAGGCAACCGTCACACGAAGACGGTCTATACTACTAGCTCAGAGTGCATCTCCAAACGATGGTGGACTCGTATAATTCGCGTAGTAGCTGGCGCACACTTTCAAGAAGACTCTATTGGCGCACTTAAAACTAAACGCGACATTAGACACCACAAGAGTGAAAAGAGACACACTTGAGTCGTTTCCCTGGGAATCACTTAGTCGACACGTCGCGCACGGTTGGCCAACACGCCACTTTATCCGCGACAAGAACGAGCGCCGAGCCGACCCATGCGTGTAGCGTTTCTTGTGCACGTCCATTGGGCGTAATGCGTTTGCTGCCTGCGGCGCCGCCCCTCGCCCGACTCCCGAGTTAACTTACGGGTTGCTGTCGTTAGCCACTACTCTCTCTCTCTCTACCACTATCACCCTCTTTCTCTCTATACACTCATATACACTACCCTCCCCTTTGCTCGTTCTCTCTATATTGGAGCCTGCTCGCGCCTAATTTTGCGGTAATCGGGCGATGCATCTATCGATGGCTCGTGACCTCCTCGAGCGAGGAAAGGGGAGGGAAGCTGGGTGCACGCTTGCAGTCCGCGTTCCGGCTACATCCGGCTCAGAACTTGAATGTATACACACGCTAGATAGACGGAGACAAAGCCGTTTGATTGTCCGACCCCGTATACCGAAACGTGAAAGTGATATCGAGCACGTATATACGCATCACGAAAGACAGGTGCACAGCGGTGACGGAGCGTTGTGCCTGTGTCTCCCGTTGTCTCGCGCCTTTCTCCTATAGTCGTGCTCGAAAAGATCGTCTCGGCGAGCTGCCAACTCGTAGGGTCGGGGGAGGAGGTAGTTAAATGACATCCAGCGTCAGCCATTCTTTTTTTTTTTTATCTTTTTAGCGGTATGCGATTAATTGTACCCGATTGACGGAAGAAAACGCGGTTGAAGGTGGTGGGAAAGATTCGCAGCTCAACGATCTGTCGACCCGAAAATGGCGTCCGAGTGTTTGATATGTTTCCTGCGGACGGTTTTTGTATGACCGGTGTGAAAGGACCGACATACGAGGAGCAAACACGCCTCACATTAAGAAGGAAAGGACCGTGTGCGTTTACTCGTAATGATCCTCCGTCAGATTGCGGGCACTACGGACGGTTATACCTCCCCCCAAAACGAGACCGCGATTACTGTCTCTGTGGACACAGACAGTTTAAGAGACGCGGGGCGGGGCCTATAATTATGCGCACGCTTCCTGCCATCGCGATTGGTCCTTCGGAGTTCTCATCGGCATGATGTCGCAATCCGATTGGCTGGGGAGCGATAATTAGATGCGCGGGACTCGGTGCACGTAAAGATTTCGGCCACTGTGCGGGCAGAAACTGAGGGAGAGCAGGAGACGAGAGGGCGCGGGGACGCCAGAATGCCGAGCTCCAACTGGAATGCATGATTAGTGGGTATAGCCATACCCTCCTCCATACTCACAAAGCCTGGCAGTTCGACGGCGGAGCCATAGAGTGCCCGGTCGCAGATTTCGAGCGTGAGGATCTGGTAGCACAGAGCATCAAAAAGCCATTTCTCGGGGAACCTGGACGTCAGAGCACAGCTTTTGCAGCGGCGAGGACACGAAACACATCGGTTGCCCGGGAGAAATGTGTTTCGGTGACCCGCCGCCGCGGGGCGCCAGTCACGTGCCTCTCCTCTCATCCGTTGTCTGCCGCTGCAACTTTTTCCATTTCGGCGGCCGCTTCTCCTGGCGATCTGCCACGCAGCGGCTAAAGCTGGAACTACGGTTGACGTGGGGAAGGGGAGTTGCATTACCTCTCTCGTCTCCTCTGCGACTCAGATGCGCCTCGGAGAAGGCAGGATGGTAATTTCAAGTCCCCTTGCCGCTTAATAGCGCCTTTACGTGAAAAAAAAGGGTATGTTACCGAAGACAAAGCGGGGAGAGAGATGGGGGTAAAAGGGTGCGAATGCAAGCGCGCGCGCCAACGCGTCGCAAAAGAGTGTACAGTGCTTCCGGGCACGGCTGCCTGCCGGGCGCTCGTAAATTAAATCGGACATTTGTTCGTTTGTCCGTCGCCGCGGACTCTCAGTGGGACAAGGTTGGCGCATGCTAATCGCGCGGCCCCGCGGAGACACCCGGAATGTAGCTCCGGGCGCAGGAGAGAGTACGTCCGCGTACGCCGTGTGGAGCACGGGAGTTGCATCGAACGTTGGAAGGAGTAGGCTATTGGATTCCGCGAAAGGCCAGGCATACGCATTAATGCTGTTTTACATCGCACGGTAGGTGGCGCAAGTCGCCGCCCTATCCAAACGGTTCAGCAGCATCCAGTATAGTTTATTCGGACACCCACCCCAGCCCGCAGCCCCTACCAGAAATGTGTTACCCCCCCCCCCCCCCCCCCACACACACACACAACACACATTAATCCCCCTTCCCCCGATGGACAATCCTGGATGAACTCTTGGTAGCATCCATCCATCCATCAATTCTGACGTGGCTGGTGTCGTGAATAGCGCAACGCATCCAATTGAGAAAGAAAGAAGTTTGAAGATTTCTTTTTAAGCTGTTTCCATGCCTACCCGCGGGGTGTCTGGTGACGACGCAGGCGTGGGATAGGTGGCTTGGTTCACGGCTCCGGTATCTTAATGAGCAGTTAATAGTCACGTGACTTCTTCACTCCCCTAAGGCCCCCTCTCTCTCTCTCTTTCTCCCTTTCAGGAAGCAGAAACATGCTTCAGATTATATATACTGCGATGCGGACTCGGCGCCAAGGTCGCCACATGCCTGGGCTTTCGGTAGCTCATAGAGTCGCGTGTTCGAACAGCTAACCACACCTCAAAACGCTATAGTCCCGCTACCGGGATGTAAAACGCTTTGTTTGGGCACCATTCTGGCAACAGCGGGTACACCTTAGCGAGGCACGTAACCAGCAAAGACAAGTGTGATAATACACACGATTGATGGGGTAGACGGTTTAAAGAGGGAAGGAAGCTTGAGCAAACTTCACGGGTGATGGGTGTAAACGTTTCTAGGCTAGGTGGCGCAAGCTACCGCGTAATACAAAGCCTGTAGCCGATACATCTATCTATTTATCCAGGCCCCCCCACTATGCGATGAACAAAACACATCAGCAGCACGGCCGTTGAAGAATGGCGCCCATTACATTTCTCACTGGTTTAACAAAAAAAGGACGTCCAATAGATCCTTTTCAAAACTGCATCAAGCAACGGCGGTGCTTGCCATTTCTTGAGCACCGAGCGTGTGATTGGACTTGAGTCCCCACCGAACACTGACGAAGCACCTTTTCTCAATACTAGCTGAGCCGAGTTCACGTCGAACGGAGTCCTCGTGTTCAATGGGCGCTTAGTGTACGTGCCCATAAGCATGGGCGGACTCCGATGATTGCCGCAGCAGTTACTAGATGGCGCGCCCTTCTGAAAAGGATATATTATAGGGGATCCACGTGCACCGCGGTGCAGTATACACGTCCGCATGTGTATAGCCTGTGGGCGCCGCCATCTCGCTTGTGTTGCGTGTAGAACTAACCGTCTGCTAGTCGAGCCTTGCTAGGGCGTGCCCACGGTTATCAGACTGATGCCCCAACAAAGCGTTTTTCACCCAAGGCGACCAGACTAGCCTTTTTGAAGCGTTGCTCTTTGCAGAACTTGCATACACTTATGAACTCTTTGAGATAGTAGTACCCGAGATTAAATTTAAGGCGATGAGTGAAAACGAAACCACTCATATGTGGGACACTTTCGAAACAAAGACACCTAAAATAATGTTGTCTGTATGTTTATACAGCCGGAAGTTATAGTCTGCCTTAGTGGGCGTCTGGTGTCTCGGCTGTAGATGAGAGATTTAGCCAGCGGCGGTGCAACCGCTAGCCCTGTGTATTTAACGTGCACCATGACCGGATGCCGGCACGATGCTCGTCCAGACTGAAATGGGCAGGGGTGGGGATCGAGCCCAGGATCCCTGGGTTCTGCAGCGCGAGCTTGCGCTCCACATGCCCCGATTTGGCGTGCGCAAGCCCACTCGGCCACCGATTCACCGGAGACACCTGCAAGCTCTAGTCAGTGTCGAGTGTCCCAGCTATGCAGGTTCTACGGGCCTAGCACGTCGATATCACCCATGAAGCATTCAAACTTATTTCAGTGTTTTAACAGTGAACAACATTCACGAGTTGGTCCCCACCGAATTCGCGGTTTGAATTAGAACGACTTAATAATTAGGTCCAATTATTTCGGTTTCTATCGGGTGAGCCGCTGGCACAACTAGATAAAATATAATTTTTTTTTTTTATTTTTAATAAAGAGATTGCTCCATAATAGTCTGCAGCGGCACGCCCTCCTTGAAAACTCGAGATTTTAATTAATACGCAAAAGGGCATTCTGCCCCTTACAACATGGTCATTCTTGCTTGTAAGTTTGGTGGCAGAGCTTTATCTCTTTGTAAATGCGCGCGGAGCAGATGATTGCTACATTAACCTTGCCCAAGGCCTATACTTGTACTCGAAATACAGACACATTTGATTTGCAGTGCATATGCGTATTGCAGTAAGGTAATTAACGAGCCCACTGAGTCAATAAAAGAGGAATTTACTACAACAAAACAAACGTACCTACGTCTAAAAACAAAAAAGCGATAGTTTCATACGTTGCTTGCGTGTAAACACTCCGTGATAACTCGGAAAGGTCACGCCATATCGCTAACTAAAACGCAGGGTTAGATAGCACGAGGATAAGCGATAATGCTGAAACGTACTGCGGTATATAAACTCGTGATGCGCAAGTAATACATTTCGTAAAATAATCATTCCCGAGAAGTAATTGCGGTGGTTTGGTGGAGGGCTTGGTAAGGTACGTAGTGGCGACTGCCGAGGCACGATTATTGGGGGAAAAAACCCGGCTTCTACGGCAATCGCTTCTGTTTGTTTGTTCACGGAGCTTAAGAAAAAAACGAAACGCCATAAAGACAGAGTAAGAGAGCGAGAGAGGAAACAGTCTATATACTTGTTGTATGACTTGTATACCAAGGATCTGGTTCCTGGCGTCATGTTGGAACGATTCCGAGATCGATATGCCTGCCGTCTTGTTTCCTTTTTATGGGCTCGTAAAAGCGAGACCAAGGTACACTCGAAAGTCGCTACACGTTATCGGAAGCTCATTTTCGAGAACAACCTGCTATCTTTTGCAACTTACTCGCACCTGTGGGTACTATATTGCCGCTTGGGCTTTCTTGTAATCTGCGGAAAGTTTCTTTATTTTTTTATTTTATTTTTCTTATTTCTGGGGTACTTATTCTCGCCTCTGGCCGAGTTTAATCTTACCGACGAAGTTCGCGCGCCTCGAGCGAAGTGTCGAAGCTATTTCGAAGAAGTCGTCCCTGCAGGTGTGGATGTCTGCGTATCTGCTTGGGTTCCCTGTGGACCGGTCACGATTCAAAAAAGGTACTTTGAAAGAAGGCGAGCAGTACCGGGAAGGCCTTAGTCACACGAGAACAACACCTTACATCAATAAAGATTTTCTGGCTATTGAAAGGGTGACACATAAAGGGCGTGAATCGATTTCGGGTTTATTGACTCATTTAAACATTAATGTAAAAAAGACGGCATAACACGTACGCTTAAATAAAAAAATACCCATGTTTATGTTGCAAGAACTAATTGGAGATTGACTCCCCTCCCCCCCCCCCCTCCTTTTTTTTACAATTGTAAATTGTTGTAAGCAGTGAGAGAGTGCAGGCGAGCTGGTAATTAATCGACATCTTGTAAACCCTGAGATGGGGAACGATGTGTGTCCGTCCGTTTTTTTTTTTTTTTTTTTTTATCCTTCCCCATTTACAAGATGTAAATTGTAAATTTTTGATAATCGTCACTCTAGAAAATGCTGTTTTGCATTAATTACAAAAAAAAAAAAATCACGTCACCACACATATACATACATTGAGACGCTCTTTAGTCATTGATTCAGTTCGAGAAAGGTACGATGTGGTTTATTGTGTTTAAATGCTTTTCGTCATTCGTTCTTCGTCGTTGTAATGCATTACTTTCATTGGCTGCAAAAAGACGCTAATTAAAATGGTCGGGGACCCTCCACGCTCAGGATTTCTTAGCTGTCCGCGCCACTAGAGAACACTACAATCGTCACCAGATGTATGTTGACTGATCGGCGTGAGTCAGTCGTCTCGCAGCCGATAGGAGACCGACAACAAATTGACATCCTCCGCAATGAGGTATATTTGAAGTCGTCATTACGGGCGGTAAAGGGGAAGGGAGGACCATACTTTAATCAACTTTCGAGGCACCCAGTTGGTGAAGAAAATTTGGCGTTTTTTAACAATTATATTAACACACACACACACACAGACACACACACACACACACACAAAAGAGCGCCTCTCCTCAGTAGTCTTTTGGAACATCAAACTTTTTGCGATAGACCCTTTTTTTTCAAAATTTCATGGGGAAACATTGTCGATCGTCATTTTTTGTGCACGAGGCGTCTGATTGGATTTGAGTCATCGCCGAACGATGACGTCACTCTTTTTCGACACGAGGCTGAGCCGAGTTCACTCCGAGCGCTCACGCAGCCCTCGAGTACCAAAACAATGACGAACTCGCACGATTGGCGCAGCGGCCCCTAGGTGGCGCGCACTTTCAAAGAGGGTCAATAGTGCTCTACTAACTAGTCCAGGACTATAGTGTGTTACACCAAGCTTACGTTGCTGAACCACAAGACCACGCAGAGAGCGAGAAAATAAACGTCTTGGAACAAAACCCGGGAGAACCAAACGCCTTCCGCGTAAGCACACGTCGGTCGGCGGTGGCGGCGGCGCGCCCCGATCCCCGGGGATAATTGCTCAAAGCTGTGAAGGAAGAGAAAATTAATTAGGGTCAAGTGGAGCACCGCTGCAGGCGCTCAAGTCGAGGCGTGAGCGAGGCCCGGTGGCGCCAAGCCAATGCCAGATCGGAGCGTCAGTCCAAATGGCTCCCGGGAGAACAGAGCTCGCCCGCCGCTGATCCGGTTACTGGATTTGAATTCTACACGCAGGGCACAATGGAGCGCGCCACAGAACGTTAGCGCGCGTGCTTGACGCGCAGCAACGAGTTCGATATCTGCCGGCTCGCACGACCATCGAGAAGGAAGCGCCGGTCGAATACACACACACACATACACACACACGCACGCACGCACGCACGCACGCACACACACATACACACACACGCGCACGCACAGGCACACACAAAATAAAGGAACAACACAAGCATATAATTTTAACGAAGTTTTCTTGCGATTTCCGTACACTAAATAGCCTTGTTTTTTTTTGTTTTGCTTGTTTGTATGTATGTTTCTTTCTTTCGTTCTTGCTTTCTTTCTTTCTTTCTTTAATAGCATAGTTTCGCTTATTCGAAATTTTGTCCAATTGTTGTCTGGTTTTGTCTGAAAGTTTGACTAGGACCGCGAGCTACTGGGACATTCATGCTTCGAATGAAGGGTGTGAACCAAATTATGGAGTAAAGAGAGAGATGAGGTTTGTTGATATACATACACGAAAATGTCAACCTGCATTTATAGCTGATTTGCTACTTCGCCAAGAAAAGAAGGAGAGGAGTAGGGTTGGGGACCCGATAGAACAGAAGGGAGAGAATCGAAAAGGAAAGAGGTTATAAAACAAAACAAAAGCAAGATATACACTATTTACACAAACATTTAGAGTACTTTGAATGAACGAGGATTAGAAAGAAAAATATTCGGTCCTTTTGTGGGCCGTATGTCCCTCCTGAAATAAATAAATAAATATATAAGAATGAAATAACCCTTAGTGAAAGCAGCAACAAATATATATATATGCCGTACACACAGTGTACGGCACTAGGAAAATGCAATCACACACAAGAAAAAGCAGTGAGTTCAGTTCATTTCACAGTTTGTCTTTTAAACCAGTGTCTCGGAGAAATAGTGGGAGGGCACTGATGGCCGTGTTTTGATTATGGGCTGATGTCTGAGGGCCTAATATATGAGTAATTTCAATAAATTCATCGTGTTTTATATTCACGGCTTGCATCAGTGTTTCTCTTTGTGATAAGTATTGTCAACTGCATAAAATATGTTTGATGACACGAAGTACTGAACATACTGGGCATGTGAGTGAGCAAATTCGACCAATCCTACGAAGATTTCTCATTGTGTGTGACACAGCGAGGCGTAGCCGGCGTATCACAGTTCTATCTCCTCTATTCAAGTTTCTCGGAATTCGAAATGTCATATCTGGATCAATATTTTTCAGGTATGCGTAATAATGGCATGGGTCTCTCCAAAACGCGGATGGAATACATTTTAAAATCTTTCCGATTATGTAGTTGGAGAATAAAGCAGGAAAAGAGGAAAGTTTCAAAGTAGAAGAAAAATGAACAGTCGAGGACACGTCTCTACACGTCTCTAGAGACGTGTCCTCGACTGTTCATTTTTCTTCTACTTTGAAACTTTCCTCTTTTCCTGCCTCAGTCTCGGGCTAAGAACAAAATGGTTAACATCCACCAGCTCGCCTGCGCAATCACTACATTATCATGTAGTTGGAATTTGATCTTGATAGAGGAATTTCGAGGTCGACTTCATCCGCTTCGGCCTCCCTAGCAGCCCATATATCTGCATAGGTGTTCCCCCGTGTATACCGATATGACCAGAAATTCACTGTAACGCAACGTTATATGTGGCAAAGTTGTAGAATTTCATGGCTCAATTAAAAATTTGGGCCATTCTTTATACATACATATTTAACAGAGCGTTTAGAGCAGATTTAGAGTCCACTTGGGACTATCCAGCTTTGGGGATTTTGAGCATTGATGCAGTTCGCAGTTACACAAACTATGGAATAGCTTGGCGCGCGGCATACGAAGCATTGACGTGCCGAGGACTGTCACTTGTACCTTGGCGTAACGCAGTATCAAGCGGAGGGTTCAGCTAGCACTTTTAACTGACAGCTAGCGCTTGTAGCTGACAGTTAGCTTGTAATTGACAGTTGTATCTTGGCGTAACGCAGTACCAAGCAGAGGGTTCAGCTAGCGCTTTTAACTGACAGCTAGCGCTTGTAGCTGACAGCTAGCTTGTAATTGACAGTTGTACCTTGGCGTAACGCAGTACCAAGCAGAGGGTTCAGCTAGCGCTATCGCATAAGAGCGGTTAATGGCTCGGGAGCTCCCGCTGTGACTTTAAAGCACGCTTACACCCTCACCGCAAAATCAGTATTTCAGAAAAAGAACAAAACGTAAAGAGGCAATCGTACCTCCCGTATTTTGCTATCTACGAATATAAGTTGCTTGTAACCTTTCTTCGTTCTTTGATTCTTGCACACTCGAAACGTGCTGGCGAAACAAATCACCGCGGCGGTCGTCATATAAACGATCTTTTTTTATTTTTAGCGCGTCACTGCCTTTGTGGTTTTGTAGTGAAAATGCTGTTTTGAAAAGTCTATCAAGCAACACTGACGGCCGCCATATTTTTGGGCATCGCTTTCTGCGCGAAGCGTGCGATTGGATCCGAATTTACGCCGAGTAATGACGCGCCACTCGCGTCGAATGATGCGCACCCGAGTACAGACCGAGCGCTCGCAGAGTTCGTGTCCTCCAGTACATGCTCGAGCTGGGATCCCAAGACATGGTGGCCTAGGAGCAGATACTAGAAAACACACACTTAAAAAAAAGGGGTCTAATGCTGCTAAACAAGGGGTTTTTAGTTTATTTTTCAGTCACGCTAAACCGTGGTTAGTGTTGCCCGTGTAAAACCCCATTTACACGGGCACCGTTAGCAGCAGTTCAGTGCTACTGAAGTCAGATTTGTGTACGTTTAAAGACTGGTTCACACACCCCCGTTTTCTTACGTTAAGTTACGTTACGAAATATTACGTTGAAGTCACCGGGTCCTCACTGTTTCCTATTAATGGAGGCTGCCAGTTAAAGCACAAAGCATGACGTACGACATTCGAGACACGATTGCTTCGGTGACTTATACGTAACGTAAAGTAAGAAAATGGGACAGCGTGAATGAGCCTTATGTGTGCCCGTGTCCTTGCGGTACCCTATGCCCCATAGGGCATAGGGTACCACAAGCTCTACTGGGACATCTTGCGAACATTGGAACGGCCTGTACCCGATGGCAAAATTAGTGAATCTCCAGGCGCCTCGTAATTTCACGCGTGAAATGGTGTCGACCTAAGCTTAGCATCGTTCGGTCTCGAGTGGCGTCTCCCGGCGATCGATGTGAAAGCACTAACTCCCGTGGTCCCGTGCCCCGTCCCAGGAGGACCTGCTGATCCACGGGGACAGCGTGTACGACATCATCGAGAAGCAGGACCACCAGGCCATCCAGGCCGAGCTCATGCGCAGCCCGAACCCGCTGAGTCTGGCCCCGGACGCCCGGCTCTTCCTCTGCCGCATGAACGTCTCCAGGAACGCCAGGCGGCAGATGCGCTTCGGAGACCAGAAGGTACGCCTTCTCTCCCTGCCTATGAAGACGAAATACGCAGAAGGGCATGCAGAGGACGCGGCTCGAAAATACCGTGTCGTCTGTATTGTCCTTTATGTCCCTCTTTCTCGTTTACGTATTTAGTCACCGACTCGCTCGAGCATTCTAATTTGTTCCCTGCTTCTATGTCGAATTCTATGCTTTCCCGAATTATTTTCGTCCGTTACGAGTATATGCCTTTTCAAAGCGTATGACTTTCGCACAAAATGACGAGTGATTGGGTTCTAAAGATACGCTCAGCGTCTCGCATTCCACAAATGAGCGGTATACTGCGCGTGCCCTAAACGCGTTCCACGGTTCAGTAGACGATGACGGCAGCACGCGGAATGGCATTATTGAAATGGTCTCATATATAATAAAAGGACCGTAACACAAATTTTGGGCTGTGATAAATTATTTTAGACTGGAATTTTACTAATCGCAAATCGTTTAGTGGGGCAAAAGAAAACTAAGTACACGAAGCCAGAAAGACAGATGCCTCGCTTTTTCGTGCGAAAGTTTGAAAGTATAGCGAACTTTTTTGGACCTCCTTTTCTTCCAAAGCTCTCCGCCCTTTTCACTGTGATCCATTTGCAGTGCCCAAAGCACGTCAGTCGAAACCAGCTCACGCGGTGGACACGAGCGCAATGCGTCGCTCGGACGGATGCGCTCGTCAACACTCGATTTGTCGACGAATATTTGGATTCGCGATCGCGGCCGATGAGCGCCGTAACGGCACTTAATATTATCGTCACTTGCAAACGACAATTGTTCCATGGTGTGCTTAGAACATCACGGTGGAAGCTCGGAGTCATCCGCTCCAGGTAAAATACTACGTCAGGACCACGTGATTTCTCATTTCGCTTTTGAGTTGAGGAGGAAAGCTAAGGAGGAAGAAGTTTAAAGATCGCCTTCATGGTCCCTTTAACAAATACCGATCACTACTGCGTGATGCACGTTAGAGACCCCAGGCTAGCGGTTGTACTTCACTGGCTAAATTGCTCATCTACAGCTGGGAGACGCATCGCCCGTTGAGGCAGACTAAGTTCTAGGCTGTATAAACCTACACACAACCGATTTTTTTTTTTTGTAACAAATACCGACGTACCACTTTGGTTTTCTGCGAGGAAGATGGTCCTCTCGGCGTACTTTTCTCCGAACCCGTGAGAGTAGTGAAAGAGCTGAAAAGGGGATTAACGCGGGGCATAGGGAGACAAGCAACGCGCCTCATAAATGACAAGGCCTATAGTGCGGGATCTACTACGTCACACCTCGGAGGCCAGTACAAGGTACACGCTAGACACGAGTACTGCGACAGCGTTAGGCTTGGGGCTCGTATTTAATCAGTGAAGACACGAGTTCCAGCTGAACGCAGACGCAGGGCAGTGCCCACGTTCAATGTGTACCTGGCAACGGCCTCCAATAGATGACGTGGAAGATCCAGAAGTACAGCCTTGTTATGATGTCGGGACAAAGGTTCCGCACTCTGTCCGAGATTAGAAGCTTTTCTGAGAGGAAAGATGAAAGATAAGAAGTAAACAACAAAAATGCAAAGCGTACGACATGCACTGGGCGACCCGATAGTGCAAAAAACGACATCAGTCTTTTTCTTTCACTGTTATTTTGAAAGGGTATTGCAGGCACCAAATGCTGCCGTTTAGGTTACTGCACTAATGAGCACTTTTCAGCACCACGGTAGTTTTGATGACAGCGCCTATATTTTAGAAAAAAAGGGGAATAAAAAAAAAAAACACCGCCGATCGCTTGTTTCAGCTAAAAGTGTCGCGCACAGTATGTCGTGTTTAAAAAAAACTATCTCATTGGTGGGCAAAGTCACCTCATTGAATACAGGATATGTGTTACCCAACCCTTCTGATTAAAAAAAAATGGTAAGCTGCAGAGAGTTGGTTTTAGCGCATTGCATGTAAGCTGAGTGGTGAAGCAATGTTTAAGTAGCTCCAACATAGTGTGAAATAGCTCGTGCCTGCATCTAATATTTTATGCGATTGAAATAGCGACACATTGCTCAAAAATAGTCAGCGTATTTATGCACCCTAATAAATAGCAATCAACCACTACACGTGATTTTTTTTATGAAGCGTATTTTTGTTTGATTGTGATAGAGGACATAAAATCCAGTGCACAGGCATTGTGTTGAGTCAGCACCGAGCTGTGTGGAAGACGAGATGTACAAAGCGCCCATTATAGTTCGAACTCCTCACCAATTCCTGTTCTTAATCCCGTTAAAGTTGCTTCAAGTGCAAGGACCAGCACTCAGCACCAGAGCCTTCGAATGCTCTAACCTCTCGCCCCTAGTTTTGCCCTGAATCTTTTAGTCCCACCTTAGTTATTCTAATCTTGTCATCGTCATCGTTCGGATTGTAATAATCAAATTGATGATGATAAACACCGAGACGTTGATAGGGCAAAAACATTATCCCAGCCCAATTTTTTTTTTTTATTACCGCCAGGAGGTAATGCTTAGTAGCCCCGATACCCGCACTTTCCCATCGCATGACCTTGATCGCTCCAATCCTTCATCGCGTTTTAAAGATGATCGACTTCGCATTTCTTCTTGAATAAAATAATTAATAATTGGATCGATTGATCGATGTACGCTGCCTTCATCGTCTGCAACAAGCACCCGAAGCTATTCAAGCAAAAACACGTATAGCCATATACCGCGAACCATACATTTTGATAACGGTGTCTCAATCTTGCCGCTCGATTTAAAAACAAAACAACATAATTAGAAAACATAAATGATTACTTGACCAAGCATAATTGCCGAGTGAGATTTTTTTTTTTTTCCTCTGTACTTCTTGTCCGAGATTCTTTATATGAAGCAAACGCAAAACACGGCTCACTAAAACGGCCTGACATCCACGCCCCCAGTAAGAAAACTATGGACAAATCATTTTCAATATTTGTTTATTCATTTAATCTCCGTAAAGCTTACATCGCTACGGGCTTTAGCTGGGCTAGTTGTTTCGTGCTGGTTAATGTGGAAAGCTGAATTTTGACAGTACACGATGGGACGGACGAAGACGCCGCTGTTTCGGTACTGGAATGGAGAGATGGGCTAGTTGATACGTGATTATTTAAACAAAATGTTTCAATACCTAGATTCATTGCTTTTTAGTCAAATCTTTTGTCAAAATTCAGCTGTCCCCATTAACGCTTCAATCGGGAGCCAGTTAGAGTGAGGGTCAGCGTCGTCCCGACCGCGCCAAAACCGACGAGACATCCGACCTAATTCGATCCCTCCAAAACGGTTCCTCAACGTCCATCGCAAAGATTAAACTAGACACGCGCCGTCCTGGGCCGCGCAAGTGAGGCTCCCTCAGCTCGCTTCCACTTAGGGCCCGTGTACGCTTCGAGAAACCAGACGCGGCCCCCCTAGGAATCCGCGATGACCGACAACCCGCTAACCACTAGCTACCATCGCCACAAAAACGTTAATCTGCTAAACTCCGCTCAACTCTACAAGCTGACAGTGCCTTTGGAAGCTATACGTCCTCCTTGGACCGGTCCCGCGTCTATTCCTCGGCACGGGATTACGCTCCCACCCGTGCTCACCCTCCCAGAGCGAAGTCACATGATGAAAAGGAGGCGTTTGATTGGTCCGGCGCTTGCCGCACTGTCACCTTTAAAGGGTGAACGGACCGTGCAATGCCTCGGGTGTCTCCCGTGAGTCAAGACTTGAGGGAGCAAGAAGACGCCCGAGTGCTCTGGGCGACGTGTATGGGCCGTCGATCATGCAGCCGCCCGGCACCGATGGAAGACGGTTCCTCCGGGTTATTAGCATTGCCCGACTCCGTCTTTCCTCGGCAGCCGGGGAAAAAGTGCCGTCTTCGTTTTCTCTCTTCTCGCTCTCGTCTTTTTCTCTCGCTCTTACAACGAGAAAGCTCTAAGGTCAGACGGCCGCCAGTCTGTATACTATCCACCAGTATGGTCGATGGCACACAATGGTGGCTGTGTTCAATTAAAGAATATTGTTTTCTCGTTTTCGTTTTATTTTTATCGCCCTGCTCGTTGGTTTTTTTGTTTTTTTTTTTTCCTTATTACCGAGTCATTCTGAGGACCCGTCGACCACCCCGAAAAAATCGCATGCATTCGCTTCTCTGAGAAGAATACAGACGACTCGGCTTATAGCGACATCGCGTGCAGTCACACTGTGTTTATAGTAACACTGAAACTCTTGACGGATTTGACACAGGGGCATTGCACCACGACGTACCGAACCATTTCGCCGTAAAATAAATATGCTGGCTTTTTTTTTTTTTTGGATACTAAACTGCACTAGTTTTTGAGTCTTTTACGCTGGTTGTGTACAGGAGATCAACCTTTTGGCGATGCGGCTTCCCGTAAGAACGACAATGTGCAGGGTGTTCGTAGGAAAACGTTGCCCCGTTTCTGCGTACAGCGTACAGCGTGAAGAATAAACACTCCGCACAAATCTGAAGTTACGCCTCAAGGTCCCTAGCCGTGCGATCATGGTATATGGTTTGAGGACAGGTCTATACCTGTATGAAAAGAGCGAACTTAAAATAAATGAAAAATATTTTTCAATACTATGCATGTCCAAGCTATGTCCAAGAGACGAACAGTGTCTGTTTGTCTGCTAGCTAATGACATGTTCCCATTGAACTTAGTAAAACGAATTCGGTTGCAACTTTTGATCAAAGCTAACGTTGTGCCTTGCAACTTCCGTATCTTGCCAGCCATCTGCGACATCGGTCTCTTTGGGAAGTGCCTAAAGCGGCTAAAGCAATGCCCAATAGTTTCGCATGCCTACGATTCCGGCCACTTATAATGCCATTTCAGCCGCCCTGCATGTTCGACGTGACTATAAGCGGAGCGTACCTTATTGTGTTCGACGTCGAAACGGAAACCGAACGAGAATGGGGCTCGGCGTAATCGACGAGGCGCGCGGGAGGGCATGCCTGGTATGTCCTGAAGATGGCTCTTCCCCTGTTTATTGACACACGAGGAGGTTAGGGGGCGCGACGGAGAGAAGGGGACCGATTTGTGCCTCGAAATTGAGATCCTTTTGTTGTCGGCGCTGGGAACGAAACAATTTCCCCTTCCTTTTGGTCGCTTCGCATACGCACGTGGGATGAGCTGGCAGGTCTCCCGGTCTGCCAGACATAGAGCTGCGGTAGACCTGCGCTGCTGTCCGTGTGTGTGCGTACTGGGCTGCGTTCCGCTTGGTCGGACCAACGATGAGGTTTTTTTCCATCTGTCTCACCGTGGCTGGCATCGTTTCGTTTCTGACTTTTCCCAGACGCTCGAAGAGGAGGCTTGTCCCTGATTGATATCGATGATGAAATGAAAGCTCTCTAGAACTCGGTGAGAATGTGTATACTGTCGTTGTCGACGAAGAATGGGAACTGGCGTTGGGAGTTTTCCCGCGTAAAACCTGATTCTCGGAAGAAGAAGAAAAACATATTGATCGGGTAGACGCTGTGATAAGGCGTTCGCGGGTCAATTGAACAACGAATGTCTTTATTTTATGAAATATAAATCGGTCTTGACGCTTTTAGATCTCGTGTAGACGTTCCACACAAAATAGTGTCGCCAGTGACAACGGCGAGTTCTGGAGAGGAAGCAGCAGCCATGATGACACAGTGTGCTGGTATTCTTCCGCCACGCAGGTCGTACTGGTGCAGGGGCACTTCGCGTCCTACCTGCCGCTCTGCAGTCGCAACGAGCCCGTGTTCCTGGCCACGTGTACACCTGTCGCCATGCCCGAGACCCGAGAGTGCGTCGTCCAGGGATCGACGTCAGTCTTCACCTCCATCCACTCTATGGACATGAAGTTCCTACACCTTGACCGCAAGTGAGTAGCACATTATTTTTTTTTATTTAGCAGGTTGGTATTGGATTGATGCACGCATATGCGACGGTTCCAGCTTTTATTTTAAACGAGGGCGAAAAAATCTCGTGATACTGGAAGCATGTTTCTACGATGAATCGACAATGAGCTCAGGATTGAGCTCCAGTATGCCCGCTGAACTAAGACACGAGGTCCGGGACATGAACGCCCTGGTACTATGGAGGCATCTCTGAACCAAGCACCGGACCTTAAACTCTGGACTAAGGTGTGGGTCAAATACCAAGCCTTGGTCCAGAGTATACTGTGGACCTAGATTATGGTCTGGACCATGCTTCTAAAACTTCCTCCTGGTCCCTCTGTCCTTGCCGTCTCCAGCTCTATAATATGTCAGTATACTGTGGACCTAGATTATGGTCTGGACCATGCTTCTAAAACTTCTTCCTGGTCCCTCTGTCCTTGCCGTCTTCAGCTCTATAATCTGTCAGCCACATGCCATCAACACGTGCGCGTAGATAAAGTTAAGCATTTTGCTTCTCATCAGATAATTGTTACCTGTTAAGATGGCTGACTTTCCGAAAACAATACTCGCTCACTCGGCCGATCGCATGCTTCACGACGAAAAGCCGCGGATATGGCAACAGAACGTTCACAAATGCTGAATAGCATGAAGCGGTGCCTTTCGTGTTTTTATTAATATTTATTTTAAGGTTTTTTTTAGGCTATCTTCGGCTAATATTGGGTACTAGTGTAGATGTTATTCGGCCTATCGTCCGGGTTGTTTAATATAATAGCTGTTATTATTTCGTGGTGCTGAAATCCTGCAACCGCTGAGGATATATAGCATAACACTTGCTTGTGAAACGTAAAGCGCGTCGACGACATCCTATACTTTTACTCTCAATCCTAAATCATTCCAATATTCGCCTTTTACGCGCTTGCCATCATTGTTCTATAAGGCTGTAACGCGTTCTGCAGCAAGATGTCCGTCCTTGTCCGTCCTTTTTGTTTACAGTGCAGTCCACTTATAACGATATTGAGAAAACCGCAAAATCCAATCGTTATAGCCGATTATCGTTATATCTGGATCAAATCAAATCTAAAAAAATAGCGATCAAATCTAAAAAATTTGATCGCTATAAGCGATATATCGTTATATCTGGTATCGTTATAAGTGGATTACACTGTATTCTTTCTGTTACAAGTCAGCATGCACAGTAGCTCTTTTTTTCTTTCCCCAGAAGATCACGTAGCGCACGTATCCACACTCCAGTGACTCTATATTTTCTTACCTGCGTGCCAAGCGCTGAAAAGGTCTACACTCATCGCCAGCCTCTGAGTGGCTACAAGGCTGGACGCCGAACACCACAGAGCCAGACGAAACAGTCAGCGTCGAAACGCCCTTTGAATTAGTTCTCGAAAGGGGTCTCCTAAATCACCACACATCCGCAACATCCTTCAAGAATGTATGCCCTCATGGGTGGTCCTCCCGATACAAACCTACCCTTCAACGACTAAACTAAAAAGAAACGCACGGAATCGATGGACGCAATCGGCCGCGTGAATGCGTAATGAGCGATTCGGCGCCGCTGATTCGCGCGCCGGTCAAATTGGTCCTCGCATATCTCGCACGCGCCCCGTTCTTGCCCACAGATGCGTTCTGCATGCCCAAGAGGCCCTTCCCCCGCTATTCTGGGCCGCGGCGCAGAGAGCGGCCAGGCGTCTCTGCTGGCAGCGACCCTTTGTTCTCGTTATAGGAAACCGTTTCATTTGGAAGTTTGCAGCATGCAGCAGCAGCATCGGTTGGCCTATATATCTTCGCCACAAGCAGGACTTCAATACCACCGTCACGTTCGGAGGAGGGCTCCCTTGCAGCAGGAAGTCCCGTGAGCGGGAGAAGGGTCTCACGAGGGACACGCATGTGTACCGTGTTCGAAAGCGCGGGGGGAATAGGAGGGCCACAGCACGATCTGCTGACCGACTGGACCGGCCCTCGGGCCATCGTCCAATTAAGGCGGGAAGGGGCGAAGCTCCATACGGACGTGGATGTGTTTGGCGGTAAAGAGCCTACAATCGGCCATCATGGCGTCGTGGAAGCGTTTCTTCGGCTCTTATTCCGAGCTCTGCGTGTATATACGTACGTGCTTGGACACCCGTGAAGAACTGCTATAGATAGACCATGGGTGAAATTTGAGAGGAAGTGCGCTTTAGGGCCAAGCATGTGCTTGATGTGAGCTGAAGCTAGTGGGTCCTGGCTAATGATGGCGGTGTGCTGGGGAAAGGCTCAACTGCGTGATGTACGTTAAAGACCCCGGGCTAGCAGTGGTAGACTGCACTAACTAATTTTCTCACCTACGGCGAAGACACCAAACACCCATTGGGGCCGATTAATTTGCCGGTGTCTAAGCGTACAATTAACATAAATATTACCTCTGTCGTGTTTAGAACGCTAAGCTGCTTTTTATGAGCCCATCTGCGAAGCTCCGCCTCTTAAAACTACGGAAATGTGCGATCGTGTTTCGCTCTCGTGTGTTGCAGCTTTTGTGAGTTCGCTCGCCTTTTCTATAGTTCAGCATACACAGTTAAGCTCTAAGGGAGATGTACTATTCAAGAACAGAGCAACCGATTTGCGCTATTCTTATAGTGTCAGATGATCATTTGATGTCAAATGATTGTGAACGTCCCGACCAGCTAAGACGACGAGGGTCGGGAACAAATCTCTGTCGCCCGGCTTGGGCGATAGAAACGGAGATAAAATCTATAAGGATGCAAAGGAAAGCGAAAGAAAGAACACCTCACAAATATGGCGTGCCCAAAGAAAAAAATGCAGCGGCGTCATAATTCAGCCGTCTAATGTCGAGGTCTATTGTGGAACAATATCATAAAGGCACCATGAAGCAACTTTGTGTGGTAATACCGCAGGGAGGTAACTTTTCGGTTAGACAAAAAGGACTGCGGCAATGCTTTCAAGCACGCTCCCTCACGGCCTAGTAGAAACATATATATGTGCCGATGAGAAAGTCGAACACTGGTGTGTTATATCCGAGCGTACCTAACTTTTTTTATTCATAATATAATTATTATTCCCTAGTATAGCGTATGTATGTAGTGCACCTATGGAACTGCCCAGATATTACTTAAGCACCTCCCATAACACCTGAAGCTCCCTATCGTTTTTAAGTGAACCGAGTAGTGCTTTAGCCCTTTGTTTTCTTTTTGTGATTTCATCGTGATTTGGGAGACAAGTTGTTCCGGCACCCTTGCGATGGCCCAATTTTACTGTAGTAACTGACAACCTAAAAAGCTCAGCGTTCGGCGTATTCTGTCCATGCTACATGCTTCAAAATTCGTTTTTCTTTTTCGAACGTTTTTATTAGCTAATGTCGCAGCCTCATTGGCAATGGAGCCATAATAAGAGGCACGCAAGATTCTACGCGCCCTGCTTCCCTTGAGTTGTCGGTCAATGCACGCCAACGAAGGGCAAACACTGATTGGAAACATTCCGAATACACACCGCTAGGTTTTTATTTTATTTATTTATTTATTTATCCACTAATGGGCGTCATTATTTAGCGGTCAGAAAACTTTGTTGGCGAACAAACAGTACTTCTCAAGATTAGCGCGGAACCTCGGTTGCCATGCAGCCACGTTTCAAAAGCTATAGTCTAGCCCACCGTGTATGCAATATGCTTTGTTTGGGCGCCAGTTCGGCAACCGTGGGCATGCCGTAGCAATGCTTGCCTGTCAGATGATCTAATTCTGCTCACGTCAGCAGCATGGATGGCGGAGCCAGCAGAGGCCGTGCTTGCGAACGTCATTAGGAAGTATTCAGGTGTCCTCGTCAGCAGGAAATCTGGGTAAAACGAGGTATCGCGTGTTGTGAACAGTTCTGATGGCGCAAAAAGGAATCCAAACAAAAGCTTGCTTCGGCAGCACGCTCTTGACCACGGAGCACACAGCTATGGCCGCCAACGTCTGGCAACCCCTATGATCCTCGCTTCGCGTCTTTGTATCTGATACACGAATACTCCACTCTGCACCTCAGCGCGGCTACGCTTGGTTCAACTAAAGAATCGTCGACTCACTTAAAAAGAAAAAAAAAATTGGCAGGATCCTCCCACCGTGGAGGAAAACGAAACTAAAGATGGCCACGCTTGACCGCGATCTGACCACTCTCTCGGATGAGAGGCTCTATAGAAGAAAGCCGATGGACATTGACAAACGAGCCATGCATGTTGTCTACAGAGACGCGCACAAGAGGAAGCCATGGATTGGAACACATGGCGAGCTAGCGTTTTACAGCTTGTCTCTAATCAAGAACAGACTCGGAAAAAAAAATAAAAAAACGGGGGCGAGGAGATGGCGAACCTATAATGGGCCGCCTGGACTCCAGCGCGATTATACCCTGCCTCCGGCACGTCCCGAGCTGCTAGCTTCGTTTACCGTCATTCCCTTTAGTGCGTGTAACGTCTAAGCTACGTGGCATTTTCGCTTCGCGTGAAATGTGCAAGAGCGGCCGCTTTCGAGCTTCGTTTCTTCAAGATGAATTGTGTCGGAGCGTATTCTCGTCCGACTGTTTTGTAACCTGAACCAGCAGGTCGTATCCGACCATCCGCAGTTTTCCTTGCCGAATATGTGATAGAATGATTGTTTGGTGAAAGTAGCCTCCCAGATGACGCCATGTAGCGTTTCAATCTTAGCCCCTGACAGGAGGCCTGAGACGCGAGCCATCTGGACCCATGGTCGTGCCTCGTTCACCTGCCACGTGACTCCCCTACTGCAAGATGCAGGCGGATTAGTCAAATATGTGAGCTAAGAGCTCACATATTTGACTAACCGTCGGAAAAGAAAAAAAAAAGCTCGAGGTACACTTAAGCACTTATGAGTTGTGAATGCGAAAGCAGGCAAGCCGCTCGTCCGCTCCCTTTTTCGTCTGCTGCGTACTTTTCGTCGCCGATCAGCGCGCGTGCTCCCCTGGTGACCTTGGACGCTCCGTGCCGACGGCGCGCTGATGGACACGCAGCGCCATGGGGTGAGCGGTCGTGGAAACTGACGAGCACAGCGGCCAATGGGAGCCCCGTCATCGCGTGCCAGCCAATGAAACCGAAAATGAAAGCAATGAAAACTTTGCTCCTATTGGGATTGCAGAAACTAGGTGCCGTTTTCACGCTTCAAACTGATGACGTCAGCAAAAAAGGTGCACGATATGTAGTTCTAGTTTCGTCGCCGAAACTTTAAAACATGAGTCGGAAACTGCTCTTTGTGGTACGCTCTTGGTAAAATTAGGATGACACAAGGTCACGTCGGGATTAGCGAGCAACTTAAAATTTGCGGAAACAGGCATGCGAACCAGAACAACAAACACATGTTCGTTATAACAGTATATCTCTATATGGCGAACAGTATAACTCTATTAGAGATATACTATAAAGAACAGTATATAGAGAGTTTTAGTAGGTCGTGTTTTCGGGTCACGCTATTTGTAGCGGGATCTCGCGCTGCCACTTCGGTGCGTGCTTTGAAGCGCGCGACCGTAGAGGTAGCCGGCATTTGAAAACGATCTACTAAAACTCCCTTATCTCTATTAGGCGAACGTTTCTTTGTATATAAGCGCCCAAAGCAAACTCTCGGACGCTCCTTTTTTTTCTTTTTGTTATACTGGGGATGAAACGTCTCGTCACGTTTTGAACCCAGACAGACACACACTAATACGTGTTTTGCGCGTGTCTCTGCGTAAGTGCGCGTTCTAATATAACGACGCACTCAGATATCTCGTCACGTTTTGAACCCAGACAAACACACACTTACACGCTCTTTTCTTTTTTGCGTGTTTGTGCGTAAGCGCGCGTTCTAATATAACGACGCACCGAAACAAGACACACGGGATGGTTACGGCACGCGGCATTTTACCACCGCGCGCTGGCCGGTTGTTCGAAACGGGTCAGGCCGCTCGCCAGTTCTTTCCAACTTATTTTTGGCGCGCGATGACCGCACTCCGCAAGTGTGCGCGAAGGCGCGAGAAAGGAATCTATCGACCTGTAATCGCGCTACTACAACGAACGCGCGGTGAATTTTCGACGAGCTGCGACCGATGTGGTTGGCACTTTCTTGAGAGGTCGAACGGTTCGACGGCGAAGTTTTATTTCCCGAGCCAGCGACGAGCCAAGAAAGCCTTCCTCGTTTTCGTGATCAACGCGCTCAGAGTCACTGTCGGCTTAAGAAAGGCGGGGCGGAGCCTGGAGGGTCCGCAGCGCCCCTTGGTTTCTTAAACTGTCGATGACCATAGGCATCGGATTCGACGAGCCGGTCGCGTTCGTATATCTGGATAGGGTTTGAAAATGCGATGCCGCGTCCCACCTTTAAGGTTGGACCGCAGGCAGCGCTGCGAACCATCACCCAGCCTATCCCAGCGCTGAGATCGCAACCACGTGACCGTCTGGCTGGGCGGAGCGCGAGGTCAAGTGGTCATGCGCTCGCTGTACCGGATTGGCTGGGAGACGGTTTCGTAGCGTCGCCTTCGATCCGTCTTAGGAGTGGCACGGAGTGCAGGACACGATGCTAGGTAATTACACAAATTGGCCTCTAGTGCGGGCACCGCCATTCTTTCGGGGGAGGAGAAGGGAGTCATCGAAAAAGCAAAAAAAAAAAAAGAAAAAAAAAAGAGACGATAGGACCGAAACGATAACGCTTTCGCAGTCTCGCCGAAAACAACAACAACAACAACAAAACAGAAGAAAAAAAAAACAGACGAAGCCTAAAACAGGACAAACGAACGCAACAGAATGAAAAGTGGCGGAGCGAATGAGCAGCCAATCTAAATGCAGGGTTACCCGGATGTGCGGGTTCCTTCGCTGCTTGCTTGCTTGCTTGCTGTGGCGGTTGCTGCCGAACAACACGCGGCGTGTTTGCTAAAGTATGCTAAAAGCGCGTGCGCCTTCTGTCCGAAGAAGGAGTTCGTCCCTCGCGGTCCGCCGACCGCCGGAGCTGTGACTAACGCAATTAAAGCGCCGCCGCCGTAAAACCCGGCGCTTGAAACGTTGCCAAACGCCGCGAGAGGAATTTTTGCGCTTTCGAGATGCCTTTGGACGGGGCCTGGGTTTACCTCAGTCCGCCGTGTTGTTGTGCACGGACCTTGTGCAGCCAGGGGTTCCTGACGTCATTTTTGGTTTCTTTGCGTATTTTTTGTCCTTCTTTTTTATATTATAACCCGCCAGCCGTGGTGTTCCGGTATGTTTGTTGCTCGGTTGGTACGTTATGTTACAGTGGAGGGAAGAGTCGAGATTTATGCGATGACGGAAGCGTATCTTTTGCAACGCAACACGCATATGCATTGCCGCAAAACCCGGAACCATGACGGACCTTGGCGTCGGCGTTAGAATTTACCTAAAGCATAAAATAAAAATAATGAAAAAGCGAAACGAGAATTACCTCTAGCGCAACTTCGTCGTCCGTGTTGTTACACGTCAACGGATACGGCATCTATACATACCGGTATATATATATATATATGAGTCCGCTCGGTGGTTGAACGATTTAGCCCGTCCACTCCCCTCCTTCTTTTATCTACCGTTGACAGGATTTCGATTTGACGGGTAAAGGGCGGTCTAGACCAAAGAGGGATGCGGGTGCTATAGGGCCGGAACGCGGTTTTATAACTTTCGGGGCATGTTGAGGCTCGAAAATGCACGCGGTTTTGTTTAAACGCAAACAAAAACGGCGCAAAAAATTAGTCCTAGTCTGTTTTTTGTTGGTTTTATGTCCATTAAAAACGAAGATGATCAGGTTGCGTCTTCAAGCGAACCATTTGGACATCTTTCGATGGCATTACACTCGTCATGGCGCCGGTGCATCTACTTGTAGAGCCGATCGCGCTGGTCTCCAGGGCATGACGTGAGTGTGAGAAATCTCGTGCTCGCTATCGCGTCGCAGGCTTCACTTTTACGTATAGTACGCACTCCGAAGAGTTGCCAAGGCGGAGGAAGCTACGTGCTGGTCGGACGAGTATAGACCGTCTGTCTTGCACCACGTGAACACACTTCCTGCGTGTCAACACCACCTAGGATATGAAGAGCCTGCGAACATCCTCATCTACCTTCGTGAAACGTCATCAACTCAGCAATCGGTCCCGAGCTCGACGTCAGGCGTCCTTCGACGCGTTCATTGGACACGAAGATCAGCCGAACGCCGAAGCAGCGCTCGCCTCCAATCTGTGTGTGCGCTTGATCAAGCTGTGATCACGCCCAAATGCTAGTGCGCGGGCTTTACATGTTCTAGATGCTGGCCCGTGTGCTCAGTGTTTGAGTGGTGCCAGTTAGGTTCTAGAGGCATCAAACCTTAGAAAAGCCCTTGCGGTCCCGCGGCAGAGCCACCGTGTGGAACCACTTGCAGCCCAAGTAGTACCTCTTGCAGCCCATGTAGTACCACCTACAGCCAAAGTTGCACCCCTTGCAATCCAAGTGAAACTCCTTGCCACCGAGGTGGTACCCCTGGCAATTTTCGCATGTAAGTTTGGAAGCACCGCATATCTTAAAATCGGTAATGTACGGCTCGATAGCTTTGTTCTTCAAACCATAACTTTATTTCGCGAATAGACTAGAACAAACGCAGCGGCAGTAGCGCCTGGGCCTTCACATTAAAGGCCGGTTCTCACATGCAGCGAAGCGCTGATGTAGCGCTCCTCACGTGCCGTCAGCTACTTATCGTCTGCCATGAGCAACAGTATCGACGGTGCAATACAAAGCTGGTGAACGCTCCCATCAGCACGCGCTTAGCGCGAGGTAAGCGCTATGCTTGTAGCGCTCCGCTGCATGTGGGAACAGGCCTTAAAGGGATACTTCAACGAAATTTGAAATATTCCCGTCGTGTTCAAAAATAGGTTGAATATGATGCACAATATCCGTAAATGACAATCGCACGTTTGTATTTTGATCCTGGTGGCTGTATTTTTCGTTATAAACGGCCCACTCTGGCAAGCGCTCGGAGAAGGCCCAGCTTAGAGCACGTGACATCCAACGTAATCGTGACGTAGGTCGTCTCAAGACGAGCAAAGCTACGGCGAGGCAGACGTAGAGAGGGTGGCCTAGTCGCTTCAGCCACCGAAGCGGCTGCTTTTGTACGAATTTTGAGTGACGGGTTAATCTTCTATAATCTTCTAGGGGGACAATAGCGACTTCTGCGACACACAAAAGGGATTCTCGGGAAGAAGGGAGTTCCTCCTTCCCCCCTTCTCTCCTCGTGGCCGAAGACGAGACAACCTCCGTCACTAGCTGTCAAGGTTCCTAGACGAGCATTACAAACGAGGCGTTAGCGACATCCACCAGGTGCTCTTTGCTAATCGTTTAATTCGTTTTAAAATTCCTTTTCGAGACTTTTTTAACAAGATATTGGTATGTTCCATGTGATACTGCTCTTTTGAACACATATAGACCAAAAACATGAGCACCGAAATTTCGTTGTAGTATCCCGAATAGACAAGAACAAACGCAGCGGCAGTAGCGCCTGGGCCTTCACATTAAAGGCCGGTTCTCACATGCAGCGAAGCGCTGATGTAGCGCTCCTCACGTGCCGTCAGCTACTTATCGTCTGCCATGAGCTAATCTAATCTCGCCCCATTACCGCCTTCAATTTCACACCGGAGGTGAGGACAGAACCCGCAACGTTAATTCCCCCACTAATCGCTTCGTGGGCCGAATCATAGAAGCGGGGCCACACCTGTACCATCTAACGACGCGGGATCGCGGGTGCGCCCGCAGAACCATTTACATGTACCCGCGGCCGTAATATGGATGCCACGCCTTGTTGACTATTAGGGCGTGCATATAGAGCTGCACCGTCTATATAAAAACCAGTGTGGCACTGGATCGACCCCCGAAACCGATAATTAAAATGGGTCCGAACAGGGTCGTTACGCCTAATGTATACGGAACGGGGGGGACAGCGATGAGACGCCAAGTGATATCTAGGGGTGTGTCGATCGCACCCACTAAACGCTTCTTTTTCCTTCCAAACGGTGCTACTGTGGGGCAGATATTTAAAGCCTTCATCCGCTTCTTGACACATGCGTGTAATAATATGACCCGTGATATTTTTGTTTAAAGCGCGGGGTAGTTTTAATTCGAAAACATTAAGTGTCCCATGGAGCGAAGCCGGCGTTGTCTGTAACCATCTGTAGCAGCGAAACGGCAGCTAAATTCCCACTGGTCAAAAGCACAGCAACACAGATGCTTCTTTACGGAAGCCGGCGGGGCGCTCAAGGTCGAAGCGGACGCGTCTCAGAAATAGAACACAAAGAAAAGCACAGCAACGCAGATGCATCGCCACGGAAGCCGTGGAGTTGACGGGGTTCGACGCGCCTGCGCAGTGGGGGAGTGTTACGTCACCGCCTGAGCGCCGTGTGCAAAAGGAAGACCTGGCGCGCTGCTTGTAGGAGTGCGCTGCGTGTACGAATGCTTTCGCATTCCTACTCGTATCACTTATTATACTCCCTTTCACTCTGTGTCCGCAACTGCAGCCGACGCTCGCGTCTTCTTCGTGTTTTTGGTATCACCGTCTAAACCAATGGCGCGCAGAAGCGCAGGATCACGGCGCATTCGCAGTGCGTGATATGGTTCAGCCGGTGACATAGTACAAAAACGGCGAGTGCCGTGACGATGCGCTTTTGGAGCTGTTTCATCGGCTCCATCGTATCTATATAGCGTCGGCTGTCGTCGGACTTGGAGTGAAACGGAGCAGACATACAGTCCGTCACAGGTTAAGAACTCGGTACATGTTAAAGTAGCGACATGTAATCTTAGAAACGTAACGAAAACGCGTTCCTTTCGAACCACTAGGAGCTTGTAACGGGAATCGCGTTCAAGGTATAGAAGGAACGAGGAACGAGTTTTTGTTCCTGTTTTTTGGAGGACCGCGTATACAATAACTGCTCGAAATGCATCCATCCCCTCTCGGCCCATTCGTCCTCCGGAATGTGCCTGATGTATACGATCCCACCGCTACTTCCACGGCGGCTGCGCGTTCTCGGCGGTGTACCCCCCCCCCCCCCCCCCCCCCCCCTCCCCCGAGAATCTCGAATCGGAACAGATTAAAAAAACGGCAATCCTTCGGGGTTTATCTCCATATCTCGGTCTATCGTTGGGCCTGCCTCCCTGCGTGTGGCGCCTTCGTATAAGCGTATCCACTATCGAGAATCCAAGAGGCATACAATTCTTTTCTAAGAAGGCAGTGCAGCAAAATCCCGATTACGTTCTACAATCTACCCAAAAAAAAAAAAAGAAAAAAAAAGAAAACACTAAACGAGACGTTTTTATAACCGAGATGGCTCCTGGTCGATGATCGCGCTCGAGAATGTATATACAAAGCGGAGCGGTCCGAGAATTGACTCTTAATCCGTGTATGCTAAGATGCCGTCAAGATGCATCGATCTCACCTAGGGCTTCGGACAAAAAAGAAAAACAAAGTATAAGACTGTTGACGAAAATAATCACTGGAGAAGGGGAACAAGAGGGACATGTCCAGCTCGCTTGCACCTTTGCATTTAATTGCATTATAATTATAAGACTGTGATCTTTTAAGCGTGCGTTCGTTGGACCAGAGTGTTCGCGACCTTCGATAAAGCATCCCGCAGCGCTTGCAGCGAGTTTGCTTTGTGGATCAGACAGCAACGACAGTGCTTGCAGGCGTACCGCATACAATGTTTCGCTCGAGTGTTGACAAACTGCCAAAAGCAAAGCGTGTAGGTGAACGAGCGGCACTCGCCAAAATGACCCAGATCGCTATGCTGTGCATTACAAATATTTCTTTGTGTTGCCCTGTTCTGCAGGCGTGCGTCATCCACGGTAAATATCTCGGAAGCATCAACTAATTTAGTGGAATAAGACACATTACGGCACGATAAAAAAAGAAAAACGTGACGAACACAGGTGCCTATATTACTCTAGTTCATACCCAGCAGATCTTCAGAAGTCCGTCAAGCAACTTTGGCGTTCGCCAATGCTAGGTGGCGCAACGTACCGCCAGTTTCAAAGGGTATAGCCATTAACATGCATCCATCCATAGTACGAACGCTGACGCAGCGCTCGTTTCCAATACAAGCTGAAGCGAGTTCACACCGAGCGCTGACGTACACCTTCGTGTCGAAGACGTGCTCAGAGTATGTGGTCTAGCAGTGGCAGAGAGGCGTTGGCGCCGCCTTTTGAAAAAGGCTTATTTAGATGAATGCGTGCTAGTTCCACTCAGCAACGGTCGCCTCTTGTATTGTTACCCTTCCAGTCCCAGACGATCAACAGTTTTCGATAACTGTGATACCGCCCAAAAACGATGAAGCTTTATAGTGACCGTCTTGGCCAACGGACTCTGAATTCGGGTTGTTCAGATCACGCTTCATGTTATCGCAGCAGTAGAAGCATTAGTTAGCAACGGCTTTTGACCCCTCGGATGTTTCTCCCCTGTCCCCAGCGGCGAGTTCCACCTGGGGTACCAAAAGTCGAGCCTGCAGAGCATCTCCTGGTACGAACTGGTTCATTGGGAACACCTCCGGGAGGCCCAGTCCAAGCACAGACTCAGTGAGTTCCTCTTGCCGTTCCCTTCTCACCAGGCCAACCCCCGAAAGTTGATTGCTCTAAAGCCGTACTGCCTGACTGTGAGAGTTAATTATGTCCATTGCAAGTCCTGTTTGCACACTTTCGGCGCGGGCTCCTCTGTGTTTCGAGTCCAGCCACACATACAATGTGTTTCATTAAAGCTTAAAAAAATTTTCCAAAAGAAAAAGAGAAAGCCGTGAAAGCTACATTAATGCGGTTTGTGCGGGTGACTCCTGCGGCCGGGGAAATATAATGTAGTGTGCTAATCGTCGCGATAAGTCAAATATTGCACTAAAATTTGTTGATTAACTTTTTAATTAGTGAAGAGACACATGGTTTCAATTAAGAACTTGCTGAGCGTACTAAATCAATCATTTTTAGAAAGACTTTGAGCGCTTGGAAAGCGCGAGTGCGTTAAAGTTACCACTTGAGGAACAGGCAAAAGGCTGGGGCTATATACTTTGTCTCACCTTAGCATGGACTAACTGCGAAGGCTGTGCAAGCGCGAGCGTCAAGTTTTGATTGCTTTGACTGGAGCACTCCGCGCAGCCGCCGAGGCTTCATCCAAAGCACCTAGCTCGCGCTTTTAGCATGCGCGGCTAAGAATAGTCCGCGCTAAGGTGAGACAAAGTATAAACGCTTCCACTCTTTACAAAATCACAATCCACATGAGCCAGAAAGTGCGCGTGCATAACACACAAACGCAGGAATGAACGCGCCCTCATACGCTTTTTATGGAAAGGCTATAATAAGAGTCGGAAAAAACCGCACGGGCGAGTTATCACACACTACTTTGCTCTTGTTGCAAGAGCGGTAACGTTAGCGCTCCACCGTGCTCCAAGTCCTTCTCATATTGACTGATTTAGTGGTTTTCGACGACCCTCAGGAAGGTTTTAATTTGTACCGTATGTTTATTTTTAGTCATTAAAATGTTAATCAATATATTTTGGCAGACTGATCGTTATTAGACCCCTATACTATGCCCCATTGACCGCATAGCTCACCTGCACAAAAGCGCACTAGTGTACCCTGTATATTATATATATATACATATACACGTTTGCAACCAGACACACTTCAAAGGCTAGAATCGCCACCGTGGGTGAAACACGTTTTGTTGGGGCACCCGTCTGGCAGCCGTGGGCATGCCTTACACTATCAGACGTTCTACACACACCAACAGCAAGATGGCGGTGCCCAGAGGCAGAACTTGTAAGCGGGCTCGAAACAACTACCTATCTCTTTCTCCCTGTTTACAAGAACAGACTTGCATAAGACTGGATGCCATGACAAAGAAGAGGGAGATGACCTTTGAAGCGCAGTGAGAGGTGACATTGTTCGCGCGTCCCTTGCAGTCACGCAGTCGGAGCAGGAGCGGTCCTGCATCTTGCTGGTGCGGCTGCAGACCAGCCGGTCGGGGTGGCTCTGGGTGCACGCAGTGCTCCAAGTCAAGGACGGTTCGGACAGCTCCCAGCAGCCCGTCATCGTGTGCACCAACCAAGTGCTCAGGTGAGCGCAGACCATTGCTGGAGCATGCCTGGTCATACCCTTCGCCTGGCTCAGAGACACGCGAAATTGAAGTGCGTCCCTGGATCAGCTTTCTAGAGCGTTCGGCTGTATGGCAGACCACGCTGTTCTCAGCAGTTGGGGAGAAGAGCGAGGGAAGGAATCATTTTCTTTTCTTTGGTTTCTGGGCTAGGTGGCGCAAGCTACCACCCGTTATAAAAGGTGCAGACATTAGCATCCATTCATCCCTCCATTCGAGAACAGTGTGGCCAGGTGGCGCAAGCTACCGCCTGACACTAAAGGTTTACTCATTACCATCCAACCATCTATTCCTGGAGTGGGGGGAGTGTAGCCAGAGAAGGCGGATCCTACCAATTCTCATGGAATTCTCCCAAAAGTCAGGCATATCCAATACATAACAAATAATGCTAACCGCATGCTCGGATTCCTAAAACGGAATTTTTCAACAGTTCCTGTGTCGCTAAAATTACTTCTCTACAAAACACTCGTTCGCTCAAAACTGGATTATGCCTCCTGCATCTGGGACCCCGGTACTGACGTACTAACCTTTGCAGTTGAAGCGGTCCAAAACCGTTCTGCTCGCTACATCCTCACTAATTATCACCGCATCGCTAGCGTAACATCAATGAAATTGGGCCTAAAACTGCCAACGCTTGCTTTGCGCAGAAAAATGTTTCGCTTGTGCCTGTATCACAAGCTATACCATCATAACCCTTTCCTACGTGAAAGGTTACTAACACCTGCACCTTACATCTCGTCACGTCTCGATCATCAACATAAAATGGACGTACCCTCGTGTAAAACTACATCTTTTCATAGTTCGTTCATACCTCGCACCACTCTTGACTGGAACCACCTTCCAGCCTCTGCGGTATCGATTTCCGATGGTGTGGCGTTTAAAAACTGTATTGCCAATATTTATATTCCAGAATTTGACTAACCTATTGTTATTTTTCTTGTTCTGTTTCATGTGCATATCTTAGATTTACTTTATATTATGTAACCCACTCCCCTCTGTAATGCCCTCGGGCCCTGAGGGAAAAATAAATGAAATGAAATGAAACCCTGCTCCTTGCCCTTTGACCTGTCTAGAGCAGTGGCTAGCATTCAATAGATCGACCTCACCAGCCACTGTCACTACGCCACCACTGATGCAATGCATCGCAGAAACCTCAGTCTTCTTGCGCGTGCGGCATCCTCGCTGGAGCTCTGCGCATGCACTGCAGAGCACGATAAGGAACGAGCCTGTCTCGGGCACATTCACCTCACTTCTAAGAACTAAAGTTATGGCGGCTTCACGCACGCGCCGAACGCTTGGTGAGATCGGACTATTTGTCGTTTTATTGAAGTATGCGGGTCGAAACTTTTATACAAAGTGCGGGATGAACAGTCATTTGATACTGGAAGCGCTACGCAAAGGCGGCACACGATATCGACAAGCACTGCCGCATTTGTGCGGCCGGTGCCAGATCGTCGCCGCTCACGAAGGTGCATTTCTTGAAGTGCAGGAACAAGTCACGAGATGCGTGATAACTGCAGCTGCGTAAACAGGGCACGTAGAATAATCACGTGAAATATATGATATGTGCCCGTTAGTGAACTGAAAGTGAAATACACGCCATGAAATGAAGGGTAGCAAGGGGCGGGCTGACGAATTCCGCTAATTTAAAACTAAAAGGCGGCGACGATGTTTTTTTTGTTTTTTTTTTATGAAGTGTATAAACTTTTAACGTAAGCTATTAGTTTAACAAGGTTGCCTTTGCCACCTTGTATATGAACAATATTTCCATCGTTAGATAGCAATTAACTCACAATATCTGTCGCATCAGCTCTATCAAGAGTTCCCTAACTTTCCTTGTTGTTGTTTTTTTCCCGCAGCGAGCGGGAAGCGGCGGTGATGCGGGCCAACTCGTGGCTCTACCAGTACTACTCGCTCCACTCCAAGATGCACTACGGGCTCGCTTACGAGGCCACCCGGCTGCCCGCCTACTACCCCGCCACCGTGATGCCGTATCCTCCACCCCGGGAACAGCCCCAGGCGCCCCTTCCCCACTCGCCTTACCCGCTACCGCATCACTTGAACGGAACACCCGTGCCCCAACACCCACATCACCCAGGAGTTCTCCAGTACGGAGGACCACCGCACGGCGGACTACCCTACAGCAGCATTGCTGCCGGCAGCCCAACCTCGCCGGACCGCAAATGGGGCTCCGCAACAGGAAGCCTGAAGCGCTCCGTGTCCCCCTGTCCTGGCAGTCCTCCGGTCCCCAAGGCGCCCAGACCCAGCTATGGCGCCTTTGCGGAACTGGCGCCCCTCTTGCCTTCTGGATACTATGGTGGGCCGGGCCAAGTCCTTGCCGCAGCGGCACCGGTGCCCGCTGCATTTCGTGCCCCTACGAAACTTCCAGATGACCGGTTGGCCGACGTGGAACAGTCGTTGACGCCGACCAACACCGAAGACGTGTCCCAGATGATCGCCGGCGGAGCGGGCTATCTGCGTCCCACCTACGTGTCCCTGGACGACCCCGAAGTGGCCAAGGCGGCGCGAAGCGTGGCTCCGTACCCTTCAGCGTTGGAACCGCCCGCCTACTACCCGCGCTACCTGGAGCTCAGTCTGACCCTGGAGCTCGCCGACGGCAAGGAGCAGTACGCGGCGGCCGCGCAGAGCTCGGCAGATCTTCGCGAAGGGTTCCTGTACCACCGAGGCGCCTTCGCGCCTCCGAGACTGTCCTGCGATGAGGAGCACAGGCCTGTGGAGATGGACGTGCCCATGGCCGGAGTACCGCACCATTACTGGCACCGACCAGCTTCGGGAGGCTGCAGCCTCAGCTCGGGTGCGGAAGTGGCTGCCGCTTGCCACGCATCTCAAAGTGTCAGGAACATGGCTGAAGAGGCGGCATCTGTCGAGTCCTGACCGAGTAAGTCGCATGAAAGACGTTTCAGCCTATTTAACAAATGTAAGCTATACACTTATAACCGTCATTGGAACATGTCCCGTAAATGCAGCATACCCACATGAAGTGTGTGAATGCCACAACCATCTTAAGTCACCTTAGACCATGCTGCACTTTCTGTAACAAGACCTCAGCTGTCCGATGTTGATGTCGTAATTCTTTATTGCGGTTTTATTAAGATTTTTCTGAAAGAACACTTCCGCTTGGTGCGGGCAAGAAAATATAGCGCAGGGCACAACGTTCCTCACAGCTTGAGGGTCCATTGTAAACTTTTCAGTCTTCAAGCAAGTCGGGCGCAACATAAACAAAATATCCACCATTATTTTTTTTTTTAAATACGGAGGCCAGTGTCCAAAAAGTCAGCCTATGGCATCGGCAGGCCGTCTCTTTGGAGAGCAGTAATAATAAACCATTTCCTTCTTCTGTTCCAGATGAAGCTGGAATCCGCGAGGCGGAGAAGTCTGCAGCCTGAAGACGGCGGCGGCAGTATGGCATATTGTCAGCGGAGAACCTGGCACTTGGAGCCAGGATGCCCATGCCTCCATACCCTTCCACGTCGACCATCCTTTCCTCACAGCCCCCGCGAGTGAAGCCACCGTCCGCCATCGGGCCGTCTGCAAGGGCCCAGGACTGGACAACGAGCCGTTATCCGAGTGCCTTTATTTATTTGAAGAGAACGACGCCAAATCTCCTTGTGCAGTGCGTTCTCTTCTCCGGAACAAATCTTGCAAGACCACCGATGTGTTGCGAGTGTGCGAGAATGACGGTGGTGACGTCACCGGTGGGACATGCGATGACGCAGCAGAAACTCTGCGGGCACCAAAGAGCGGAAGACACCGGATTCATCACGGAAAGCCAACATGCCGTGGCGACTGCATCGTGCCCGCGTAGGTGTCGTTCGGTTAATCAACTCTCGCGACCTTGATGTTCTTCCGACACAACACTGGTAAACTTCCTTCGGCAGGGGTTCACCAGGAGTCGCGATCGCGGCCAGTGCAGTTAGGGACCTAGTGGTTGCAATGTCGCGGCCAGTGCAGTTAGGGACCTAGTGGTTGCAATGTCGCGGCCAGTGCAGTTAGGGACCTAGTGGTTGCAATGTGACGTACCTCCGGGCGACTCTCACTTACGTTTCCTTCAGTGAAAGAAACTAGCCTGCAAGGTGTCGAGAGAATGTTCTTGGACAGTAGGAGTAGCATGTCCTCGACCCCCGCGTTCGCGAGAGTTGAATAATCGAACGCAACCCAAGGCCAGATATCATTTCCGTCCGTTTTGATTGCCGTGCAAGCGGCTCCGAGGAAAGCTCCTAAGAAGCCACACAATCATTTTTTCAGGAACGTTCTAGCCAAGAGCCAGCCGTAGGAAGACGTAAAGCGGTTAATTGTTTCAAAACAAGCGAAGAACTGAGTGAGATGGGGACTGTTCCCACCCATGTCCGATTCATACCATTTCACACCCCCTTCAACCAGTTGAGGTAAACTATTGTGCAACTATCCGTTATAATTTTTTTTCCAGCACTCGTGCTAGATTTGCGTGCTCGTTTTGTCTGTGGTTACTGCCCTTATTCTTCGTAAGTGATTTCAAACTTTTTCATGTTCACTTTGATGTCTCGGGCCAAGGTGGCGTTCAAATTCTTTGGAATACAGTACGTCCGACACGTTTGAAACGAGACAGTTCCAGAAACAGTGTTGCCATCAAATTAAGATTTCTTTTTTTTTTTTTTTTGTGGTGAGTTTGAAAAGTTAAAAGTATTGGAAGTGCAATTTGTAACGAAAAGAAAAAAAAAAAAAATAAGCCACCAACGTAAGCTATTTGGCCGTCTCAAAGTACGAACAGGTCGAACACAGAATCGCTTCTTGACTACAAATACAGAAAAAAGTGAAAATTTTAAAATATTGTTCTGGCAAGCGAGTTCTCGTTCGGTTTAGTGTCTGTTCTTATATTTTTTTTTTACAATAGCTTCAATGCACAGTGTGTAGTTTAGTCTTTATTTTCACTACATAAAAAGCACAATTGTAGCCGCGTCCGAAACAACCACCTACGCAGCACCAAACAATCAAAGTAAACCAGTGCTTTGTCCCCTACCGTTTGTTAGTTTGTTAAAAAAAACAAGAAAAAAACAAGAAAAACAAAAGTGCCTTCGTCGACTAAAGTGACGCATCCTAGCCCAGATATGTTACTGATGCCCGGTTCGCCAAACTAAGACAGAAATGCGAAGTTTGGGTTTTGTACGTGTGTTTGTGTGTACATAAGTTTCAGTATTACGTCCCCTGGGCAGTCTTTTGATACCAATTTCTGCCGACAACGTTGTGGCAAGTTAGTGTACATAAGAACGAGAAAAAAAACAACGAACAAACACCACCCCTTCACCGTCATTCCTATCGTCATCGTCACCACCCCCCGCCACCACCACCGCGAGTGCGCAAGACTCGCAGCTTCATTGACCAAACAAAGAACGCCCGCACCTGTATTACATGGACAGATCTCACGGATAACGGACCCAGTGACCGAGGTGTTTCTTTCGGCTAATCCATCGCGTAACCCAGAGAGCGTATATTTATTTGAATCGATCCGCGGTTATTTGTGCCTCCCCGCGCTTTTCTCGCGAGTGCCTCCACCGCGATGGTCGGGCCGCTTGGTGAGCACCCCACCGGGCTTCTGGTGATCACTGCGCCTGGGCACCGCTTTGCTGTGTGTACAGATACATCTCCTATTATGTGGCAATGGATGCAATTAAAGAGAGTTATTGTTTGTCATGACGAAGCGACTCTTCACTATGAACGGCGCCTGTGATGTGACCAGATGGTCGACGGCAGCGGAGCCACCGGGTTACGATAGTAGACTACAGCTTTCGTCCTGTAGCCGCCATTTTCGACACTTCACTGCCACATTCCGCCGGCACCTATTGGAGTCTATTTGCTGCGTAGGTTCCACCTTTCCCCGGTGTCGCTACTCTTGTGAGGCTCAGTTAGCTCTGTTGTGGCGAGGTCCCTGCTTCGCCTCTGGCCAGCCCTGCAAAGCACCCGGTTGCCACAGAATGACCCCCTGTTGGCTTCGAAAAGGAGGCCATCGGAACGCCATGTTGAACCATAGCGCACCAGACCAACACCAAATCGAATAATCGAAACCTGTAAACAGCCTGCACTATACCTCCAGCTAAACTGACCACACGGCGACAGCTCGGCAATAGACCATACTGCGAAACACACGGCAACTCTCATGCCGTCTTTTCGACGCACTAAAGCTAGTCGATGTACGGCGCATAAATAGGAGCTACTCATGTTTGTTGAGGATTTCGCGATTTTAGAACGTAAAGGAAGCAGGACGGTAACAAACCAGGTATACGTAGGAACTTTGTCATGCGTTTTCTCTGATAATTTTTTTTTTTAACTCGCAGTGGTAAGAGAGTAGGAATCGAGCCACATTTAGGGTGTACGGAGTGCTCAACTCGGAACGGCCCCACAATTCCCACCGCCGTGCCTTGCAACGTGGGATTGACGAAAGGCGTCGTGCGATTTTTCGGACACGTCTAGTGACACGACTGTGACCGTCCTTCGGCACATTGATTGGACACGAGCCCCGGCCGAACGCTGACACGGCACTCGTGTTCATGCAGTGTGTGCACCAATTACGTTACTAGATTAGGTCAGTTATGGAAATGCCCATAGACGCTGCTTGCACGAACAGTACACCCACCCCTACCCCTCACTCTCGCCACGGCTCGCCTCCCGTCGTTCGACGCGCCACCGTTTCTGGGGGACGGCTGCTATGGTAACTGCAGTGTGTTCTCTATGGAATACGTATGTTTCGAAGCTCAGCGTCTAGAGGGCGTTTCAACGTACTCTATGAACAAAGTTACTACAACACTCAGTTGGGAAACTCGCCCTTGGAAACCGGACCCCTCGCGTCCACCGAGACCAAACTAAATACTATAACAGCGCCACCCTTTATCGACTAGCAAAAACATGAATATTCACTTATATTGCTCCTGCGAAATGGCGCTGCGAGATGGCGCCACCGGCCCTTGAGCGACTCGACCTGAACTGATACCTGCAGTTCCCGGAGTGGCCGCTGCGGGAGAAATGGCGGCGTTTTGCGATCGCCATTAGTTCGGTTCTTGAGTGCATCGAAGCCACTTTTTCAAAACAGGCTCTATGGCAGTTTTCAAACTGAGTTGTTATGGTAACATTGTCTGTAAAACGCACAGTTTTGACACGAAAATCTAGATGGCGCTTCAAACTAAACTAAAATTCACAAAAAGATATCTTAATTCGCTATATAGAGCAGTAAGTCAGTAATGCCCCACGGGAAGCCGGACCATTTTTTGCTACACTTCTATAGGGGAATTAGTATAAGTGGTGTTGACCACACTGCCCTTATTTGGATAAAAATAATATCTGAAGATGAAGTTCAGCCTCATCAACGGCTTTGCAGTATCAGCGTACACTGTATCACTGTACATTGGTTAAACGTTTTAACAAATATACACTGATACTTGTCCGATGTATTACGAGAATCGGGAGCTTGAAACGAAAGCAGGCAGCAGAGGGAACCGGATGGCCTTTCGCTACCGCGTCTCGCTATGACGTCACGGAATTCTTTACGTGACGAGTCATGGTCCTGAGCGGAGAATGGCTGCAGCTTCGTTTCTTATTTTTACCCGCGTCGCGGCACGTGACGTCGTAAACATTCACGCTGAATTTAGCGGGAAAATGTACGGGATATAGTTGGGAGTTTTAGTAGATCGTTCCGATACCTCCGATAACGATACGTTGCATGCGCAAAAGCTTCAGCGGGTTATCGGGTATCGTCATAGGGATTATCGCAACGATCTACTAAAACTCCCTATTAGGGAGTTTCGTAATGGTTTTCGCCGTCCCGAAACGCCCTCCCGCTACGATGCCCGGAACTCTACAGTCAAGGCCATCGGTGCGCGCACCGATGGCCTTGACTTTAGAGTTCCGGACATGCGCAGTAGTGACTTCTCCGTACCGGAGGGCGTAGCGGAGGGGGAAACGCGGTCTACGAAACTCCCTAATATGAGCTGCCACGCCCGATTCTAGTTTTCTGGGTTTGCGGTCCCAACAAGCCGCTTTACCTCTCCCTATTTGTGAGAGTTCAAGGAAGTACGGGAACTAAACTTCTCGTTCCAGCCCTAGTTTGGTTCGGAGCATCTTGAAAGATTGGCAGGCAGGTATACAACAAAGAAAGGCGAACTGCTACAGCTCATACTGGTCCGCGGAAGTTACAAAAGTAACGTCTGTCACGCTACGTTTCTCCGTGACGTTACTTAACGTTTAAGACGTAACATTTTATTTTTCAATATGACACTTTCTGTTCTTTTTTTTAAACCAAACAACGTAATCTACGTTAAAAAAACTTTAAAGAAAAAAAAAAGAGCCGCAAGGTCCTTTTAAATTTGCCAACAGAGTTGCCAAATAAACCTGACCTGCCTTCGCCTCCTGCATCGGAACGGACGAACAAGCCGCGGCGGCGTCGGACGACGAGGGAAGCGCAACAGAAGCCGATTATTGACCCCCTTGGCTCGTTCGGGCCGCTGGGGGGGGACCGGGGGGACGGAGGGGGGTTGTCCCGGAGGGGGGGACGACGTCGGCACCGGTTTCCGGGAGTCAAGGCCGCCTCAGCGAGAGTGGACGCCGGCGACGGCAGATCCGGGTCCGCGCTGGTGTTGGCGCCTCGCCGCCGCCGTGCGATAGACGGGTCGCCCGAGGGCCTTTCGGGCCGCTTTCTTTCTGTTCGCTCTTCTGTTGGCTTCGGACATCGGCTACTAGCCGACGCAATCCGGGCTAATCGCCGGTCCACTGCAACAAGGCACCACCACCAACTAGGCCTGCTGGTGGTAGTACTAATGCGATACTGCTGCAGCTTCTGCTGTAGGTTTTCTGGGGGTCTTTTCTCTTGTGTGTGTGTGAACCCAGTACTGTAACGTTTGCACCTGTCTTTGTCTTGTTTTTTGTTTGTGTGTGTGTGTGTGTGCTGATTTTAGAGGCTAGAGATGGCAAAGTCGTAGGGGATGTTGTTGATTACTACATTTCTCGTCCTTCTTTTTAAACGCTCCCTACGGTGGGGTGAGGGCAACTCCAGAAGGGGGAAGGGTGTTGTTGATTGGATTGAAGGGGAGTTTGTTGTTCGCGATGGACGCGAAATTGTCGCGTTTCTATTTTTTATTTTATCGGCTTCTCGCGGTAGCTCCGGAGAAAATAAAGAAGAAAAAGAAAACCCGAAAGAGACGAAAGTTTAGCCTCTGGTGCAGCTATGGTGTGGCGGCGCGGCGGTCTTTTGCGGCTTGCGTATGACAAAGTCCCCCGTAATTTTCGGTAATGGAGATCTGGCGAGCCCCTGCGAGTCGCCTCGTTTATACCCCCGCCCACTTACCTCCCTGCTGGCTCCCGGTGGGTGACGGCGTATACCGCCATCATGCGTTGTGTGCCGTCTTAGAGGTTCGCCAAAACCATCCCCTATTACTATGTCCATCTCCTAGTCTCTCGGTCGTCGCTTTTAATTGTACGGGCGATAAGAACTCAGCGTTTACTTTAAAAAAAACTGTTTAATAGAGACAAGACAACGGCGAAGAAAAAACACCTGTCGCAGTTCGCGCGTTCGACCTATATTTGTTGGTACACTTAAACTGCCAATAGAACGGAGGCCACGGCCAGTACCACTAAAACTGGATCAGGCATTTCCGTTTGATGGAGTGTGTTGTGCACGCTTGTAACCAAGTAAATACGTTTATTAATAGCCTTTCACCCCAAGAACCGTAGTGCACTTCAGATTAGATTAGAGTAGGTGCATTTTAGATTAGATATATGTTATCAACACGTACATTGTTCACCAAACTTGCTCGGAACACGGGAACTCTGTTTTCTCATGTCAGGGCCATTCTGAAGGAAAAACTGAGCTACAAGTCTTTGATGTTGCAATTTAGGAGGGTTTGTCGAGTGCTGTATGTCAAGAAACCGTTACTCTGCCGCCTCCAGGACAGGGTTCCTCTTAGGGATGCTGCGAACCTTACGAAGTTCGGGTTCGCAATTTTCGAACCTCGCTAAGGTTCGAATTTGAAAAGTTCGCAACTTAAGAACCCCGTTGAAATTCACATTTTAATACCTCGAAATTGTGACGGTTTCTGAAAGTTCGACTTCGAAGATATCGATTTATTTTACAGATTGTTCGAAATATTTGAATATTTTGAATTTATTTAAGATTCAAGTTCGGAAAATTCGAATATTTCGATTTTTTCGAGGTACAAGGTTGAAAAGTTCGAAAGTTTCGATTTTAAGTTCCAAGTCTGAATTTCAACGATGGAAATAAAATTCCACAGTTGCAAACTAAGTTTTCATGACTTCATCTAGAAAAATCGCGAAATCCGCTATAAATTTGACTAAAAACGTTGCCCAGACTATTATGAAATTACAGCAGCTCACTTGCGCCCTCCCGTTTCGTTCGTTCATAATCCTGCCTTCTCAGTGCTGCGGTACTGACGATACTACCTGTGTTACTCGCTATGTGTCATAACTAATGAAACAAGCGTTGAACTAGTAGAATGGTTCATTGAAAAGCCCTGAGGCAGTCAGGCGAAGGTACTTACTTATATACAAACTAATAGCAATCCGATCAAACGTCGCCTAAATGCAATGCTGGCATAAGCAAACTAAATATGCAAGACAACGCATTCACATAAGGGCGCCCATGGCTTTCCCGAAACTTTTTAGTTTATCCAAGCGTTTATCTTCGGCAGGATGACTCGTGGGATGGAGAAAACACTGAACACAGGCACAGCACCCGAAACAAGTCAAGGTTGAGGAGAATGCAACAGACTAAATTAGGGGACCACCCGGCCTAATACGGCTGATCAGGTCACGACCGGTTGTTATCGAACTAACCATACATCCGCTGCTTGGAACTTCTCTTCTTCGACGGATGGAGATATTGGCCGCTCTGAAATGCAGCCGGTTACTAATGGTAATGAAGTAAGAGCCGATTCAGTGTTCGCTGTAGCGCATCGGCGTCACCCTCTGCGCGCGCCTTTCCTCGACGCGAAGAAATCGAGGGACTAGCGTCCAAAAACAACTAACGCTTTGAAGGAAGCTCCCAGCGAAGCGCCCCGGTTGAATTTCGAGCCTGCGGACCAGGGATCTGTTGGCCTACAGGTTACCCCGGGGCAACCTACGGAGTTGTGCTCGGGAGAGGCCCTGTGCCGAAGTCGAAAGGAAAAGGTGGGAGGTAAGAGGCCGAGGCTGCCCTAAAGCGATCATTCGGGGCTTTACAAGCCCGTCGTTTGTAGCACGATTAGCTAACGGTTAGACTCGGTGCAATTTCAACTCCACTTTACACGCTGACATCTTGTGTTATTTATATTTGTTGCCTGGAACCTATTGGGATAAATGTGGTTCGAACTTTGTCGAACTTTTGCTCAGAGGTTAGAAGCTCGTCGAACTTTTGAACTCAGTAAGTTCGAAAATGTCGAATTTCACAGCGCAAAAAAATCGGAAATTCGAAAACAATCGACCTTTTCAGCGACAAAAATTCGAAAGTTTGAAAATAGGTTCGACGTTTCGAAACTCTACAAACCTTTTGAACTTCTTGGTTTGACCTTCCAACCTCACGTTCGCAAGAAGTTCGCAGCATCTCTAGTTCCTATGCGGAGGGCAAGTTCGTCTGCTTGTTGCGCAGGGGGTAGCGGTCACGTCAGAACGCCGATCCCTGATTGGCTGATTGCGACCCCCTATCTGAGCGTCGTCTGCTCCTTTGCAACGTCGTCTGCGTCTGTCTTACCTTTCCTGCGACTTTCGGAAGTCGAGCGAGCTCGACTTCGCCTTTCAGAAAGGGCAGACGAAATAACTCGAGCGGTACGTTGTTTTTGTCTAACAACTAGCAGACGCGCATCAAGGAGAGAAATCAAAGGACTCACTGGCGAAATGTCCCGAGGCGCCGAGGTTTGTTTGCTAAGAACCGAGAGTGAGCGCATTAGTGTCCGCAAGTTCCCTCCCAAGTACTTTTTCCCTCCTTTCGTGTGCGGCGAGACCCCTCATTCTTTAACGGCGTCGGCGGGTTGGCGCAGTTAACGTCGTCTGCTTCACGTCTGCTAGTCAAAGGGATGGCTGTTTTACCTTTCCTGCGTCTGTCGGAGATTCGCCGCTTTTTCACCGGCGAGAGTCACCGTTGCCTCGGGAAACAAGGATATAACAAGAGGAAGAAATTGACCTCTTAATCTAAAAATGAGGTCAGCGGTCAAAGTATAATACAGGAAGGGTTCACAAGGGTCGCGCGGGCATATTCCATTCAGCACACCAGCCGATCGTGGTCAGACGGTCGCCGAGTCGCGGAGTGCCTGCTAGGCCTAACTGCCGTGCTCGCTTGGTCGCGTTCAATGGAATCGTGGCCGTTGGAGCTTTTCCCGGATGTTTGTGGATCCAGCGTTCTTGTTCGTCGTGGTCTATTTCAAGTAATTTTTACTTTTTTCTTGCTGCTTGAAGTCGGGACGCGTGAGAAGCGCACGTAGAAAAATAAACACCGGTGGGTTGTCGCGACCGCGACGCTGTCGGCCATGCTGATTTGATCGTAAGAAGTGCGTAAGCCAGCTTCGGAGCGGTCGTAGGATTTCGTCGTAACCTGCGCAAAACTTACGAAAATTTCGTTTCGTGAATACGACTTTGCTCTTAAGTTTCGTCTTACGCACATTTTTGGCGTAAGATCGTTTCGTAAATCTGGCCTCTGCGCTTGCGAAAGTCGCAGGAAAGGTAAGACAGACGCAGACGCCGTTGCAAAGGAGCAGACGACGCTCAGATAGGGGGTCGCGATCAGCCAATCAGGGCTCGGCGTTCTGACGTCACCGCTACCCCCTGCGCAACAAGCAGACGAACTTGCCCTCCGCATAGGAACTAGAGATGCTGCGAATTTCTTGTGAACGTGAGGTTCGAAGGTCAAACCAAGAAGTTCAAAAGGTTTGTAGAGTTTCGAAACGTGCCATCCCTGCCAGAGAATACACTGGCACTGTCTATTAGGAGGAAATCTAAAATGATCTGCGAGAAGCCGAACGTTTGTCTTACGAGAGTTGGCGCCCGTCGCATCCCCTGCAAGAACGACGGTCACTTCCCCTCCCCCCCCCCCCCCCCCCCTACTTAGAAAACTAAAATCGGAGACCACTGGGATACTCTGCTCCGCAAGTGGAACCTTTACAGTCACTCTAACACCAACGATGATGTAATGTGCAAGCGTCGTCTCCTAGGGGGTCTCCGCAAAAAAACAAAGAACGCTGAAAAAAAAAATTTCACTGGCCAGATGGTTTTTATTGGAACAGTGTGAAGGATATTTTCGCCTAGGACGCCAGAAGCGTGGCAAAGGTGAGGTACCCCGTGTGTCCCGGTATCTGGAGCGAAGGTATCGCCGCCTGGAAGCAGATGCCGCCGTCAGACTCGGGGCTCACCGACGAGAAGGCACGCTTGGGGATCTTGTCGTCTTCGGTCGCTTCCTCGGCCACTTCGTCCACTGCATCGTTGTCGTCCCCGGCTTCAGCGGCAGCATCGGCCGTGAAAACGACGGGTGATTCCTCCGCAGGCGTGCCACCGACTGCCGTTCCCTGTAATAAAAATAAATGCAAGAGCCGACCGTTTTGTAAAATGATGCATGGCATGATGGGTAGAATATTAGGCTCTTTAAAAAGACACACACAAAGAAATACTACGCCGTCTCCTTGGTTGTTGCCTGCGAGTCCAGCAAGCGGGCAATCGCTTACAATCGTTCGCATACGGGGAGCTCTGTGAGAAATGAGCGTGCGCAGTGAACCCGTTTCTTCGAGAGCGGAGTGCGTGGACATGCGCTGTAGCACAGCCGGCGCCACCTCTCTGACGTGAAGTCGTCGGTAATGGTATGAGTATATCCTTGCACATACTTTCTACAAAGTCTATTCTACATCCCTTTCACCTTACGATGGACCGTAGTCGACGCTATGAGCAATCCTATACCAATCCAGTTCTTTGAGCATGTGACCGAAGGTCACGCGTGACTCACACGACATTGGACTAGCTCAGAATGCTCGCAGAGTCCGCTGTCGTTCATCGGGACGTGAAACGGAGTATGGTGTGGTACCCTGCTACCACGGCAACACAGAAATGTCACTTCGGCTAATGGTAATGCGGCCCAATCTTCCTTTAGAATACCGCAGGTAAGGCCGTTAACTCACATCGCAGACCAGAGTTCACGCTAGGAACAGCGTTGATGCAGAGCTGAGTTGAAGTTAACTAGCACTAATCCAGCTCAATATCAGTTGTCACTAACAGGTCGAAGTCGGGGCTGCGTCAGCGAGGTCAGCGCTATTTTCAGCGCTGCGGTGTATATGTGAACAGGTCTCAAAGGTCACGCGTTTACACGATGTCCCGTCCCTTGTGTACCTTCTTGGATTTCTTCTGTTTCCGGAATGCCCCCAAGGATGCGGGTTTGCGAAGATCGGTCATCGTGACCTGCTTGACCTCGTACGGCCTTTCCAGGCACTCCCAGGTGGTGATGTCCACGAAGCCTCGGTCTCTGAGTGCCAGGCAGGTGCGCTGCACTTGCTCCACGCACGGCGAGAACGAGCACAGCCGACCTCCTGCGGATAGTGAAAAACGCCGCTGGTCAATACACGTCTAAAAACCACTACAAAACATAGCTGGACTAACTGTTAAACAAAAAACAATTAAGAAAAAAACAGCGCCTGGAATAACAGATATAGGCTCGCTCCGAAAATTGTATTCTTGTTCCGAGGTACGAGTTCTCACGACACAATTTACCAATAGTTTTCAATTACACTGAACCTGGAATCCAGATGACGGCAAGATCAATTATTTGTCCGGTGTCACGTGGTCTTGAACCATCGATGATGTTCAAGAAAGAAGTGAGTGTAGGTACCCTCCTTGGAAGCATGGTGTAAGGCGCAAAAAAGACAACGGACACGGGGAAGACACACACACGGGCGCCTGCATATGTGCCTTCTTCCTTGTGTCCGTTGTCTTTTACCGCCTTATACGATGCTTCCCAACGTTCACCAACTAGCCCATTATCAGTTCTTGTAATATACCCCTTCCTTGTCCGCATAATTTTATTTCACGACGTCTAGAGCCACGAGAAGCATGCACTGCAGGCCGTAGAAGCATCTACATCGCGCGCCAAACGGTTGACTTTTTGGGTGTAGTCAAAAGTCCCCTCCAGAAGAATTTGAAACCTGCGGAAGGTCGTCGCCATGGATACCGACCAGGTTACAACTCTCCACATTCCACTTAGCTTACACGTTACAAGATAAGTAAATAGCTTTAAAGCCGTAATAGACCCTTTTTCAAAACCTAGATTCATACCCCACCCCTGCCCGTTTCGATCTGGACGAGCATCGTATATCGGCGTGCGGTCGAGTATCATTACTGCGTTCTGTACGTTAAAGACCCCCAGGCTAGCGCTTGTACCGCACTGGCTATTCGTTCATCTAAAGTTGAGACAGTGGACGGCCGTTGTTATCTTTGTTGTGTTCGCCCGTTGTTGTCTTTGTTGTGTTCGTCCGTTTTTTTATCGTTTCCCATCTCAGGGTTTACAAGATGTCGAATAATTACCAGCTCGCCTGCACTTTCTCACTGCTTACAATGCTAACTTCTGGCTGTTTAAACATACACGCAATATTATTATTGTGCAACCCCATCAAGCAACCGTGACAATCGCCATTCCTTGGGCTTTTTTAGACCTATAGGCTAGGTGGTGCAAGCTACCGCCCGTGCAGCCATTAACATCCATCCATCCATCCATTGGAGACAACGCGTGTCATTCGATCCGAGCCCTCGCCGAACGCTGTCGTTTTAGAAAAGCAAGTTTTGCGCATTGTTCATACGCGGCGCGAAGTAGTTCTTACGAGATTTGGTTGTCGGAGGAAAAAGCGATGCTTTTGGCGTTTGAAACGTGTACGTCGTAATAAGATAACATGTATCTAATCTGGAATTCACATACATAAATCCCAATTCTCCACATAAAGGGGGGAATTAGTAATACTCCGCGAAGAGTGGGACTTTTTTCTGACTACGGTTCTTGAGGTAAAAACGGGTGTAGAATAACCAAAGCCCGTGTGCACCAGAACCCTGACGTTTCCAGAGTGACATCGAGCGAAGACACAGGTTGGATACGAGTGTTGCGTCAGTGCTCGACTGGGCCAAGGCGTCATAGGACCCCGGAATCGGCCTCGGGTCCACTAATGATGACGTCACGCGCAGGCCTTGTCTTGTAGGCCTTACCATCAAACTAGAACGCACAAGCGGAGCTCCATGCATTTGTGCACGCACGCACGCACGCACACACACACACACACAAACAATCTATCATTTCAATCAAGCCCCGAACGCACCCGCACTCTCCCCATCGGCAGAGAGAGAAAGAGACCGCAAGCCGCACGCGTGGCGTGCTCATCGCACCACCACGACGCCAAAACGACGTGATCAAAAACACCGGAGCCACACGCCGTAATATAAACGCAGGAACCGCCCCCCTCCCCAGGGGCAGCCCGCATCATCTGCATGGCAAGCCACCTCGCGCGCGAACCACACCCATGCCCCCGTGCAGCGCCGAGCACTCGTATGCACACACGGCACACACACACACGGCGTACGCAGCAAGCAGCCCACGGCCAAACGGGGGCGGCGGAAAAAGCCCCATAGATCGCCGCTGCATGCTGTTGCGTATGCCCAGTAGCAGCGACACGTATGAGATACGGCGGCGGCGGCGATCCACTTGGCGGGAGAAGTGGCCGGCGCCACGCAACGCGGCCGGCCGCCGCTCGGCCGCACCCAGCGGTAGTTTTGCCACTCCCCAGGACCGCGAGGCAGACTCTCGCTGAGCAGACGGAGAAAAAGCTCCCGCTAGCCGCAGAGCTAAACAAACAAAAACAAGAAAGAGAAAGAAATCGGAGCAGCGTTCCCACGCTTGCCGCACCCAGGGGGTAACGCGGGCAAGTAGCCTTCCCGAAGGCAATAGGGGTACCCCCGGCGACGGCCCACATGAATCACTCTAGTACCACCCCCCGCAAGCTCATGGATCTCGCGAATCACCGTGATCGCGATTGGCGGGCAGCTCGATCAACTTCACCTAGAATAATCGAAGCCCGTGGACTCGGATTTCGACGTCATCACAACAGTGACGTCGAGCGAAGACTAGCGTCGGGCTCGGGTCCGATAGACCCTGGTCACAACCCGATCTAGCAACACTGGCGGTCGCCATTTTTCGGGGCATCGAACGCGCGATTGGATCTCAGTCCTCGCCGAATGCCACGACGCGGCACGATCGTTTTCGATCCGAAGCCGAGCCGAGTTGACACCGAGCGCCGACGCGGTCCTCATGACTCGTGTCCGACATACAAAAACAATGGCTGACTCGAACGATTGCCGCAGCAGCCGCCAGACGGCGCGCGCTTCCGAAAGGGATCCATTGTCATGTTGACGTCATCCAATTGTGATTACGTCACAGCTGTGACGTCAGAGCGTCGAGAGGTGCTTCCGAGAGGTGATTATAGTCCGTTGCAACTGAAGCAAGTGGGGCGAAAAAAAGGAAGGCCGGGGAGGATGAAGCAGACGGAACGCTGGAGAGAGGAGAAGGTTTCCCCCTCTCCTCTGCAGCGTTCCGTCTGCTTGTCCCTTCCCAGCATTCCTTTCCTTCGCCCTTCGTGTCTCTACCCACTGTGTCCTTTCATGCGTATTCCTCCCTTGCTAAACCAAAAACACGGACAAAAAAAAGAAAAAAGAAAAAAGCGCAGTATTACAGCGCTTTAACTGTGGGCGTGATTGGTTTAGCCGATGATAACGCACGCATAAAGAGCCCCGTGACGAAGCACTTTTGACGCCTGCACGATTCGCTCAAATGAATCGTACGGCGTCGGCTGTGCTCGGACTTGATGTAAAACGGCCAGTGCAAACACCACTGCAGGTACGGCACCTCGAATCTCTCTCGCTGACACTTTGGCCCTGGTATACGATATGACCGCGCTTCCACAGACCAATGAATCCGGGTGCCAAAAGCTGTCTATATGATATAACGGATACGGATATCGGTACTGGAGAACCATATCAACGTACCCAGTTTCATCCTGTATATTAGGGAGTTTTCGTAGACCGCGGTGCCCCCTCCGCTAAGCGTTCCGCAACGAAGAAGTCGCTACTGCGCCTGCGCGCCGATAGCCTTGACTGTGGAGTTCCCGCTATCGTAGCGGGTTGCGGAGGGCCTTGCGGGACGGCGAAAACGATCTACGAAAACTCCCTATTGTGTCGCCATATCTATAGGGCAGACCGACCTCACGCCGCCTATCCGTTCAACGTGCAATTTACTTCTTTAATTTTTGTTTTCGTGCCTTTGGACGGGGTTAAGCAACCCGAAAAGGACATTGTACCCCGACAGTGCCAATGCTGCGTAACGAGCGCACAGCTACAGGCCACTCACTGTTTCCACGGTACTGACGCGTTTCCAACAGCCGGCAGCATTCCTACGACACTGAACTGCAAGAACGAGGCTAGCGAACGTTTTTAAAGCATCTATCATAGCAGAAAAGGTAAACGAGAACAGAACTAAGATGAAGGATGGAGTGTGCAACCCAGGGAACATAAGACTCATTTCGGCGGCCACAATAAAATAACATTAATCAATTGCCGCGACCAGACCCAGCGCAAAACCTTGCTCTCGCAATCCTTTTAGCAATCTAAAAAATCTAAAAAATAAAAATTAATATTGTAGTTTTCATTGTTATATTTTTGCGTTACGTATTTACACCTGTTACGTGTTTCTCTTTAACTCCGCGATAATTGTTGCGGCGGTATGTCAGGCTGGAGCCGTCTCAAATCATTCATACTTCCTGAGGGCGCTTGGCGGTACTAATATATGCATATATATACTGTATATATATATATTCGAGCACAGGGAGCCCCTTCTGACACTTAATTGCAACTATTCTTTGGGGTACATTCGTCATCAAGTTTCTTCGGGCTCACGTGGCACCACGCATAACAAAGAGTGTGTGCAATGTGCCCGTACGTCGCCCAAGGCAGTAACAATTAGTGATATGGGCCGAACTTCTGCCGAAATGAAAATTCGGCGCCGATTCTTCAGATTCTTCAAAGCCAAAGTTTTGCCGACCTTTCCTAAAGATCCGGCAAAGATGGATGGATGGATGGATGATATTGGCTATGCCCTTTGTAACGGGCGGTAGCTTACGCCACATAACCAAAGAAAATCTGCCTTCCTCCCTCCGCTTAAAGGAGCGATGCAACAATTCTTGTACTTTGCGCAAATAGCGCTTAGAACGGATCCCTGACATTAATGACCTATGAAACACGCGTTCGTTTTTCACCCCACGCAATAGGAGTCCCAGAAAATAATTAAAGAAAAACGAGCAGCGTTCACCCTCTCAACTCGCAGCCAGAACAAGCGGCCACGTGATCTGGAGCCGATTATATGCCGCCAATGTTGATCATAGCCACGCGCTGGGGTTGGCAAAGCGCAGGACACGCGCTGAGTTCCAGACATTGTTATGGCTCGGCTATTGTCGTCGTTGCCGCGATTGGACACGGGCCACTACCCGAATGCTTCTCGAGCTAGTAATTATCACGAGCCCAAATCGAGTGCCCACGCAATGCTCGGGTCCAATCTGTGAACCGCATTCAAATATCGTCACTTGGGTGTACTGCGATCCCCGAGTTACGTCATCAAATCTTGGAAAGGAGAGATTGAATGAAAATGATCGCTTTTGTCCTTGAAATTACACCGCAACAAAGGAGTTTCTTGCCAGTGGCGTTGCGTGCGAGTATCCTTGAGTCCCAGGTGTGCCAGTAAGCTCGTGTAAGGTGAAAAACATTCCAACTGATTATCGTTGCACAGCTCCTTTAAACACCCAATTCCTTTCGTTCTACATCCCTGCAACTATTACCGGGCCTGGGGAATGAGCCACCAGACTGACCTTTGGGGGATCCGGCAAATACATTGTTGCCAAACCTAAAAAAATGTTATTTCGTTTTTTTCGGGGAAATATTTTTTAAAGTGCATATTGACACAGTTACTACTTAGTGAGGTGATATTCTACAAGATAATTGTATAGTTATAATTTTTGTATGTTCACTGGCAATTTTACAGTGCCTTTTTGCAGAGCGGTGTGACAACGAGGTTGCGTAGTATCGGCACAGTCACGATATGTGAGTTTCGGTTTTGAGGCCTCATCAGCGCAAGCCTGTAAGTGTGTACATTGTTAAAACAAAGGCGGTAACACTGTGTTGTTACTTTCTCTGCGAGTTACAGTTTCGTGCACGAAAATGAATGCAACAATTGCTGAGCCTTCACCAGAAGAGATAATAATATTATCGTAAATATGTATGTTTTTCGATTCGGAGAATATCGGTCAAATTAAGGAAACGGTTTTGTTAGATTACAATACAGAGAAGCTTATCGGTTAAAAACAGGGCTTAGGTTATTCGTCAAGAACACAAGTTTTCGGCAAATAAACAGTCTAATGTACTTGCATTATCAGTAAAAAACAAACAAAAACACAGAGTTGTACACTAAAACCGTCATTTTATTTTAAACAAACACTTTACAAAACGTCCCGTTAGCTGTAAGAAGAGAGAGCTTCTGTTATTCCCGCATCCTAAACATTTCTGGTGAATAAAAAAGGTAAGCAAAGTCATATTACTGTAAAAATACAGAACTTTCCTCATTCCTGCAAAACGGATGATCATTAAATCAGGAAACGAAGTCATACATAAAAGAAATTATTCTATGAAGGAATGTTTGTTGGCATCGATACATCATATGGTATAGCACTGACGAATGAAATGCGAACAGCAGAGCGCGTGGCCGTCGACGCATACTGAGCCTCCTGGAGGCCACTGGAAACTGACAAACACTGCCGGTTGGAAAGTCCTGGTCCTACACCGATGCGTTATACCCTCGCCCAGCACAACTCCAAGTTTCGACGCTGTGCCCGTGGTGCGCTACAAGTTCCGTCACAGCCACTTGCGTTGGCTCGACCCGAGCCGTGCAAGGAAGCTCGCCGCTCGCAGCATGGCTGCTTGTGCGAGCGCCTTGCGCGCGCGTCCGTGGAGTAGGACCGCAGCGTTATGCTCACTCTTAACTTGCGCAGTTTATTTATGAATTTTTGCTACGCATTGTTTAATACACATTATTTTGTAAGAGTCACGCGCTCTCGGTCACATGGCTCCAGCACGGAGAGAGCATAGCTCCAGCTCTGGGCAGGAGCCATGCGCTCTCGGTCAAATCACGCTCCACAGGTCTTTTGTGCACGAACGAGCACACTTCTATTTCATACTTCTGACACACAGCGTGATGATTTAATAGGCGCGCTGAGCAAGATCAATCAATCAATCAATCAAGTTTCTTTCGAGAAACTGTGGCGGGAAAGCCCATAAAAAAAGCTGCTAAAAACAGCTTGACTAAGTATGGGACTAGGTATGGTATGCGCGCTTAAAAACGTGCTTCAAAGGCTCCGGTAGTGTGGCACGCGGAACGCGGCATAACGGTTTGATAAAAGTCTTCAACGATAAAGTTACTGCATTTCGCTAAAGAGTTTGGCGAATGCAGGATCTGATGGACATGCATTTTCGCAATCCCAGCGCCACACACGAGACGCAAGAGTTAGAGGGGGACGACACATGGGCGAACGATGGAGGCTGAAATATAAAAGTATGTCCAGTAATTGAATTCACTGAGGCGTCAGCAGCCGTCTCGGGTTCCCTGTTCATCTATGTCGAATGTCGCACAGCTACTGCTATACTGTTCAAAAAAACATCACAACGTAAAAGGAAGCATGACGCTGCGGTCATGCTACACAAACGTGCGCGCAAGCAGCCATGCTCCTGCTGCGAGCGGCGAGCTTCCTCGCGTGGCTCGTGCCGAGCCAACGAAAGTTGCTGTGACGGAACTTCTAGCTTTAGCGCACCACCGCAGCGCAGCGTCGAAGTTTGGGTTGTGCCAATCGAGGGTCAAACACATCGGAGTAGGACGCACACCCTGGCAGCGCCTTATACTCTCCAACCCGTACTTTATTTTCAGTTTCCAGAGGCCCCCAGGAGGTGCAGTTAGACGCGGCATGTATCGACGGCCACGCGCTCCGCTGTTGGCATTTCCATGCGAACCCCTTAATATATAAAAATTGAGCAGCCCCGTGTTAATCTACAGTACAGTCACAGCGGCAGCTGCGACACGGGGCGGCGAAGTTGGGTAGTTTGATTTTAAACCAAAAAAATTATATATATATATATATATATATATATATATATATATATATATATATATATATATATATATATATATATATATATATATATATATAATTTTTTGGTTTAAAATCAAACTACCCAACTTATATATATATATATATATATATATATATATATATTAATAAAAATAGGGCATGGCATCATTTCCCTTTGAGTTTTGAGGGTCGGAGAACGTTAGAAGGGCGGAAAAATCATCAAGCTAATGGAGTAATTAACTACAATCCAACAATTCCTATAGCCTCTAAAAGAAATAAGCGTCAATACTGCATCCTTAACATAATTCATCAAATTAATATTAAAAGTTAAGTAGGAGTAATATTTGGTCAGCCTCTACATTTGTATGCGAAAGAGTCACCGGCCAAGTCGAATTCAAAAATAGCGGATGATCGGGTGAACGTAGAGGATGCGTAGAGGAGGGCGCATGAATGGTGTGGCTGGTATTTTGCTGTTATTTGTGTGTTCTGTGTGTGTGAGTTCACTGTAACGTGTTTTCCCGCGTTTCTGTGTATTTAGCGCTTGAATAGGCAGGTAAATACCTGCGACAGTTCGCGGTAAAACTTTCCTTGCAACCTGGAAAAGAACCAAAACTGTTTCTTTTTTTTTTTTTTTTTTTTTTTCAGAAACCTCCACAACAGAAACCCGCTTTGTTTTTCCACAGAAACTCTGCTATTTCTAAAAATGAACAGTTTTTCCCCGAACAATTGCAAAACAAACCACCGCTTTTTCTTTTTTTTTTTTCTTTTACAAAAATTTTGTTATTTTTAAGAACGGAAACGGTTTTTATACTAGGCTGGCCAAAAGAGAAATTCAGTCGTTTTAAAGAAGGAACAAGAACCGAAAAAAAATTTTTTTTAAAACAAAATTTACGGAAACAGAAACAGACGAAAACATAATTTGTGGCAAAAAAGCTGCCAAGCTTTTCCCTTTTTTCTTTAAATGTTTTTACAGTGTATTTTTGCATGAAAGTGTGCGTCCCACATCCGCAACGTCTCGTTTTTAACTCTTTAAGTGCCGGCTTCTGGATCTTAGGACACGTGCGGACGTGCTCTGTTGCACTCCGACGTCGAGCGCAGCAAACGCGGCGTAGCGCCGCGCACACAGACGTTGATTGGTCGCAGATATCAAGTTCCTGCTCGCCGGCCAATCGGAGGCCCACGTTCTGCACTATGCTGCGTTCGCTGCGCTCAACCAATGTAAGCTGCATGGGTATGGCTTCTCTGCGGACCCTGTAGAAACTCCCTGTAGACTTTATATGGGTTCTCTGCAGGCAGACCTAGAGACACCATATGGATCCTGTGTAGATATAGCTCGCATCAGGCACGTAGCCGGGGGAAGGCCCATGGGCCCCCCCCCCCCCCCCCCCAAAATCTCTCATTTTGCTGGGACCTCCTCTCCTCTCCCCCTCCTCCTCCCCTCTCCCATCCTCCCCCCTCCCCCTCCCCCCCGAAACAAAATCCTGGTTACGTGCCTGGCTCGCATGAACATTATGACGTCAATGTCGCCCAGAGGCATAGGCTATGCCAGAGGTCTACATCTCAGTAGCGGCACCGTGCCACTCAAGGCCCCAAAACGCACAAAGCACTCAAGGCCCCAAAACGCACAAAGTTTATCCCGAAACGACACGCTTCAGACAACTCGCACATGACCCCTTCCATCCATCGCAGCCCTCACGCACTCACAACGACGGCCATCCCGACACGACGACGGCGGCTCACCAGAGCGCGTATATCCCCCTAATAGAGCACGCATATACCAGAGAGACTCGGGTACACAACCGCAGTGGCGTTTTGTTGCGGCATGCTTCGGACTGCCGCCGAAGAAAACCCCCACCAAAACGATACTCGTGTACGGCATGCGATCTTGCGCCGGGAGGGGGATGGAGAGCGGCGGCGCCCGGTCCGCTATCGCTGCTCCCCAACAACATCCGCCACACCCTCTGGTCACGAAGAGCGCATCCCCGACCCCGGCAGCGAACAGACAGCTGTGCGCGCCGACCCGTTGGAAAATTAAACGCGCCGTCAGCTGCTCCCCCCTCCTCCTCCTCTTCCTTCCTCCCTGCAGTAGACGGCCCTCTTGAGCCTCCGCGACGCTCGAGAGGCTAACACTTTACGCTCGGGAACGGGATGAAATATACTACGCCGCAGATCAACGAAGAGGGATGGACCCTAATGGTCTAACGAACAGAACTTGGTATAGACAGTAGACGCGCCTGCTTAAAACGCGCTTTAACGCCGCGATATTTCGAATAAGCGATGCACCCAGGGGGCCGGCAGTGTTAAAGGGACACTGCCGGCCCTTCAAACTTAAAACCTGACGCCCCCAATTTTTTTTTTTTTTTTTGTTAGGCGAATGAATATGGAGTCAGGAGACTACCCAATGAACATTTTGCTACAAAGTCACGCAAACTTTAAAAAACAAGAAAAAAAAAAAACACTGTATTGCTAGGAACCAAAACCGAAACACGAGCACAGAAGCTCATGGCCGGAAGTCACGTGACTACATCCGGGGGTGTTTAATTTTAATTTTTCTCCGCTCCACCAGCGTCTGAAGCAGACTAAATTGTGTGCACCGTTTTTCGCTCGATTGTTCCGCACCTATATCCCTTCCGAAAGACGTTCTGCGCTTGAAGATGGATTGGCCGGTACCACGAACGACAGTACCGAAGTAGCGGCCCCACGGTACGTCGTCATATTGAGAAGGACGCGTACATGTTCTTCTTGTAATATGTGCAACATTTCTTTCTTTTTTTTTTTTTTCGATCACGTATCTTTAGCTTTTTGGAGGCCGTATTCTTTTCCAATTTTAAGGTCGAATGTGCGCCTTAGATGACCCACGACTTTGAACATATCTAGTACACATAGTTTGAATGCCACGTGCCAATGGAAGAGACTGTGAGCGCGACCGTAACGAGCCAATAGGTGGTATTCGCAGGTGGCCACAGCCGAGCTCGCTGCTGCTGAACGCGTGTTGATGAAGGCAGGCTTCCAAAACGCTTCCAACACGCACACTGTACACCATTAAGATTGCCTTCTTTGGGAGATCACACGTAAGAACTCATCCCGAGCATGCGCTTTGAGCGGTCACCTCAAATATGGCGTCCGGTGAATACCAACCTTTCCACAAAAGGGCTCTTGGCCGGCTCCATTTTCAGTATTCGTGCGTGCGGCGCGAGATTTTCTAGCTTCCCGAAGCGACGAACAGGCTTGTGTTGGGTTGAGGAGGTCGCACGCTAGGCTGATGGCTCTTAAAGGGACACTGGCACCTCCCAAATTTTTTTCCCTTTTTTGTCAGGCGATTTATCATGGTGTCGGAATACTACCTAAATAATATTTTGCTACAGAGTCACGTACTTTTTTTCAATAAAGCCAAAAAACGCAACTGCTCAAAACCGAAACCGAAACTCTCGCACCGCACGGAGAAGTGGAGAGGATAGAGTAAGTGGCGGAAGTCACGTGGCTACACCCAACCGTGCGTTTTTTTTTTTTTTTTTGTGTGCACGTAGCAGACGAAATGAGTTGCAGGATCCGTTCGCCGTGCGATTCCTTTGGGGTTGCGTTTGTTTATTATTTATTTTTTTATGTATATGACTTCTCTGCTCCGCTCCCTGTTCTGTACTTCGAGATGAGTTGTTTTGTACATTTAATGTTGGCAATTAGTAGTGTGTGCCCGGTGGTGAATTCCCGTGATCAGCTCCGAAAAGAATACTCCCAAGATGTTGCCTGAAGAGTTGCCTCACATGTCCTGCATCTGAAAGTGGCATTGTGCGGCAGAGTGCACATGTTTCCGAAAGATCAACGGGTCGGGATCAATGGCTGGCTGCAATTCCTGTAGAACAGTTACGCGAAGCTCGGAAAGCGGACGCTACCCCATTCATATGCTCCTTGCATTTTGTGGAAAGTGACTACATTGAGTTCGCAGGTGTCAAAAATGGAATCCCATACCATTTAGTTCAGCGACGTATCATCCACAACAATTGTTTTTTTTTTTTTTTTTTCAGTGATAATTGTAAAGAAAAAAGAAATGTAAACATCGCAAAATGCTTGACAAAACAAAATGCTACACCCCCACCAGGGATCGAACCCGTGCCCGCTGCGTGTGAAGCGGACGTCTTTCCACTGAGCTACTGAAGGAACTCTCATACGTAATAATGTAGCCGGTCAACTGTATGTCGGAAGTTTGCTGCCGATTTCCCTTCAATACGTGCACTCCCGGCTTGAAGTCGGGCAGCATCACGCGTACTCAACATTCGCACCTCGCAAAGAAACCGTACGCGTGCGTATTCAACTCGAAGTACGCACTTCGTGCTTGACGTTTGAGCGGGCGATGTCTTTAGCTACGAGGAGAGACGACGGCTCGCGACGTCTTCGTGCAATCGGCTTGCTGTCGTACGGGATGAATATCAGTTCTTTTGATCGGTCCAAAATTTCGCTTTCGAAGGAATACAGAATTCGCCGGTACCGCGAACGACAGTTCTGAAGTAGAGGTCCAACGCCGGTCGTCCGCTGCCATCCGCTAGTCCCACGATACGCGAAACGACGCCATGTTGAGAATTATGCAGTGGACGCACAGAATGCTTCCGCTTGTCTGTGCTACCTTTTTTTTTTTATCAACGTATTTGCAGCTTTTTGGAAGCCACAAAAATGGGTCTCATATTTTTTTCTATTTTTAATATTGACTGTGTGCCTTTAATGACCCATGACTTTGATTAAATTTAGTGGTCGCGTCGAAACCTTAGAAAATGGCTCGTGACCACGCAAAAGAAAGTGAGCGCGACTCAAACCGGCTAGTTCGTGATCGGCGGTCTTCGGGCGGAAAGAAACCGAATTTCGAGCCGCAAATTCTGTTCGGGGTAGTTGGGCTCTCGTATGTCGGGTACAACTAAAAACCTCGGCGAGCATAAATACCCTGTCAGTGTCCTTTTAAGTATTGGAATGGAGTATAGACCGATCTCACAGCCAGTTACATCACGCCACCGGTTCGTGGGATCTGTAGTCTTTCTGCACGCGCGAACACCCCGCCGAGGGTTTGCGTGAACACAGCACGAGGCGGCACGAGCTGTCCTGTGCACTGGCGCTCGCCTTTTACGAACGACAGGTATGGTATCGTCACGCATGCGCGGAACACTTAGTGAGATCGGTGTATTCTCGAGCGGCTGTTTTCGGCCGCAAAGACAACCAGTTTGGAGCCGCAAATTGTCTCGGGTAGCTGGGCTCTTATTGGTCATGATCACATAAAAACTTCGGCTGGCATAAATTGGGATGTTACTATTCACATATCGTTTAGTGTGCCAAAACTAGAATACACGAGGGTAGAAAGCCAAGAACCCGCTTTTCAGTACGAAATTTCAGAAATATGGCGGATTATTTCTTACACGCTCTCCCTTCGAAAGCTCTCCTCCAGCTTTTCACTGTAAACGCTTCCACGGTGCCCAGCACACGTCAGTCGAACCCAACTCACGCAATGGACACGAGCACTGCGACACTCAGACCTAGACGCTTGTCAACGATCAGATCGTCAACGAATATCTGAAGTCGTATTTGTGGCCAATAGTCTCGTTCTATTGCACCTCCTGCACCGGCGCAGAAAGATGCAGGGCTGTGCACTTCCGGTCGTACCTCAATACACATACCGGAAGTGCACTGCCCTACACTTTTCTGCATCGGTGCAGGAGGAGCAAGTAAATCGAACGAGCCTTTTGAGTGCCGAGTTTCACGGTGCGCTTCAAAGGCGCAAGCTCGAAGTCACCACCTCCCGTGCCGAAGAAACTCAGAACCATGTGATATCTCACTTCGCTTTTAAATTCAGGATTAATATGCTGAAGACTGGATCACATATTTGAAACGGTTACGTTCGCATGCGACCGCAACGACCCAAACACGGCAACAACCGTGACTCGTGGATTGCTTTGCGAACCTACCCCTGGCCTCGCTTGCCATGCTGTGTACGGCAAACAGTTGTCCCGCTGACTTCGTCGTTACGGTCGTTTCGGTTGCGCGCGAATGCAACCAACGCAGATGTGTGAACCAGCCTTAAAAAGGAAGAGGTTAAAAATAATTTCATGGTCCCCTAGTTGGGGAATCGATGGCCGAGTGGGCCTGGCGCACACCATATGCTCGGAGCACGGGAAGCGAAAGCTCGCGCTGCAGAATCAGGAGATCCCATGTTCAGTCCCCACTCAGACGTGCGGTTGTTTGTGTCCTCACTGGGTGGTGGACTTAAAAGGCCCCCTTCCCCCCCCCCCCCCCCTTTCCCCCCTCTCCAGTCTAGCGGTCGTACTGCACTGACTAAATTGCTCGTCTAGCCGAGACACCGGACGCTTATTGGGGCTGACTAACTTCCCAAAAGACAGTTTGCAGACACCTTCGAAGCATGTATAAAGCAAACATGCTTGGAACATGCGTGAGGCATATCCGCACATACTTCTCTCCTCATGCCTGCAACGAAGGCCGTGTCTCTGGCATGATGGAGGCGGCGGAGGCGGCTTCCACCTTTTAAAACGCAGCTCTTAAGGCCCTGTCACACTGAGGCAACAACACGACGGCAACAGCAACACAACACGTTGTCCAACAGTCGGGAAACTTGTTGCTCGCTCCCCATGTTGTCCGACAAACCTGTCACATCGCGGCAACAGCACGACAACATGGACGACAACTAAAATGTAGCCTCGGTATGACAGCTTTCGGCAACAAAAACAGCCGCAACTTTTGTTGGACAACGTGTGTTGCCCTGATCGCTGGCTGAGCGAATTTCGGGCCGGCAACACGACAACATGGTAGAGCTAGTTCCCTATCAATAACGTCTTACTCAAATAAAGGTTTGGAAAACGTTATTTAACAATAATTAGGGCTGGCGTGCAGCTAAAATATTTTCGATTAATGTTTTTGCTGCGAGGAAAGAAGAGAGGGTACGGAGGAGGAGGGGTATACCCTCCTTTCCGTACCCTCCCCTTTACCTCCTCAAGAGCTGCGCTCTAATTCGGCAGTACAGGGAACTGTAAACGTCCTTAATTTTTTTCCTTTACTCTTTTGTGCATCAACATAAAAGATGCGATAGCCCTAATACGCAGTTTCTGGTTCCACATACGCAGTTACGTTCCCATGCAGTGGAAGGGGGAAGGGAGGGGGGCGGGGGAGAGCGCAGAAGGCACCCTTGTAGAAGTATCAGAAGATGACCTTGCGCGACACGGTTAGCGCAACCTCGACATCGACGCTTTTCTTTCTTTTTTTTTTGAGGGGAGGGGGGAGGTGGGAGAGAGGCGTTTTACATTACAATTTTACGCCTTAGGAACTTAGTACCCCAAACGAGCACATACACAGGGTGTCACAAAAGAAAATTTACACGGTCTTTTTAACCGCAAAAATAAACTAAGCATCGCCGAACGCTCATTCTCCGCCCAAAGGTAGTGCTAGAGGTCACAACCAGATGCCAAAGTTTCAGCCCGATCCGATAACTTAATCAAAAGTTATAAGTGATTTTCTGAAAAGTTCAATGGGAAAATGGCGGCCGACGGAGTTTTCAAACACATGGGGCTCTATGGCACCAGAAACCGAAAACGGGCAAAATTGGGCTCCATTTTCCCATTGAAATTTTCAGAAAATCACTAATAACTTTTGATTAAGTTATCGGATCGGGCTGAAACTTTGGCATCTGGTTGTGACCTCTAGCTCTACCTTTGCGCGGAGAATGAGCGTTTGGCTATGCCTAGTTTATTTTTGCGGTTAAAAAGACCGTGTAAATCTTCATTTGTGACACCCTGTACATTAGTAGAGGTTGTCCCCCCAAGAAAAATTGAATTTTATGTTTTGTTTTTATTGTAAAACAAATTACTGATCGTCCAACGACCATTTTCCGTCCTAGCGTTCTAAATCGGACGCCAAAGCTTGAGAACTAACCGCTCCTTTATCCCAAAGTTATAAGTGATTTTCTGAAATTTTCTAGAGCTGGATGGCGCTGTAGTTACCGAAAACGGGCCCTATTTTCTGACACGGTAACCGTGGAGCAAGGGGACCAAAAAGGGCGGACAGACACGGACGGTTTCCTATCTGCCCGTCCTTTCAATATCCCCTCGCTCCAGGGTTACCGTGTCTATTTTTAACCATGCTCTTGCGTTTTCTCATCGAATTTTCTCACTGAAATTTTCACAAAATCTCTTATACATTTTGAGTGAGATAACGATGAGTCCTGAGACTTTGGCGTCTGGTTGGGGCCACTCGCGCTACATTTGGGCGGGGAATGAGCATTCGGCAATGCGTAATTTTAAGGTAAAAAAGAATGGTTTTGGGGACACGTGTACTTTTTACAATGGCTTTCGGTTCTAAGAAAAAAAAACCAAAAAAAACTGGCACTTGTTTGTTTCGGAGGTTTGTATACGTCAGTAGTGTCGCGCAGTGTACGTGCATTTTGCATTCAAATACATTTTCCTAAAAACACTCATTTAATTTGTAACGAAACAAAAATTGTCTCAAATTTCTGGATCCGTACTGCGATACGTCTTTGCAAGTATTTCGCTCATCTGAGATTAGACGACAATGGATTTTCGCCCGGAAGCGGACGAGTAGGCCATTCAGCGCCATCTCTCGGCCGACGCCACAGGCAAGGCAGAAGAACAGCCCCAGCCAAGAGGTTCAAGGTCCCACAGGCTCGCAGTTAGGGCCGGCGGCCCCCTCCCGCCTGTACACGGGCCGACGTGTAACAACAACAAGAGCGGCGTCACTAACCTCCCCGAGGAGGCCCCGAGGAGCGGGAGAAGAACCTAATGATACCTCTATTACGTCCTCGGCCGACCGATCGGAACGACGACGACGCTATGCCCTTGCCGCGGATCGGGCACCGACGGACGAGCCGATAGCCAAGCAAACACTCGGAGCTGCCCGGGTCACGCCACTCGGGGTCGGAGGTCACGGGACCCCGATATCGCATCGGCGGATTCGTCCATCGCTCCTCGCCGCCATCTTGGTGCACCCCCTCTCCCTCGAGGGAAGAAAGAATTCCGGGGATCTAGACATTTCATGCGCGTTGTTTTCTTGGCTTTACACCTTGCAACCTTTCTCATTTGTTTTAGACTTTTTTATGTTGTCTGTTGGGCATCTATCTGGATATCTTGTTGTTGGAAACAGTAATGTGCGGGTCTTCTGGTATTTGTGTATTCAACTATTGTTGTAGCTATTCTGGTGAGTATACAGTAGTACTGGAGGGTATCCCCACGTCAGGCGATTTTTTCCCTCTATTAGCCTACTTCCAAAAAGAATGACGAATGAACATACAACACACACACACGCACAGGAACGCACGTTAACGAAACAAATGGAGGTGGTTGGCGTGGTTTCGAATTTTCTATATCACAGACCGAGATCAGAACTGCTGTATAACCCCCCCCCCCCCCCCCTTTCCCCCAATCTCCCCTCGTTCCATTAGCTCCGCTAAAACAAAAGAGAACAACCTCTGTTTCACCCCCTCTTTGTTTTCGATTTGTGAATGCATGATTGTTGTTGTTCGCGTTCCTTACTTTATACGACTGAGCTTAGAAAATTCAGACCCTCCAAAAAAAAAACTTACCCACAACTTTCATTTAAAAAGATGGAAAAGAAGAAAGAAAGCCGCAGAAGCCCAGCCGCAGAAGGCGCAGCTGCTTTCCCAGAACATTAAAAATGGCTATGTCGTTAATTGGAGTTACACGTCATCCCCTCCCTCGAAAAACTCGGCCAACGTTTATCAGTCGCTGAAAGATAAAAACTCTCGGGGCAACTGCGCCACGTTCACGCAACGTTAAAATCACCATACAAAAAAAAAAAAAAGGCAAATCTGACAGCATATTTTGTTCTGAACGAGTGTTTTCCCTGCACCACACGGCTGCGCAGCGGCGAAGCAAGATACCCAAGATCGCGGTGGCCACTCCGCCAGGGTCGCTTCGCCGCGGTACACCGGTGTTTACCGAGAAGCGCACTCAACGGAACTACCTAAACGCGCCCGAACAGGGCTGAATAATTCAACCTCGACAGTGTCCAGCCAAACCTTCACTTTCGTAAAAAAAAAAAAACCTTCATCCCAACCCATTAAAAAAAACAAAAAAAAAACACGAAGAACATTAAGATTGTCGTGAACCACATCAAGAGGACTACACGAAGGTCAACTATAGTCAACCTGCGTCGTCCTCCAGAAACTTGAAACCGCCTCTGAACATCCATATTTCCGCGTAACCACCACTTGCCGGTTGTAACAAACAGGATGTGCTCACGCGACGCTTCTACAAAGCCCAGGCCGAAGCACATACTAAAACATAAACGCACAACACACAAAAAGAAACACTTTTTTTTTCACCCCTCTCAAAAAAAAAAAAAAAAAAAAAAAAAAACCGAGATGACACAAGTTCCTCCTACCTGAAGAAACTTTCTTTCGCGGCACGCGGTAATAGATATCTCGGCGCTAAAAGTTGAAGGAGACGCTACCAACACATATCCCTCTTTCGAGGGAAAATGAGCTTCAAACCAAATATAGTATAAATAAAAATCTAAACAAAACAACTACAAACAACTACAAAAGGCTCCTCCCTCCCGTCCATTGTCTAAAACCGTAACATTAAGAACTTCACCCGTATCGGCACGTCGGCGAAAAAAAAAAAGGTAATTCATGTATTTTATTTTAGGGGTTTTGTTCGAGTAATTCCAAGATTACAGTGTGGCGGCGGGTTGTACGTGTAGAGTTCCGTTCCCTCTACCAGGCGGCGCTATCGGAGGAAGCGCGAGCTTACTAAGCGGGACCATTTTTTGCCATATCCTCCCCTTTTCACTTTAGTCCCTTATTTGTTTTTCCATCAGTCCTACAAGTTTTACTTTTACTTTCAGCGATGTCATTTAATTGTTTTTTGTTTTTTTTTAAAGCAAAGTTCCGCCCCCGCCCACCGGAGACATGGCGGCGCTGCGGGCGGGGACAGATCGCAGACAGACGGCACCCACCAGAAAAGAAACAAAGAAAACACTCGCGAAGAAAGGGAAACGCAAACTGCAGCAATCACAGTTATTACGGAAGGACGAAAACCACAAAACAAGAAGACAAAACATCCCACCACGCGTCGAGTAGCGGAGAAACTAAACCACGCACGGCCTGTGTAGTATACGCGAGCAAATACAGACGGCCAAAAACATACAAGCAACGGCGTTCGTTAACACGCAAAACAGCGGCGACCATTTATTTGTTCGTCGTCCGTGAGAGAACTGGAACTAGCAGACGGTGTGCTCGCAATAGTTTCTTCGCGTCTGTGAGCCGACGCGCGCCGATCTAGCGGGCGACTAGAGAGACGACGACGACGACGGGGCAAGTTTATGATTACTGTAATAAGAGGACAAATGGCGGCCTGGTCTTTTGCGTGCGTGGGCCGGCGTATACATCTATCCGCGCTGCAAAGCTTGTGTTCCAACGTTCACGCAGCAAAACAACAAAAAAAGGTGACAACGAAAGAGATGAAACGATGACCGTTCTCGCGTACTAAACGCTAGCGTGCACACAAAGCACCTGGCAACGAAACTTGCAATTCTGATGCATACCCGCCTACGCAACGGCCAGAGGCGAGGTGGGGCCGAGACCTATACAACAGAGGTCGAAAATGTCGGGTCATCGGGTCAAAAAGGCTCGTTATTAGAGCGCCGTCGCTCCGAAACTTTCGCTGTTGCTCTATACGCTCGTCCCCAGCCAAAACAATACAGAATGCGATCACCCACGCACCGCAACCTAAAATTCAGAACCTAAAAGAAGACGAGATTCCACCACCAGGCGGCGGCAGCGCCGTCGTCACGCCGAAATCGTGGACGTGCGTTAATAAATGGCGCCCTCTCTCTTCAGAGTTGCCTCGCCCTGTATAGTGCACGGCCCCACAGACCTCTTGGATCGCTGCACTCCTGACCTGAGCGACCCAGTGTTGCCGGCTGGCTCTCTTAATTCGCTGACTCGCGCACCGGGGCATGTACGCGCTACGTGTGCGCGTCTTTCGATTTTGTTGTAAATGTGCTCGGGCACAACGCTAATCACGGGGTGTTCGTACCCATACCACAGTGTGGTAGGACTGCACGCGATGTGCGACGTCGCGGTAAAAGAAACGTCAAAACAAATACCGCTGACTAAAATAGCGACTTGCATATGGGAGGACGATATGTAGTTAAATAAAAGAACCGCATGAAAAGAAATCAACATATTAAAAGTGTCGTGCTGACGATATACTTTTCGGAAACAAAAAGACGCACTTCAAAAAACATGTCACAAAAACAGCAATGTTCTTCTCATACCTTGTGATATACTTTTAATTTTCTCTTATTATACGCTTTCTTTTGATGGTGCGCTGCACTTGTCTAATATACCCTTAATAACTATAATTAACGCGAGATGTACTTTAAGTATGCCCTCCGAATTGGTGGACCAGACTCTATGAAGAGTCTGGACTACCTCAAATGAGGCTTTTATTCCACAACAAAAATTACAACGTACGCCAGGCAAAACAAATAGCCCTATTAATTGAACAGCTATCCTTAAAACATAAGCGACGCGGAATCACAGAGGGGAGTCCCTATGACGACTAACAATACAAAATTTACACGACAAAAGGTTGTTTAGATACTGTAAAAGCCACCTAGGCAATCTCTCTCTCTTTCACGCGTTCCCCCGCACACAAAACACACACACACACACACACACACACACACACACACACACACACACACAAACACACACACACACACACACACACACACACAAACAAATATATATACGATGTTTTTGGAAACCCGGGCCAAATCGTTCCTGCGAAAACCACACACACACAAAAAAAGTTCATACTGTGCCAAGAGCCCATAAAAGAAATCAGCAACGTTCAATATAATTGATTACTTCTTAGTAAATCTATTTCGAACGATTAATTTGAACGGTATGGTAGAAACTTGATGCGAGTCATCGAAAACTACTAAATCCACCCACATTACACAAAGATATGAGGCACGCGCAGCATTTTACGGCGTTACGGAGAAAAAGCTCAATTTGGGCGCGTTTCTATAGGTTTCGGTTTCTTATCGGAGCGCATTTCTATGCAAGCATTCCGGCTCTCAGGTCTCCGGACTGCCACACGATGTTTGCCTTTCTGATGTCGGCACCAGGGTGAAGGCGCACCTTTACGTGGGACGCGTGGCACCACGCGCACGTTGCACGTTTTAGCCACGGGATTAAAGGGGGGACGGAGGGGAGGGGGGGGGGGGGGATTTGCCGGCGCAGAGATGCTCGCTCCAATAAGAAATGGAATTCTAGAAACGCGTTTAAATTGAACCACTTTCCGGAACGCGGCACATTTCTGCCCTTGTACCACTGTTACGTGGGTAGCGGAGAATTCGCATCAAGTTTTCAATTGAAACCGTATCTTCAAAGTTAATCATTCAAAAAATTAAAATAACTAAAAAGTAATCAATTACCCGATGCATAGTTTTCGCAGAAGCGATTTGGCCTGCGTTTCCAAGAACAACCCGTACATTACATGAGACCGACAGACACGCACGAAAAGATATACACATACGTACACACATTAACAGACATAAGCATATACACAGATATACACATATATACGACGTATACACACAGACATACACAAGCATATACACACACGCGAACGCACACACAAACACACATGTAAGACGAGCGCAGTGAAATCTCAAAACGATTCCCAGAGGTCGTTCTAATTGACCCGCCGGGGTCAACACCGTTCGGAAACGCACAAGGTGCGGCCACACGCTTTCCACGGCAGCACCGATTCCCACCGAGAATACCGCCGTCGTCCGCCATTTTTCAAGATGGCCCCCTTCGCGAGCGCAATCACATACACAAAGCTCACCCAACACGCAAACCGGCACAGTGCACTCCACAGTGACACACAACGCTCTCTTACTTGTTCCCACGCCACACCCAATTAGACCCGACTTAGTACCAAATTAGGGTACAAGAGTCGGCAAAAACTGTTCGGCAATTGCCGCGAGCCGAACACAAACACACTACAAAAGTGTGCGAAAGAAAGATTAATTATATAACTATATATAAACAAAAGGAAAAGTGACAGCCTTTTACTTAGGATCCATTTATCCCTTCAAAGAAAAAAAAAAAAAAAAGCGGGCAAAGACCAAGCTACTATTGTTTCGCGGGCGAGTTTAAACGGCGCGATTATTAACTGTTACACAGTATACCGGTAATTTTCGAGAAGGATCTGCTTCGAAAACCGCCGCTTTTCCGGATGCCATGTAGTAAACGCTCGTGCGGTAAACGGTTACTATACATTTACGGGTTCTATTATCTTCCCGTCTTCCCCACCCAACATAAGTCGAAGAAAAAAAGAAAAGAAAAAGGAGCATAGAAGATAGCGCACCCGGTGTTGGACGCGCCCCCAAACCGCGGATTCCGGAACTACGCCGACCGCGCTTTCGGTTCCGAGAGTTTACTTATTTATTTTTGTTTCGCTCATTCTAATTGGCTATCCCGTTCTCCAGAGTCAATTATCGCGAGGGGTTTACCGAACACAAACTACGCCACTAACACCCAAACACCCTTAAAACGAATGGGTAGCACTGACAGCTCATCCAAAAACACGCAACGCAACGAAAAAAAAAATAAATAAATAAAGCGCAGAATTGAGTAAAAAAATTTAGACGGATCTGAAACTCCGTAACACCGCTCGGTTAACTCCAACGCATGTACTCAAATGCTTGCCGAAAGGTGCGGATTACGCAGTTAGAGCACCTGTCGAAGTCCAGGTTGGTTAGTTAAAGAGAAACCATGAAACAATGGCGTGTTCGAATTCAATCGTATATTACAACTCACAGAAGTATACAATCATTGTAATATACAAATCATTACAAGGTACAATTCGTTGGAAAAATTATTTCGCTGTATCGTACAATCGTTGTCATATACAAATCCTTGTGTAGTAAACACACCTTATATTAAGGACCATACGGTGTATTTTAAAAGCATATCCTCTCAGGTATATGCCTTTTTTCTTTGCTTCATCAAAACAGTTTCGCCGTAGTTCTTTCAAAATCCGTAGTGTAGCACCAAAGATTTTGTCAAAAAAAAAAAAAAAAGGAATACATATTTACCAGCACATACTAATACCGACAATTTGTTCGCACATTTTTGCTTTACAATTTCACGCCGCTGTTCCTTACTGCGTCTCTACCGTCGAGATTATTACGTCCAAGAGCAGCCGTGAACGAGTTCCCCCGAATTCATTCGGTAGCAAACGTTATTTTCAGCTAATGCTACGCTATTAAATACTCCCGCGTGTGGCAACGAACTTAGGAGATTCGGGGCAAATGCAATTAGCTGGGAATTCTTTCCATTTAGATGTGAGGGTATAAGACGAATTGAATATTAAGGTGTGTGGCAAAAGCAACACAATCTCTCTCTCAAAACGTCTTAAAAAAAGAAAAAGGAAAAAGTGCTACTGAAAATAAAGGTTGCACTATCCCTGCTCGGTACTGCAGAGGGACCTATCGCACCCTCTGCGCTACAAGATAAACTGGACGTTTAATCGTGCGACATGATATTATATACATAGGGTCTTTCATTTTCGGGTTTTATATTTTTTTTTTCTTCGAATATCGGGGGGGGGGGGGGGGGGGGGTAAAAATCGACCACTTTGTACCAAGTGAGTAACCGGTGAAAAATCGAAATCTTCAAGAAATTATTAGCGATTCCGGTTTTTCCTATTTGGTTTGGAAAACAAAACAAACCAAAACGAAAACAAAAGAACGTATAATTACCAATAAGTTTAAGTATATGCATTTTTTTTTTCGCAACCAAATCACTTAGCTTTGTAATATAAAAACTCTTATACTTTTCAATATAAATATATATATATATATATAACTTACGTTGATTTTATAATGATCTGCAGGCGCGGCATCTCTGTCTTCATCCTATGACACGTCCGAGTTTTGGACACTGCATGGACCGGATCTCACTAAGCGTTCTACTACGCATGAGTGACGCCGCCATAACTGTAGTTCGCAGAAGGCAGGCGGCAGTGCAAAAAGCCGCTCGTACTGTCGAACACTCTGCTTTCGCGGACCCACAGCGGGGAGGTCGCGACTTGCGCGATCAGATCCCACGATGCATACGGGCTGCGGTGACGGAACAAAACGGTGAGATCGGTCAGTCGACAAAACATTCTTTCAAGCTCTTATTTGCAATGCACAGCAATCTCCCTTGACATCTGCTGCTCCTTTCGAAACAAAATTGTTCATCCTTCTTTATTACTAGGTTTTTTTTTGTTGTTTTTTTTTGTGCTAGTCGAAACGGGAAGGAGAGAAGGCAAAAGATAATTCGCAACGAATACAAAATCGACCTTTGGGGGCTCGAACGGTCACCGCAGTTTAATAAGGTCAACACGATCTAGCGGAGTTCCTACCAACTCTAGGTTTTATAGAAAATATTTTCAGAGCACAGTAATTCTGAAAAAACGCGGAATTTATGTTCTCCACTCGGGGAAAAACCGAGTTTAACCCTCAAACGAAGGGCACCGTATACACTGAGCCTGGAAACTCTCAACTGTTTGAAAAACTTCCCTCATCAGAAGTAAGGGGGATGGCACGCATATTACATCGGAGGGTTACTATTTAGAAATCAACAGTATAGATAAGAATTACGATGGGCTTCCCACCGGTGCTGAACAATTCCGAAACACCAGCCAATATTCCAGCTCGCTAAAAGAGGCCATAAAACAATCTAGACTGTCGACCCCTTACAATCTAGTCAAATATCTTCAGAAATCCCTAATAGAGAAAACATCTAAAACGAAAAACAATAAGAAATGCGCGCTTCCACCAACCAATCGGAGAAGACGACTCGCTACAGCCCATCGATCACACCCCATTCCCCCACTCTCCCTATCTTACATAAACTCGCTTTACACACTCCCTTTCCCAAACACAGCCGCACTCAACCCTGACGGCCGCTGCGCACCATTTGTACAACAGAAACCGCAAAAACCACCTTCCTCCAAACGAAACGATGAAGACAAAAAACCACATAGCCGCTAACCTCAAAAGAGAAACCGAACCACTTTGATTTTTTGTTTCCCAAACGAACCAAGAAAAAAAAAATCCTAGTTTGCTTCTTCTAATCTCAGCACGTCGTCGAAGGATGGAAGCGGACGATCAGTTTCTCGCCCCAACATCCGCCAGGGGCGTGGCAGTTCAACCGGCAGGAGCCAGAGCGGCGGAAAGAACCACTCTCGCTGCTCCTCCATCCACGCTCAAACCGACCAAACTAGAAACAACAACAAGAAAAGGGCAAGACCGCTCGTTCCGGTGAACGAGTAAAGATAGAATTGCTTTTACGAAGCACTCTCCGCCCATATATGCGCACACAGGTTCCTCTGTAGTCTTGTGTCGTCATTCTTTCGAGGGGCGACAAATCCTACTTTGACGACAGCCACGCGCGAAACGCAAGTCCGATCGAGTCACGCTCTCGGACGACACGGTTGCTGTGCACGCGGTTCCCGTTCTCGCTTCTCGAGAGATACAATTTTCGACTTCTATCGGGGGGCTTGGATGCACGATCGAAGTGCAGACGTCGGCGTCTTCAAAACTTACGCTGCCCCTTTTTATGCGCGTGATATATGCATTGGGTAGCTAAAACAACGTGTGGTAACTTTACTACGGCGCGACACCGAGGAATCAGCGCGCGTCACACCGCAGCATGCAGAAACAAAAAAAACAAAAAAGTTTTGGAAATACGCTGCCGGCGTTTCTAATTCGGAAGTGCTTATGGAGTAAGTCAAGGGGCAAATTTCGGCACTCTGATTGGTGCGTTTTCGTGGACGCCATGCTGACGTGTTTACCTAAACATTGCCCCCTACACTCTTTCTGCCCCCGTAAACCAGGCTATGTGACGCCCACTTGGACTGTGAACTCCCATTGTAGAAGTGCCCACGTCTGCTGCGTCATTTGCTGCGTAAAGTTAGAGGACAGGGATCTTGATATCATCTTGCAGTTAAAAAGCCTATGCCGTACTATCCTATATGCTGACATAGTAAGCCGTTGAAGCCCCTCTCCATAACATGCATCACACGAAGGGTGCGTGTTATGGAGAATGCCTTTTTATGGAGATAAAAAAGAGTGCAATTCATTAAAGCCTCCGAACACCGAGCGAGTGGTCCAAACTGTATAGCTACAAACGTTTGCAAGCGCTTAAGAAACTATAGTCCGGCCACCCTGGGTTGGAATAGGCTAGGCGGGGTCGGGGGGTTGGTGGCGCAAGATGCCGCTCGATACGCAAGGTATAGCCACAACTATCCATCCATTTGTAGACACAGACACTAGTCTGGCCACCACACACCATAGCTTGAAGCTATGACGATTTGAAGGCACGGACAGCAAAATGGCGGCATCCAGAGGACTTGAAGATCTATCACTGAAATAACTTTATATATTAACACAACAAAACAAAAAACAAAAACAAAACAAAACAAAAACGCGCTTGCACAATAAAATTGTTGGCCCTGCGCATGCTCCGTTCGACACTCCGCGCCGCCAGCATAGTGTGGCGTCATAAACATGATAGCAAGGTCACGATAAGGCGGCGATGATACGTCAGTAAAAAAAATTACCACGGCCAATTGTGACAGTATGCCGACAGTGACTAAACCCGAACACATGAAAGAATAGAGATGGCGAGAGAGAACTCAAGCTCCGGCAGGAGCCAATTAGAACCAAACGACCGTTAAAAAAAGAAAATCACCAGAGAAAACAGAGAGGCCGTAACGAACACACCGCAATTCATTTAACTTTCTCGAAACAACAAACAAGTTTGCGCAACCGAAAAAGAAAAGAGGACACACTAAAAGAAAATGGCACAACCGTATACAGACATACGTGTATACACGTAGACTCATTTAATTTTTTGTTCTTTCAACGGTTAGCTTTTTGCACGGACGCCTAACAATATTAAAAAAAAAGAATGCGTTTGACATAGATCAAGTTGAAGAGGAGGGCGCTAACTGATCGAAGCTACAACACAATTAAGTACGGAAGAAAATAAAATATCAAGGACCACAAGGAGATGGTGCAACCCGAAAAATACAACAGGATGAATTGTTGCTATAATATGGGCGTACCCAGGGCTCATCTAGTTCATGGGACGGAAAAGGTGGAAGGTATACCAAGGTCACATAGTCAAATAATAAAAATGAGCATCGATAAACCACGAAAAAAGGCGGCTGGAATACTCATTTAATCCTTAATAGTTCACTTTTTTTTCTTTTTTCTTAAATCCGTTTAAAACAGTTCAAATAAATAAAAAAAAAAAAAAAAAAAAAAAAAACGGTTAGCACCGAAACTACAGCTGGACATCAAGACCGCGTTCGGGATGCATGCCTTGGTAATCCACGCACTACGTGCCCGAGGCAAGATATTTTCTTTCCGCTACCGAAACCGTTTGATTGCGCCACAGCTCGGTCTAGCGATGATCTGATAAGCGGGGGATTAAGGTATGCGTTGTGGTAGAGTATATGCACACAACCACGGGGCGAAAACAATCATCTGGAACAGGCAAACAGCACAACTCCCTGCTACGCTCAAAGCAGTGGCACTATTCCCTCCTCCTCCCCTCTCCTCCCCTCCCCTTTCCTCCCCCCCCCCCACATACACACACACACAAATGTCCGAAGACGCCATGAGGGTCATTGCCGGCATATGTTCATCTAGGCAATACTGTGTGATGCACGTTAAAGGCCCCAGGCCACCGTTCGTATACTGTAGTAATTTAATTTCTCATCTACAGCGTGTAGCAGTGTCGCTACACCCCCAAAAAGACCGGCTAGACTCACGCCGTCTGAACAGCGTTTACGTCCTCTACTCGCAGCAAAGACAAGCTGCCACGCTATTTGGAGCCGATTAAACACCGCCAATGTGTATCAATATATCGACGCCATAGTTAGGGTGCGGCTATTGTCGCCATTGCAGCGACTAGATATAGACGCTTTGCAGCAGCTGTGCATGGACGCCGCCATAACTGACCTTCAGTTTTTGTTTCCTCTTATCCCGTTTATTTCACTTCCTCATTACCATAGAAGGCCAGGTTACTGTCATATTAGATTCAACTGTGTCCTTTTCTAAAGCATCGGCCTTTGTAGAGGATCGTCAACTACCGTTTCAGTTCCTTGGCATGTCGGTAAGACAAGAGGAGGTCAGCAATGGCGGCTGTAATTTGGCGCGTGTGTAAAGCGTCTATTCGAGCCACTACCCGAATGCTTCTCGAGCCATTGATTATCGCGTGCCCATATCGAGTGCTCACGCAATGCTCGGGTCCAATCTATGAGCCGCATTTAAATATCGTCAGTGGGGGACACTGCGACCCCAAAACTACGTCATAAACTTTTGCCAAAGATAGTGAAAGAAAAACGCTCGCCTTTCTCCTTGAAATTACTCCGCAACAAAGAGGTTTCTTGGTCAATGGCGTGGCGTGCGAGCATAAATACTCGGGTCCCACCAGTGCCAGTAAGCTCGTGGAAAGTAAAAAACAAAAAAAAACAAAAAAAGAAACATTCAAATTGAATAATGTTGCATACGTCTCCAAACTGCGCAAGCGTCGGGGCAGCTTCTACGTCGGTATACTCAATCTGTCCGGCTTCAAGAAGTGTACGAGATACAACGAACTCCTCTAGGGATGCACATGCAACAAACATTAGTCCCGGACACTCCACACAAAACACAAATATGAACACAGGTTCAACTGGAAAGAGAGCGCAAATAACAAAGACGAGGAAGGTGTACACGGCACTAGTGCCACCAAATAAGCTACGCTTCAGAGGAACGACACTTCAGTCGTCTTATTGCTTGAAATCATGGTTGCCAGTTATCTGAAGATCTAATATCGCAGGAAACGCTCTTCCGTCCTCCAGAAATGTTAAAACAGTTCGCGACAGAGCAAAAGAATATCCCTTGAGCTTTCTAACACCAAACCTAAGCAGAGGAAGTCGCTTTTTTATTTTTTATTTCTGACGATCGACAGTTGCGTCTGCTCTGCACACAGCACCAAGATGGCGGCGCCTACTGGCAGATCGGGGAACGGAGTGCCGATACTCTAAGCGTAGCTCATCAAGTGGTTCGAGACGGGACCTTCCTCGCCTTTGTTATTTGTACACTATTTCGTGCTGTATCATGAACTCACTCGCCCGCACTGCCACTTTGATGAACACAGGGCATTTTTTTAGGGAAGGAAATCTTAATTGCTCCAGTATCTTCACTGTATCAGTACTTCGAATACCGTAGCTGATATCCAAGCGAAATTCAACTTCCCTTCGTTGTAGCCATATCTTTGCTATAAGACGATATTCATATCTTCGCTCTGATTATATACACATCCTCGCTACATGATTATATTCATATCTTCGTTATACGACTATCGATATTCATACACAGTCTACATTTATCTATTCGTTATATTCATACTTTCGATATATACAGATGTTCGCTATATCTGTGTCTTAAATCAAAACTTCGCTATACCTGTATATTCACTACATCCATATCCTTCGCTATACCCATATCTTCGCTATATCCATATCTTGGCCATACCCATATGTTCGCTATACCCATATCTTGGTAATATCCATATCTTGCTGTATAGATAACTTCGCCATACCTATATCTTCGCTACATCAGTCTTCAGTAGATCGGCTCTGCACATTGTACCTTCTGACCTGTCTCATAAAGCACCGTGGTCACTCAGACAGGCAGAAGGTGTCTCTACCACAGAAGCACCCATTCCCTCATCCGGGTTCAAGAACGCGTCGCTTGGAGCACTGCAGCTGCGTTCGAGTGACTGGAGGGAGGGAGGGAGAGAGGGGGTGGACCGTGGGTGGTGTCTTGACCTACGGGACCCCTTCGGGCGGCGGTGCCCCGAGGGGCCCCCCTCCTCGAGACCCCGAGGTCGGCTCGGGGGCGGACGGAAGCGTCCCTGCCTCGCCCAAGGGGTCAACGGGTGGGTCAAGCCACCGGCTCGCCGCGGTTGCCACGCCTCCCTCGCGCTCGCAGGGTGCGGCAGCATGATCGTGGGAACCGCCACTCGGGGAGATACAGATGCGGGCGTTGCGTCCAACTCTCTTATACAGAATCGACGCGTGTACAGACGGGGCAGACTGCTTCTTTAATTGGACATTCCAATATTCAGCTTCTGCGCGCCGCCAGCTTTGTCTGCTGGACTGTGGGACGCGTTCTGACCCCCTGAGCATGTGTATATAGAAGCTCACTTCAGCGGAATATTAGTGAGTTTTAGTATTGCGTATACGAGCAAACGCAAGCGCTGTGCGTTTGCGCTGCGTTCTCCACGTTGCGCGTGCGCGAAGTCGCCATGCGCCAATCCAGGGCCGCAGTTTTGGCACGCGCACGCGTAGTGTGGAACACGCAATGCTAACGCAAACGCACAGGGATTGCGTTCGCTCGTATATTAAGCAATACTAAAACTCACTATTGACGCTGCGGATGCGTCCCCAGCCCAATGACTCGGCATTTTTCGCCTGGGTGATAGCGCCCTAAAAAGGTATACTTTTAAATAGTTTGAGGCTTATGAAAATGGACCGTTAGGCTAGTGGTAAGCGTTCATGGTGAAAAACAGCGTGAAGCACCAGGACCTTGTCCTGTATGTATTTCTCTTCTCTGTGTCCTTGTGTTTCGCGCTGTTTTTTCACCGCAATTAGAGGCTTTACGGCGAGCAAGTGTTCGTCTTTGGTGCACGGAAACGCAAGGAGGGGTACGCTAATCAAAGAGCAACATTGAGAACGCCCAGGGGATACGGTGATGAGTTCTATCAAACAACATCGCGAGAGGACAGACGCTGAAATCGAAGCAGACGGCAACGAGCTTACAATTGACTTCCGGTAATGCATTTTCACGGACAAAAAAAATAGGTGCATTTTCTTTCTGCACTAAAACATTAGACCAAATCTCACGAATTTTTATGGAATATATAGTTTAGAACATTTCTCAGTCGCGTATATGAAAATATTGGTCAGCTAGGTTGCTTTTTTCTTCTTCCGTATTCATGACACTAAGCACCGTGCCAAAAATAGCTTTATACATGCATTTATGTACACTATCAGATACTGTTAGCGCGAACGCGGCATCGGCACTTTTCTGCAGAAGAGTTTGCCAAAGCAAAGACGGGCATCTCGAAAACCAAGAGGGACGCATTTAACTATACACACCAACACTGGATCAGTGACTGGCTGTGCATGTAGTCAATCAGAATAAAGAAAAAGCCAGTAACTAGTGCAATTTGCAGTAAATAATTTTAGCTATATTCTCTGTGCCCGTGTATAGGTGCAAAGGTAGTTTTGTTTTAGCGTTTAAATTTGCATGCTCGGAAACTGAAATTAAGAGAAAGCTAGAAGACTTATCGCAGCCAAAAAAGCGGTAAAATAGTAAAATCATAAACACAATTTAGAGTTGGCGTACTTTTACTGTTTCGTTTTTTACCGCTTATAAATGGGGGTCATTTTAGTGGCATAAAATTTTCGCCGATTATCAAGCTTCCTCGGGATTTCGGCGCACCACGAATAAGTCTTCTCTTGAATTGTTACTCCAGCTTAAATTCGCCGCTTGTCTTCAGAGACCTACTTTGGAACAGGGCCTGGAATACTGCAAAGTTAAACGTCGCTCACTGATCAGAAAACGAAATTACAGTTTTATAATGTTAATAAAGTTGCCTATCCTATTCGCTACAACACAAGTAAGAAAGGCGATTCCTGCTATTCTCCGGCGAAGATGCAAAATGCACGTGCGTTTTCCCATGCACAGGAGCACCGCTAAAGTGGACTGGTTGTTGTCTGCTTGAATTTGAAACCGGAAGTCCCGCAGACACTAGCGCCAGCTGAACCTCTAGCGTACATTATAATAACTCTGTGGTACTGACCGACGTTGGCACTGACCTTTCCCTCGTGTGTCCGGCACGAGCACGGTGTAACCAAGAAGCAAAAAACAAAAACAAAAAGTCGCTAATTAAAGGGGTTATAAAAATAATTTTGGGCTAGGATAAATATTTTTTTATTGATTGTATATTTTTCGGCGGAACTCTTAAATGGGCACTTCGGTAATCCCATACCTTTCAGTGGGCAAAAAGAAACAAAAAAGTAGAAAGTGAAAAGCCAGCTTTTCGGCACGAACATTTGGAAAATAGCAGAGTATTTCGTACCTCCTTTCCTTCAAAAGCTCCCCACCTTTAGACTATGATACACCAGATACACCCGCGGTACCCAAAGCACGTTCAGCCGACCCCAACTCAGGCATTGGACACGAGAATTGCGTCACTCGGACGTATGCGCTGGTCACCAATCAATCCGTCGACGAATATTTGAATTCGCGTTCGTGACCCAATGAGTGCCCCGACGAAACTCATCATGACTTGCGAATGACAAGTTCTATGGTGCGCTTAAAAAGCACGGTGGAAGCTTGGAGCCACCGCACCAGTGCCCAAGCATGTCACGTCCACGTGATTTCTCAATTTGCTTCAGCTGAGGATTTATAACTGAAGGAGGAATAAGTATAAAAAATAATAAATTTATGGTCCCTTTAAGCAAGTTTTGTCCACAATTTCGGAGCCCCGGAATCCCGACGCCTCAACGAACACTCAAACGCACTTCGCTAATTGCAACCGTCTCCACCAGCGACCCCTACACACAGCTCCCGTTCTGAAGACGCCAACGCAGCCCGGAAGGTTCCGCGAACGCATCAAATTAAGGGCAGGATGCGGCGGGCGGCGTTGCTTCTTCTTTCTTTTCCCCCCTTTTGGCGAGCGCACAGAAGCCGACCGATTGACCCTTCGGCAACTTCGGCTACCGCCGCCGCCTTTCGACGAAGTTCGACCTGGCTCCGCTGCAACCAGCAGACGCGCACGCCCAAAGTTTCCAGCGAAAGAACCGCCCACATCAATGGCCGGCGCGTATACCGGCCCCAGACTACACAGTCCAGACGCTGCCTCTTCCCACTATCGTTACACTCAAGTCGGGAAGTCCCCTTGGCAAGTTCACCGATACCAATGGTGGTGACTCGCATTAGAAAACGCTTGCCATATTCTGCTGGATTAAAACTAGATGTGCACGGTACTCATTACAAGTAATTAATTACTCGTAATCGATCACTTTTCGAAGTACTTTTGTAACCAATGCGGAGAGCATGTCGCCTGCTTCTTGCGCGGGGGTTGCGGTGACGTCAGGACGACGCTGGGCTCCGATTGGCTGACTGGAAGGAGAGTAGATCTCAATGCTAGGTGCCTTGAGGTCTACCCGCTATATGTGCACCGAAATTCGTAAATCGATCAACAGTATACGAAAGCCCCGTATTCAGATTTCAAATCCGCGGGAGAAATCGGTCGTTTTTTTTTTTTGAAAATCTGAAGTAGTCGGAAAAGTCGCCGTTGCATTTTTTCAAGTAACGGTCAATTTCTTATTCTTTCAAGTAATTTAATTACACACTTTAAAAAAAAAACAATCAGTTTTTTTCTTCTTTTAGTAACGTGCATAGACTGATTAAAACCCAGTTCTAAGAAGATTGGGATCGTCTTGGTTAACCCGTACATGCCGGTTCCAATTTAGTAGACGGCCCGGGCAGTATCCACACAAGGCATCCGATGAAACAGGTAGCGCCATCTAGGAGGAGACTGGCGAAACAAGCGGTGATCACCGACGCCCGGGAACATTGAACGCAATTGGGGACGCGATAGCACAAGTGAGGTACGGACTGTTTGCACTGATAATCGAAAATTAAAAAAAAAAAAAACTAAATAACTAAATAAGGCTCCACTTATTAATGAGAACTGCCAAGTGTCCCTATCGGACGCCTGGTAGGATCCATTGACTTTAATTACACCCCCATGGCACGGCTTATACCCCTGTTACACGGGCACACTTAACCGCGGTTAACTCAGCTTTAACTGCTGTTACGCGGCACCACAGATACCGCACTATACTCTCAGACAGCTATTCCATAAGAAATGAAGAAAGCGCATGCACTGCTTTGATGGGTGCTCAGGATGCTCGAGCGCACGTTCGGCCATAGCTTTGACTGCATAACCGCAGAATGTAGTCGGCAAGTATTGTGCGCTAACTGTGACTTAGCGTAACTGCAGTTAAGTGTGCCCGTGTAACAAGGGTATTAAAAGGCTTCGTTCTCCGCGGTTTATCGTAGTGCGCGCTTCAGAGTAACGAGTAACCAGTACACGCTTCAGAGTAACGACCCTCAGCCGTCTTAAAATCACAGTAAACGCTTTTCCGTTCTCTGGATCTCAAATTTTATGAGTGTAATTTCACGGGAAAAAAAATAATAAGCCTAGAAAATCTTCTTTTGTTGACGGATCTGCTGGATCTGCCTTCAGGTGTTCAACTCAAAGAAACTTTCACGCTTGCTGCTTTACGTTGTGCCGTTTGTGAGTAGCAGTGTCAACGAGGCATTTGCCGTTTTCCTCCCCGTGCATTAAAAAAATTGTTTAGGCTTAACATTTTTTTTAACGTACCCATAAAATTTGAGTATACGATAAATGCGCCGCGTAAAAAAAACACCTTTGTAAACAGTTTCAATGCACGCCGTTCATTGGTTGGTGTAGATTACGGTGGGTAAATACCAGAACCGGTTGTGGTGGCTAAAGCACACCGGTCGTAGACGCGTTTTAGGCACCATGGGATTCGTTTTGTTGCGCACGTGTGTCGGCTGCATAAGAGAAAACGCGCCCAAGAAACGCCGCTTATTATTGCGCACAAAGGGTAGACAAGGTGTTACTTCGCTTCAGTTTACAACCGGCATATATTGCTATATCAAGATAACATAAACACCCCCCCCCCCCCCTCAAAAAAAAAAAAAAGTTTTCAGGATTGTTTAAAGGGGTCATGAAACCAAATTAGGGAGTTTTCGTAGGTCGTTTCCACTGTGCCGCAACGTTCTCCGCAACCCGCTACGAGATCAGGGACTCTCCAGGCGAGGCTAGCGCCGCGCATGCGCAGTAGAGGCGTCTTCGTTCACGACTTCAGAGGCGCAATGGTCCTCGTCTGGCCCAAGCTTCTGAAGCCACTGCTTCAGAAGCTTCTTTGTCGCGGTGAAATTGCGAGGATAAAAAGGGACTATTTCTTGGCGAAATAAAGGCTACCAAAAGGAAATAGGTAGATTGCAACGAAAGTGCTTTGCTTGTCTGGCTTTCTCGTCCCATTCCCTAACGTTTATATTTTAATTAATTAAAAAAAATAGAAAGAAAGCACCAGCGTATTTAAAAAAAAGTGTGCCATCAGCACTCCGTGTTCCCAGGTGGTCTCCCTCCCAAGTACTGACGGAGCCCGATGCTGCTTAGCTTCGGTGATCGGACGAGAACCGGCGCATTCAGCATGGTATGGCCGATGGCGATATCGAGGCTACCAAAAGGAAATAGGTAGATTGCAACGAAAGCGCTTTGCTTCTCTGGCCTTTGTCGTCCCATTCCCTAGCGCTTATATTTTAATTAATTTAAAAAGAAAGAAAGAAAGAAACAGTGTATTTATCAAACAAAATGTGCCATCAGCACTCCGTGTTCCCAGGTGGTCTCCCTCCCAAGTACTGACGGAGCCCGATGCTGCTTAGCTTCGGTGATCGGACGAGAACCGGCGCATTCAGCGTGGTATGGCCGATGGCGATATCGAGGCTACCAAAAGGAAATAGGTAGATTGCAACGAAAGCGCTTTGCTTCTCTGGCCTTTGTCGTCCCATTCCCTAGCGCTTATATTTTAATTAATTTAAATAGAAAGAAAGAAAGAAACAGTGTATTTATCAAACAAAATGTGCCATCAGCACTCCGTGTTCCCAGGTGGTCTCCCTCCCAAGTACTGACGGAGCCCGATGCTGCTTAGCTTCGGTGATCGGACGAGAACCGGCGCATTCAGCATGGTATGGCCGATGGCGATATCGAGGCTACCAAAAGGAAATAGGTAGATTGCAACGAAAGCGCTTTGCTTCTCTGGCCTTTGTCGTCCCATTCCCTAGCGCTTATATTTTAATTAATTTAAAAAGAAAGAAAGAAAGAAACAGTGTATTTATCAAACAAAATGTGCCATCAGCACTCCGTGTTCCCAGGTGGTCTCCCTCCCAAGTACTGACGGAGCCCGATGCTGCTTAGCTTCGGTGATCGGACGAGAACCGGCGCATTCAGCGTGGTATGGCCGATGGCGATATCGAGGCTACCAAAAGGAAATAGGTAGATTGCAACGAAAGCGCTTTGCTTCTCTGGCCTTTGTCGTCCCATTCCCTAGCGCTTATATTTTAATTAATTTAAATAGAAAGAAAGAAAGAAACAGTGTATTTATCAAACAAAATGTGCCATCAGCACTCCGTGTTCCCAGGTGGTCTCCCTCCCAAGTACTGACGGAGCCCGATGCTGCTTAGCTTCGGTGATCGGACGAGAACCGGCGCATTCAGCATGGTATGGCCGATGGCGATATCGAGGCTACCAAAAGGAAATAGGTAGATTGCAACGAAAGCGCTTTGCTTCTCTGGCCTTTGTCGTCCCATTCCCTAGCGCTTATATTTTAATTAATTTAAAAAGAAAGAAAGAAAGAAACAGTGTATTTATCAAACAAAATGTGCCATCAGCACTCCGTGTTCCCAGGTGGTCTCCCTCCCAAGTACTGACGGAGCCCGATGCTGCTTAGCTTCGGTGATCGGACGAGAACCGGCGCATTCAGCGTGGTATGGCCGATTTTTTTTTTTTTTTTTTTTTTTTTCTTTATTGCATGGGAGGATAAACATAAACCACTTATTCACAGTTCACGGGCATGGTTCAATGTCATTTGTTAAGTCAAAATTCTTTGATATCTATGAGACTACTAAACAAAGGTAACCATTCCGGAACTACTTCTTGAATGTCATACACACTTTTGATACGGGTTACAAGGTCAATGAAATGTAAGCGTACAGTCTTTGGGTACAAATTCTCATTTCTAATGTCAAGGCGTGATTTCCACATGCTGTATAACGCTACAAGCATCACCAGATCGAAAGGAAAAGTATCTTTAGATGACACAGGAAGAAAACGAATCGTGTAAGCTGTAATATCAATGTCTTTCTTTAGTGTGCGCTGCAAAACGTCCCAAAAGAAAACCGCGTCCCAGCAGTGAATAAATACGTGTTCGACTGTTTCGGGCATTTTACATAATGTGCAGTTTGCTGACCACGGAACATATAGGCCCCTTTCCTGCAGCCATACTTTGGTGGGTAATACCGAACAGTGCAGTTTAAAAAAGAAAGTTTTTGCCGCCGGGGGGATGCACATTTTTTTCACCCGGCGTAGTACATCTTGGTCAGGACCATCGCCGAACATAGTGCGATAAACTGGCATTGGAAAGAGGTCACATACAAGATCTCTTGTCAACTTCTTACGCGTTACAGACGTCAGATAGTCTCTTGAAAATCTTACTGACAGAAAGTGATAAGCATCAACTACTTCCTTTAGGTATCCCACCAAAGCACATGTTTGATATCCCGTGGAGGATACAATAAAGTCCGCAAGAAAGCATCCCAGCTTGTTCTGAATGACATCTCGAAGAAAAGGATGTTCCTGGTCTCGTAAGAAAAGAAATCGCGAAACCAATTGGCGAATAAACAAATGAGGAAGGCCTAGTCCCCCCTCTGATACACGTCGAAACAAGTTGTCACGACGCATGGGTTCCCAGGAGGATTTCCAGACAAAAACACTAAACACCCTGTGCAACTTCTGTATATTTATCCTTGCACAGTGCAGTACTTGCAGGACATACCACAACTTCGCCGCTAAAAAAATGTTGCAGACTGTCGAACGTGCAAAAATGGACAAATTTTTATGGGACCAGTGCTTGGCTCGTTTCTCCAAGCCAGTCGCAATTCCGGACCAGTAGGACTTGCTATTCCGGAAGTGCCTCAAGGGCACACCTAGGTAGTCACACGGAGTGCAACTCCACTGGATGCCTTCATATTGTTCTGGCATCGTGGCCCAAGCTCCATGCCAGAAACCTCGGCACTTTTCTAGGTTCACTGAGGCTCCAGTGGCCTCGCAAAACCTGTGTGTGAGTTCCATAGCATGGGACACACTGTTCTTGTCTTTGCAGAAGTAAGCGACATCATCTGCATACGCCAGTACTTTGACTTCGGTGTTGCACAGGGTGAAGCCTTGAAGTTTCTCACTTCTCAGTATACTTTGGCATAAGGGTTCAAGATATAAAGTAAAAAGTAAAGGCGATAAGGGACAGCCCTGTCGCACTGAGGAACGGACTGGGATACTTGCTGTGACTTCGTTATTTATAACTAAGCGTGTGGAACAGTTACTGTAAGACATTTGTACACCTTGAAGTAGAATATCACCAACACCAATATGAGACAAAATTTTGAAAAGAACATGATGACTGACACGGTCGAAAGCTTTCGCCAGATCAACTTGGACCATTGCAATCTGTTCACTACTGTTGGTCACACACTCTAACACACTTCTCGCAATGTGTACATTTGTTTGAATAGCCCGTCCGCGAATCCCGCAAGTCTGGTGATCTCCAACGAGACCGCAAATGACACTTTGTAATCTATTTGTCAGGAGTTTAGCAAAAATCTTATAATCCACATTACATAACGTTATGGGTCGATAGCCGGTCACTTGTAATAGTTTGTGTTTGTCCTCGGTTTTGGGAATGAGTATAGTATGCGTTCGCAAAAATGAGGGGGGAAGACTCTTGGTTTTGTAGGCCTCTTGAAAAATCTCAAGCAGTATGGGACATAAAGTGTCTTTTTGTAGTTGATAAAATTCTGCAGGGATGCCGTCTGGTCCTGGCGTTTTTCTTCTTGGAAGAGCATTCACTGTTTTTTCTACTTCATCTAGGGTGAAGGGGGTCTCAAATTCTTGTTTGCATTCTTTTTCTAATTGAGGCAACAAAGAGACGAGTTTATCTAGATATTCGTTATCTGTCGAGGCAGGACCATTGCCGAATATATTTTGGTAGTGTTCAAAAAAGACATGTGCTATAGTCTCTTTATCTGTAACGATAAGGCTGTTCTGTTCTATTTCATGGATTTCTTTAGATATTGCATACCGTTTCTCCTCCTCCATTGCCTTTTTCGTTGGCTGTTCTCCTAAGCAAAATGTTTCAGCACGGGCGCGCACAACCGCGCCTTGATAACGCTCGTGATGAAATTTGTCCAACTCAGCTTTCGTTCGAGTTATATCTTCCAAACCTTGCCCAGGACTTTGGCATTCTAGTTCTACCAGAACACGCAAATTACGAAGCAATGTTTTTTCTGTCTCAGCCTTCTGAAATTTAATAATAGTACCTCTCTCAATTGCTAGCTGTTTTAGTTCTTGTTTAAGGAGCTCCCATTTAACAAATATATGTTCGGTTGTTTCTCCTATTTGCTTGATTAGATCTTTCGTACTGGCTACAAAGACTTTATCTTTTAATAATTGAACATTTAGTTTCCATAACTTCCAATTTATATTCTTTTTTCTTCGTTTCTTCCCAACAGTTACTAACACCATGCAGTGGTCTGAGAAAAATACTGGTTCAACTACATAACCACTTAAAGTGTTAATTAGGTCTACCGAACAGTAGATTCTGTCTAACCTCGCGTGAGAGGAGTTCTGAAAATGTGTAAATTGCAGGTGGTTTTCTTCCAGCTGGAAAGGGGCAACATCCAAAAGATTTCCTTCGTCAACTATGTCCAGCAGTAGACGTGCGCTCTGGTCAATTCGCGGTTTAAATGGAGTTCTATCTGCTTCGTTGCAAACACAATTAAAATCTCCTAAAAGAACTAACATTCTATCTGATATTAAATATGGGCGCAGGTTATTAAAAAATACAATTCTGCTATTAACCTCATTCGGAGCGTAAATACATATAATTCTCCACCTTATGTCAGAGACTTGAAAGTCGCACATAATGAAGCGGCCACAGAGGTCTGTGGTGACCATTAATTCAGACAGTTGGAAAGACTTCTTAATAAACAGTAAACAGCCCCCAGAGTAACCAACAGCGTGACTGACACATACTTCATAGTCACGCAGAAAATGTTGCAGGGCACGCTCTACCTGTTCATCTGTTGAGAGCTTTGTTTCCTGTACGGCCAGAAAGTCAACCTCCTTATCTTCAAGTAAACGTTTCAGTTGATATTGTTTTTTTCTAGAATTAAAGCCTCTAACATTTAGTGTTGCAAAACGAGGGCCATCAACTAGAAGGGAAGGAGGAGAGAAAGGGGGAGGGGGAGATGGAGGAGGAGGGGAGGGAGAGGAGAGGGGCTATGAATTTGGGTTTAAACACTAGCAGCTTGGGTGCAAGGTAGGTTTCCGCTTACTCGCGGTGGTGGTGTCAGGTTGTGCATCTTGTTTTCGTTTCGTGTCGTTAGTGTCCTTGGAACTGTTTTTGGTCACGTCCATTGAGTCCGGTAGGTCGTCATTGCCTTCTGACGTCGTCAGCTTCTCAGCAAGATCTGCAGGCTGCTGAGTTAACTCCTGTTGTAGCGGGGTATTTTTGTCCTTGCTTTCCTGCAAGTCTTTTCCTTCATTCTCTGTCTTCGAGCTGGCTTGTGGTGTTTCCGAGACTTCCTTGACAGCTGGATCTTCGTTCTTATCGGAAATAGGAGGTCCGGCCTCTGCAGACCCGGCTTGAGTTGGGAGAACCTCACCAGTGGCGTCTACGACCTCGGAGATATCCATGAACTCTTGGTTGGCATCTGGTTCTGTGCCAGAGCCCCGTAGCACGGCTGCATAGCTGGAGTAGCACTCGTCACTTTCGTGTCCGAATCTGTTGCAACGCGCACACTTTGGGGTGCGACACTGCCTGCGTATGTGACCAACTTTCTTGCATCTCAGGCACAAAGGTGGTCGCCCGGACATGACCAGAAGGGACTGTATGCCGGCAACTCTGAGCAGATGGGGAATATCTTCCGATGTCGTCATGTCATGAAGAGTCAGACAGACCTCTCTGTTCAGCGTTTCCATGTTTTCCATCCCTGGCACGCGCCACTTTTCTCTCGAGATGCTACGCACGGTTCCAAATGGTGATAATGCTTCAGCAATCTTCTTATCTTCTAAGTACGACGGAAGCCAGAGGAGCTTGAGCTTAACGTCTTTTGAGTTCGGGTCGATGACCATGCACTTTTTGCCCTTCACCGTCAGTTCTTTTGCCGCTTTGAGCCTCTCAGTGGCTTCAGAACTCACTAGCGTAACCATCCAAACGTGGCTCATTTGGAACTGTCCAAGGGACAACACTTCTCGGAGTTCGATGGCGTCTTTGAGTCCGTCGCGAAAATCAATTGCACGGTAGGGCCTGCCCGACATGTCGGCATGAAGAAAAACAGAATTGATGCACAAGCTTCCGGGAGGAAACCGTGGAAGTAGGATTCGATACTCATCTGGGCTAGCCGCCTGAGCTTGGCTTTTTCCTGGGGCCGCGGGTGCGGCTGCAGCGTTGACCGGTTGCATCGTTTGAAAGTCGTTGTTTGCATATGAACCAGAAGGAGAAGGGTTTCCTCGGCCTGGGGCCGATTGTTGATTTGCAGCGGAGAACATGAAAACGCGTCCGTTCGAAACGGCGTCTTCTTCTTTCTCCCGTGGTATGGCCGATGGCGATATCGAGGCTACCAAAAGGAAATAGGTAGATTGCAACGAAAGCGCTTTGCTTCTCTGGCCTTTGTCGTCCCATTCCCTAGCGCTTATATTTTAATTAATTTAAATAGAAAGAAAGAAAGAAACAGTGTATTTATCAAACAAAATGTGCCATCAGCACTCCGTGTTCCCAGGTGGTCTCCCTCCCAAGTACTGACGGAGCCCGATGCTGCTTAGCTTCGGTGATCGGACGAGAACCGGCGCATTCAGCATGGTATGGCCGATGGCGATATCGAGGCTACCAAAAGGAAATAGGTAGATTGCAACGAAAGCGCTTTGCTTCTCTGGCCTTTGTCGTCCCATTCCCTAGCGCTTATATTTTAATTAATTTAAATAGAAAGAAAGAAAGAAACAGTGTATTTATCAAACAAAATGTGCCATCAGCACTCCGTGTTCCCAGGTGGTCTCCCTCCCAAGTACTGACGGAGCCCGATGCTGCTTAGCTTCGGTGATCGGACGAGAACCGGCGCATTCAGCGTGGTATGGCCGATGGCGATATCGAGGCTACCAAAAGGAAATAGGTAGATTGCAACGAAAGCGCTTTGCTTCTCTGGCCTTTGTCGTCCCATTCCCTAGCGCTTATATTTTAATTAATTTAAATAGAAAGAAAGAAAGAAACAGTGTATTTATCAAACAAAATGTGCCATCAGCACTCCGTGTTCCCAGGTGGTCTCCCTCCCAAGTACTGACGGAGCCCGATGCTGCTTAGCTTCGGTGATCGGACGAGAACCGGCGCATTCAGCATGGTATGGCCGATGGCGATATCGAGGCTACCAAAAGGAAATAGGTAGATTGCAACGAAAGCGCTTTGCTTCTCTGGCCTTTGTCGTCCCATTCCCTAGCGCTTATATTTTAATTAATTTAAAAAGAAAGAAAGAAAGAAACAGTGTATTTATCAAACAAAATGTGCCATCAGCACTCCGTGTTCCCAGGTGGTCTCCCTCCCAAGTACTGACGGAGCCCGATGCTGCTTAGCTTCGGTGATCGGACGAGAACCGGCGCATTCAGCGTGGTATGGCCGATGGCGATATCGAGGCTACCAAAAGGAAATAGGTAGATTGCAACGAAAGCGCTTGGCTTGTCTGGCCTTTCTCGCCCCATTCCCTAGCGCTTATATTTAAATTAATTAAAAAAAGAGAAAGCACCAGCGTATTTAAAAAAAAAAAAAGTGCCATCAGCACTCCGTGTTCCCAGGTGGTCTCCCTCCCAAGTACTGACGGAGCCCGATGCTGCTTAGCTTCGGTGATCGGACGAGAACCGGCGCATTCAACATGGTATGGCCTTTTTTTTTTTTTTTTTGCCAGCTTGGCGTTTTTATTTATAAAATGGGGCTATTTACATGATAAAACCAGTCAAGACTTTTCACAAACATGGGGTTCTTTAGACATGACGATGCAAGTTCCATATGCGCTCCTTTTCATTGGGACAGGCCCTTGGGCAGCCTTCCATCAGGAGAACCGGCAACATCAAAGCCAATTTACTTTAGGCAAGACTCCAGCACCTCCCAGCGCTCATGCTCTTCAAAGCATGTTTCTTTTATTATTGAGCAAACGTAGTGAAACTCCTCCAGAAAGTGGCGCCACGCAGGCCTGCCCCGCTCCCGAACCAAGGTGTGGTCCGTTCGGGAGTTCCAAATGGTACGCAAACCAATGAGAGTCAGAATCTCGACACACTGGCTCTGTCCATGCTCGCCTGCATTTAGAAATTTCATGTCGAACCATGTAGGGTACAAGTCTACCGTCAGCACTGCCCGAAGCTCAGCCCAAAACAATTCTGCATTGGTGCAGTACAAAAAAGTGTGCTCCAGAGTCTCTGCGACAGGACAGAGGGCACAGTTAACACCCCAAGGGAGAAAAAAACCCTTTTGCTGCTCCCATGTCTTTACTGGGAGTACCTCGGTATGAAAACGAACGAAAAAGTCTTTTGTCCCAGGGCGGACAGGGTACGCCATTAAACGCTTGAACACATCTGAGGTTTCACACTGCGGAAACATTTGACGATATATTGGTGGTGGCATCACGAGGTCGAGGGTGTCCCAGTACAACCGTTTTCTTTTAACTCTGTTTAGGTACTCCCACGAAAACCGCTGCTCGAAGAACCTAACCGCGTCTCTTATTTCCCGGTAATACCGTATACTGTAGTGACTTTCTTGGGCACGCCTTCAGCTTCCTCGAGCCAGGGAGTAAGGTATTGTCCACCCAGAACCCGCAATGCCTCCGCCATTACAGGGAGCTTTTCGCGGTCACGGAAGATCAAAAACCGTTGAACTTTAAGCTTTATGTCTACGTTTACTAGGCCTAGTCCTCCCTTTTTCTTACTGATAAACAAATTGTTTCTTCGCATTCTTTCAAAACACGAGTCCCACACATAGGTTGCACAAAATCGATGCATTTTTTGCACGTCACTGTTAGTACAAGGCACGGCCTGTGCAGAGTACCATACAGTCGAAAAGAACACAGCGTTGCAAATGAAACTTCTGCTTAGGAGAGGAACTTGCCTTCCATGCCATTCTATCGCTTTTCCTCTTGGCGTGTTTAAATGTATTCCTCCCGCACCCGTGCTTAGCGCCTGTCTGCTCAGCCCCACTCCTAAATAGTTTTCAATGGCCCCGGACCACGCAATGTTTAGAAATGTTTCTGGCTTGGAAGGCCACGGTCCCAACCAAGATCCCGCCGATTTTTTGGGGTTCATTTCAGCCCCGGAAACAACACAAAACTCGTTCACATGCTTCAAAGCGATCACCATTTCTTTCTGGGAAGAGCATACCACAGAAACATCGTCTGCGTAAGCAAGAAGTTTTGCTGACGCTATGCCCACCTTCACTCCTCGGATGTTATCATCCATTATAATCGCCCTGCACAAGGGTTCGAGATAAATAGCAAAAAGAATAGGTGATAGTGGGCAGCCCTGTCTTACCGATGAGCGCACAGGAATGCGCCGTGACTTGCAACCGTTGATTAAAAGACGCGTACTTATGTCTCTGTAGCATATCTTTACGAACTTCAAAAGATACTTGCCAGTTTTACAGTGTTCCAGTATTGAGGATAGAAACGAATGCGAAACTTTGTCAAATGCTTTTTTTAGGTCAATTTGCAACACAGCAGTGGGGCGTTCCATTGCCTCGGCGGTTTCAGCGATAATTCGCATAACATGCAGATTTGTCGTTATAGATTTATTCTTGAAACCATATGTTTGATGGCCTCCCACCACTGTTTTGTAAGCAATTTCTAGTCGCTTAGCTAATATTTTCGCGAGGATTTTATAGTCAGTTGTAAGCAGGCTTATCGGTCTGAAGTCGTCGCACCCACGAACGGATTTATCACTTTTCTTTTTTGGTATTAATACGGTTAACGCTTGCCTCATTGACGGAGGGAGCAGGTTTCTGGTATGGACGTCAGCGTAAACCTTAGCCAACCTTAGCTCCGCCATTACCTGTAATGGAAATAAAGCTATTATTATTATTATATAGGAGCCAACTCGGCAGAGAATTGCTTATAAAAAGTCGCACCGAGGCCGTCTACCCCAGGTGACTTCCTAGGCACCAATTCTTTTATCGCTCTACAGACCTCTGCTTCGGTAATATCTTCGTTAATCAGATCGACTACATCTTCCGGCACGTTGGGCATTAACTCTAAAGCCTTGTCCACTAGAGCCTGATCGTAACTGCTTGATTGATTCAACAGTCGGCTATAAAATGAAACTAATTCCCTCTCAATTTCTGCGGCTTCAGATATAGTACTCTCCCCGGACATCAGTTCATTGATTTGATTCCGACTCGCCCGTTCCCGCTCACGCGTTTTAAAAAGTTTCGTTGGGTCTTCCGCCCTGCCTAGCGTGCGTAGACGAGACCTCACCATTGCTCCGCGGTACTCTGTGTCCAGGATCTCAAGCAGACGTGCTTTACACTCTTTAATGTCTGCCGCGAAAAGACCAGGAGCTTTACTTTCCTCGCTCACTAGCATGTGCAGCAACTTGCACAGCCTTCGCTTTTCGGCGCGCCGCTCTAACGCTTTCGCTTGGCAAAACGATATAACGGACATTTTAATTTCTTCCTTTAGCAACTCCCAGTTAGCCGCGTTTACTTCCTTATTCTTCATCATGTTCGCGATAAGGCCTTTCACTATCTTTTGCAAATCCTCGTCCTCCAGCGCCTTGTCGTTTAATTTCCAGTTTTGCCACGATGACGGGCGTTTCTGACCTTTTATTTGTTCGCCTATCTGGGTCGCTACCAACGCGTGGTCAGAAAAGGCTACCGGGCTAACGTAATACCCGGTCGTGGCCGTTGCCAAACAACTTGACATGTAAATCCGGTCAAGTCGTGCATGACATTCTCCCTGCCAATGTGTATATGCCAAGTTAGGGGAATCCACGAACTCCGCTACGTCCTGGAAGTCAAAATCTCTTAACAGCTTTCTAAGCTCAGCAATACTGGAGTCTTGCTGGATGCCTCTAGAAGAGTCCTTAGCATTTAGCACACAGTTAAAATCGCCCCCTAAAATGGTTGCTGCCGAAGTGCTGACGTACTGGCGGAGATTTATAAAGAAGACCTTCCTTTCCGCGGGCTGATTCGGCGCGTGAACCGCGACCACTCGAAATATGTCGTTTTGGTATAGCATATCTATAGCACACACCCTGCCGCTTTGGTCAGTCTCCCAATCTGGAAAAACTGCTATGCCTTTGTGTTTTCGGACAAGGACTGCCGTGCCGGCACTGCTTGAAATGGCACAAGAATGACGAAAAACATAGATGTTTTCAAAAAATTTTGACGCTTCTTCAACGTGCCTGGAAGTGAGCTTCGTTTCCTGGAGCAGTGCTACGTCTATTCGTTTGCTCAAGAGCGTATTTAACAGCCACTGCTTTCTCTTTCGAACAATCAAGCTCACGCAATTTAATGTGAGAATATTAAGTCGCGGAATCGTTGTTTTAGGCTTACCACACTCGTGACAGGGTTACCAAAAGTGAACGTGGTCCGCGGAGATCCGTAAAGGTGTATCCACACGACGGACCAAATTGCTGTTTTGGTCCGCGGGCCACGCATCACGTGATCTTACGTCACCGCTTTTCGAGGTCCGCCGGCGGTCCGCGGCCCGCGCTTGTGAGAAATGCCAAGCGCTTTTCTCGCCCGGACCTTGGCGGCGGACCGCGGCGTTTTTAGTATAATTGAGTGCTAAGTCTGGCAACAAGCTGACTTTTGTTGTTTAGATTGGAATCCAAATCCAAAGTCGTGTCCTTTTGGCGCCAACTGTTGAAGACAAAGAAGACGAACCCTTTGTTGTGCGACGATGGCGGCATATTGCGACGATGCAACTTTTTACTTCATCGCGCTCGTGGAGCAATTCCCAGCTCTGTGGGACAATAGATGCATGCCCTTTTCGGTTCACCTATGTCCTCCTCGTCCTCAATAGTCAACGCCAGGCTTTCGTTCAACCTTCATCTTGGCTCCTTACGAATAGCCTCAAAGCAGCTCGTTGCATGCGTTTGGCGGAGCTGTGAGGTCGAGGGTTAGGCCGGCCCGTTCACTCTATCGTCTGCTCTTTTGGTCCGCCGTGTGGATGCTCATTGCAGCCGGGCGGCCCGCGGGCCGCGCATCACGTGATCAATCGGTCCGCGGCCCGGTCCGTCGTGTGGATACACCTTAAGGGACACCTACTGCGTCCTTTAACCGGCGAGGCTCTGGAATACGGGGCTTTGGGTCGAACCGGTGCCTCCGCTGGCTGGGGGCCTTCCACTTGAGGCGGTGGTCGGGCATCCCTTGGTTGTCCTCATCCGCGCTTGCATCTTCGACGCCTTCTGGACGGTCCTCGGGGGGGTTGAGCTTTTCTGTCGGTGTTACCTCCATCGGATAGGTGGCCTCGTCGTGTCCGGTCGTCTGTCGCTTTTGGCTGGGGGGAGTGTCCTCTGGAAGCACGGTGCCGTCATTATCGGTCGTGCTCTGTTGCCTCTTGGCCGTCCCAGCTTGCACGGGCTCGGTTTGCGATGATGCAGCGAAAGAGGGGGCGGTGTTCGCAGGGCCTGCAGCATCCAAGACGAACGGCGACGGGTTGTTGATAACGCTGACGGGAGCGGTGCCTCCCGCCGCAACCTCAGCCTCCTCCTCGTCCATCAAGTGCTCGGTCAGCTCATCGGTAGCTCCGTTATCTGTCACCGTGGCGTATGTCTTAATACAATCTTCTTTTTCGTGTCCAAAGCGGCGGAAAAGTTCGCATCGCGGCACCTTGCACTGTCGTCGAACGTGTCCCGTCTTTCGGCAGCGCAAGCACATGGGGGCGCGCCCTGGGGCGATTACGAGTGCAGTCCCGTGCACAAGGCGCAGTTGATGCGGGACCTTCTCCAAAGTGACGCCCTCCTTGAGCGTCAGCCGCACCGCTCTTGTGGTGGACTCCACGCCTTGGAAACCGTCCTCGTGCCAGGCTTCTCGGGCGATGCCTTCGACTCTTCCGTAGGGCTCGAGAGCCCTCCGGATGGCATCGTCAGGAACGTCACACGGCACCCAATGAAGTTTAAGCCGCACCTCGGCCTTGTTGGGGTCGAGCACGAGACACCGCTTCCCCTTTACCAAAAGTTCCTTGGTTTCCAGAATCTTCTGTCTGGATGCCAGCGAGTGGAAGGTAGCCATCCACACGTGATTCATTTGAAAGGAACCACAAGCTTTCAGGTCTTTTAAGACCCCAGCATTTTCGAGCCCTGATTTAAAGTCGCCTATTTTGTATGGCCGCCCGGAAATGTCGCAGTGCAAAAAAACGGTTGTATAAACCACGGTACCTGTCGGCAGAGGAGGTTGAAGGATACGATAATCCTGGGGAACGTCCGTACCAGCAATACCACGGCCCGAAAAGGCCGCTGTCCCAGCTCCGTCGGAGCCAACCATTCGTGCGTCCGAGCTTGACGAGCACCGGAAACAGAATGTTCAGCATGGTATGGCCGATGGCGATATCGAGGTTACCAAAAGGAAATAGGTAGATTGCAACGAAAGCGCTTGGCTTGTCTGGCCTTTCTCGCCCCATTCCCTAGCGCTTATATTTAAATTAATTAAAAAAAGAGAAAGCACCAGCGTATTTAAAAAAAAAAAAGTGCCATCAGCACTCCGTGTTCCCAGGTGGTCTCCCTCCCAAGTACTGACGGAGCCCGATGCTGCTTAGCTTCGGTGATCGGACGAGAACCGGCGCATTCAGCATGGTATGGCCGATTTTTTTTTTTTTTTATTTCTTTATTGCAGGAGGAATGCAAAAACGGTCATGTCACTTTAAAAAAAATACTCTGCAAGCCTTATTGCAGGGTACATTAAAATCCTCGCATTTCGAGGAGCGGTTTACAAATTTCTAGCCACTCGGGTTTCGTTTTACGGTTTGAAAAAACACTTTCCACTTGCTTAACAAGGCTGAAAAAATAATGATGCACTTCTTTCACACTAGGGTCGGCATGACGGACCGCCATGCGCGACCTCCAAATACTGCACAAACCCAACAACATAATCATATCAAAAGGTATGCCATCATCGTTACTCACATTCAAGAAACGTATAACTGATTGGCTAATGCACAGTTGTTTCTTCAACGTGCGCTGGAGCACGTCCCAAAAAAATACCGCATCCCAGCAAAAAATGAAAACGTGCTCGATAGTCTCAGGTTTCTTACATAAAATACAGTCTACCGACCACGGAACATCAATACCCTTTCCTTGAAGCCACACCTTAACGGGCAGTGTATTGGAATGCAGTTTAAAAAAGAACGTTTTAACGGAAGGGGGAACGCACATATTCTTCACTCTCTTGAGCACATCTTGGCCCCCGCTACAGACTACAGTTCTATACAACGGGTTTGGAAACAAACTTATCAATAAATCGCGTGTAAGTGTTTTCTTGCTAACAGCAGACAAATACTCAAAAGAAAAACGGGCAGACAAAAATAACACTGCGTCTACCACCTCCTTTTGATATCCCACTAATCTCCTAAGTTCGCCGCCATGGGACGAAACGAGAAAGGATGGCAAATGAGGAGACAATTTGGTTTGTATAAATGTACGTATGAAAGGATGCTCTTGGTCTCGTAGAAAAAAGAATCGGGACACAATCTGTTTGCAAAACAAATGCGAGAGACCGAGACCACCGTGACGAATCCGATGGAAAAGATTGTCTCTCCTCATCGGCTCCCACTCTGAATTCCAAATAAACGTGGCAAAAACACGGTGAAATTTCTGCACATTCAAGCGAGCACAATGAATGGCCTGCATCACGTACCATAATTTTGCAATGAGAAAAATATTACATACTGTCGCTCTGGCAAATATGGACAGCTCACGCTGCTTCCAACGGGAAGCGCGTCTGTCCAGGTCGGCGGCGACTCCCGACCAATAGGGTTTGCTTTGCCTGTAACATTGTAGTGGCACACCGAGGTAAGTGCACGGCACACGGTCCCAACACACCCCTTCAAACACCGAAGGGGTTGTGGCCCACTCTCCGTGCCAAAACCCACGGCACTTGCTCAAATTTATGGCTGCCCCTGTAGCCTTACAGAAGTCTCTTGCCAACTTCACAGCCGCGCTAATACTTGGCTTATCGCTACAAAAAACCGCGACATCATCTGCATAGCTCATGACTTTTATCTCCTCATTTTCCATCCGGAATCCGTGACATTGATTACTGTTCTGAACACTTAAACAAAAAAGTTCCAAATAGAGGTTAAACAATAACGGCGACAAGGGACATCCTTGTCTTACGGATGTTCGCACACGTATCGGTTCAGTCAATTCCCTGTTCACAATGAGCCTAGTGGTACACTCTTGGTACGCCATTTTAACCCCGTCCAAAATACGCTCGCCCACATTCACGTGCTTTAAAACATCAAAAAGGACATCGTGCTTAACACGATCGAAAGCCTTATCTAGGTCCAGTTGAAGCATGGCAACTTGGCCCATGCCATCGTCACACGCCTCCAAAACAGTTCGGGCAACGTGCACATTCGTCAAAATAGATCGACCCTGTATTCCACAGGTCTGATGCTCTCCAATGAGCTGGCAGGCAACACTCTGGAACCTCCTCGCTAGGATTTTAGCAAAAATCTTGTAATCTACATTACACAGAGTTATCGGGCGGAAACCAGTGACTTGACGTAGTTTCGCAACGTCATCACTTTTGGGAATTAACACAGTGTATGTACGTGAAAAAGACGGCGGCAGTACTTTCCTTTCGTATGCTTTACAAATCACTTCTAAAAAAAGCGGAGCGATTACGGTTTTGTATTTCTTATAAAATTCGGCGCATAGCCCGTCCGGTCCTGGCGTTTTCGAGCTCGGCAAATCGTCTATTGCTCTCTCGACCTCTTGAAGAGTGATCGGCTCTGTGAGGTTTTCCTTCTCCTCTTCCGTTAGTTGCGGCAGGGACTCTAGAAGTTTTCCACACATAGGGTCCTGCCTTCCTTTAACTTGGGTTTCAAAAACTTGCCTATAGTGTGCGACAAACGCCTGCTCAATACTACCGGGGCTCGTGTTAATCACTCCGTTGTACTCGATTTCGCCAATTTCGTTGCGAAGCGCGAACCTTTTCTCATCCGCCAAAGACCGTTTAGTAGGCTGTTCTCCCATCAAGTACTTCTCTGATCGAGTCCGAACAATGGCTCCGCGGTAACGCTCTTGATGAAAATGCGCCAGACGTTGCTTAACCGTTTCCAAATCTTTAAGAGCTGTGCCGGGTCGCTCACACTCAGCTCTTGACAGAGCTTGCAAATCTTCGATCAAGCCACGTTCGTCGCAACGTGCCTCGTACGCTAAAATCGACGACCTTTCGATAGCGAGCATCTTTACTTCCTGTTTGATGAGCTCCCATGTCTCGAATACATCGTCCCTTGCGGTTTTAAAAAACGTTTTGAAGACGTTATCTACCGCTGCAAGAAAACTTTCATCATCAAGCAGTTTTGTGTTAAGCTTCCACAGCTTCCAGTTAAACTTGGCCTTCGGCGGCGCTTTTTCGCCGATCGTTGTCGAAATCATGCAATGATCCGAAAAAAACACTGGTGTGACGCGATACTTTCTTAGCATTGCTGCCGCGGAGGCCGATACGTATACTCTATCTAGGCGCGCATGAGACGACGCTTGGAAATGGGTGAAACGAATCTCGCTCGTTTCATTCGTCACCGTTCCGGCGTCAACCAAGTCAAAGTCTTCAACCAGTTCGCTTAAAACTTGCGCACTCTTGTCGCTGCTCCGCCTCAGGGGCGTCCTGTCTGCTGCCCTTACAACGCAGTTAAAATCGCCCAACAACACAACCGTTTTATCACAATCTAGAAAACGGCGTAAGCCAATAAAAAAGGAAACACGGTCTTTAACCGTACTAGGCGCATACACACAAACAATTCGCCACTGAAAAGACGCCAAGGAAAAATCACACATGATGAACCGCCCTTCCGTGTCGGTGGTTACAGCTAACTCCGACAAGGGCAGGGACTTTTTAAGAAAAAGAAAACATCCGGCAGAAAAACCAACCGCGTGGGTGACACAAACTTCGTACGACTGCAGAAAAGGCCTAAGCGCACTAGCAACCTGTTCCTCCTCAGCCATTTTAGTCTCTTGCACCGCTAAGAAATCGGGTTTCTCTTTAAGCAGCAAACGCTGTAATTGGTATTGTTTTTTCCTGGCGCTCAAACCTCGAACATTTAGCGATGCGACCGTTATTGCTGGTTGGAACGTACAAATCATGTGTCTTGCTGTAGCACTTGCCTTGGCATTCGGACGTCAGTCTTTGTAACCAGGCGTCAGCCGCCTTACTTGCTGTTGAGTCGCCTCCGGTCATCTGGGGTTAAGGTGGGCGTGGGCTGGAAACGCCCCTTCTTTGTCCTCTTCATCCAAGGGTTGGGCCTGGGTGTCATGCCCGGCGTCGACGGAGGGTTCTCGTCGAGACCACGCTTGATGGACTCGGTGGTTTCGTCCATAGTGTCGTGACCTTCGGAAGGCGCCTTCTCGAAAGTCGGGGGGGAGGCCTCGCGCGGGGCTACGGTCTTCTCCCTTGGCGTCGCCGTGGGAGGGAGTGCCGCGCTGTCCGGTTCAGGAAAGCCACCAGTCACCTCCTTCTTCTTGTCCTTTACAGGCGAGACTTCAATCGAGCCGTCCGCTCCAACAGGATGACTGCAGGGCTCACCAGACGGTGGAGCTTCGTCTTGTTGTCCCTGAGCGGAACGCTCAGCCTCGTCGATATCCATGGTTAGGGGCAAAAGGTCTTCCGCCGCCGCTCCACCAGTTACTCGGGCGTAGGTCTTTACGCACTCCTCTTTCTCGTGGCCGAAACGTGAGCACACCGAGCACTTAGGCACGCGGCAGTCGCGCCTGATGTGCCCAGCACGCTTACAGCGCAGGCAGACCGGCGCCCTCCCTGGGATTACGATAAGGACGTTCACCCCCTGAAGCCGCAGCTGATGAGGCATTCCGTCGGGCGTGACGCCGCTCTTCAGCGTCATGCGTGCCACCCGGGTAGTCGACTCGATGCCCTCGAATCCCTCGACGCGCCACTTCTCACGTGCGACTTCTATAACCTTGCCGTAGGGTTCCAAAAACTTGTTCACCGCGTCGTCCGTCACATGATACGGGACCCAATGGAGGCGTAGACGGACTTCCGTGCTGCTGGGGTCGATGACAACACACCTCAGGTCCTTCACTTTCAACTCTTTGCAGTCGATGAGCCGCTTCTTGGCTTCCGGCGTTCGCAGCGTGGCTAACCAGACATGGTTCATCTGGAAAGCACCGAGCGCCACAATCTCGGACAGGACGGCGCACCGCTTCAGTTCTTGGCGGAAATCTTCAATACGATAGGGGCGGCCTCTCAAATCGCAATGCAAAAGTACTGAATTTAAAATCGTTGCACCCATTGGGATGGGAGGCAACACCACCTTGTAGTCGTCGGCAGACGATGACGCAGCAAAAGTACCGCGGCCAACTGGGGCCGTTGTCGCAGCTCCGTTGGAGCCAGCCATCCTGCGACCGTTCTCGGCGAGTGCCAGAAGCTGAATCCCGCGTGGTATGGCCGATGGCGATATGGAGGCTACCAAAAGGAAATAGATAGATTGCAACGAAAGCGCTTCGTTTGTCTGGCTTTCTCGTCCCATTCCCTAACGTTTATATTTTAATTAATTTTAAAAAAAAGATAGAAAGAAAGCACCGGCGTATTTAAAATAAAGTGTGCCATCAGCACTCCGTGTTCCCAGGCGGTCTCCCTCCCAAGTACTGACGGAGCCCGATGCTGCTTAGCTTCGGTGATCGGACGAGAACCGGCGCATTCAGCGTGGTATGGCCGATGGCGATATGGAGGCTACCAAAAGGATATAGGTAGATTGCAACGAAAGCGCTTCGTTTGTCTGGCTTTCTCGTCCCATTCCCTAACGTTTATATTTTAATTAATTTAAAAAAAAAGATAGAAAGAAAGCACCAGCGCATTTAAAATAAAGTGTGCCATCAGCACTCCGTGTTCCCAGGTGGTCTCCCTCCCAAGTACTGACGGAGCCCGATGCTGCTTGGCTTCGGTGATCGGACGAGAACCGGCGCATTCAGCGTGGTATGGCCGATGGCGATATGGAGGCTACCAAAAGGATATAGGTAGATTGCAACGAAAGCGCTTCGTTTGTCTGGCTTTCTCGTCCCATTCCCTAACGTTTATATTTTAATTAATTTAAAAAAAAAGATAGAAAGAAAGCACCAGCGCATTTAAAATAAAGTGTGCCATCAGCACTCCGTGTTCCCAGGTGGTCTCCCTCCCAAGTACTGACGGAGCCCGATGCTGCTTGGCTTCGGTGATCGGACGAGAACCGGCGCATTCAGCGTGGTATGGCCGATGGCGATATGGAGGCTACCAAAAGGATATAGGTAGATTGCAACGAAAGCGCTTCGTTTGTCTGGCTTTCTCGTCCCATTCCCTAACGTTTATATTTTAATTAATTTAAAAAAAAAGATAGAAAGAAAGCACCAGCGCATTTAAAATAAAGTGTGCCATCAGCACTCCGTGTTCCCAGGTGGTCTCCCTCCCAAGTACTGACGGAGCCCGATGCTGCTTAGCTTCGGTGATCGGACGAGAACCGGCGCATTCAGCGTGGTATGGCCGATGGCGATATGGAGGCTACCAAAAGGATATAGGTAGATTGCAACGAAAGCGCTTCGTTTGTCTGGCTTTCTCGTCCCATTCCCTAACGTTTATATTTTAATTAATTTAAAAAAAAAAGATAGAAAGAAAGCACCAGCGCATTTAAAATAAAGTGTGCCATCAGCACTCCGTGTTCCCAGGTGGTCTCCCTCCCAAGTACTGACGGAGCCCGATGCTGCTTGGCTTCGGTGATCGGACGAGAACCGGCGCATTCAGCGTGGTATGGCCGATGGCGATATGGAGGCTACCAAAAGGATATAGGTAGATTGCAACGAAAGCGCTTCGTTTGTCTGGCTTTCTCGTCCCATTCCCTAACGTTTATATTTTAATTAATTTAAAAAAAAAAGATAGAAAGAAAGCACCAGCGCATTTAAAATAAAGTGTGCCATCAGCACTCCGTGTTCCCAGGTGGTCTCCCTCCCAAGTACTGACGGAGCCCGATGCTGCTTGGCTTCGGTGATCGGACGAGAACCGGCGCATTCAGCGTGGTATGGCCGATGGCGATATGGAGGCTACCAAAAGGATATAGGTAGATTGCAACGAAAGCGCTTCGTTTGTCTGGCTTTCTCGTCCCATTCCCTAACGTTTATATTTTAATTAATTTAAAAAAAAAGATAGAAAGAAAGCACCAGCGCATTTAAAATAAAGTGTGCCATCAGCACTCCGTGTTCCCAGGTGGTCTCCCTCCCAAGTACTGACGGAGCCCGATGCTGCTTGGCTTCGGTGATCGGACGAGAACCGGCGCATTCAGCGTGGTATGGCCGATGGCGATATGGAGGCTACCAAAAGGATATAGGTAGATTGCAACGAAAGCGCTTCGTTTGTCTGGCTTTCTCGTCCCATTCCCTAACGTTTATATTTTAATTAATTTAAAAAAAAAAGATAGAAAGAAAGCACCAGCGCATTTAAAATAAAGTGTGCCATCAGCACTCCGTGTTCCCAGGTGGTCTCCCTCCCAAGTACTGACGGAGCCCGATGCTGCTTGGCTTCGGTGATCGGACGAGAACCGGCGCATTCAGCGTGGTATGGCCGATGGCGATATGGAGGCTACCAAAAGGATATAGGTAGATTGCAACGAAAGCGCTTCGTTTGTCTGGCTTTCTCGTCCCATTCCCTAACGTTTATATTTTAATTAATTTAAAAAAAAAGATAGAAAGAAAGCACCAGCGCATTTAAAATAAAGTGTGCCATCAGCACTCCGTGTTCCCAGGTGGTCTCCCTCCCAAGTACTGACGGAGCCCGATGCTGCTTGGCTTCGGTGATCGGACGAGAACCGGCGCATTCAGCGTGGTATGGCCGATGGCGATATGGAGGCTACCAAAAGGATATAGGTAGATTGCAACGAAAGCGCTTCGTTTGTCTGGCTTTCTCGTCCCATTCCCTAACGTTTATATTTTAATTAATTTAAAAAAAAAGATAGAAAGAAAGCACCAGCGCATTTAAAATAAAGTGTGCCATCAGCACTCCGTGTTCCCAGGTGGTCTCCCTCCCAAGTACTGACGGAGCCCGATGCTGCTTGGCTTCGGTGATCGGACGAGAACCGGCGCATTCAGCGTGGTATGGCCGATGGCGATATGGAGGCTACCAAAAGGATATAGGTAGATTGCAACGAAAGCGCTTCGTTTGTCTGGCTTTCTCGTCCCATTCCCTAACGTTTATATTTTAATTAATTTAAAAAAAAAGATAGAAAGAAAGCACCAGCGCATTTAAAATAAAGTGTGCCATCAGCACTCCGTGTTCCCAGGTGGTCTCCCTCCCAAGTACTGACGGAGCCCGATGCTGCTTGGCTTCGGTGATCGGACGAGAACCGGCGCATTCAGCGTGGTATGGCCGATGGCGATATGGAGGCTACCAAAAGGATATAGGTAGATTGCAACGAAAGCGCTTCGTTTGTCTGGCTTTCTCGTCCCATTCCCTAACGTTTATATTTTAATTAATTTAAAAAAAAAAGATAGAAAGAAAGCACCAGCGCATTTAAAATAAAGTGTGCCATCAGCACTCCGTGTTCCCAGGTGGTCTCCCTCCCAAGTACTGACGGAGCCCGATGCTGCTTGGCTTCGGTGATCGGACGAGAACCGGCGCATTCAGCGTGGTATGGCCGATGGCGATATGGAGGCTACCAAAAGGATATAGGTAGATTGCAACGAAAGCGCTTCGTTTGTCTGGCTTTCTCGTCCCATTCCCTAACGTTTATATTTTAATTAATTTAAAAAAAAAGATAGAAAGAAAGCACCAGCGCATTTAAAATAAAGTGTGCCATCAGCACTCCGTGTTCCCAGGTGGTCTCCCTCCCAAGTACTGACGGAGCCCGATGCTGCTTAGCTTCGGTGATCGGACGAGAACCGGCGCATTCAGCGTGGTATGGCCGATGGCGATATGGAGGCTACCAAAAGGATATAGGTAGATTGCAACGAAAGCGCTTCGTTTGTCTGGCTTTCTCGTCCCATTCCCTAACGTTTATATTTTAATTAATTTAAAAAAAAAGATAGAAAGAAAGCACCAGCGCATTTAAAATAAAGTGTGCCATCAGCACTCCGTGTTCCCAGGTGGTCTCCCTCCCAAGTACTGACGGAGCCCGATGCTGCTTGGCTTCGGTGATCGGACGAGAACCGGCGCATTCAGCGTGGTATGGCCGATGGCGATATGGAGGCTACCAAAAGGATATAGGTAGATTGCAACGAAAGCGCTTCGTTTGTCTGGCTTTCTCGTCCCATTCCCTAACGTTTATATTTTAATTAATTTAAAAAAAAAAAGATAGAAAGAAAGCACCAGCGCATTTAAAATAAAGTGTGCCATCAGCACTCCGTGTTCCCAGGTGGTCTCCCTCCCAAGTACTGACGGAGCCCGATGCTGCTTGGCTTCGGTGATCGGACGAGAACCGGCGCATTCAGCGTGGTATGGCCGATGGCGATATGGAGGCTACCAAAAGGATATAGGTAGATTGCAACGAAAGCGCTTCGTTTGTCTGGCTTTCTCGTCCCATTCCCTAACGTTTATATTTTAATTAATTTAAAAAAAAAAGATAGAAAGAAAGCACCAGCGCATTTAAAATAAAGTGTGCCATCAGCACTCCGTGTTCCCAGGTGGTCTCCCTCCCAAGTACTGACGGAGCCCGATGCTGCTTAGCTTCGGTGATCGGACGAGAACCGGCGCATTCAGCGTGGTATGGCCGATGGCGATATGGAGGCTACCAAAAGGATATAGGTAGATTGCAACGAAAGCGCTTCGTTTGTCTGGCTTTCTCGTCCCATTCCCTAACGTTTATATTTTAATTATTTTAAAAAAAAAAGATAGAAAGAAAGCACCAGCGCATTTAAAATAAAGTGTGCCATCAGCACTCCGTGTTCCCAGGTGGTCTCCCTCCCAAGTACTGACGGAGCCCGATGCTGCTTGGCTTCGGTGATCGGACGAGAACCGGCGCATTCAGCGTGGTATGGCCGATGGCGATATGGAGGCTACCAAAAGGATATAGGTAGATTGCAACGAAAGCGCTTCGTTTGTCTGGCTTTCTCGTCCCATTCCCTAACGTTTATATTTTAATTAATTTAAAAAAAAAAGATAGAAAGAAAGCACCAGCGCATTTAAAATAAAGTGTGCCATCAGCACTCCGTGTTCCCAGGTGGTCTCCCTCCCAAGTACTGACGGAGCCCGATGCTGCTTAGCTTCGGTGATCGGACGAGAACCGGCGCATTCAGCGTGGTATGGCCGATGGCGATATGGAGGCTACCAAAAGGATATAGGTAGATTGCAACGAAAGCGCTTCGTTTGTCTGGCTTTCTCGTCCCATTCCCTAACGTTTATATTTTAATTAATTTAAAAAAAAAGATAGAAAGAAAGCACCAGCGCATTTAAAATAAAGTGTGCCATCAGCACTCCGTGTTCCCAGGTGGTCTCCCTCCCAAGTACTGACGGAGCCCGATGCTGCTTGGCTTCGGTGATCGGACGAGAACCGGCGCATTCAGCGTGGTATGGCCGATGGCGATATGGAGGCTACCAAAAGGATATAGGTAGATTGCAACGAAAGCGCTTCGTTTGTCTGGCTTTCTCGTCCCATTCCCTAACGTTTATATTTTAATTAATTTAAAAAAAAAAAGATAGAAAGAAAGCACCAGCGCATTTAAAATAAAGTGTGCCATCAGCACTCCGTGTTCCCAGGTGGTCTCCCTCCCAAGTACTGACGGAGCCCGATGCTGCTTAGCTTCGGTGATCGGACGAGAACCGGCGCATTCAGCGTGGTATGGCCGATTTTTTTTTTTTTTTAAACACAATTATTTACATATTATTTACAGATGATTTCCACTCGCAGGTGGTTTGCACAACAGTTGAACAGATAGACTTACAAAGCAGAACGAACTTGACCGTCACTGGCCCGAGCAAAAACAGAGGAAAGATACGTTATATGGGCATGGGAATGACGTATTTACAACACAACAGGGCGCCCCTGCGCAGCGCGCCCCTCACTCAGCTTCCCCGCACTGGTTCTCGCGAGGTAGCCGCCAAACCCCACCACGCTGAGGCCGGTGCCTACGGCGGATACCCCCGGCCTCCAGCTGTCCTTCCACGCACCGCCACTCGTCGGTCGCTGTGCTTGTCCCCCTGTCAATCAGTGATATCACCCAGTCCAGCTTGGCCACGAAGTAGTCCCAGGTTGGGCGTGCGTCTATGTGGCATTGCACCATCGCAGTGCGCGATTGCCAGATGGCGTGCAGTCCTAGTAGCACCAACACATAGGTCACCTCCGCCGTCTCCCTGCCGCCTAGAGCCAGATACTTGAGGTTAACCCACTCTACGTCGAAAGCCGTTCTTAGGTTGAAAATCGTCCTCATCTCGTCCCAGAACAGGTAGGCGTTCGAGCACTCGACGAGGACGTGTGGGATGGTCTCGGTGGCACCGCAGAGGTCGCAGTTGAGCGACCAGGGCACAAAAATCCCCCTCCGGTGCAGCCATGTTTTGACTGGAAGCACCTCCAGATGCATGCGCACAAAAAAGTCCTTGCTGGCCGCAGAGACAGGGAGACGGCGCACGAGCTTGAAAAGTCCTGCTGTGCCGTCGGGTACTGGCGGCGGCCTATACAAAGGTGATGGAAAGGTCACAGAAACTGTGTCCCAGTAGAGTTTTCTTTTGCCGACGGTCGCCAAATAGTCCCAGGAGAACCGAGCCAGGAAGAACTCGATGGAGGCCGCTATTTCGCTGTAAAAGCGCAATGCGGCTGCCTTCGCTGTGCGGCCACTGGTGGTCACCATCCATCTTCCCAGGTAAGGGAAGCCGAGGTGGTGTAGCGCACTCAGGAGAACGGGGTCCTTTGCGTCCCGGAAGAGGAGAAAACGATGTACATGTAGCTTGAGCACGATGTTTACCAGGCCAAGACCTCCGCCCTCCTGGTGTAGGAAGAGGTGCTCCCGCCGTGTCCGTTCCATGGATGATTTCCAGACAAAGACGGCCCAGCTTCTGTGTATCCTCTTGGCCGTCACTCCAGGGCAGCATACGGCCTGCGCCTTGTAGAGAACGGCTGGGTATATGACAGCGTTGCATACGTAGGCACGGTTGAAAAAGGAGAGATGTCTGCACTGCCAGGGTGAGAGCTTGGATGCTACCGAGTTGGCCGCCTTTTTCCATACTGTGGAGGAAGGTCCCTGTGGGTCAATAGGAACACCGAGATAGTTTCCGACTGACGTGGTCCAGCCAATCCCTGCGAAGAGCTTTGGCGTTGTTGCCCATCCCCCAAGCCACGCTCCCACCGACTTTTCCCTGTTTATCTCCGCGCCTGCTGCGACGGTGAAATTCTCCACATGCCGCAAGATGGTCTCCACCTGTCTCTTGGAAGAGCAAACGAAGGACACGTCATCCGCAAAGGCTAAAACGCGGACATTCTCGTTTCCTAGTTGTAGTCCCGTGATAGTTTGGTCTTCATTGATCGCGCGACATAGTGGCTCAAGCTGCAGCGCGAAGAGAATTGGCGAAAGGGGGCATCCCTGACGGACCGACCTCCCTATGCGGATGGGCGCTCCCCTGTCTCCGTTGATGAGTAGGCGTGTGCTGATGTCGCGGTAGCAGAGGGCTATCCACCCCCGCAGCTCCTCCCCCACACCGAAGTGTTTGAGTGCTGCATGGAGAAATTTATGAGACACCCTGTCAAACGCTTGACGCAGGTCCAGCTGAATCACAGCGAGAGGCTCGTGACCCACAGCGGTCGCCTCGCAGACGGAGCGCATGGCGTGCAGGTTCCGCGCTATCGATCGGCCACGGATCCCGTAGCTCTGATGGGGCCCTATGACGGATCTAAGCCCAGTGTCGAGTCGTCTTGCCAGTATCTTGGCTAGAATCTTGTAGTCACAGCAAAGTAGGCTGATCGGGCGGAAGTCAGTGACCTCAGCTATAGGACTTGTCTTTGACTTCTTCGGTATCAGTACAGTAAAACTTTCCCTCATGGACGGGGGGAGCAGCTTGCGTTTCTTTATGTCCTCGAACACCTGAACCAGGATTGGGCAGAGCGCATCCGAGAAGATCTTATAAAACTCTGCTCCAATGCCGTCCGGGCCGGGCGCCTTGTTGCGTGACAGTCTTTTTATAGCTTGCTTGACTTCTGACAGTCGAATTGGACAGTTCATAAGGTCACTTGCTTCTTCGGGCACGGTCGGCGACTCATGTAAAATTGACCCGAAGGCGGTCTCGTCCAGGTTTTCCTCTTGAAACAACCTCCCGAAAGCCTCCTCAAACGCGCCCGCAATTTCTTGCTGCGATGTTGCTACGCCCCTCTCGCCACGCACTTCCCTTAAAGGACACATGCAAAGGAAAAAAACATTTTCTTTAAACGGCTTAGATGGAAAAAGGACGCCATAAAACGATTTTACAACGAAGAAAAAAAATTTTTAGAGCTATATTTACGGCGCAAAACGAATTTGTAGTTGGCGCCCGCGGGCACCGCGGAAAAGTGGTCTGTATTTATCACGTGACTGGTCTTTATTTATCACGTGGTGCTTGCGCTCTTTCGGAAGCTTCCTATGGCCTCTAAAAGTAACTTATTCATCTTTGTTTGAAGTATAACAAAAAACCAAGACGAATAAGTAACTTTTAGAGCCCAAAGGAAACTCCTGAAAAAGCGCAAGCAGACGCGATAGGCCTGTGCGCCGGTCAGACGACGGCGGCGGCGCCCCGAAGCAGACGAACTTGTGCGGCGGCGGCGACGGCGGCGTGGAGAAACGCGTTGAAGCGGCGTTCGCACAACGCTCAGCGTGCGGCGGCGACGCAGCGCGGCGGCGCGCGGGCCTACCACGTGACCAGCGGCGGTTCCCGCGAGCGCCAACTACAAATTCGTATAGCGCCGTAAATATAGTTCTAAAAATTTTGTTTCTTCGTTGTAAAATCGTTTTATGACATCCTTTTTCCATCTAAGCTGTCTAAAAAAATTTTTTTTTTCCTTTGCATGTGTCCTTTAAGGTGTTTTCTCTCACCCTCTGTCTCTCATGTGTGCGGAAGATCTTGCAAGGCTGTATTTCCCCCTCAAGAGCCTGCACTCTGCTCCTGACTTGAGCTCCCCTGTAGCGCTCTTCGAGTATACCGAGCAGCTGTTCTTTGCAGTTCTTTATGTCGTCCGCAAACGTTCCAGGGTTTTGCTCCTCCTCCTCTAGAAGCATCCGCAGGGTCTTGGCCAGGTGGATTCGAGTCTCACGTGCCTCAGCAGCCCTGCGACGGCCAAACGCGCAGGCCGACTCCCGGAGATTTGCCTTAAAACTCTCCCAGGTGACCGCATCTACGCCGCTCTCGACCAGCCTCTCCAGAGCACACCTCGTTTTCCCGACGAACTCCTCGCTCTCCAGGACGCTGGCGTTCATCTTCCATGTTGTGTTGCGTCGCGCTCGCTCGGCCACCGGCGCGCCTGCTCGTAGAACTGTGGCGACGAAGCCGTGGTCCGAGAAGGGCACGATTTTCGCGTCATAGGATTGAACCCCGTCGCATAGCTCACTTGATACATATACTCTGTCCAGCCTGGCCTGGGATGCACCCTGCCATCTGGTAAAGCGCGGAGAGAAACTGTCGAGCACCTGAGTCACGTCCACAAGATCGAAGTCGCGCATAGCGTCGCGAAGCGTATTGGCGCCCACATCGATTCTGGGGACCGTTGATCCGCGCACTCGGTCGCGGCCATTCAGCACACAGTTGAAGTCTCCCCCGACGACGAGCGTCGCGGGGGTCTCGAGCTGTGTACGGAGTCCAATGAAAAAATCCTTTCGCTCTGATGGGTTGCTAGGAGCATACACGGATATTAGCCGCGTTAGTTCATTCCCGATCAAGACGTCAACCAGCGCGAAACGTCCATCGGCGCAGAGTTCAGGATGAGCAATCCGGATGCCGGTACTTTTCCTGATTAGGACGGCGGTGCCTCCGGCGCGGTTCAGGTCCGAGGTTAGCGTGTGTACACACCAAAAGATGTGCCCGAAGAATTGGACGAAACTCTTTGCCTTCTCTGCCGAGCAGATTTTCGTCTCCTGTAAAAAGATTATGTCTGCGTGCTCTTCGTTCAGAAGATCCATTAAAAACCGCTTCCTCTTTCGTGCTGTTACGCCTACACAGTTGAAAGTGGCTATTTTAATGTTGTTCATTAGGTTGGCTTATTTAGTTATAGAGACGTCTAGGGGACCAAGAGATAAGCGATGATAAGAGAAGCGGAAGGGAGAAGAAGGAAGAAAAGACCGTGAAGAGAGGAACGACGGCGAGGCCGCCCAAGGGGAAGGGAAAATTCTTCTCACCGACCGAGAAGGGGGCTAATCCTTCCCGTGCAGCGGCGGGTAGTCCAGGGATGACACATTCACTTCCCGGGGGCGCAGAGCTGGGATGGCCGCCTGCTCGTTCTTTCTAGTACGCGATTTGTGGCGCGTGACCTTGGTGGTGCCCTTGGCGACTTCCTCCTCGCTCGTCTGAGAAGACCGCACCGGAGCGGCTGCGTCCGCTGGCATGTCGCTCGGCGATGCTTGCCCCTCCGACGCGCTTTCGTTGTTGGAGTCGTTAGAGCCCCTTGCGCGTTTCCCTTGTTCCACGGTGCTCGACGCTTTAGGGTTGTCTACCTTTGCTGGAACCTGCGGCAGCGAAGTTGCGTTCTTGGAGGTGGACGCAACGTCCGTCACCTTGTCCTTTCCCTCGGGTCCTGGCTCCTCCTCGTTACCCCCCTCGGCCGGTGTTACCGCCTCCATCGAGTTGGCGGCAGGTTCGCTTTCACCCACCTCACCGTCGTCCAGAAGGTCGCTGTTTTGAAGCGTGTCCGCATGTCGCCTGGTTTTGGCGGCGTAGGTGGGCACACATTCAGACTCCAGGTGACCATAACCTCGGCAATGGCGGCACCAAGGCGCCGGCGATATGGAGGCTACCAAAAGGAAATAGGTAGATTGCAACGAAAGCGCTTTGCTTGTCTAGCTTTTCTCGTCCCATTCCCTACCGCTTATATTTTAGTTAATTAAAAAGAAAAAAAGAAAGCACCAGCGTATTTTAAAAAAAGTGTGCCATCAGCACTCCGTGTTCCCAGGTGGTCTCCCTCCCAAGTACTGACGAAGCCCGATGCTGCTTAGCTTCGGTGATCGGACGAGAACCGGCGTATTCAGCGTGGTATGGCCGATGGCGATATGGAGGCTACCAAAAGGAAATAGGTAGATTGCAACGAAAGCGCTTTGCTTGTCTAGCTTTTCTCGTCCCATTCCCTACCGCTTATATTTTAGTTAATTAAAAAGAAAAAAAGAAAGCACCAGCGTATTAAAAAAAAAAAAAAAGTGCCATCAGCACTCCGTGTTCCCAGGTGGTCTCCCTCCCAAGTACTGACGAAGCCCGATGCTGCTTAGCTTCGGTGATCGGACGAGAACCGGCGTATTCAGCGTGGTATGGCCGATGGCGATATGGAGGCTACCAAAAGGAAATAGGTAGATTGCAACGAAAGCGCTTTGCTTGTCTAGCTTTTCTCGTCCCATTCCCTACCGCTTATATTTTAGTTAATTAAAAAGAAAAAAAGAAAGCACCAGCGTATTTTAAAAAAAGTGTGCCATCAGCACTCCGTGTTCCCAGGTGGTCTCCCTCCCAAGTACTGACGAAGCCCGATGCTGCTTAGCTTCGGTGATCGGACGAGAACCGGCGTATTCAGCGTGGTATGGCCGATGGCGATATGGAGGCTACCAAAAGGAAATAGGTAGATTGCAACGAAAGCGCTTTGCTTGTCTAGCTTTTCTCGTCCCATTCCCTACCGCTTATATTTTAGTTAATTAAAAAGAAAAAAAGAAAGCACCAGCGTATTAAAAAAAAAAAAAAAGTGCCATCAGCACTCCGTGTTCCCAGGTGGTCTCCCTCCCAAGTACTGACGAAGCCCGATGCTGCTTAGCTTCGGTGATCGGACGAGAACCGGCGTATTCAGCGTGGTATGGCCGATGGCGATATGGAGGCTACCAAAAGGAAATAGGTAGATTGCAACGAAAGCGCTTTGCTTGTCTAGCTTTTCTCGTCCCATTCCCTACCGCTTATATTTTAGTTAATTAAAAAGAAAAAAAGAAAGCACCAGCGTATTTAAAAAAAAAAAAAAAAAGTGCCATCAGCACTCCGTGTTCCCAGGTGGTCTCCCTCCCAAGTACTGACGAAGCCCGATGCTGCTTAGCTTCGGTGATCGGACGAGAACCGGCGTATTCAGCGTGGTATGGCCGATTTTTTTTTTTTTTTTTTTCTTTATTACTTGATTTTGACAGGGACAATGCAATAACAAACACTTAAAATAAGAGGTTAAAAAAACATCAGCTCACCTGGCTGACACAAAAATGTTAAAATTCTTTGAGGTTAGCAAGCCCCTCAAGAAGTGGCAACCATTCAGGCCAAGGTTGTTGGGCCTTATACACTTCCTTCATAAAGCACATTTGCTCTGCAAAATACTTGTGCACAGGACGCAGATCGACGTCTGCATGACGCACGGCCATGCGACACCGCCACAAACTGTGAAGGCCCAGCAGCATGACCATGTCTAGAGGTACGCCCTCGTCCCCTTTAACAGGTAAAAAACGAATTCCATGCGGCGTAAGAGGCAGGTCCTTTTTGAGCGTTCTTTGCAGTACGTCCCAGAAAAACACTGCATCCCAGCAGTCTATAAAAACATGTTCGATTGTTTCCTGCTTTTTGCATAATATGCAGTTATCGGTCCACGCAATAGGCACTCCCTTTTCGGCTAGCCATGCTTTGACAGGTAAGGTTTGGCTGTGCAACTTGAAAAAAAACGTTTTGGTTGAGGCGGGAATGACCATTCTTTTTACACGTTTTAATACGTCCTGCCCTGGGCCTTCACTGAAAAACATACGATACAAAGGAGTGGGAAAAATTAAATCATTAATGTCGTTTGTCAACCGTTTCCGCGAGACACCGCACAAGTATTCCAAAGAAAAGCGTGTTGTTAAAAACTGATAAGCACCAACGACCTCTTTTAGATAGCCGCGTACAGGACCACTGATGTCTATGCCAGACGACACAATGAACTCAGGGAGAGTGCTGCGCAGCCTCGCTTGAATGACAGTGCATAAAAAAGGATCTTTCTGGTCTCGAAGAAAAAAAAATCTGTTAACCAGCTGTCTCACAAACAAATGGGAAAGTCCCAGACCGCCAACACTGACCCTTCGGAAAAGATTCGTTCGGCTCGTCCTCTCCCATACCGAGCTCCAAATAAAAACGGCAAATACACGATGAATGCGGTGAACGTTAATACGTGAACAATGCAACACCTGCAACACGTACCAAATCTTCGCAGCAAGAAATGTGTTACACACAGATGCACGCGCGAAAATTGATAAACCCTGGCCTCCCCACTTGTTCGCCTTCGCGCGCAAAGCCTCAGTCTCATCGCGCCAGTATTCGTCAGTGTTGCGATAGTGATTCAATGGTACCCCAAGATACCGAGACGGCGAATCCGCCCACGTAATGCGTTCATAAACAGTCGGCGTGCAAGGCCAATCGCCGTGCCAAAGACCCACACACTTTTCAAAGTTAACAGAACTGCACGTATGGTCGCAAAACGTTTCTGTTAACTCTACGGCTTTCTTTACACTGTTTTTGTCGCTACAAAAAATTGCCACGTCATCCGCATATGACAAGATGCGGACTTCAACAGTTTGTAACTTAAAACCTTGAATACAACTACTATGAATAACGCTTAAACAAAACGGTTCGAGAAAAATACAAAAAAGCAAGGGCGAAATCGGACAGCCTTGTCTCACGGAAGAAAGGAGAGGAACGCGTTCAGTCACACATTTGTTCACCACAAGTCGAGTGGCGCAATTTTTGTACGCCATACGTATACCATCACACAAAACTGCCCCTACATTTACATGATCTAAAATAGCAAAAAGGACTTGATGGGACACCCGGTCAAAGGCCTTTTCCAGGTCGACTTGTAACATTGCCACTCTTTTTTCCATAGTGTCGCAACATTCCAAAATACTTCGTGCAACGTGCACGTTCGTTACAATACTCCTTCCCTTTATACCACACGTCTGGTGCGGGCCGACGATAATGCTAATGACACTTTGTAATCGTTCCGCTAACACTTTCATGAAAATCTTGTAGTCTACATTGGTCAGTGTGATAGGGCGGTAAGAACCAACGGAACGGAGTTTCAAGCGGTCTTCAGTTTTGGGAATAAAAATTGTGTGTGTGCACAAAAACGACGGGGGCAAAACATTAAGAGTATACGCTTCGGTAAACACACAGTGCAAAAACGGGGCAAGCTGATCTTTGAAAGCTTTGTAAAATTCTGCTCCTAAACCATCAGGGCCGGGTGACTTTCCCGGTTTTAAGTTGTCGATGGCTTTTTCTACTTCCCACAACATTATAGGTTGTTCTAACTTTTCTTTTAGTTCGTCTGCCAGCTTCGGCATTAACGGCAAATAAGAACTCCGAAACCCGTTCTTTTTAGGCTCACGATAGCTGAACAATTCTTTATAGTACTCAACAAACGCGCGTTGTATGTTCACGTTATCGCTCGTCAGAACCCCCTGATACGAAATTTCCGTGATTTCATTTTGACTCGCATACTTTCTTTCAGCGCCTATCGCCCTTTTCGTGGGTAGCTCCCCAAGCGATAACCGGTTCCATCGCGCTCGCAGCATAGCCCCCTTGTATTCTTCAGTATCGAGAATTTCGAGGCGCTTTTTGATACTGATAATTTCATCCGAAAAAGAACCTGGCGATAGGCATTCTTCCAGCATCAACCTTTGAAGCAGGCTGTTTAACTCGCGCGTTTCTTTCTTTTCGTTATGCTTCATTAAGCTGGAGCGCTCGATGGAAGTCAATTTTATTTCCTGTTTAAACAGTTCCCATTTTACTCCAAATCCTTGCCCTTTTGCGCTCGCTGAATCTTCAAGATTTTTCCGGACTGCTTGTACAAAAACCTCGTCTTCAAGGAGTTTGCAATTAAATTTCCACAAGTCCCACGTGAACTTTTTAGGCGTATCTTTAGAGGAACAAACTAAAAAAGAAACAAGGCAATGATCACTGAACGACACGTGATCAACGGCATATTGCTTGCACGCTCTTACAAGGTCGAGTGAGACATACGCTCTATCCAAGCGGGCATGACTTGCACCTTGGAAATGCGTGTACTTTAAACCCCTACCGCGGGACGCGCAGTGGGCAATGTCTTCTAAATCGCACCGCTGAAGCATGTCGCACAAAAACACGGTGCTCGCGTCCCGAAACCTTACACTATTTGACCTATCCTGCGGCGCGCACACACAATTAAAATCGCCCAATAATATAACTAATCGATCAGTTTGAACGTACTTTTCAATAAACTCGAAAAAAAATAATCGTTCCTCCGTCTTAATAGGGGCATAGATGCACACCACACGAAATTTGTAGTTGGAAATAATAAAATCGCACAAGACAAAGCGCCCCGAATCACAACTAATGACTTGTTCGACGGTCCCGATAGATTTCTTTAGAAATAAAAGACAACCCCCCGACGTCCCCCTAGCGTGGCTGACGCACACGTCATACCTCGCTTCAAAAAGCCGTACCATGTTCTCCGTCTGGGCCTCGCCTTCCATTTTCGTCTCCTGAACCGCGACGATATCCAGGTCATTCTCGATAAACAAGCGGTTTACCTGGTATTGGCGACGCCTGGCACAAAAGCCGCGCACGTTTAACGTGCCCACCCGTAAAGATCGTTCAAGGTTCATGAACGGTTGGAAGGGAGGCTAGACGGAGAACAAGGTAGGCTCGCAAAAAAAGCGCTTGTGCAAGAAAAAGCCAATGGAAACAAAAATACGGTTGACACTTGCATTGACGTTTAGGCCCGAAAAGACTCACAGGGAGTCCTTCCTGCGACGATCGTCCGGCGGGACACGCGGCTTCGCCACGACACGACACTTCTTGATTCCTGGCACAGGCAACCCGCTGGCGGCCATTCCGCCGGTTGCAGCTGGTGCTGGCGCAGGGTCCCTCGGTCGCTTGAGAGTGGAGTCCATGTCTGTGTCCTGGCACTCTTCCACTCCGGCCTCGCTGTTTTGCACACCGGGATGGCCGGGCTTCGTTGCCGATGGACCGCATCCGGATATTGCTGGCTCATGGGGCAGGCGCTCCTTAGTGTCGTCGCTGGGCGTGACTTGCGCTTCGGATTTCTCCTCGGGGTTGCGCACGAAGGACGCTGCGTCAGGGTTGCCGTCGTCGTTGGGCGGGGGCGTACCACTAGGCTCCGTCGATGGCAGGGTGACGGGCGATGACCCTCCGACGGCTTCCTCTGCCTCCGCGTCGTCCATGACGTAGTCGGTGTTGTCCTCCGACTTGCGGTCACGGGCGATAGACGCGTAGGTTTTGACGCAGTCTTCTGCTGCGTGGCCGTACCGGTGGCAGTCCGTACAGCGAGGGACGCGGCAATCTCGCCGGATGTGGCCCGTACGCCTGCACCTAAGGCACAGTGGGGCCCGTCCTGGCACAACGACGAGGACCTTGCAGCCTTCTAGGCGAATTTCGTGGGGGAGGCTGTCGACGGTACAACCGTCCTTGAGAGTCAGGCGTACCGTTCGGGTGTTTGACTCGACCGCCTCGAAACCCTTTTCCCTGAAGAGGTCTCGCGTTACGTCAGTCACTTTGCCGTACCGTTCCATCTCCTTTTTTACGTGACAGCTCGGCACGTCATAGGGCACCCGGTGCAGCTTGAGCCTGACTTCCACGTTGGCAGGGTCCATTACGAGGCACCGCCCCCCTTTTACGGTTAGTTCTTTAGCGTCCACTAACCTCTGCTTTGCTGCAAGCGAAGCCAGCCGTAGCATCCAGACATGGTTCATCTGGTGCGGTCCCGCCGACACCAGATCTTTCAGCACTTGCAGCCGCAGCAGTTCGTCGCGGAAGTCTTGAATCCGGTATGGCCGGCCCTTTACGTCACAGTGCAGAATCACACAGTTCATGGCGATGTATCCATTCGGCAGGGGAGGCAAAATAATTTTGTACTCGTCAGGGTTTCCAGTGGCAGAATTAGCAGAAGTACCACGGCCAGACGCGGCCGCTGTCACCGCTCCTACGGAGCTCATGATACACACGTCCGTTCGCTTCGGCTGCCGGAAGTGGAATCAGCGTGGTATGGCCGATGGCGATATGGAGGCTACCAAAAGGAAATAGGTAGATTGCAACGAAAGCGCTTTGCTTGTCTAGCTTTTCTCGTCCCATCCCCTACCGCTTATATTTTAGTTAATTAAAAAGAAAAAAAGAAAGCACCAGCGTATTTAAAAAAAAAAAAAAAAAGTGCCATCAGCACTCCGTGTTCCCAGGTGGTCTCCCTCCCAAGTACTGACGAAGCCCGATGCTGCTTAGCTTCGGTGATCGGACGAGAACCGGCGTATTCAACATGGTATGGCCTTTTTTTTCTTTTTTTTTTCTTTATTCAGCGTTTTAAAACAATAAAAACGACTACCCAGCACTTGTAGGCAGACGTACAATTAAAATTCTTTCATTTTCATCACATCATCAAATAGGTTTGCCCATTCCGGCAAACTCTCACTGTATTCATAGACACTCTTCACCTGGGTTACCAGTTCAATCAAAAATGCTCTTGCCCCTTTCGGTGGGTGCTCGGCATGTCTAACCGACATGCGAGATTTCCAGAGACTGAATATTGCTAGCAGCATAAAAAGATCATAGGGAACATTATCTTCACATTCAACAGCCAGAAAACGTATATTATAGGATGTTATGACAAATTCTTTCTTCAAAGTCCTCTTGAGAACATCCCATAGAAAAACAGCGTCCCAGCAGTACAAAAAGGAGTGCTCTACTGTCTCCGGGACTTTACATAGTGGGCAGTTAACGCCCCCAGGAACAGGCAAACCTCTTTCCCAAAGCCAGGTTTTTACCGGCAGCGTTTCAGAATGTAGGCGAAAGAAAAAAGATTTTGCGGATGGAGGTATTCTCATCTTCTTAACTCGACATAACACATCATTTCCAGGTCCGTTTTCATATAGTGAACGATAAACAGGTACAGGAAAAACACTTTCTAGTAGGTGTCGGTACAGGGTCCGCCTTTTAACGGTGGCCAAGTATTCCAAAGAGTACCGTACACTCAAAAAACGAAAGGCGGCAACTACTTCCTTAACAAACCCAACCATCTTTGCTGGGGAACCGATAACGGACGATACAAAAAATTCTGGCAAATGACTGGTAAGTTTCGTTTGAAACATGACTTGTAATAATGGGTGTCTCTGGTCTCTCATAAAAATAAAACGCGATACTAACTGCCTAAGAAACAAATGAGACAGCCCAAGACCGCCTTTGAGCGGACGAAGAAAAAGGTTATCTCGTCGCATCGGTTCTCCAGCACATTGCCAAATGAACAGCGCAAAAACTCTATGCATTTTTTGAATATTGCAGCGCGCACAGTATAGCACTTGCAAAACGTACCAAAGCTTCGCGGTTAAAAAAATATTACAAGCAGAAGCCCTGGTGAAAATAGACATGTTACGACCCCTCCATTTCCTCGTGCGTTCCTTCAAATCCTCTATCACACCTTCCCAGTAAGGCGAACTCTTTTCCATGTGATCCAGAGGAGCTCCCAGGTATCTACCCGGGGAACATGTCCAATGAATCCCTTCAAAAAAAACCGGCGCATCGCCCCCCTGCCCGTACCATATCCCGAGACATTTATTTTTGTTAATACTAGCACCTGTAGCATCACAGAAACTTTTGCACAAATCTAAAACTTTTGAAATGCTAGTCTTGTCCTGACAGAAAAAAGCAACATCATCAGCATATGCCAGTACTTTCACTTCCACGTTCCCCATTGTGTACCCCTCAACGTGCTCGCTTCTGATAACACTTAGACAGAGCGGCTCAAGGTAGAGACAAAATAATAAAGAAGACATGGGACACCCCTGTCGCACAGAAGATAGGACATTAATCTTTTCTGACAAGGAATTGTTAATGACAAGACGCGTCGTACAACCTGAGTACGCCATCTTGACTCCTTCAAAAACAATGTTACCTACAATGGCTTTATTTAGAACCTCCCACAGCACCCGGTGGCATACTCTGTCAAACGCCTTTTCCAGGTCAATTTGAATCATCGCTACCTGGCTTCCCTCTGCTCGAGAGTTTTCGAGAATAGTCCTCGCGACATGAATGTTCGTTTGAATTGCCCTCCCTTTAATTCCACAGGTCTGATGGTCCCCAACTAACTGGCATATAACGTGCTGAAGTCGTCTCGCCAACACCTTCGCAAAGATCTTATAGTCTACGTTGCTCAACGCAATAGGACGATAGCTCGATACCTTACGTCTCTGAGCTTCGTCTTTAGACTTGGGGATCAGTATCGTGTGCGATTGTAGGAACGAGGGCGGAAGCGCTTGACGTCGATAAGCCTCACGGATTACTTCGAAAAGGAAGACCGACAACTGGTCTCTGAAATGCTGATAGAATTCAGCGCAGAGGCCGTCTGGACCTGGCGTTTTATGAGCAGCGAGGCTCTCAATGGCTCGGTCAATCTCCGACTTTGTGATGGGTTGTTCCATCCAGTCCTTTGTTTCTGTGGATAGCTCAGGTGCTATCTGGAGAAGACCTTTCAAGGCGGCTGTTTCTTTCGGCTCACCTTTGTCTCCAAAGAGGTTCGTGTAATGTGCAACAAATGCTGTTTGAATGCCGTCTTTGTCATTGCAGATGACGCCTTCATGGTCCAAAACGGTTATCTCTTTGGCCAGCGCAAAGCATCTTTCATCCGCCAGTGCTCGCTTTGTGGGCTGTTCGCCGAGCAAAAACTTTTCCGCCCTCGCCCGCACAACCGCACCACGATACCGATTATTTTGAAAAAGTTGCAATTCACGCTTAACTACCTTTATCTCTTCAGCGTATCTACCAGGGCACTCGCTATCGTCTTTGAGAAGCGCGAGCAAGTACTGCTGCAAACCATTTTCTTCTTTCTTTGATACGTAGTTGGCGATGGACGACTTTTCTATAGCTAACAGTTTAACCTCCTCTTTAAATAATTCCCACTTCTCAGTGAAACTTAAGTATTTATTTTCGCCTAATTTATCTAAAATATTAATTACTCCATCAGTAAAGCTTTTATCCTTGAGGAGGTTGACATTAAATTTCCAGAGACCCCAGCTAAATTTTCGTGACGATTTACTTTTTTTTTCCAACCGTTACGCCTACGAGACAGTGATCGCTGAAAAACACAGGTTTGACAGAGTATGCCACTGTAATAGGGCCTAATTCCGCGGACACATATATGCGATCTAATCGTGCATGCGATGACTGCTGAAAGTGTGTGAAACGAAGTTCCTCACGTTCGACGTGCATATCCGCAACGTCGGTCAACAAATACTCATCCAAAATATCTCTTAACAAGGTACTACTACTATCGCTAGGCGATTTCGCTGATGCCCTATCTCGGACATTACATACACAATTAAAATCTCCTAAAAAAATCATATATTTTTCGCAATTAATATATTCTGTTATCTGACGAAAAAAAAGCTCTCTCTCACAGTTTCTGTTTGGGGCGTAAATACACAATACACGCCACTGCAAACCCCCCAGCAAAAAGTCACAGAAAATCAGGCGACCCCCACTATCTGTAGTGACCTTAAGGTCAGTAAGCGCAATACGCTTCGAAAGAAACAAAAAACATCCCGCGGATGTACCGACAGCATGGCTGACACACACTTCGTACGCGCTTAAAAATGGTCTTAATGCGAGTGCAATTTGATCGTCCTCGTGCATTTTTGTTTCTTGGACGGCAAGGATATCGATGTTTTCCTCGTTTAAAAGCCTTTGCACCTGGTATTGTTTTTTTCTAGAGTTAAACCCTCGCACATTTAATGTGGCGCAACGAAAAGGTTGGTAACGTTCAGGTGTCATTTAAGAAAAAAGGCCTTTAAACGATCTTTTGCCAAAAGGAAAGGTTCACCCGTTTAAACCAGTTTTATAACTAAGCACATACGAAAGGGCCTGAGTGTCATTCACTCACAACGAGTCCTTGCGCTGGCGACCATCCGCGGGGATGCGGGGCTTGGGCGGTGCTCTTCGGTGCTTTTTGGGTCCCATGTGGTGCCAGGGCAGTTCGCCCCCGCCTTCGTCTTCGGGAGCGGTCTCGGCGAGAGCATCGTCCAGCTGCCGCTTGCCAGCCAGGATGGCTTCGGCATCCATGGCTTCCGTTGTTCTGCTGTCGTCTTCCTGGGGCTGCTGGTCGTCCCCGGCGTTGGCCCCGGACGTTACCGGACTCTCCGTCGTCCGGGAGGAGGGCTGGGTGGTGCTAGCCGCATTTCTCCCAGACTCAGCGGTCGACGCTAGTGGTAGGCGTTGCACTCGGGTGGATGCCTCGACCTGAGTGGCCGGGCGGACGTCCGGGCTCGTGTCCTTGGGATCTCCGGTGGGGGGTGTGATTCCTCCGGCCGCGTCTTCCGCCTCCGCCTCGTCCATTTGCAGGTCGCTCGTATCGTCGTCCACCCGTTTTTGCGCTATGGTAGCGTAAGTGCGGACGCAGTCTGCACTCTCGTGGCCAAACCGGTGGCACTCCGTGCACCGGGGGACGTGGCAGTCTCTCCTGATGTGCCCCTTGCGTCGACAGCGGAGGCACAGAGGAGCTCGTCCGGGAACTAGCACGAGGACTTTGCACCCCTCGAGACGAATCTCATGAGGGATGTCATCCACCGTGACGCCGTCTTTTAGGGTCATCTGGACGACCCTCGTGTTGGTCTCGACGCCCTCGAAGCCCCTCTCGCGGAAGTGTTCCCGGCTGACGTCCGAGACCTTCCCGTAGCGCTCGAGTTCTCGACGTACCTGGCAACTGGACACGTCGTAAGGGACCCAGTGAAGCCGCAACTTGACCTCGGTGTTGGCGGGGTCAAGGACCAGGCACCGCTCACCTTTCACTCGCAGCTCCTTGGCGTCGAGTAGGCACTGCTTCGCTGCCAACGTGTGCATGCGAAGCATCCACACGTGGTTCATCTGGTGGGCACCCGCCGACGCCAACTCAGGAAGCACCTTCAAACGCAGAAGTTCCTCTCGAAAATCTTGAATGCGATACGGCCGGTTGCGGACGTCGCAATGTAAAAAAACAGAATTTTTAGCGATGTATCCGTTGGGCAGGGGTGGCAAAATAATCTTATAGTCAGCGGAGCCTTCAACATCAGATAAGCCACGGCCAGATACGGCCGCTGATACCGCTCCTTGGGAGCTCGTCATCGTGCGTCCGAACACTTCGGTGGTCGGCCACCCACTATTCAGCATGGTATGGCCGATGGCGAAATGGAGGCTACCAAAAGGAAATAGGCAGATTGCAACGAAAGCGCTTTGCTTGTCTGGCTTTTCTCGTCCCACTCCCTATATTTTAATTATTTAAAAAGAAAGAAAGCACCAGAGTATTTAAAAACAAAATGTGCCATCAGCACTCCGTGTTCCCAGGTGGTCTCCCTCCCAAGTACTGACGGAGCCCGATGCTGCTTAGCTTCGGTGATCGGACGAGAACCGGCGCATTCAGCGTGGTATGGCCGATGGCGAAATGGAGGCTACCAAAAGGAAATAGGCAGATTGCAACGAAAGCGCTTTGCTTGTCTGGCTTTTCTCGTCCCACTCCCTATATTTTAATTATTTAAAAAGAAAGAAAGCACCAGAGTATTTAAAAACAAAATGTGCCATCAGCACTCCGTGTTCCCAGGTGGTCTCCCTCCCAAGTACTGACGGAGCCCGATGCTGCTTAGCTTCGGTGATCGGACGAGAACCGGTGTATTCAGCATGGTATGGCCGATTTTTTTTTTTTTTTTTTTTCTTTATTGCAACTGGAACAGCACATGTCAGTTCAAATTAAAAAAGCGCTGCAAGTCTTCTGCAGGGCACGTTAAAAGGCTCTCATTTCTAAAAGAGATTTACAAAGACCTAGCCACCCGGGCTTAGGCTCGCGCGTAGAAAAAACACTCTCAACTTGCTTTACTAGTGAGAAAAAATAGAAGCGTACTTCTTTGACATTGGGGTCGGCATGCCTTACTGCCATGCGCGAGCGCCAAATACTACAAAGGCCCAAAAGAAAAAACATGTCAAAAGGCACACAGTCGTCATTCGTCACGTCCAAGAAACGAATACCTGATGGGGTGACTCGCAGCTCTTTCTTTAGCGTGCGCTGAAGCACATCCCAGAAAAAGACCGCATCCATGCAAAAAATGAAAACATGCTCAATAGTTTCAGGTTGCTTGCATAAAAGGCAATCGACCGTCCACGGGACATCAATACCCTTTTCCCTTAGCCACACCTTGACCGGCAACGTATTAGTGTAGCTTAAAAAAAAACGTTTTCACTGAATGTGGTACGCACATACGCTTCACTCGATTTAACACATCGTGGCCGCCATTACAGAAAAGTGTTCGATACATTGGTGTCGGGAACAAACTGACCACCAAATCGCGCGCGAGCGCTTTCTTGCTCACTAGAGACAAGTACTCCAAAGAAAAACGTGCAGACAAAAAGCGAACTGATTCAACAACCTCCTTTTGAAATCCCACGAGTCTTGTTGGCTCGACGCCGCAAGAGGAAACAAGAAAGGATGGCAAATGAGGAGACAGTTTTGTCTGGATGAAGGTGCGGATGAACGGTTGCTCCTGGTCTCGCAGAAAAAAGAAACGCGATACTAGCTGTTTAACAAACAAATGGGACAGCCCAAGCCCCCCGTGGCGTACCCGGTGAAAAAGATTGTCCCTCCTCATGGGTTCCCAGTTAGACCCCCAGATGAACAAAGCAAAAACACGGTGAAACTTCTGAACGTTAACACGTGCACAATGTATGGCTTGCAAAACATACCACATCTTTGAAATCAGAAAAATATTGCAAACTGCCGCCCTCGCAAAGATGGACAGATCACGGTGCTTCCAACGAGAAGCACGGCTGTCCAGATCGGCGGCGACCCCCGACCAAAAAGTTTTGCTGCTGCGGTAGCAATTTAGAGGTACGCCCAGGTATGCGCAGGGCACGCGGTCCCAGCTAACGCCTTCGTACTCCGAAGGCGTTGTGGCCCAGCATGGTATGGCCGATGGCGATATCGAGGCTACCAAAAGGAAATAGGCAGATTGCAACGAAAGCGCTTTGCTTGTCTGGCTTTTCTCGTCCCACTCCCTATATTTTAATTATTTAAAAAGAAAGAAAGCACCAGAGTATTTAAAAACAAAATGTGCCATCAGCACTCCGTGTTCCCAGGTGGTCTCCCTCCCAAGTACTGACGGAGCCCGATGCTGCTTAGCTTCGGTGATCGGACGAGAACCGGTGTATTCAGCATGGTATGGCCGATGGCGATATCGAGGCTACCAAAAGGAAATAGGCAGATTGCAACGAAAGCGCTTTGCTTGTCTGGCTTTTCTCGTCCCACTCCCTATATTTTAATTATTTAAAAAGAAAGAAAGCACCAGAGTATTTAAAAACAAAATGTGCCATCAGCACTCCGTGTTCCCAGGTGGTCTCCCTCCCAAGTACTGACGGAGCCCGATGCTGCTTAGCTTCGGTGATCGGACGAGAACCGGTGTATTCAGCATGGTATGGCCGATGGCGATATCGAGGCTACCAAAAGGAAATAGGCAGATTGCAACGAAAGCGCTTTGCTTGTCTGGCTTTTCTCGTCCCACTCCCTATATTTTAATTATTTAAAAAGAAAGAAAGCACCAGAGTATTTAAAAACAAAATGTGCCATCAGCACTCCGTGTTCCCAGGTGGTCTCCCTCCCAAGTACTGACGGAGCCCGATGCTGCTTAGCTTCGGTGATCGGACGAGAACCGGTGTATTCAGCATGGTATGGCCGATGGCGATATCGAGGCTACCAAAAGGAAATAGGCAGATTGCAACGAAAGCGCTTTGCTTGTCTGGCTTTTCTCGTCCCACTCCCTATATTTTAATTATTTAAAAAGAAAGAAAGCACCAGAGTATTTAAAAACAAAATGTGCCATCAGCACTCCGTGTTCCCAGGTGGTCTCCCTCCCAAGTACTGACGGAGCCCGATGCTGCTTAGCTTCGGTGATCGGACGAGAACCGGCGCATTCAGCGTGGTATGGCCGATGGCGATATCGAGGCTACCAAAAGGAAATAGGCAGATTGCAACGAAAGCGCTTTGCTTGTCTGGCTTTTCTCGTCCCACTCCCTATATTTTAATTATTTAAAAAGAAAGAAAGCACCAGAGTATTTAAAAACAAAATGTGCCATCAGCACTCCGTGTTCCCAGGTGGTCTCCCTCCCAAGTACTGACGGAGCCCGATGCTGCTTAGCTTCGGTGATCGGACGAGAACCGGTGTATTCAGCATGGTATGGCCGATGGCGATATCGAGGCTACCAAAAGGAAATAGGCAGATTGCAACGAAAGCGCTTTGCTTGTCTGGCTTTTCTCGTCCCACTCCCTATATTTTAATTATTTAAAAAGAAAGAAAGCACCAGAGTATTTAAAAACAAAATGTGCCATCAGCACTCCGTGTTCCCAGGTGGTCTCCCTCCCAAGTACTGACGGAGCCCGATGCTGCTTAGCTTCGGTGATCGGACGAGAACCGGTGTATTCAGCATGGTATGGCCGATGGCGATATCGAGGCTACCAAAAGGAAATAGGCAGATTGCAACGAAAGCGCTTTGCTTGTCTGGCTTTTCTCGTCCCACTCCCTATATTTTAATTATTTAAAAAGAAAGAAAGCACCAGAGTATTTAAAAACAAAATGTGCCATCAGCACTCCGTGTTCCCAGGTGGTCTCCCTCCCAAGTACTGACGGAGCCCGATGCTGCTTAGCTTCGGTGATCGGACGAGAACCGGCGTATTCAGCATGGTATGGCCGATGGCGATATCGAGGCTACCAAAAGGAAATAGGCAGATTGCAACGAAAGCGCTTTGCTTGTCTGGCTTTTCTCGTCCCACTCCCTATATTTTAATTATTTAAAAAGAAAGAAAGCACCAGAGTATTTAAAAACAAAATGTGCCATCAGCACTCCGTGTTCCCAGGTGGTCTCCCTCCCAAGTACTGACGGAGCCCGATGCTGCTTAGCTTCGGTGATCGGGCGAGAACCGGCGTATTCAGCATGGTATGGCCGATGGCGATATCGAGGCTACCAAAAGGAAATAGGCAGATTGCAACGAAAGCGCTTTGCTTGTCTGGCTTTTCTCGTCCCACTCCCTATATTTTAATTATTTAAAAAGAAAGAAAGCACCAGAGTATTTAAAAACAAAATGTGCCATCAGCACTCCGTGTTCCCAGGTGGTCTCCCTCCCAAGTACTGACGGAGCCCGATGCTGCTTAGCTTCGGTGATCGGACGAGAACCGGTGTATTCAGCATGGTATGGCCGATGGCGATATCGAGGCTACCAAAAGGAAATAGGCAGATTGCAACGAAAGCGCTTTGCTTGTCTGGCTTTTCTCGTCCCACTCCCTATATTTTAATTATTTAAAAAGAAAGAAAGCACCAGAGTATTTAAAAACAAAATGTGCCATCAGCACTCCGTGTTCCCAGGTGGTCTCCCTCCCAAGTACTGACGGAGCCCGATGCTGCTTAGCTTCGGTGATCGGACGAGAACCGGCGTATTCAGCGTGGTATGGCCGATGGCGATATCGAGGCTACCAAAAGGAAATAGGCAGATTGCAACGAAAGCGCTTTGCTTGTCTGGCTTTTCTCGTCCCACTCCCTATATTTTAATTATTTAAAAAGAAAGAAAGCACCAGAGTATTTAAAAACAAAATGTGCCATCAGCACTCCGTGTTCCCAGGTGGTCTCCCTCCCAAGTACTGACGGAGCCCGATGCTGCTTAGCTTCGGTGATCGGACGAGAACCGGTGTATTCAGCATGGTATGGCCGATGGCGATATCGAGGCTACCAAAAGGAAATAGGCAGATTGCAACGAAAGCGCTTTGCTTGTCTGGCTTTTCTCGTCCCACTCCCTATATTTTAATTATTTAAAAAGAAAGAAAGCACCAGAGTATTTAAAAACAAAATGTGCCATCAGCACTCCGTGTTCCCAGGTGGTCTCCCTCCCAAGTACTGACGGAGCCCGATGCTGCTTAGCTTCGGTGATCGGGCGAGAACCGGCGTATTCAGCATGGTATGGCCGATGGCGATATCGAGGCTACCAAAAGGAAATAGGCAGATTGCAACGAAAGCGCTTTGCTTGTCTGGCTTTTCTCGTCCCACTCCCTATATTTTAATTATTTAAAAAGAAAGAAAGCACCAGAGTATTTAAAAACAAAATGTGCCATCAGCACTCCGTGTTCCCAGGTGGTCTCCCTCCCAAGTACTGACGGAGCCCGATGCTGCTTAGCTTCGGTGATCGGACGAGAACCGGTGTATTCAGCATGGTATGGCCGATGGCGATATCGAGGCTACCAAAAGGAAATAGGCAGATTGCAACGAAAGCGCTTTGCTTGTCTGGCTTTTCTCGTCCCACTCCCTATATTTTAATTATTTAAAAAGAAAGAAAGCACCAGAGTATTTAAAAACAAAATGTGCCATCAGCACTCCGTGTTCCCAGGTGGTCTCCCTCCCAAGTACTGACGGAGCCCGATGCTGCTTAGCTTCGGTGATCGGACGAGAACCGGTGTATTCAGCATGGTATGGCCGATGGCGATATCGAGGCTACCAAAAGGAAATAGGCAGATTGCAACGAAAGCGCTTTGCTTGTCTGGCTTTTCTCGTCCCACTCCCTATATTTTAATTATTTAAAAAGAAAGAAAGCACCAGAGTATTTAAAAACAAAATGTGCCATCAGCACTCCGTGTTCCCAGGTGGTCTCCCTCCCAAGTACTGACGGAGCCCGATGCTGCTTAGCTTCGGTGATCGGGCGAGAACCGGCGTATTCAGCATGGTATGGCCGATGGCGATATCGAGGCTACCAAAAGGAAATAGGCAGATTGCAACGAAAGCGCTTTGCTTGTCTGGCTTTTCTCGTCCCACTCCCTATATTTTAATTATTTAAAAAGAAAGAAAGCACCAGAGTATTTAAAAACAAAATGTGCCATCAGCACTCCGTGTTCCCAGGTGGTCTCCCTCCCAAGTACTGACGGAGCCCGATGCTGCTTAGCTTCGGTGATCGGACGAGAACCGGTGTATTCAGCATGGTATGGCCGATGGCGATATCGAGGCTACCAAAAGGAAATAGGCAGATTGCAACGAAAGCGCTTTGCTTGTCTGGCTTTTCTCGTCCCACTCCCTATATTTTAATTATTTAAAAAGAAAGAAAGCACCAGAGTATTTAAAAACAAAATGTGCCATCAGCACTCCGTGTTCCCAGGTGGTCTCCCTCCCAAGTACTGACGGAGCCCGATGCTGCTTAGCTTCGGTGATCGGGCGAGAACCGGCGTATTCAGCATGGTATGGCCGATGGCGATATCGAGGCTACCAAAAGGAAATAGGCAGATTGCAACGAAAGCGCTTTGCTTGTCTGGCTTTTCTCGTCCCACTCCCTATATTTTAATTATTTAAAAAGAAAGAAAGCACCAGAGTATTTAAAAACAAAATGTGCCATCAGCACTCCGTGTTCCCAGGTGGTCTCCCTCCCAAGTACTGACGGAGCCCGATGCTGCTTAGCTTCGGTGATCGGACGAGAACCGGTGTATTCAGCATGGTATGGCCGATGGCGATATCGAGGCTACCAAAAGGAAATAGGCAGATTGCAACGAAAGCGCTTTGCTTGTCTGGCTTTTCTCGTCCCACTCCCTATATTTTAATTATTTAAAAAGAAAGAAAGCACCAGAGTATTTAAAAACAAAATGTGCCATCAGCACTCCGTGTTCCCAGGTGGTCTCCCTCCCAAGTACTGACGGAGCCCGATGCTGCTTAGCTTCGGTGATCGGACGAGAACCGGTGTATTCAGCATGGTATGGCCGATGGCGATATCGAGGCTACCAAAAGGAAATAGGCAGATTGCAACGAAAGCGCTTTGCTTGTCTGGCTTTTCTCGTCCCACTCCCTATATTTTAATTATTTAAAAAGAAAGAAAGCACCAGAGTATTTAAAAACAAAATGTGCCATCAGCACTCCGTGTTCCCAGGTGGTCTCCCTCCCAAGTACTGACGGAGCCCGATGCTGCTTAGCTTCGGTGATCGGACGAGAACCGGTGTATTCAGCATGGTATGGCCGATGGCGATATCGAGGCTACCAAAAGGAAATAGGCAGATTGCAACGAAAGCGCTTTGCTTGTCTGGCTTTTCTCGTCCCACTCCCTATATTTTAATTATTTAAAAAGAAAGAAAGCACCAGAGTATTTAAAAACAAAATGTGCCATCAGCACTCCGTGTTCCCAGGTGGTCTCCCTCCCAAGTACTGACGGAGCCCGATGCTGCTTAGCTTCGGTGATCGGACGAGAACCGGTGTATTCAGCATGGTATGGCCGATGGCGATATCGAGGCTACCAAAAGGAAATAGGCAGATTGCAACGAAAGCGCTTTGCTTGTCTGGCTTTTCTCGTCCCACTCCCTATATTTTAATTATTTAAAAAGAAAGAAAGCACCAGAGTATTTAAAAACAAAATGTGCCATCAGCACTCCGTGTTCCCAGGTGGTCTCCCTCCCAAGTACTGACGGAGCCCGATGCTGCTTAGCTTCGGTGATCGGACGAGAACCGGCGTATTCAGCATGGTATGGCCGATTTTTTTTTTTTTTTTCTTTATTGCCAGGCATAAGTATCAACAAAAAGAGGTACAGAATGATAAAAGTCGACGCGATGGTTAGACAAACACTACATACACAAAATTAAAAAGGTTTCAAAGGCAGCGCTTCTTCTAGAACAGGCACCCAATCCGGGCAACACTCCTGCGCTTTCCACACCTCAATGACGTTGCGCAAAGAAACACAAAAATAATCAGAAACCGGCCTAGCATCAACTTCTGCATGACGAACCGCCATGCGCGATTTCCAGATGCTGTGTAGACCCAAAAGCATAACCAAGTCGTAAGGGACACAATTATCATTTTCTATGCTTAGATACCGGATACCCTGTGGATCCAACGGAAAATCCTTTTTCAATGTGCGTTGCAGCACGTCCCAAAAAAAGACCCCATCCCAACAATCTAGAAAGACGTGTTCTACAGTCTCCGGTTTTTGACACAGTAAACAATTTACCCCCCACGGTACAAACAGACCCTTATCCTCCATCCATGTCTTCACCGGCAGGACACCAGTATGTAATTTGAAGAAAAAGGTTTTAACACTCGGCGGAACTGTCATTTTCTTAACTCGCTGGAGGACATCCTGCCCCTCCCCAAAGACATACAAAGACCTATACAACGGGACCGGGAGGACAACATCAAGAACGCCTCTGTACAATTGTTTTCGAGATACCCCGCTCAGATATTGTAAGGAAAAACGTGCACACAAAAACCGAGTCGCTTGCACCACCTCACGGAAATAACCATAAATTCCCCCTTCGCATGCCCTCACAGAAGAAACGACAAGCTCTGGTAATGCGCTGGCCAGGCGCACCTGACACACTGTGCGCAGAAAAGGTTCATTCACGTCGCGAAGAAAAATAAAGCGGTTTACAACCTGCCGCAAAACTAGGTGCGCCAAGGAGAGTCCCCCGGCGCGCACGCGCCTGAAAAGGTTCGTGCGGCTTGTTCTTTCCCAGGTGGATCCCCAGATAAAAACCGCAAAAACACGATGTAATCTCTGCACGTTGATACGCGAGCAGTGCAAGACCTGAAGCACATACCACAGTTTACAGACAAAGAATAAATTGCACACTGTGGCACGCGCAAACATCGACAAATCCTTCCCTTTCCACTTTTCCGTTTTTTCTCGAAGATCCACTGCCTGCCCTCGCCAGTATGGGTCACTGTCGCGATAATTTTCTAACGGTATCCCTAAGTATTTGACTGGTGTCGTTACACAGTTCACGTTTTCAAAAATACTAGGCTTTGCATCCCAATCTCCATGCCAAAAACCTAAACATTTGTGCCAATTTACGGCACTGCCGCTAAATCTGCAAAACTTTTTCACCAGCTTTACTGCCTCGCTTATGCCACCTCTATCGACACAAAATAGTGCGATATCATCAGCGTAAGATAACAATTTTACTTCGCACGATTGCAGTTTAAACCCCCTAATACTTTCGCATCTAATAATACTTAAACAAAACGACTCTATGTACATACAAAACAGAAGGGGTGATAAGGGACAACCTTGACGGAGAGAACGGGACACTTCAATGCGTTCACTGACAACTTTGTTGATAATGAGACTCGTGGAACACTTTTTGTACGCCATACGTAGACCCTCGAGCAGAACTGTGCCGACATTTACGTGTTCTAGCACGTTGAATAAAAGTTTGTGTGACACCTGGTCAAACGCTTTTTCCAGATCAATCTGGAGCATAGCAACCACGCGTTGCATACAGTCACAACACTCAAGGACACTTCTGGCGACGTGAATATTCGTTATACTATGGTCCGTCCTCTAATTCCGCACGTTTGGTGAGGCCCTACTATGTCTGTTATCACTGATTGCAACCGTTTTGCTAAGATTTTCATAAATATTTTATAATCAACGTTTGTTAGACTGATTGGACGGTACGCCGACACCTGCCTAAGCTTTATCTTGTCCTCGCTTTTGGGAATGAGTATTGTATGGGAACGCCAAAAAGACGGTGGTAGTAATTTACGCTCATATGCTTCAGCGTAAACCCTACACAATACCGGACTAACCTCATGCTTAATCGCCTTGTAAAAGGCCGCGCTTAGGCCGTCGGGGCCGGGCGACTTTCCAGGATTCAAATGCTCAATAGCATTTTCGACTTCATCTACGGTAATCTCAGCTTCTAAAAAGGAAGTTGTTTCACTATTTAACCGCGGTAATAGGCACATAAACTCGCTTTTAAAATTCGCTAAATTAACGATTCGGCGAGAAAACAGATTTTTGTAGAATTCACAAAAAGCCTTCTCTATTTCTGCGCTATCTCTTGTAACGGCCCCGTGATATTCGATTTCGACAATCTCGTTGCGCCTAGCGTACCTTTTCTCAGCCCCGAGAGCTCTTTTTGTCGGTGCTTCCCCACAGAACAACTTTCCTGCCCGCGCTCTAACCAGTGCTCCGTGGTACCGCTCCTTATCAAGAACTTCCAACTTGGATTTCAAAGTGCTTATGTCATCTTTATAAACACCAGGCGAACGACTCTCTTCGCCGATAAGTAACTCAAGATTACTGCGCAGAAGCGATTCTTTTTTTCTTTCTCTATACTTTATCGCGCTCGCTCTTTCCATTGCTTTCATTTTAATTTCTTGCTTAAACTGTTCCCATTTTAAAGCGTAATCATTCACTTCCCCTTTGAAGATTCCTCTTAAGCTATCCTTGACAGCGGCCATGAAATCATCGTCACTCATAAGTGTACTATTTAATTTCCAAAGCTCCCAACAGAAATCTTTTCTTTTTGCCTTGGCGCTTGCAAGTGTAAACAAAACTAAACAGTGATCACTAAATGACACGGGTATCACACGATATTCGCTGCACTGAGGAAGAATCTCTAAGGAAATATATACTCTATCCAAACGGGCATGATTTGACCCTTGAAAATGAGTATAAGGTACATCTCTAGTGTCCCCCAAACAGTCCCCAACATCTTCTAACCCACAGAAATTTACAATTTCATTTAAAACAACAGTACTCGCGTCCCTAAACGGAAGTGCACTCGTTTTATCTCGTGCCGAAAGCACACAGTTAAAGTCGCCAACAAAGATGACTACACGCTCCGTCGCAAAGAAAGACCGAATATCCTCAAAAAACGTTTTTCGTTCTTCGGCTGTGTTATGCGCGTAAATGCAAATGACTCGCCACTCGTGCGACAAAAATGCCATATCACAAACTATTAGTCGACCCGATTCTGAGGTCGTAACCTTTTGCACTTCCGCTCCCAGGCTCGCGCGAACTAACAACAGACACCCTGCCGATGCTCCTACTGCATGACTGACGCACACGCTATAGTTAGCAGTAAAAGGCCCCACCATACGCTCTGTCTGGTCCTCCCTTTCGACCTTCGTTTCTTGCAAAGCGACTATGTGGAGGTCCTGCTCTACGACTAGACGATACAACTGCCTTTGCTTTCTTCTCTCAGCGAGCCCCCGTACATTTAAGGTCGCTATACGTACAGGCTTTTCGAGCGTGTTTATCGTGAAGTGGGACCAGGCACAGCGTACGGAGCTTACCCTTTTGGCGCGTCTTCATACACGGCAGTCCTCTCTCACAGTGGTGGCCTATTGGGACAGCTTCTCGCGGGAATGCGGTGACGATGACCGCTGCGGACTGTCGACGCCTTTCCACCCCGCCGCCACCTTCCACTTCCGTTCGAGCTGTCGTAGCCGCCGTTCCTGAGATAACTCAGCACCGCCTTCATGGCGACGCTTCACGGCAGTCTTGTCAAGGTCCATTTCAGAGACGGTGGGCTCACTGTCCGTCGCGGCAACGTCCCTTGCATCGCCTTCCGGCACAGAAGACGTCGACGAGTCTTCAACAGCAGGACCAGAGGCTGCAGTCTCCTGCTGCTTCGCTCCCACGACGCTCGCCTTCTTCGGGCCGGTGTCTGGCCGGCCGCCCTTGTCAACCGGGGTGGGCTGCTCGGTCGAAGTCGCAGTGGGAGCCGCCGCTCTTTCCGCCTCCTCCTCGTCCATGAGGAGGTCATTCTGGTCATCACCCGCACCACGTACCGCAGCTCGTGCGTACGAGTGCACACAGTCCTGCTGCTCGTGCCCGTAGGCGCGGCACTCAGAACACCTTGGGGCCCGGCAGTCCCGCCGGATATGCCCAGTCTTGCGGCACCGGAGGCAAATCGGAGCTCGTCCAGGCACTACGACTAGGACCGTGCCGCTTCCGAAACGCAACTGGTGCGGAAGGCGCTCGAGGGTGACTCCCTCCCGGAGTACGATGCGTACAATCCGGGTGGTGGACTCGGCCCCCTCGAAGCCAGCCACCTTCCACCGGTCAAAGGAAACGTCCTTTACCTTGCCGTAATCCGCGAAGGCCTTTCGGATGTCCTCGTTTGAGACGTCGAACGACACCCAGTGAAGTTTCACTCGAACTTCCTGCCTCGTTGGGTCGACGACGAGGCATGTGCGGCATTTGACTTCGAGCCGCCCCGCTTCGACCAACTTGAGCTTGGCCACGTCGGTATGAAGTTTGAGCAGCCAGACGTGGGACATTTGATATGCCCCAATGCCAGCCACTTCCCTGATGACACCCAGTTCTTCCAGCGGCCGCCGAAAATCCTCAATGCGGTACGGTCTTCCGGCAATGTCGCAGTGCAGAACAACTACCTTCTTCATTGCATCACCTGATGGCAAGGGCGGCAAAGAAATACGATATTCCTTCGGAGCAAAAGAATCCGAGTCACCGCGGCCGGCGTCGACCGTTATCGCAGCTCCGTGGGAGCCAGCCATCCTGCGTCCGCTCCAATCGGCTGCCGGAAACAGAATGCATGGTATGGCCGATGGCGATATCGAGGCTACCAAAAGGAAATAGGTAGATTGCAACGCAAGCGCTTTGCTTGTATGGCCTTTCTCGTCCCATTCCCTAACGCTTATATTTTAATTAATCAAACAAAAAAGAAAGCACCAGCGTATTTAAAAACAAAATGTGCCATCAGCACTCCGTGTTCCCAGGTGGTCTCCCTCCCAAGTACTGACGGAGCCCGATGCTGCTTAGCTTCGGTGATCGGACGAGAACCGGCGCATTCAGCATGGTATGGCCGATGGCGATATCGAGGCTACCAAAAGGAAATAGGTAGATTGCAACGCAAGCGCTTTGCTTGTATGGCCTTTCTCGTCCCATTCCCTAACACTTATATTTTGATTAATTAAATTTAAAAAAAAAAACGACGGAGGTTTGTAACAAACAGGATAACTAAATACAATTTCACACGAAATCAAAAGAATCCGTGAGAGTAACGCAAAATCATTGTGAAATTATTTCGATACAATCCCAATTTTCTTTTAAAATAGGGAAGTTGATGAGCTTGTGAAAATATTCAGCTCAGTTACGGAAGTACAGGAAAAGTTGCATCATCCATTCTACCACCCTAAGCCGAAGCTGAGGTCAAAATGTAGGACAGCTTTTTATACTTTTGAAAAAAAGGATTCAGTGTAAACAAGATTACGTTAAATCCAGCATCCTCTGAGACAGATTAGTTAACATCGAAGCATTCCTAAGTCTTAATTCAGAAACTCCTCAACTGATTCAGAGGCAACAGGATCCACCATACAGAATCCGTTCTCTGAGGAATGATTCAGCACTGGATATTTAAAAAAATATGGCAAAAATTCAAGATTTCTTCTGATATATATATATATATTGTTTTAGCCTTTGTTATATGAAATAGATAATGTTTTTGTATGTTCTATATTATAACTTCCTAGCAAAAATGCACTTTGGGCGCTGGAGGTTAGATTAAATAAATAAACCATTCTTATTATTAGTGACTACTGTGATTACAAAGAAACAGAGTTCCCGTAGTGAAATTGTAAAAAGCAGGTGCATAAGCCAGGGACTCAAACCGAAAACTATAATGTTTCGGACAGTTACTGTTTCCTGTCGATATCGATTTCGTTTCGGTTTTAAGTTATACGGTTTCGATTACTGGTTACACATTCCCAAAAACCGGTGCAGTTCGGTTTCTCCAATAATTTGCTTTATTGAAATGCTAGAATGCCGTTTTATAATAAACAATTTAAAGCAGTAACAGATATCCAACAACGGGACATTCACAATAACACAAACTCAGAAACGTCTCAGTACTTCTAATCGGTAAAAAGTTGCACATGTTTTAAGTTCAAAACTTGTTCACTACATCTATTTGCACTATATAGTTTGATACACAGGCATACATATCACCCCCGCTACTCGGGGATAATCGCGTTCTATATAATAAAAATAAACATTGCTACGTTGCTGTTCGGTAGCATCTGTAAACAACCCTAAGAAAATTCCTATTGGGCGCTGGAAGAACCATTCGCACCTTCTTGTTGCTATAGTTTGTTGCCACCTAACGTATGCAGAAGAGACTTCGCTCACACCGAAGGAAGGAACAGAACTATAGCCCTCCTCAAGTAAAATACTGCCAAGTGGAATAAAGTGATAAATTTGAGAGCTGGACTAGTTGACGAAAGTGAAACATAATGGAAATATAAAAGCACAAAAGAAGGAAGACTAAGGAGGAAAACGAACAGCACAAAAAGCTGTAAAAATTTGTCCTGTGTTGTTTGTTCCCTTCCCTAGTCTTCATTGTTGTGTGCTGTTAGACCTACGAAATATGTGGTATTTCCAAGCAAGTGCATGTGGTTATAGAAGCGCACGTTTCTCGCTATACGATTCTGTGACGCTAGAAAAATTGTTCATTTATATAGTAGCGCCATTTTTCTCCTAGGTTTGGAGGGGGAGCTTCTCCTACAGATATGTTGCAACTGGGGATGTCACAAACTTCGGTCGGACTGGATTTTTACGTCGAACCGAAAGGTTCTACAAGGTTCGACTTTGTGGACAGTGTGGCTAGACTTTGAAACAAGCGTGTCTAGGTTTGGAGAAAATGTTTTTACGGAATAGGTTCCTTTGTTTTATAAATAGTCACAATCAACGGAACATAATTTTAATAACGTAAAAGTTAATAACATAACTTATTCTTGATTATATTATAAACAACCAAACAGTGCGCCCTTACTAAAAGCCAACGTTACTAAAACACTAAGTTGGGAAACTTACCCTTGAAACCCTGGCCGCTGGCGTCCATTTAAACCGAACTAAATGCGGTAACAGCGCCGCCTTTTAGCGACGAGTCAAAACATAAAAGCTCATTTACATAGCTACGAAATGGTAATGCGAGATGGCGCCACTGGCCCTTGCGCGGCTCAATCTAAACCAATACGAGCAGCCGTGCAGATCCCGGAGTGGCCGCTGCGGGAGAAATGGCGGCGTTGCGATTGTCTTTAGCCCGATTCTCGAGTACAGAACGCAGCCACTTTTTCAAAGCAGGCTCTATGGCAGTTCCCCAACTGAGTTGTTCTAGTAACGTAGAACGTTTGACTTGATCGTTCGGTCATCACCATCCAATCCAAAGCCAACTGAGCCAGCCCGTGGCGCATGCGCATAACATTCAGACCCTAATCAAACTTTCTCAAACTTTTCTATAAAGGTTCAAAAACGTTGAACCTGGTAGAACTCGCACCTCAACCGGTTCACGACATCCCCAGTTGCAGGTCAGGAACATCCATGGTTTTGAAAGAATCGGGTTGGACAGATATCTCAGAATTCTAACTTATTAGTTAACACCTTGAAGGCGACACATACTGAACACATGTCGCGATTGTAGGAGTGTGTCAGATTTAGAAATAGAGACTTTCTATTTTAAGCTCGGCCATTGATTCTAATCAAATATTCTTAACCCAAAATTTAAATTTACCAGATGCACCATTCGCTGACGGTAACTCTGTCAAATTGCCACGACACTCCAAGATGCCTCCTCGAGGTCATTCTTGAGAAAAACTAATCTTTTTATTTTCTGGTTAATATTGGTTACCGGTAACTAATTAACGGTTAAGGTTTTCATAAATGTCAAATAATGGTTTCTTTCAGGTTATGGTTACTGAAAAAATTTGTTTTGAAATGGTTTTCGGTTTCGGTTATGGTAACGATTTGAGTCCCTGGCATAAACCTCACCAGGTTTAGCAGGACTCCATTCTAGACATTTTATAAAGTGTTAGTGAGTACTTTAAGTACACTGTAATTAAAGTACTACTTCAGGTAGGTTTTATAAAGTTGTACTTTACTAGGAACATGTTCTCTGAGTATATACATGTGTTTTACTTAAAGTATTTTTTTCTGGCACCTTCCAAGAAAGTACAACTCCCGACTTTAGTTAAAGTACATTCCAAAAATGTAGATGCCTTGACAACAAATAAGTTGCTCATAAGTTGATTGTGTTACATAGTTAGTCAACGAGAGAAAAACAACTACCCTGTGGCCACTAGATTTTATCCAATATTCGCTGCCATATCTAAAAATAACTGATGCCTATTCCTAAAACAATGCATACCCAATTTCAAAAGAAACAAACAAAAAAAAAACACTGTATAGGAGAATGAAAGGGAATCATGAAAGATTGTGTTAAAACATACTTGTGCATTACTTTGAAGGTACATTGCATTAGTAGTACTTTACTTCCAAGCAGACTTGTACGTAATCCGTTACAAGTAACGAAATTACTTGTAATCCCTTACATTTATCAGTAATTTAGTAACGGAATAATTACATATTTTCTAGAGTAATTTTAAAGTGATTCCCTTACATTTTTGACGTAACGGATTCCTTGTAATTCGTTACATCTTTTTTGTCAGGACACGCCCCCCCCCCCTTTTTTTTTTCATTTTTGTAAAGTCGAGCGCAGTGACACTGTCACGCAAATTGACCAGCGCAAAGTGAGGCTTGACACTCTTCAGTTCCGCAAAGCCTTTTCTTGCAACACCAAGCCCCTGAACTATTTTTTTAGACCCTAACAACAATGTAAAAAAATCCAAATGAACATTTCTGCAAGGGGGGGGGGGGGGGGGGGGGGGGCAAGTTATTTCCGGTTCGTTTTAGTACCTTTGTTTTTTTCTTTGCGGTCGAAGACGGGGAGAGGAGGACACCAAGTCCGCCTCTTCAAAAACTCGAGGCGCTAAGTGCACTGAAAAGAATTAGCAATGTCCTTCTCGGTTATAGTGACTACGACCATTTTCATAATGTCATAACACGAGACAACGCTCCGTCTACCCTACCCTTTTTGTGAGTCAGCTTTTTGCGAGCACTTAGAAAATGGTAATAGTCTTCCTTTCTTCTTCGTCCTGCTTTGCCCCAGCAGGACGCATCTTATCTCAAGCAGATATTTTTACAAATAAAACATATTGGTGACTGACGTAGACTTGATATTCTGGGCTTGAGGAGAGAGTGAAATTCGTGAGGCGCCGCTTACTTAGTACTCTACCCTTTGCTGCCCGTGGCATCAGCGGACGTCTATCTGGACTCCTGGAGAACACCGGAGTAAACTGCAGTCGGTTCGTGCTCCGTGCTTTTTTGAACGGCACCAAGAAAGGTACACATGGCAAACGCACATTTACATTTCCTTGTTTTAACCGACGTTCTAATTAATTGTTATTATGAGTGTCCTTCGTTTTCTTTTATTACTTATATTTGTATACTGGAAACTTCTTCTTATTCACCAACGTCTCAAGTGAGGCTCGAACTGTTCAGAACCAAAGGAAGAAGAATATCGAACCAAACCTTATTTCTTATTTAATTATCACCTTACTGTTACAACTATGTTTTGCTATTGATGACTTCCACAGCTTCGCGATTTAGACAATGGAGAATTTTAGTAGATCGGTCCGATGACTCCGATAACGATATCCGATACTTCGCCACCGTCTTTGCATATGCATCATATCGTTATCGGGTACCGTTATCGCAAGTATCCGAGGTATCAGAAGGATCTACTAAATCTCTCGAATAGCAAGCAACGGCTGCAACGACGAAGCTTTGCTCTACATTCGAGGTAAATAGTACTTCCCTTGCTTCGCTGAAAAAGCTCAGTGCAGAGCATGAAGCATTCGTGAGGAACAATATGGCACTCCCATCCAGTGCCTCAGCTCAAATGGTGTTCAGCGTAGCAGTCGGCATATTGAGTAAGAGATAGTGCAAAATGTCTGACGAGACTTTCGAGAGCCAGCAGTTGCTCAAAATACTCAAGGTCATTAAATGGAACACGTTGCAACAATAAGAACTTGAATAACCCTCTTCCCTTTGTTTCTTACTTGAGGACAATAATGTCAAAAGTAACGCCACGAAAGTAACGGATTACTTTTTGGAGTAACGGTTAGTTACTTTTATGAGAGGGTAATTGTAATTGTAATAAATTATAATTTAGCCTTGAGTAATTGTAAATGTAATTCCTTACTATTATCAGTAACGTGTACAAGTCTGCTTCCAAGTACAATGTGCCTGGTGTACTTACTAGTACTTTTTAGATGTATTTTACCAAACACTGCTTTTATGCTGAAAGTGCTTTAAAAATCTGGTGTAGTACTTGACCAATTTCAGGCATTTATATAAGAACTGCAAATAGCTTTCCTTGTGACACAATGCTAAAAGATCATGTTGAAGGGTGCAAAACATTTGTGTCATAAAATCACATCATGCTTTAGGTTCATGACTATCTGTGACAGTATGCATAGCACAGACACAAAAGTTCAAAGCTTTAGTAGATTTTGACCTTTAGTAGCTTGAAAATCGAGGGAAGAAGTCTAGGCACTGATCAGGTGATTTAGTAGCAGAAAAAAAATATTTTTAGGGGGCTTAGTAGTGACTTTTTGGCACGTCTTGAGACAAACCCCATTTTAAACAAATTGCAATCCTTCACACTACATACCCCTCCTTGCTACACCCCCCCCCCCCCCCCCCCCCCCCCATTACTGAAATATGGCTCTTCCACTACTGTTGGTGACCATATCCTACTGGCTAGTTGCACTCAATTGTAAACATAAGCTCAGCATGTTTGAACCATCCCCACTGGTTCATAATTACTCTCATCTTCATCAACCCAATCATGTCTCATTTCAGCCATGTTGCCGTTTCCTCCCCCCGTCCTCCACAAAGTCATAAATGTTAGCAGATAACCTCCTGGGGACTCAAAAGTCAAGGAAGAAAGAGCAAGAAATTACTTGCTAGCAGTGTGGTGAAAACTTATACTCCATTTCCAACATGACTTGGCAAAGGCCACGCACTACAACGCTTGTGAAGCAATTATGGTGACGGGAGCAAAGCTTGCAACAGCTCTCCACGAGGAGAGTGCTCTCTCACGATACAATGTCGCATGCCGCGCTGTCATTCCGAATGGCTCACACGGCGTCCGTTGAATTATTGCTTCGTCAAGTTATGCAGAATGCTGAAATGGAGTTAACAATAGCGCTTGCTTAACCATGTGTTTTATACCGTTTGGTGACAAGGAGGTGGCATAAAGGTTGCGGACACAAGTTTTTGTCACATACATAAGCAGAACTTACTGAATATTTGCTCTGGTGTCGGAGGCATCGGCATTGCTGTGGGGGGGAAGGGGCAGAAGAGGTCACCCGCCCCTTCTCCCATTCAACATTTCTAGTAAACAATCTGACAAAAGAGTTTGGAAATCACCCCTCCCATCGTTTCCCCACTCCCTGAATGCTTCCGAAACCACTGCCTAGTGTCACTCGACTCCACAAGAACAAGCTCTGTCAGCTAGAAAGCAGAAAGCTCCCTCACCTGTTTCAGACTTTAGGGCTTTCGCGGCAGCGTCGATGACTTTCCAGGGATGTGGCAGGTCGAGGAAGACAGCGTCGGCAGTGTCTTCCAGGCCGAAGCCGTCCTGGCAGACGTCTCTGTGCGCGGCCGTCACTACGTGATTGAGTCCGTGCTCTTCGAATTCCTTTCGTGCCACCTCGGCCCTGTGCTCGTGGAAGTCAAAGGTGTAGATGTGTCCATCTGGGGCCACAGTCCTTGCAAGGGCGTGAGTCATTGATCCACTCCCAGTTCCTTGAAAGGGGGAAAACATTTAACAATTTTAAAACCAGAAACAGTGCATTTCGTAAAAAGATCCAACGCTACTTTGGCTTTAAAGGTCGACGACCATTTCATGTTTTCCACTCTTCTCTCGCTTCCTCCTCCCCCCCCCTCGTTTCCTACCCCACGGCCCTACACTTGCGTGACTCCAACTAGACAAAAAAAGATAGAGATTAGGATACAAAAGAGCAATCATAACATGACTGACAAGCAGCCTTGAGTCAGGCATGGAGCCAGGATTTTGTTTCAAAGGGGGGCACCTATGACAAAATGCTGTAGGAGGGGGAGGGGGGATAGGAAGTCCCAGCAAAATGGAAGATTTAGGGGAGGCCCCCCCCCCCCCCCCATTGGCTATGTGGTGCCTTCCTTGAGTCCTTGAGTTACAATGCTGTGGACGTCAGTGGAGGTTTTTAGTCAGCAAGCCCTGTGCTGATATTTCTTTATATGTTCCCCTTGAAGTTTTTCGTTTCTTTTTTTTTTTTTGGGGGGGGGGGGGGCAGGGGAAAGGGAAGAGGAGGAGGAGGGGGCAACTTTGCTAAATATTGTTGGAAACCATTCTTTGTTTTTTGGTGTTTCATTTCGTTTTATTGGAAAGATATCCATGATTTTGGGAAATATTGCCTGCGCATGCGCAGCCCCATGCAGATGCTGGTTCGAAAGTTGTGAGTATGAAAACACGCGATTGCCTGTACCGGCGAAATAAGCCACTACCTCCCGAGAAGGGGAGTTAGATCCTGCTTCCTAGATGCAGTGGTCTGTGAGTGAACGAAGTATAACTTGCATGCCTTATGGTATAGACCTTTTTCACTTAATCTTAACCCCAGACACCTGGTAGGCATATCCGGTATGGACGACAAATAAATAATGAAACATTTCAACCTGCAAATAGTAAAAGAATAAAGCTTCCCCACACTTCTTTTTTTCTTTGTGGGCTTCAAATTTTCCTTCCAATGGATTCTGATCCAGGCTTCCGACAGGGGCAGCAGACATAAAAAAAAAAAAGGATGTCAATTCACGCTGATTAAAAATTGTGCTGATCAAAGCAGCACCCAGCGAAGACGTACCGCACAGTATGAGAAACAAACTTGGTTCTCGTTTCCTGGTCTTGGACCTTAGACCTGGAAGGTTCCATCACTAATCCTCCGGCGCAGAACAGGATGGCACAGACTGTGAGGTGTCCATTGTGGGGGCACCCGTTTAGCTGGCTTATCTCCATTCATGTGCTTGCACAATGAACCATCCGACTGGCGCGCGCAGACTCATGCCCGACTTTTTTAGTCTCCTCTTTCCATCCTTCGCTACCCTCGCTCAAAGATGTGAGGAGGAAAGCCTTGTAGAATATCGGGTTTGGTCATCGGGCTTTAAGCAACTAGCGTAGAAGCTAGTGTTGCATAATTCAGTTGTCTACATCAAGGTTTAGTCTGTGCCACATTACATTGCACTCCTGGACTATAGTCAAGGAAGCTTCACAGTGGTCATCCGGTAAATTCGACGTTTGCTGAAAGCTAAATTTCACTTCTTGTCAACAAAAGAAGGCATTTTGTCAGTCACAGTCTAATGATATGGACACTGCTTGTTGTATTAGTGAGGAATAGTCAGTGTCTCGCTCGTTATTGTAACTATGCAAGCTATACTTCGTTTCAGCCTAAGTCCAGATGCAGCCGACATTATGAGCTCATAGGACCAATCAGAAAGCGTCAAATGTTCATCCAGATTCTGTCCCTGTTCTTTTCATCCCTGAACCAATAATAAACAGAAAAGGCCCAGTGACTTGCGCTTTTGACGCTGCTTGATTGGTCCCATTAGCTTGTGGTGTCAGCTGCGTTTGGATTTAAGCTGAAAGAAGTGTAGTATGATGCAGCAGCAGATGCTAGATATCTGAAGTGAACTAAGGCGAACAGGATGGCAAAGAACACTCCAAAGGAAAGCATTTAACACATGGACAGGGGCGGATGCAGGAATTTCCTGAGGGGGGGTCAGGTGTTGTTCAGCACACCATATATTTAGGAACCCCCTCTCCCTCGTTTTACGCCCTAAATTTTACACATGCAGAAATCAAGAGGGGGGTCAGGACATCCGGACCCCCCCTCTAAATTTGCCCCTGCATGGACATATCCATTCAATATTTGGTTTGGGCATCTATGCTGGGTCAGATATCAGCATTTTGTATGTCGCGGCCCCTCAACATTAATATTACTACCTTCATAATATATTAAAAAGAAAAAAAAACCTTTGTTGGTAATGTAAATTTGCTATAGAAAAATAGCGAGTGTCAGTGTCCTGCGGATAACAGTGACCTTTCTACAAACGCTGCAGCTTTGTGCGGAGTTTCGTGCTATTCGTCCCTTTTTCCCCTTGCTCCTGGGTTACATGTCAGTCCTACATCAGCTCGCCTGCAACCCCGCTTTTGTTGCTTAGAAATCCGAGGCTGTCCGACGCTTTCAAACATCAATCTGTCATTTTGTTGTTAGATAGTGAGCGCACTGGAGCTAGACACCTCGTAACAAAATGACGATACATAACCCCCCGACCCTGGCCGTTTGCGCGACTGACAGCGCGCGACGCCATATCGAATGGCATGTCGTGGGCATGTCGACGTAAACACAGCTCACCGGCTTCGCACACCACCGAACCAGGCTTGAGATCCAGCTGCAAAGTGACGAAGCTGATGTCCCGCGTGTACAGAATCTGCGTCCGGTGGGGCAGCGTGAGCGTCCACAGCTCGGGGGTTCCGGCCAGCACGAAGACATAGCCGCGGGAACAGTTGATCCTGGATCCGTACGTCCGCCCGATCACGTCGTCGTGTTTGAGGGCTCCGTACTTGGTCTGAAACACCTCACCCCGCGAGAGCTTTACCGCATAGATGTTGGCGAAGCTCAGGTACACGATCGCGGTGTCGCCCTCCTCCGCGCACTCCTTGTGCGAAAGAAAGTTCATGACCGGAAAACCTCGGCCACGAAAAAACGTGACAACTCTTCGCGGCTTCGCACGAACGGAGAAGGAACACGAACTTTGAAGAACGTTGGGCACACGCAGCACACGTGCTTTGGGCTGCACAACCAGCACGACGCGCAGGAAAAATACAAATATTGGTTACGCATTTTGGCGACAGATGGCAGAAGTAAGCAGTTAACAAATATATAGATAAACGTTTGCACGTTGGGCATTTAGTTTGAGTTAGAGGGTAACTTGCGCCACCTACCAGTGCCCTCAGACAGAGTCCCCAGGTTGTGATCAGGGGTGCTATGTTGCGCTTTTTGGACTCCCAGGAGACTAGGGAGAAGGAAGTGACGTCAACGACACAGCAAACGCAGATTGGGTGTTGATTTCGTTTTCTTCTGTCAACATCCAATCTGCGTTTGCTCTGTCGTTGACGTCACTTCCTTCTCCCTAGTCTCCTGTGGGGCTGTGCATTCCTTACCAGCAAAACGGACAGAACGCGTCAAATTACTTTAACTAGCGGCCGTCTGCCATGCTCAGATAGGAGAACTGTGTACAAAGTAACCATTATCTTTTTCAAAAGTTATGATTTTCCTAAAATTTCAGTTGGGAAATGACGGCCCCAGCCGCGAAAATGGACCCCATTTTCCTATTCAATATTTAAGAAAATTACGGAACTTTTGAATGGTAAGTGCTGAAACTTCGGCCTCTGGTTTGGACCTCTAGCGCAACATTTGTGCGGAGAATTTAGGTTGTTGAGTTATTGTCAGCAAGCTGTTGCCTTGGATGAAAAAATTGTTTTCCTAACCAACCCTACCTGGAAAGACTTCCAAAATTTTAGAGGCAATAGCGGTCAGCCCAGTCCACGACCTCCTAGAGGAGGTCGTGGCCCAGTCAGCCCATTCGAAACCATCATTTTGTGGTGCCATCATATGATGAAATAAGTAGTTTGTTTGAAATATTCAGGAAATCACTTATAACTTTTGACTGAGGTAATAGTTCTGAAACTTTGGCATCGCCCAAATGTAGTACCTCTAGCACTACATTTGGGCGATGGCCGAGCGTTCAGCAACAAGTTGTTCATTTTCAAGGTATAAGAAGAAAAAGGTTCACTCATAAATTAAATAAACAAAGTCGATCAATGTGTGGACCGGCACAGTGAAATTGAATGAATGTCTTTATCATGAAACCACGATTGCCAAGACTGAACTCAGCAAAATGAGTAAAAAAGAACAAACCAATCCAAAGTTGTGAGGTGCGCAATTTATTGTCGAGTTATTTACAAAACGATGCAATCGTCTTCGGCGCTTGAGGCACATACAAAATAAATAATGCCTACCTAATGGTAACATATGGGCATAGTCTGAAACCACATATTTGCTAGGTACTACACAGACCACACGCTGTGCTCATTCATGCAAGGGATGCCAAAAACCAGCAATCTGCCGAAGAGGATAGGTTCGGGGCTGGCAATGTTGCGGCTAGACCACCGAACTTCAAGTCTAGGATATGTTAAAACTTCCCTTGAGACACTGACCGGTTATGGATTTACAGTAGGATTACCCAGCATTGGACGTCACATTCCCTGGCGGCACCTTCACTCGCCAAGTGTTTGAGAGTGTGCATCAGAACACAATTCAGACATAGATTCCGTGCTTCGCAGTAACTCAAAAAGTGAGCATGAAAGTATGCGCTTTTAAAAGCTTATAAGCTGCAAAGAAAAAAACAGACTGTATATCTTGTGGCACATGGAATTGCCAAGCACTGTGTTAAAATGTCCAGAATGCACCATTGTGTCGTGTTGCATTACATATTTAACATCTGCCTTGCGTTTGTTTCACATGCACAAAGGGTTTGTCCCCTGAACTCAATCAATAGGCAGAGCAAAAGAGTTGTTGAGCGGCTCCAAACTCTGCACCTATCAGACAACGAAGTTAAATATATGAAATGCTGAAAGAAAAAGATCCATCTCCAATCAAGATTTCCCACAAACATTGTGCACACTCCGAAGCAAAGTTCACTAAAGTGACATACTTATCAAACTTTATTTGACAGTCATACATCATATTTGCCAGCTGTCGTTACTGACAAACACCAAATGTGCACTCCCGTAGTGGCATCCATGTGCAGTTATGCAAGTGCAGCTTGCAGAGATATTTCACTATAAAGATAAATGTCTTCAATGTCTGTGTCACTTGCTCAGTGAGCATTTGCAAGGTGATGAGTGATAAATGTGATCTTGGCCCTGATCCTTGACTGCATATGAACAGCAACCATGGCAGCGATGAATCCACACGTTTTTGCTCTATGTACGAAATAGTATTCAATGATGTGCCGGCCGTGAACGCACTCTTGTGGGCTTCAGAATGGAACCAAAGTTTTGAAATCAGAAACAAGGTGACTGCGGTCGAAGCTGCTTTTTCACTTGTATGCGAACGAGTGATGTATTGACCAAGAAACGAAACATTCCTTCCGTCTATAGAGACATCTTCAATGTACAATTTATGCCAGTGCATGTGCTATCCATCTATTTTAATATATTTATTTAGCAAAAAAAAAATACCAGTGAGACTAAAGGCTTAGCCACTCAACTTCGTAGTTGATTGGCTTGAACATCCTCACAAAATCTTTAATAATGCGCCAAAACGACTCAAGAAAAAATTAGCAAAGGCATGTGTCAATTTGACGCTCACAGCTGTGACTGAATGCTAAATGACTGTGTTTGCTGACAATACATGAAGCTCATTCAATCAAAAAAATTAAACGAAGATAACAAAATTTGAAGTCAGAATCTACGAGCGTAATCTGAAAATTGGTTGCGTAGCAATGCAGTACACAAACTGCATTTGTTTGGCAAAAAAGGTCGCGAGAAACGCAAGCTGTCCCCAATAAGCTGCCAAACTGGCAAATAAACAAAATCTACCTCTGTGCGCACTCTACCGGTACCATAACATTTCACGCACTTGCAACGGAAACACAAGGTATCAAAAGGGCTGGAACTTTGCTAGCTCTTCCAACACATCAGGCGCTTGGTGATGCTAAATTGCAATCGAGTATTGCTTCTTTTCCAGACGTCCTCTTTGTTGCAGGCACCCGAAACAGTTCCAGGAAAACATGCTCAAAAACAGCACCTTGTAGTCGTGCCACAAAGATATAAAACTACAACCCCTCGTACGAAGACTACAACGTAAGAAATGCATTACGAGAGCTACTCCAAAACAAAGCGATGCAATCCCAGTGACAACGTTCAGACTTGCTTAACCTGGTGGCAAAGTCCCCAATCACTTTCACCCCAAGAAGCTCACACTATCATTCACAGGAAGAACAGGTCAAACGTGGACGTCACCTCGAAAGCCAACAAGCTTTGCTCACTACGGCAAACAAAACGATTAGCAGCACTCGACCGAACTGGGCAATACACATACAGCACCTTTCGTGCCCCAGTACGTTTCTGGCAGTCAGTTCCCGTTTTTAGTTCGAGAGCCATGGCTCCTAGCCATTTTCAGTGACTTCTTGCCCTTGCAGCATAGTTATTAAAGGCCGTGTAATCTGGACGACACCGGATCCGAAGTATTTCTGAACTAGCACGACAACGCCAAAACAGCACTTCCAGAAAAGGATGATGCCACACACCACCTCGGTCACAAAGGGTTGCACTGCTGCCTCTTAATTAAAGGTAGAAAATGCGGACTTCAGCCTGCCATGTAACAGCAATTCCTCTTCTCAATCTGGCATCACTTCCCTGTATAACAACCAAAACCAACTCCCATCTCAAGGCATGTTTCACTCACAAGTCCTACATTTGTGCACAATCATAGAACAGACAAGCTCACCAGTTAGGCCTCTTATCAAAGGTACAATTATTAGGCTGCTAGACTGAGCTGCAGTGAAAAGTGGGTAAATCAGAAAACTCTGTGCAGCTTTTCTAACCCCATATACATACTGGACGTTGCTTTTAGGCCCTGATGTTACATAAATCTGAAACATAATGGGATTTCGGGACGTTATCTGCGGAGGAAACAATGCGCCTGAATTCCGATAGGAGCGATTGCTTCCCAAATATTTGAGGACTGGTTGGGGCACCCACTCCAATTCCTGAACATATCTTTAAACTTCTGGTTTAGGCAACATGAAGGGCTGAAACATCTCTATCATACAATAGGGCTAATTTAAGCAGCGATTGTAGCTTTCCATTCTGCATAATTCATGCTTGTGCACAAAACTCCGCAGGTTTGACAAAGCCAGTAGATCACCGAGATAACTGGGTAGCCAAACGCACCTTCACCCCTTATTTGCAAATACAAGTTGCAAATGCAGGAGTGCCCTTCAGGTTTTGCGCCGCCACATTAGTGTCTCGGTGCATAGGGTCAACTGATCCACCCCAGGATTCTACTACACTACAACTCAGTCTAGCTTCAATACATTCTTCCGGAGGCGTCGCAACATGGCACGCAGCTTCCGAATCAGTGGCAAGACGTAGGCCACTGTCGTACCCCGAATCCATGCGCAACGGCGTCGTAATCATATGAGAAAACCAAAGTGCGAGCGTGCATGCAAGTACGGAAGCGATTCTGTCCTTTTCAATACCCTGATATTGCTAATCGTATTTCGAGTGACGATGCAAGCTACACCATTGCAGCGCAACAAGTTCGCATGCTGAGAACAGGCTGGGTGCTAGCGATGTACGCAGCAGACGATCTAGGTTTCCAATTTGCCGAGCTCCACGTCTTGAAAGCACGAGTTAGTACTTGAAAACATCCTATGCGTCATCACCGGACAATAGCAGCCTAGCTACGCTTTCTCGGAACGTTTCGGCACACCTTGGCTCTCGCGATACGTTAGGAAACAGAGCCGGAACTTCGGGGGCGGACAACTGCGAGGTCGTGGACGACGACGGCAAGCAGATCGCCCGACGAATTGCTCGGAAGTGACGGTTCGTCGTGGTAGGGACACCCTGGCGCGGCGTTCACAGCACGGCCCACTGCAAGATGCTGCAGTCCCGGCCGCCCAGGGAAATGAGACGAGTGTCGTCTGGCATGAAGTCCACCGCCGTCACGTGACTGCTGTGGCCGCCATACGCGTGACTCAGGCACTGCAACGTGAACATTTGGATTAAAGCATGAGTTCCCAAGCCGGGTTCCTAGGAATTCAAGGGTTCCCCAGACCGCCCTCGTGGGAAATTTCCTCGTCCATCCCTGTCCCTAAGTGAGGCGCTCTTCCAGTTTAAGCACCGTTTTAGAAGATCTCAGCCATCCAGTGTTGCTTAACCATGTGCCAGACACTTCCTAGTATATGTATATTATAGTTTAGGAAGCCTCTAGGCTTCTGCACTGCTTTATTGCATTAATGCTCAGCATAGAGAGAGGACTCCAGCTGTGAATCAAGAGACAGTGTTCCCCAAAACAGAAGAGTTTGAAAAACCCTAGATTAATAAATGACCCTGAAAAGACGAGTTACAAATGAATCTCACTTTCTTGGAGAGAATCAATACCAAAGCAGTCTCTGCCCTAGAAATCAAGTCAATTCTTGTTGTCCTTTTTTTGTTTGCTGTTGTAGTGTTGTGCGAATATTTGAATGTTCGAATAGTAGTTTAAAATAATACGATGTTCGATATACGCCTCGAGATGAACAACAATATTCATACTTTTTGAAGTGTTGATCGCAGAGCGCTATCCCCGTTGAGTGAGCTTCTCATCGAGCACATGTGCACTGCTGGGAAGCAAAACTCGTGGGCTCCGCGCACGTTTGCTTTCCCGCAGTGCCCATGTGCTCGGTGAGAAGCGCACTCAACGGGGCTAACCCGTGCTCATCATTTGTGCTTGTATTACTTTTTTTTTTACTTTTTTTTTTGTTGTGTCAAATTCGAAATTGAAGAAAGAATGAAAGAAAGAATAACACGCAGACTTTTAAGTACCTTCAATTAGAATAGCTGTGACAATTTTGTTGTTTACATGCCATAGTTCATAGATAAAGCTACATTAAAATTAACCGAGCTTAGAAGCGGACAAGTGGAAGGTTTGGAAAAACCTGCACGAGTTGAGCTCGGAGAAACTATACTCAAATAGAAAATATTCAGCCCAAACCACTACTTGCTTCAACTCCGCTTTGAACTCAAAATCCACTACTTGCACATGACTACTCTGTTGCAATCGGCTGACACTGCACATTTTTGTAGTCATATTAACTGGCACAAACTGATCTAAACTTCCATTTTGATGCTTTTAGAATACCTGGAGACTGAACTGAATAATCAAATTTTGTAAGGAGATACTTCTGCCTGTGAAGTCTTCAAAATTATTGCTCAAACAATCTACAACTGGTTATATTTTTCCTCTTTTAAAGATCCTTGAGTAAAAGGTATGCCTGGAAAAATTTCAGTCCTGCACACTTGGTGGTCTGAACTTGTATCTCGCGCGAGATGCAGGTTCAACCCCCAACTGTGCATTAAATGTTTCAACAGGATGTTTGTGTACAGCGCTGCCTCAACGATACCTGACATGCAGGCTATGTTGTAAGTTGTCAATTGTGTTTCGTTACCAGCTAGCCACAACCAGCATACTCTGTGCTCCAGTAGTCACAGGCGGAAGGGGCGTCCATTCTAAAAGGGCAAGGAAACTGACCTTGGGTTGTGAAGCTGGATAGGAGAAGAGCTTGACCTTGCCGAAGTCGTCTCCCGTGACAAGCAGCTTGGAGGAATGCGAGCGCGCACACGTGTTTACGTCTGTCCCGTCCGCATTCTCGGGCCAGATTCCTGAAAACCCAACAGACAACAGCCTTTTCAATGTATCCGTAAAACAGACAAACTCAGGCAGGCACAAACGTTAAAACTTGCTGTTTGCCAATTTGAATATCAATGCATTCGATTCGACCTTAAAAAGAATGGTCAAATTTTAAAATAACAACCTCACAATGCAAGTTTTGAGTGCTTCGCAAACAAAGAATTAATTACCGGCTTGATCAAGGACAATCCCAGATTTAGTATATCATGAAGCAAAGGAGTATCTAAGAACTATAAAGAAAGCTCATGCCATACACAAAAAGAAAACTCACCAGAAAGGCAGACCAATTATTGTTGCAAAAGCCGGAATGTTTGCGGCTGCCAAACTCACCGAATGCATTGAAGCCAATGGTGCAACTCTGCGTGTGCCACTTGAGGTCTCTCGTGATGGACATGTTGGTCACTTGCCGGCAGACCAGGGCATTCCCTGAACAGCACAAAACAAAGAAGCAGCTGTCAGAGACACACCGAATTACTGTATACCAAAGAATTGCAAGTCCAGATTTTATGTTTATTCGTGCAGTAGCTCTTGCGAGTCTTATCAAAATCTCTTAGGATGACACTCACGATACGGCCAATTCCCATTCCCATAACACGGACGTATGCACTGCGAGACGCCGTTAGGGCAAGCCCGACGTTGCCGCTTTTTCGCATTTGACTTCGAAAGGGTACGGGCAGGCACCAAAGTGTACCGCTTACGCTAGTGGCCCAAATGACCACTCTCCACCACACTAGTGGTTTTGATGAAAGGATTTTTATTCAAAGAGAAAATAGCAAAAAGAGCGCTTGCTCGCGCTAACTGTGTTGCGCGATGTACCTCAAAACATTGTACAAGCTTCGTATGGGCCTCGTACGAGCCTCATGCTTCAACTGATACCGCCTCAAAGCACAGGCTGTCCTAAACATTTCTGACCCAAACACCATCAAACAATATGTCTGGACCATGGTTTCTTGAACGGATATCGAGGAACTCAGGGGTTCTCCAGAGCACCCTTGTGGGTGCCAGAGCTCCAAAAGTTTCCCAACAGTCCTTCCCCCAAAGTCAAGCGTTGTCCAAGTTGAAGCTCTAGACGTGAGCCACCCACTGATACATAACTATGAGCCAGACACTTTCTAGTGCATTTCTGCCCCCTGCCTCCTGCCTCCTGCCCCCCCCCCCCCCCCCCCGGTAGGGTTTAGCACTTGGCTGCCATTTAAGACAGATGGGGATTCCTTGAAATCGAAGAGTCAAGATATCCCCTAGTCTAGATTATATTGATATCTGTCACTGATGTAGAAGCAAAACCAAAGTGTACGATCTGTGTAAGAAAACGATTCTATGCCCCGTCGGGCATAAAATCTGCAACGAGATAGAGTCGCTGACGGCTTACAGAATGCAGGGCGTGGCAAGCTCTGAGCATCTTATCACCACTTCCCAGCTAATGAAATGGCGGCATTGGCTGATAAGAACGCCAAACAAACAAATCGCAAAGCAAGCAGCATGAGGGTGGTTGGCCACTCCTTGCATTTTTTAAGCTGTCAGATTCTATGGAAGAAAACAGATCCTCAACAGGGACACTCACAGAAGAGCAGCTCGTAGTCTCCCGAACAGGACCGGATATAGGTGCTGTCTTCTGACCAGTCCAGGTGTGTGATGAAACTAGAGTGGCCCTGACATGCGCAACAAGCACGACAAATAAACACTCTTTCCTCGCGCTATTGCCGGCATACATGCTAGGCGTTCCCGAGCACTACGTGACTCTAAAACAGGTCTCGCAACTCAGCGGACAGACGAGGCGTTTTCCGAGCACTATACGACTGTATAATAAGTCTCGCAAACTAATTGGATGGATAGAGAAAAAAGGGGACACCATGTCTGAGGTTGCAACACCCAATCCGTAAGCTGCCCATTTCGCTTCAGGCTTTTCTTTTGGTGAAGTGCGAGCCAGTGCAGTCAAATGCAGGAACACGTCCCGTTTTCTAGAGGCTTCTTTCGAATCTAGAAACGAATTCGTGAGCTAAGATGTTTTCTAGCATTGTTCAATTGTCAAAATATCCAAGTTAGAGGCATACACATGCACCACACAAGGATGTCCCTAGATTTAAAACTGAAGCATACAAAATGATTGAAAAGTGATTTATGTTTTGCATTTAAACTGCTACATTTTCATGCCTGCACAAGAAAAAAAATTGAGGGATGCTCTATACCCAGAGCAGGTAACCGATAGCCACATAAATTTTGAAAAAAAGTGCCAAAGGCGGACCTTTTCGGTGAGCACTGTACATCTAACAATGGCATGAGTAGAAAATGTGGGTTTCAAATTATTGCAACACTTTATTGTGAAAAAAAAAAATGGATGCCAGCTGGGAAATGCTAGGGGTGCACAAAAAGGTGCTTAGGCAAGACAGTATCTCAAACCAATGGGTGTCAGAGTTGAGTAAGGCACTATGCAGTACTGTTCCCCCCCCCCCCCACCCCTTAAATCTTTTAGTTGGAGATATGTCACCAGCAACATGAGTGTATAGCAAAACTACTTCTAGAAAACATCCATCTTACAGAAACCCCGAGAATTAAACATAAAGAAACAAAACTTGACATGTAAAATGGGCTCCCCTTGCCATACTGGCGTGCCATACTGGTATTTTGATCCAGGACAAATCCTTTTTTGTATTATGTGCGTCGAGCTGCACACAAGATTCAGACGTCGATTGCTTGAGTGTTTGCTCGATATTGCTGATGATGATTAAGATTAAGTGTATAATGGTGCAAAAGCAACACAAAGCACGCTGCACCAAAGCTCGTTAAGATGTCAGTTTGATAGGTCGCCTATGCCCATGCAGAGGCATTACGAGTGAGGTGCCTAACAATAAAATATATGCAAACGGGAAATGGGCCCGGGCTTCCCGATAGATGGGACGGCACAGCCTGTTGCAAGTCAAACACAGATGTGTGAACTTTAACTGTACGCCTAGAACACTCAGACATGCTTGTTGCAACGGAACTTTCAGAAGGCAGCATAAAGTCATCTTCTCAGTTGATCTTTTGTTGCCTTCCAGAGTCGAAAGAGTTGAAACAAAAAGATGGCGATGGGGTCGGCGACAAAGCCATGCAACATGTCATGCCTTCCGACTGCGAGTGCAGCATGCACCGTGCAGGCGGGCGGAAAAAAGAGAGAAAGGTCTGCCGCACAAACAGCCCATACCCAGTGCGGCGCAACGTGGCGACGGGCCTCTTGGTCCTTCACCGGGGGTTTCTATCCCCCCACCACGTCAACGAGGCGTATTGTTTTGTTACGGTAAGGTCGGGGTCGGGCAAGAGGAGGGGCAAAAGAAGAAAGAGAAAGAGGGAAGCAGAGAGAAGTGTTTCCCTCCCATCAGAAACAAAGAGGCAACGTGAAAACACTACACGACAGAGAAAAATATGTAAAACATTTACGTTGTAAAAAAAAATATTGGTCGATCGATTTTATTTTAAAATATGCTAATAAATTTAATACCCTAATTTATTCACTGGCCAATTAACCAATTGATTGACTGAGAACTCATTGATTGACCAATGATTGGGTGGCTGATCTGTGTGATTGATTGGTTGATTGGAAGGTTGATTAATTGATGCTTGGACAAAACTATGGTTGTTTGCTAGTGAGAGCGCTCCAGCAAATGCCCCTCACATTCTCGAATTTGCTGGGAGTTTACAGGGATAACCTCGAACTGCATGAGCCGTCCCATGGCAGTAGCCGTGCAAGAGGAAGGAATGCCGCCATTGTATAGCCAGAGATTTTGCAAACCGTGAAGGCCTAGGACTTTAAGCTCTGCAACGACCAATACGATTGAAGGAATGTCAGAAAGATTCTGTGTCTTTCATAGAGATTTCGAGTGGAATGTGCAAAATGTGAAAGTACTTCTTATCTGAAACTATAAAAATGTGGAGAATACAGACCTATTCTCCACATACAGCTGTAAATAAACTTTACCATTTGAAGTGTGCTAATTCGTAACATTGCTCTTCTGAAAGTCACTTTCCTACAGTTGCAAAATTACTTATGAAAAGCAGAGTTTTGTTACATTGTGTCATGTGTCAGAAACAGGAAGCAGATTTAAGTTCAAATCTGTCCCCATATTGGCATTACTAGTCCTGGACCAAAAACTTGAATGCTATCCTAATATGGTATGTCTTCGTAACGTATACAAGACAACTCTTACATTAAGCCTCTCTTTTTAACAATTCCTAAGACCTAGACATTAGGTACTCATACAGTAGAACCCCTTTATAGTAAACCTGTTGGGACCGGGCAGTAATTTTACTACATATTAGGAGTTTCAACTATATCAGGAGCACCTTAAAAAATCTGTTACTGTCGAGACCGGTTATAACGAAGTCGGTTATAACGAATTAGTGGCTACAACGAAGCAATCATGATTTTTCATTCGCTTTTGCACTTCGTTAGCCGAAGTCGGTTATAACAAAATAGCGAATGTAGCGAAGTGATTTCCGATTCCCGTTGATTTTGTTATAACCTGTCTCGATAGTATTGAAGCTTTAAAAAGGGAGTGGAAAGGAGCAAAACGTTTATTAGTCCAAAAACATACAACAGAACTACAAAAACACCTTTTAAATTGCAGTAAAGAAATCGGGTACATCACTTTGTTTTGTAGGTGCTTCGTGCTTCACAAGGAAGCTCTCAAGGCTTGTCGTGCACGCATAGTGTTCTCATTAGCATTTGCTGCATTTAGAGCCCCCATGACTGTCGAAAGTAAACAAAAGTTCCCGCCTTGTGAGTGTGGGTTCAGGTTCTTCCTCTGGGCAGCACTTGCTGGTTCATTATTCAACGGTTGCAACAGAAACGGCACCTTTGTTGCCCGACTACCGACGAAGACCAACGCAGTTCCCTGCCTGCCTGTTACTGGTAGGGAACAGTGTTCCCTACCGATTGTTACTTGCTTTTAGAGCGCAGCTCTTAGGGGCCCGTTTCCGGCTTGAGCGACGTCGCCGTCAGCGTAACTGCGCGGTGCATTATGGGAAATGTCCCATAATACACCGCGCGAGCCCCCCACCGGGGTCACGTGACCTCGTGGGGGGAGGGGCACGTGACCTCCCCCCAAGGTCACGTGACCCCCCGAAGTCACGTGACTCCCCTGAGGTCACGTAACCCCCTCGAGGTCACGTGACCCCCGCCGATGCCGTGTGACCCCCCGATGCCGTCATCGTCACTGATGACGTCACCGGCATCCACATCGTCATCGTCATCAGATGATGATGTCACCAGCATCCGCATCGTCATCGTCATCATCACTGATGACGTTACCAACATCCGCATCGTCATCGTCATCATCACTGACGACGTCATCAGTGACGTCACTGATGTCGTCACCGGCATCTGCATCGTCATCGTCATCATCACTGATGACGTCATCAGTGACGTCACTGATGACGTCACCGACATTTGCATCGTCATCGTCATCATCACTGGTGAAGTCATCAGTGACGTCACTAATGACGCCGTCGGTATCCGCATCGTCATCGTCACTGATGACATCATCAGTGACGTCAGTGATGACATCATTGGCATTGGGGGGTCACGGGATCCCCAAGGTCACGTGACCCCCCCCTGGTTAGTTGAACCCCCCCCCCCCCCCCCCCCCCAGTACCCTTCCCTCCTCCTCCTCAAGAGCTGCACTCTAATTCGGCATTACAGGGAGTTGTAAGCGGCTTTCACATTTTTTTTTTTTTAATGAGCGTAGTTCACTTATGATGAGGATCATTTGTGATGTGCTGTTCAGTGCCGAACACCCAAAAAAAAAAAAGCGGCACCTCCTCGGCTTTGTTAGGCCTACTGTTTTGACATGGCAGACGACCGCGGGTCCCCAAGAATGAAAAATCGCGAGCGACTGCAGCACCACTGACGCTCTCTCAGAAAGCTGTCATCATACGGCAGCACAGTAGCCTGTAGCGCTTTGGTAGTTAATGCACACTTTTAGAGCTTCTAGGAGCCAATCTCCAGAGAGTTCACTGAGGAAGTATGCTGTTGAGGGGAAATAACACTTCATCGGTACTGCCGTGTTTTACTATAACAGGTATTCGAGTTTTAACGGTTTGCCATATCAGAATGTTGAGCCATAGAGGAAATGGTAATTCAGACGGGGCAGGCACTTCCTTTTACTATAACCAGAGTTTTACTACATGTGGAGTTACTATAACGGGGTTCTACTGCAGTAGAGTCTAGAGTTATTTTTCTCTAAATTGATAAAAACTTGGACTTCTAAGTTTTTGTCAATTGACAAAAACTTTGACAAAAACTTAGACTTCTTTTTCCCTAAATCTGGACTGCATGATTACTCACTGGCCAAAACAGGCAAATGAAGAAGCCGCAAAGAGAAACAAACAGAGAAGAGGTCAGCCACTCAAAAACATAAACAACACAGACTTGTTGTTAAGGGTGCAGCTCAAAAAGCCATCAGCCGCGTTGTGCTTGTACAAACAGTTACAAAGGGACAGTTTGAAAGCACACCCAATGCTGCTTCTACTCACCGAGCATCGGCTGATGCGGTTGTACTTGCGGCCTTCGTCACTAACTTGGTAAACATAGATGAAATTGTCCCGCGAGCCCAATGCCAAAAGCTGACCATCTGCAAAAAGAAAGAAAGAGCATTTCAAGTTCAACCAGTCCACTTAGTTAGCCAACAGAATACAGCAGTGCTCTCTTTGCCAACGACAAGATGTCTCAGTTTAATATTACTGTGCGTGGATGGAGTATTTGACCTTGAGGGGCTGAGCATAATTGTAGTAAAAAACATTATCTGCTGCACAGCTTATGTAACAAGTCAGCATTCATCTTATTAGTCATTTGCTACAGTACGTAATGATTATTTTGTAAAATACTGCTTGTATAGTGGTACAATACTACTTCTGTAACAACACAGTGTTACCATGCCCCACTATTTGTTTCACAGTTGCGACACAGTCATGCAATACTTTCCATTCTATTTGGACGACAAAATTTTTTCTACAGCTACACAACATTATTTCTTTGATAGCTGTACAGTGTTCTTCTTTCTACAACTGCGCACTAGTTGTTCCGCTCCTCTACAACGCTATTTGTTCAACTCTACACTAGTTGCTCTACTCCTGAAACAACAAAATTTGTTCAACTGTACAATTGTTGTCCTACCCCTCTGCAACACTACATGCTCAACTGTACACTAGCCGTTCAGTCGCTCTACTCTACTCCTCAATTAATTCTACTACAGCCGCATAATGCTACGATGCTATTTATTCTACAACTAAAGCAGTTTTTTCTATAGCTGTGCAGCGCTATTCAACGTTGTCCAGCACTACTTCCAGGGTGTACTATACAATGTGCTCTGTAGATTCCCAGTCCGTCAGACGTGCCTCAAGCCAATCGCCTCGCGACAGTCTAAGACAACCGGAGCTTCTCGGCCTCCCACTTTAGTTGAAACTCTCGTCGGGCACTCACTGGGAGAGAAGCCCACGGCATCAATGGGCTCCGTGCCGTCCGTATGCATAGAGTAGAGCTGGCGCGTGGCCGAGTCCATGACGCTCCAGCGCCCCGTCCGCGTCGTCAGCACCAAGACGCTGCCGTCAGGTGAGAAGCATGCAGCCTGTGCCTGTTCCTGTGGGACAAATGGGTGCTTAGTCTACTCGACCCAAAAACCTCGATGGATAAAAACAATTCTTAGAAAGGTGCACCATCCTCGTAAACTTGCTTCCTAGTCGAACCTGTTTACCTAAGGGACAGTTCACACACACAACACAGCGCTTAACTCGGCACTAACGATCCAGTGCTGACTTTACGCTGTACAGTGCAATCCACTTATAACGATACCACATATAATGATGTACCGCTTATAACGATCAGTTTCTAGAGTTTCTAGACAAAAAATGCTCAGTTCCTAGTCCAGACAACAATAATCGGTTATAACGATTGAATTTTCGGGTTTTCTCATTATTGTTATAAATGCACTGTACTGCATCAGCACTGATGCAGTGCTGACTTCACATTTTCTTAGCGCCGTGCTGCACATGTAAACCATGCCTGTTCCAGTTTCCGCACGGTTACGGGTAGCTACAGGAGTGATGCTACGAGGAAGGTTTGACTGAGAATCACGTTTTCCAGATTGGAATTCGCAGGGCAGGTAGGCAAAATGCGAGTCACCCAGAGAAGCGACAATTTTGCCGAGGAGATTCCAGCATTCTTCTAAAGACTCCACTGTAAAGTACCGAGCAAATGGCTGTGCAGAAGTCTGAGGTAATTGTCAAAACATGGGGACGAGTACAGCAGAAAAGTAGAAGGGCGGATCATGATAGGATGGACCCTTGTGTGATCCGACAAAGTAGCATAGGAGCAGCATAGAGGTCTGGCAGAACGCCCATACGATTAAAGTAGCCGCATTGCTCTTGTCAAGCCTGCTTTGCACCGGCGCTCTAGCGTCAAGCTTCGCCGCTTATAGCCGATTCACACGACGGACTGATCCGCGGACGGATTGATCACGTGATGACATATCCGCGGTTCGTCCGTCTCCCAAGCGCATCCACACGAGGGAGACGACGAGCAGACGCCAGTGAGGACGGACCGAACCTGTTCGCACCCCGCAGTGCCGCGAAACTCCAACATCGCACAGTAGCACCGTTGTCCAAGAGAGAAATCGACGGTTGCTACCGCGACAAAGAATCGTACGCCGCTGCTACGTGCAGATCGAGAACAAAACACCGGGACAGGCTTCGCGCGAAGCGCCACTAACTTTACTAACCCAAAGCATGACAGTGACACAGGCATGATCCTGCCCGAGAAAGCTTCGGCGAAGACGCGACGAACTTCTGGGCTCGCGGAGGGGCGTTTGGAGATGCCTTCACACACTCCGCGCTCGTGCACAACACTCAAGCACACCACATCCACAAGAGAGGGCTTGCTCGGTGAAATCCTGATTGGACGTGCAAGAATTATCGCGGCGTGCTAGACTAGTTTTGACGGGAGCTTCTTGACACGGACCCGGAGGAGCACCGGAACTTGCGTCGCGTCAGCCGAACAAAGTTTCTGGAGTTTCTCTCACGCGTGGAACCAAGAATCGAACGACAAAATGAACCAACAAACGCACAAAACGCAACGACGCGCCATTTTTGTTTGGAACGCACAGAAGCAAAATACCAAGAAAACCATGTACCGTTGCCAGACTAAATGCTTTCCAAGTCAGTCTGCCGCCAAACATCCGCGAGTGAAAAAGGCACTCGACTTTATCAGTCCGCGCCTCCGCGGAGGAGGCGCGGATCGCAGGAATCGGTGACGTGCCAGTCACGTGGTACACGGTCCGCGGACGAAAATCGCGATTTGGTCTGTCGTGTGAATCGGCTATTAGCACCGGTGTATGTGCGTCAAGCTTCGCTGCCTCGCACCGGTGCACGAGCATAAAGCATCACCGTTTGGAACCGGCTTCTAGGAGAAGCAGCCGACACGAAGGAGCAAGCGGATTAGCTCGGCAAGGCCAGATGTTTCTGTCGAGGTGGGCACACAATGTCTTTTGCCTAGATTTAGAATGTTTCAAGAGTAGAGAGTAAGTGATTACCACGACACGGGCACAAGCTCAGTGTTTAATGGCAAGTCCGAATTGCCCTTCCCAATTGGGTCTTTCAACAATTCGACTGGACCGACGTCAAAGGGTACCTGCAAGAGAAAGACACATACCCCGAGGTCCCTGCTCCAGACGACGGAATGCGACAGGGTGTCCCACAGGTGCACCTGGCAGTCGTAGCCACCCGTCACAAACTGGTTCTGGGTCGGGTTCACCGCCAGCGCCCAGATCTCCTCCGTGTGGCCCTGAAAGGACAGCCACGACAATGTCACTGTCTCAGAAGCAATAATGCAGTCTGAAAACTCGCACAAAAAAAAACAAAAACATGAGCGGCCTATTCTGAGAGGTTGCACGCCATCCAACTTTGACATCATAGGTGATAATATTTTCTCTAGCTCGAAAGAGCCGCAGTGCAGCAGAAAGGCGAGTTGCCCGTACTGCGAAGGCCTGCGGCACAGCATCACATTGCTACGAGATTGCACAGATGAAAGAAAAATGGCGATGACTGTTCAAGTGGACCTGTAGGCGAGGCGAAGAGATTGATGTTGTGGGTGATGACATCACCTTTGTTTTCGGTCTTTGGTGGGGCTGGGTGTGATGGGGTCTAAAGGGAGGACCAGGGGTTTGGCACATTGGTGTTCATCGCTTTTGCCCATTTTGTCTCCAGTTGGGTGGGCGGAGGTATACCGTATTTACTCGCACAATGAACGCACTCGCGTAATGAACGCACCCCCCAAGTCGGCTCTCAAAATTTCGACTTTTTTTTTCACTCGCGTAATAAACGCACCCCCAACTGGACGTCAAAATGTTGACCCCCTCCCCCCACGCGCGCGAAATGAACGCACTTTTCTATCCTGGTGCAGCGAGGTCGCGAATGCATGGGCAGGGTGGGCGAACAAAACGCCTTGCAAAAGGCGTTAAAAAATTCCCAAAGATCCAACGGAAGCAAGAAAAAAAAACATGGAGGAGCTTTTTTTTTTTTTTTTGCACAGCGCAGTCTGGGCTTTGCGTTCGCGCGCCGCCGCGCGCAAGGAGGTAAGAAAGAGAAGCGCTCTAAGCGAACGAAACAGCTTGCAAAAGGCGGCGACAAGAAAAAAAAAAAAACACGGAACTAAGAGAAAACAAAAACAAAGAGGAGCTTTTTCTTTTCTTTTTTTTTTTTGCACAGCGCAGTTTGGTTGCGGGGGGTCGCGCGCCGCGCGCAAAAAGGTAAGGAAGAAAAGCGGAGAAGCCCTCTAGCAAACGAAACAGCCTGCGAAAAACGGCAAAAAAAAAAAGAAACGGAATTGAGAAAACAACAAAAGAAAACGAGGAGCTTTTTTTTCTTCGTTTTTTTTTTCTACAGCGCAGTTTGGTTACGGGGGTCGTGCGTCGCGCGCAAGGAGATAAGAAAGATAAGCGGAGAGCCCACGCCTAAGCAACGCCTAAGCAAACAAAACAGCTTGCGAAAAACGGAACGGCATTTTTTTTCACAGCTTAGTTTGGTTACGGGGTCGGGCGCCGCGCGCAAAGAGATAAGAAGTTACTTCGATTTTCAGGATAAAATGTCTGTTCATTATGCGAGTAAATACCGACGCAAAAATTTTACTTCGCGTAATGAACGCCCCCCCGGAACTTTGCATCGATTTTTCGGGAAAAAAAGTGCGTTCATTCTGCGAGTAAATACGGTAATTCTCTCCATGATCACGGCCTTTTGTGTCACGATAGCATATCATAATGCAGGTGTCAATAGTATTTTCACCACTCTGATGTCAATTTGTCAAAGCTGACAGAACTGCCTTGTCGTAGTCTGACAATATACTAACGCCATGTAGCCTTTGCCCCCAACGATCATCTTTCGAGTCAAAAATTCATCTGGTCGTTCCCTAATGGCTTCGAGAAGAGGCTGAAACAAAGACGGCGACGTGTCCCGTACGACCTCCGATGCAAACTCAATACTGAACACACAAACAAAAGTTTGCCTTTTTGAGCACGTGCTGACGCGATTATGATGTGGTTGTTTTCTTTGTTGGACGTAGCTCCAATAAATGTTCAGATGAAGTTGAGTGCTCGTCTTGTCTGTTGCCCCTCTTTGTCTTTGTTTATTGCATGCTATATTGCCGATTTGTAAGAACTGAACATGCAGGAGAAACAAAATGTTCACGCTCACCTGCACGACGGTGGAGAAGTTGAGGCTGAAGGTTCCCTGGAGGATGGAGTTCCTCGTGGTCCCAATCAGCAGGAGGCTGCCCTTGCCCTGCGTCAGGGTACGGATGCCTCCCACCATGTCCGGAAGCTAGAGGCAGAGAAAAAAAAACAAAAAAAACAGATCCATGTTATTTTACTCTTCGTAACCCATGCCTACGATATGACCGTACAATCAACTGCTGAATTCTTCCCCTTTTACTCGATCAACGGCGGTAAACCTGACAGTGCTCTTGATGCATAGACTGCTTTTGACCCACCATCATCACCATCTGGTTTGTCCATCTACCAAAAACACCCTGGCAATATTGACATAGTACTAACCCTGGTGCAAGGGTTAAGGCCTGTTCACACTCTTGCAACCGAGTACGACCGAGAGAGACCAGACCAATTTTTAAGCCTCTTGCGATCTCTTAAGACCAGCTCCGCGCTGCAGCGCATCCGGTCCTAAGAAGTCGCAAAAGGCTTAAAAACCGGTCTAGTCTCTCTCGGTCTTACTCGGTCGCAAGAGTGTGAACGGCGCTTTGGTACGTCAAAGGCACAACCCACCAACCAGACAGAAATAACCTTGGCAGCCACGGCTGTACTCTTGCTTGCACTCCCGCTTTACTCAAAAACATCCATATTCACCGCTTTGAAACCTCTTTTATCCTAGAATAACATACTGCAAAGACAGAGTAACATACTGCCAAGACACGACTAGGAATACACAAAGCGCAGGCAGAATAACCAGCAAAAGCAGCAGTGATTTTTAATAATCACTCTGGAGTGATCCTTGTTTTTTTGCATCAATAGACTTTGTATAATTATTCATATGAATCTTACTCCCTCTGTGTAATTCCCCACTCGCACCTTTAAAGGTACTTAAATAAATAAACACCTTGGCTTCCTGTCCTGTCCGGACCAGGTTGGCGTCCCACTGCACCACCTTGCGGTCCTTGGCGCCTCCCGTGACGATGGTGCCGTCCTTCATGGCGCAGATCGAGAACAGGGGTCCGTCGTGCGCGTTGCTCACCACCCGTGCAACGCGGTTTGATCCTGCACACGTGAAGGGCGTGGAACAAAATCTACAATGAAGATAACAAGAACCTAGCGATCGTTTTGAAAAAGCCTTCAAATAAACAACACTGCATATACAGAACATATATGAGATTCTCCTAAATATAAGAACAGAAGTATGCGAGAGAAAATAATATTATTTGCTTCTTTCGTAAGTCCATTTCAGACCATCCACAAGCACAGACAAGTCGCATGTGCGTGTGGCGAGGCGGCTTTTCCGCAGTGCGGCAATGTCACGCGGTGAAGCCAATGCGACGGAGCGCCGTCCACAACACTACCTCATCTCTCGACGTGTCACGTGACGAAATGTCACATGACCAATGTTCCAGGTGCGTTTTCCTCCAACTGTTTGCACCCACCACTTGTTGAAACGGGCGTGGCAGACTTGGGTCCCCGGCATTAAATTACCACAAATGTGGCAACAGAAAATACAAACAGCAAGTTGGAATGGATTTCCTAGTGTTATCTCCTACAGGTCAAACCCCTAAATGTGGTGACCACTTTCGGACTCACCCCTCTGCCAGACCATGATGTTCCCATTTGAGTCACCAGTGAGAAGCTCTCCAAGGTCGGTGAAGGTCATGCACAGGACATACTTGGGCTTGTTGTTCTTCTGCAAGGCAAAACAAACTACTGGGAATTCTGCATTAACACGAACCCCTCCTCCAGATCTAGAGCACATTTTGCCACAAAGTGTTTTAAAGCAACGCTAACAGTTAACTTACAGTTAAACGATCGTCCAAATTAATAATCTGCCACAGTGCCTACTGCACCGCCGTAAGAGTAGTGATTTTATGAAATTGAAAACAAGAGATTTTTATGATCCTTTACAGCTGTTGTGCCAATGACAAAGCCAAACATTTTAAAAGTGGAAAAACACCCCTGCTTGCATGTCATATTACTTCTATCCCCGTCAACTGAACAAAAACAAATATTACAACATTTACAACATGATTAGAAGCTTTTCAAACGAATCTTAGCATGCTGGTTACGTAACATATTATCTGCAAGACAAAGTGTTTGCACACTAAAAGGCCATTTGATTGTAATGTCTATACATTTCAAACCAATTCGAAGAAAACGTGAATAGCAAGCATGCGAGTTTACTGGAACCGACCAGCGAGCAAACTGCTTACCGGCCAGCTAAAAAACATTCTCAATGCACTGTTAAAAACCAAAACGAAAAAACAAAAACAAAAAACAGAAGGGATGAGAACATGCCAGATGCAGATCAGTGTTGAGGGGGTTACACATTAGTTGCTGGGCCACAGTTTCATCAGCGGCAGCTGAGCAAACACGTCATCAACTCACCGCCGCGGAACCACCGTCAGAGACCTCACCACCATCAACACTGGCGCTCTGCACGCGAAACACGGGGGAAAAATGGGTGCACCCGTTTGGGCACGTGCAATTCATGTGCGGGCTGTCCTCGACAAAAAATGTACAGCATTCTTTTTTTCACCCTAAAAATAATCTACACGCTGCCAAACGCCCAGTCTCCGCCCAAAAATAGCACTAGCAGTCTGGACTAGACGTCAAAATTTCAGAGCTTGCCATTGTCTTGTTCAAAAGTTACGAGCGATTTCTGGAAATTTTCAATGGCAGACCGGCGGTTGGCAAAGCCTACAAATACATAGAGAAGAACCGTGTCAGCTACCAGGAACGTGCACCCTTTTCCTATGTAAAGTTTCAGAAAATCACCACCTTAAGATAGCAAGCTCTGAAACTCTGGCATCTGGTCCAGTCTGCCATGCTACATGTCGACAAGGGCAGAATGTTCAGCGATGCATAGTTTCTTTTTGTGGTGAAAAAAAAACACGACATTTTTTGCGGGGACGTGTTGTACGACTCGCTCGGAGGTGCAATGAAAACGTGTGCAGGGGGAGCAAGTTAGGCGGCCAAACACATATCCACCAATCTCGACACGGCTGCACAAACTTGAAGGGTGGCAGCCCAAGCATGTCATTTTGTTTGCTCAGAGTCCAGAAATCAACAAAAAGCCATGCTGACCAATGGTGCAGCTTGAAGACACACTGGCAGCATGACTAGTGATAAACAAACTCTTGACACTGTTTCTAGATGCTTAGATGCATCCCTCATCCAAAACAAACTTCAACGCCAGCAAAAACAAACTCCAGAAATAAAATATAGTGGAGCACAGCAAAGTTACAATGTCATCAAGAAGTAAAACTACGCATTCTACACATTTAACACTTCAAGATTTGCTTTGATAGCAAATATGTAAACAGCGGCAAAAAAAAAAAAAAGAAGCTTTTCTGTCACAGTATTTAGATCTAAAGATACATTACACCACATAACATAGCACACTTCAAAAATAAAAACCAAGCCGCTTTACCTGCTTTTCTTAATTGTGTTGCATTTGCCAATATTTAAAATCTGTTCTATTGGTGCTTTCTTCTGTTATTTCCAAAGTACTAACGAAAGTGCTGACTTTATATTTTGGGAAGAAAACTCTCCAACTTTCTAAACTAATTTATACCAAGTTCCTTGCATGTAGAAAAACATTTTTAGTTTGTATATGGCAGCTCCAGAGGGTGAAGACAAAGCCATTCCACAGTCTATCAAAGCTACTTTTGTGAGTGCATGCTAATGAGACAGAAGATGAATGAAGCCACGTGCTCGCACAGCAGTACAGGGCTACAACACTGTGGAAACTAAGCTAGCCATAACAACGTAGCACAAGAAAGTTGATGCCGAGTATAGTACACCTTCAAGTGTTACAGTCAAGAAGCAAAGACGTTGTAGAAAGAAAATCCCATAAAATCCCGTCAGGCCACCCTTCCCCAAGAGATTGCCCATCCCATTTTTCTGGCTAAATATCTATATACAGGGGTTCTCAAACTTTTTGATCACACAGAACCCCAGGAAGCCTCAAAAACTGCAGTGGAACACTCCCCCCCCCCCCCTATATTTGCCGACCGAGAGGTAACAGATGCACAATTGTAGGCGATTTTGCTTGTGTTGCTTCCCGTATATCCCCACCATATCAATCGCAATGTCAGTGCAAAGTGAAATGAAGGCGCTTTGCATGGTCCTGCCGTGCAGCCTGCGGCGTGGGGGGGTTGGGGTTACAATATAGGTGTTCGTGGAACCCATGAGACCAGCTCGTGGAACCCCTGTGTTCTCCGGAACCCAGTTTGAGAACCCCTGATCTAAAACGTAAAACTTCTGAATCATCAACCACCCAATATTCCCGTAGATATTCCCGTAGGACATTGTGCAATGTCCAATAGAAATGACATCTACCGCGCGATCTATGGTACCAGTACGTGACTGGAGTTTGTAGCTGGTTCATACACTTTTGTCTGCGATCTGCGCATGCGATATTGGTTCACGTGACACGCAAGTTGATCCCGCGTGTTTATTGCATCAGGAAATGCGAGTCTGCTGTGTCCGCGATTCGTGGTATTCGTTCCCGTGGCATGCGAGTTTGGAACGGGTTCTTGCATTTTGTGCCCGTGATCTGCACATGCGATATAGATTCCTGTGACATGCGAGTTGTCCTCATGTGTTTATTGCACTGTAAAATGAAAATCGGCTGCGTCCGCGGTATCGGTTTCCATTACGTGCAAGTTGGTGGTCAGTTCCCGCATGTCCTTAGCACCGTGCAAAGCAGATCTGCTGCGTCCACAATCTGCATCACCTTGTACAGTGACACAAGAGTTTGTAGCGAATTCCCGCGTGTTTATCATAGCGTGAAGCGAAAATTTTCGGTTTCCGCAATCGGCAGTATCAGTTCCCGTTTCACATGGCTTGTAGCGGATGGCCCTCTGCTTTATCACTTTTTTTTTAATATAAAGATTTTCTGCCGCAACCCCAAAGGTGACCAGCCCACCCCATGTTTTTCACAGTTGATCTCTTCACTTTGGGGTGGGCGTCCTTGCGGGATCTTACGGAATGTGATAAGCGAGTGCAAAAACTTCAACTCATCTCACCTCAAAGATGCCCAGCTTCTTGGCGAGCGTGCCTCCTTCCATGTCCCAAAAGTGAATGTGTCCCTTGCCGAGGGTGACAAGGACGTGCCTGTCCATCGGGTGGAACTCCACAGCAAGCACAGCGTCAGATGCGCTCTGTATACAGCAGTTGAAATAGGTGAGTAAAACTGTTTCCGAGAACCGACCGTGTAGCACACAACACACCCTTTGCCGAATATTTTCTACTCGGGCCGGAACTGAGGTCAGGTGCGTGCTAGACAAAAACTTTCCAAGCACGGACTCAAAAGCCAACAGTACCGTATGTACATAGAACTTAAAACGGGCAACTTCGTGCCCTTAAAACAGGTTGCAGTTAGCGTCACATGTTTTTGGAGGCTCGACCGCCGTCTAGAAATCCGGAGAGTTTGCACGACGACGAATCGCGGATAATTTCGCCGTCAGGATGCTACTAAAGAGATACAGCTTACGAGGAAAATTCCAATTTGCTTCGGCTTTGGACACTGTTCTAGAATGGTATTTTGCGACATGCGGCTAAGAGGCATCCAGAGTGGCCGACACTACGTCGAGGATAGAAGCCGTGCTTGCATGTCACCTTCGTTTCCGTGATCTTGGATCCCCGCTCCCCTCTCTGCCAGTCCCAGAGAGAGATGGTGTGTTCGCTTGAGTCATCCACCGCGCACAAGATGGAGCCACCATCCTACGACCATTAAAAAACATGAGGCGTTTGTCAAAGGACAACTCTGCGAGAGCTGTTTCAATACCAAATAAACTTCGTCGAGTTCAATTTCAAACCTTGTATACCACGATTACCAATTTTTATGTCCCCACATATTATGTAAGAAGCCTCCCGATGTCGACGTCACTACCATTTTGCTACTAGCACGTTTATAGTACGTCATTCAATGTTAAAGTCCAGATTAACAAATGGTATTGGCTAGAGCTTTTGTATTGGGCGGCAGCTTGCACTGCCTGGCTTAGAATGTGCACGTCACCTAAACTTTGTCCCAAGAAAGGCCAGAATTTACAGCAACAACGTAAGGAGCTGGTGTCGCAGAAAAGCCAGCATCGGAATCAGTGGCATTGCGACGGGAAAATCCTGATTGGGCGATAGGGTCATGACGTCACAGCCACATAACCTCGCGTGAGAATTTCAAACAACCCACAATGCTCACGTGAAATGTGACGTCACACATGGAATGAAAGTGATTAAAAAACATGACATGTAATGCGACTTAAAGGTCGCCGCAGGTCTCAAATGATTTTACTTTTATAACATAATTAACATGACCTCGACATTGTGGCATCCAATGCCCCTCAGTTGTAGTCTGTGCAACTTTATCTTCAAAATGAAATAAGTCAAACGCTGCACAGTTTGAATTGTAGTATATACACTTAAAGAACAATTAGAACAATTTTAGGCGGGATTCAAGCCCACGACCCTTCGGTTGCCAGCCGTACACTCTACTGACGAGGCCACGTCCGCCACACTTCCTGTTCATTGGCACGAAGAGCATGAGGATAGAATAAGAAGGCGATGCGAATAGAACTTCGCCTTTAAGAGTGGAACGCTATTGCGTTCCACTCTTAAAGGGGAAGCTTAAATGTCCTCCAAGTTTTTGCTAGACTAGTATACTACCTCCAAATATAATTCTTTTCACCTGCGGTGGCCAAAAGTAGCCTTTTAAAGCGCACTTGCTCTCAAAGGTGTATATACTACAATTCAAACTGTGCAGCGTTTGACTTATTTCATTTTGAAGATAAAGTTGCACAGACTACAACTGAGGGGCATTGGATGCCACAATGTAGAGATTAACACTGTGATTCCCAAACTCAGCTACTCTGCAACCCATCAAAACATAAAAGATTCTGTCGCAGCATTCGTCGCCGTTGTGCGTTTGCCTTCACTGGCTGTACCAACTGTACACAGCGAATCTGCCGTGATCTTGTGCTTTATCTCTGTGCGCAGTCGGTTCAGCCGGCGATGGCAAACGCACGAAGACGACCAGCACTGCGACAATGTGCTTTTGACGCTGCTTGATTGGCTCGGCCGAACCGTAGCGTCGGCTGCGCTCCGACTCAGCGGGAAACAGAGTATGGGAGAGCTGGTCGAGGTCACTTTCGACAGAGCACGTTCACCTTTGCTGTTCGAGTCACTCGCAAAAACGGCGGACTCACCATTTTTGAGAACGCAATGCAGCTCACTGCCCTCTCAAAGTCTCCGACACCAATGACGTGAAGCGTGTTGAGGCTCACGGAATCCCATATCCTGACATGCGGCTGCGACGAAAGCGGCAGAGGTCACAACAAGGAACGATCAAATTTGACGGAGGTGACAATGAGCCAAAGAAGAGCGACGCACAAGGGGCCACAAGCCACACGGAAGCACATGGTCACATCGGCAGCAAACTTGCCGTGCTTAGCCTAGCTACAAAAGCGTCATGCTGAAATGTGTCAGGCGTTCGGAAGGCAGTAAAGCTAGTATGGTAATTTGGCTGGTTTTGGCCAGAGATGCTTTTTGGACATCTTACAAAAAAAGATTTTGGAAAAAACAAAAAAGAAATACTCAAGAATAAAGAATCACCAATCTGTTGAAAATAAAATCGTACAATTCTCCCAGTGAAATGGGAACTGATTCCATTTAAATACGGCAATTTCAACTTAAACATGGCCGGTCTCTAGATACAATTGAATCCAAGCTTCTCATATTATTACTCATATAACAAAAAAGCTCACTGAGACACTAGCTCCCTAAAACAAAAGCAGAAAAGTTAAACGTGCATACAATTACAGACATGCACATATATAGTCTGCCAAAAACATAACACTGCATACATACACACATCGTCACCTGAATTCATGAGGTATGCACCCCAAATTATTTTGCATTCGCTATGCACAGATCTGAAGAAAGCAAAGAGCTCTCTATATTGGAGCTCTAACAGTTGCTTCCATCTGTGTTAGCGAAGCGCAAATGACCAAAATATATGGAAACGAGTTTATCTCTGGCAAAGGGCACTAGCTGTCATCTAGAACAGACACACACATAGTAGTGCAGCAAAAATGCACCTTGCAAAGGCAGAGCACAAAACTCGCATTCACACAAACTTCCACACAAAGCGTGCAGCTGATCCACCCATACTCTATAAACTATCAATTGATTACAGGCATTTGAAAGATCTAGTTTTTTTTTTGTTTTTTTTTTACTTCAATCTTTTTTTAAAAGTGCGGGTGTTCCTAAACGACTTATGGCAAAAAAGAAAAAAAAAAAATACTACAGACTACAAAAGCTTGTTGCAGTTGTGAATCTCGCAAACGAGAGATTTGTAGAGACTTCTGCACCAACAATTTAGAAACACCCAAAGAAAAAAACACCTCCCATCCTATGAACAAAAAGCGTGCAATTTTTCTGTGTAATGTGCAACTCATGCTCTTCAGTGTGCAAAACATGCTTTAGCAAGTGCACAGTAAGAGATTCAAGGCGTGAATGAAATGTGTTTTTACCCTGCTTATGACACGTGGCTAGAAGAGAAGAAAAGAACACAAGAATCTTATGTATACTTGCTTTGCAGGACTGATCTAGCAGTACATTTTCATGTTCAATAGATCACACATCAAGGACCCTTCGCTACACGACGGCACCAAGTGGAACCAAAAGATTGGGACAAAGCCGTCTGCTGTGACTGGTCAATGGCGTCGCGCTGACCAATCGCAGCTGACGGCACTGTCCCGATCCCTTGGTCCTCCTGGAAGTGGATATATGATAGTGCCAAAAGAAAATAATTTCATTTATCTGCTCTGGGTGGCTGGCTAGCAGACGCTCACGCGTAGGGGCCATTGCCTTTCTGCCTAGCCTTGCGAGTCACCCAGCGCACCCTTGCTTCGCAAATACAAACTATTATTATTATTATTATTATTACTGACACCAAGGTATGATAACTGTCAATGCACAAGCCCAATATAAGCAGCCGTTTAAGAAAGAGGTGTCACAGCACAGTGCAGAAAACTGTCCTTGCGAAAACATTCAGCAACTGATTCAATGATACCTTTCAGTCAATTTCTAGAGAATACATTGACATCCTATAGTTCATGATACTCATTTCAGATGTGGAACAAAAAGTTGAAACAATGAGACCAGCACCGCATGCAACCCTTTCAGGAGTCCGACGTAGTGCATCCGCTGAGCCCACTCAGAGACCACCAAACACCTCCATCTCACTTTCCCCTTAACATGCTGTAATGCATTCCAGAGACTGGAGAGCAGTGCACACTCTCCACCCCTCAGGCTGTAACTTGTTTGCTACGACTGAACTAGTGTTTTAGAGGTATATTCTACCGCATCAAGAGGAACAAAAGACAGTCTTGAAATGGTTGCCAGCACCTCTGAGAAATCAGACTTCCCCAAAGCACACGCCTGCCTCCATTCCCCACCACCGGCTGTGGCACATACTTCGAGTACCGTTTCCTCTAGCTTCTATCCTTTATGATTGTCTTCCATAAACAAGCAAGAGGTACCTAGATGCATATTTTGCAGTTTGATAGATAAGGCATTCCATGGGTTCCCCAAAGCACCCCCATGAGTTCCCCTAATTCCCTTGGCCGTCCCTAAGTAAAGTGCCTTTCCAGTTCAAGCGCTATCTTAGCAGATCCGAGCCACCCACATATGCATAACTATGCACCAAGCACTCCCTAGTACGAGTGTCATCGTTTACAATATCTGTAGGCTTCTGCACCGTCTTGTCACATCAATGCATCAACCCCTGCAGCACTCAAACATTGCAACGCTTCATTACAGTGCCACAATTCACCAGAGGGCTTCTTCGCAGGGCAGCACAAATGCGCGCTGGAGACAAACAAGTACCCCCCGCAGTGCGCGACAGGTTCAAAGAATGTGTGTGGACAGCCTGGGCAATGCTACATAGCAGTGCCGAGGAAACAACATATCGAGGATTGCAGAGGAGAGCAAACGAAACAAGGTGATGCGTTGGCCGCTACAGTGAACTCGGCGCGAATCGGCAGTGCAATTGTTGGCGTAAAACGACGAGGTACGTTAAAAATGTATGACTAAAAGGTGAGGAACCATCTGAATGAGGTTGCAAGGCCCTTTGTGGCTGCAAGTTCAATCTTGAGTAGCCACCACTTTGTGCATATGAAAGACGTCTGCTACACAGGAGAACCGATGAGTTTTAGAGGGGCGGAATAGGTAGCATTTTGGTATTGTTAGAAAACTTAAAGACAAACCGAAGGTGAGGACAGATGAGCCCCATTGTGTCTTTTTTTCTTGTTTGTTAAGTTTCAAAAGTTGCCGGAAACCATGAAGTTTAGAAAAGACGTAGAAGGCGGCCGCCCCACAAGACACAAAAGTTTTCAGGCGAAAAAAAAAAAAAGAACCTAAGAGGCTCGATTTTCTCTGAAAAATTATGAGAAGCAAGTGATTGTATTATCAAGATTTTTTATCCCCTTTTCCCTTACATTCTTAACACCCTCAAAGTGACTCAGAAACTGTGAGCCTGTAAAGTTTTTTTAGGTTAGGGATGGCCAAGCTTACTGCTGCAATCATCCTAGCTGATCACTTGAAAGCAAGGGGAATCCTTGTCGTCGCATGTCCATTCTGCAAAACGAAAACTGCCTTCTTTCTGACCCTTGTCCTCTCTGGTACTAGACCAAATCAGTCGACTTCCTAGTCAGCCGAAACACTGCTAACGTACAAGACCACATGTTCCTTTGTCAGGGGTGCGGCAGCTCAAAGCAAAGGTGCAGTACAGGAGAAGCAGCAACAGCAGAAGCAGCAGCAAAGGCAAGAGAACGAACGAAAAGAAAGCGAAGCCCTGTGCAAGTGACAAGGAGACATCACACAGAGGATGCCCCAATCTCTGCCCCCATCCAATCCCGGCGTCCAGGACTCACCATGAGACCTTCCTCGGCCGGAGATATCTCAAAGTGGCGGCTCTGCGCTCGAGACACACAAACGCCAGAAGAAGCTTACACTCCTGAAATCCTGCTTCCAGTGGACCTCGCCTAATTACTCATTGCAAAATTGCCTATTTGCCCCCTCCCCTCCTCTTGCTGGCTCGTTCAAACAACACCAAGGATCAGTGCACCTTTGTTTCTTTATTTCTCATGTTAGTTTTTGAAAGCACTATACGGTATACACTATACTCCGTTCACCCCTAACCGCCGAATTCAGAAACCTCACTCAAACTACACTCAAACTGAAGGGCCCCTCCACTTCCTCGAGGAAGGCTCAAAGGCCGGCGCTGGCCAATCGCGACGGCGGATCCGTCCTCGCGATTGGCCAGCGCCGGCTCGCGCCTTCCTCGAGGAAGTGGAGGGGCCCTTCAGTTTGAGTGTAGCTTTAGTGAGGTTTCTGAATTCCGCTGTAAGCTGACAGTACGGAGGGAGTTACGTGCTCACGGGACCAATCAACAGCCTCCATTTTATCACCTGGCCAGGCTCTCTATGTGTGGATATTGATTTATTTATTTATTTAAAGTGACCCACAAACAGTTTCACGCCTCCTTAGTAGTGCACTTAGCAATGTCAGACAGTAGTCAAATTGTTTGCGCACCAAACAACCGAACAACGGGCGGGAACATGATCTTATGGCGAAAAATGGACGCATGACTGATCCAACTTCCACCATATTGTCAACTTCGGGGTGAACAAACTGTGGTCTATGCTGGTTCATGAAAATTTATGTTAGTTCATGAAAGCACCTACCTATGTATTATATATAATTTAACCATACATGATTTTTGTAATTATGCTAGGCTAATTTGTGTGCTTTGGCTTCTTGTCTACCACAAGGAATTGTGTTTCATCGTGTGCTACCTTCTATAAATTCAAGAACTCTGAAAAAAAATGTATTCCTATTAAAATATTAAGAAGTGAGGGAATGCAACATAAATAAGTGCACTGCAATTGTATACAAGAGTTGGCAGTGCGCTCTATCCATACTGTACGAGGTTTTCTTTTTTTTTTTTTTAAGCTTAACAGATTTGTTTAAAAGAAGCTGTGAAAGCCACACTTATGCAGTTTGTATAGGCGAGTTACACGGCCAGGGGGACATAATATATTGGGCTAATCGTAATGATCAGTCGGCTAATTAAGTCAAATTTGTTAATGAACTTTTTAAATATAAAAATAGACATATGGCTCCAGTTAGAAACTTGCTGAGCGTCAATGAAAAGCACTAAATCAAATCTTTTTAGAAATATATAACGTGAAGCTAGCATTTCACGGCGTTCCGTAAAAAATTGCTCCATTTGGACGCGTTTCTAGGTTTCAGTTTCTTATCGGAGCGCATCTCTGCGCCTGCGGTACCGCTCCCCAGTGGCTGAGATGTGCAACACACGCGATTCCAACTTCCTTCCATTCTACGAGGGAGGCGAGGGGGTGACTTCCTGCCGCGACCACCAGGGAGCAGGACCGTGGGCGCAAAGATGTGCTCCGATAAGAAACCGAAACCTAGGAACACGTCCAAACCGAGCGTTTTTTCAGAATGCCGTAAAATTCTGCCCCTATCCTAAATCTTCCTAAAAGAGTGGATTTAGTGGTTTTTGATGGTGCTTAACAAGTTTCTAATTGGAGCCATATGTCTATTTTTTCTAATTAAGAAGTTAATAAATGATTTCTAATTAGCCGACTGGTCATAACCATTAGCCCCCCTGTATTATGTCCCCCTGGGCCGTATAACTCCTCTGCACAAACCGGATAAGTATAGCTTTCATGGATTTGTTTAAACAAATCTATAAAGCTTAAAAAACCACACCCTGTATACATGCTCCTAAGCAGATTAATGCAAACACCATTTTCTTCTGCTCCTGCTATTTATAAGGTCCAAACAAAACACTTCATATGAACCCCAAAGAATGAATTGCCATAAGCAGGGACCCCTGTGTATTGCAATAAATTGGTGCTAATTAAAGATATCTTCATACTTGTTTTTTTTTTTTGCTTTTCTTTTGTAAGCACAAATTTATTTTAGTTTTTCTTTAATTTCTGTATATATGCAAATTTTGGTACAGCTCTTTTGTATATTAGCCTGTACACAACTTTTGTTTGTCCTAATTTACAATTTTTCATAAAGCCAAACTACTAGTTGTTAAAATTGTGCTCCAATTTGCAAGACTTGTTGCTTAAATTGTTGGAATAAAACTAAGACTGGGAATACGAGCTGGGCCCCAAATCTGAGATTTGTTTCTCCAGAGTTTTGAGGGAGATAAACAACTAACCTCCTTGAAGTCTAGTTTCTATCATCAGCATGTGCTTACTAAGTTTTCCACTTAGTAATACCTTTCTCCGGAATAATTTTCTGTAAGCCTTGTGAAACATCGTCAAGAGGTAGCAACCCAACAGCCGAAAGCATAGAAGAATGATGGTGTCATTCTTACAAAAGTCGACAAATTTAAATGTAATAGTAATACTGCTATGATCGCAGGTAGTTTTAAAATTCTGAAATTTGTGTGAAACATGAAGGAAGCTCACGTCAACCAAACTTAACCGCAAACTTGACGATTTTAGAAAGTGCAACATGATGAAACTTTACTAAATGGGGTAGGAATAAACATACAAACTTGAAGGGGGTTTTTTGGTTTTTTTTCCTAAATCACAAGGGCTAGTGCATGAGCAAAGCCAGTAGCAATAAAATCACTGCTTTGCAAAGGGTAATTACATGCAGTGTACAAAAACAAACACAAAAAGCAGGAAATACCCTTTAAGTCATAGGGGTCAATGCACCAAAAGATTCGAAGCAATGCCATTAGTAAAATTAGACTAAAAAGAGCAGGAAATACAACAGTTGAAACTGTTAAAAATAGCTCACCTGCATTAATAAAGCAGGATAAGTAGAAAATATGTACACATCACTCTAATTAGTGTTAAGTTATAAATCTAAAAAAAAAAACATTCATAGAGCAAGTTCAGAATAAGAAGCAGAAGTAGTTAGCATGGCTTGGCAGAACTGTAGTTATAAAAAAAGAGATGTCTAAGTAAAGGGTAGCAGTTAGCAATAAGAAAAGCAGTGGAAATAACCATTTTAATAGAAGAATGTGGTGCTTCTGAACATTCCAATCTTACCGAATGCCATAAAAAATACTACACATAACCTCTTGACAAACTGCTGTAATTAGCCCATCGAGCTCAAACAAAGTAAATGTTATGCAAGGTTGTGTGACATGGTCACATGCTAAAAAAATGCTAGGCAATTTTATGTCCTGCATCACTAATGGCCAGTCATTAACACCAGCCCATTACAATGATAAAATAATTCGTAGCATAATTTTTCCCATCATATTTCTTTGCCTTTTCAGACCTTGCTCACATCTCAATTGCGGCCTATCCTTGAAGGAGTTCTACCCCCGATTTAGAAGATCAAGGAAGCCACAGAAATGTATCTAATGCAGCTGACTCTCAGGGATCATCACAAACCAGGAGTTAGCATTGCAGTTTTCATTGTGCAAGCAGTACATGTTATTAATACTTTAGTGTCAAGAACCCCAAGTTGAAGATAAAGTCTCCCAAAATCCATAGGAACGAAATTGAAGACCCACCTTTCGATCTCGTCTGTCTATACTTGCCACTTGGCCGGTTGCGATCAGCAATTTGTTTGGATGAACGGCAAGGCTGGAAGGGATGGCGAAATATTTGCTTCTCATCAAAACACAATTCCTTCATGATGCTCGATAGAATCCATTCCATTTGTCACATTGTTCAATGATCGCAGCACCAAACTAGTATTTCCTACGAATTTATAAAAATGGTGATGCTGCTACTTCTCTGCCACAGAGTATAAAGACGTTATTCATACACAAAGGTACTAAAATTAAAGAGGAAGGGTTGCTTATTGTTCTATGATGCACACAATGCAGTTTTTCTTTTCGTCTTCTTCCCTTTCCTACTCGTATTCAAATTTTATTTATGTACTCTGGGTTTGCCAAAGAATAACAGAAAGAAACGGGATTAAAAAAAAAGTCTCACAAAATGAGGCAATGCCTAAGCAAAAGCTTCAAAGGCCCCCGCAATAAATTTTGGACAAGATAGAGAAGCATGTGTTGGAAGTGACCTCGTAAAACTTAGTACCTTGGAGGTTTTTTTTTGTTTTGTTTTTTAATTTGCAACATCTTAGGAGTTGTAGGCAGATTGATACAACAAGAAAAAGCGAAAAAATTCTCCCTGTAAAGAACCTGCAAAAATAAAATTGTTTACAGCGCATCCCTTGTGATTTTGGGTATCCAGAGCATTACTCCTTTACAAAAATATGATTAAAATAAAAAAATCTGGCCCTACGTCTTTTGACACGTTGGAAAAAAAAGAGAGGGCGAGAGGCGGGTACCACTTGATGTCGTCGGAGTGTCCCAGGTAGTGCCTCTGGATTTGGTCCTCGACGTTGTAGAGGACCACCACGGCAGCGATGAAATAGACCATCTCGCCCGTCGGAAGCAAGAACAGGTTCGCCCGGCAGTCCCTGCCCCGGTACCCGTATCTGGTTACAAGGTCAGGGAAGCACCGTGCGCCAGACATGCTCGGGAAAACCGCCACAGAAAAAAAACTTGGTCGTGACGACAGACGCCTGCGTCTCGTAGCAAAGTGTGAGGCTTTATACCGGCACAACCACTTGATACCAAAACCTTTTTACAAAAAAAAAAAGTTAATAAAATGCAGGCTACTATGCTGATATTTTCACCATACTACCATTCCCAAATGCTTCATTCGGCCTCACAAGCTAACCACGACTTGTCTCTGCTACAACGAAAGCACAAAATGCAGAGGGACGAAAACAGATGCGTACAAACTGTACATGTCTGTTCTTGCCATCTTGCTTTTTTTTTTTATATTTTTTTTTACAATGTGTCTTGACGTGCTTGTGTAGTGGTAATGTCTGTGATATGGCAGAATCTCTTCAAATAGAATATTGAGGATCCAAGAAAAAGCATAAATCTTATCAGAACTTTGCTTTGTCACAAGTTCCCCTCATCAGAAGATTTCTTCATCTGATATTTCTAGTAATGTGCAAGAAGTGGATTTTGAGTTTGAAGCGAATTTGAAGCGAAGGGTGGTTTTGACCAAATATTTTATCAAACAGTTTCTCCAAGCTTTTCACTACAGCACACCATGCTAAAGCAAAAATTAAGCTGAACTTGTGAAAGTTTCTCCCAATCTTCCACTTGTCCGCTTCCAAGATCAATTAATTTTAACATAACTATATGAACCGTGGCATGCAAAGAAGAAACAAAAGAATAAAAACAAACAAAAGGAAGCACGAATGATGAACGCAGGCTGTGAAGACATTGCAGCTGCATAATCGAGGCTGGTTAGACTTGTTGAGTGCGCTTCTCACCAAGCAGCTGTGCACTGCGGGGAAGCGACACCCGCGAAGCCCGAGAGCTCTGCAGGTATTGCTTCCCCGCAGTGCACAAATGCTCGGCGAGAAGCGCACTCAACGGGGCTAACTCGCTGCGCAAACAAAAGTGCGAATAGCCTATTATTTGAAGCTATTCAAAATTCAAGTATTAGCACATCACTATAAATTTCTTTATTGAAAATTTCCTTATCAGAAATATACCTTATGAAAACTTCTACTTACCAGAGAGAACAAAAAAACCTCTTGCAAGACTTGGCCATAGTAAACATACTATTCGCTAAGTTCTGGCACTTATCCAAAACTTTCTATTTAGAAAGATTCTGCTATACAGGGTGCGCAGAGGTAAAGAAAAGCAACCATGGCCGAACTTGCGGGGGGAGTTTGTTGTTTCCGGTAGGCTACTGTTTTTGTTTGTTTTTGAAGACCCACAGTAAGCAGCGCATACTTTAGAAGTGTCACCACCGTAAACTTACAGCAGTACCTCCTGAAATTTACTTATGCGGGATTGACATGCTTTCCTGATCCCTTAAGTGCAAAGAAGGAGCACTTGCTGCTTAAAGAAATGACAAATATGCCAAAGCTATCGTGGGCGCATCTTCACGACTACCTACTCGAGCCGCCTCATCCGTATACCTGAAAACGACTTTAAACCTACAAGTTCTTAAACGCGTTCAACTACTTCGTGAATGGCAAGGCATCGGCGATAGGTTTCCCCGCAGGAACCAGCAACCAGGTCTTGGATTTAACAGAAAATCTTCCGAAAGCTTTTATCATGCTTCCTTCGGCGCAATGCGAGTCTGTCTAATGCGCAATTTTTAAATGTTTTGACTTGCTTGCTTCGGTATTCGGTTCCTTTCTTAGAGCACCATGTCACTTTGCACTTATAACATGTGCCGTAGTGACCCGGTTGGCACCTATCATTGCACACAGAAGGTCGGTCGATGCACCGCATCCTTGCGTTTGTTGCATTATGCCATGTGTCGGCAGCACGTCGAAGTAGGCTAGCACCGTCTGCCAATGCCATGCGTCCTGTGATTTCCTAGGCTCGGCGGTGTCGGTGGCGTCCCCCGTCACGAGATAATCGAAAGAACTTCACTCGTGACATTTTGTTTCTGCCAGTGCGCATCGGAAACTTTAAAGCACGACACTGGGCATTCCTGGGGCGTAACTCACGTGCAATCGCTCTCCAGGGAAGAAAAAGTCGTTGCACACCCGCCCAAACACTAGGTGAACATGAGAGAACCGGAAGTATCCCTTTCCCAATGTCATGGCAGCCGAAGACGGCACCGAACACCCTGCATACCATCAGAATTCATAGGCAACACCCCCAGTTGCTGCAAAAGAAGAAAAGATGCCTCCCCTCGTGACCCCATGGCATGCAGTCACCGACGGGTGAAGGATACACCCACTCCAGCTTGAGCCTCTGATGTGGGGCGCTGTTCACCTTGGTGAGGCTGTAGTCGTGCAGCTGGTCACTTGGAATGTGCATCACAATGGGACGACCTCGCAGAAACATTCGCACTGTCCCTTCCTCTGCGGTGATGAACAGCAAAACAGACACTCGCTGTAATTCATACAAGTTGCGACAAACCACAGGGCTTCCTGAGTCACTAAAGATGCCCGAATGAAGAAATGGCTGCTTACAATAGCATGGAGGCTATTGAATTCCATTAATAATGGCCAACCATTATGTATAAAATCTCAAACCTCAATCGACCAGGTTAAAATCGACATTCCTATTTTTCCTTGAGCATCTGACTGAACGAGACTTTCTGACTATATTCTTTTTCCTGCTCGAAATATCCAGAAATATATTTTAAAATTTGGAAGTTGGAACCCTGTCCCAAATCTTGTGATATCTAAAAAAAAAAAGAAAAAGCCTACCATTTATTACTTTAAAACTGTATTCATCCAAATGCATTTAGGACAAGCTTGCTCATCCTACAAGAATGTTCTCTAGCTGAAAATGTGCTTTAAGCACTCCTACGTATGCCCTCAAAGATTCATAAGGCAACCAAAAAATTCTCAAACTGAAACTAACCAAACCGACAATGAGCCCTAAATTTTTTCTTCTCCAACTTATACTAGAATACTATCATTATCTGACAATATTGAGCAGAGAAGCAATTACCTGAATTGAGCTGCGCATCCTTTGTACTGAAAAAGAAGAGCAAACACACACACTTCCTTGTTAGACGTTGCAAGGAGACTCGCAAGGTTCCTTAGCAATGGTAATGGTACTAAGGCACTGACACTATGCAGTCCTAATTGGTTGTATGGTGAACTACTATTACCCAAATCGGGATTGCCAGTAACTAGCACTGTTATAAACTATTATATAGTACTGGAAGCATAATACTGCAGTACTGTAGTACCATTTAAACCATCAGCTAGAGTCATGGTATTATGAGGATGAATGAATGTTGTACGTGCAAGCAACTCATGCATCAACTAAACCATGCTACTCAGGCAAAATGCAAGGCTAAACAAAGGCAGCCACAACTACTATGCCCATTGCTGAACTTTTCTTTACATGTTGCTCGAACTGGTTTTTAGCAAGGATTCCCTTTCCTCATCTAAAGAAACATTGAAGATAAAATTTTACTATACAATAAACTTTCTACACCACTGACAGATTACAAAGCACTATACGATGTATAAGAAGATAAGCTAAAAGTAACACTACTAACATCTACGCTACAGCATACTGCACAGGCAGAAAGCCTAACAGATAACTGGTAAAACTTACAACCAGTCAATCATTTTATGAGACAAGTCTTAAACCTCACGAAAAGGGTTAGACACTTCCAAGAAGAAATGGAAGACCCAAAGGATTCCCCAGGAAACTAGAAAAACCCACAAACACTCCAAAGACCACGAAAATTCACCCAAAAACCACCACCACCACTGAGGATGCATGCAAGGTCCCTCTGCACTCCGTGCTGGTGACCGCATAATTTAAAATCAACATGATTACAATATGCTCACATAATTTAATACATTATTTACCTATCTAATGACTGCTGGCCTTTCCTATGAGGAGTCATTTAGATATATACCGTAAAATCCCGAGAGATGCCCCACCCCAAAAATATAGTCCACCCCTTTGTTTGGCTTGATTTGCTAGACTTCTTTTAAACACAAAAAGATAGCCCACTCTTAGTAATACTAGTAGTGTTCGGATCAACGATGGCTTCGGCGTAATGTGGCTAGTTAGCTATGACGGGATAAAAGCAGACATTGCTGACTGAAAAGTACAGCCATCTTTGTTTCGTTGCCCCTCAGCACAATAACAAGCTTGGAAGGAATGCATGGCCTAAAACCAGCATTTTTTCAACTTTTCTCGGCTGTACACCGAAAGCCTAGCCCACTCCATATTTTCGCCCAATTTGCTCCTGATTTTAAGTGGGCTATCTCCCAGGATATTACGGTAATGACAAATCTTGCGTTCCAATGTGACCTTTCATGTCAGCTTCACTATAAAGTTCAACACAAGGTTTGACGTGATCTTGATGCAAGGTCAACACAAATGAAATACAATTTCTGATTGAGCTTCTATATGGCAAATTCCAACATGAATTTCAATGTCTGTCACGATAGACCCGCAATGTTAGCTACGACGTAAAACCAAACAAAAATGTTTTACCTAAAATTTCCCGAAAAACAGCATGTTATATACCCACAGTGCAGTCCAAATTATATATGCCACATACACATACTAAGATTAGCACCAATTGTGATTTGGGTATCAGTGCCGATTCCCTCCTGACATATGGCACGGCTCCAAAGTATGGCTCAAGTTTTGCCGAAACAGAACTCTTCCTTAGCCTAACAATTGCCGGACACCTCGAACGTCTTCCCATTCCACGCGTCTCACTTTTTGAAAATACTCAGCCCAAAAAGGGTGAGCGAATTGGAGCCGACGGGAGTGGCGGCGTCGCCAGCACGGGGCGCAGAGAGGGACCGTCTCCTCGTTTTCCCAGGGCATGCCGTTGTTGGTTTACCCGTGTCTCAAGAGTGTTCCGGAGGCCGATCGCATGGGCAGATTATACAAGGACCCACTTACAATGCGTCTACAAAGGGAGGAAAGGCAGAGAATGGGCAAAAAAAGTAACGCAAAGACACACAAAATGCACGCCAATCAACTCGTCGGCGTCTCGTCTGCCATGCAAGATGCGCCGGTCGCAAACTCGGCGAGAAACGGAGTGAGAATGCAGCGTCGGGCTACAGTACCCCGAAGAAGTGGGAACCGTCATGCTGACTTGGCGTGTTGCACCGCTTTTGTTTGGCGAGCGGAACAGCACAACAGAGAGCAAACTGCTAATACCGATATTACTAGATTATTAATATCAGGTATGAGTACAGTGGAATCTCGTTAATTTGAACCCAATGGGCACCAGACCTCTGTTTGCATAATGCGAAGTTTGAATTACCGGGAGTTTCCTTCCTATGAACACTAACTACGGGACATGCGTGCTAGTTTGAATTATCTGCGAGTTCGAATTAAGAGAGTTTGAATCAACGAGATTCCACTCAACTGCTTTTAGGCGGCAGTTACTGAACACGCACGCAGAGGGGGGCATTGGGAGAGCAGCTGCTACATATAACTCAGTCTCAAAATGTCTTGCCTGCGGGAAAATTGTACTTAAGCTGAAACCTAAACTATATGTCACTTGTAAATCTGAGTAGACTTTTGCCGTTTTTATAAAAAAAGAAGTTACAGTTGAACCTCAGTTTAACGAAACCCGATTTTAAGAGTTTCCCGATTTAACGAACAAATTCGGATTCCCCGCGCAGCCTATCCCGAAGAATGTCTTTCTTGACTTTACGAAGTTCCCGATTTAACAAAATAATTAGGGGGTCCCGGTGACTTCACTAAATCGAGGTTCAACTGTATAAACGTGACGCTAGCCTATGACAAGATAGCATACTCGTGTTTTTAATTCCTAGCTTCATTTACTTCAACGAACTAATAAAAGCAAACGACAAAAACATTTAAATTGGATTTTCATCGATCACCAAACAAACCTTCGGTGCAATGCCAACGTCCCAATTTTAAGCGGTTAAAAATCATAAGGTTAAAGCGGAGTGAAAACAATTGGCCTTATTCGTAAATTGAATGGTGATCAATGCACTGAGACATGTCATTTACAAATAGGGCCAATAATCTGACAGTCCCATTTCACACTATAAATTCTATGTGCAGTATACCTTTTGCTGGTTTTTGAGACGCAAATTATACTATATAATTTTTTTTTAATATAGATCAAGGAAATATAAACAATCCATGATACACAACACCAAAAGCAGGAATCCAGTATTTAAAGGTTGTATGAAGTGGGACTGCCTTGCCACATTGACACAAAAAAAATATCAGTAGACATTTATTCCAACACAAATTCTTAAAATTAACAGAACTTCTAAAATAAAATGTGATAAAAAGAACAGATACATTAAAATCTAAAAAAAGAGGCAAACCTATTTTTTTAAAAAATGTTAAAATGTGGCAATATTGGAGCATGTTAGTGTAGCCCTGGTCCATGTCTCACCATTGAGACTAGTTTCAACACACAAAAGAAGTACTATGTTTCATAGTGACAAATTTCGTGGACCTCTCGAAACAGACAAAGTAGTCAAGTGAGACATAGACAAGTTAATGCTATCTACACACATAAATGCTTGCAGCTTCAATTTACCGTGTAAAAACTGTAACCAAGAAATGGGAAGCCCATTTGGCTCTCAAAAGTGTTAAAGCCGATTACGACAGCTGCATGCACCTTGTACGCAGATAAGATGCATTCAGACAGTGCAGGCTACCACCCAACGTGCAAAGATGGCAGTGTTAGCAGAGAGCAAGCAGGAAATAGATAATGTGAACTTGTGTGCTTGCTCAAACCAAGTTTTGCTGCAAACTGAAGCGAAAATTCAGCCATGTGTGATTGCGAGGGCGACATGAAAGCGTGATCAAGCTTAAAGGCCAGCCTACGTTACAATATTTAAAATCTTCGCTCTTTGCTCATAGGACCAAAACAGGCGTTAAACCAGGTGCCAACAACTGATAACAGAGCAACTGTTTTATTCAAAGGAGTTCACAGCAATTGCTTAGATGCAAAGGCTTGTAATGATGCAGGTTTGCTGTTAGAGCAATGAGCTGTGCAAAACAGAACAGTGAGGTTAATGAATGCATTGCAATAAAAGAGTTTTCAGATATAATACCAAAGTATTTTTTTCTGCGGGTATAAAGCACACAAGGATTTTCATCAAAACCTTGTGAAAAATTTGTAAACTCACTCAGCATTGAACTACAAAGGAAGATATAGCATAGCCTCGGTGGAAACCTACAAGTGCTACTTTTGCTTACAGAAGAGAGGATCACATAAAATTCTGTAAATGCCAGTAAAGAAAGCGGCAGCAAAATGTAAATGATTACAATCACCCAAAAATAACACATCGCCAAGAAAACAACTGATTGTCCGAGCGGTTTTCAAATTAAGGTTTTTAAAGCAGGGACCAAGAAAAACTGGCAGATGATTTAACATCCTTAAAACATAAGAGAAGACTCTACTCTTAGAAAATTTTTGTCTTAACTCTGATCTGATTTAGATAAAATTCTCACTAATTTGGGGGGCACACACAAATCTAAGTCCATTTTTCTCCCCGTTTAATGCAGTTTCAAGAAAATGCAGTTTTTATGTCAAATAATTCTGTTCGACCTCTTCTAGGTACTTTGTCAAAAGCCGTGATAATGAGTATGCCTGCATATTCTACAAACAGTAGAGGGTGCCAAACAACCAATCTTGTCATTTTGGGGATCAACCAAAAAAAGTCACCAGATCTTAAATTTCTTTTGTCAAAACAGTTGGGTATGCGACTCCGAACCATATGCACTTTCCCGGAGTATAAAAGAAAAACAAATTGTGGATTGTAAAAAAAAACACAACTTCATTATTGTTTTTAAAGATTAGGGTTGGTCCAAAAGTTTCCTGGGGCACTAGTCAAACTCGGCGTCTATAAATTTAAACAAAAAATATAGTGACCAAGCACATATATTCTCACAAGACTGTAGCCTAAAAGAGACCGTGTGACAAGCAGGAATGTAGGTGCTGTTCACAGCGCGACACTGTTAGCACGAATAAACAATAGTTAGATTTCTTTCTTTTTTGTATTTGAATAGCTGTAAGTCTTTACTCGGGGCAGTAACCTAAGCGGTAAAGTTCAGTGCCCTTCAATACTCTGTCCTAGTAAAATGCAGAAAAGCCGTCACGTCGAGTTTGTGCTAATGTTGCCGCGCAGTGTACCTCGTGCAAGATCTCTGACTAGAGTCACTAAACGAGCTGTGCTTCAAAGTAGCAACACTTCGGTCATCGGATGGATGGATGGAGGGATGGATGCTAATCAAAGCCGTATATGTAAAGTTTGGTCAATGGGAGGCGCGGGCAGAGCCAGGGCGTGCGGCAGACTCGGAAAGAGGGCTTGGCATGCTCTCTTGACCAACCAGAAGCCGAAAAGAATCTCCTAGCGGTGGTAGCGAGAAACAGTTCTGATCAAAGGTCTATGTTCGTATATGGTTTTAATAAGCGCGTAAGAGTGAAGTGGAGTAACTCTTTGTGGTTGAAAATAGGGTGCACGTGTTGTTTTGATCATGATCATGCAGAAAGATGTAAGAAACGAATGCGCCGCTCAACTCTGTTTTGCTCGGGCAGAGTGTGACCGCTCGGACGGCAGATTCTTGGCCCTCGGCGCTTGGCGTACGGATATGTCAGTCGTTCCACTAGTCGCCCTCTTCCACCATCGTTTTGGATGAGCGTGATTGAAACATCACGTGTACCATATTTTCAGTCACCGAGAGTTACACCAATGCAGTTATCAGGTTTGTTTCTCGCGACCACCGCCAGGGTATTATTTCCGGCTTCTGGTTGGTCACATTCGAATTTCTGAAGACGCCCTGGAACACGCCCAGCCCGCTTTCGGCCAATGGCGCCTCCTCATTTGTCTCCTATACTTCCCAACGAATGGCCAAATTCTCTACATATGGTATACGGCTCTGATGCCTGACGCCATAGAAGGTTTTTTCACTGCAAAAATAAACGCATGCGTCGCCGAACGCTCGTTCTCCGCCCAAAGGCGGCACTAGCAACCCAATCCAGATGCCAAAGTTTCAGAACTACCAGCCGTTATCTTCATTCAAAAGTTGGAAGATATTTTCGGAAAATTTTCAATGGAAAAATGAAAACCGACGGATCTCTCAAACAAGCAAAGCTGAATGGCACAAGCAGCCGAAAACGGGCAAAAACGAACCCCATTTTCCCACTAAAATTTTCATAAAATGGCTCGTAACTTTTGAACGAGATGACAGACGCTCCTGAAACTTTAACCTCTGGTTTGGACCGCTGGTGGCTACATTTCAATGGAGAATTAGCACTCGGCAATGTGTAGCTTCTTTGCGCGGCGAAAAAAAAAACACTATTTTGTTTTAGGACACACTGTATATGAAGTTTGAGAAGACACATCTTCTAAGCGCAATGATCCACTCTGCACAAAGCCCGAAACTGGAAGCAGCAACAGAAAAATTGGGTAAGAGTGTGGCAATACTCTAGGCAGAGCTCGTTTCATTGGCTCCGTCTTCGACCTGCGGCAATGGCATGCAAGCTCTGGCTCGGTCCAACGCCTCCGCCCGGCGGGGGGCGCTCACCTGTTAGCTGCGGTGAAATCTTGGCTACTGCAGCTTGACCACCGTTTCATGGCGGCCAAGTTGGACGTAGAAGCCGAGATGTGGCGGTTGGGCGACGGCGTCTGTCGCGGGGACGGCGAACTGCGGTAGGACGAAGGCGCCGGAGACGGCACGGGAGACGCAGACGTGGAGCTCTGGCCACCCTCGCTGCGGAGCAACGCAAGTAACAATGGAGATCAGTTTCGCTCGTACAAACGTGGAAAACACTTATATTAGAAGCGACGGGTTTAAGGAAACACCAGATTAAAATGCCTACCAAGCTTCAACGAGACGTAGACGAAACTCGGAGGAAACTCCGATCAAACTCCGATAGGGCTTCTGCGAAATGTTGTTAAGAGTATGAAGTTTGTCGTTACAATTTATGCCACGGCCCATGAGTGGTATCGGTGTTGGTGGTACGAGACTAAGAAAGAAAAAGTGTCCGGTAAATCTTTCAGTGCCTGCGTACGAGCGCCCACCGAGGCTATTACGAGCAAATGTACCAGCGATACGGCCATTCACGCTAACGAAAGGTTTACGAGCATTTTGAGCGATAAGATTCTGTCGAGGTTAGCTTTTGCAGCTTTGCAGGATGAGGAGTTGCTTAAAGGGCCCCTAAAAAAAAGAGAAATGTTTTATTTTTAACAGCCTGGTTGAGACACGCGTGTCAAAAAATTAATTTTACGCGAAAAAAAATTTTTTAGAGCAATATTGAAGGCGTGAGACGCGATTTAGTTGGCAGCCACCTCCTTTACACTTGTTTTCTCTTTCGGCACTTCGGACGCGTGGAGGAGAGGTGGATCGGCCTGGCCTTCATGATTGAGATGGTCATTCCGGAATGACCAGTGATGTCATGAACATTGAGCGCAGAATTTCAAATAAATCTCTCGCCGTCAATATTACCCTAAATTTTTTTTTTTTTTTTTTTTGCACGTAAAATTTAATTTTTGACACGCGCGTCCCAACTAAATTGTTTAAAAAAAAAAACATTTTTTTTTTTCTTTTTAAGGGTTCTTTAAAGGGGAGCTCCGGCGAAATTTTGATACTAGTCGCCGATTTGTCTCAACATTGGTTCGACACATTAGTAAACACATCTTAACTGTAGTAAACCAAAATACAAATCACAATACTAATTTTTTTTTTTTTGCAAAGTTTTTAAATTTTAATGTTCGGTCCGAGAAAGTCTAGCAGCAACACTGAAATTGCAATGTCAAATGTCGCGATATGGTGGGAGTACAGCTGGTTCCCGGCAAGTCACAAAAAGTTTGATTGTGTGAAAGGAAAGCTGGGAAAACTCGGGCCAGCAAAACAAAAATAACAGTGCGGAACATACTAAGTTTTTTTTTACACAGTCCTGTCGACTCGCAAGAGCATTGAAAAATTTCAACGATATTTTGTGGCATCACCATCGTCTGCCGTTTTCTCGATGGCCATTTTGAATACAGCGATAATAAACGGCACGCTGGGGAGAGTAAACCAAAGTAGTTATCTAAAAAAAAAAGTCCACCGGAGCTCCCCTTCGGAGTTCAAAGAGCGCCCAAGGGAAAGATGATATTGGGTGCTTATTTTGCGGTTTCGTACACCACCGGAGAGGATGAGCCACTTCCCCTACGAGAATTGCCAAACCCCTCGGCGCCAACCGACCTGTGGAGGGAGGTCGTGGAGGCAGTGGGGAAGTAGCTGAGCCTGCGAGAGGGCGCCGAATGTGGCGACGGGGGCTGGTGGTGGTGGCCGTTGTGGGGCGGCACCCCGTCCACGTGCGAGGACGACGAGCTGTTGCTCGTCTGCCGGTGCAGCGAGTGGCGCTGCTGTGGCTGCGGGTGCTGAGGCAGCGATGGCAGGCCCGCCTTGGTCGGTGTCGTGCCGTGGCTGTTGGAGTTGGTGATCACTGGGGCTGCAAGGAACGAGAGAGCGGAACGCTGAGCCGGCTGTTGAGGAGAAACTTCTTTTTTTTTTTTTATTTATCTGTTAATGGCATTGGCCCTCGCTCGAAAGCCGTTATGGAATGGGATAAGATACGTTATTGCATCGAAGTTATCGATTTAGACAAAAGTATACTTAGACAAATGCAGCAAGGTTACTGCTTGTACCATACAGTAAAAAAAATATTTACAGAAATTCACTCGTAAGAAACAAATGAATACAATGAAAGAAAATCGTAACGTGATTCCAGCTCAATTTGAAGCATACAAAGACCTAACATTTACAAAGTGAGCACCGGCGATATACACTTCAACTTTATTGACTCACATTTTTTGGGGGAAAACAGCTGTTCCAATTAAGATTCAAAATAACCAAATTAAAGTGGGCATCAAGGTTTTGCCACAACTATGAACGACGTAAAAAGAAGGTGTCAATTTAACTTTTTGGCTAATAAGCTAGTAATGAATACTATATAAAAGAGCGATCATGCTGGACATTGGAGAGAGAAGTAAACTCCGTTTCCCTCACCGCAAAAATCAACTCCATTTTCGACCACCCAGTCGCCGCCCCAATGTGCCGCAAGTGCGTGGCACCACATGCCAGAGTTCTGCACTTACCGTTATTGAATTAAAAAATTACGAGCATTTTCTTAAAATTTTATTGACGAGGAAAAGGAGGCTAACAAAGTTTGCCAACACAGAGATGAATAGCATCTGCTACCGGAAACAAGCCTCATTCCCCAACTGAACGTCTTCAAAAATTGCTTGTAAATTTTTAATTGGACAACGGTAAGTTGTAAAATTTTAGCATTTGGTCCCAACCACTAGCGCTACACTTGGGCAAAGAGTGAGCATTCGGTGAAGCATAGTAAACTTTTGTGATAAAGAAAACATGGTTCTCTTTTCTCCCAAGCACCCAGTACTACAATTGGGTGGTAACAATTAGCTGTTAAATACTATCCAAACTTAGCTGGAAGTTCCAGTAAGGAGTTAACCTGTGTCCCCCCACCCTATTACTCGGCAAAAAGTCTCACAGAAAGTTCATGGTGACACCCGTAAGTTTTCCTAACAGACAACTTTTTGTTACGTGAGCACTTGCCTTCTACAACAGTGTTTCCACCTGTCTCAGCATTGTTCATTCCTAAAGTGATAATTTCACATATGTTTCAGCCACATGTGACTGCTCAGATGCTAAAAGTAAATCATTAAAAAAGTGAAGAAAAAGTTGCAAAGAATGCGAACATTCTGTTAAACAGTGTGTACCACTGCTCAATCAGCCTATACACACTAATGTTTCACCTTGAGGCTTGGGCACTCATAGGCACCTCAAAGAACACAAATCTCGAAAAATGGGAGACAACTTACCGTCTATATCCACCACGGCAGCATGTGGGCAATTGAGTAGTGAGCGTCAGAAAAGGCAGTAACAATGCAACCAGAGCCAGAAGCAACTAGCAGGTAGCATAAATAGCACAGGGAACTACATAGTGTCATACATGACTATTACCTAGACTCCCTGAATTTCAACACATATAACCGAACTGTGCCGTTTTTTCAAAGCTTAATTATCTACAAGTACGTTCCTCTAAATCTCCCCATCCTCAACACCAAAGTCCACGAAAGTGCTTAAAAATCAGTGCCACGACGACGAGACAATAGATGACACAAAACATGAAAGGCACCAAACAGTGTTCTATTTGTCGTCATTGTGATTTTTAACAACTTGCAAAGCTAGTAAAAAGATGACATAAAGTGCTTCTGTCTCTAGTTATCTTTATCTGATTGCATACTAATTTTCTTCCTTTTCACAAAACACACCCAGAAAACTATCTTCCAATAATAAAAAACAAAAACCCCATAAAATCTAACACGAAAATTTAAACATTCACTTGGCCTCAGGATGTTGTTTGTGCCTCCTGTTAAGAATTCTTGGCTATCCGATGTGTCCAGAGACTCCTCACCCAGTGGTACTGTTGGAAACATTGAGGAAGGTAGAAGGCAACAAACAATACCTAAGGATCATGTGAATGTTTTCTTTATTTTTGTACAAACTACCGAGTTCAAATTAAGTTTCCAAGCCGCTGACACAGGGTATCACTTGTCATTGGATATGAAAAAGCACTCATCACTTCCAATTAAGAACTTTGTATTTTCTTCATAAGCTAAAGTGGATCTCTGCATTGAGATAAAGTTGCCTTTCCCCGTGCTTGCTGGTGCCCAATGTTTCTTGGCACAAGAGAGCCCAATCTCAGTTCAAACTTGAAGCAGATGACAAAATACCCAGAAGAGGAGGAGGGGGGGGGGGGGGGGGGGGGGAGAGCAAAATAGTGATAGTGCTGCCATCTGCCAGACAACACTCAAAACAAGCTCTGAAACTGAAACACGAGCCAGACTCATGTTCAAGCTTTCTGGTTCGTAATGGACAGCATGAGTGACACTCGTGGCTAGTACAGGGGTGGAACTCATGAAATGTACCTGGGAGCAGCCACGGGAGCAGCTGAAACAGCTGTTTTGGAGCAGGTTGGGAGCAGCTAAAACTACGTTCTGGAGCAGGCTAGGAGCAGCTCAGATCAGTTTTCATTGCACTTCAGCTTGCGTCTTAGACAAGCATGGGAGCAATTTCAATCGTACTTAGCAGAACAGATGAACATGAATGGTTAGGGACCTAGGTAGATGGAATAACAGTGTAACAGATGCGAAAACTTGAAACTTTGTGAGCCTTAATGAGAATCAAAAAGCCAGTACCCTGTTTCTCAAGATAGCGTCCTTGATATTTTCCGAGCGGCTTTCAGCTGCTCAAAATGCACACCAGCACTGCTTATCGCACAACCCACACGTGTTTGACATAGTAATTATATGTGCGAACCCCGTGACGTGCGCAAGCAATGGACGTGCAGTTGCACGGAGGAACAGGGCAACAAATTTTGCGTTTATCCTATTGTGCAACTCGATTACGAAGCAGCAGACTACGATTAACGAAGTTATCGTATTTGAAACGATAAGCAGGAGCAAGGTTAAAGTACACCGAGCAGATCTATCACTCGCAAAAGAGCTGCTGGCCGGAAAGGTTTCGGATCGGACCGCGTTTCAGTTCAATCAAATCACGATTTATCTTGCGAGAATGCGGTTCCAACTTCTAACGACGAAGTACTAAAAGGAATATCTTGCTCATTTGTTTTCAACTGGCTGACGTCCGGATCCCGGGCCGCAGAGCCTCAGGCAATCTGACGCTTAACGACTCGACCTCACCTCAGCCGACTTGCTTAACCGCTTATGGTTGAAGAATAACAATCCAGTCGCAGGTGGCGTGGCGCTTAGAATCCGAGTTTTTTCGCGCGCTTCCGACTCGGGATACACAGGGAGAATAAACAGAACAAAGGATTGCAAGGCCGACCAGGCTGAACGCGCTCATTGTTGCCAATCGAGTCAATAAAACCGAAACCAAGACAAAATAAAAAGTTTCTTGGCGCACGTTTTGCGATCTGGCGCATAATGGCGCGAGGTATTGGCTGTGGCGCAGTTTCTGCAACATGGCGCAGGATGGCGCAGACATATGCGTCTGGCGCAAAATGGCGCAAATGGCGCAGCCGTTCCACCCCTGCTAGTAGTATAGAGTCTGACAGCAGGATTGTGCAAATATTCCAATTTTCGGATAGTACTTCCGAATATTACGTTATTCGCTATTCGCTTCGAGATTTATAGCCATATTCATATTTTTCTAAGTATTGGTCGCGGCTAGTTAGCCCCGTTAAGCGTGCTTCCTACCAAGCACCAGTGCACTGCGGAGAAGCAACACCCGCCGAGCTCGCTTCCGCGGATGTAGCTTCTCCGCAGTGCACCGGTGCTCGCTAAGCAGCGCACTTTACTGGGCTAGCCCACTGCAATCCCTTAGAAAAGTAGAAATATTGCAGTCTCATGCTTAGGAGAAAAACAAAGTCAAAGAGTGATGGCACACGTGCGCCTGGTATATTTAAAGGGACAGTAACACCACCCCAATTTTTTTTTTTTTTTTTACTTTTTGCCAGGCATTTTAGTATGGTTTCAGAAGACTACCCAATGAATATTTTGCTACAGAAAAAAAAAACCTGCTCGAAACCGAACCTGCGCACGGAGATCGGAGAAATATAGGGGAGAGAGTGCAGGAAGTCACGTAGCTACACCCAACCATGCGCTTTTTTTTATCCCCCCCCCCCCCCTTTTTCCGTTTTTTTTTCTTTTTTTTCTTTTTTTTTTTTTCCCGCGTGCAGCAGATGACATGCGTTGCGGGAACCGTTAGCCGTGCAATTGCTTTGCAGTTATGTTTGTTCCGCTTTTTTACATTAAAGAGCCGGAAATGAGTAGCGAATGCCAGTGATCGGCTCCGAAAAGAATGCCCCCAAGATGTTGCGTGAAGAGCTGCCTCATAGCTTGTGCATTCGAAAATAGCATTGTGCTGCAGAGTTTGCACGCGTTTCCGAAAGATCAACGGGATCACCCATGGCTGGCCACAATTACTGCAGAACCGTTACGGGCACCTCGGAAAGCGGACGCTACCCGATTCACATGCCCCTTGCAGTTTGTGGAAAGTGATTACATTGAGTTCGCAGGTGTCAAAAAGGGAGTCCCATACCATTTAGTCCAGCGACGTTTCGTCCACAACCTTCGTTAGTTTTTTTGTTGTTTTTTTTCAGCGATAATTGTAAAAAAATATGTAAATATCGCAAAATGGTAGAAAAAGAAAGTACGTTTACACTGTGGTTTGAACCTAAGTTCGCTGCGTGTGAAGCGGACACCTTTCCACTTAGCTACTGGGGGAACTTTTTCGTTCGTTGTGTCTGATTCCAAGAAGTTTCAGCGAGTCAAATGATTGCTTCGAAAGCTCGCTCCAGCGCCAGCGCAGTAGCACGAAACAAATGCGCGGAAACTTTGTTTTCTAAACTGCTCGTTCGACCTGCAAGCCTAGCCTGCCAGTTACGTCAAGGCAATAAAAAGCCTGGGTATACTTGAATTATCGTTTTGGCATCGTTTTGCAGATTTCACAGAAACTATTCCGATCTTCGCCAAATTTAATAGCATGCCGTAAAGGGGTCTAGGATTCGTATAATCTAGTTACTTGGAGTAGCTAAAAATATCACCGTGGTACCCCTGTAAGCATGATGCAGTAGTGAAAGTCTCGAAGAAACTATTTGATATTCGATTAAAAAATATTCGGTCAAAACCACTAATCGCTTCAAACACGAAATTCACTATTTGCGTATGAGAACTAACTAACGGCAATCGAAGCTCGTACACCGACCGAATTCAAGAAGGCAACGCAGGCTAGACTCACCCCTGCCCTCGAGCTGGTTCATCCTCCGCGCGAGATCCGCGATGGTGCTCCGGAGGCAGGTGATCTCGTCCGTCTGCTCCAGGATCTTCTTCTCCAGGTCCGAGACCCGCTCTTGTAGGGACATCTCGTCCCCGTGGTTTAACATGTCCTCTGCAAGACGCAGACACTTGATCAGAGAAATGATCGGATACAAAAACAAACACAAAATTCAAAACAGAAAAAAAAAAAAAAGTTTTTAGCTGCGTGTTGTAACAGTTATCTCGTATCTCTCAAAGAAGGAACAAGTTATTTACGTCACGACGACACTTTTCAGGACAATGCTTGTCTTGGCAGTAACAATGCAACCAGAGTCACAATACTCATGCGAGTGATTGGACGACGGTAGGTTGTGAAAGGTACCATCATCCAATCAATTAACGATATGATATGTAGAAGGGTATTTTTAAGTTTAATGCTGACTGCTAATATTTAAGCTTGCGTGTTTAAATTGTTTTATTTTCATCATTTTTATTTGGTGCATTTACTTCCTTTGGGCTTCTCATCATTAGTAGGATCTCTTCAGTTTTATTTCTTCACCTTTTTTATTTTGTTAATGTTGCATATTTGAAGACCCTTATTCGACTGCCCGCTCTCCGGCACCACTTGTGCCGAGTACAACTCAAAGTGCCGTGCGCGCGAGGTTTTGCATGGCCACTGGCCCCGCGCTTGCAGCGCCCTCTGGGCAGCACAGTTACTGTATGTATTACTTTGTTACCATGATTTTGTTGTCACCTTCCTAAATTTATATTTGCGTCACTCATATTCGTCTTTACCACGTGTGAAATTACGAAATGTCATTAAACTTCTAAACGCAAAAGAAACAAAAAATGTGTGTACTCATATTTTTGGCTTTGCACGTTAGCAAACGTGATAAAACCGAGGCATTTTTGGCGTGCATGATGTGCACAAATAAAACAAAACTCTGGGCACAATTACCAGCTTTCAAGATAGAAAGGAATATATAACATAAAAAAACGACTTCTCAAGCTCCCATGCAACTTGTAAAAAAAAAAAAAAAAAATACTATGCAGGAGCCCCAGCCGATACGTAATACACGAAAGTGCTTACTTCTTGTCATTTATTTAATGGCCGAAATAGGCTGAGAACGAAGAAGAAATTAGTCCAGAACAGCTGGGAAGCATCTTGCTGGATGCAAAATGACTTCCCACAAATAGCAGCCACTAATTGTGCCCGCAGGGTAAAACACAGAGCTCTCAGAAACGTGCTTCCTCCACAACCACTTGTTATTTCTGGCAAAAAATGCTCATATGTTGGGTCAAATCTATCAAACATAAAAAAAAAATCAAAAATCCGAGCAGATTGTTGTGAACAAATCTGCGGAAACCAGGTGTTCTCACAAAGGGTAAACTATAGGAACCGGTACATATAGCTCAGATTGCCCCCCGCTATTCATTTGTAGTAAGGAAAAACAAAGAAATACAATAGTAGAGAAATGCACAGGACAATATTTTCGTTTACCACCATGTGCTAAACGTTCCAAGTAGATTGCATCATTCACAGATTTACCAAGAAGCCTATCGTTTCAGAGGTTGTAGTGATGGGAAAGTACTGTGGCTAAGTATAGTACACTGTAAAACCTTTTATTTTCGCAGCGCTGATCTTTGGCAACCACCAAATTTCGCGATTTCTAAACTCTGGAATTTGCCTCTACAGACAAAACAACTATACGCGTTCGCGAATACTACAATTCGCGAAATTCGCAAAAATTAGGATTTCGCGAACACTAAGGTTTTCATTGTGCAGCCAAGACGTGCACAGACGCACGCGGCTAATGGAACCAGGGGCGGATGTTGGAATTTCCAGGGGGGGGGGGGGGGGGGGGGGACGTGTGGACAGATCAGGCTGTAAACAACGGCCAACACTGCCTGCATAAAACGCACGTGCGTCGTGCGGTCATGACTAGCCTTAGCGCATGCTCCCGTTAACCGTGATTCTCACGTGACTTCCCGCTCCGCGCGTCGCTCCATTCAAATGGTCCAACCGGAAGGTCACGTGATGCGCACCTTTCCAGCGGCAGCCTCGAACGAAGTAGGGTGCCTAGATGTCTGTCTGTCTCAGGGTGAAGACATCCATTGTTGTCCGGAATGTGCCAGCGCGTGACGCTCTCGCGCACTCGGTGCGTGACTTGGGCGGTAAGATGGCGTCTATGCATCAGCCAGAGCTACGCGCTCGAGCTGAGTGACACCGGATTGCGCGCACTTCAAACTGCATAAAAAAACGATTGGGCGGAAAAATGGCTGAGATGTCACCACTCAAGCAAAAGCGCGCGTGTGTATGAAGGCACTCTAGAACGAAGCGATTTACAGCGCCCCTGGTTTTGAGAGAGTACGTCAGTGTTGCCCAACTGCGCTGGGCTGTGGGCTTTCTCTTCAGTGGACTGTGGCAGCTTGCGTAGGCGCAACCGGAAGTTGGTAATCATGTCGTATTACACCTGAGACTGCGGTGGAAGAAATCGGAAGAACTTTCAGTAGAAGGAACAGACACAGAGAACGTCTCAACGTCTCAACGTCTCTGTGTCTGTTCCTTCTACTGAAAGTTCTTCCGATTTCTTCCACCGCAGTCTCAGGTGTAATACGACATGATTAGCTACCACCAGCTCGCCTGCACACTCACCGTCTTTTCACGGAAGTTGGTGGCGGCTAAATTTCGTTTTATTTTTTATTTCGTGTTCTATGGCGAATACAATTTCTCGAGGTTTTCTTTTAAGCGTTCTACTATATTTGCGACTAAAAACAAACAAATGAAAACTATTTTTGGTGAGTCTGTGCGCGACAGAACAAATGGAACGCTTGTCTCATTTTATATTGATATTTTTAAGGTACCATTCACACAGCCGTGTCAATCTGCAAAGGTTTGAACCGTCGAAAATATTTGAACACACAGAAAAGCCGAACTGCATGAATATTACCCGCTCACAACATGAAATTCAACGAGTCTCATCTATCGAACAACATATATATGTTGTCCGTACCCCACGGTGCCGTGTTATCCGAACAGGGTTTGAGAAAGGACTCAAATAACACAGCTTATCCAATACCCAGTGCCGACGACAGTCATTTCACAACGATCGAATTGAATCCGGCTTGTTTTGGGGCACGTTTGGAAGAGAGCTCCCTTTTTGCGCAGTACAACACCAAAAGCAAATGAACGAACGTATCTATTCCAGCCCCGTACCCCGGACCCACAAGCTACTTCTCGCGAAGACCGGGAACATAGCCGGGAAATCTTTTCAGAGATTCTCTCAAAGGAAATAATCCTCGAAAAAGGCCGAACGGCACGCGTCGCCGGCTGCTTGACGTTCGCTCTCTTCGTTCGTTTCCTGCAAAGCCCAAGCCAGGCTATACACGTTTGCAAGTCCGGTCTCAGGGCGCCGCCATCTTCCTCAGTGGGGTGCGCTCTCGGGAGCGGCCATAATCCGATTACGACGCCTTAGCAAGGCTTCGTAATCGGATTATGACTGGTCCAAGCGCACCCCAGACAGGCAAGATGGCAGCGCCCTGAAGCCGGACTTGCAAACGTGTATAGGAGTACCGGCGGTATTCCCTGGCTCTCACAGTAGAAGATAACACAGAAAGGGGGAAGCATCCTGAACAGGCGAATAAAGTAAGAACTTTCAAGAAAAGCCGGCGAGTTCCGAATGTACAATGCAGCTGGGGAGCCGCGCTGACCGGGTTTCCACAGCTCAGGAGGGTGGCAGAACTTTCTGGCTGATAGGGGTCGCTCGAGTTGCAAAATGGCGGCGGCCAGAGAGTTCTTTTTGCAAAGGCTTCGACTGGCGTGTTTAGGTCCCGAAGCGGCACCAAATGACGTCACAAAAGCCGGCCTTTCATGTCGCAATCCCGACGGTTAGTGCTAGAAGCCCCTGCAAGAAGTACGAGCGAACGAGGGTGCCGCGCCGTCGTCGCGGAGTCTCAACTGCTGGCTGCTGGAGCTTCCGTAGTCTGTCACACAGGAGAGCGACCTGCTGCAGCAGAACAGGCGTCCGCCACATCAACCAACGCTGTTGTGACACCGCCGGGATCGCGGCCTTCGACACCGTGACACTTCTATGACGTCATCATCGGGCGGAAATCGAGGGAGCACTTTTTAGGGCGCGGTAAACATACCAACTTGGAGACGCGTTCCAGAAACCATAACCGAACGGACGGTCCCCCAAGCAGTCGCCCATTTCGGGGGGTGCCCTCGCCCTCGCAGAGAGATCGTTTGTCCAGGGGCCGGACAAAGCAGACACCTGGAGAAGCGACACCTCCCTCCCCGCAACAAGTAACAGCCGTAGCGCCCTCTATGAAGATGTCTCTCTTTGAAACCGAGACGACGACCCGACTGGCGAGGTGCGAACTGCGGGGCCGTGCGCGCGCATAGACCCCCCCAAACAATGCGACGATACAATATAAAAACTCGGCCATCATTACGGCACCGCGTGATGGAGGCAGCGGGCCCCAGTTGCGCAAAGTGCACGTCCATAAAAACGGTAGAATAAAAAAACGTAGAACTAGCGGCGGTTAAAAAAAAGCACGAAAAAGCACATCCAGTTTTATAGCTTCATGACTCGGCTAACGGCTCACGTAAGGCGAGAGAATGCCAGGATAGAGCGGACATCGGGGCCGCGCACCCGCGGGCACTTCTGCTAAGTATACTCTATATGAAGTCATTAGCGGCAGGGGGGAACGAACCAACAGGGCGCATCTTTCTTCTTCGACAAGAATATACAAACTGACTGAAAACGGCAAATATTGTATATGAACGAAACGTAGAATACTGGCATTAAGATAAGCGTACGCAGCATTGCGCCTACTCTAATGCTAGCTCTAATCCACAAGAATAACGACCCATCATATTTTTTTTTATGTGACATACGTTTTTCCTTCGGGAGCCTTCTAAGGCGCAAAAACCGAGTCGACCCAGAAAACAATATATCGTGTCATCACCGAAAAAGGACTTCCTCGCAGGTGGCACCTCATTCCCATTGGCTGGTGCGAGCGATCACGTGACCACAGCGCCAAGTAATGGCGTTCGCGACGTCGAAGGACGCCGTACGAGTCTCGAAACGACCGCGCAGAGGTTTGACGACCGCAAAAACGTATTCTGCACATCACGACCTTCTCCGCCAAGACCAAAGTGGTAACGCAAATTTTTTAATAATATACGGGAAGTATGATTAGTGTACCCTCCAATAAAAAAAAATTAAAAAAAAGAATGGTGGAAACGTGCGGGACAGCCCTTGAAACTCGACAGACAGAGGACGTCAACGTTCACGCCTAATGAAAACCCGCAGCCCGCATGCCGACAACGTGTGGTACGTGTCACGCATATGAGAAGAGAGACGGCGTCGTGCGCGTATTGTTAACCTCCGTCGAAACAAAGTCGTCGTCTTCGCTCTTCCGATTACCCGCGGTGGTGCCAAGGTCAGACCAACGCGGGGAGAGCTCCAGAAGCCCCCGTTAGCCGTACCCTCACCTACATACGAAACCTCCCAGCGGCCGCCCATCGATCTGTTCAGGGTCGTGTCGCTCGGTCAGGAAGCGGACAGTTCGTGCATGTAAAAGTACGGCCTCTGGATGCCTTCATCTTGTTACTGGCGCGTGTAGATCGTCTGATAGTCCGGCCTCGCCGAGACTTGTCCACGGTTGCCAGACTGGCGCCCAAACAAAGCGTTTTCTATCCACGGTAACCAGACTTTTTTTTTTTTTTTTTTGGTAATTTTAAGCGTGACTGATTTGTACGGGGACAGTGCGATGGAAGCTACTCGTTCATCGGATCAACCAACAGCCTCCTCTTCATCGCCGTACCCCGTTATCCTGGGTATGGGCAGAAGGAGCACGATCACGTGGTGAAAGGTGGTCGTGTGATTGGTCCAACGAACACGTAGCTTCCACCGCACTGTCAGCTTAGGGGTGAACTGAGTTTACAGCAAAAGAACCGTGCTACTAGACTTGCGTAACAACAAACGTATTCGATTAAATTTTAGCACGGCGCGTAGACGCCCCATGAATAGTAATCGAACGGCAGTGAAATGATTGGCTCAAAAGGACGAAAATATACGGGTGGCCCTGACCCTTCGTGTTATAACGACCTACAATTCGCTTACAGCACGACCTAGCTAATTCATTGCGTTAGCCCACCTGAAACGCCGCGCCAACAGTGCTTTTGATCAAAGTCGGTTAATTTCGTTATTGATACCGCGGAATTTTTTTTATTGTTTTACGAGATCTAGAAGAAAAAAAAAAAAAACACAGATTAGCAGTAATTAAGTATCGAGCAAAGCTGCTCAGTTATCTCCTGTATCGTTTTGTCAAACCTTGTAACTCCCACGCCTTTTATCCTCTTCTTCCTCTCATCTTTGAAACTCTTATATATCCCCAAAATCGAAATGATAAAAAAGAAAGAAACAAGCAGAGTCACTAAACTTACAGCAATGCATCGCATAGTTAATACATAGTTATACATCAAATGTACTAGAAGAACACGCAACAAACACAGCGCTGTACTTGTTCAATTCCCTACACTCGTGTTTTTCTTTGTGTTTTCCGCACCTAAACGCTAATTGCGCGTGCTCCACCACTAAACATTCGCTAAAAGATTTACGAGTCCCTTTCGAGCGAGTCAAAGGCAACTCGCACACACGAAACCGAGCGCCACAGACACACAACTAGCCATCGAGTGGTTGACCGAAAACCTATATAGCGCATATATACGCCCCGTCCACCAGCAGTACCACCACTGTTTACGCTCCAGCCCAAAGGCGACCGCTCAATCACCCGATTCACAAAGAGCCAGCCCACCCGAATAGAAGTTACCAAAAAGGGCTACGCTCGATCGGAGCTCCCGATCGAGGCTGATAACAATGCCCCATTCAAAGACCGCGCTGCTCGACTGTACACACTCACTGCTTCTATCTAATCTCGAGCAGCGCCACGCCATACGCATACCGGCCAACGTGTTTCGGATCACTTGACCATGAACGCTTCAAGGAGACCGCGCTTACAGCGGTCAAACGATCGATACGCAATTTCGCTTCTTTTAACTAAGAAAAAAAAACATAGCAAAACCTTATCTATTTGTTTATTTTAAGTAGGCCTCGCTCTAGAAAAGAAACGTGCCGCGTTTTGTGGGGTAATAAAAGATACAACCAAACACAAATGGACAAAAAAAAAAAAAAGAGATAAAAGAAACGAGCGAACTATATGAAGTCACACCTGGTGTGCCACACTGGATGCTATCTCTCTCTCTCTCTCTCTCTCTCTGATGCTTCGTTAACTCTTTTAGTGGCCCGTTTTTGGCGCGCGCACCCTGCGTTTAACTACAACTAGAACGCGGAGAACACTGGCGAAAAGAAGCCATTAGTCCGCACACAAAACCAAGAAAAACAAAAAAAACATCGTGCTCCAATTATACGCGCCAGACTTGCCCATGGTTGGTTTTAACCGCGTTAGGATTGTTATCTCGTTGCGCTGTTGACAAACGAAGTCGCATTCCTTTATCAATTGTACCTACATCGCCCCGTATCAGGCAGTGTATAGGTACGCGTGCGCAGTGTAGGTTCGTCTATACTAGAAGATAAGATCGACCAATTACATTTCAATCTGATGATAGGCACCCAAGTTCTGGCTAAGGTAATGGTAGAACTGCGCACTGCACTAAATAAAAAAAATAAAAAATGCGAGGCTTAATTTTTGTTTTTACGTTTACGTTTTTTTTTATTATTATTATTATTATTTGCGACTGGTATTTTTAACGTTCTGATCGGTTATTGGCGCAACGTGATTGTCTAGGCAGGTATAAAAGGAAGACGCTCCGGACTTAAGACCGAGGAACGCAATGAAGACTAGAGCTCAAAGAAGCTAACGATGAGAAACGAACGTATTGGCGAAAATCGTCCACCTGATAACTTGGAAACACCAAAAAAGTAAATTAAATAAACGTGCGGAAGACGAACTGCCTGAAACTCGAGCCAGGATTTTGTTTCGGGGGGGCCTGCCCATGACAAAATGCTGTATGAGGGGGAGGAGGGAGAGGATGTCCCAGCCCCCCCCCCCCCCCCCCCCCCCCGCACCCCCCGGCTACGTGCCTGGGTAGAGTAAAAAGTAGAGATAACGAACGGTATGCATGAATCGACATTACTGTATAGTCGAATCATACGACGAGTGACCGTAATGGTCCACTCCGATCTCATACAGTTTAAACTCCAAATAAAAGTTCTAAAAGAAGGAACCCTAGCGTCATGGCGATTTTGGGAGAGAAAAAAAAAAAGATTAATCCAAGGACTGAACTTGGAACGTGGTGTTTCACAGAGCCACATTCCAGGTGGCGGCTTGAAGTCGACGAAAAGAACTTATCCGGGTCAGTGGAGGTCACCCCAAAGGAAAGAGCAAGAGATAGGGGGGGACAGAAGAGCGCAATCCTCGGGCACATTCAGAGAAGCACTTTACGGTGCCACCCTCGGCCACCACAAAGTCGCTCGGTGACCGTCAGTGACCGTATACTCAACCGCCCGACCGTTAGGCAGCTGCTTGAACGAACAAACACAAACAAACAAACGCCAACAAACCCAATGCCCACCTCGACGGAGAAGACCATCCGATACACCATTAAAAAGTGAGCAGAGAGGAAAGAGATTGAAAGAAAAAAAAAAAGATGGGATGCGCTCCTCAAACAAAACAGAAAGAAAGAAAGATACACCGGCCGTTGGCGTGATGTAATTCACGCCGAAACAGAGCGCAGCGACCGGAATTACCGATGCATCGCGCCATCCTTTCCTATTTGCACGAGAGCTTCCGACACGAGAGGTTACATTAACTGGAGATATATACCATATATAGTGAAATAAGCGAAAGACGTTCCCAAAAGCAAATTTCGTGGATATCGGAAGTAGAGCTGCAGGCGGGAGACGCAGTAAATACCGCTCTATCGAAATACGCGGTCTTTCTTTTTTGTTCTTTTTTTTTCTCCCACATAAATAAACACACACACACAAATGGAACTTGTGTAACGGACTACACGGTCTTTGTGTTTGCCCGTGCGAAAGAAGCAGATTTATCCCTATATTCCCGTGCATGAATAGACTAACCAAGGGAATTCTATAGCTCTATTCATCGTACGACTACCGGTAATATAATTATTTCAGCAGTCAAGATTTTTTTTTTTTTTTTTGCATTTGTTCGAATTTAAAGAGCGATAAAGATAAATCATAGACAGGTTATTTATTTTAATGTTCATTTCATCATACTAAAGTTTTTCTGCGCCGTTGGTTTCAGCTTCCAATGAGCCAGATATACTTAAACGATTAGCAAAGAGCACCTGGTGGATGTCGCTAAAGCCTCGTTTGTAATGCCCGTCTAGGAACATTGACAGGTAGTGACAGTAACTGTCTCGCCAAGAACTACACATGCTCTGAACCTGACGTCATCCCGACAGCTCTACGGCCAGCATATAAGAAGAGGGGAGGGAGGAACTCCCCCCTCAACGGGACTCTTTTTTTTGTGTGCACCAGACGTCGGAATTCTCCCTCTACGAGATTATAGACGATTAACCCGTCACTCAAAAATTCACACAAAAGCAGATTTGCGGTTTGCTGCGGTGGCCCGATGGCTGGCGTGCTTTGATCGCTTCGGTGGCTGGAATGGCCAGGGAATCCTGACGACGTCAGCCTCGCCGCAGCTTTGCTCGTCCCGAGACAGACTACGTCACGACCGCGCCGGATGTGACGTGCTCTCCGCTGGCTGCTCTCGCTTGCCAGAGCTTGTGGGCCGTTTAGAATAAACACGGCCATCAGGCTCAAAATACAAGCGTGCGATTGTCATTTACGGATATTGTGGATCATATCCAGCCTTTTTCTGAACACGACGGGTATGTTTCAAATTTCGTTGAAGTATCCCTTTCATACACTCATTCGTTTATTTTCTTTCTTGGTTCATCGATCATGCGTTCCCCGTTCTCTGGACGATCAGCTCGATTGTGCTATACGTAGCCACGTCTTACTACCGGATCGGGAACCACACCGCCAATGCATCGTACACCTATCACATTTTGGTCGAACAATGCCTGCTGACATGTGTTCGAAGCATACACACGCACGTATGCGAAACGCAAGCTCGTCTGCTTCTCTTGCAGGAGTTGCGATGATTGGCTCTGATTGGCCCTGATTGAAGGATAGTGGGTAGACCTAAAAGCAAACTGCCTTGAGGTCTACCCACTATGCTTCAATCAAAGCCAATCAGAGCTCGGCGTCTTGCTGACGTCACCGCAACCCCGGCCAGAGAAGCAGACGAACTTGCGCTCCGCATAGCAAGCGTGCGCTTCCAGCGTGCTTGAGGGCGTGTCCGCAGGGCGTGGCGAGCCCCCGTGCATCTCATTATCGCTCCTCTCAGCCAATCGGATAGCAGCATCAGCCGGTGAGACCACTAAAGAACCAATCACGAAGCGACAACTCAATATGCCAAGCCCTAAAAAAAAAGATGCAAAAATATTTAAGATACATAAAGAACTGCCAAGATTGGAAAATATACAAAACACAGACACACACACACACACACACATGTACGCATACACACAATGTGATATGTGATTCTGTTTCGTGTTCACCTCGTTGGCATGTAGCACGGAGACGTTAGATGTATATCATTTGCGATGTGGAAACGTTTTCTATTCTTCTTACAAAAACTTTGAATCAAAACAGAAACTAACAAAAAAAGAAAAAAAAACGAGAAGTAACGACGGGACATTACGCCGAAAGATTAATAACAATATTTCATGCAAAAAAAAAGAAGATAATAATAGCCTCGATCATTTCATGCCACAAGTGTTTAAAATTACGCAGAACAAAACTCACAGAAAGGTGCACACAAGCGAAGAAACGCAAAAATACTATTTTTTAATACTAGACATAATTTTCTAAATGCGTTTTTCAATGTCATTTTCAAAGTAAATATTTTGATAATATTTATAAAATAACTGACATATCTACGTTTTGTTTTTCTCCCGTTCCACGGCCTCCAAAACATTCACCTCAACGACACCCACAGAATGACGTCATCATAACGTGACCTCACTTCACCAACGTCCCTCGAGAAACGCGCGCGCATGCATGAAATGGCAGACGCTCTCGTGCCCTAGCAGACGGAATGCATCTTCAAAAACCGCACCCGCCTCGACGACAACCCCCTCCACACAATTCATTCGGCGTTTGAGGCATGCATTGTTGCTCTGCCTCGCTGCAAGACTGGAATCTGTTTCCTGCAAAAATAATATATTGACAAGACAAAAAAAAAAAAAAGTTTCGTCCTTGGTTGGTTATTGACGCCAATGTCGCAACGTGACGGTGAGTCGCGCGCAAGCAAGAAAGACACGAGGAGCATTTTTTTTTCTTCTTTTTTTTTTTTCGTCAAACTTACGAAGCGGAACGGTAGAATGTCGAGGTGGAAAGTGTAAATCACGGAGAGAGTAAATCACGCGAACTGGCGCGCTTAGCGGACAGAGAAGCTTACCTGCCGTTCTCTCGTTCCGACCGAATAATAATCACCGTATTTCACCTCGCCCTTTTTACCATACTCTTGGCGTCTCCGTCTGTCTCTCGCTATCACTCTTTTTCGTCTAATTTCGATCGATTAATTCCACAAATAAAATGTATGTTTTACCAAGTAAGATAGAGAGAGATTAGCCACCCACACAATGTCCCAATGGCCGCATAACTCACCTGCACAAACAGTACTACTGCATTTTTTACGAATGTTTTGTAATAAATCTGATGGAATTAAAATGGAAGACCCGGTAGATATCACAGGCACTTTATATATATATATATATATATATGTGTATATATATATATATATATATATATATATATATAGAGAGAGAGAGAGAGAGAGAGAGAGAGAGAGAGATACCCACACAGGGTGTTTCACGAAAGGTGGACAAGAACGTACCTCGAAGATTTTTAGTGGAGTATGTAATAAAATTTATGTAATAAAACTCCACCAAAATCTTCGAGGTATATAAGACAAGGTTGTCACGCTAATCACTATTTTGCAACGCACGCTGCTTTAAAACTGCTCGCTATGTACATACGCCCTCACCTTCGGGAAACTATTTCTCGTTTTCAGAGAGCTGAATCTATAGGTACACTTCCTTGAAGCCAGGAGTGCGGGCTAGCTCGCGCTTGTATAGCTTTGGCTGCAGTGTCAGGTTAAGGGTGAATAGGGTATAGCTGCTGCACTGTGGAGTGCCATGTTGGACGAGATTTGCCCCCAGACAGTCTGCTGTACTATGTTTTCAATGGGTTCGTTGCTTTCAGTAGAATCGATGCGGGAGACGTGTGTAAGGAGAAGTCTGTTTTAGTGGAACCAATTTGTAAAATGTTGCATGTATTGCAAAAAAAAAAAAAAAAAGTTTTTTGTTTTTCTTTTTTTGGTTGAAACGTTTCTAGAACGGGGACGCCCGTGACCACGCCTGCTGTGCAAGAAGCGAAAGTATGTATGCGAGCCGATCAGTAGAGGCACGATCGGAGACAGACGAGAACGGAACCTGGGCGGTGGCAGTGGGGAGGCGAGGGAGCGCGTCCGCACAGCCAGCACAGCGCGACCACGCGGGTATTTCGCAACGGCGACTGCAGGAGGGGTGGTGAGGAAGGGAGGTCGTTCTCCCTGCGATCAACCAACTGGGCTTTTCGGAACAGCGGCGGCCTACAGGGGGGGCATGACAGCGAGAAAGAGAGCCTTGCCGCCTGTGGAGGAACGACGGGGAGAAGGAGAGCAGTGCTTCTGCCGTAGAGTGGGGTTTCGTGCTCGGATATGAGCATTCTTGGCCGGAAAGAGGCACTAATGTACCGCTGCTGCAACACAGGCACTCGTCGATTCACAAGGGTATGTGTACACTCTCGGCTCAAACCTGAATTGTTTCTACGACGCTAGATGTCCGTCTCCGAGGTGATAGCTGGGTCAGAAGACCAACCAGAAATCAGGTATTGAAGGAATGGTGTGCGTGGGGTTCTCGTTTCCCAGCAACGGGCACGAATTCCTCGAGGCCCCGAGAAAACTTTGTCATCTTGGCGCGGTTATCTATAGATATAACCCCACGGTTAATCGAACTGGGCCGTACCTCCGACATAAAAGCGTCCGAGCTTATCGCAGTTGTGGCCCCAGTGACGGTCGCACCAACCAACACCTTTCTTGGCGTCGGTCCGCGCGTCATGGCGGTAAAGTGCTTCCAAAACACTGCTGCCCTGTGGACCGTCAAAAACAAGAAAGTGTCATACTAGCGGCGGCTGACAAGCCGTAAGTGGTCGCCACGCGAGCTATCCCGGCAGTGACGTCACGTCGCCGCGGTGGCGCTGCCCTCGACACGGCGCACGCGCAGAAGGCTCCCTCTCACACGTATCTTGGTTTCTGCGCGCGCGCAGGTGCCGACACCTGGTGTGGGCGTGTGGGCAAACGCGGGCCTGTTTGGCAGCTTTTTTTTCCCCCGGTCACGGAGAAGTCGTCGTCTCTATTTTCTGTCCCTTTGCTGTTTCTCGTCTACCCTAGTCCCAGGTTAATTCAACATGGTTAACATTCACCAGCTCGCCTGCACCTCTACTATAGTTTCTATATTTCGGCCATACACTTACGGAAAATTATTATTATTATTATTATTATTACAACAATTCCAACGTAACCCATCACGAGATTTGGAACTAGGGCTAGCGACACGCACGCTCAGAAGCGGCGTCTTCGTTCCGTATACAGCCTTTCCACAAGCGAGCAGCCATCTCGAATGTCGTCCATTCTGGTATGAGATAAAACATCGTTTTGATCTCTCCACGCCGCCGGAAAGTGTTTACGAAAAGTGCATGATTGTCACACATCCTAGCTTTGCCTCGCCTTTATCTTCTCGCATATTCCAGATTGAAATATTTTATCGTTTTTTTTCCTCCCGCATACCAGATACGGAACACACGTGACTGCGAACGACAGGAAACAGAAAACGTCTATAGACATTTTCCACGGGGGCGCCGCCATCTTGAATTGTCGTCACTTCCAGTATGGGCGACGACAAAATAGTAAAACGTTTCAACCTCCAACCAGTAAAAAAATTGAAGGGAGCCAAATCGAGAATGTGTGACGGTTAGGCTTATATCCTAAATGTCTTCTATTGGCGTGGCGACGGCAAAGTTGTGTTTTCGCCCATACTGGAAGTGACGTCAATTTAAGATGGCGGCGCCCTTGTGGAAAAGGTCTATAGAGCGCAGTAGAGGAGAAAATACGGTCCATGAGAACCCCTCGCATCGCCAGATTCCAGCCGCCATTGCTGACCTTCTCTCGTCTAACCGAGATACCGGGCCACTGAAACGGGCGTTGACGAGCCTCGACGGAGGCCAATGCTGGGGAGAAGGACACGATAGAATATAGGGAGTATTCACTGGCGGTCATAGCCGTGTGCGCGACTGCTGAGCGCGTGCTCATGGCGAGCTTCCGCAGTTCTTTTGCAACGTGCATTTCAGACCATCAAGATCGCCGGTCTTAGCAACCTGGAAATGTGAGTTCGTTCTGAGCATGCGCTCTAGACAGCACCCACAAATATGGCGTCCAGTGAATACTCCCTATAAGATGGCAATAACCTGGCCTGTTTTGGTAATGATGAAGTGAAGTAAACCAAATAAAACGGAGAAAAAAAAAAAAAGGACGGTCGGTTATGGCAGCGCTCATGCGCAGCTGCTGCAAAGCGTCCGTAAACGCTCAAATAGCACCTACACACCCACACGCGCAAAGAAAACGACGCTAGGGTGCGTGCGATAGGCCATGGCGTGCGAACGACTGGAAGCGGCCTTTCCCTGTGAAGCGCTATCCATCCATCCCTCGGCGCAAATAGAAAAGAATCAAAAGAGATGACATTGAAAACGAGAAAGTCGCCGTGTAAAAGCGCTACACGAACAGGAGAACCGGGTCGCGCTGCGCATCTCCTTCCGGCCGCAGTTTGCACTTTCGCCAACTTTCGCCCGCCGACCTTGACGACGAGTCTGCGTGGGCGAGGCGCTTCTCTTTTTTCCTTTTTTTTTTTCGAACAGGCTCACGGCGGGAAAATTCGGCCTCGTGCGTGCACGATTCGTTTCCGCTCTCGCGTGTGTGCTCCGTTTTCACCTTACGGCACGTTAGTATGGACTATTGTTAGCCGCGCGTGCTAAAAGCGCGAGGTAGTTGCTTCGAATGAAGCCTCGGCGGCTGCACGAGCGCTCGTGGAGCGAGTGCTCCAGTCAAGACAGGCAAGGCTAGCCGCTCGCGCTAGCACAGCATTTGCGGTTAGTCCATGATAAGTCATCCGGGCCAGTCCACTGCAGCGAGCGTGTCACGTGATGACACATTCGGTGCGTGACGTGGGCGGTAAAATGGCGTCTATGCATTAGCCAAAGCTACGCGCTCGAGCTGAGTGACACCGGATTGCGCGCACATCAAAATGCATTTAAAAAAAAAAAAAAAAAAATTGGGCGGATAAATGGCTGAAATGTCACCACTCAAGCAAAAGCGCGCGTGTGTATGAAGGCACTGTACGCGGTACGCTGGCAGCACTGGTTTGGAAGGGATCGCTTTTTAGACTTGGGCTAGGTGGCGCAGGCTACCGCCCGTTAAAAAGGGTATAGCCATTAACATCCATCCATCCATCCAGCTCGTCCGCCGCAGTACATCGGAGGGTGAAACGGTACAGGGCGAGAGCACGCGCTGTATTCGCGACTCCAACTAACTATAGGTGGCGCCACTCATTTTCCAAGATGGCGGGTTTAGTGAGGGTCAGAGATGCGTGCCGCTGTTGCGCCTGTCTAGTGTGCTGGCTTCACTGAGCGACATAAATTATTTCTGGTAATACGAGGAAGCTAATGGCTTATGAGCGCAGGTCACCTCTTTAACCTGAAAACAAGAACGGTGTTTAGCGTATTAATTACAGAAGGATGCGCGTTTTAATTCTGGAGCGAAACCGAAACTAACCTCTATTTTGGATTTAATTTCTCGACAGAGGTCTTAATTTCGGATTCTTTCGTGACTCAAGATGTGTCTCATATCGTAATTATTTACTTAGAAAAGTTGTTCGCGGAAACTTTATTTTATGACATACTGTTCGATCCAGGCTGATATCTGTAGTTGTTGAAAAAATCAGTGCTGATACCTGTGCGTTCTCGCTGCCCTTTTCTCGCTCAGATAATTGTCATGGGAAATAATGACAATTATTCCAGCACAAGAATAAGAGGATAATTCAAATTTTTACAATATGTTCACGAAACGCATAAACAAATAAACGCTGCTCTCACTGCAACAACCCAAAGACGGAATCCGAGTCAGACAGCTGAAGTGTGTGTGTGTTTTATAGCACCGCGTGACGCCTAGGACTTCATATTACATCCAGTGTTTGACTGTTTGTCTATCTCGATAACTATGACAGAGTTTTTCATATGCTAAAAAGAAAACAGAATTACACCTTTCTGGAAAGACTATTATGGTTAAATAGGGTATTCTCGTGATCTTGGCGTTAATTGGAGGCATACATTGCCGCGATTTGTATTAATAATAATAATATTAAAATTCACATATTTGAATAAGCAATTCTTCAAGCTCTAATATAATTTGTTGCTTATGATCTAAATTTAAACGCGCGAAAAATATGACAATGAAAACTGTGCTAATTATCATCACTGGTTCCAATTGTTGCATTTTAATTACCAATAAAATAAAAATAGTCTAAAATCAATGAAAAAATTTTAGCTAATGCGAGAAATCCATGCAAAATTACATTAATTGTGGATAAAGTATATTGTGCTATCAAAGTTGCGACTTTTTATAATCGGCGAAACGTCCAGAATTGCCGCCAATATACTTCCAGACCCAATGCCCAAAAGTAAAAAAAAAAAAAAAATTTTTTAGTTATTAGTTTTTTCATAACATTTATTTACTTTTGTATATGCTCTCCGTCGTTTTGTCAATCTCAGCCTTTCCAGTTCGAAGGAACGCCTACCTGCTTGCACGTCTGCTCACTGCAGCACGTTTCGTTGGGGTTGGAAGCCGGTGAAACTGTAGTGAGTATACGAGCGAACTCAAGCCGTGTGTTTGCGTTAGCTTTGCGTGTTCTACACTGCGCGTGCGCGGAGCCCGAAATTGCGGTCTTGGATGGCGCTAGGCGATGAGGCGCACGCACAACGTGGGACACGCAACTCTAACGCAAACGCACACCGCTTGCGTTTGCTTCTATGCGCAATACTAAAACTCTCCAGTGAGGTACAATCCCATACCGGCTGCAGCACTACGTTGGGACAGTGAGGAGGGTTGTTTGCATTCGCAAACGACATTTCGCGAGCCATGATCGCGAGCAGTTCCGCCATGCCCGCTGAGCAGGAGAATCGGGTGACCCTCACTAGAGCGCTTCCCGTTTCCGCCGCGGGAGGGCGAGCGTCGAGCTGGAGACGCGAATAGACAATTGCAAGCATGGCGCCACAAGTGGTGCCCCATGCGTGCAAGCGCGTGCAACGCGCGGGTGAACGTAGCTTTGGCAACCTCGTAATCGCACGGGCGTGCCTGCTCGAACAGAGACATGGCGGCGGCCAGTCGCCCAGCTTGCAATCGTCTATAGCGGTCGTTCTCGTGGCAAACCGCCAGGTTCGGGCGCTTTAAGCCGAGTCACACCGAACGAGCACCGAACAAACACCACAACTAACAGACACGCCAAATACTACATCGTTTTCTCAGCGGCCTTCGTGCCGAGTAATCTCCTCTTTAGTCTGTTTCACACTTAGTGTGCAACGCTGTCAAAGCTACTGGCACGAGCATGGGGCTTGATCTCGTTGCTCATTTGCACGTGTTCTCGCGCAAACAAAACCATAGATGAAGCCACGCGCTCGCGCCAGTAGCTTTGACAGCGTTGCACACTAAGTATTTATTTATTTATTTATTCATGATACCTTGAAGGTCCATACTGGACATTAGACAAGAAGGGGGGGGGGGGGGGGGGGGATTTGGTCAGGTTACAGTATAGTCAACACTTAAAAGAAAAAAAAAAAAGAACAGTGAAACGGAGTATAATCTTCTCACGACGAGAGCGTCATCTTTCGGCTAGTCCTAGCCCACTTCCGGTCTGCGTACAGTTCCTCAACTGAACCGAAGGTTTTGCACCATCTACAGCATCAAATATAATCACCATATTCGAAATAGTGTCGCGAATACCAGTGTCACAATTATTTCGAGCACTTGGCGAAAGAATAATTCACAGAAAAAAATCTGGAACCATACGCAGACCGAGAAGTGGGCCAGGGCTACTGGCTAGTAGATGGCGCCACTGCGTACCATAAGAACGGCCACATGCGGTCGCGGAGCAGTCCATCACACTCAAATAAAAATGTGTGAAGCGGCGGTCGTTCAAATACTGAATCGATCTGATTTCGTTTGGTCGGCGCACAAACAATTCTCCCTGTCGAGCCATAGTCTGACCCCGCTGTGAGGTTCGATCGTCCGGCATGGAAACACGTCCCGTTTCACGCTGGTCTCGACAAGACCCGGCTTGATGGATCCGAACGAGAGACAGGTACGTGTAGGCAAAATACACAACGCAAGAGCACGGCAAAAACTAGTTTCACTCATACACCGCGCGCACTTTCTTTTTTGTTGTTGTTTTTTTCTCATTATTACGCGAGTTTAATATCTCGCAAACACGAGAACGTCATATCACCATCATCGGCGTATCCAACTATCCTCCTTTTCGCCTTACGATGAACCACCCACACCGACACTGCGGAAAATGTACACCAAAAGGTCGGATGGAAAGCGAAAGAAAGCTGACGCCGTCTGGCCGTAATACGAAAATGATGCAGGAGCAATTCCTCTCGTAACGCCGGCTGCGGTAGACCTTGAGTTGGCGAAACATAATTATCGCGGAAGGAATATATGCCTCCCTTTTTTTATTACTCTTGGCTTCGCTTATGACGAGCGGTGTACGGAGGGGGAAGAAAAAAAGCGAGGAGACTCTCCGATTACTTAAGCGACCCTATAGCAAAAAAAGCGGAACGTAGTGCGATTTGTACCGAGGAGAAGGAACACCCACGGCGATGGAGTGTCTCCTACCTGGAGCTCCGGGCGGCACTCAGCGCGTTATCAACCGCCTATAAAAACAAGCGCAGAGGAGAAAAAAACCATAACAAAAACGTTATTTGGCCACTCAGATCATTAAAAAATATTCCAGCACCTTCATAAACGGGTGGAAACATACGGCTGGGTGATTTTAATTGGGCGGTGATTTGCACTACCTGGCGCGATGACGATGATGTAGATTTTTCCCCTTGTAGCGGGCAAGCTTACAGAAACTTCACGCAGAAAACAACTCAATTGCGCGAAAATTTTCGTAGCTCTTTGAAGACCCTGTGCGGCTGATCCGTCACATTCAAGCGTGTTTAAAAATAATTTAAACACGTTTAAAAAAAAGATGTAACGAAGTTTACGTTGCAGAGCGCATCGTCATCACCTAGCCTTCCTAGAGGGCGCAAGCTACCACTCAACCGACGTCAATGATGGCGATCGCGAGGCGCCTAACACAAACGTTCTTAGATATGTAGTTGCATCTGTCCACCCCATGCGTCATATGTCATAGAACAGTCCGAGATCGGGGTTGAAATACTAGAGAGTTTTAGAATAGGGGGCCCCAACGCTTTGGGGAACCCAACGCTTTGGGGCACCCAACGCAACGACACCTCGCGCAGCGTGCTTATAGAATAGGGTTTGTGACGACGCAACGCGGCACGCTCGCCTTTTCCGCATGCAGCGCCATTGTGGAGAGCGAACGAACTTCTTAACAGTGAAAAATTATTAAAACGCAAAACATTTGCGCTGAAACGACACTTTATTGTGGCTTGCGGTTCAAATAATAGGGAGGGTAACACCAGTTGGAACGGCACAGCAAGACTCACCTGCCGACCGTCTCTGAATCAGAACATTTACTTCTCTGGTCACAAGAGAGTGCACGCCCTCAAATACCAGGCTACCATGTGCGCCAATGGAATTATCTGCGAACTGACCATTCCTCGGTCACAAACACGACGCTGGTAGGTGTAGCTTGCTTTTAGCCCATTCTGTAGCTGAAGCAGCACGACAGTTATAGAGAGTTTTATAATCGGGGGTCCCAAAGCTTTAAGGCCCCAAAGAAATAGGGGCTCAGCACTGCGCATGCGTAGAACCCAAACTCCGTTTGGGGTTTTGGGTTGGCTCGCGCCCCCAACGTGAAATTTGAGAAATAGCGTGGGGCCCCCAATTGCTTGGGGCCGGGTTGTATCGGCAAACATGGCGGCGCCCTATCCGCTCGCTTCGGTGCAAATTCGTCATGGTCGCTGCAGTATTAGCTAATTTCATCGCCAATGAATAGTGCAACCGGCTTTCGCTTTGCTTAATCTCGCTCAAGTCACAAAGAATGAGCGGTGGGCTCGCCCCATTTTAAAGATCGTACCTGATTCTGGCCGTTTCTAAGCCTAAACATACGCCGTAACTGTTGACATGGTGACGCATTTCAACTCCGTGGCTAAAGGCTCGTTCACACAGACCCGTATTTTTTTGTTTTTGTTTTTTTACGTTACGTTACGAAAAGTCACCGGGAAATCTGTGCTTTGCATTAAACTGTGCCAGCAGCAGGTCGACCCGGTCGCGGATGGCCTGCGTGGGGAAATTTCTTCCGATTGCTTCGGAGACCCTTTCGGCAGTTGAAGTCCATCTCCTGGAATGGGTTAGTGGCGTACACATCGCGTAGCACATGAATGTCATCGTCGATCGAGAACCGAACGCGCGCGGGAGCCTTCTCTTCCACCATTTTCTTCTGGCCTTGGATCGGCCTCGACTCGTTCGGCCATCCCGCTTCGGGTGTAGCCGAAACAATCCAATCCGTAGCGCTCTAATTTGGCGCTTGTTCTCGTAGTAACATAGAGAGTTGAGCTAGCTGGTACTTAGAAGACATACCTAAAACAGCGCACAAGCACAGAAGGAAGATAACAAAACACAGGAAGGGGCGCCGACTCCCAACTTATGTATTGTGAAAAAAAGAGAAAGAGGAAGCTTGAGATATGAAGCCCATGTTGTTCTTTTTCTTTCTTCTTTTCTTTCATCTTTTTTTTTCGTCGTGACCTTATAATGTTAGTTTCCTCCTTTTCTACTGCAACTTAGTAATTTATGTGTTTTTATGCTTTCTTCTTTATACCTGGTGTGTGCGCGTGGGCTTCATGTCTGAAGCTTCCTCTTTCTCTTTCTTTCACAATACATAAGTTGGGAGTCAGCGCTCTTTCCTATGTTCTATTTTCTTCCTCCTTTGCTTGCGGGCTGTTTTAGGTATGGCTCGTTCTCGAATTTTTGGGCGTTCGTGTGCGCTTTGACCATATCCAGCCGAAGATTTAGGCCTTCAACTATGCCGAGACTGAGACGAACGCGAGCGCGCATACTCTGCGAGCAGCTGCACTATCTAGATCTGAGCTGGAGCGACTTTGAAGCCTTGAAATACTTGTTTTCAAGATGCAGGTATCGTGCCACGAACGAAATCTACTCGGAGCCACGGAGTAGCAGTACGTTGCCATGTCAACGGTTACCGCGTATGTTTAAGCTTAGAAGCGGCCAGAATCGGGGACGATATTTAAAATGGGGCGAGCCCACCGCTCATTCTTTGTGATTTGAGCCAGATAAAGCAAAGCGAAAGCCGGTTGCACTATTCATTGGCATTGAAATAGGCTAATACTGCAGCGATCATGACGAATTTGCTCCGAAGCGAGCAGAAAGGGCGCCGCCATGTTTGCCGACGCAACCCGGCCCCAAGCGCCAACCCAAAGCCCCAAACGGACTTTGGGTTCTGCGCATGCGCAGTGGTGAGCCCCTATTTCTTTGGGGCCCCCAAGCTTTGGGGGCCCCTATTCTAAAACTCTCTACTAAAAGAGAGGAGTCCTTTCCAGTTTCTCTTTCCTCCAACTTTCAAAGCACTTCTTAGAAAGCCATTAGTTTCACGACATGACCAACTTCCACCAGCTGGCCCGCGCGCTTGCTGTCCCCTCCCACATACCCGCTCGCACACACTCCTACCGCGTGAAACGTTGGTGAAACGGACTTTACCGTTACGAACGTCTTCGAGGACTGCACTAAACAAAGTTGCACTCCTCGCTCATCTCTTCTAATTTCCCGGAGTGAAATCAAGGTACACTTCCATAGTCTGTTGCAGTTCAAGAAAAGCAAGGCACGACAAAATCCTCCCACAAAGCCCTCCAACTCGTCGGAGTGGAGGCGAGTTCCTCCTCGATTCCTCTCCAGCGTTTGCACTGGCGGCAAGGCCGCCGCGGAATGGCCGCCGGTGTGACGTCAGTGCAAACCCACGTAGCATCTGCACGACTAGAAGACAAGGCTCGCACATGACGTCATCGATAGTGGCAGACGATCGATAGACAGACGCCGAGAGCAAGTTCGTCTGCTTCCTGCACAGACGTCAGAACGACGCCCAGTTCTGATTAGCTTTGATTGGTCTAACAACTTTTTTTTTTTAATCAGCCAATTGACATTATCGCAACACCTGAGCAAGAAGCAGACGAGCTTGCGCTCCGCCACTGCGTCATGGATCAACGTAGTGATATAACGTTTGGGGGAAAAGGCCCCGGGCATTGTCTTCTGGGTGGCATGGGCCGAAGCCGCATCAAGGCGGCTTCCCGAGTGTCCCAATCCCGGCGATCGGCACCGGACGACCGCCCCGACCCCCGGAAACCGATGGACCGAAGACGGCAGGCACGGACGAGCGCGGGTGAGCGAGTGGCGTCCCGCTATAACGTCCACTCTTCGCTCGGGTGGGCCGTCAAAAGTTCGCCGCTACGGGTCAACAGAGGAGGAAGAGGGCTGCTACTGTAACGATGTAACGGGAAATTAAAATTCGAATAAAAAGAGAAAAAAATATACCGAAGCTCGATTACGTTGACAAAGAACGGAGAGCACAGGGCGTGTTGAGAGCGAACTGTATACCATCCTGCAGAAACTGACGTCACACGATTCGAGGTCACGTGACATGGTCGCCAGACGTAAATTTATCCGCTACATTTAGCGAGCAAAGGATCGGTCACGTATAGCATTACTCCCCCGTTAAATTCAGCGGGAAAATTGACGCGACGGTTCTTTGCGACGCTTCTCTTACAAAATTCGGCTGATAAAAACGTTCTGTATTCGTGTTAAACTAAACGATAAAAACCTGAAGAAAGAGTGTCTGTCACCGAACGCAACCTAAAGCAATACTAGACATTTCGCTAAATTACCCAATCATCAAAGAGAATGTTAGGAACGGACTGTGCACGTGATCGTCTTCCCTAATCCTATAGAAAAGATCCGAAGTAAATAACCAAAATAAAGCGTCCGTGGAACGCGCGTGCGAAGTGACATTTGATTGAGATTTCTGCTTCAGAATAGTCGAATTAAGACGCCAGCACGCGTATTCAACATCTTGAGGTAAAACCAGCGCCAATGGACAAGGACGAAGAAAGAAAGAACATTCGGGACTCGGCGCTGGGTCCCGTCGTTTCTCGACCTTCGTCCTTGTCCAGTGGCGCTGTGTTCGACTCGAGATGCGAATATTTTGTTCGCGTTCGGCGGGACGTCAAAGTTCCGGCAAAGAGCGGAAGCAAACGTAAGTGTCGCTCTCGTCGCATCGTCCTAACTCCCGGCCGCCGAAAGTTTCCGTGGACTGGGGAGCTGCAGGGCGACCTGCAGCAGAACAGGTGTCGACTACGTACACCGCCGTGACACCATCCAGGATCGCGACCGGCGACAGAACGACACGTCATCAAGTAAAAATCGAGTGACCACTTCGTTGTTTTTTTTTCTTTTGTTTTTTTTGATGTGGTAAAAACACACCAATCGGAGACGGGTTCTCCAGGTACCGTAGTAGTAGTACTATACCATCATCTCAGAAGTGCATTTACTGCAATAGCAAACAAATAAATAAAAGACTCGTTTTGGTACTTAAAGCATCGGTCATCGCTACACCGTGTCCTCCGGCAGGTCTGTGATGGAGAAGGCTGCAATAACGAGCTGCGCGTCCTTAGGTCCTTCCATTGCTTCTCCGCGGTTCGTTAAAGAAGCCCCATTCAAACGCACGCTCGTCAAGAAGAGCTCTCGCATACTCCATTCTTTTTGTTCGGCCCTTCTAATTATATAACGCTGCAGGCAAAACCTTCAATAGCAAAAAAAAAAAAAAAGAATCGGCATCGGTTTGTTACAAAAAAAAAAAATGATTTTAGAAAATGGGTTCTCTTTGATCTACCGCCTGAATGGTCCCGTAAGCAGAACGCACGCGCGTTTGGGTGCGACGCAAAAACAATCATTATGCTTGCGAGAAAAAAAAAGTATTTGTTGCAACGTGCAGCTTTATGATTTTCTTTTGTCCGGTGGTCGCTCTCCGATTGTTTTACACTACGACGTTCTCGGGAGCCTCGAGTGCGCCCAGGCAGTCAAAGCATGACGGAAGGCAATGCGCGTGTACGCTGGAAGCCGGGCATTTGAGAAAGATGACCTGACGTTCTCATCTCTGCCAGTGGCTGTTTAGGTGACGGTTTTTGAAACCGCATACCGTACACACCGCGAGGGCGGCTTCAGCGACGTCGGAGTGAAGTCTTCGCTACAACTTCACGGTAGCAAACAATGTTGAAACGACGAAACGAGTTGACCCAGAACACTCCACTGCGTTTTTCCACGTGTAACAAGATATCTCGTTATTTCCGGGGCATTTATATCTACTATATGCAATATGGTTTTTCTCTCGCCCATTAGACTCGAGTACCGTAGTATATGGACACGTGCTCCAGTTCATTCATCGGTTCTTACGCTGTTCTAGATCATGCATCTTTGACCTGGCCGAGGCGCCACCAAGAGGAAGTCAAAGCTTGACACGAGCAAAGTGGATCGATTGAGCCGTCACTCAAGCTCACGCACTGTCACTGCGCCGGCGAATCATTCACACTTCGCCAACTTGACACCGTGGCGAGCGAGACAGCGCGACCTTAACGAGCCTGTTTCCGTCTTTCCGAGCGCACTGCGAGACACGCTCCCCACGAGACAGTGTAAACGCCATCCATCTCACTTAGTTCGAAAGTCGCGTGCATAAGCAGTTCGTAATGGTGCCCCGTTTCCTCGTTGCATTTTCCTGTAGGCCACGCGCCGCGTATGTTAAGAGCGCCGTCCGTGCATTCGCGTCACATGGCGGAGGTTTTTTTTTTTTTTTTTTTTTTTTTTCAATGAAGAGCTTCGAGGAAAACAGAACGGTATTTTAGTTTCCATTTGCTCGGACACGTTGGTGAACCTAGTGTCTTATTTGAAAACAGTTTTCTTGGTGTGTGTGTGTGTGTGTGTGTGGTGGGGGGGGGGGGGGGGGGGGAGGGGGAATGAATACTACTCCTGATTACCAACCCCCATCACGCCACTTCCTGGTCGAAAGAAAGCAACCTTCTCAGCACACAGTAATGTCGTCACAAATAGACAATCTTCAGTTGCCAGCTTCAGCTGGTAGCAGACGATGGTCTGCCACCAGACAGTCTGCTACTGGTCAAATTTCCCATCTACAGCGGAGACGCCAGACGATATACCAAGTTCCCGCTGTCTCAACTTTACGCACAGCGAAATAATCTTTTTTTGAAAGTAATGCACCTGCCCGGCAATCTACTGCCTGACAACCTTCGGCTACCAGACAATCTTCTACTACAAGACACTCCTCGGCTACCACACACTCCTTGGCTACCAGACAGTCGTCGGCTACCAGACAATCTTCTACAATTGCAGTTTTCGGCTATCGGCCAATCTTCGGCTATCGGCCAATCTTCGGCTATCGGCCAATCTTCGGCCACCGGCCAATCTTCGGCTATCGGCCAATCTTCGGCCACCGGCCAATCTTCGGCCACCGGCCAATCTTCGGCCACCGGCCAATCTTCGGCCACCGGCCAATCGTCGGCCACCGGCCAATCGTCGGCCACCGGCCAATCTTCGGCTACCGGCCAATCTTCGGCTACCGGCCAATCTTCGGCTACCGGCCAAGCTTCGGCTACAGGACGAGCTTCGGCTACAGGACAAGCTTCGGTTATCGCACAATATGCTACAAGAATCCTTTCTGCTGCCGGAATTTTTATCAATGGCAGAGGCGACCGCGACAAGAGACCTGCACGGTCAGTCATCACGGGGTAAACTCTACGGCATTAATTCAGTTTGCAAGATGGATTCCTGGAGGCCCTCGGAAGAGTACGAAAAGGTCGGAGCCTTCGGTATCTTTCTTTTCTCCTCGAACACAATAATGATTACTGCATACTTGTAGTTCCTACGACAATGCGGTTTCTCCTCCGTTTTATGTTTGCTCCCTTCTACGCATTCCCCAGGTTCGAGTTCAAGACTAAAACTCACCAGTTTGCCTTGTTTCATAACTAATTCCAGCAGGTGCAACCTTTCGTTTGCAGACAAACCCAGCTGTGGAGGAAAACAGCTCCGAGAATTAATTCAGATCGGCGAAGTAGCTCCGAGGGTGGATGCGGTGGCGATGTCGGCAACTTGGCACACGATGAACAGGCGATGTGCGGAGCTGACGCCATGTCGACGGGAAAGACGCGACGGCGCGCAGCAGGAGGTCTCGAACCTTCTATGGGCGAGACGCTCTCGCAGGGACAGCCCAAGGGCCAAGGCCATGAAGGAACCCATGCGTTGCCAGTTAGATCCAAGAGGTAGTAAAAGAAACGACGCTGTCTTCATTGAGGAAACTGAGAAGACTATGTACTCCGTATCAGCGTGCATACTTGCGAGGACAAACTCTGCTGCCTACGTGAGCCAATATCAGAGTGAAGCTCGTGGCAGATCTTCACGGGACGTGGCGCATTCCGATGGTACGTTGTTTGTGCTTCCTCCCAATGCTCCAATTGGCTCGTTGGGGCTCTATAAATTTTGCCTTTTACCGAGTTAGGCCGAAACAGGTACATCGTAATCTGGTCCCTCGTAGAGGGAGCAGTTCCAATTTTAAGAGGGACGTGTACGTCGTATAAAGGGGAAAGCTGCCGCTGCGCATAGGCGAACCGCGAAGATTAGCGTACCGCTTGGCGCATGGGATCGCTGCCTCTCTTCGATATGAGCAAGGGCCACCTGCTCAATCTTTCCATAAAGGTTGAAAATCTTCCGCTTTGCCTCTTCGCATTCCTAAACGGGATAATGATCTCTGGGTTCTGCGGCACGTCACGCAGCGCTAGAAGCAAGAATTCAAGAGATAGAAATGTTTGGGTGTCGTTTAAATTCAAAACCTCGTTTTTGTAAACTGTACGAGGTTACTTTACTATTACCTGTAAAAAACGCATTATTCCGAATTATTACCGGCTACACGTCGCGCGCAGCATAAAAAATTCACCGAGAAAAGTAAAAATGAAATAAAGAGCGTGTGCGCATGTTGCACAGCTTGTCCTTCGTCTCACCTTAGCATGGACTATTGTTAGCCGCGCGTGCCATAAGCCCGAGCTAGTTGCTTTGGATGAAGCCTCGGCCGCTGCACGAGCGCTCGTGCAGCGAGTGCTCCAGTAAAGGATGTCGAAGCTAACCGCTCGCGCTTGTACAGCCTTCGCAGTTAGTCCGTGCTAAGGTGAGATGAAGTATAGCTGCACTAGCTCGTCAAAACAAAACAAGAAGGACCAGGTTAAAGAGCAAGCGACAGTGCACAAGCTATTTCAACGAGAAACACAAATAAAATATTACAGGGAAAAGCAATAAACACGAGAGGCGAAAACGGGTTGAATTCCCCTGATTGAAACACAATGCAACATCGCATCAATCTTATTTTCTTTTCTTACGACACGGCAACGAATAAACAATGGCGCGTTGCGAAATCTACCAAACCGAGTATCCACGAAACAGCAGATGGCAGCTCGAGCCGCAAGCGGATTACAAGCGGACGGACATCAACGTGCGAGCATGCGGGGCACGACTCCGATCAATTTTCTTCCTTCCTCTTCTCCTGCAGGTTCCTCACTCGCGGGCGCCCTGCCCTTATTTACGCTTTCGTCGTCGTAGGCACTTGTCGCTCGATCGTGTCGTTCAATTCGTGCAAACACGCTCGGCCGTCTCAGCTCTCACAATAACGTCGCCTGTACACGAACTATTAGCCCCGAGAGCGAACACAAGTGTCGCTGCGGTCGCCGCGCTCTGATTGGGTGAGGCGTACCGTGACGTCAGGGCGAGTACTCCGCTCCGCGATCTCGCATCGGCTCGCTTCCCAGCACCGGTTTCTTGGTTTGGCGATGTGCGCCGCAAGCTCTTCGAGGAGCTGGACATCGTTTTCCCGGTGTACAAGACGTTAAGTTAGGCCGATATTGACGTGCTCCCGTACATTTTATAAGCCTGCTCGTCCCTTTTACCTTTAAAATTGGGTTACAAATCCCGAAAGCAATCGACGGAGGCAATTTTGCGAGGGATCGGTGAAGCGGTGCCGCAAGTGTTTCAGACGCTGGAATTCTGTTCCTTGCACGTTCATCATTTAGGACGATATTACATCCCGCTTTCAAGGCATTTGAAGTGGCATTTATATAATGGGCCTTTGGGTGGTCGGCAAATGAGCTCGCGACTCCGACTTTGCGCTGCCACTCTGCATGCGCTGGTTCGGAGATGTTTCAAAGGCCCTGTGTCTGATTATCTTTGAAGTGCTCATGGAACAGGGTTGTCTTACATAAATGTAGCTTTTTCGTGAATTAATTATATAGTTTATACATGTATGCAGGCATATTTCTTAAAAGATTCCCAATTACTGGAAATTAGTTTGCATGGTAGCAGAAAAAACGGCCGAATTGCCTCCAGTTGCCTGTATGCTATGTATTGAACTGCCCAAAATATGCACAGCAATAGTGCCGTAATTTGGAATGTTTATATTTTTTCCTGACATTTTTATTCCAGCCTTGGGTATTCCGAAAATACACCGTTTAGTCTGAATTGTCATTTCCAATTAAAAGAGACACTGCTGCAGGTCCCCAAAAGCTTCCTCAGCCTCCAAGCTTCCTACAGCTGGACTCTCTGACAACAGAGGAAAGCAGGAGTAAAAGCAAGGATTCGAACGTCTGTCCAGTGGTAGATGCAGCACTAGTAGCATAAAATGTGGAACCTGTGAAGGGCGACAGTCTGCGTGAGAAAAGCTTCTGGTATTTTAGCTTCAGTACATTTCGATTTAAGTAAAATCTCAATTTTAGGACTTAATGGACTAATAACGAGCTAGACACCTTCGCCTACGTCTGTTATACATTACTTGAGGGTTGATATAAACAAGTCCACAGATACCACCCGTGTATTCCATTGAAATACTATCCGAATCCAGCAAAGGTCAAATGCGAGCAATGTATATAATAAATGTTCCTTGTTTTCTTTCCTTTGCCCCTGCACTTGGGCTGTCTTACTTGTGATTCTCTCCCCATGGCCCAGACTGTATTTAGCATGTTGCTCGAGCAGCATGCAGCTTTTCTGCTTCGGCGATCTTGTTTAAAAACGGAGACACCAAAAAAATAGTATACGTAACCTGCCAATTCATCCAAACCATCAGCAGCGTTTATTGTGTGAGATGTAAATCTATAGTGATGCTCCTGCAATTGTGGCCATATTTCTGTATTTTCATATACCAGCTCCGATTCATGCGTTGCCTGCCCTGTCTACCATGCTTAAAATGTTGGTTGAAGTTTCGCCTGTAGCTACAAGCCATACCTCAATAAAGGCACATATAAACGGTTATACTTCCTACGAAAAACATGCCAGAAAAAAAAAATATAGAAACGAGCGCGCCGACAGCTAGCGTCGTCACAGCCTCCACAGGGCGAGCGGCGCGAGTCGGGGAAAAATTCACTCCTCGCCGTGACGTCACCCCGGTTTGCCGTAAGGGGGCGCCACGCGAACTTCTCGGGGCTAATACAGAACCGACAGCCACCGAGAACAAAAGATCATCAAAGCCCGGGCTTCTTCCTCCTCCTCTCATACTACTACTCCTACTCCTGCTCCTCCTCCTCTACAGCTGTGGTCCTGTCGTGTCTATTCCTTTTATACAGCTGTTGTACTGTCGTGCCTATCCCTTTTATCGCCCTCGTTTTTTGAAGCTGTTACACCCACCATGCCTTCCTCCTCCTACTCCTGCTGTTCCTCCTCCTACTGCTCCTCCGCCTCCTCTCCTACTACTACTCCTACTAACGTTCCTACTACTCCTGCTGCTCCTCTTCTCCTCCTCCTACTGCTCCTCCTCTCCAACTACTACTCCTACTAACGTTCCTTCTACTCCTGCCGCTCCTCTTCTCCTACTACTACTCCTACTCCTACCACCCTGCTTTACACTCCTTCTCCTCCTACTCCTCCTCCTCCTACTGCTCCTCCTCTCCTACAACTGTTCCTACTACTCCTGCTGCTCCTCCTCCTCTCCTACTACTACTCCTACTCCTACTACTGTTTTATACTCCTTCTCCTCCTACTCCTACTCCTCCTGCTCCTCCTCCTCCTCTCCTATTACTACTCCTACTACTGTTCCTACTACTCCCTGCTGCTCCTCCTTCTCTCCTACTACCCCTGCTCTATACTCTTTCTCCTCCTACTCCTACTGCTCCTCCTCTTCTTACTACTACTACTAATATTAAAAGAAATATACCCCTAGCATCCAAATGCCAGACGTCGTAGATGTACCAGACGACGGTTTACGTCTAACGAGCTCCCGCCTCAAAGGCGCGCAGCTGATATCAAAGACTGACAGATTTTGAGTCGGGGCTCTTGTAAAAAATTTAAGAAAAACTTGTCCCCTGCCCGCTCCCGCTTTCGGACCGCAGGCTTAACCCAATTCCAATAAAAATGAATAGGATCATGTGATCAAGAGAAAATTTCAGGAAAAAGCCAATTGGAATTAAGGGGTTATAAATGAAACCAACTATTGTATTGTACAGCCAGTGGAACGGCCCGGGAAAACCAGTGGTACTAAAAGTACCCACTTGCTCGACTCACAGTCCGGCTCCGCTACTAAGACATGAGTGCGTCTCACAGCGGGTCCGACGGTCACTGAATGGCAACCATGAACCATCCAGCCCCGCCGATCAGTGATCGACCGATCTCCCCGAGTGTTCGGCGCATGTGCAAAGCCGCCATAACTTTAGTTCAAAGGAGGTAGGCTGCATTTCTCAAAACGCCTGGTGCCGTGTCACGCTCTGAACGCGCGGAAGATAAGCGAGGTTGTCCCGCGGGCAAAAAGGCTGAGGTCCCTTGGATTGCGGCAGCGGCTGCGTAATGAAGCTGGCTGGTGATATCTGTCTATTACGTGCCGAAAAAAAAAAAGGCTCATATTGGTTAGATGTAATACAAGCGGGCACTTTGCTAACCCACCGTTGCTCGTAACCATGTTTGCGAGCCCGTCGTGCGAGCAAAGGGAGTTTGCTTTAGACCTAGAGATTCCAGCAGCAGTGCCACACCGTGACACCCTTGTAAGTGTGGTGTCGCCACTGTATACGGGAGATTAAGAGGCTATTATCGTCATCGTGAAAGAAAGAAATAAATCGTGAAATAAACCAGATGCGTATATTATCCTCGTCAGATTCTTACGGACACAGCTATACGTTTTGGCGACGAGGATGGGATTCAAACCCAAACGGGCAGCCTCTAAGCATCGCCATCTTGCTGCTGCTCCGGCCGTGCAGATTGTCTGCTAGTCAGGTCTAGGGATGTCGCGAACTTTTGTCGAACCGGAATTTTAGGTCGAACTTTCTGGGTTCGACTGGTTCGACGAACCTTCGACTTTTAATCAGAATCGAACGGTTCGACTTTGTGGACAGTGTGGCCAGAACAATTGATACAAGCATGTCTAGGTTTGGACTTTTTTTATACAAAGGTTTTTTTCAATTTTATGAACAGTTGCAATTAAAAGAAACTAATTTGAATCACTGAAGAAGTTAGTAACTTAATTTTTTGTACTGTATTAACTGAAACAACCAATCGGTGCTTCCCTTAATTCATCCCTTAGCCATCACCATCCAATCTGAAGCCAACTGGCCAGCCTGTCACGCGTGGCATAGCAGTCGAACCTGAGTCGAACCTTTGTCGAATTTTTCACAAGAAGTTTCGAAACAGTTGAACCTGGTCGAATTTGAACCTCGAACGGCTCGCGACATCCCTAGTCAATAGGAGGTAAAAGCGCTAAAAAACGACGGACAAGTTGAAGAATGACGAACACCACAGAGCGCTCTGTGGTGTTCGTCATTCTTCAACTTGTCCGTCGTTTTTTAGCGCTTTTACCTCCTATTCATGAATAACCAACTAGCCCAAGTACACACCCTTCCCTAGTCAAGTCTCGCTAAATCCTGCTCGCGGTTGCGAGACTAGCTCTGCAACAAACTCTCAAGCAAACCGCGCTCGTCTTTTTTTTTTTTTTTTACAAATGTTTTTACAGTTTTTTTTGTTTTTTTTTTTGTACTTCGGAATGTAATATTGGCTTCAAATTCAAAACAAAACAAGAGAAAACGGAAAGCTAAAAAATGAATACACTTTTACGAGTCTTGCGCTGAAACGACGGTTCTTACCTACAGTAAATGGTCCTAAATGGTTGCGTCTAAATACAAACAAGTGCCCTTCATGCAAAAGCCGTGCAAGGTAAAAAGAATACAGCAAAATCAAACTGTCATGCTCGAACATTTACTCTTACTCAACCGTTTTTTTTTTTCCCCTTATTTTTCTAAATTTTTTTTAAATTAGTTTCAGCACTTTTCTGCGAGATCGACCTTTCATCTTGTGACGTCAGAGACAATAATTTATATTTTAAAGGGAACCACCAAGTGCCATAATTGACGCTCTCACCACCGCATGCATCCACAAAAAAAAAAGAAAAAAAAAAGTGAACGCCGGTATATTTTTCTTGTGTGTAAACATACCAAACGGTCGAACAAAACGTGCACCTGCTGTTAAAAAAAATTCATTTAAAATTAAGTTTTTGTACTTTCCCACGCAACATTTAACACCCCCCCTCTTTTTTTTTTTTTTTTTTTTTGTGAGGCAGCAGTTTTTAACAAAATACCTCTTCGCCTGGAACCAAAAACTGACTGTATTAGTTTAGAGTATGCTATTGTAAATCATTCCAAATTTACAAATATTTATGTTGTGATAAGCACGAGAAAAAAAAAAGTTTAAGACAGCCATATTTAATTTTTGGCGGGTACACTTTACAGTATATTAAATAATAATAATAATAATAATAATAACAATAATAATAATAATAAAGGTCTGGGAGCTCGGCCATTCTTTCTACCAAAATTAAAACTGATTCACATAAAGAAAAAAAAAACTAATGTTGCAAAATAATTGTTTCTTCGACCCACAGGCTTCGCGTCTTACCGAAAGAAACGCCATTCGACTGGCATTCAGCGGAACGGCAACCATTAGCATAAAAACAGTGTTCGCTAAGGTTATTGAAAACGCTAAACGAAACCCAAAAGTAATATAGCTAAGTTGGCAGGAAAACACATGAGTGGATGAGGCTCCCGGTACATCCCTTCGCAATATGATGCGGAGTCAAATGACCCCTGAAGGCTCCCTCACAGAGAAGACAGGCGAAAGCAGTCTGCTGTCTTCTGTTAGCTTCAACGTGCCTCGATGCACTCCGGGTTGTTTTATCCCCAAAAGAAAGTGTGCCCAATCACCCGCGCGCAAGTGTCTTTCAATGCCATTCCACCGAACACGTCTTTAGATGCTGCTTTTACAACTTATGCGTACTGTAAGCGTGAACTTAAAACTTTGATTTACTCGTCATGACCAAATCGTTTTCCTATATGCGTGCTGTGCAAGTTATCACGAACGTTCTTCAGGTCAAGACCTCCGTGGTTCGGTGCGGAAGCACAGAATAACAAAGTATTAATATTAGTAGTAGTATTATGCATTGTTATCATTGTTAACCATGCATTATGCCTTTCTGGATATACTGTTTCGTTCTTTGTCAAGTGTAATGTGATTTCGTTTTACTATGCATTCAATATTTTTACAGATAGTAATTATTTCGTACTTGTTGTTCGATTTGCCGGGTACCGTATACCTTCAAGCCTCCTTTGTCTTGAACAGACCCGTTTCTTTTTTGTGTACTACGCAATTGTTGAGAAAAGTATTACTATCATTATATTATTATTACACCCTTTCCAGATAAGATATTTTAATACAAAGGACAGTACTGTTCGATCACCATCACTCCAGCCAACCTCCGCTCTCCACCCACTCTGTCATCCTCGAGTGAGCCAATTCGAGATATTCGACAGAAACAGGCAGGTCGGCCGTGTCAACAACAGACTTCAACCCGTATCTCGATCCAACCGTCGGATAGAAAGTTCGATGGATGGATGGACACATGGCGGCTGTTTCCTTTGGATCGGGCGGTGGCATGCGCCACCTAGCCTAATGGCATGCTCAGCGCTGGAATAAATGATGTTTAAGCCACGCAGCAGTGGACAGAACGCCTCCTGACGTGTCCAAGGCACCCCCCCCCCCCTTTCCCTCTCTCTCAAAAAAGAAAAAAAAAGGGGGGGGGGGGGGACGCCCTTTCCAAACACGACGCCACGATCACGCCGGATCACGGCAGATCACGCCGCATCGAGGGAAACGCCCACGCAGTCCGAGGAAAGCTGAAGGGAGAGCCCCACTTCTCGACGCGGCCTCTTTATCGCGCCTGTTCGTTTCGCAGAAGACGCTATTGTCTTTGTCCTTGCACAAATCAAAAAAAGAGAAGAAAAAAAAGCTCGACACAGCGTTGTGTCGGGCGTAACAAAACCAGCCTTGACCAACGGTCAAGGCTGCGGACAATTCCGTCGCATTGGTGCTGGAAATCAGCCAAAGGCGCGCGAAGAAGGTGACAGGCGCATCCCCAAGTTTAGAATCCGCGAGGCGCAGAGCGATATCAAAACATGTCATTGGCGGGGGCATAGCACCTCGAAGAACTAGTGCCACTAAATAAGCTACGCTTCAGAGGAACGACACTTGGCCATATCGTGTCTTAAAATCATGGTTGCCAGTGATCTGAAGCTTCATCACGATCATCTGCTGGGCTAGTCGGCCCCCCTATCTATTTATCTGAAATCACAGGAAACGCTTTTGCGCCATCCACAAATGTTTAAAAGGTTCACGACAGAGCAAAACAACGTTACGTGACCCTTTAACACCGAACGTAACGCTGAGGAAGTCGCACTTTTGAATCATGACGATCGGCAGTGGCGTCTGCTCTGCATACGAACCAAAATGGTGGCGCCCACAACAATGTCGGGGAATGGAGTGCCGATACTCTAAGTGCAGCTCATTTAGTGGCTCTATAGGATGAATCCCGATGAACCACAGGCACGTAATACTTGGATGAACCAGATCGACCCATCGCGAGTACATACATGATAGGGCGTCGGGAAAGACAGGCGACGTGGCGTTTTGTTTCGCCGCGGACCTTTTTCCTTAACATTCGTAGGGGCATAACTGTGGCCTGTGTTTGTTTATAGACGGCAGGAGGTTAATCGGCCCCCAGTGGATGTCCGGTGTACCCAATGATCGATTTAGTCGGTGCGCGCAGAACCCACCGTTAGCCTGGGGGTCTTTACAACGTGCACCACGCAGATACAGGACCGCACGCAGCAGCACGAGCTTTCGCTCCACGTGCTAAGAGCAGCGGTCTCAGACTCTACCTTAGAGATCGTCCTCCCTGCATTTATTAAAAATAGCGAGAGAGAGAAAGAGAGAGAGAGACCCCGAAAAGAAGGAAGAGGAAGAGGCGAGAAAAGGGGGGCAGAACTGAAGACGCCTTTGTCCGTGTGCCTGGAGGCCATTCCACCGTACGCACTGCATGCAGCTCGGAGCAAGCTCGCCCCTCAACCTGGCACGGTGTCGTTCACTCGTGAACCTCCTTCGCAAACGCCAAAAAAAAAAAAAAAAAAAATGTTGCCTCGAACGAGTCAAAAATACGACGAAAGCGTGAGAAATGGCCGAGAAATAGACGTAACGTTTTCTTTTCTTTTTTTTTTATCGCAAAATGGCGACAGAGATATTTCCAGCTTTTCGAGTTTCATTTTTCTACCCCTAGGCGGGTTTGCGTTGTTCCCACCTGCACTGCAAAAAAAAACCCGGAAGAACTAAAATCGGAGTGAAGGACGAGCGAAGACGGACAGGGAAAAAATCTATCTCTGCACATACGCGAAATTACCTTTCTATTTCTTTACCTGTAGAATGTTTCTATATATATATATATATATATATATATATATATATATATATATATATATATATATACTTCACGATTCTAGTGCCACAATAAACACCTTTCAAAAGTCCGTCAAGCAACACTGACAGCCGCCATATTTTGGGCATCGCTTTGCTGCCCGAAGCGTGCGAAGAATGGGCACGAGTTCACGCCGAGCGCTGACGCAGAACTCGTGTCCAATAAATCTGGGCCCGAGAGCGCGCCGAACGCTGACCGAGAACTGGTGTCCAGTGCACGCCCAAAGCGCATGACCAAAATGCGGCGGCTTCACAAACGTAGTTAATACTAAACAACGCCCACCTTTGAAAAAAAAAAAAAAAAAAAAAGTATATATAATTTGTTGTTTTTGAAAAATTTCTATTAGAGTCACTAAATGAGCTATACACTTAAAGTATCGGCTCTCCGTTCCCGGATCTGCTAGTGGGCACCGCCATCTTGGTGCTTCTGCACAGCAGACGACACTGTAGATCACAATTAAAAAAATGCGACTTCCTCAGCTTTAGAACGCGGTGTTATATGAAGCTCAGGTGACAACGTTGTGCTCTATCGTGAACTGTTTTAACACGTCTGGAGGACAGAAAGACGTTTCCTGCGACTTCAGATAATGCTTCGGATAACTGGCAACCATGATTTTAAGCACCAAGATGGCTGGAGTGTCGCTACTCTGAAGCGTAGCTTATATACTGGCTCTTTAGTTTCTATTATTCGGAAACACCGTCATTCAGGCGTAAAACGAAATCATCGTCCAATTATTTACCTATGGTGTCAATCAACCGAGTAATCTGACATACTAATTACCACAAAGGAGATCGGTAATTGTCAACGCATTTTTTCTGCAAGGGACCAAAAGTATTCACTGAGCTGTCACTATAGCCGGAGCCACAATAGGCGACAGCACGCACAAGCAAAATCATCATCGTGACTGACTCGCGAGTGGCGTCACAAAATGGAGTTCACGGATAAAAGCAGCTGAGTTGCGCGCATTAAACTAGAAAAAAAAAAAAAGTCATAATACAAAAAAAAAAGAGTTATGAATTACCTCCTTAGCTGTAGTTCGCACACACGGTCTTATCGCAGTTGCAGTTAATAACCTGTTTACTGCCGGCACCGCTTCAAGATTCACGTTATTTCGATTTAGGTAGCCGTCATCACGACCTTCTTTTTTTTCCGCACGATATTTTTTTTTTTTTTTTTTTTTTTTGTGGCCGTAAGCATTTTTTTTTTTCACGAGCATTCGAGTTTTTACGTAATTTCAAAGACACGTTCTTGCCTCAATGTACGCCGTCCCCCCCCCCCCCCCCCCCCTTTTTCTTCGCTATATATTTACTGTGACCCAAAGTGGCACAGCAAATTAAAAAAAAAAAAAACTCCTTAAATTGTTTTTGTTTTGTTTTAGTTGTTTGTTTGGTCTTTTCCCACAGTTTTAAAGGCTCGGAACTTCCCATCATTCGCGCCTTTCGGCGATTCCGCATTCTCGGACACTCGCCGACGCCACTGACGCTAAAAATATAATTATCGGGGTCTCGGCCCATTTCGTCCAAAGCCCACTCGTAGACGGACAACCAACAAATAAACTGTTCATAAAAAAAAAAAAAAAAAAAAAACATTTACAATGGTGTTGTTTTTGTCTCAAAGCAAACAACCGCGGGCAACGCTTCGGGAGCAGACGACACGTTTTACTGCTAAAAGTAAAGCTGGTAATTCATTTTATGAAAGCATGACATTGTTTAAAAGCTGGTGAAGCCCCCACGTAAAGATATTTCTTCGCCCGCCCGCCGGTCCACATATACCCCATGGCAGTGCGTGTAAGCGCAACCGGTTTGGTTGCCACGACACTGTAAGCCAAATAGAATAACACAGGCACTTACCCAGAATGAAACCAATATGTACTGATGTTCCACCAGGAATCAGACCCAGACCCACTGGGTTCGCTGCCGAATGCTCTACCTCCGTGGCGGTTGTAGTACTTTCTGGCGCAGACATTAAAGGCCCGTTCACACACTTGCAACCGAGTAGGACCGACAGAGACAAGTTCAAACTTTCGAAAGAAGAGTTAACTAATCTAGTTATAGACTGGTCAAAATATAATGAGAGCTACAAAAGGTACAAATCTGAAATTAGAAAGACAAAAAATAAATATCGCAGGAGTGACATTCTAGATGTATTATAACAAACCCCAAAACATTTTGGAAGACCATAAACAGGAGCGATCTTTGCCCAAGATTTATGATGAGCGAGGACAGGAACTCTCTAACCATGATCCAGCAACCGTTTTTAATGAGTATTTTTTATCTGTTTTCACTGAGGAACAGTTTCCTTTGCCATGTGATCCAATTTGTGTATCCCCAACCATAGCATGGGAACCTGTCACTTTTACACAAGAAGGCATTTTGGCAATTATTGATCGACTCTCCCCAAGCTCTGCACCTGGCGAAGACGATATATGTCCCAAACTTTTGAAGGCAACACAAACCATACCTTGTCATCTTCTATATCTCATTTTCAAGCAATCTGTAGAGCTGATGTACCTTCCGGCTGATTACAGATTTAGGAAAGTGCTACCAATTTTTAAATCTGGCGATAAAAAACATGTCTAATTATAGACCAATTTCATTAACAAGTGTACCATGCAAAAATATGGAGCATGTCATGTATTCCCATGTCATTAGCTACTTATCTAACCATGACCTAATTTGTACTAACCAACATGGATTCAGAAAAGGTTTTCCGTGTGAAACGCAACTATTTTAATATGTTACTAATTTGCACGAAAACATTCACTCTTCCAGACCTACTGATGCCATATTTATTAAATTTGCCAAAGCCTTCGACTCCGAACCTCACCAACGCTTGTTGTACAAGCTGTCTCAACTTAACATTCATCCTTTTATCATACAACGGATTGCCACTTTTCTTGAAAATCGTAAACGGGCTACATATGTTGGAGAGAGTAAGTCTTCAAAATTATCAGTAAAGTTCGGTGTCCCTCAGGGCAGCGTATTGGGTCCGCTTTTATTTCTCATTAACATAAACGACCTCCCCTTAGCTTAACATCCTCCATAGGACTTTTTTGCAGATGACTGTCTTATCTACCGGCGCATCACCAACCCAGATGATCAAGCACTGCTACAGCAAAACCTCAACATGATTTCACTTTGGTGCAGCACATGAGATTGAACACTAACAAAACAAGATTTATAACATTTGCCAGTCAGCCTTCTTCCCCGCAAAGCAATCATTCCATTAACCACGAAGACATGGAGAAAGTTCGAACATACAAGTACATAGGAGTAATTTTTTCAGAGGCACCTCACCTGGAACGATCATGTCCATAACACCGTTTCAAGTGCATGTAAATCACTCGGATACATCAAACGAAACCTTTTCCGCTCACCTCAGAAAGTCAAACTAACCGCCTACAAAGGATTTGTGTGATCCAAACTCGAATACGCCAACATCATCTGGTGGCCTCATCAAGCATACCTATTTAACAAGCTCGAACCTGTTCAAAACAAGGCATCACGCTACATCATGCATGACTATTCACGAACCTCGAGTGTCACTATTATTGAAACCAACCTGGAGTAGAAACCTTTAACCGCTAGAACCAAACTAGCCCGTCTTGTTTTCCTTCGTGGCATCTACTACTCGTCATCGGAATTTCGTAGCCTCTATCTCCAAGATCCATCTTACATTTCGAAGCGCCGCGATCATCCACTAAAAATTCAGCCTCTCTTTTCCGGAACTAACAAATTTCAAAATTCCCCCCTTTTACTTGCTATTGCCGAGTGGAATTCCTTACCCGCTCACATCGTCCATGGAACTAATACCAATATATTTCGCGACATTTGTAATTCTCATTTGTGAAGCGTGATCAATGAATTTTTTTTTTGTTTACTTTTATTATTGTGCACTGAATGTTGTAGTTATTCTCCCCCTCATGTAATGTATCCCAATTGGGATACCTTTGAGGAAAATAAATCTGATCTGAAGTGTATGCCTTAGGGCTCCCGCTAAAATGGATGCCCCACGTCTCCTACTATGGCTACCCGATACCGTCGGTTGTGCATGGTGACGCTGTAGAGGAGGGTGATAGCAACAAATAAACAATGTGATTTTCATATAACGGAAAGGGAGTAAGTGTGCAGGCAAGCTGGTAGTAGTTCATCATAACGTTAATCATATCAGACCCGAGACTGTAGTGACGTTCCCCTCCTGTATGTTTTTCTTTTCTTTTTATTTTTTTACATCGATTTTTTTTCCATGTTACAATTTTGGGTTTTACACGACGGAATTTTCTCCACCCTCAAAAACAACTGTTTAATGTTTACAACAAATCTCAAGCAATGGTTTTTAAATATGCCTTCCACGGAGTGTAGGACTTCAGAGATAAAAGTCGCTGTCAATTTTTGCCCAAAATCTACACAAGCACGTTACCTTCGCAGAGCTTGCCTTTCACTAAAAGGTCTTTACCGCCTTATCGCGTAGGGTACACACAATAAATCGGACGCCGCGGGGGCCCTCCTACCCAAGTGCGCGTTCCCACGATAAGCTATCACACACTCGACGAAGCAACGTAGCAGTCGCCACGCCCCCGAAAAACGATCGCCAAGTCGATCCTCCAACTATAAACTAACGGGAAGGAATAAAACAACTGGACGCACGCACGCAGACACCACACGCACGCACACATATATAAAGAAGGGAGCTTTCCTCGGTCGATGGAAACATTCATCTCAGCGCAAAAACTTCCATTGTTTCAGCGCAGATCTATCAGCAACCCCCTTTCCCCCAGCACCGCCGCCCCAATCTGCATCCTTTTCGCTTTGTCCGCGAGAGGACCGCACATTTGCCTTCCGTATCTCCGTTATCTAAGCCGCCTTTTTTTTTCTTCTTTTCTTTCGATCGATGTGAGACAGAAACTCTTCATCTCTGACTCTTTTTGCTCAACTTGTTTCTCTACGGGCCACCTCATTCTTTCAAAAACGCAGTCCCCTACTTTTTCACCTCCGGGGAGCCCACCCAGCCCGTGACCCAGACGCCCTGCAACTCGTAACTCATCCTCGTTATCCGGCCGTGCCCCCGACACCCGAGTCCACGGTGAAGACCAAAGTTGCCAACACGAAAGTTTACTGATGAGTACACACCGAACCCACCTCCCTCTTCTACACAGACTTTCGCGAGGCATACAGGATATGTGGTTCAACAAATCGCTAGTCTCAATTTTCTGGTCGAGATGCCGACGCGCCTTTTCGTGTTCACGTTAGCCGAGTTTGTACTGCCTCAAACGCTGCACGGTGCTGTCACGTGAACTGCTATTAACGTTCCAAGCGACTTCCGGTCGCATACGTCTTTGCAAGCCTGCCGAGCTTGCTTACGTCAACGGTGCTAGAAGGCACACATGCTGCGCGGACAGCAAGGTTTGAGCTTCAACGAGGGCCTTCGGTTCAGAAACATATTCGAAAGTTTTGAACAGATCTCGCGCTTCTTCGTTCTTTTGGCGTTCACCTGGAGCACTCGTGGTTAAACGTTTCATTAACATTTCAAGCAAAGATGTTAAGATGGGCTTTGTTTTTTATGAACCGGAAGTTGTCCGGAACGTCAAAGACCGGAGCACCGCCCGGTGGCGTTTGTCCTGAGAAGGACATGTCCTGAGAAGGACAAACGACACCAGGCGGTGCTCCAGTCGACACATGGCATACACACGTTGGGCGACAAGACATACACCTCCGACACTAAAACCTGCGCACAATTATCTCAGCACGCAAAAAAAAGAACAAGACACAAATTGTAAAGTTATTTTATACGGGCTGGGCGCTCGTCGTCACCGATTCTGAATTCGTAGCTAGCTGGCACACAACTAAAAGTAACTGTTTCTATTTTTTTTTTTTAGCATTAGTTTCCGAACATTAATTAGATAACGTCAACTAGTAACATTGTTGCCAGCTGACGCCCCGAGGCCCGACTACCTCCCAAGTTAGCCGGGCCTCGGGGGAGAACACGACGCAAACAATAGACGGAACAAGGAACAGGCGTGTCCAATTTGGAGCCCTTGCCCTTCGCCTTATTGGATCCCCCGGAATGTCTCGTACTCCATACGACAAAAAGTCAAAGGCCGCTTATAGGAAAATCGCTTATCGCTAAAACCGGCTATAGGAACGTCTACTCGGGCACAACTCGACGCTGTTCTCGACGTGAGCTGACACCGTGAAGGCTCGGATTTGGGCGTCGTTTGTTTTTGTTTTGTCCGCATATAGTGACTGCTGCCAATGACAGGGAATCCAAATATCCAGAAATGGAACACACTAACAAATAAGCGAAAAACAACATGAGAGTAGTATACCGAAAAAGACACCAAATTACCCGCGCTCCTCTTTTTTATTTTTTTTTATTTTTTTTATTTTATGATTTGGGACTTTGTCTTAGCCCGGTCATCCCACACCAAGGCAGGAACAAGCTCCATCGATTGCAGGCGTGATGGGTGAAAAAGAAAAAAAAAATACGGAAATAACTATAACGGATTGTAGTGGACCCCACCAGCTATAATCCAGCCAATGAAGTACTCCGAACGGACCACGTGACTGCACGCCCCACGAGGAGTCGCTGGGCCCCTCCAGAAAGTCACGTGACGCTCACGTGACTTTTGGATTGGCTCGGAGTGGCTCGTAGCGCTTGCAGCGGTTCGTCGTATAAGTGAAAGGGAGTATAACAACACCCTCCAAGCTGAAGCTCCCCCCCAGAAAAAAAACCATCGCGGAGGAGTTAGAAGAAAAACTATGCGCATAAACGAGCGCTTCTTTTTCTCCTTTTTTTAAACTTTTATAACGTTTTCGATTTATTTTACTGTCCGGATTCACTCAAGTCTGTGTTTTTTTGTTTTTTTTTTCTGTCTTTTTGGCGCCGTTTTATTCTCGCGTCGATGCGCTCCGATATCATTTCGCGCGATTTATCGAGAGCCAAGCGCGAGCGGAAGTTGGCGGACCGTGAAGAGCGAATCGAAAGGCAGTCTCATTTTACGATCGTGAATCATTTGCTCGTTCCCGGAGACTGCAAGGGCCGATTGTTACACGGAGTGCGCTGTAATGCGGACATCTTAGCTCACCCGTCGAGCACAGTTCGAATACATCGGTGCCCAAACAGTGAACTCCATGGTTCTAGAGTTCCGGAATAGAAAGAAAGCTGCAAGCACGAGTTTTACAGGCCAATCGCCACAACTAAGATGTCTAAAAAATATATATATTTTGTATTAACAAACACGTTTCTCCAACTGGAACCTCCTTTAGTTAAACGACAAGGCAGAAACGATTGCTACGGTCCGACCTTCTATATGCTCAATGTGTCCGTACTTACTCGCAAGGTCCAAAATCTATAGTCTCAGCGTTCCTACTTTGTACTCCCAATGTCCATACCCTACACTCCCAATGTCCATACCCTACACTCTCGATGTTCGCTCTATATAATCTCCATGTCCATACTCTGTACTCTCGGTGTCCCTAGTCTTGCACCTTTACTGTCCACTGTCTCCGATCTCGATGTCCCTATAGACTGCACTCTCAATGTCCCTACTCTGTACTTCCAGTGTCGATACTCTCAGAACTCGGTCTCAATGCCCCTATACTCTCAATATCCATACAGTCAACGTCGAGGGCTCTTTACGCTATATAGAATTACCCTGAGTGAACCCACAGACATACTTCTTCAATGTTCAAACTGCATATCAAGTGCGTGTCTTCGACAAATTTAATCTACAACCACGGGTTGTAGATTAAATGCCGCTCCGTAAGGCAAAGTCACGCAAAAGCTTCCTATCGCCGCCGTACCAGTTTATATCGCCGCACCCTGCACATCACATCTTGAAACCTCCACGCAGCGGTACGTGCAGGTATAGGGACATCCTTGACACGGCCCGCCTTCGCAGTTATTCCCCGTCGTCAAAAAAAGAAAAAAAAAAGTAAGAAAACATTAGCCGCCGCTTCGCCTCCGCTCGGGCACCGAAGTGCACCGGCGGCATAATGCGCTACTCTTCGCAAAGTGCACCTCCTGCTAAACAAAAAGAGCTCGAGAGCCCAGGTTTAAGAGAGGTAGCAACTCAAACTACGGAAAGCTCTCGCAGTTTAAAGGGACACTGACACCCCCCAAAATTTTTTTTTAATTTTTTGCCAGGCGCTTCATTATGGTGTCGGAGGACTACCCAATTAATATTTTGCAACAGAGTAGCGTATTTTTTTAATAAAGCCAAAAGACGCAACTGCTCGAAACCGAAACCGAAATCCGACGGAGGTCGGAGAAGTGGAGAGAAGCGAGTGAGTGGCGGAAGTCACGTGGCTACACCCGACCGTGTGTTTTTTTTTTTCTTTTTTTTTTTTCTTTCCGTTAGCAGACGACATGCGGCGTATGGGAACTACTCGCCGTGGGATTCTTTTGCAGTTATGTTTGTTCCGCTCGTTGTTCTCTACTCCAAGATGAGTTGTTTTGTACATTGAGGAGTTGGAGATGAGTAGTGAGTGCCCGTGGTGAATTTTGATCGGCTCCGAAAAGAATACACCCAAGATGTAGCGTGAAGAGCTGGCTCACATGTCCCGCGTCCCAAAACAGAAGTGACATTGTGCGAAAGAGTTTCCGAAAGATCAACGGGATCGGGACCAATGGCTGGCTGCAATTCCTGTAGACCATTTGCGGGCACCTCGGAAAGCGGACGCTACCTGATTTGTATGCTCCTTGCATTTTGTGGAAAGTGATTACATTGAGTTCGCAGGTGTCAAAAAGGATATCCCATACAATCTAATTCAGCGACGCGTCGTCCACAACATTTGTTTCTTATTTTTTTTTTCTTCAGTAATAATTGTAAAAAAAAAAAAGAAATGTAGACATCAGAAAATATTTAGAAAAAAAAAAAGTTTCACGGGGGATCGAACCCTGCTCTACCGGGTGATCTAGTGGGGCATACTGATCTACTGGGGCATATTGAAAGTGGGGTATCTTTTTCCTTAGTAATAATTCAGCCGATAAACTGTAAGTTGGAAAGTTTGCTGCCGATTTTCCTCTAGCAAAAGCACTCCCGGGTCGAAGTCGGGATGCACCACGCATTGGCGACATTCTCACCTAGTAAAGAAATCGTACGCGTGCATATTCCACTCGAAGTAGACACGTCGTGCTTGACGTTGGCGCGAGCGATGTCTTCAGCCACAAGAAGGGAGCGACGGCTCGGCGACGTCTTCGTGCAAATCGGCTTGGTGGTCGGGCGTGTCGTACGGGATGAATACCAATTCTTTTGACCAGTCCCAAATTTCTCTTTTAAAGGCAGACAAAATTCTCCGGTACCGCGAACGACAGTTCTGAAATAGAGGTCCCACGCCCGTCGTCCGCTGCCATCGCCGTCCCTGCGAGTCCCACGATACGCGAAACGACGCACGCACAGAATGCTTCCGGTTGTCTGTGGAACTTTTTTTTTCATATTTCATAGAAGCCACAAAAAATGGGTTTCATATTTTTTTTCTATTTTTAATATTGAGTGTGTGCCTTCAGTGACCCACGACTTTGATTAAATTTGGTGGTCGCATCGATACCTTAGAAAACGGCCCGTGACCGCGGAAAAGAGAGTGAGCGAGACTCGAACCGGCCAGTTCTTGATCGGCGGTTTTCGGGCGGAAAGAAACCGAATTTCGAGCCGCAAATTCTGTTCTGGGTAGTTGAGCTCTCATATGTCACGTACAACTAAAAACCTCGGCGAGCATAAATACCCTGTCAGTGTCCCTTTAAAGGGACGCTAACACCCGCCAAAATATAATATTTTTTTTTCGCCAGGCGATTTAACACGGTGTCAGAAGATTATACCCAATGAGTATTTTGCTACAGAATCACATTTTGCTTTTAAAGTAAAAAAAAAAAAAAAACGCAACTGCTTGAATTTGAAATTGGACTGGGGACAAAGAAGTAATATAGACGAGGAGAACGTTGCCGGAAGTCACGGTAGGCGTCAGCGTGACACTTCTATGACGTCATCACATCCAGAACTCCAGGGACCACGTTTGAGGACGTGGCCCCGGAGACGAACTTGAGGCCCACCGTACCGCAAAAACGCGGTCCGCGAACCACGAAACCCCGACCGAGCAGTTGGACCCACTCTAAAATGTAGGCACCCCAGACGGAGCGACCCCTAACGTCCTTGGGACGAGCGTACGCATAAGCGCCGCTCCTTCCTTCTTCAATCGGAACTTCCACTTCCGATGTGTGCTTTGTACCGCCGCCCATCACTCGATGGCCTCGTGCTGTTTACCCAACACTCCGCTAGAGCACGTCCCACACGCAGTCGCTGCCGCCGTCGTCCGACTCGGGAAAACACCGAGGAAATCTTCGGTTCGGCGACATAACTCCCCGAGACTTCGAAGCTCGAACTCTTTGGCTTACTTGCAGTCGTTTGAATCCAATCGAAGATGTGTAGGAAAGTCACGGCAAACGGGCAGGCCCGCCAACTTTACTTTCAATAGTTTTTTATTCTTATTATTATTATTTACATTTTATTTACGGTAACTCGGTCGGTGCTGCTTCTCTTCATATATTCAGCCATTCGATGTACGCGATCACGTATAAAGAATAACTCAATGACGAAAGTATATATTTCTGGTCTCTAATATAAACACCCCCCCCCCCCCCCCCCCAAAAAAAAAAGAAACTTATAATATTGGCATAATTAAAACGACATTAAGAGGGTTCATATTAGCGAGAAATGAGCTACAGAGATCATGACCGAATCTATGCGTTTTTCACAATTCGCCAAAGAGGCTGTGATTACAAAACGCCGATGAAAGGCAGCATCAAATTGCTCGGTGGTAGCTAACATATGGCTAAGGAGAACGAGGTTCCTAGTCTTACTCCACACCCCTTGCGGACAGTGACGGCTAAAAGTAACATACACTGCGACGGCAGCGGCAGGTATCGGATAAATAATACATGGCGAAAGGTAAGAAAAAAAAAATAAATCGCGACAAAATGGCGTGTCGAACTATGGTCGGTGACAGGTTAAAGCGCCGCTCACACACTAGCAACCGAGTAAGACCGAGAGAGACAATACCGGTTTTTAAGCCTCTTGCGACGACGTAGGACCTGCTCCACAGCAGCGCATCTGGTCCTACGCCGTCGCAAAAGTCTTGAAAAGCGGTCATGTCTCTCTTGGTCCTACTCGGTTGCTAGTGTGTGAACAGCGCTTAGGAGTTTAGGGGAAGCTCGAGCCCTAGACTCAATTGAGTTTCTAATCTATTCTTAAAGAATGCTTTAGAAACTCAATTGAAACTCAATGATAATTTTTGTAACGGCCCTCCCACTTCTTCACACTTTAGCAGAGCAAACGCCGGAGAGAAGGTCACCTCCTCTCCAGCGTTCGCTCTGCTAAAGTGGAAAGAGGTGGGAGGAGCTTCCCCTGAACCCTTAACCTGTCATCGACAATAGTTACTTTGTTGTTCTGTGCGCGTGTCTTTTATCGAGCAGACTACGCAACATAGCACTTATAACGCAGCGCGGAAAAAAAATCCGCAACTGCCTGTTTCGGCCGTCCTTGGCACAGATAGAGGCATGTTCGCTGGACGAGCGCTCAACAAACCGGAACCGGAAGTGCTTTGTAGTCCTTTTTATACCTCGTCCATCCATCCACATCGTAGTAAACAATGCAAACAAACGTCAGCACAACGAAAACACGAAAATATAGTCATCACATTCACATTAAGAATAACGGCGAACAACCTCGAAAGCTTTGTTCGTCGTAAAAAGAGAATGAAGACCCACAAAAAAACGCGAAACAATGTCCACATTTATCTTACTTTCGCATTCAAATCCGTGCCAACCAAAACAATGCAAAAAAAAAAAAAGAAGTACAGCCAAGGTTGTACGCAGATAAAGTAAAAAAAAAAAAAAAAGGCCGGAGCAAAAAAAAAAGAAAAAAAAAAGATTGGTTATTTTAGGCGCGCACACACAAGCACGAGTCACATAAGCATATACCGGCGTCTTTCACATGCAAAGCGAAATTCTCAAGTCAGTCTGTCCTTTTGAAGCGGCAAAGTACAGTCGAATACCGTAGCGACTATTCGTACGCGAGAAATCACGGCCCCCGCAAAACTACATAGCGCTAACTTGTATGCATACACAGAACGAGTTAAGAAATTAAAAGCAATAAACATACCATAGCCTCCTCTATACTGACAAAGCCTGGCAGATCGCCACAAGACAAGCGGCTGCCGAAAGTGAAAAGGTAGAGCGGCAGACAACGGATGAGAGGAGAGCCAGGTGACGGGCGACCCGCTGCGGCGAGACGCCGAAACACACTTCTCTCGCGCTACCGCTTCTTTTCTCGTCGGGTTTGAAAACCATGTTTCGTGACCTCGCCGCTACAAAAGCTCTGCGCTGAACACCAGGTTACCGGAGAAATGCTCTATGCTACCAGATCCTCGCGCTCCAAATCCGCGACCGGGCACTCTACGGCTCCGTCGTCGAACTGCCAGGCTTTGTGAGTATAGAGGAGGCTATGTATACAGATATGGGTGATTTCATCTCAAATCGGGCAAGCTAAAAATGCTTTTTTTTTTTTTTTTTTTGCGAGAAAACATATATGTTTTTGGGCATTTCTGAAAGAAGGGAGGGCACAAACCGTAAGTTTCTCGTATTTCTTGTTCTCGAGTTATGGAACGTACGAAGACACTACAGCAGAAATTAGCGTTTTCCCTTGCCGTCGCAAGTATGTATGACACCCCCTGCTAGTTATTTTTGTCCTTTGCCTCCTTTAAACGTTTTTTTCTATCACTTAATAGGTACTATAATTACACCCTGCATAAAATACAAATGTATACGTCTTTTCTAAATATGTCTATCAAAATGCGAAACCGACTCCCGGTCGATTTTTGAACTTTGAGAAGTCCCTACTTTGGTTAAACTCAAGGCAAATGATTTTCCGTTTATATTTATGGAAAGCCCAAAAGAAGCTGATTATAGATATAATAATATCATTCAAGTCTGTCAGCTAGCCATCTCGCTATCGTCGTGTAAAGAGTGCATAAAATAACAAAAGTTGCATGTTTCAATGGAATTTTCTCAAAAACCCCATTTTTAACAATTTTTAGTTTTTGAATTCTTTTAGATACAATAGTAGACTATTAAAAAACGTAATCTAGAAATGTCATATTTTGGTTGTATCTATTTCAGCCGCAATCATGTGAAATTAGTGCTCCTTTGGATAAACAACACGCGGACTTACCGACCTTGGGCATCTCTATGATTTCGAACAAATATTTTGGTTGCGCTGTAAAAAAATACCATAAAGTAGACCGAACTTCTGATATTCATTATAATTTAGTGTTTGGTATACCGTATAAGACAAAAGCATATAAGCACGCTACAAAACAGGGAGTAACCAGTTTATAAAAATCAGACGGCCACGCAAAGCATGTCACGACTCTTTCTATATATTACGGTTCACAAGAAACAAGGGTGGATACTGATTGCCCAGGATATTATGAAGGAAATAAAAATAGCCACGCTATCCAAATCTCGTTCGGTTGACTGCACAGTTGGCGCAACTAAATACTATACGAAAGTTTGCGCACAGAACCAGTTCGAAAGAGAAAAGTCAGTGGCACGTTTTTTGAAGGCAGAACGTTATTTAACTAGTTCAATCTAGCCGTGAGTTAGTTTTTGCTCTCCGGAGCTACGTGCCCGCTCGACCAATCAGCGGCCTCCCTCTTATCACCCGAGCCGGCTCTCCGCACGTGGGTATGGCGGGAGCGTGATGACGTAGAGAAATAGAGGCGTGTGATTGGCCCAAAGAGGACGTAGCTTCCACTGCAGTCTCAGCTTAGGGGTGAACGGAGTACAGAAGCCAGGCAGTTCACGGTCGCAGTTTCGAACATACCGGCAAACGCTCACTGACGATATACTATGAGGGCACGAAATGGTATATACGTGCTCGCGTTGACACATACGTTTGCGGCTACTCTGCAGGTTTTCGCTGTAACTGTACAGTTGTAGTTTATAGAGCCCCGCGTCGGAGACGTTTTGTCTTGTGCACGTCTGCTTTTGGAATCTGCACTTCGGAGGTGGTTTTGCTCCGTGCATAACTTCTATGTCTTCGAATGTGCTTCGCACTGTTTCTAGCCACTCTTGTAAGCTTCGTTCGAGACGTGTTTTGTCTTGCGTATATGCGCTGGTGCAAATTTTCCACTTCAACGGCGGGATAAACTTGAAAGACCACACCAGTTGCTTCGAGGTCAGCCCAGCGGTATATCGCCGGGCTGACCTCGAAGCAACTGGTGTGGTCTTTCAAGTTTCTAGTCCGTTGCTTGCAGAAGTGATCGTCAAACCCGATATGCGTCGCGTATAACTTCATGTAAGCTAGACGCTTAAGCGAAGCCGCGTATTAGAAGTGTATCAGAACAGAGCGTAACGTGATTACGGGCCAAAGTGCGCGCGCTCGGTGTCGGGAAACAGACCAAGTTACGGAGGGTTGGCGTGTCGCTCGTTTCTCGTCCTCTTCATGCTTGTATCTCAAAACGCAGACAAAAATAAAAATATCCATTGGAAATCATAGACGAAAGGACGGTAAGCATGCTTGTTGTTTATCCAACGATACACATATTTCCCGAGATTGCGGCTCAACTAGAGGACATACAACCAAAATATGACATTTACAGATAGCGTTTTTTTTTTATATAGTCGGCTCAGTATCCAAAAGAATTCAAAAACTAAAAATTAAAAAAAAAGCTTTTTTTTTTTTTTAGAAAATTAGTTTAAAACATGCAACTTTTGTTATTTTATACACTGTTCACGCGATAATGGCGAGATGGCTAATTAATGGATTTGAAAGATAATATTATATTCATAATTAGCTTGTTTTGGGCTTTCCATAGATTTACAAAAATATAATTTATCGTAAGTTTAACTAAAGTAGGGGCCTGTCAAGTTTTACCAATACTCGACTTGGGAAGTCGTCAGTTTCACATTTTGTTGGAAAAAAAAAAAAAAAAAAAAAGCTTCGAAATTTGTATTTGGTTCCGAGTGTCTTTCTAGTACATACTAAATGTAAAAAAAAAAAAAAAATATTAAAGAAAGCAAACAAAAAAAAAAGGAACAGAGGGTGTCAAACGTACGACCTGCGACGGCAAGGGAAACCGCTAATTTCTCCCGCAGTTCCATAAGTCGAAAACAAAGAAATACGGGGAACTTGCGGTTTGTGCCCTCCTTCCTTTTTAGAAGTTTCCCCAAAACATATATTTCCTCGAAAAAAAAATTTTTTAGCCTCCCTGATTTGAGGTAAAATCCCCGCGCCCGCGCGTGCGTGCGTATATATATATATATATATATATATATATATATATATATATATATATATATATATATATATATATATAAAGGAAAGAGCAATTTTGCGCACCGACGGCTTCGTTTACAAATGCGGTCGCGAGCGCAAATCGTAGTTTGGTGGCATTGGAATCGTTTTAGAAATCGTCTTTGTCTTTTTTTTTTCTTACCACTTGTTAATAATAAAAGTAAACAAAAAAAAAATAAAGCGGTAAATACGACACACTGGGCAAAGAAAGAGTCGCCTTTTAATAGCCTTTCCTTTTGAGCGCGGTCGCTCGTGCGAACGTATACTCGTAAAAAGGGTTCAGCGATTACGCGCGCGAGCAACACGTCCCACGATTACATCAGCTGGAGGTCTGAGACGAAACAAATTACCACGGCGGAATAATAAGTTTGTCGTTCTTTATAAGTTTTATCCCCCCTCTTTTCTTTCAAAAAAACGTACTTTTCGTTTACTTATTTTTCTTTCTTTTCGAAGCTCGTTTTGTAAGTCGGTCGGAAAGTAAGGAAAACTAAATAAATCGCGGTCGACGCATTATGTAGGTCCGAATACCCCGCGATAAAAAAACACAGACACAGACATAACGAATATTATGATAATGTGTTTATACCTACAGGCAAACGTACCGCAACTCCATGCAGCGCGAATGAAAATATAAAGAAGCGGTTAATATGATCTCTAGATTATTTCGCCTTAAAGTACATGTTAAGTAACGAAGGATTTTGTCAGAAATAAGTAGGATTGATTTTAGAAAAGTCTATCTTTCTACAGTTGCGTCGGCATGTTTTTTTTTTTTTTTTTTGCCTATGTTTGTGTTCACATTTTTGGGCGTTTGCTCGCAGACCCGCGGCAGGGAGTGAGAGCGTGAACGGGGAGTCGTTCTCTCAAGCGCGGGGGGCTTCGAGCAGCCGCGGGGCTCGGTGGAGAAGAGTCGGACCCCGGTCGTTAACAAACGGATTGGGTTTCAGTTTGGGGCGCCGGAACACCCCTGTCTTGGACTTCGGTCCGCACTTGTGGCTTTTAAGCGGGTGTGCTTGTGTCCGGCGTATTTCGCCGCTTAGTGTAGAAAACTTCGCATATAGTCGACGCAATAACTTAACTTGGTGGCGCCAGCCAGACGGCGAAGAAAGCATGTGGTGACTCTACAGAGAATTTGGGTTTGACCGTTGAAGTGTCGGAGGGTGGTCACGTTGACAGCTCGCTGATCATTGGGCAAGAGTGTACCACGTGACAATGGGCAAATTTGAAGTGATTGGTCCGTCTCTGGAGGGAAAGGAGGCCCCTACGAGTCTAGCAAAGGTCTGCCGAGAAGATTCTCGGGGATTCGGCTTTTGAGATCAGGCAGATTCGGCTCCTGAGACTGGGGGACTGAAGTATGGGTTTTCATTTTGGGAGTTTTGTCATGTAAATTACTGTTGACTTGTTGTCGTTTTGTTTTGAAATAAACGTGGCCACACTGGCCATCGTAAACCTACCAACGCCGTAATGTGTCCAGCGGGATCGAACAACTTTTAGTGTTTTTTTTTTCTTGTTCGACTTTCCGGGGGACTTGCATCGGGCGAATATCATCATCGGTCGTCACCATCCTGACCGGTCCCCTCTGCCCCCACGGAAAGTTGACTGTACATTATACAGTAAGTCATTGGAGATGGAAGTATGAAGCGACGGCAGTTTGCACAAAACTGCAAAAAGACCATTGAAAAAAAAACGGAGAACAATGTTAGTAGGTATAGTAACCTCTAATAGCCGTGCCACACGGGCAACTCGAATGCTGTTTACAACGAATGACATTTGTGTGATCGGCGAATCAGCTCGTAATCTGTCGCGCCTGGAATGCGCTACGCCCGAAGTGTCGCGCGCTGATTGACCGTCTGCTCAAATGTCAGTCGTTGTAAATGGCATTTGAATCGCCCGTGTGGCGTTACAAATGAGTAATTAAGTCGTGGTTAGAAATGGTCTATTCAGTCAGAAAAGAAAAAAAATGCTGTTATTACGTGTTTTGTCTATGTGAAATTGTAGAGAAAAAAAAAAAAAACATCACGAAAAAGTTGATGCACCTCAAATGTGAAAAAAAAAAAAAAAAATTCACTAGAAATATACTTAACTTGCAGTTTTACGACACTTGAGAAAGTCAGATCAAAGCATACGTCTATAGTTTACTAATAGTTTCACTGTGTAAAGACCCGCTTGCGCTACGCTATAGATTTAATAGAGTCCGCAATACCATGAAGTATATCATCGCGCCATACAGCGCGTCATGGTAAATGCGACGACGCAACCATTTTTCTTTAGTATCGAAAACGTAAAATGGTAGGCTGATGGCTCCATCGCGATGCTGGTAGAGTCAAGACATGGTATAGCTAAAAGCCAACATCCTCAAAAAAAAAAAAAACGCAAAAATCTAAAAAGTAATTAAAGACTTGAGCATGTTGGTGATCCACATTGACTTAAAACGAAAGAAACACAGAAGAGGACGAAACAAACGACACAGCTTTCGACTTTCACTCAGATTTACTGGGGCGGCTAGCCGCTCAGAGCTCGACTAGGGGAGGCGATGGGGAAAGGGGGATGAGGGGAAGAATTAACAAAGGGAGACCGTTGCTGGGACGACACAGCGGGCGGTCAGGAGTCAGGTCTGGGTTGCCTTTCTCGTGGATGACACCTCGCGTCGCTTCGTGCCGTCGGGGGAGCAGCGGAGAGCGGGGATGGGAGGGGGGGGGGGGGGGGGGGGGGGGATAGAGGGGGGCGTCTCGGAACTCCTTGGGGAAAGCGCAAGACGGACCAGAGGGCCAAGTGAGAACAGAAGGCGAGAAGTAAGAACAGAGGGCGGCTTTCCCGACACCAAAGCTGTTTCGTGTGTTTCGTCCTCTTTTATGTTTCTTTCGTTTTAGAGGGGCACTGACACATAAAAATCCTGTTTTTTTTTTTGTTTGTTTGCTTTTTTATTATCCGAAACGGTTGAAAAACGATGCCGAGACATTATCCTCAAAATGCGAAACTTGAAAAGTCAGTATTTGTGAAGTAAGAAAAAAAAAAAAACAATTTCCAAATGCCGAATTCGAAGTTCCCGCGCGATCCGCGCCGGTGCGTTGACGTCAAAATATTGCGAAGTCCGGCGAGTCGACTTTCTTTCGCGACTCCGTGCTGTTGCCATCGCGACCGAAAACGGGGAGCAAAGGAGCGGCAGATAAAGGCACCGGCAGACTGAAAAAAAAGAAAAAAAAACGGTTTTGAGCGGTGTCGCCTGCTCAGGCAGCATGCATGTTTTCCATGGAGGATACAAATCTAGGAGACGACATCACACCGGACTCCGATTTTCTTTATTTCAAAAAGAAAGGCAGTATTCGGTTCGCAATTGACCTTTTTCAGAGATCGCTGGGCGCATGCGCCGACTCTGAGAGAGAGGGGGAAAGGGAAAGGCGCCATTTTTGGTGGCTCTCTCGTCCGCTCAGTTGCTCAGACAGTACTGGTTAGGCTTGACTCGTCCGCTATTCTCGCGGCTTGGCTTCACAGTCGTCGCGCCTCACCACCGCGCAGCTGTAGGTTGTCTAAATAACAGCAAAAATGGTTCAAATGCAAGGCTTTATAGAGTTTCAGCAGCCTTTTGCGGATGGTTCACGGAAGCACTCGATGTCAAACACCCCACCCTTTTTACTCTGCTTTCAAAAGCCTATGACGCGAATCCCCCGTGTCAGGTGGCCGGGTCATCAATGTGACGGCGGGGCATTCTGCTTTTAACTAAAAGACAGTAAATGTGAACATGATGGTAAACCGGAAACTGGGGTAGGAGAACGAAAACGCAAAAGGAGACAAAAAAAATAACAGTCAACGTCTCTTGAGACGTTGCCTGTTTTTCCTTTGCGTTTTCCATTTCCTACCCCAGTTTCAGGTTTAATAATTGAAAACGGGCAAGTTGGTGAATAGATACGAATACATGGAAGGATAAAAATTGAAGAAAACGGGACTTCTTGAAATAAGTCCTCTTTCCGTCCCTGTCCTCAATGTTTTATCCTTTCATGTATTCGTATATCAAGTTTACCATCATGTTCAACTTGCACCAGCTCGCCTACACTCTGGCTATTTTTCCGTTAATAGTTAATGCGCACGCGAGGCTGTGTGACGTAATCATGCCGTACATGGTACTCTAGTAAAGAATAACAGGATAAAGCTTTTCGTCCTTGAGGCGTGCGCTATACACATTCGCGTCTTGCCACGTTAAAAGAGCAGAACAAAACATGAACAGAAAATATCAGTCACTGGCAAAACATTTAAAGCGTGCGAAAAAAATTCGAGTCTTACTGAAACAGAACCCTGGTGGAATTCCTTGGCAACCAACTGTGAACTCCCCTGTTTGCTGGTCTCACTTTGTCGAACACTCGCAACGTGCCGAATTTAAATAGAGATTGTTTCTAACATACCGTTCCTTATTTTTGACGGTGCAGGCAAGCCCTCGCGATATCAAGATCGCCCGGATTTCACACCTTACAAGTTTGTTTACACAATCCCGTGCATTCGCGCGGTACAGAGGACGGCGAAGTGACGGATGCAATAAGCTTGAATAACAACCTATCAAGGAGAAAAATCAGCTGTTTGTAGTGGCCGAGTTTTATAAACGGAACTCACAAGCTTCGCACAAGGTGGATGGTTGGGTCGGTATCGAAACTGTTCACCATTACTTTCCTTACATAACACTCTGCGACTCTGCCTTGAAAGCAGACCCCTTTTTTAGTTGCTTGTAAGACGCAACACCTAAGTGACGATTAAGTGACTCCGAGTCAATGATACGAACCGATGCAGCGTCGGCGGTCTTTCCTCCCTTAATGTATAAAAGCGAACGAGGTCCTCGGTATCGTAGACAGCGGCTTTTATTAATTTTCCAGGGTCGTCCTCAGCCATTTTGATAAAATATGAACGCGAAACGACGACGGAAAGACTTTCAGAATGGCGAAAGACGGAACAATGCCACCAGAGAACAGACGTAAACAAACACATAGACCGGGAGATACGCCACCCCTGCCGCGGACGACGGAGAGACGGTCCCGGAGCCACCAAAAGTGTTTCGAGCGATTCCCGCGAGGGCGCTCCACGATCGTGGCCAAACTATGAAAAAGGTCAATTGGGTCAAAAAACATGTTTTACGATTTCCGTTAAGAAATGTTATAGAAATGTCGCCTACAAAGCTTCTAAATTTCATATTTTTTGACGTCACGAATCAAAAGAAGCGAGGAGGTGAGGAGCAGCAGAGAAAAACGTCAAAAATAAAAAGGCGCGTCCACGCGCGGGAAATTTTTTTTATTTTTCGCGATGCGGGTTTTTTTTTTTTTTTTTTTTTGCGTTTTTGCGACTACAACTTGCATCGTTTTAGACAATACAAAAAATACGACCCTCGGCGTGTCAGTGCCCCTTAAGAAGAGAATGAAAACACAGGCAGCTATAGCTACATAATGGATCAGAACGGCAGGGCGTCTGCCATTCTCATCCTTCCCCTGCCTATTGCAGCTGCAGCTTGCACAAATGCACCATCGATTCGTCCAGTGCAAGTTCTGAATACACATTATACGGGGGAGCAACAGAAGACATCCCCGACTCCTCGGTCCCCCCTCCGCAAGATCCGCCGTTTAGGATTCACGACCCGTAAGCCAATACGACTTTCGGTTTGCGGCTACGGCCGCTTACAAGGGCCCCAATCCACACCGCGGGGCCAAGGGACCAGGATTACGCCGCCTGCCGTGATTGGTCAGCTCGGCGCCGCTGACCAATCGCAGCAGGCGGAGATGTCCGGGACCCGCTTGGTCCTGCCGTGTAGATTAGGAGCGGACTAAACTAGACTAAACGCTACGCTCCGGAAAACCGAAAAAAGAAACAGAAAAAAAAAGGAAGTGTTGTCAATGCTGTTGGTAAAACTTTTTTTTTTTAGGGTTACAGGCGTTTTGAATTTTACTTTGTATTTATCTCAATTTGCATCAGCTCTTCATTTTAGTTATTTGTTTATTCTGAGATTCACACAGAGGCATTTGTTTTGTGTTTGCTTCATAGGCTATATGCTCCTGTGATGTGTGGGCTCTGGCGTGTGGTTAGACCTTGCGAGTTTCCGATTATTACTGTAGATTAAAGCGGGTTTCGCACTGTTCATTTATGCCCGAGTATCACTAGAGCGACAAACAAAAATCCCCCCCCCCCCCCCCCCGAAACCTTCCATTTCGCTGGGGCCTTCTCTCCCCCCCCCCCCTCACCCCTCCTCCCCCCCCCCTCCCCCCCCCCCCCCCCCCCCCCCGAAACCAAATCCTGGCTACGTGCCTGGTATGTGGAGATACATAGAAATACATAAATAGGGAAACACAGGTATAGACATAAGTAGATAGGGATAGATGAATAGAGACGCAAATAGATAGGCGAAGGTATGTAACATTTATAGAGAGAGGTATCGACACACACATATAAACTAGATCGGTGGATCGTAATTATATAAGAAAACAAATGATATCCGAAAGAGAAAGTCATAACTTTCTCTTTATGGTCGATGTAAAACAAACAGACGTACACAAGCAAGGACGACTGAACATCCGAAGCCCCAAACAATGGAAGCCGCCGACCTCAGCAAACATCGAAAGAACAAGCTGCAAACACAGAAGCATCGTGGGAGCCATGCAGCGAAGCCGCCGCAGCACACCGACCAAGAAGCAAAACAGCTGTGTGCCCTTGAGCGGACAGACAGCGAGCCACAAAACTCAATTATAGAACCACGCCGTGAACCCAAGGGGTGAACCCGTAATGGGCCGCCATTAGGTATACACTGCTCGACCAGAGCAGGCAGCGGAACGAATTCGAGGAGCATGCATTCATTAGGCGGGAACAAAGGAAATTGTGCGGTTGCGGAGGTTTTACGGTTTCTCCCCTCGCGTCAAGAAGTTATACACACGCTCGCTGAGCTCGGCAGAGTTGTTAAAACAACGGTCAGGGTCAATCCGCTCGAGGTGCGTGCATGCGTGCGTTGCTGAGTGGCTCTTTCCCGAAGGCATTGTGTATTTATTAAAGCCCGGAATGCTCTAGAAAACGGAAGCCACCACCGTTCATTTGCCTGTCTGTGCGCCCGCGCGTACCCCCCTGGCTTAGGAAACTGTATCACGTAACACGACGTCTTGACACCGCACTTAACTTGATGTTCAACGACTTGTAAACATTTCAACGATCACTCCGTCATTACTGCACAGATGATGGAAGATTATCGTGCAAACATAACTAACGAGACATAGAGTTTAGAAGTAATAATACAATTACGTTGTTCGAACGATTCCATTTGTGCCCAGTAAAAGGGGTGAAAAGACGTGGCGAAATCATCAGTGCAGCAGTTATTTTTCGTACATACCAGTGATCGTTTCTTTGTGAAGCAGAATGGAAAATCTTCAAATATATCTATATCGATGCCGGTTTAATTACTCCAAATAACGTAGTACAATGTAGCCGTCAAGCCTTGATCTCTCGTAGTTCCCGGTGTTTAGCCGGTTATTTTTTTTTTTTTGTTCAAACGTACATTTTTTGGGAAGACAAAACTTTCGACGAGGCCATATGTTCTCAACGCGCGCGTATACCTCAAAGTGCTTGGCAGACACATTTCTGCCCTCGCTCTGATAAGCAGCGTCCAAACTTCAGTGTACGGGCTCCCCAACCCTTGCCAGGGAATCAGAAAGTTGACCCAGGGACCAGGATGTATGTGTACCAAAATAAAAAAAAAAAGAGAGAGAGGACGGAAGTTACGGGCAGCAACCCATACGGTACAACTTCGGTGGGCAAGAGTGCACAGGCAATCCGGCGGTCCCCAGTAACGAGTTTCGGAGGTTTGTTATCTCTTCGGCATACGCACGCCGTCCTTCTAAGAAACGGGCGGTGCGAAGCAGACAGGCATTTGGACAGGAGCACCACATTCCGCCGTAATGCCTTCGCGTTTCCGGCCGTTTCTTGGCGCAGGCTGCGGGTGGAAACGTTTTCCCGCGATATCCCACGCAACTTCTTTTTAAAAACGACTTCAATTAGGTGCCCACATCTACCAAGCTTGAGTAGCGTATCTTTTAACCGGTGACTAACTAGTCTTAAACTAAAAGTGTCGTGCGACGAAGAAAAATCTCGGTCCTCACGACCTGACAACCTTGGTTCATGCCAAACCTCCCGATGACTAGCGAATAAGGTGTCCGCCTCACCCCCCAAACAAAATCTCAAGGCACAAACGAGATGGCGAAGGTGAGTAAAGTTTAAGGGACCAAACCGCGAGACCAGGCGTCTACGGCCTTACTTAAGTCTCGAGGTTTTCTTCCTTGGGCTTTTGAAACTAGCCCAGGTTTCCCCAGGGACGGTTCTCCTCACGCGGAAGCGATAGAGATCGGACGTGTGGCAAAGGACTTCCCTGGCTCGCTCTGGACTGCCCTCTCGGGACGCCGCTATTCAAGTAAGGTGAAAGCGGGTCCCGCAGTTCGGCTCCTCATCGCAGCTGCACATTCCAATGCGGCACCACAGTGTCCAGGTGGCGCCGGCCGCCGCCCAGTTCAAAGGACTCAACCTCATTCACCCTCATCCATCCATCCAGTCAGCCAGCCAGCGGCCCGACCGATTTGATGGCATTCCCCAACAACAGAGAGGGATATGGGACCGTATCTCCTGTCCCCTCGGCCGCGATGCAGCGGTCGTGCCGGCCGTCGGCAACGGCACCTCGCAGCTGCGCCGTTGTTCGGACGCGAATCGTGACGGCCGGGCGGTCACGATCCGCGCCACATCCTCCACCCGTCCAGGGTCACGGAGACCGAGAAGCCGTCCATCCCGATCGAGCGACGGGCCACAAGGAAGACCACGAGGAAGACGACGTCCCAGTCGCAGAACATCACGCATGCACCGCGTTCGCGACTCTAACCCCGAGTTTACCCGTGCACAGGCAGCACAGCTCCCGCTTCAGCCACTAAGGCAGCACCGGTTTTGCCGTACAAATCCGGTATAGGTGGCGGAATTCACCGCCCGATTTAACGAGTTCACCCGTATGCATCCATACTCATTTTAAAAGTCTTAAAATTAAAACAGTTAATTTTAATGTTTTGCCTATCAGGTAAAGGAAAACTGATTGAACCGGGAACACTAGCAAGATGGCGCTAGCCGCCGCCCGATTTGGACGGTTAAGATGCATCCATCCAACTGAGATGCAAAAGGACACGTAACACGCTAAGCGTCCACGTCAAATCTGGCGGCCGCGTAGGACGTTGTCAGTCGCGTTAGAAGGTTCTTGAACGCCCGTCCAGCAATGGAAGTCAAACTCCAAATATCGAACGCCAACGCGCGTTCGAAAACGCGGTCTCCTTTAGCACGTGAACGTCGCCAGCCCTAGGCGCGAACCTCAGGACCTGCGCGTGTTTTAAGCTCGGCAATATTCGAAAAAAAAGAAGAGGCCACAGCTCACACGCGTGAACGAGGCAACAGCCAAAAAAGCCGAGGCACAGATCTCGAGCACCGCAGCGAGATAGAATCAGATCGTCCACTGACCGCTATTACGCAGTTATGACCCCCCTCTTCTTTTTCCTCCTCCTCTCCCCTTTGATCCGCTTCCGATGACACAGTCCGACGCGCACGCCTCTTTAACGCGGTGTCGAAAGCGCCGGGAGGTAGCACGCGCGACAATGACGTCACTTCCGGAAGTCCGGCGTTGTAAGAACGCGAGCGAACATCGGGGATGAGACAGCAAAAACAAACACAAGAGAGCGGTAGAGGGAAAGGCGAGTGGAAAGAGAGTCGGGAAGGCCGAATGGTCAGAGAACTCGCCCCCCAGCAGTCACGGAAGCAAGGTCAGGGTATCGACGCAAAGGAGCACCCCCTGCTTCGGAAAATTGGTGCTCGCCCGACCAATCGAACGTCTCCCTTTCATCACCTGAGTACGGGCGGGAACGTGGTCACGTGGCGAAGGATGGACGCGTCACTGGTGTAACGAGCACTATACGGGTAACAGCGTTACCTGTAACAAGTTACTTACTTTTCGGTAAAGTGGTAACGTAGCCGTTACATTTTCAAATCCGTAACTGAAAACGTACTTACGTTACTTACCTCGGGTAACGGGTAATGTAGGTAGCTACGTTACATCTTACAAAAATTTAAAATAAATTAATTTTTTTTTCGTGCTTCTAGCGCCGAGTTATATGAATTCTTGCAGTTTGTCCCACATGCCTTCAAACGTTTGCCTGTTTCCTTAAGGTTGACCTATAAACTAGATAAAGCAATGATGTAAAGTTTATGGATGGACATTACGTTTCTCGAAAAATGGCGCTTATACGTACCTGCAACGTCAAAACAGCAAAGAAAAAAAAAAGTATGAAATCGTAATTTAAAAAGAAAGTAGCGTGCGTTACTTTTTATCCGTAACGTGTTCATCTTATATTGAGGCAACGTAGGCCTGTAACGCGTTCCTTTTATTTGCAAGCAACGCATTTCGTTAGCTTTTCTTTCTCTTTTTCGGTGACGCCCGCAACACCGCTTAGCCTTCACCGCAGTGTCAGATGACTGACACTGACAAGACGAGATGCGGATTCTGACCGCCCTTTGTATTTGTATCTTTTTAAGAGTCAGAAAAAAAAAAATGAGAGGGCACAAGGTAAACGTCGTGCAGCTGTCACTCCGATGTAGGTATTCTTGTTTCGTATCATTTGTACGCGCATGCGCGAGGTCAAGAGATCTAAGGAGTCAAGAGGTTCGATACTGGATATTCTGACTCGTCGGATCTCTCGACTTGTTAGACCTCCTGAAGCGGAATCCTCCAAGAACTGTCCGCGTGTATTCGTTGCAGACTTTGGTAACGTATTCAATGTAACGCGTTACGTAGCTTTTTGTTTTTTTTTTTCGGTAGCGATGTAACGAGTGCCATACTTGCTTATCTATGAAGAGGGAGTCCCCAACTTCGAAAAACAGCATAACCAAAATACACAAAAACGGCTTTTTTTTTTTTTTTTTTTTTTTTTTTTTTTGTAAAAAGTTGCACGTAATTGAACTTTCAGTCTAGCTCAAAATTACAAACCAAATGTCAAATCTTTCGGAGCTTGCCGTCGTTATCTAAATAAAAAAAGTTTTAGGCGAGTTTCACACATTTTCGGTGGGAATATGGCGGCTGATGACGCCCACGATTACGGGTAGATAAGTGGCGTCGGCAACCATTTTCACGTCAAAAAGATTTTTGAAAATCGCGAGCTTAATCAGATAAACGGTGTGCTCTAACACTTTGGCACCCGGACCGGATCGTTAGCGCTACATTTGGGCTTGGGCTTCAGCATAAGGCAACGCGTTATTTATTTTTGTCGTAAAAAAAAAAAAAAAAAACATATTTACGAGGTGTGATTAAAAGGTTCCGAGACTGATTTTGGAGCGTAAAAAGAGAGGCACACACAGTGATGCGCACAGCAGTCGAAGGGAGGGACCTACGTGTCTCGTTATATCAAAGGGCGTCGCTTTTTGAACATTTGGAACTGCGCTATACGAGTTTTTGTGACCACGTGCACGGGCACAGTGGCAATTTCACCGCAGACTGGAAACCAGAGCGAGAGCGAACATCCATTCTCCGTCAAACTCGGCAAATATAAGACAGAGACCTTTGATATATGATTCAGCAGGCTCGTGTCAAAAAGCAGTAAATTCTGCGAAGTGTAGTGAGTGCCAAGAGGCACTCGCGCTTCGGAAGCGGCAGAACATCGCAGGAAGACGAAGAGCGTTAGGGCGACCTTATCGGACCTCTCCTTGACTTCAGCGACGTTCTGCCATATCGAGGGGCGAGTGAAATTCCAAACACCTAGCACACGTAACTGTCTTATTATATAAGCCTTCCGAAAATTTTCAGAGGTCTCTGTTTTAGATTTGCCGACTTTGACGCAAAATTGATGTTTGCTCTCACTTTGGTTTGCAGTCTACAGAGAGATCGCCATTATGCTCGTGCATGTGGTCAAACGAACTCGTGTAGCGCAGTTCCAAATGTTCACACAGTGACGCCCTTCGGCATAATGACGCAGGAAGGTCCCTGCTTTCGACTGCTGCGAGCGCATCACTGTGCTGCCTTCTCTTTTTACCCTGGAAAATTCGCCTCGGAACTTTTTTTACCACACCTCGTATACATGCACACATTTTTTTTTTTTTTTTACCTCTAGACAATTGGTACATCAAAAGCACGGCGAAATTCGAGAACAGATTGCTAAAACCCAAGCCGCAACTTCTTGGCAGAAAATAAATAAATAAATAAATAACTTCCTCGGCGGAAGGAAACGAAAAATAAGAGTAGAGGAAGAAACAACAAAAGCCAGAACCACTTTTGGGACAGAGACGGATGAGACTCCAAACCAGTTGTCTGGAGAGACTCAGCAGCAGCAGAGACTCTGCGCGACAAACAACAGTCGCCACACACACACGCACGCACACACGCACACACACACACACACACGCGCGCGCGCGCGCGCGCGCACACACACACACACACACAAAATAAATAAACACGCGTTTTCCGTTCTTCGCAGCCACCGCTCCCAGAGGCGACTGCCTTGTAATCGGGAAGCGGCGACCTCGACAACAGCATCGTTGACAGATGACAACCAGACAAGAGGCCGGGTGCGAATAGAAGAAAAGAGACAGGCACACACACACACACACAACCTGCCGGCAAACTTGCTGCCCAAACATCGCCGCGATGCAGCGACTTGCGCCTGACGACTTCAGTGAGCACGGTGCTTTCTCAACTTCAAAGCGGTGCTAAACTCTATAAAGTCAAAATGAAATCTGACGCCTCCCACTTAGGGCTATGATAGGGGTGTTAGACCCCGGGAAGTTAGTCTTTTATTAGCGCCAAGATGCTTCGGCGGCACCTTCGTCGCTGTCACACTACAGTCGGTAACAACCGTGGTAACAATTCAAGAAGGTAGGGTGAGAGATATGAAGGTGGGGAGGTGGAGGCGGACGCAACGCTGGCGGAGAGAGGGGGTTTCCCCCTCCCTTCGCCAGCGAGTAACGTTGGATTTCACCCGCCTTGACGTGTTGTTGACGTGTTGTGATCCAGACTACTTATCATCGGTTTGCAAACGACAAGTTTGATGGTGTGTGTAAAAACGCGATCAAAGTTCGGAGTCGCCGCATTTTTAAACCCAACACCGTCAAAGATGGTGATGGGATGACGTTGCTCCAAGCTCCACGGATGAAAGCAGAATTCATCCCCACGAAAGACGTCACAGGGAGCGTTCGGTCAATCGTGGAAAACCGACCACAGAGACGCCGCTCGTCGCTCACGTGGCAAATATAGACCACTCGAGGAACGTTCTTCCGGCCGCTGCCATTTTCGGCGTTCGTGCCTGCTTTGCATCGCTTTCCGAAGCGGCCAACTTGCGCGCGTGCTGGGCTATGGAGATCGCACGCTGGGCTGCAATCGTTAACGTAGAACAGTGTATTGTGCCTCCGCTGTACCAGAGTTTAGTCAGTGTAGTACGACTGCTAGGGTGTGGTCAGCAAGTAGACCAATAACGTGTTTTTTTGTTGTTGTTTTTTATAAAAGGATGTGGTCAGTAGACCATAACTTCACAAGTTGCGTGCACGCCGCGTTATCAAAAGTTCAAAGGGAAAACCTAAAACAAAAGAACCTAGGTGATTAATTGCTAAAATAAGAAACCGACGACGTCAAACTGCACCACTTATTGCAATTGTGTGGTGTTTGTTTAGACAGGGCCAAGGCAGCCCCAATGGTTGTATGCCTACTTTTACACTATGGCCATGTTCCAAAATGAACTCGATCTTACTCTAAGGTAAGAGTTTTGTACCCTTGGCGTCATAAAACTTACCCACGTTGAGCATTTTTTTTTCTTTCAATCTGTGTTGTCACGTGACAGGACCCGCCGGACTAACTCGGATCCATTTGGGTAAGATTTGGAACACAGCCACTACGCCGCCGCGGTGCGCTACTGTCGACAGGACGCAGACGCTTCCCTTCGCGCGAATCTGCTTTCTGCGCAGGGCTCACACCTGGTGCGGGCGCGCATATACGCGCGCTTGTTTATAAACAGCGCTCGCTGGGTTATAAATTGTCCGTACGCGAGTGTGTCACCATTCCTTAATCCGCCTCGCGACAACTCCGCACAAAAAGCGAATTCAAAACACGCAAACTCGTAAAAAAAACAAAAACAAAAAACTGCCACACACATTCTTCAACCTACAAAAACATCCTTCTCGGAGCGCGGTGCCCCCCCCCCCCCTACACGAAAGCGACGACAACTGGGCCAGTGTCCCGCCATTTCGTTTTCCTGCAACACGACGCCACTCTCTCCCCCACCCCACAATCTCAAACTGTGGAAAGGGAAGGGATCGCCACTGTGTCTTCGCGTAACGCAAATTATATACATCGTCTGGCAACGTTCGCGTCGTTCACAAAGGGGCCACGGCGACGAGGATCCACTGTTCTTATCAAGACGCACGTAAACACACGGAGGGAGGAGGCATTCTTAAAAGAGCGCCAAGGTTCTTTTAAACTTCCTCCCTAGTCGCGGAGGCTAAAAGCGGAGGCACTTTTCCTTCCGCATGCTACGAGTATGTATACCCGAGGAGCCATGTAGAACCTCTCTCTGTACAGCAAAGACCCATATAGCGAAGAAACGTATAGAACGAAGAGATGTATAAAGCGAAAAAGTGTATACAGCGAAGAAACGTATAAAGTAAATAAACGCACGAGCGAACAGAAGTTATAATAGGCTCGTAATATTGGTTCGAAGACATGCGTAAGTGACCAGTTTTTTTTTGTTTTTAAGAAATGAGTTTAATGAGGTTTTACCCTAGTGGGACACTCGCAATCCATAAGGAAAGTAAGATAAGGTGGATAATGGGGTCAGTTATTATCGTAACTAACAACCATAAGTATGTCTCCTCGCCTCCTGCTTTTGCCCAATCTAGCGACAAAAAACAAAATATACACAGGCGTGGTTTTTGCACACAGACATACACAGACCGGCTTTTCGTATCGGATTACTAGACCACCGACTCGGCGGTTGGAGGAAGCAAAAAAAATTGGCGCGTTTTCGGACGAGTCAACTGAGTAGGCCAGATTGCGTTATTTTCGGTAAAAGCGTAAGAACTACTCATCCCCCCCCCCCCCCCCTCCCCTAAATAATATATGAACTTTTTTTGTAGGTTAGTTCAATAATTAACTAATTTAATCCCCACCCTTTTCCACGATAGACAAACTCTAAACAAAAACAAAAATACAATCGTGCACATTTTACACGTTACCACTGTGGATTCGTTTAGTTGTGTATCCCCTCCTTGCTGAGTCCCTTCCCTTGACGCACACTAATTTCAACGCACACCCCATGTATTACTTTCCAAATAACTTTAACTGCGGCCAGTAAATAATAAACAAGCGCAACAAAATAAGAGAAAAAATTAACCGCGACCACTGTGCGTCACAAATGTTCGTTACCAGTGTCCGTTGTCTGCTTGCCGAGGGTCGGAGCTCCAGTAACCAACACACGACAAACAAAAACTATGTCGTGCGCACAGAAGCGTTGCATCTCGTCACGACAGAAATCGATATCAGACTCGGCCGAATCAGATTGAAGGCGTAGTACACAAAACAGCGAATAAAATAAGTTTTTTTTTTTTTTATTCCGACATTGGGGGGGGGGGGGGGGGGGGGGGGGGAAGGGGAATTAGGTTTCACTGGACATCCTAACTTGCTCTGATGTACAACCGAACGCAGAAAAAAAAATCGGGATACAGGATTTCGGGAAAAAGGACCGTCCTGAGATACACGCTTGTAAGATTGATTAAACCACGGATAATCGCGAGGGTCAACGCGTACCAATAACAAACAAAAATATGCTTTAACTCCAAAAATTCCATTCAACAAATCTTACTAAACCATTTCGGATCCTGCTTACATTATTTGTAAAAACAAAAATGAACTACATTTCTTTTTCTTTTTTGCCGGTATTGCAGGCAACGCCCAGCATTCAAAGAAAAACGACGACAAATCATCGCAAAAACAAAACAATACAATCGGGAGAAAGAAACTGAAGTCCATAGGACGTCCAAATCGTGACAGTCCGCACCGCACGCAAAATGCAATATCACCGATCTCGCACAAAGAGAAGCAAGAGCGACGGCCGACGAATTCGCAAGTATCGTCCTGCAAATATCGACTGAAGGGCGCATTCGAATCGACTCGCATTCTATTTTTCTTTCGTAACTCTACATACAATGTTTAAAGGGACCATGAAATGACTTTTTTACTTTTTCCAGATAACTTTTACAATAAACCGTCAATGTTCACTGAATGCCGAACAGGCATCCGTTTTCGTCTCGGTTTATTAACTTCTACACAAAAAATTAATGAAATATCGACTTTATCTTGACCGCAAAACAAGCCGTGACGTACGATGTTTCCGGAACCGGAAGTTCTCTCGGCAGTAAGTGGGGTGCGCCGGTGGGTTTAACTATGGTGCCTGGAACGCGTCTCCGACTGGTGTGTTTACCGCGGCCAAAAAAGTGGTCCCTCGATTTCCGCCTAATGACGTCATAGAAGTGTCATGCTGTCGCCGGTCGCGACCCTGGCGGCGTCCCAACAGCTGTGGTGTATGTAGCAGATGCCTGTTCTGCTGCAGGTCGCTTTTTACTGTGACAGTTCACGGAAGCTCGAGCAGCCGGAGTTGGGACGCCTGGGATGCCTAAAGGGACGCCGCGACGACAGCGACACTCGCGTTCGCTCGAGCTTTTCGCCAGCATTTCTACGGTCAACCGCCAGGATCGCGACAGGCAACAGCATGACACTGGCGTCATTTGTTGCCACATCGGGACCACTTTTGATGTATGGGCGAGATAGGACGCTAAACACACCAGTCGAAGACGCGATCCAGGCACCATAGTTTTACTGCGCCGATGTCACCGACGTATTTTCTGAATCAGCGCCTCTCATCGCCGTATCGCAGCTGAGCGAAATTCAATGAGATACGTAGCGCTACAGCGACAGCATGGGACTAGTCCCATACGCCGGTATGCCTGTTGGGAAGTGCAGATGGAAACAAATTGCCGCGGCGTTTTTCGCGGTCTCGGAGATGCAGGAGCGAGCCGACGTTAAAAAAGATACGTTTGAACTACGAGTGTCAGCAAGAGCCACGTAAATACCTGTTCACACTCGGAGCGGACGCGCGCGTTTGATGAAGTGCTGTATTCGCGCTGTTGGTAAGCGCTTCGGGACCGATCTTTTACGATTGCAACTCGATACTGACGCGACACTCGGCAAAGAAAGGTTGGACGTTACAGCTCGACAGTGACGTGCAGTCTGTCAGAATAAAAATGGCATACCAATAACAAAGTGTACATACCGTGCTACGAAGGTAATCCATACAGCGTTTATTTCAGCTCTATATCACACAAAACAAAGAGAGGATCGACGAGGGTCCCTTTTCGACGAGTGTTCGTCAACACTGCCTCGGAAAACAAGGGGAAGAGATTGACCTTACCTCTTAACCTAAAATTGAGGTCAGCGATCAAACTATAATACGGCAGGGTCCACAAGGGTAGCGCGGGCATATTCCATTCAGTACGCCAGCCGGTCGTAGGCAGACAGACGGTCTTGCGACGAAGCAACGCTGCGCCGAGTCGGAGTGCCTGCTAGGCCTATATTCTGAGAGCTTCGTCGGAGCGGGATTCGCGGCTATTGTCGCTCTTCTCGGGTGTTTGTGGATCCAGCGTTCTTGTTCGTCGTGGTTTGTTTTAAGTACATTTTTTTCTTGCTGCTTGAAGTCGGCACGCGCGAGATGAACACGTAGAAAAATAAACGTTCAGTCAGTCAGAGTTTTGAGAGGAAGGAAACCAAAGGAAATAACCGTTCTGAACTCGGCCCTGCCCTACTGCGCACGCGCAGTAGTTGCTTCGTTTACCACACGATAGATGGCGCTTGGCTCTCAGCATTATCAAATTTGGCAATTTTCGCCACACATCTCTAATTATGCTACAAAATGTGGATCTGAATATTATTTAACAAAACTTTTGGGAAACATTCGCCGGCTATTTATTGTTTACGATCGCGGTGCTGGTGAGGTAGGCTCTTACCCAATAGGCGACGTGGATTCGGCTGACGTGCTCCATTTCTGCGGATGCATCGTAGTGAAAAGGCAGAGCTTTCGAAGGAAAGAAGTCGCAAAAGAGTCCAGTTTTCTTTTAAAAGTTCTAGAGCAAATAATTTTTTTGGCTCCCTAGTTTTGTGTTTTTGTGTTTCTTTTCACGCCTTTTACGACGTGCGGTGGATGAAATTCGATTTTAAAATCATTTCATGGTCCCTTTAACCTCAAAATCACGTTCACGTATGGGTATTACCAACTACTCAATATTGCCGTGATCTGATCACTTTTGAAGCGGGCAGTAAACGCCAGCTCAGCCCGCTCAAATAGCGGAAAAATAATTACCGAGGATCACAGCGATATCGTTCAGCTCAGACTCTTTTCTTAAATAAATAATCAGTCGAGCAAAAAAAAAAAAAAAAAATTTAAGACGTGACAGTTTAAAAAGGAGTACAATTTAACAACTTTTCTATGAACTTCGTAATTCTAATTCATTATTCTTAACTAAACATAACTGTAATTGAAATTTGATTACTTTTAGCATGCGTAACTGCGAAACGGAAATTACAATTAAAGCGACTTTTTTTTTTTTTCTTCATTATTTTGTCATTTGACAAAAGTAAGTACACCGAGCGCCTGCATTATGGCCCTTTGCCAGCCCGTGGAACTTTGAAAGTGCTGGCGGTAAAGCGTTGCAAGTAGCAGTCACCACGCAACGATTTCGACTTTCATATCGCACGCATCGCACATCGAAGTAGTCGACACCTCAGGGCACACGATGTGACGACCGTAAAACTCTATGATAAATCCAGTTACAGATTTATCTCAAGGAAAAAAAAAAAAGAACCTTGCAATTGGGTAGTTCTTAAAGGAAACCAATTGCAAAGTCATTGCATTACTCTGGGAAATTAATGTACAGACTGAAAAGGACTTTTTTCTTTTTTCCTTCGCGTTTTCAATATTTCGCCAGTTTCACGAAATCTGGCCCTCGGGAGTATTTCGCGACTTGGAGCGATATATGCTGCGTGTAATCTACCATCGGCGATATATTCGCGTAATAAATTTTTTTTCGCGACATCTGTAAAGCGGCGAAATTCGCAAAAAAAACTTAGTCGTTTACAGTAGTTGTAATGAACTACTTCCGAAACGAAATAGAGGGGAAAATAAATCAATTACATCTTCCAATTAATGTTCCCAAGTACGGCAAGGAGGAGCCAACGGCGAACCAACAAGAAGTCTCACCGGGCTCTTGGCGATCCTCGTCGCCGCAGCTGTCGTCCTGAAAACGGACCTCCTTGTGTCCGTTGATCCGCATGGTCACGACGCCGACACCAACAACAGCAGCACGGACCGACAGCGCACAAACACGAGCAGCGAACACGCCCGCGGAGAACGGCGACGGCGGTCAGAGGCACCAACAACAACACGACACATGCGAAACGCGCGCACGACAAGCTCTCCGAGGAACTTCTTGGCGGCAGGGGCACGGCGGCAGGCGGCGAGCGCACCGCCGATCTCACACGCGACGAGCTCGGTGCAGAAAAACACGCGCCGGAGCACCACGGCCGGACTTCGAGAACGCGGATCTCGAAATGCGGAAAAAAAGAAAGCGGCGCTGATGCGGTGGCGGCGGGGATGGAGAGGGGCAGCTCTCGTCCTCATCCCTTGCGCGCTCTCTCGCCGGTACCGCTACGTGCTGCCGCAACAAGGCCGCACTCACGTGTCTCGCTACGTCATCGACAAGGGGCCACCGGCGCGGGGCACGGGTTCGGGCATGAGCGCTTACGTCGGCGTTAGGGACCCGTGTTGAACCCGGCGTGAACACGAGTGTCGGCCAAACGCTGACGCATGAGCACACGTGCTACTGGCGGCTTTAGTGACTGCAGCGACTCTGGTGGTGACTTTGGCCAACGTTCCGAGGCAGGGAGCACACGCACGTGCTAAACAGAAAAAGAAAAGGAAAAAAAAAAAAAGAGGAAAAAAAAACGGATGCGTGCGATGTCATAGTGTCACGTGCCGATCCATCCCGACGTCACGTCATTGTGTCGAGTGACGTCACACCATAACGTTAGCGGAGAAGGTTCTCCGCTAAATTCGGCGGAAAATTCGACGTCACGATATGGTGGTCATTCGTATACTTGATCTCGCCGGAAAAAACAAATTTGATGCTCCGCAACTCCACCGAATGTCCCCGCTCACCCATTACCATCTAGAAGACAAGGCCGGAGAATGAAGTCATCGTCGGTGGATTCCCGACGCGTCCGTCTTGGCGTCATTATTAACTTGGTGTCGCCGCGTGGGTCAACTTGCGATGACGTTTGAGGGAGAAAGGCGCAAGCCTTGTCTTCTATAGGCGGTAATGGCACACGGGTAAAATTGGCCACCGCTCATTTGACGTCAGGGCGAGCCACCTGTATAGGCGTCGGATCGGAGTTGTAGCCGCAGTAGAATCGCAGACGATACAGTGTAGCAGACGACCGCGAACAACGGAATGTTTCTCTCTACTTTTTGCTTCCTCCTGCTTTCTTTCCGAAATGACCTCGGATGGAATGCCGGCATCGATTCGGTCGCGCGTGATCCGGTTTGCCAACGAACCCTGCGCGGTCCGAGACGCGAAAAATAAAGCAACGACACAACGAAAGGGGTGCACTGAAAGGTTTTCCGACGAAATAGTGTGTAAACTTTCTGTGGCAATGAAGCCAAATCGCCCATAGCACGTGCTCCCTTCATTCCTTGTCAAGAGCCCACAGGCCTTCCACGATTCGCCAAGGGTTTGCTACGACGTCTACGCCGGATCGTCAAGTTCGATATACCCGTGGACAACTTTCTGCGGCATTATCGACGTGAGGAAGAGCTTAACCGACGCTCATGCACGCGCTCCCATACAATAGGCTGCCTAGCCGTGTTGATCACGTGACGACTCATTCTTCAACCGTGCTATGGTGGCCTATGGGCGATTTTCATCCGGTGTTTTTGGAACCTACATTCACGCTGCTTCGTCTTTTCACCGCCAGACGCTGAGAAGATCTGATTCGCTCGAAAAAGGCTGGAGAGCGAACCTGCCGCCACGTGCCTCCTGTTCTCGCCACCCAAACCTCACGTTAAAGATTAGCTGAAGAATGAAACAAAATTGTCCTATCCACATCTTTCCTCGACACAGCGAAGATATCGAAAGGCGCGCGCGCGCGCGACACACCCTGTCGGTAAAAAACAAAAACAAAACAACGTCGTTTGCCTCGGGGCACGAGAAGGAAGACGCGAATGATCGAAGGGCATGGGGCGTCTATTAATCGCAGACCCCGAAATCGGCCGCGCTTTATTAGGAAGGCGTTCCGTAATTGCACATATCCCAATCGCAAATCCATTAGGCCGCACTTTGAGACGAAGGGTGCCGCAGCCAATCAGCGACTTCCTCCAGTGCCTTTCCACGTCCGCGTATATCGCTCAAAACGGAAACGCAGTTCTTTTTTTTTTTTTTTCTATCTTTTAGTTGCAGTCGAGTTTATCGCTTACATTATATAGAAGAACGGAAGCTGGAAGCAATCTTGTACTCGTTACTCGAAAAAAAAAAGTAATCGCGTACAATTAAAATTACTCTCGGCTAAAAAAAGTATTTAATTAGGTTACTCGATTACTCAAGAAGCAAAGTAATTGGCCGTTACTCGAAAAAAGTAACCGTTGCTTTTCCGATTACATGAGGTTTTCAAGGCGGCCGCTTTTTCTGACGGTTTCAAAAGATTTTTTTTTTTTTTCCCGTACTGTCCATTATTCGATTACTAAAATCAGCAAATTATTAGCCAATCATCTTCTTAGTCCACCGATTTCGGTAAACCACTGTCCCGTCGAAGCAAGTTGAGAAGAAAATAGTAAACGGCTAACGACCGATTTTAGTACTTCCAAAAGTAATCAGACTATATACTCTCGCGATTGCTTCCCAATAAATATATCCAAATTACTAAAAAAAAATTACCCCCCCTCAAAAAAAAAAAAAAAAAAGCTTAATTGATTACAAGTAATTTGCGTAACGAGTGCCGTACGAGTCTGAAACTTGGAAGCAACCAGAAATAAGTGACCACAGTCACGTGACGAGGTCACTGCGCCAGATTGGCCAGGATGGCTTTTGCGTAGCGCGTTCACTATGGTTCCTACGTAAGGACGAACCCAACTTATATATACATATACAGTGTGACGCATTGCGACGGAGAAGCTATCGGCTGCATGCATGGATATGTATGGCTGTCGTTCTCAGGGAGGAGGGGACATTGCGCTGGCGTCAGTGCGCGAAGCCAAAACTAAATAAGCAAATAAATTATACATACCTATCGAGGAACGCTTAAGCTTCGCCTTTAAGAGTGCAATGCGAAAGCGTTATCAGGCCCTGTTTGCAAAAACTTCTCATATAAATTAGTAGGGTACGTTGTTGGGCTAGTTGGTTCATCTGAGTAGAACATATAAAATAGCGCAAAAAAAAGACAAGGACGAGAGACAAGGTCAAGTATACAGGACAGGTATAGCGCCGGTCCTGTATACTTCTTGTCCTTGTCTTTTTTGCGCTATTTTATATGTTCTCATTTAAACCCGCGCTCGTTCCGAAACCGCGCAAGCCTGTGTGCGTGGTCTAGTCGGTAGCGTCTCCTGTCACGTTACGTCACGCGTGACGTCATCACCCTATCGACCCGCTAAATTTAGCGGAACATTTTCCGCTAAGCTAAATGTGGCGGGAAAATTTTCCCGCCAGATTTAGTGGATCGTTAGGGTCATGACGTCACAGCCACGTGTGACGTCGTTGGGCCGCGCAGCCACGTGTGACGTCACACGTGTCTCCGCGCGTTGCATTATGGGATTTCTAGGTCCCACCGACGCCGGGTTTCCTGCGACCTAAACTCCAAAACGCTATCGCGTTAACAAAAAATGGAACTATTGCGTGTCGTTTTCCTAATGTCGGTCGGTTACTGCACGCGCGTTAGTATGTGCAGGGGGCGGAGCGAGTCACGCGTGCATCTCATCATCGCTCCACGGCCAATGGGAACGCGGCATTAGCCGATCATAACGTCGAAGAACCAATCACGAAGCGAGAAGCGTTAATATGGACCACGCCTTACCTTTCTCGAGCTGTCCTTGACCATAAACGATCAAATGGCTTAAAATAATAGAACAAGGAAGCTCACGGTTACGCACACACACGTCGAAATCAAGTACCCACCACCAACTCCGGTGAAGAGCATAAAACAAAAACAACGAAAGTCACTTTCACAAGTATACTTTTTGACCATGCAGGTGAGCAGCTTAGCCATTTTTCACGCAAACATTTCTCACCGCAATTCTTTTTTTCTTTTTTAGACGTATCGCGAAACAGCTTAAACAAATGGAAGAATTAAGTTACGAGAACCCCAACAGGTCTCTCGCGTGAAGATGGATTCGGTCGCTCAAAACCCGCCAATATTACAGCCAAACCCACGTGAGAATCGCCGCACCTAGCAGAAATGACGCCAAACTCGAACAAAAATAAACAACAACAAAAGTCTACTTCCTAACCCAGTTTTTGATTAGAGAAAGCGACGCTTTTCTTCCCATTTGCTACCCAAAACGTTTCCCTTCCGGCATAACTTCAAAATAAATTTGCTTTATTTTCACACTTTTGTTTTACGCTGCGGTGCATCTATTAATCTTTCGGAGTCGTCGTCTCGCCATCTCTTTACCTCGTCAAAAAAGAGCGTAGCCGTTTAACGCCTTAACGAAAGAAAGCCTAAAAAAAAAGACAAAAGAAAATTCCAGCGACAGATGAAAAAAAAAAAAAAATAAAGTCATTTCACGCTAAGAAACAACTCCATCCCGAATTCCAGCGGCTCGACGAACCAGGAAGAATAAAGAGGAAAAAAGATACGAATTTTTTATATATATAGAGAGAAAGACGCAAAGCAAGGGATTGCGACGCTCACTACAGCAGCCACTACTACAGCGAACTGGGTTACGTACGCTTTCAAATTCTCCTGCCGTATACGTTGTACATTAGCCGCATGCTTTTCCCCTTCGATCGGGTGATAACCTCGTACAAGGTCGTTAAAAATGAGGAGCGCAGCCGCCATCGCACCGCAATAAAAGGCAGAAAAGAAACCACGAAGAATCCGAGCCGACGAATAACCTGGTGGTGCATTGAAATGCATCGGCCGTTTCACGCTTTCACCGCCAGGCGGCGCGCCACTTGACGCCGCAATATCGCAGCCATATCAAACAGAATACCACCTGGAGGACAAGGCCTGCGCACATTACGTCATCGTTGGTGGATCCCCGACCGTTCCCACAAGCGGCAGATGTGCCGCAACGCGGTAGACGCGTCCGTCTTTGCGTCACGGCGTGCTACTGTCGCATTCGTTGTGAGAACGCTGCAAGACACTACCGTTAAAAAAATTATCGATGAGCTTATATTGAGTTCCTTATGTATTCTATAAGAATACATTAGAAATTCCATTCAAACTGATTGATCATTTTTGTAAAAATAACCGCAATAACTTTGTGTGTGTGTGTGTGTGTGTTTGGGGGAGGGGGGGGGGGGGGGGGACGCTGAGGTTGGTCGCCACCAACCGAAATAATCAAAGCCTCCAAACAGCCTCCTCTGCCTCCATGGAACGACGTCATGACTGCAATAGGAATGTCGCGAACCTGCCCAAGTTCGATTTTTCGAACCTCCAAAGTGATGTTCGACAAAAGTTCGACTGAAGTTCGACTTTTGTGCGCATGAGCAAAAGTTGAAAAACAGTTAACTCCACCCGGCGGAGGAAAAGTGCGATATTTGTTGGGTGTATTGGCATCACTGGTTCACATTACTAACCAACGAAACCAAATAAAAGCACCAATTTTAAGACTTTATGTGTTGTAAACATTGGTAACCATTTTATAAACTATAAAATAAACTACTTTGTAAATTATTTGTTTCCCGAAATTCAACATATTCGTGTAAGGTCGGCGAACCGGTCAAACCTTGAGGTTCGACGTCAAAATCGGGGTACGACAAAAGTTCGCGACACCTTTATAGTCATAACCACCACGCTCGAGTGCGCCGCCATTTGCATCCCAGGACAGCAAGGGACGTGCCTCGCCCATTGGAGCACTTGTTTCATACTTGTAAGACGAACGCACCAAAAGGATTTGCGCATACGAGATAGACCGCTGTCTGCTCTGTTCCATGGGTGCCGCCATGTTTGTTTATGCTGACACCATATGACACAGAGGAGGGGCTGTGCCATTCGGGAGTCCCCGTTTTCTTGTAGAAACCTTCGCACAGGTCGAAGTGCAAGAACGTCCTAAATGCATACTCACGAAGCTCCAAGAACAACAAAAATGCGCTAAAAAGCAAATGCAAAAAAAAAAAAAAAAAAAAAAACTAGTGTTATGAGCAGTTTTTTTCTTCACAACAGCCTGTGTTCGAGATTATTATTTTACGTTTTTATCGCTGACGTCTAGGATTTCAGCCATTGGTCTATATCTGCAGTGAACGATAACTCTTTCTTTCTTATTTCTTTACAAATATATATATATATATATATATATATATATATATATATATATATATATATATATATATATATATATATATATATATATATATAAGTCAAGTATAGTTCATAACGTCACCACGAATACGCGCACACGCATAAAACGAGAAAATGGCGTCAGTTTTTTAAACGTGCGCTGGCGTGCATCTTTGTTTTTACGGTCAACGCTGGACGACATTTTATCCTTGATCAGGAAATAACATTCTTCTTTTCTAAACGAAGGTTTATCAACCTCGTTTAAAAAAGACATCCATGGCATTAAAATTAAAATAATTTCGGTAAAACGCTGTTTTAACTGCTTCAGAACTTGGCTTGCTACCAGGAGAATGTGGTCATGCTTGAAGCGTGTACATTATTATTATTATTATTATTATTGTGATCAACCCGAAAATAACAGACCTAAACACCCGCAAGATGCGGAGAAAATGGTATACAGGCATAAAGTCCATATATGTATAAGGTTCCGTATAACGATCATAACCCCAGAAGCAAGGAAAGCGCATATACAATAACAGCAAATAAAAAATTAAAACTGTACATTAGCAAAAAAAAAAAAAGTGTAAAAAATGAAACGAGCACAAATAAACGGAGTTTGTAATTGGTTGAGAGGAGACGTGAAAAAAGTTGAACTTCACGCGCCCCACAAGGAGGCGCACGTTTCTTTTCGCAGCCGTTGGGAAGATATAAAAAAAAATTCCTTCTCCAGGCGTCTAAAAATAATAAAAATAAAAGAGAAGGTGCACGTTGTTTGCTTGAGCGCACCCGCCTCCACACTTACACGTCCCAATGCCCGCGAATCGAGACAAGCGAAGAAAATAACAATTTTTTTAACGTTTTTCTTTTTTGTATATTTTACGGGCCTCACTCAGCTTACCCGAGTTCTTTCTTCTTTTTAAGGTGTTCACGCCGTTTCCTCGCCTTATATTTTGTACATTTTCTGGAACAAAACAACCACGCAACCCCCCCCCCCCCCCCGCCCCCTTCACACAGACACACACACACATATTCGCTCTCTAAAAAAGGGGTCATTCTCCTTGGAGAAGTATTAAGCCTTCTTTCATCGGAGACATAGGAGCAGTTCGCAGTAGATGGGTACAAGACTTTAAACGTATGCTCCGTGAAGATCGCGGAGCCAATATTTCGATCTTCGATAAGCCCCCTACACCCCCTCGTCGCCCTCCACCAAACTTTCGCTGCGCGTACGACGACGAAGTATTATCAAAACATCCATCTGTCTTCTTAACCTCTCACCGACTACAGTGCGCGCTTCAATCCGGGTACGAGATGGCCAGACATCGCGTTGCAACTGAAACAGACGAAAACTAACAAAAACGAGGGGAGGGGGAGAATTCCCGTTTCGTATGTCTCGTTTTGAGAAGGCGCAGTTGCTTCGGACACGGGTAAACAAATAAAGAATCCAACCCTCGCTTCGGGCGCGCGTGCACAGCCCAAGGGGTCACGCGACGTATACGACTTGTGACAGGCGGATGCGAGGCGCGATTTCTCAAGAGAGGGGTGGCTGCGGTTCTGCGCACCGTCTCTCCGCCCTCACAACGACGATGCATTGCAACTCGGACCAGACAAGGGACCTCCATTCAAAATCGCTCGAGGGCCACTGGCCGATCCCGGAGACGCGACCTCGTGCTTGGCTCGTCTTGGCTCGGCTAGGGTCAAAAAGCGACGCACGACACGTCACGTGCCCCGACTTTACACGACTTGGCGCCGAGACGACGCGTTGACGACGACGAAGCTACAGAGGTCAACGAACTCGATAGCCAACTCTCCACATTCGTGTTAATGGCACCCTTATAGTAGCACCACAAGGAGGCTATGGTAGCACTTGAAACGTTCGTGTCTCCGAATGTCGCGTGCCAGGCAATCTCCTCGAACCGGTGGCCACGCTTAAAGCAAGCGCAGACGTCCCCCGAGGTGACTTGTAGCGTAAGCTTTCGTAACGTAACGTAAGAAAACGGGCCTGAGCAAACAAGCCTTTACATCCACTGAATAAGTCACCCGTACGCGACGACGGATAAGCAGCCTAGGTCGCCTATTCGTCGTCGCGATTGACCCCAGCGCCAGCCCTCGCGCCTTCCTTGAGGAAGTGGAGGGGCGCCTCAATTGGAGTGAGGTTTGTGAATTCGGCGGTACCGTCCGCCACAAGAAGAAGCAAGAAGCCTTCAACTCTCACCAGCATCCGACGGTATAAACACTTCAAGGTGTTCTTGGGCATCCGAGACAAAAGCACCCCATAACAACCACTCCCCTTAAATTTAGAAGAAAAAAAATTGGTATTTTTGTTTTATGTAGAACCCAATCCCTTTTCGAAAGTTCATCGAGGAGCAAAAAATAGCAAATTGGGTTATGGGGATATTTATACACCGTGTAGTTGGTCAGCCATTAAAGTTGCGACGAGTCTCCCAGCTGTAGATGAGCAATTTAGCCAGTGCGGTACAACCGCTAGCCTGGGGTCTTTAACGTGCACCACGCAGTAGTGATACACGACCGCACGCCGGTACGATCGATGCTCATCCAGACCGAAACGGGTGGGGCAGTCGCCGTTTCTTGGACACGAGGCACGTGATTGGATCCGAATCCTCGCCGACCGCTGACGCAGCAACCGAGCCGAGTGCGCGCCGAACGCTGACGCGGAGCCGAGCCGAGTGCGTGCCGAATGCTGACGCAGCCCTTGCGTTCAATAAATGCTCAGAGTAGGTGATCGAGCACTGGTCGACTCGGACGATTGATGTAGCAGCCACTGCAAGCTGGCGCGAGCCTATTAACTAGTCTTTGCCATTGTGGCGCTGCTGCCAGCTTGCAGATAAAGCCCCTCGATGTGTTTGCGTTTGTCTTGCAAGTAGCGTCAAATGCGCGAGTGCACGAGGCCCATGTCTCGAGCGGCCCTTGGAAGCAAATGGCGGCGCAGCACTGAAATGAGCGGGCCTTGGAAGCGAATGGCGGCGGAGCTCCCGCTCATGGCACGCGTCTCGCGCGCTTCCACAACAATGGTTGGCGGTACTTGTAAAAAACGCTTTTATCAAGGGGCTTTACTTGCAGAAGGTACACCATAGCGGTGATAGGGACGAACGAGGAATAAAGTGCGGGACCGCGCTCGGCAGGCAGCTCGGAGAAGAAGTAAAGCGAGGGCCACACCTGCCCCTAGCCCTCCGCACACAGTAAAACGTCGACTCGCGCTTAGATCCCGGCCAAGACGGCGAAGCTTCTCCGGAAAGGTCAACGAACCAACCACAGGAGCCCCAAAGGACGACTCTTGAGAGGAGGGGGGAGATGCCGTTAATTGCGTCATCGTCGGCGCAGTCGCCGCTTCTTCAGAAGAAACGCCGCCGCACCAGTGGTGTGTGGCACACCGGCGGCCGAACTCGTCCTCGTCGTCGCTTTGTTCCGCAACGAAAAAGCCGCCCAAGCGTCAAGCCCCCCGTTCCCCTCCCTTCCGGCCCTGTTCTCCGAACGTCCTACAAACGGCTCGTTTTAGAGCACGGGGAGGTCCCGAGGGGAAGCCGCCACTTCCGCCTTCGTTACTTTCACTTCACGCTCTCGCCTTCCTTTTCTTCTACGCGGCTTCTCCGAGTCGTTCAGTGATGAGAAGCAGAAAGAAGGGCTGAAAGAAGGAAAACGAGAGAGAAAGACAAAGCTCACTGGAGCACCGTCTCATCGCAACTTGGCAGACGGCGAAAGCTACGCTTCCAGAGAGCCAATCAACGCGCCGGAGGGCAAGCTTCTCCAGCGAAGTCCTTCATTCTTCTCACTTTAGCAGAGCGATCGCTGGAGAGGAGGCGAGGAGGGACTCGCGTCCTCTCAACACAGTCAAGCACAGTGCTGTCGAAGCACGCATTTTGAGTGACAGGCTACTACTGCGTACGGCCATAGTGCTTGCTTTGAAAAAGTGGCTTCGATCCGTACTCGAAAACCGAACTAATGGCGATCGCGACGCCGCCATTTCTCCCGCAGCGGTCATCCCGGGAACTGCACGTCTGCCCGTATCGGTTCAGGTCGAGTCGCGCAAGGGCCGGTAGCGCCATCTTGCATTGCCATTTCGCAGTAGCAATATAAATGAACTTTCATGTTTTGACTGGTCGCTAAAGGGTGGCGCTGTTACCGTATTTAGTTTGGTCTCGGTGGACGCGAGCGGTTTGGCTTTCAAGGGTGAGCTTCCCAACTTCCGAAGTTAGCCACCGATCGGAGAAGGGTAGCGTAAGTAATTACTCCGGAGTAAACAACCCGTTTCTGGAACGCGAGTTCTGACGTCAACGAGTAAGCGCGAGCAAGTTTTCAAGCGCCGCGGTACGAAACCTTTACTCCGAAGTCGGATCGAGCAAATTTTGGAAAACAGCCATTGTGTGCTGGCCTCGCCACTGAGAGCGTATACCTTTCGCGACGCACATTTCTCGCCATTAAATTAATTTCACGCGGCAAGAACAAGGTGGAATGACCCCCAGCGATACGATGACGTCGGGCACGAGTGGTCCCAAAGTGGGCAACGAACGTTAGTGGCAACGTTGCGAAGCGGAAACAAATGACGTCACAGGAGCCAGCAAATCACGCTGTCAGATGTCGCGCCTCTAGCAACTAATCGTACAAAATCGACAAAAAAAAAAACAAACGGAAAGCGTTATTAGTTATTGCAACGTCTCAACTCCTCAATGCTAAAGCGTCCGTGAACTGTAAAGTGGGAGGGAGACCAACAGCAGAACAGGCATCTGCCGCATTCAACCGCTGCTGCTGTACGCGCCACTGGCAGGATCACAGCAGGCAACGGAATGAGACACTTCTGTAACGTCATCAGGCGGAAATCGAGGGCACCATAAAGGAAGACATGGTGAAAACACGATCCAGGAACGATACCGAGGTAAAACAGCAAAATGGAAGATTTCGAGGGGGGCCCGGGCCTCATGGGCCTCCCCCCTGGCTACGTGTCTGTCTCAATCTATCGATCAAACCATCTTACGCGTAAGATCAACGCGGAGGACGCTAACTCCATCGTAAGAATATCTTACACCATGCTGCAGTCCCAGCCTTCCAGGCACGAAACGCGGTGTCTATGTCCCCCTTTTGTACCGTTACTTTATTTAAATTTATCTAAATACGTACACATTTTGTTTAGGAAGGTTTTGCAACGGGCGAAGTCTTCTTAAACCCCGTCAAAGCTCTTTCTCACTCTTGGCCACCTTTTTGTGGTGTGGCCTGCGGAGCTCGCGGCGCAAGTGCTTGGCAGCCGGCCAACTTTGTTCGACTGTCCCACGCTTCACTTTCGAAGATTCACTCAGACGTAAGGATGGTTTACACATCTGCGCTGGTTGCTTTCGCATGAAACCGAAACGACCATAACGACGAAGTTACCGGGACAAGTGTTCGCTGTACACAGCATGACAAGCGATGTAAGGGGTAGCTTCGCAAAGCGATCCACGAGTCACGGTTGTCGCGATGTTTTGGACGTTACGGTCGTTTCGGTCGCAAGCGAACGCAACCGTTGCAGACATTTCGCAAACTTCTGCAGTACAGACAAAGCCATGGGCACGAGTGCGTGGCTGTGGGAAAAGTGCCTCATACATGCACGAGCTCTCGTACAAACAAAAGCATTCTGCGTGCCTTTGACTTTACTGCAGACATTTGTGAGATAGAAAATATATAGCTTCAGTAAGAATTCAATTCCTCATAAACTGGTCTCGTCTCCGCCGACAACCGGCGGAACAGACGACGACGACGACGAGGCCCGCTCCGGAGCACGCTCTGCCGGCGCCCGCCACCAGCAACGAACCCCGGCCCGCGCTCCAGCCCCGCTTGTGCTCACAGTCGGCGATCGGGTTCGGAGCAGAGCGAACTCGAGCCCCCGGGGGACCTCCGTCGAACGACCATCAGCAGCCCTCGTCGCCCCACCGCCCGCCCAGCATCCAGCCATGACGACGTCGACGACCGAGGTGAACGTCACCACGACGACCCTGACCAGGGCCACCTCCAAGGCCGAGCTCGTGGACGAAAATCCGGACCTGGCCGCCGAATGCATCCAGCACGGCGCCGAGCTCAAGGTCATCGAGCCGCAGTCCATCGCCCAGCCCATGCTGGCCAACTACGAGCCCATGCTGACCAAGGTGTGCACCGCGGGTCGGACCGGGCAGCTCCTGCCCGGAGGGCCCGCCGACCGCCAGTTCGACCGGGACGAGTCCAGCAGCGTCACGATGGACGTCCGCAAGATGTTGGACGAGGAGAACATCGACAACGACAAGGTGAGCGCCCCGAGAGACGGGACACGCGTGGTTCTAAAGACGTCCTCGAGAGGTCGTCTCACGAATGTCCTACTGACGTCTACGCTTGGTTCGCACTGACGTCCCATCGAGGGCCATTATGGAGGACCTTGCTGGTGACCTTCTGCAGCATAATTTCGCCTCACCCCTTTGTTTCTTTCTCAGTAAAAAGTAGAAATGCGCCGAGAAAATGAGGGAGTGGAGGAGACGAGGGGGGGGGGGGGGGGGGGTTAGGCTAGGTGGCGCAAGCTGCCGCCCGTTAGAAAGGGTATAGCCATTACCATCCATCCATCCATCCATCCATCCGGGATGTCAGAACGCCGGGCTCTGCTTGGAAGGATTAGTGGGTAGACATGAAGCTAGCTGCCTTTATCTCCACTCCACTCGTTCGAATGCGAGAGCCAGACGCCGGCGTTCCGCGTTCGACGAGTGGAATGGAGACAAAGGCAGGTGGCTTCATGTTTACCCAGACTTGTGCCTATCTCAAATACCCTACTCAAGATACTGTATTTGAAATACTTTTAGAAGTATCTTGGTATCTTGCAAATACTTTTGATACTGCAGTCTTTGATACTGTATTTTAATTACATTTCCGAGTTTCTTGTACCCATTATCTTAAATACATGTTTGACATTCCGCCATTTTCCGAGTTTTTGGGTAGGAAGTGGCGTGGGCGTGGTACGAGCAAACGTGAACATTCTTTCGAGCAACCAAATCCTGTTGCTAGCTCCGATAAGCTACGGTGACTTAGATTGAGCTCGTGAAAACACCGCTTTTTTGCCGATTGTGTGAATCATATTTCAGTCCGAGGTTCGTACAATGAAGGCTTACTGCTCGCCTTCCCAAAGGCGCCTTTTGTTTCCTAGAGTTTCCCCCCAAAAAATCCTCAAACATAGGGGCTGATTTTTATGAAAGTAAAGATTGCCACACTGAGGCGCAACGCAGACCGGGACACGACTTTGAACAACAAGCCAGACTTGAGTGTCAAGAAAATAACAAAAAGAAAAAAAAAAAGAGAAGTGGACACACACACGCAAAAAAAAAAATACACTTTTGTTTTGCTTGGTGCATAAAATAGCCCTACGATGTTTTTTTTTTTGTTTTTTTTTTTGTTTTTTGCCGTTTTGTGTTGCGTGCTAATAAAGCATTATGGTAAACCAGATTTGCGCAACGGTATAATTGCCGTTGTCACTGACGTCGATACAAATTACGCAATGCGGAAGCATCTTCAAGGTAATTGAATTACATTTCTAAGTATTTGTACTCTACTCAAGATACTTTACAGTGAAAGCAACTAGAGTAGTATTTTAAATACTTTATGAAGCAGGTATTTAGTAACTTAACTAAAATACTTTTGTCGAGCATTTTGTCCAACACCTTGTTTACCCACTAATCCTTCCAAGCAGAGCCCGGCGCCCTGACGTCTCCGCACTCCCTCGTCTACTCCTCTCCCCCCTGTGACACGTGACATCAGGGTCTTCGTCGCCCTCAACCCTAACCCATGGCCGCAATCTCTGCACGCTTCCTTCCCAGGTGTACCAGCACAAGCTCGAGGGCAGCGAGGTGCGAAAGCTCGCCGAGAGCCAGGCCCTCAAGGAGGCACTGCAGGAGACCAACGCCTACGACGGCGCGTACATGCAGAAGTTGCTCGCCAAGGGACAGGTCATCAAGAAGCGCAACCTGATGGAGACCGCGGTCGCCAAGAGGGTCCAGACGCGGAGGGAAAACGAGGCCACCAAGACGAGCACCAGCGGGAGCACGCTCAAGAGGAACGTTGAGGAGGTGGGCAACGCCGAGGAGAGCGTCGAGAAGGCCGAGAAGCAGCAAGAGAACATCGAGAAGGTCGCGTGCGTCAACAAGCAGGCCTGCTAAGTCGGCAGCTGTAGCTCACCGAAACGCCAAGGCCAAAAAGAAAATTAGGGGCCTCTGACTCCAAATAAACGTCGCCACTGTCATAACAGTTCACTGATTATGCGAAGAGTGAACGTGATTGCAAGAGCAAGCATTCCCTCCCCAGGTTTTGTCTCTCGCTTTGATAACCGCTGCGTTAGAGTGGCAAAAAAAGAGCGCTGGTAGCTGCATTTTCGTCAGGAGCTCGCAATATTGAAGCCAAAGCTAAAAGAAGAAAAAAAAAGGTTGTGGGTATGTTCATGCAGCCGGAACTTAGTCTGCCCCAACGGGCGAATTGTGTCTCAGCTGTAGATGAGCAATTTAGTCAGTGCAGTACAACCTTTAGCCTCGGCCACCGTGGCCTCGGCTCTTTAACGTGCATCACGCAGTATCGATACACGACCGCACTCCGGTACAATGCGAAGCCAAACCTACGGGCCGCACTTCGAGCACAGATCAAAGGTGTGCACGCGCATTCTTGCCACAACGTTAACGTTGACGGCGTTGCCGTTGAACGCATTGTGACCACCAGTTTCGGCTGTGCTCTTTGGATGCACCAATGAACTTGTCGCTCGCAACTGCTTCGTTGCAGCTTAAGTCTAGACCACGGTGGTCTATTAGCCCCGTGCGCGACCGAAAGCGTCGCTGTGGTCGGCCTTCCACGATTGGCCGAACGCTGACTATGACGTAGGAAAGGGGATTTATCATCGACGGAAATAAGAGGAATGAAAGAACTTTAATCTTGACGGTGTTGGCAGTGTTGCTTTAAGACCTCAATGATTTCAAGCTTCCACCGTGCTATTTACGAACACCATCGAACTTGTTGTTAGCAAGGTAATGACGTAACAAGGGGGAACCATAGGAGGGCGCCACCAAAACATCTCGCCGCTAATAGACGCAGCGATGCAAGCGCGAGCATGTGGCCCAGGACCACCGTGCCCAGGACAGAGCTTGCACTGCACGAGCGCGCTTGCTTGGCAGGGACAAGCAGCCGGTGTTATAAGCTCGCGCTTGTAGCATGGGCTGAGTCATCATGATTACAACCGTACACGTAGGCTTGCATTGAAATCCCAATAGCAGCCATGCGTTGTGATGTCCTTGTTGCTGAGAGCGCAGCTTCTGCAGCATACGCTACGCATTACCGCCTTTGTTCGATGACCGCCAGCGTGCAAAGATGACGTTCCGCGCAAGCCATGTATTGATGCAAATTCTTATGACGTCACGGTGGGTATAGAACCCTAAGAGGGCGCCAGTGTAACACCTCGCCGCCAGTAAGACTCGGAGCGTAAGCGCTGGTGCAGTATATACATCTATTATCCCTCGAACAGCTGACAGAAAGAGACAAGCACGTTGCCTTGTCACTTTCTGCATACCTACTCGCATGGGGACCCAGGAATCCTGCAGGTTCAATCCACACCCCTGCTCGTTTCGATCTGGATAAGCATCGCACTTTCGTGAGGTCGTGTATCATTCCTGCGTGGTGCACGTCAAAGACCCAAGCAGGCCAGCGGTTGTACTGCACTAGCTAAATTTCTCATCTACAGCTGAAACACCAGACGACCATTGGGGATGAGTAACTTCCGGCTGTATGAGTATACACATAACACAATTACTTTCCACCTGCATGTAAGAGAAAATGCTCCTAAATCTGGTGGCCTCCACTGACAGTCAACTGTTTCAACCAGAGCGTTCTCTGTGTCCTGTTTCCCGAGCCACTTTCCTCACGCGCTTCGAGCCTTGGCCCATCGTGAGAAGACTAGACATTTGAGGAGTCCTACGCTTTCCTTCGCTTATCACACAGGCGAAAAACGCCAAGTCACTGGGCTGTTCACGCATGCGTGGCGTCTGATATTTCGCCTGCCCAGAGCACGCAAAGGGCTTTGTTGGAGGCTGCTATACGACGACACTACGCAGGATCGGATTTAGTAATGTCCGAGGCTCCAAACTTCATTCACTGTGCTCCAGGCTCCAGCTAAAATTAAAAAAAAAAAAAAAAAAAAGAACGGAGCACGTTTTTTTTTGTTATTTCCGTTGCAAGCCCACCGGGAACGAGAACGATGCAAAAAGAGCAAAATCCAGAAAGTCATCACCCCCGTTCGTTTACTCGTACGTCAGTATTCTTCGTTCTCGTACATCCCCGGTCCGCTAAATCATTGTTGTTATCGCGCTTGCCTTTTTTTTTTTTTTTTTATACATACATTTACTTATGCAATTTTCTTTTCCTCGCATCCGTCCACAACGAATCCGCATCGGCTCACTACGGTCCGCAAAGTTCCGTTTTCTTCCACGCGGCGATCCACGAGATCAAACAACTTCCGCGTGGTTCGTGTGTCCGCGTTGCACATCCTGAAGAACCGGAGACGCTTCAGTTCTCCACACCGCATACCCCTACGCGGGGCTCGTGATGGTGCCCAGTTATACAACACAAAATCCTTTTTCTTTTTAGCCCTCATCCAAACAAGCCACCGAAACCCCCCTACAGCTTCCGCAAGACGTGGATTCCGGTCTTTCCATGCGATTCGCCGCGGTGCCCGCGACGGCCTTTGTGCCATGCGGCTTCGAGCCTCCGCTCACCCATAATCGGACAGTACGTGCTCGTTCGACCAGTCGATCTTTCGCCACGGGATCACGCTTTCGCCCCGTACACAGACAGGCACGGGGTCCGATAATGAGAGGGAGACGGTTGATTGGCCCGCCGAGCTCCTAGCTCCCACCTCAAAGTCAGCTGAGGGGTGAGCCGGCGTTCGGGAAGACCACGTCTTCCCGAACGTTGGCCATTTTCTTCAAACATCAAACCGAACTGATGTTATTCGTTTTTCCTTTTTTTTTTTTTTCTTCACGTGCGTTTTGGGACGAACACCAACCACCGGCCAACATTACCTTCGACAGCCCCTCGATCTGTGCGAGGTCAAAGGCCACCTGGAAGACAAGGCCTACGCATGACGTCATCATTAGTGACCCTCCGATCCGTCTGCCTTGGCGTGCTTGTGAGACGCCGCAAGACGCCCGGTCGACGACGCTGACGCAAGCTCGCTGCGTGGATACACTAGTGATGACGTGTGGCGGGAAAGGCCTTGGCCACTAGGTGGTATTGGTTGGAGCCGCTGGTGACCGCAGCCCTTACGACCAGAGAACAAAATAACGCAATCGGCCTTCCACAACTGGCCCACCACGGCGCCTTTAGTGGGATTAATTGCTTCCAACGACAGAAGCGCAATTTCATACTGACAATGTCGACGGTGATGGTTAAAGGACGCCACGATGATGATAACGTTTGTACCCAACTAGTGTGCGCTCCGAGTTCGCTGGACCTCAGTCCAGCGAATAGTTTATAGTTGGGTACAAACGCTATCATCATCATCCCCGAGGGGCACCATTTCGGTTTTGCCCGCAAATCGAAAAATTACTGCATAAAGATTGCTGCATAAATACGCTGCAGAGTGTGAAAGAATAAATTTTCTTCCTTTCTTTTTTTTTTCGTTTCACAATAAGCGCAATGTGGCTGTCTATAAACGGAGTGGCAATAAGCGGAGTACCAACGATCCTCCCCCCCAAAACAACGAAGCGCACGCGCGGGCGCGCGCGCAGCTGCCGTTCGGTGAAGCGTCATAAAATTGTCACGCCGCTCGCACTTTCTTCGCGAGTGAATACATTTTCTTTCTTGTCCCAACGTGCGACGCCCCCGAACAAAGCGCACTACATCCGAGACTACGGTTGAACCAAACCACCTGACCACTTGACAGCGAGTAGCCCCGCGTCGCGATGCATGTTGTACAGCCACGGTAACTATGATGCCTGGAACCAACGTTATTAGATTAGCTCAGTTATACCCTTGTTACACGGGCACACTTAACTGCAGTTAAGCTAAGCCACAGTTAGCGCACAATACTTGCCGACGACATTCTGCGGCTATGCAGTCAAAGCTATGGGCGAATGTGCGCTCGAGCATCTTGAGCATCCATCGAAGCAGTGCACGCGCGCTCTTCACATCTTATGCAATAGCTGTCCGAGAGTATAGTGCGGTATCTGCGGTGCCGCGCAGCAGCAGTTAAAGGAGCTGTGCAACGATATTCAATTGGAATGTTTTTTTCTCTACACGAGCTTACTGGCACACCTGGGACTCAAGGATACTCACACGCAACTCCATTGGCCAAGAAACTCCTTTGTTGCGGTGTAATTTCAAGGACAAAAGCGATCATTTTCATTCAATCTCTCCTTTGCAAAATTTGGTGACGTAACTCGGGGATCGCAGTACACCCAAGTGACGATATTTGAATGCGGTTCATAGATTGGACCCGAGTATTGCGTGGGCACTCGACTTGGGCTCGTGACAATTGCTAGCTCGAGAAGCATTCGGGTTGTGACCCGTGTCCAATCGCTGCAACGACGACAACAGCCGAGCCATAACAATGTCTGGAACTCAGCGCGTGTCCTGTGCTGTGCCAACCCCAGCGCGTGGCTATGATGAACATTGGTGGCATATAATCGGCTCCAGATCACGTGGCCGCTTGTTCTGGCTGCGAGTTGAGGGAGTGAACGCTGCTCGTTTTTCTTTAATTTTTTTCTGGGACTTCTATTGCGTGGGGTGAAAAACGAACGCGTGTTTCATAGGTCATTAACGTTAGGGATCCGTTTTAAGCGGTATTTGCGCAAAGTACAAAAATTGTTGCATTGCTCCTTTAAGCTGAGTTAACCGCGGTTAAGTGTGCCCGTGTAACAGGCGTATTACGGAACTGCTCATAGACGCTTTCCGTCCTTCAGTCCTCGTCAGAGCAAAACGACATCGCCTGAACTTCCCCGTGTTCGAAACTCAAGAAATCAGTTTCGAATCGCGCCACTGACGTCACTTCTGCCCGCTCTAACAAAATGGCGGCGTCCGCAAGACGTTCGGGCAAAAGAGCGTGATGACTCTATGCGTAATTACGCTTTCTTGGTTGAGTTGAGACGTAGCGGCGCAGGTGTGCAAATATCCCCCAACCACTTTCGGTTCTGAACTATAATAGACGGCGGGTTTCGCAGTATTTGCGAAATCAAATAAGTATATACACGTTATCTTCTGGAGATGGCCACTGAGAGCCCTGTCAGACTTAATTTACACTTAAGATAAAAGAATGATGAGTAAAACATTAGGAAATATACGCGAACCGGAAGTGTGTCGGGACTACCCAATAGATGGCGCCACTAAGTTTGGTGCAAAACAAAGAAGGAGCGAATAAGCTCTGCTACTTCACGGCGCGGTGGTGACGCGTCGGGCGCACTTCCGGTCTGGGGCTGTGGGCGGAAGTCACCCTGCAGGACGAGCATTCTTCTGATGTTTTGAAAGAAACCAGACAAAATCCTGCCTTTTCGTCAAAACGCCTCGACTGGGGCTGTATTCAAAGCGCAAGGAAAGGTTTGAAGGTCAGTTTTTATGTGATTGGTTCGTCCGAGAACGGGGGTAGGTGCCGTGAAACAGAAAAACCAGACGTCGTCGGACCACGATTGCTTAGGCGGGAAGCACCTGGGGTTGAATACAGGGATACTTGTGGTCATCAGATTTATTTGCTTTGTTCCAACATGAACGCGGGAAAACCGTCAAGTTGCACGGACCACCTACGGACTACGTTCAGTGCGTCTTCCAAGTTGAAACGGCCACCTGATCGTTCGAACTGTCGTCTGCTCTTTCAAACCTTTCTGCTTGTCGTCTGCTCTTTCAGACGACACCGGCTCGTAGACCAAATGTTGGCTCGGTAATAGCAATAAGACATAAGTGAAAGCCTCAAAGGAGTTTTAAGTTTGAAGGTCGGTTGGGATAAGCAGGCTCTGTGTACACAGCAGATACAAGGAGATGTTGATCATTGCTACTAGTGGCCATCATCCACTTGTTATTTTTTATTCACTTGGTCCGATTCTGCTTGCGATTTTCAGTATCGACGTCGACCATCATGCGAATCAGGCTTATAGCGGCCATTCTCCGGCGTCCGCGTGGAATGAATCGCCGCATGTTACATCCACGCCAAGTTTTGCGGTGTAACGAGCCTCGTTCATTTAGCTGAGGCCGCTAAAGTAGTCCGAAATTGCCAGGAAGACGTATAAATCAACAATCTCAACACGAAAAAAGAGCACGGGGACTCACACCAACGGCGACAACATCGAATTTCAATGGTTTGCTTATATGGGCGACGGCGAGCTTCTTGCCCACACTCTATCGCGCATGCGCGGCGCCGGTGGCGTTCGCTAGGGGCGCTCCGGTTTGTTTGTAAACATGAGTTGATCTATAGACTATGCACGTTCCCCGTTCCCTCTCAATCTTGGATCGAGTTCCCGTTACAAGTTCCGGTGGTTCCAAAGAGAACGGGTTCCCGATATGTTTCTAACATCGGAACGTCTCGTTACGTTAACCTTATTATTTGCGTATTTTAATGAAATGTCGCGCTGCGTAACCCGTAGGTCAAATAAAGAGAGGGAGTGAAAATGTGCACCTCAAACTACGTGTCATGTCGCCACGATCAAATTGGTTCCAGTTTCTTTGCTTTCGTCTATTTCTCGGGCAATGCTCCATCCCTCGAAGGTCGGAGGTTGAAAATAGTCGAGCATAAACGGCCTAAATGCCTAGTGAATTCGGGTAACATCGTGGAAAAATAGACAAATAAATAAATAAAAAGGAACTGTGTCTCTTTTGTTGTTCTCGAAAAAGTAACGCGTATTCCCGTTCAAGCTCCACCGATGCAAGATGCAACGGCGGCGTTTCTCCTAAAAGGAACGCGTTCTAGGAACACCATTCGTCGCAACGCCGTCCGCTAAGCAGGCACAGCTACGATGAAATAACCCGAAGCATATCCACTTTTAGGGCTACGCCCTCTATAAGGATCTGCCAGTAAAGCGGGCACCATACTTCTCGGCGCGAATGGCTATTGTCGACTCAAAAGCCGCACTCAATTTCAAGGTCTCTGCTGTCTCTACGACGTCGAACCAGGCCGGCCACCAAAGCACCACCCAAACGGCAGGTGTAGCTTAACAAGGCCGATGTAAAAATAACAATAGCAATAAAATATATCTACGACCCATTAAGAGAAAAGGGAACAAAAAGTAGCTGGTACTATATTTCACCTACAAAATTACCCAAACGCAACCGCGTTTTTTTTTGGTTTAACAATTGTTTGTTACGCGTGTGTGTGCGAGACCGAGCGATACACATAAATAGACAAGTTTGGCTCATGAAAGCTGCAAGCAGCGCATGCAAAATAAAAAAATCTTTTTTTTTTCTTGTTTGTTTTTTGCGAGTGGATTGTCTGCTTTGGCGCCACTCGAGCAGCAGTGCCGCAGCCAGCAAGTGACGTCATTAACACGAATTGGTGTACAAGTCAGCTATGACTGCCCAGTTCGCAAAAATAAAGCCGAGGCTGGCGAACATTTACAAAGTGAGTCTAACACGAAATGTGCCCATACCCTCCCCCTTTAGTGACGTCCTCAGCGTCACGTCATATGACTCACGCAACGTGATATCGTTAAAGTTCGTCAAAAATAACCAAGACAAGTTTTCTTTCTTTTTTGTGTGCCAAAACGAGCTTTAGGCTTTATAAGTCTAACGGTGCAGTGCACGTCGGTCGTATTCGGTACAGTCAGGCAAGGAGTTAAGAATTCCAACTTCTCGGCAAATTTTCTATGCTTAATGCTATTAAGTCGTTACGCACTTTTATTCGACGACTTACCTACGCATATGCCTCTCGCGCACGAAACAGTGGTTCGGGTTCTGCAACTTTAACGAGAAGAGGTCGTCGCGTTCGATTCTTTTCCCGGGTGTATCCATTCCACCGATATAAATCTGAAAATGTTTGCCTCGCAAATCGGTAAAGCCTTTTATCACCGTGACGATACCGACTTCCCAATCGCTGAGATCTATAAATTGCATCACAACGCTTCGATTATCTAGAATAATTAGGACGACGACTATTCAGGGCGGTTATTCATTTGCCTTTTCTCGGTCGGTGTCGTCCGGTCCGCGAGTCCCCTACACACGCTGATAAGTACGCCGAGAACTAACCTACTTTCAGCAGGTATCCCCGTTTTACAATCCCCACGTAGGCACGCTCAGAAGCTCAACGATAAGATCGCGTCTTAATCCATCCAAGCAGCGCGTGCCTTTCCATCTACACTTAGAGACTTCTCAGCGGCGTAGATTTCGTGATAGCGACATCGCGGTACTCTATTGGGAACGATTAGATGAAATCACCGATATAACATTCGGTTTGTGGCCGCATGCGTCATTCATAGCACCCAACCCAACAACCATATATTTGACTCGAATAATGGCCCTATGCTTCACTTGAGCGCAGCCGATGCTGCGAGCTGATTGAACTAATCAGACAACGCCAAAAAGCGCATTATCATGGTGACGATAATAATACCTAGAGAAGGGGGACAAAGGACAAACGCAAAAACGGGTGCGCGACAGAAAAAATCCTGGGGAATGGCCCAAAGTTCTGCATGAACGTGAAACCTTCAAGGGTAGATGTGTTTTCCGCAATTCAGACTATTTCGAAAGTGACGGGTCATGATGAAAGAGCCACGTTCGTGGATTGTGCTGTTGATAGAATGGACAAACTGATGAATGATAGCTTTCAAACTGAAAAGAGAGATTTTCGTGTCATAAGCGCTGCCGTGAAGGAACTAGAAAGGGGATCGCTGCGTCTGCTGCAGACTGACAAAAGTGGTATGTTCGGTGTACTTCCCGAGACAGTGTTCGGAAGAAAGGCAGACGAAGCCCTCAGCGCACTCTTCATTGAATGGAAAGGGAACATTAAGAAAATTAAGAAGAATATTGTTGAAATCTTCAAGGAAGATGAGATGGATAATTTGGCAAAACAAGTACCTAACCAAACAAGGTCTTCGTTAAGTCTAAAATTTTTTTTGACAGATCACAAACCGGATATACCTTTTCGCACAGTAATCAACGAACTCGGAACGTGGCAGTGTAGCGTCTCGAAATTTTTGCAAAGAGGGTTGAATGTAATTCAACTGGGGGGGGGAGTCTTTCACTGAGAAATTCAGAGGCACTAATTGATGTTCTAGAGGGCTTTCATGGAAGACGATGCACTGTAATGTCAATGGACATTAAGGATCTATACTATTCGCTTGAGAAAGTGCGCTTGATGCAAAGAGTTCGGCAGGTGCTAGAGTTAAACCTGGTAAACTTTCAGTCCAGGACGGGCATCGCCGTCGACAGTTTCCTTTCACTTCTTGATTTGTACCTTCAAGCAACAGTTGTTGAATATAATGGGCAGAAATATGTTCAAAGAGATGGTGTATGCATTGGATCTTCGGTGGCTCCGATGTTAGCAGAAATCTATTGAGACGTTCTCTGTGTCTGTTCCTTCTACTGAAAGTTCTTCCGATTTCTTCCACCGCAGTCTCAGGTGTAATACGACATGATTAGCTACCACCAGCTCGCCTGCACTCTCACCGTCTTTTCAGAAAAAATCCGCCTGGTCCTGGTATCGAACCAGGGACCTCTCCATTCCCAGTGGGGGCGCTCTACCAACTGAGCTAACCAGGGGTTTGACATGTCAGTTGAGCAAACGGGTTTTATCAGTTGCCACCAGTCTAACACCAACAAGGACGAAGGGCCTTAAAATGCAGGCCGTTCACCCGTGTTGGTGTTAGACTGGTGGCAGCTGATAAAACCCGTTTTCTCTACTGACGTCTGACTCCTGGAAGCGCTCCACTAGAAATGGAGAGGTCCCTGGTTCGATACCAAAACCAAGCGGATTTTTTTTTTTTTTTTTTTTTTTTTTTTTTTCAGTCGCGCTCCAGTCATTTAGCTGTGTTTGGAGATTTCTGTGTGTCCTATTGCCCCCGTTGTTCCCCTTTCCCGGGGATTATTTACGTCATTCTTGTCCAGCTCGCTTACACCTTTGCATTAATTGATTTATCATCATTATGATGTTCGTCGTGATTTTGTACGGTTCCATCATCGATTGAACCAATCCTAAACAGAAAAGGCCCAGTGACTTGCGCTTTTGAAATCGTTTGATTCGTCTCATAGTACAAAGCGTGCTATCATGGGCAATACGAGCGAGCCGTGGTCCGACCTAGGAATGGAGTCCGAAGTTTAAGTTCCATACTTCTTCGGACTAGCTGACGAATCGAGCGACGGTAAATAGAGCTTGCGGGGACCACGGACGTAGGAACTACCGCTTTCGTTTATCCAACGTATAACCTTCACTCAATTTGAGCGAAGGTTTGTTGTATTCAATGTACAACAAACCTTCGCATTACAAGTTAGTTCAAGTCATTAAACGATTAAGGTTTTTTTTGTTATTATTATTAACTTGAAGATATGTTACGTTTCGAAAAATGAGCTGCGTTTTTGCATCAAAACAGAATTAAAATAATGGCTAAGCATATTTCTCTTATATATTCGTAAAATGCATTTAAAGATTATCATTTTGGTATATTTTGCGTCGTTTTATACGAAATAGTTTGTTGGTAAACAATTTGTAATTGTGTTTCTAAAACGCGTTTCGAAAATGTTTCGCATAGAAATAATTTATTGCCATTTTTTTTTAATATTTCGTGTACACGTCGTAAACTCTTTATAAGATAAGTAGAAAAAAAATGGTTCCTACGTGCGTACTTCGGAGTGAAATAGACGAATCTGCAAAATACATTAGCGAAACCTCGCCAGCCTCCGCGACTCGAGTTGCGAAATTTTATACCTCCAAGAAAATTAGCTACGGCGTTCGCATATAGCTGAATGATCCTCACAGGAACGTGGCTTAAAAATATATTTTTTTACATAAATATAAATATAAAAAAATAAATTGAGCCATCGTTGCACGATCTAACGTGGACACACCCTCTTGCGACGATCTGCAACGAACTTCCGGATGTAACCCACGCGAAGAGAAAGTAGTATACTTTTTTTTATTACACAAGACACCCGCAGCGACGAATTCAAATCGTAGTATCGGCAATCCCGCATTGTGATGAGGCAGATGGGCTCAAAGCATTTAGACCAAGGAATATATTTTGTGTAAAAAAAGAAAAAAGGAGAACGTCAAAGCCTTTCAGACTTTCAGATCTCCACGCCGCCGCGAAGAGAATGCCTTTGTTTGTCACGCACTGAAAAATTCTGACAACACAACAGACAAAAGGAAGAAAAAGTACAACCACGAGGCAAATAAAAGACTCATACGCGAATGTGACATAATGCGATCGCGAATAACGCCAGTAGCAGACGAGGACGGTGGAAGCGGAAGCGATCCCATTCCGGAATTGGCTCAATCACGCTAATCGCAGTTCGTGTCACGTATATCAAGTGGGAGGGACTTGCGGGCTGTCGGTCAGGCGGAACGCGCGGCGACCAACAGGGCCACTGTAGGCACCACGGCCGGGTAGCGCGAAGTGAAGTAACCGTAACAGACGACGGGCGGCGCGAACAACGCTTTCGTATTATGTAAATGCATTACCTGTGTATCGAAGGGTTGTATAATTAACACGTCGCGTTTCTGGTTTGTTTGTTTGTTTGGGACACGAGAGACTGTAACGTCTCACATGGGTAACACCTATCAGAGTTGTTATCTGTAACTGACCCAGAATAGGATGGAAAAAAAAAATATAGCAAACAACGTACCCAACTCGAGCTCAGTTAGGGATGTTAATCATGTTATAAGTGTTTGTCCTTTAGTTTGTTCGCCCCAAGTCTCTGAATAGATACATATATCGTTTAACACTTTCTTGAATTGTTGTCACGCTTTATTTTTCCTTAATCTGACAGGCTTAGAACAGACAACTAATTCATATTTTTGGAACAGACACTTCATAGTTATATAGGCTGAAAAAATAGGCCAGTGGACCGATGCGTTTGTAATATAGGGAACAAGTAATAACGCGAAGTATCCAGCCGTCAATTCCGATTCCAAGCGATTCCATGCTCAAGCATGAAACCGCTCTTTCTCTTCTATATTTACTCGTTCTATATTTACTGACTCATCATAGAGTGACAGTTTTGACATGCAAGCAGCTGTTCACTAAAGCCCCCAAAACCCGGAGGCGTGTGCGAAGTTGATCAAGAATTCGACCAGTGACACCTGATCTTTTTTCATTTGCTATAAAAAATATATTTATTTGTTTTGCCACGTAAGCTACTGGTCTGGCGTATAACACCAACAATGCAATCTTAATAATAGTTATTCGATAAAAACGTAAAGAACAGATCAACTTCGGTCCCTTGTAGCGATCCCGAACGTTGTTCAGTAACTTCGCGTTTGACAAGTGCCTTCCTCTTTTTCTGGGCCGGTAATTTGGTACTCGATAACTCAATATGTCAAAAATATTTTACTCGAATGATACGATGGTACAGGTGTTTTTAATAGAAGCGTATACGTTGCTTCGAAGAAAAGTAGACATTTTTTTTTACGCGCTTAAAGAAAAGTAGTTTGTCATTTCACGGTTACATTAACCAAAAGCGTTACTTTCTTTCTTTTCTTAAAAAATCTGTGTTTAGCGAGGTGTGTGCGGTAATCCAACAGCCCACTTCTGTCAAGAACGTTCGTGAAACGCGATACAGCTTGAGGGGGTAGCACAGCCGACGATTCCGCCCAACGCCCGCGATTTCGGCGTCTATAAAAGGGTACAGAAGCGGCGCCTGAAATCTCCAGAGGACAACGCTAAAATTACGCAATAGAAACGGCCTTTTCTTCGCAAATGCCGTTATCTCAGAGGATAAGCGAGAAACACTCTTGGATAGCGTCTCTCGGCCGACTTCGCCAACCGAAGAAAACACTGTCGAACGTCGATGGTTTTCTCGATCCTTGGCCGAACGCAGGCTGGTATCTAGGGAAGCGGGCGGGCGTAGTCGCGCCGGGTTATTTGTGCCCACCTGGTTGGTTCGCCACTACCGACAATTTACATATGTTAGGCGAAATCTGGAAATTCAGGAGATGAGAAACTCACCCAAAGGATCCATGTTTGTTTGGTCTCTACCGCAATGTGGCTTCTGGTGGATAATGCGCTCTTCGAGGCGATTTCAAAAGTGGCAAAAATGGGCAAACTAAACCAAATATCTTATAAAATACAAATTAGTATGCGGTATACTATTTATAAAAGAATTTAGTGAAGATATTCAGTGAGAAAAGGCGAGCGACTGTATTTAAGGTGCAAAGGTTGGGTCAGAGTGGCTGCGTGGACGCTAGGTGGTGTGGCGGTGCCAACTCTCTTTAATCGCGGGAAATCTGGAGCAGAGCAAGAGCAGACGATCTACGATGAAGCCGCAAAGAAAGGTAATGTTCTCCGTCTTTTTCCAGAGTAACCTTCATCTTATTTAGATAACAAATCTTTTCAAATTGGCGTTTAACGTACACACTGAATGAAGTCTGCCACGCTGACGGCCGCGCCGGGTATGCCGCCAAGCCTAGGCACGTTTTTTATTTTTTTTTCGGACGTCACTTCGCGCCATTCTTTCAGTTTCGGTTATCAGCGACACAAAAATAGATATTGGTTCTAAAAATTGAGTTTAGGGCAAGCATCAGTGACACTAGATATCGGAAGTCACAATAGTGACTATCTAAGTTAGAGCAGTGAGGGTCAACATGATTGGCGTTTCAAGAACAAAGAAAGACAGAACAGGCAAACCTCGGTAAAAACACGTCAGTCCGACATGTAATTTTATTTCCTTTATTCTTTTTTTGCAGCATCGAAGGCGACACTGCGATCAGAGGGTGCCGTCTTCTCCAGACAAGGAACAAATGAAGAAGTTACTTCACTCCCAAAAAGAAAGGTAAGTATGCAGACATTTCCAGGATCAACTCAGTTACGGAACTCGGCTCGCCTCCCGTTGCTCGACATGCCGCCGTTTTAAGGATAGCTGCTATGGTAACTGCAGTGCATTCTATGGACAGGCTGGGGTAATTAGTATACACATAAAAAGTATTGTAAACATAGAAATAAAACAGCACAAACGAACGCAAGGACAAGTAGAAGTAGGACACAGACACAAACAGCGCTGTGTCTGTGTCCCTTCTTCTACTTGTCCTTGTGTTCGTTTGCGCTGTTTTATTTCTATGTTTACAATGCATCACCGACTAGCCCACCTTCAAAAATTACCACATAAAAAGTAGTTGAAGTACAAAATAAAAGAGAGGTTATATGTACTTCAAGTAATTTAGTAAGTACACCGGGTATTTAAAGTGAAGTACTGTAAATACAATGTACTTTCAAAGTAAAGTACAAGTACTTTTTAACGTAATCTTTTATGATTCCCTTTCATTCCCCTATACGAAGCCGGGCCTCTGTTTTTTTTTTTAATTGTATGCATTGTTTTGGGGGTAATCGGGGTGCATCAGTTATTTTCATAGATGGCAGGTGGCAGCGAATATTAGATTTAGTCAAATGGTCACATACTTTTTGTTTTACTCTGAGTGACAACCTATTTAACAGACAAAGAATTTATAAGGTACTTAAAAGGTACAAAACTGTGTACCTTTTTATTGTATAAAAGTTCTACTTGTGTGCTTCTTTGTATTGCCCCCCCCCCCCCCCCTTATGTAATGCCCCTGGCGGGGCCTTTAAGCGATAATAAATGAAATGTAATGAATTATCCAAAACTGTGTTATCCAGGATAACATATGCTATAGCCAGACAGTGTTGCGGTCAGTACACCGGCTCTTCCGGTTCAAGTGAATGTTCGCTATTGTTGTTTTCTACTTGTCAGGGCAAGGCACAGGCGAGTCATGGCGCAGCTGGCCACACTTTTTGAGATGGTACCCCTCAACCACGAAGGGAAAAGCAGCAAGGTGGGTCAACATGGTCTTGGCTATAAAGTATTGCGAATAGAAAGCACAAAGCCAGTCCCTCTAGCGATAAAACACAAGGGCACATACATGGATGGACATTTTAATTCTGTATTCTGTACAATGTTTGCATGCAAAAATGCAAAGCTTTCTGGTATCGTTGACGAATATACAAGGAAAGACGCAAGGAAGGGAAACAGACGAGACACATAGGTCGTAGATTTTTTGAACTGGCAGTCAAGACATAATAACGGCTGTTGTAATATATACAGTCCTATATACAAATTCACACGACTTACCCTGAACAGGGTAAATATAGAGAACATATATGGCAGAGCATCACATGTTCTGCCGTGTATGTTATAAACGTGCAGTGTCGCCGGTCGGAACAAATTTGCTTGTCGTTGTAATAGCCACAATGTTCTAACGAGCCATTATTGCCACTCTTAATTGTTATGTATTTGCTATTATAAGCAACACTTCATCTAATTCTCGACACAAAACTCATATGGTCGTTTCCTTCTCTTTTTTTTTCATTTTCGGTTTTCTTACGATAACGCTTCAGAAAAGAAACGCCGTGGTACATTGCACCGATCAATAAATAAACACGATCTCTCTTGACGAGACGCAATCAGTTTCCGGTTCCGTGCTTTACCCAAACTGCAAACTCCCCCCCCCCCCCCCCCGTTTGTGTGCCTCTTCCTCCAGGCTGCCAAATTCAAGCAAACCCTCTGCTACCTCCGGCACCTTGAACGCAGCATCCAGGCTGAGTGCAGTGCGCGGCCACTTCCCATCCCGCCCCGCTGCAATCTGCTCACGAACGACGACGGTCAACGGCAGGGTCTCGCCGTAAACAGTTGCAGCTGGGAGGTACCACCCAAGGTGCGCATACCGCACGACCCTTTGCTCCAAAATCGCACCGCTCGCACGTCGTACAAACGACGCGGCGTTTGCCGAAAACACGACGAGGGAGTAGCCTTGCGGACGTGCCTCGAGCAGACTTTCGAAGCATGTGTGCTTCATACATTTGGTGTAGGGCGGTGTACTTCCGTTTGTACCTCGGTACAGACACCGGAAGTACACTGCTCTGCACTTTCCTGCAACGGTGCAGGTAAATCGAACGAGCCTACAGTGTACACTTATTCATACGATGCACTAGCAGCACGACTGCAGCTCGGTCACGTCCGATGATCCCGGAGAAACCAGATTGTGTTGCAAGTGGCTGAGCGCACGCCACATGTAACCTCGTGAAGTCAGTTGTGACTCTGACGTCGCAAGCTCGCAAGTTTTGTCTCTTATAGAGCGCATCTCTTAGGCGCCCCTTTCTGGCTTCAGCGGCGTGACCGCACGTTGCATTATGGGACATTTCCCATAATGACGTCACAAAGGTCACTCGTGAAGGTAACGACCTTTACGTGACCATCACTTGTTAAGGTCACGACTCTTACGAGTGACGTCACGAGGGAGGGGAGGTTAATGAGAGGAGGATGGAGTAGGAAGAGAGGGTATGGGAGGGGAGAGGCATGCCCTCCTTGCCATACCCTCCCCTCCTCTTTAAGAGCTGCACTCTAATTCCGCATTACAAGGAGTTGTAAACATCTCATTTTTTTGTCTCTGTCAATTGTTTTTTCTTCATCTTGCTCTCAATGAAACTGGGCTCCTTGTGCTTGTCCGAGCTCACCTCGCGACTCGCTGTCCCTCAGGAGCTGGACTCTGCTATCAAGGCCCTGGAGGATGCTGCGGTCGTCCCCGACATGGAGATCGCGCTAATGACCGAAGGCCTTAGGGACGACGCCGGCGAATGGGAGATATACGTGAGGAAACTTTCTTTGAATCGCGCCCAGTGAGCTCGTTTTAATAATGTTTTTTTCTCTTCTTCAGATAGTTTGTACTTGTGTTGTGTGCATTCATGTGCGTGTTTAGACGCCGGGGAAGTTAGTTGGCCCCAATGGCTTCTGGTGTGTCCGCCTGAGAATATTTAAGCGTAAAGACATTCATATAAATGAACCAACAAACGAAGTGCATTGTAACTTTTCACGGCGGTGTCTTTAGGCATGGCGTTTATCGTGCGCATTTTTCAAGAAAAATATTTAAGCCGAAAAAAAAAAAATCTTGTTTCTTTTTTGTATGCACACGGGAGAACGACAAAAACCGTCTGGTTGACGACACCACTCACACATAGCACCACGCACTTGCTTGGATCTGCCTTCGGGTGTTCATCTCGAAAATGCTTTCACATACTGTAAATGACAAAAATTTTGCGAGGACCTAATTTTCGCGAATCGCCTACAATTCGCAAAAAATAAGTCCCGCGAATGATTCGGGCAATATGTGAACGCTACGGAAGCTACGCTCAATTCGCGAAAATTATGACGCGCGAATAATTTCAAATTTTCAGCTTTGGCCCGATTCGCGAAAATTAAGTCTTTTACAGTATTTGCTTTACGGGCTTGGAACCTCTGGGTTCCACAGCTGCACTGCCCGAAGGTGTTCTTTCAGGTTTTTTTTTTTTAAAATGATGGTCGCAGTATTATGCGGAGCGCAAGTTTGTCTCCTTGCACAGGGGTTGCGATGATATAAGAAAGCACATCTCCTATTGGCTGATTGGGAAGAAAACTGTGGGTTCACAGTTTTCTTCCCAAGGCATCTAGCATTAAGGTCTGCCCACTACGCTTCCGATCAAAGCCAATCAGAGCTTGACGTCCTTCTGACGTCACCGCAAGCTCTTGCAAAAGAAGCAGACGAACTTGCACTCTGCACAGGATCAACATCTTTAAAAACGAAGCACCAAAAGGCCCACTCAACGCCTGACGTTAGATGCCAACCGTATTGCAGGGAATATCCCAAGAGGATTGGACGGTGGCCGGTCCGTCGCAGGATGCTCCAAAATGTCAGACGGAGGTTGTGCAGACGTCGTACGTCGACGTTGTCTGCGACCCGGAACTGCCTGTGCCCCTTCTAATCTCTCCCGAGGTGTTTGTGGTGTCGACGGACGGTACGGTCACCTCTGTGGGGGAACAAGTGTTGCTGTGATGTCCGCACATTCATCATCGTATTGACTGATCTAATTTCTTGTCTTAAATTTTGTCCACTCTTAAATTGTTCCTTTCATGGAGGTTTTCTACAACAGCGTGTCGTCTTGGTTGTTTTTGATAATTTTTTTTTTTGGATTGACGAGGTGCTATAGTGTGTTTGCAAGGTGTTTACTACTTAGTGGGCTGTGATAGTTGCTACTTGCCTTCTCCACTGTATATGCAACTAAGGAGTTGTGTATATACCTTTTAAAAGCTTAATATATATAAGGGCTCAAACCTTTTTTTTTTTTTTTAGGGTTTCTAGTCATGTAACAAAGCATTTATATTGCTTCAAAATGTGCCTATAGATGCATGGTCATATATTTGAATATGTGTCCTTGTTGTTTTGTAGCGATATTTTTTCTTAAAAATATTTCCTAATCGGCGGCATCACTAGGGTCAGCGGCACCCAGTCCAATACTCCCCCCCCCCTACCCCCTCGCCCTTCCCTAGTGATGCCACTGTTCCTAATGGCGTAGATAAAGGTGTGTTATTTATCTTTATCTTGCAATAGTTGTTATAGATTCCAATCTAACGCAACCCGTGTGAAGTTTATATACATCTATATGCCCACAAGGCACACATTCTAAATATGTATGTATCAGTGCAATTTTTGGCAATAAATGTTTGCTCTGACAATTGGTTGCCTTATATGTGCGTTGCAAAATTACTGTTGATGCATTTAGTTTCTTCGTTATTTCTTCACTTATTCAGGTTTACGTTCACCGCAAACGCGTTTGAAGAAATGATATGCCGAAATCGCTGCGGTCGTATCGACAGCAGCGATTTCTCTGATTTCGGTGGAATTTCGACGAAATGTGTTAGTATTGATATTGATATTTATTGCACTTGACAGGTACAAATGTACAGGCGTGCTGGTGTTGGGAAAAGGCTGACGCCCATGCACTATACTTCGTTTCAGCTTCGGTCCAGACGCAGCGGATGCTACAAGCGCGAGCATGTGGCCCAGAACAGTGCTTGCACTGCACGAGCGCGCGTGCTTGGCAGGGATGCTGAAAGCCCGGAGCTCGCGCTTGTAGCTTTATCTGCGTCTGGACCGAAGCTGAAACGAAGTATAGCGTGTCCACAACACCCGACCTATGCACTCTTACAATATATACATATACATTTGTACAAAATGATTAAAAAGAAGAAAAAAAACTAGTGCGCTTACAACACCGATTTGTACACATTAGGTTCCGACTCGGCGAAGGATGAAAATTTCAACCTCGTAACGGTCTGCATACTGTTGTGGTCAGAGAGCCAATCTGTTCTACCGGGTGTCGGCGGTTTCGGATGCAGTTACCACCAGCGTCCTCCCTCTCCTACTCCCTAGGCACGTCATTGGAAGATTTGTTAGAAGCGAACCAGAAGAGACTCCCCAAATACTTTACTAGGGGGAATACATCCTACTCCGCTCATATGCATTAGACGGGACGACCGCAAAATCCTGCAAGCGCCTTAATTAGTAAATAAGCATATCGTCAGATCCGCCGATAGGCCGCTAGCGTACGGAGTACAGAACGAAACGAAACGGCGAAATCAAAATAGCATCTGGCAGCCATGTGCCATGGTCAACAGCAAAATGGCCGCTTCTAGTGCAAGTTTTCTCGCTTTCGTTGTTCGTCGCCTTCACGTTTCGCTCATGAACCAGTTACTCTATTAATTAATGGACCCAGCTCGCCGGTGAACATATGCGATCAAACTGGAATTACTTGCACAATCAGCAACTCGAGCTTCACGATGAGCGTGATGGACACCGAAGTCTCAACCACGACGGACGGCCCATGCGCCGACGATGTTGGGGTCACATCGTCGACTGCGCTCGGTGAATCCGAAGCCATACCTGAACCCAAACCCGAACTTACACCAGACCCCGATGACGGCTCAGAGGTATCCTCGTCCAATCCCGATCCTCAGCGCGTCCCCTTCAAGATGCCGCTGTTGATCGGGCCCCGACCTGGCAAGCAAAAGTTTCTAAAATCTGGCGCGAAGCCATTGGCTCAGTGCATTGACCTACCTCAGCCCTCCGACAGCCCTGAACCAGGGCAAGAACCCGGCAACCTTCCAGATCACGGTTCAGGCCCTGATCCGGGTGTATCGCCAGTATCGCGCTCGTCCGAAACCTTGGTGTCAACGTGCGCGGGTGTTCCGTACACCGAGCCGCCTTGGAGCGGTGTGCCCGACCGTGAATACAGTTTTCAGGTGATCAAGAACGGGGTGATCCAAGCGTCCGTGGCATTGGACAAGCCGTTTCTAGTCGTGGGTCGCAAAGAGGACTGCGATGTCGTGATGGAGCACCCCTCGGTGTCCAGGTACCACGCCGTGGTGCAGTTCAGAGCTGCCGTGGAAGAAAAGAGCAAGTCAGGTATCGTCTTAATTTGCTTGCCAAAATATCGATGATCTGCCACGACAAAGGGAACAGTAGTAGAAACACCTGTGAAGTAGGCTTACCAACTATCCCGTGAAACGGTGGAATTAGCTCGTCGAACAAAGTTTCGTCGGCATATCATTTCACCTACACTGCGACATTTCATCAAAAGTTGTTTCTTTAAATGAAGTGCCTAATCGGTCGCAGCTTAAGAGTGAAGTGGAAGCTCCTCCCACCTCTTTCCACTTTAGCAGAGCGAATGCTGGAGGTCGCCTCCTCTCCAGCGTTCGAGTGAAAAGATGTGGGAGGCGCCTCTACTTTACTCTTTACCTGTCGCCGAGTGTAGACTTCTGCAAGAATCGTTGTTTGCGTGCTGCCATCTTTGTCTGCTGTGCTGTGGAGCGCCTTCTGAGCAAGTGCCGTTGATTCCCTATGCAGTAGATCAGACGCTGCGCATGTGCCCACAGCACAGTGACTCAGCAGATCTATAGTGTTACGTCCAAATCTCCACCTTCCCTAGGTTCACAAGGGGGGAGGAGGAGGGGGAGGGAGAGGGGAGAGGAGGGTTAGGTCTATACATTTCAATGCTCCGTCCAAACATAATGCTAGGCTCAGCGGTCATTAAAGCTGCCTGCGTCCGTTTCATTGACAGATCTTGCGATATTTTGTTGACAGCTTTCTGTGCGTAGTCAGGGGTGGGTGTTTAGCTGTTAGAACACTCCCCGAAATTTTAGTTTATATATATATATTTATATATATAATGAATGAAGAGGGGAGAAGGTGATTATTGAATTTATTGCATTAAAGTTAGGGAAAGGAAAAGAGCTTCCGAAAAATTGGGCCAGGAGCGGGGATTGAACCCGCAACCTTCTCCTGTCTGGGGCGACGCATTAACTGACTAGATCATCCCGGCCACTGGTTTCAACGGACTCAATTTTTGACCAGCTCTCTGTGTACTGTTAGCTTAGGATTCGCTTAACTGGGTAGACGACAGCCGTTGCTGATTTAAGGAAACCTCCTCCACCTGTCGGTGGAGGAGGTTTCCGCGTCGTCCGGTTAACATATGATGCACTGATATTTAGAACTCTCTCCGTGCCCGCTGGCTTGCCCGAACCCCAAGAGAGGTGGAAACCGCTAAAAAGGTGGACGCTTAAATATCGCCGCGCCCAGGGCTGAGAAAGCAACGCTCGGTCACGGACCTCCAGAAAGTTCTCGTTTATTCATGTACCGCATGTAACTTCTATCATTTATTCCTGCTTTTGTTTTCTAGAAAGTGCGTGTTCATTCTCGCCCGATCACGCGACGCTCGAGCCGCTTTCGCCGAATCTTCGAGATAGCGACGCACTCTAGATAAGAGGCCGCCCGCGACCTTTTCGAGTCAGTCTCGCCCCAGCGCTCGATTCTGCTGACACGCCGACTTCGACGCCCGCGACGCTCTGCTTTCTTCTGTTTCCTTCTTTATTTTTTGGCACAAGTTCGCCACATTAAACGTTTATTTATTTCTGTTTATTTCTTGTTTATTGGTCACGACTCACCACCCGTGACATTCTGGTGGAGGTGCGGGGTACCGCATGTCCGTGCAGCGCAGCCCTCCGAGTTCCTGCAGTACAAGTCCAAACCCCAGCTCCGGAGGACCCGACGAAGACCAGATCGAGACCCGGTCAAGTCGCCGCATCCGAGGTCTACCCCCGGAACACGGACTTCTGCCACCCACGACCAAGCCGAAGACGACGATGGCCAACCAGGCGCAGACCCCGGCCGCTTCTGCCGTTGTGTACCTGCCGATCGCACCCAGGACTCCAACGCCTTTCCACGGAGACGTCCACGAGGACGTTGAAGACTGGCTGCAACACTACGAACGTGTAGCCCGCCACAACGGATGGACGACTGAACAATACCTCCACAATATCTACTTCGCGCTTGAAGGAACTGCGAGGCATTGGTTTGAAAACCACGAAGCGTCCTTCACTACGTGGGAGTCCTGCGCCGCGGAGTTGAAGCGAACGTTCCTCAACCACCACCGTCGGCAGCGAGCGGAGGACCTTCTCCAAACAAGGGTGCAGGGCCCCAACGAAAGCGTGACTAGCTTCGTAGAGGATGTCATGCGCCTATGTGCCCGAGCCGATCCGGAGGCAGCCGATGAGAAGAAGCTCCGCGTCCTCATGCGTGGCGTGAAGGCTGAAATTTTTGGGGGCCTTGTCCGCCATCCCCCGACAACCGTCGACGGTTTTGTGGCTGAAGCCACTAACATCGAGCGAGCGCTGTCGGCCCGAGCAAGCCATTACCATCGACTCGCCGGCGTGCCTGCTCCTCGAACCGCCGCATCTTGCCGACTAGACCTGAACGCCACCGGTGTCGACGGCCTTCGGGAAATCGTCCGCGACATCGTCCGGGAGGAGCTCCGGAAGCTGCTGCCTGCTGCCAACCAGCCGGCTGAGCTGTCGATCGCCGAAGTGGTGCGCGAAGAAGTCCAGCGGGCAATTCAACCGGAGGCTCCTGCCTGCGTAGCACCACCCGAAGAGCCCGCCCTGACCTACGCCGCAGTGGCCCGACGGCCACCGCCTCCTCGCCGCACCTATGTCACGCCGCCCCGACGTCAGTCTCCTGCGCCGCAGCACGACCGACGCCACGACGACCAGGTCCAGTACGCCTGCCCGGAGCCTCGCGCACCCCGCAAGACTGACCTGTGGCGAACGCCCGACCGACGCCCTCTGTGCTTCCATTGCGGGGAAGCGGACCACACCTACCGCCGATGCCCATACCGACGACTCGGGCTACGCGGGTTCCACCCGAACGACCCGCGCCCCCGTCATGGTGAACGCCCTATCGAGATCGACGAGTACCTGCGACGACCTCAGTCCCCCGAGCCTGCGTCCCCCCGAGAGTTCCGGTCGCCGTCACCTCGACGTCCAGCTTCGCCGATGCACCGACCGCGACGTGAAAGCCTGTCCCCCCTCGCTCCTCGCCGGGGAAACTAGGCGCGGCAACCCCTGGAGGTGGAGTTGCCGAAGACGACCGACGCCAAGATCCTCCACGAACGTCGGGGGGCCCCCACTCGAACGCCACCAGAGACCAAAACGACGCCGCTCCAGTGGTGTCCAATACCCTAAACGTCGTCATCGACGGCCACGACGCATCCGCACTCGTGGACACCGGAGCAGACTACTCAGTCTTGAGTGGGAGGCTCTCCCGCCGCCTTCGAAAAGTCATGACGCCGTGGGATGGACCACGAATAAGAACCGCCGGAGGACACCTCATTACACCAGTCGGGAGATGCACCGCTCGCGTCGAGATTCACGGCGAAACATGCCCTGTGAAGTTCGTCGTTCTGCAAGACTGTTCGAGGGACGTCATTCTCGGAATGGACTTCCTGTGTGAATACGGCGCCATCATCGACCTTGCGGAGAACAAGCTGACGCTTCGGAAGCCTGCCCCATCGGTGGAAAATACCAAACCGACGTTAGCTGCAGTGCGAGTCCTCGCCAGCCACGTAAACCTGCCACCGCTGTCGAGTGTATTTGTGCCCGTCGGGACCGAAGGAGCCACCTGCGGTGTAGCACTGCTGGAAGGAAGCGTCCAACTTCTCCTCGGACGAGGGATTGGCATTGCAAGAGCCGTAACCGAGCTCCAGGACGGGCGTACAGTAGCCCTTGTCACCAATTTCCGGCAAGAGTCGCAGCACCTTACAAAGGGTACAACTGTGGGCTACGTCGAGGAAATCGAAGACTCAGCCGCGATCGCCGTGATCTCAGAAGACGCCTCTCCGACGCAGAACAAGACAATCACGTCCTCAGAGCTCGACATCGACCCATCCCTCCCAGCCCCACAACGACGACAACTTCGTGACCTTCTCGCCGAGTTCAGTGAGTGCTTCTCCACGTCGTCGAAAGTGCGCCAAACGACGGTTGCGAAACATCGGATAATTACTGATGACGACGCACTCCCTGTGCATCGGCCGCCGTACAGGGTCTCCGTGAAAGAAAGGGAAGCCATCCAGCAGCAGGTACAAGAAATGCTTGACGACGACATTATCCAGCCCTCAAGCAGTCCGTGGGCTTCACCGGTAGTCCTGGTGAAAAAGAAAGACGGGACTCTTCGGTTCTGCGTGGACTATCGCCGACTGAACGCCGTAACAAAAAAGGACGTCTACCCACTGCCACGCATCGACGACACCCTGGACCGACTACGCCACGCCCGATACTTTTCGTCGATGGACTTGAAGAGCGGGTACTGGCAGATTGAGGTCGACGAACGAGATCGTGAGAAGACGGCCTTCGTCACGCCGGACGGACTGTATGAGTTTAAAGTAATGCCATTCGGGCTGTGCACAGCGCCGGCAACCTTCCAGCGCGTTATGGACACCGTCCTTGCCGGCTTGAAATGGCAAAGCAGTCTCGTCTACCTCGACGATGTTGTGGTCTTCGCAAGCGAATTCGACGAGCACCTGAGACGACTGCGAGCCGTTCTACAGGCCTTCAAAGCTGCTGGGCTGACCCTCAAGCCTTCCAAGTGTCGGTTCGCCTATGATGAGCTCAAATTCTTGGGCCACGTCGTGAGTGCTCAGGGTGTAAGCCCTGATCCCGCCAAGACGTCCGCTGTCGCCGAGTTCCCGAAGCCATCGGACAAGAAGACCGTTCGAAGATTCCTTGGGCTGTGCGCCTATTACAGACGTTTCGTTCGTGATTTTGCGCAAATTTCTGCACCGCTGACGCATCTGACGAAAGACGACGTGCAGTTCCAGTGGGGAGAGGAGCAAGAGCAAGCGTTCGACGAACTCAAGCGAAGGCTCCAGTCGCCCCCTATCCTCGGACATTTTGACCAGTCGGCGGAGACTGAAATCCACACGGACGCCAGCAATACCGGTCTCGGTGCGGTACTCGTTCAGCGACAAGAAGGGGCAGAGAGAGTAATCGCTTACGCAAGCCGGGCGCTGTCTAAGGCAGAACAAAATTATTCAACGACCGACAAAGAATGTCTTGCTGTCGTCTGGGCGATAACCAAGTTCCGCCCGTACTTGTACGGGATCCCGTTTCGCGTGGTCACAGACCACCACGCCCTCTGCTGGCTCGCAAACCTCAAGGATCCGTCCGGACGCCTCGCCCGCTGGAGCCTTCGACTGCAGGAATTCGACGTAACCATTGTGCATAAGTCCGGCCGCAAGCATAATGACGCTGACTGTTTGTCTAGGGCTCCAGTCGAACCTCCAATCTCCGGCGCGGACGACGATGACGACGCCCGTTTTCTAGGCGCAGTTGACGCTACCGACATGAGGGCACTGCAACGCGACGACGCGGAACTTAGCTCCGTGATCGACAGCCTCGAAGGTCGAGGAGGCTCTGTCCCACGGGTCTTTTCTCGGGACCTACCGAGCTTTGTCCTGCGGCGAGGCGTGCTCTTCAGAAAGAATTTCGGAACCAGCGAAACCCCCTGGCTACTGGTTGTCCCCGCCAGCCTCCGAGAAGAAATTTTTCAAGCGTGCCACGACGACCCAACGGCCGGACATCTCGGCTACAGCAGGACCCTTGCCCGGATTCGTGACAAGTACTACTGGCCAAAGCTTCCGAAGACCGTCCATCTCTACACACGATCGTGCCATGAGTGCCAGCGACGCAAGAAACCACCGTCAAAGCCAGCAGGTCTCCTTCAGCCGATTACCCCGCCAACCACTGTTGCGGAGTTGCCACTCCGGAGTTGGAGTGATTCCGGAATCATTCCGCATTTTCTCGACCTCGGAATGGAATGGGAATGGAATGGCGGCAATGTTGAAGGGAATGGAATGGGAATGGAATTAGGTGCTTTTTGCCCGGAATGGAATGAGAATGGAATGGGGCCATGTACTTAATATTTTTTTATTTATTTATTTATTTACGTTCAGCTATTTCAAGCCAGTCAGCGAGTCAGTTGTTCAGAAATAAAATGAGCGGGAAACTGCGAACCCGCGTAAGGCCCTAACAGACTTCTACGCAAAAAGAATGCAATAAAAAAGCGTCAAAGCAAAGAACAAAGGGGGGCGGCGGTGGGGCCTTTCACTAGTGAAGTTCAACAGTAATCCGAATGCGTCTGCGCCTGTAATATTGCACGGCTCAAGGGTACGTCATCAGCCGACGTGAACGTGACCCACAGCTCTGGTGATCCGATACCCAGGAACGAGGCCAGACGTGGCCTCGCTGTGCGGACCCAGACTTCGTACACCTGCGACTCGTCTAGAGCGCGCTGTTTCTCGGAGGGCTCGCACCTGTGCCGGCTATCTCAGCTCGCAATCCACGAGGTCTCTGTTTGATTGATGCTAGGCGAAACTTGAGGACTGCCATTCATGCGCTGGAGGCGGAGGGTCGGCAGGTATGACCGTCACAGCAGGGATGCCAACGTATCGAATTTTCAACCGTAACAGAAGATAAGACATGTGCTTCAGCATGCTTCACGTGGTCCACTTTTTTTAAAATTCCCAATGCAACTTCCTGCACGGCCTTCCACGAGGTCACCTACAACGAAAGTACGTACTGTCCTTTCATACAGCAGCGTGGGTAAAGTTTCATGTTCAAGGCAACACCTACAGATACAAGAATACTAGCAATACTAGTTCATCGCACCGTGACGTCAAGTGATCAGTGCTGACAGGGGCGCTCTTATTGGACAGGGACGTGGTGGTGTTTTGATGAAATTTGTTTAGAGGTCGAGATCTTTTCGCAAAACTGGTGAGACAGACAGGCTGCCAGGGAAGGGAGCGCGGTCAATCCTTGATGGAACGTTGTTTGAACCAATCGAAGACTCTTCGTCCGGAACCACTACCTTCAAGGCGAAGTGCCAAGCCTGCAGGAAAGTAATTTCGGGACAACAAAAAACTTCCACTTCAAGCTTAAAGCCTCATCTCAGTTGGCGTCTCAAAGAAATTTGGAAAATGTATTGCATTATCAGTATTTGTATTTCTGCGCTCCCTAAAATGTATTCTTGTATTTGTATTTCCAAAGACTTTTTGCCTCCTTTTAAAATGTATTTCCGATACGAATCGCGATACATTTTTACAGATATATTTGAGACTTGAGTATCACTATTGTAGCAACTATTTTCATCTATCCCAGTATTTGTATTTCCAAATACATTTTTGAATATTTGTACCCAACCCTGCAACGCAATGCAGCTGTTAAGTGACACTTTTAACGTTTAGGAATTAGAGCCATTCCAGGAGTGGGAATGAGCCCAGTGTCCCCATTCCTAGGAGTTGAAAGGAATGGAATTATCGAAAACTCTAATTCCCCGGAATGGAATTGGAATGGAATGGAGATGCCCATTCCGCAACACTGCCGCCAACCAAGCCCTTCCAGCAAATTGGAATGGATTTGCTGGGTCCTTTTCCACCGTCGACGATGGGGAACCGCTGGATAATCGTCGCCACCGATTATCTTACTCGTTACGCCGAGACGAAAGCCCTTCCTTCGGGGACTGCTGTCGAAGTCGCCAAGTTCTTCATCGAGTCCATCGTCCTCCGCCATGGCGCCCCCGAAGTACTGATCACAGACCGAGGGTCATCGTTTATGGCACAGTTGACCCAAGAGATCCTGCGTTTAAGCCACACGGAACACCGTCGAACAACGGCATACCATCCGCAGACCAACGGGTTGACGGAGCGGCTCAACAAAACAATCGCCGACATGGTCTCTATGTACGTCGACGTGGAGCACAAGACCTGGGACGAAGTGCTGCCCTACGTCACGTTCGCCTACAACACAGCAGTGCAAGAGACCACAGGAGTGACGCCCTTCCAGCTGGTGTATGGCCGGGCGGTGACGACTATGCTAGACTCTATGCTGCCGCACGAGTCAGTCAACGACGGGAGCGATGACGCCCAGGTGGTTGCTCAACGGGCAGAAGAGGTCCGCCAGCTAGTCAGACTACGAATTCAAGACCAGCAACATGTCGACGCTCGCCGGTATAATCTTCGTCGCCGCGACGTCCACTTCCAGCCCGGAGACAGAGTTTGGGTGTGGACGCCGATTCGTCGTCGCGGTCTCAGCGAAAAACTCCTGAAGCGCTACTTTGGGCCCTACAAGATCATCCGACGCCTCGGCGATCTGAACTACGAAGTTCTACCCGACGGAACGCGCCCATCTGCAAGACGTCAGCCGCGACCCGAGGTGGTGCATGTCGTCCGGCTGAAGCCGTATTACGAACGATAGGACTCTCCACTCTCGTCGACGAGCGAACTGTGGACTGTGAACTCCGGCTAGCAATTCTGCTGTCCTTTTGTTTTTTGTTTTCCGTTTTTGTGCTGCATCGGGACGATGCACTTTTAAAGGGGGGGATAATGCCGCGCCCAGGGCTGAGAAAGCAACGCTCGGTCACGGACCTCCAGAAAGTTCTCGTTTATTCATGTACCGCATGTAACTTCTATCATTTATTCCTGCTTTTGTTTTCTAGAAAGTGCGTGTTCATTCTCGCCCGATCACGCGACGCTCGAGCCGCTTTCGCCGAATCTTCGAGATAGCGACGCACTCTAGATAAGAGGCCGCCCGCGACCTTTTCGAGTCAGTCTCGCCCCAGCGCTCGATTCTGCTGACACGCCGACTTCGACGCCCGCGACGCTCTGCTTTCTTCTGTTTCCTTCTTTATTTTTGGCACAAGTTCGCCACATTAAACGTTTATTTATTTCTGTTTATTTCTTGTTTATTGGTCACGACTCACCACCCGTGACAATATGATTGCAGGGCCCTTTAAGGCTCTGTAGCAACTGTAGCAATAATTGACTGCTGTGAAAAAAATATGGGTTCTAAATGACCAACGGATAGTTTCAGAGCAACACAAAGTGAATGCTATGACATTTAAAAGGCTCCACATGTGGAGCTGACCACTGTGAAACGTAAATTTTATGTGCATAACTGAAAGTATGTTAAACAATTTACAAGTGTTTACATGTTTGTTTGGGGTCTTGCTCCTTGCAGGGTTTTATGTCTACGACCTGGGCAGTACCCATGGTACTTTTGTTAACAAGGAACAGATCCACGCTAAGTCCTACAAGCGCCTCAACGTGGGCCATATGGTCAAGTTTGGCGGCAGCTCACGGACATTCATCCTCGAGGTTCGCATTTCAATGAAAGCTTGCAGTTGTGTTTGATTGTTATTGTAGAAGTTTACATTGTGTCCTTCTCTCATGTTTGGTGTACCTAATCACATTCCCAAACGGATGACACAATTTTAAGTGGCTCTTCGGTATCTCCTGATTGCTGCACCAGATTGTAAATTGGCTTAACCCCTTCGCTGCTGCACGCGTCGCGCGCTGCCAGGCTGTCCGTACTGCATGTTGTTCCCCTAAAACAGGACCTCACTAGGCGTGACTGTTTTACTCGTATAATAAGCTTTTACAGTAGAACTCAATGCAGAAGACAAAAAAACTTGTCTATTTACATGCTTAAGTGGGTCGTTCAAGTCTTTAAATCAGTAGGCACTCACAGATTCTTCCTCGTATGATTCTTCCTCTGTCGCTTAGGCATCGCACAATCAGTGCGGTCTTGTCGTGATTCGTACTCAGAACTGCTGTGGGAATCGCTCCCGTCATCGACAGAAGGCTCCGAAAACTCACTATCCTCACCAGACGTCCCGTCATCATCGCTGTCGAAGAGGATATCTATGATTTCATCGTCAGAAAGGCCACGCCGTACGCTGGACGCTACCATCTTCCCCAAACAGGCAGCGATCAGGCAGGAAAGACGACACACAAAAGAACAAGCTCAAACACAGCGAACAGAACGACCCTCGCCATCTGTTGGCAATGTATCCAACTACACTACCCAAGTCTACATAGAGCGCCATCTATGAATGGCTCTTTAACCCCTTAAGTGCCTTGGACGAGCCGAGCTCGTCGGCCATTTTTGGGCTAAAAATGCCATGGACGAGCTCAACTCATCCGGTGGTATTTTCGGTAGCCCTCAATTCCATGGACGAACAAGGCTCGTCCGTGTAGTTTCGCGGCACTGATCGGTAGATGGCAGCACTCGTATTAGTTGGCAAATATTTTTTCCGCCTCCGCTGACTTTTTTGTAAGAAACTTTTCAAATTATATGTGTAATACTAGAAGAATAAAAATTCAAAATAAAAACAATATGGCATTTTAGGGTACTTTTGGGGGGAAAAAATGTGGCACTTAAGGGGTTAAAACAGAAATTCATGCAGACCGGCGAATTGCCGGCTTTGTCAATATGGCCCCTGGCAGCACGTCTGGCGATTCCCTGGCTTTGGTAGCGAATGGGTTAAAGAAGTAGTTAAGGGTTGTACACATTATTATAGTGGAAGATAAGACAACATAACGGTTATGTGGGACACATCAAGTTTCATCCACATCTTTCCCTGTGGCCTCGTCTAAATGGCCCAAAACCTGGAATCAGCCGATTTTTACTGGTGAGTTTGAGTGCCGAGAAGTATATATCTAAGTTACACTACCAGAAATGTATTACAATATAAGGAATGTTCTTGAGTACCTAACTAATGGTATTAACTTAAACATTTCCAATTCGTCACTTTACAGCTTTGAAACAAAGCATATAGTGTAAAGGCTGTATGTAAGTTAAAAGTGCCTCAAATGATTTAACAAGCATTAAGCTGTCTAAAATAATGTTGAAGGCCTTACTAAATGGCAACAAAGCAACTTCAGAGGCAAAGACATTGCTCTGCTTGTGCAGCAGGCCCAGTAAAATCAGTTGTCGTCTTCCGAATGACCCTTCTGTTCTCTCAGGGTCCGGCGGAGGACCAGGAAGAGGAGTGTCCGCTGACGGTCACGGAGCTCAAGGCCCTTCGGAAGCAGCGGGAGGAGGAGGCCAGGGAGAGGGAGGCCAAAGCTAAGGCACAGGCAGAAGCAGACGCCGCCAAAGAAGAGCAGGCGGGCATCGACTGGGGGATGGGTCAGTCCCTGCACTCGGAGCTTCTATGATACCCTTTTTTGCTGTGCCTTATGGTTGTGGATGCGCTCTTGTGGGAGTCGCATGACCGACAAATTGAAGGGGTCAGAAAACAAGTTTTGTTGTCGTTTCTGGTCGATGAGTCACACTGTTACGTAAGTTGCACCCCCATAAAAAACCATTCTCCCGCAAAAAAAAAAAAAAAGTTGTTTATAAGTTGCATTTTTTTTAAGGTCGGTGCAGTGCTGGCAGCCGCCATCTTCAGACCGTCAGAAGTGCAAGCCATTGCAAGGGAATTGGAAGGGGGAGGGGCTATGGCATTCCTTTCTTGTCAGAAATTTTCATATGGTCTACATTACGTGCAGTTAAGACTCGTGCCTATAAAAAATTACGCATATAAATTGTGCCGGTTGAAATTTTCGGGAAAATAAAATGCAACCTAATTACCGGAAAATATGGTAATTTAATTTGGCTCCATGATCCCAATAGGGAATGCACTTCTCATTTTGCTTCCTACCTTGCATATGAACAACGGAAACGAAATTGAGAAGTGCCTTCTCTCTAGAACCACTTTGACAGGGGAAGGCTATGTGTTTGTGACAAAACAAAAGCTTGCACTTTGTTGTAGGCATTCCTCTGTTACATTGCAAGAATAAAAGGTACAAGTACTTTCCTGAACATGCGATCACGTAACATTCATTCCCAGCTTCCAGTGCCACGGGCACTAAAACTGATCTGTTATAGTCCCCCTTTTTTCTCCAAGATCCCTTGGCGGACACGAAGCTTCTTTAGTTAGAAACTCGTTTTACCCAAGTTTTAGTTGCACTACTCGGATATACTTAGGGCAAGGGAACACTTAACGTCCTTGGAGGAGAGCTGAGTACCTTCTTCCTCCTAGGCTTGCCATAAAACAGTGTACGAGCAGACTTTGTAAACAATAATGCACATAATGTGGAGCACGTCTGTGGCCGATAGTCGTGCATAACTATGAGCCACACAGACTTTACTTAGGGCTTGGAATGATTGAGGGGATCTGGCTGCTTGAGGTACTCCTTGGGATATTTGTGAGAACCCACGTCTTTGAACAGTCTTGAATGTATGTGGCTCCGAAATGCTCAGAATGGAAATGTGATGTACAGGGCATGAGAACACACTGCATCTCACAGTTTCCTTTTGGTCTCATAGTGCCGCCCCGTGATCTTGGCGACACCTGACCTTAAAGCCGACACATTGCTTTGTGTTGCAGGTGATGACGCCGAAGACGAAGACCCGTCGACGGAGAATCCGTTTGCTCTCTCGGCCGCCAACGAAGACCTGTACCTGGACGATCCCAAGAAGACGCTGAGGGGCTGGTTTGAACGGGAAGGTGAGATAACCCGCAGGGCCGATCGAAAGGAATGCAGACTCCTTACCGTGGTCTCGAAGTACGAATTCACATTTTTCCGCTGGAACCCAACGACACATGTTTGTTTTGTCTCGCAGGGTACGATATGCAGTACCACGTTGAGGAGAAAGGATACAGCCACTTTGTGTGCACCATCGAGTAAGTCAATTTGGTTTGGACATCCTTTTGTTTGCAAAGTTTCGACGAGTTGCTTGATTGACGCTGTGGTACGTTGGACATTGAAGATTTAAGATAGTGCGATTTGGTTGACAAAGAGTTTGGGCATACGGGTTGGAAAAGCGCACCGTCCTAATCGGTTCTTGTTGTGGTGAAAGAAATGGAGCCGAGAAATTTTTTGTTTGCATTATTTTACTCTGGACGACGCATGTATCGTGGTTAATTGGGGAGCGCAACACACAGTGCGCCAAGATGTGAGTGTGTCGGAATACGGCACGCTTGTGGGCATTCGGCGCCATCTCTTGGCAAGACAACTAACATGTGTCTCTTTTCAAACGGGCATTAGAACACAGCTGAGTCACGAAAGGGGGTTGTGAGGGGAGAGACAAACAGAGAAGGTGCAAGGACAGAAAAGAAGGCATAAAAAGAAACATAACCCCTTTCAAGAGAGAGGGAAGAAGGTAGCATTCTTGCATATGGGTATCATTCACTAAATGCCACATTTGACAACATTGTTCAGAGCATCTGTTCGGAACGTTCCCACTTATCTTGTCCGAGGGTTCTGCGCGTCTGCTAGTTGTTGGTTGATAGAGACAACATATCCTTTGAACTGATTGCTTTCCACTTTTTTGAAGGCCAAGCCCTCGTTCATAGAGAATCGGTGAATTTACGAAAGCCGAGGAGAGTTCAGACAGCCATTGCTGGGACCAGCAGAAGGCGCTGAAGTTCTGTTTCCGAAGGCCTGACCTTGACACCGCTGCCTCGCTTTGCTCAGGGAGCAGATGACGAACCTGTTCGGTTCGAGCAAGTTCATTGTCTGCTTCCTGCACGGTAGGCTATAGTGGGCAGAGACGAGGGCAGCTAGCCTTTGCATTTACTTGTCTCTGCTCACTATAATGCAATCAGAGCTCGTTGCTGTGATGTCACTGTACCGTCTGCGCAAGAAACGGAGACAAACTTGCTCGCCATACAGTCTCGAGATCGAGTTTACCAACATGTCCGACAAGACCTCTTTGTTTCTTGTGGCTCGTTCCGAGCTTCGGGACACAAGACGGGTGGAACGACGGCCGGCTTTTCTTGTCTGCAGACTTCCCATAGACTCGCCGAATGGGATGTCAGTGATTGCCGAGGCGTCCGTCAAGGGAAAGAAGAAAGAGGCAGTTGTGGCGTGCGCCCTCGAGGCCTGTCGGATCCTCGACCAGCACGGAGAGCTCCGCAAGTCCTGCCACGGTGAGCCCCGACGGTCGACGGCTCACTTTTTTGTCGCATGCAACGCTCATCTTTTGGTCGCTCGTCCCACAGGTCGAAATGTTGAGTCCCGTTACCTCGGAGGGACAATAAGGGAGAAAGATAAAATTACAGTTGCCCTGCCGTTCCTCATCCTGTCTGCAACTAGAGAAACATTTAGCACCTCTGTGCCGAATGTTGCTCTACATTTGGCGTTATACACAACATAGATCTGGTGGCACGCTGGTCCTTCGAAAGGACTGCATGAATCGCCATTTTAACGTGCGGTGCTACGGTTTACTGCGGAAGTGACCGTGGCTGGTGCGCTCTGGATATCTAAATTCGAAAGAATAAACTTACCCAAATAAAAAGTAGGAAAACAAGAATCTGCTTTTCCTATTTACGGCATCCGTCTGCAAACGACACACATGTGACATGTGGAGAGCTGTCGGACGCCTCGTGTGTCTCGGATTGGAGGGGCGTAGCGTTTGCCCTTCGCTGAGCTGTGCTCAAACGGAGTATATAATAAATACAGAGTGTTGACATGCTGAATACAGAGCCACTTTCTAATAATCCAGTCTATGCCCAGACCCTGCAATAGTCTCTCCAACCAGTGATTCGCAGGCCTACATCCTGCGTTAACCCAGAAGCCACATTCTCGTGTAAACTGAATCATCAGATTGTGCCCCAGTGTAAACCTCTTGCACGCGGGCTTCGTCGTCTTGATTTGCGGAAGTTCCAGTATGGAGAAAAACACCTTTTTGCCTTCATCACGCGACTCAAAGGTGTTCGTGTTTTTATGGCAACCGCCAATCTTTCTTGCTTTGCCTCTTGTATAGTTTTTTTTACTTGTTCCAAATTGTGATATCTTTCTTTTTGTTTTTTTTTGTCTTTCATGTCGAATGCATGAACTACTATGTGGCTGTGGAAGAGGGTGAACGGAAGAGGTCTATAAGGCGCGCGAGAGATTAATGTAAACAAGAAGGTTGCTTGCGTGACCAATGTTTCAAGTGTAAACGTGAGGTTTGCACCCGTCCTCAACATCTGTCGATGACGTCTCGGTTGTCCAGAGGGCCGCAAACGCAAGGAGAAGAACTGGGAGGAGAACGACTTCTACGACAGCGACGAGGACACCTTTCTGGACCGGACGGGCACCATCGAGAAGAAGCGGGAGATGCGCAAGAAGATGGTCAAGCGGGAGGACACCGTGGACACCTATGACACCCTGGTACCGTGCCTCCTCTCATGTTAGGTCACCTTGTGGTGTTTGCAGCTTCCGTCATTCGTGTTCAAGGCGGTCGCAGCTGAGCCAGGTGGAATACCTAATGTCTTATCTCACCACTTTGTCGTCATTGTCAGACAGACTGGCCTGACTACAAATAGACATATTTAAAGCTCTGATGTAGAGGACTATGAAAGAAAGGGTCTATAAATGTTGTGTGTGCCCAATTCTGACCTTCCTGGAATTCGGACAGCGATTCGAGCAACCTTCTGTCATTATCGAGATCCCCCAAAGGTCATCCCGGCGATTTTCCACACTGTCTGATGACAGTTACAAAAATGCAGGGGGGAAGAAAATCGGCTCCGTAGGGTGGGAAGGAGGAATAGTGCAATTCGGTTTTGAGGATAGGTGGCGCAAGTTATTGCCCATTATTTATTTACATTTATGCAAATATGCACTGGGCCATTAGGCATTATGCAGGGGGGGGCACATAGATTGTGTACACATAATGAAGAAATTTAAAATTCATGCATACGCACAAAAAGAGAAACAATGAAGAATACATTTTTGTACTTCAATACAATGTTAGTCATTATGCAGGTGTACATAGATTGTGTACACATGAGGAACAGCCATTACCATCATTCATTCATTCTTCCATTCATCCATCAATTGTACAATTATTAACATTCATTCATTCATTCATCCATCCATCAAGCCGCGAGGAGCGAATCTTACTACCGTTGTACCAGAGTGATTCACACATATCACGTGCTGTAGTAGTACTCGAATGCAGCAGTAACGGGTTAATGTAATGGTTCAGTGGCTTTATTCCGGCACCACCGAAGCAATGTTCAGAGCCAAGTGTTGCCTACACCCTTCCAGCCAGCAGCGACGTCGCTGCAATCGCACCCCACGGCGATATTCATTTCTGAGTTGGCGTGGCAGCAAGGTGCTTGCGCATTGATCCGGCAACAAATTGGTTGAAACAAAATTTTCACACTTCTCAAAGACTGATGTTTAGAGTATGGTCTACCCTTGCACGGTGATTCTCTGCCCGCTGATTCTAGTCTTTGCTTTGAAGGTTGAAAAGCTGAGGGCGGTCGAAGAGGAAGTTGCCAAGGTGCAAGCCAAGCTGGAGAGTAGCAAGCAAGCAGGTGAGGACGCTCCCTCCAGTTTAGGTGGTCGAGACAGCTGCCCACTTTCCGAGGGGACTCGAAGCAGTACTCAAAGTGCTCTTCATTCAAGAGGAAGATGTGGTTCTTCAAGGTACAATATAATTGAAAATAAAAACGCGTTTCTGAAATTGTGTTTTTGTAAATTTACAGGCACTTTTAAGTTTTGGCCGGATATATTTTAAGAAAATGCTTCGGTCCAATCCGTATTGAAATATTAATTTGAAAGTGACAGGTTTATTTGGGTTAATGCGGAGAGCGAGTCGTCTGCCTTCTGCGTAGGACTCAACGTTGGTGGGAGTTGCGGTGACGTCTGTACGACGCCGAGCTCTACTTGGCTTGGATTAAAAGGATACCGCTGCAACCGTTTATGACGATGTCGGTTATAACGAAATAGCAGCTATGGCGAAGCGATCGTGATTTCCCAGTCTCGTTTGCACTTTTTCAATATGTTTCTGCCTGTTCTTAGTGAAGGAAATCGAGCGGCTTCGCGGATATGGAGGGACCGCACAAAGCTCGTAGACGCTTCCAAACTATCAACGCTTTCGTCTGCTCGCAGCTCGTTCTGCAACTGCGGCCCATAAACGGCATGATCTCGATCGAGCAGTTGGACACACTCTCAAGTCTAGTCTCACCAACATTCTCTCGTCGTATGCCATTACTGTAGTCAATGGCAAGACGAGAATGGCCAGGGAGGTGCTTCAGTTTTCCCGCCTCCAGCTTGAGCTTCCTACCTTCAATAAGGCTCCAGTGTCCTGCGAGCCTGGGGTGTGGAGCCAAATTGCAACCAAAGGCAATGCGCGCGTGCCGGAGGCAGGCCATTCTCACGTCATCGGTGACCAAAAGAAGCGACACACCCCAACGTGCTCGAACGCAACCGTGTGGACCATCCTCGCCTTGCACTTGCATCGCGGCGAATCATAGTCAAATACTGGTGCATGAAGGGGGCTTCAATGGCCCGTAAACGTCGCCCCCCCCCCCCCCCCCCTCCCCACTCTGTCGAGCAGCGAAGGAGGCGGAAGAGGACGTGGAGGACTCCCTGGAGGCCTTTATGAGCTCGCTCAAGTCCAAGACGCTGGCGGACAAGAGCCAGCGCTCCAAGCTGCGCCAGGAGCTGGCGACCCTGCTGCAGGAGCGGACCCGGCTCGTCCGGCTGGCCAATGTCGCCAAGCCCACCCACCTGCCTCCCCTCACAAGGTGCGTCACCACTACAGTGGTAGGAAGCTTCCGGAGGCGACACGACGCCACCTAGAGGTGAAGCCGGTAGTGTGGAGGGACAGGCTTTTAACGACGACCAAAGCCGAGAGATGCTGTTGGACGAAAAGGAGAGCCGACTTGGCGCCAACGACTGTTTTGGTCACCCTCGGGGCGTCGTGTCGCCTCCGGAAGCTTCCTACCTTTCTGGTCCATACGTTGCCCGAAATGCGTCTTCACCCGACTCGTTTGGCTTCCCGCACTGCCTGTGCGTTGAAGGCGGTGTTGAAGTCGTGACGAATGGCGTCACGGCAGCCGACGCGTCGCGCTGTCAAACGTCGCGATCTTGGCGACGACGAATCAAAGAAACGCCGGCGAAAAAGGCGAGCAGACGCATGGCTTTGGTTTCCGTCGACCGTCTGGCCGCAGAGTGACTTGCGTCGGAATGAGCGTCTGCTGCATCTGCCACTGCCGCCGTGCCGCCAATGGCGTGACACTTTTACGACGTTGTTGGGCGAAAATTGAGGGACTGCAAATGGGGACGCGGTAAACGGTGGCAGACGCGTTCCAGGCGTACAGGTCGACGGCTCAGCTGCTACGGTCTGTTTGACAAACTTTCCTTTTGACCGTTTTCAGCGCTTTGCTCAAGTCCCAGAGCAAGAGCGACGCGGCGGCCAAGAAGCTGCTGCCGATGACGGGAAGCATGAAGGGTCATCCGTCGCGCAGAAAGAAACCGGTGAGCGTTTCCCTTTCGTCCGATGTTGGTGCGAACTCGTACGCACAGTGGGAGCGGGCAACTAGCCGAACAACGTAGAACAACCGAGGAGTTACTTGAAGTGGAACTCCAGTCGAAAACGAAACCAAAATAAATTACAAGTATCGCTTTAGTGGCACAAAGTATGATCGCGGCCGAAATATTACGTCGAAGTGAAGCCGCATGCTCCACTAAGAGATTTTCAGGGTGCAACCAGCTGCTCTTTAGCAGGCAGCAAGCGGGTTAGCTTTTAGTTTTGGAACACTGGCGCAGCACCCTCGTGACGTCATGTCGCGGTGTAGCTGCGGTTGATTGGTTGCACCCTGTACTGCAGCATTACGGCGACATCGCATCGCGGCCATACGGCCGATGATCAGTGTTCCTACCCCTCTAACAGTTAGTTTCAGTTTTGCCATAGATGCCGGGAACGAACTTTGAGACGTGATATTTATAGAACTACCGTAGAGTTCCGAAAGAGCGCCCACCCAAAATGAAGAGATGAATGGTGAAAAATGTGGGGTGGGCTATCTTTGAGGATGCCAGAGCAAAACTTTATCAAAAATGAGTGATAAACACCGGGGCACCTGCTACAAACCACACGACGCAGCAAAAACAAAGATAATAGGCAGATATTGGGAAAAACATACCAGAGAGATTTTTGAAGCTTTTATTATCCTCAGCATGGGGAGTGCGATGCGCCAGCTTTCCGTCTGTTTCATTAACAAAGGAGGAAATGGCCTTTTTTAAATTCTTCTACGTGTGGTTAATTTTACGTGTCCCCTCAAGCTTGCAGGCCTTCGAGCCTGCGCGGCCAATGCTCGAGCTGATTCTGCTTTCTGTACCTCTTTCTTTTCATCTTTCCTCAATACATGAGTTGCGAGTGTGCGCTTGTTTGTCTATGTGTTCCTCTTCTCTGTCCCAGTCCTTTTGTGCACAACTGTAACTATGTTCAATCTATGCCAACGTGCCCAACTGTGTACATTGCTATAAAAAGGATTGCTTCACAGTACTTGCAGCTCCACTTGGAGCTAGAAAGGAGGACACCTCTCCTCCTTTCTGCAGGGATCAGCTCCCAGATCTTCTTTTTTCGGTCGAGGAGGAAAAAATTTTCTGCCACACAGAAAACTGTTTTGCACATTGACCCTAATTGGCTGTTAGGAAGATTCCACAGCGTCTTACATAAGCTGCCGATTCTATGTATATCGATTACCGTATTTACTCAAATGTAACGCGAGTTTTTTTCATAATTTCCCTCACCTAATTTGAAGTTCGCGTTATAATCGAAACGCCTCAAAATCTGCCTTGGCGGTGTCGCGACACAGACTCTTTAAAATGGCTACGACAAATCTCGCGATCTTTCAATCTTGTGCTGGCAACATATACACGCTGGCAACATCCAATCTAATCCAATTCTTGTTTGCGACTCATTGCACCCGTGTGCCCGTGTTTTACAAGCTGCTATTTTGTGCTTCCGCGACTTATGACTCGAGCAAGTGGCAATGCGACGAGCTCAGTACGATGCCTGCCTTAAAAGAAGTGCAATTCTGATGGCTGAGTAAATCGGAAACTCTGCCGCGGCTCGACGGCTAGATGTGACAGAATCGACTATCTGTGGGTGGAGGCTCCAGCGTGAAGCGCTCTTCAAGTGTGAGCCCGGCCGAAAAGGCTTCCGCAGACCTCGTTGTGGCCGTCACACACAACTAGAAAAAAAAGTGGCGGTGTTCGTAATTGAGCAGGAAAACCGCCTCTTGGGGGTCAGCATCGGGCTGATACAATGGAAAGCCCGAGACATAGCTCGAGAGTTGGGGATACCGCGGGAGAAAGCGACGAGTGAAATTTGGGGGGAGCACTTGATCACCGATGGCGAAAGCGTCGAGTGAGCAAAGTTCATTTTATTTTTAGAAACTGGCAGGTGTTGGCCACTATGTGCAACAAATAAAGGTACTTTTTTCCCTCACTTTACTCGCGTTACAATTCATATTCTTTTTTTTATTTTTTTTTGCGCTGTGAAAATTGATTTCTTGCGTTACAATCGTGGTCGCGTTACATTCGAGTAAATACGGTATTCAAAATTATGAAGCTATAGGGACTAAGGTTATACTATAGTAATAGATGTTTCATCAATATTGCTGAGTTGGGGTTTCGATCTCGGTTTAGACTCCAGTTTCCACGCCAACCATGGTGACTCCGTTCCAACTTGGACAAGACAACGTGGTTGAGGAAGAAGAAGAGGAGGATGACGACGACGATGGCGATGCCGCTGCTGGAAAAGAGGGCGGTGAGCAAAGTCAACCACAACAACCTGCCGAGTCGGGAAGCAAAGACGACCAGACAGCCTGCACGGAATCCGAATCCGTAGCCGAAACGGGAGATGCCATGGACGAGGACGACAAGCCCGCAGTCATAGGTGAGTAGCGCAATGGGAATTCACACCGTCTGAAATGAAAGCTTGCGACGTAAAGCACGCTGCAAGACGTAGCAAGCCACCGTATCCTGCAGTTGTCTTTTCCCGACCCAGTCGTCCTTTTTAAAAAATCACCCCAGCACCAAGGAGCAAGATACGAGCGTAGCTACACGTGCTGCATGTGCCGACATGTGCAGCAGTAATATTTCTAAAGCAAGCACCTAAAACAAGTGGCACTTTGCATGTGCATTTGTGAAGTCCTTATTTTAGTCGATCATTTAATAATGTCCATTGTCTGGCAATTTTGTGTCAATTTTCTAGGGTTGGATGAGAGCCATCACCTTATGCCTACAAAAAAGGAAGGCAATGTATAAGGGCAGTAAGGTCATTGAGAGCCTCTAACTGCATTAGAGCATATTAATACAGATAAGCGGTGGTGTCCTTTGGTGTCTGATCTGGTATTGGCTGCAGCTGGTTCGCTCTAGAGGCCATAAATTTTTCAGCTTCGACTCGGAGCCAGAGCATAGTTAAAAACAGGAAATACGAGGCAGGGAATAAAAAAAAATTTTTACGAAGCATTTTGTTTGTTAGTTTAAAAGTAGGACATCATAAAAGACCAAAGTGAACAACTCCAGTCAGTTATCAAAACCTGCCTTACGTCGCAGTGTGCAACCGCATTATTGCGAGGACGGGTACAGTTTTGGTTTTCGTTACGTTACTTCCCTAGAAGAAAAGCATGTTTGGCACCGGGATTCTTTTCTGTGGGTTTTTGCTCGACAAGAGACCACCTTTGATGGAGGAGTTGAAGTTCAGTAGATCAGACGACTGCAACGAAGCATTACTCATCTTATTTCAGGCCCCGCAAGACCTCCAAGCAGCGTGCTCGAGTTTGTAAAGAAAGACCAAGAGAGTTCCAAGAAAGCCAGCGAAAAAAAGGTGGGCTCTCTTGACTTCTTGATAATAAAATAATAATAGTAATATTAGTAATTGTAATAATAATGAAGACCTCTATTATTATAATCACCTTCATGTCGACAAGAAACCAAATTGATAAAAACCCTTTTTGTGGACACACTGCATGATAACAAAAACTATGCAGCATGACAAAGAGCCAGAATTTGTAGCATTTCTATAGTACATCTTTTCCACAACAGCGCAGCCATCTTGAGTGTCGTCACTTCTGGTGTGCGTTAAAACATTTTGATCTCTCCACATTGCTGGAAAATGTTAACAAAAAATGCGCGATTGTCACGCATTTTTGTTTTGCCTTGCCTACATTTTCTCGCATATTCCAGGTCGAAATGTTCCGTTATTTTTTCGTCCCACATAGCAGACACGGAACCCATGTGACTGAGAACAAAAGGAAACGAAAATTGTCTATAGACTTGGTCTCACCTGGAGCCACTCATTAGCTATGCTTGGAGGGTCTGTGCTTCGTTCCCCGATTTTCTGGTAGGAACCGCCATTTTCGTGCCCGGCGCGGGGCGGGCGCAATCGGCAATCGCGACGGCTCAGAAAGGCAAACAGACAAAGGACCTGGCTCGAAACATTTCCGAGCTATCTCGGCCGCCGTCTTCTCAAAAATTAGAGACAGTATCGTAGGAAGTGTTAACATAGTATGTATGTACTACACAACAGAAGAAACTACATAAAATGCAAAAGCTGAGTTTATGGCTTTTCTGTGTTTCGCCTTGTCCTATAATAAACTACGGGCCGCCAGCTCCAGTCACGGGCAGGATACGTGTCACTGCGTCGCTTCGATACAAAGTGTCAGAGTAACAGTTTCGAAGCAGCTTGCGGCCCGTTCTCCGGCCGTAGACTGTCATAGGACAAGACAGAGTATACTTCCAAAACGTCTACGTCGTGTTTCATCGTCGCCACTGCGCAGGATCTTTGGAGGGCCAGTTTTCTAAAGGGGCTTATTGACAATGGTTCGAACAAGCGGTGCCCATTAATTCCCGAAGGCAACGCCAGCGAGAAAGCCTCGATGGCAGTCGGGTGGTTACAGCAGACGCCCAATATTTTTGCAGAAGAAAAAGGAAGCAAGGAAGTCCTGCACGGAGAAAGCAGAGGACTACGTCGGCTGGCTGCCCCCAGAAGGTAAAAACGGTGCTGCAAAACTGCAATTCTCTTTCATAAGTCGAGTTTCTGGAAAAATGCATATCGTAAAGTACTGCAGAAGCGCCCGCTTTGTTCAAGTACCCCCACTATTAACATTTCATAAACTTCGGAATTCTGCAAATCATACGTTAAGCGTCTGATCTTGCCGGACAGACGTTTATGCCTAGATTAACCCAGTTTTCAGTGAAAGTGGGATTGGCACTCCCTTGATATTTTACGGTAGTTATGCCGAGGGTTTTAATCTACACGGCAGTACCAAGCAAGACCAAGGCACCGGGACATGGCTGCCTTCTGGGATTGGTCAGCGATGTGGAGCTGGCCAATCGTGGCAGGTGGTGATGCCCTGGTTTCGTGGTCCCGCCGTGTAGATTGGGGCTTGCGGAACTCCCGAGGAATGCTGTCAGAATGTTCGATTCCTGCGACTGAAGCATTTGTTGTTTTTTTTTTACAAAATTTCTTATTTTCAGCATACCACCTAAAACTGAACTTGTTGAGCTTTCAAACACATTTATCAGTTTAATTCTTTGGCAGCAGATTTCACATCTAGGAAACTATAGTTTCAGTAAGAAGCTAGCTAGAGACCTTGATATGGTTGTTTATTAACTAAAATATTATGGAGCCAGTTGCTATGAACTTGGATTCTGATTGTTCTTATATCTTTACTACAAATATTAGGAATAAAAAAAAAAAGCCTGCTAAACATGTGAAAAGTTTTTCCTTGCAGAAGCATACCTGCCAACCTGTGGACTTTCAAATTCGTATAAGTCCCACGGCCGCTGGGGGGGGGGGTTACGCGAAGCGATGTGCAGCTTCATGTCGGCCTGGCCACCGTGCGAAACGCTTACATCACACGTGCACGTGCTACAGAATCCAAACTTCTCTCGCTTTTTCGGCGGCACGAAGCACGGAAATTCCGACGTGTAGGAATTCAGGAACACCTGAAAGTTTGAAGTTCGCCATTGCCCCGTGAAGCCACAGCGACCAGGGGAATGCTATGGTTACACGTGCAATAAACACAGACGCCGTACTTCTCGCCTTGAAACCGGCCGAAACAACGAGGCCCAACGTTTGAACACGCTGAACCAACGTGCGCCGCCGAACACATGAACAAAGGCTTTGAGGTTTGGATTGGTTTTCAGTCTGTGGCCACCGAATAGACGGAGAGTAAAAACCACGACGCTGCCGTGAACGGTACCTATTGCCCTCTTGTGGCGGTGCAAGATACTGCCAATAACAGATTTACAAAAAAATATAAATAAATAAAAACAGTTTTTTTTTTGTAACATTTGAAGCAAGATTTGTAAAATAAGTTCCAATTCATACACACGAAAAATTAGGAAGAGTTGGCAGGTATGCTGAAGCACAATTGAAATTTGTGCCACTTCTTTTTGTGGTAAGCTGCTATAGGTTTCTAGTAGGTATTTTGCCAGATAAAACAGTCATTTATCAGAACTATTTAAAAACAGAATTTCTGAACTCTTTTTACTTTGTGGCGGGACATGCAATTCCTCATTAGTCCCCCCCGGATTTATTTATAGAGCTGAAACTTTGCACATGCAGTTCTTTCAGATTGATGAAGTACCGTATTTACTCGCATAATGAATGCACCCTCCTACAAGAATCATAATTTTTTTTTTTTTTTTTTTTTTTTCCGTGTGCATAATGAATGCATTCCCATTTTGTTTTTCTGGCTCTGCGAGTCTTGAACTGCGTCCGACCCAGCCAGGTCAAGTCGAGCGAAGCCAAGCCAAGCATGATAGCAAACGCACGCGTTATAACTTCAAGTCGGAGGTCTCTCTCTCTCTCTCTTGTGGGAGTAATCAGCGGCACGCCCAGCCAACGAAGCTGTGGTCAAGGAATCGCTTAGCCCCCCGGAGATGTTTTGTCCATCAGATGCATTGATGTCAACAAAGATCGGCATCTAAACAGACATCTATGCAAAACGTGTAAATACACAATATTACTCCCCACTCCCCCCCCCCCCCCTCCCCCAAGTATGCATACATTTTTCGGGGAAAAGGTGTGTTCATTATGTGAGGAAACATGGCAGTTTAAAGAGTAGACCTTTCCAGGCAATGTCCTCCCCCTTATAAAGACACATCGCAACAGCATCTCAACCATTTCAGTGAAAACCGTTTCACCAAAAACTTGTTTTTTCGGCAGGACAATCGGGAGATGGGAAGACCCACCTGAACCTCAAGTATGGATACTGAGCTCGGCGCAGCAGTCCCTGTATATAGTTAACACAACCACAAAAGCAATTAAAAGTGTCACCAATCGTTCTTTATTGCGGTCCGAGTTTCTTCGACAAGTCTTTTCAGACAAGCTGTACAAATATTTACAAGACCACGTGGAGGATGCAACGGACACAACTGGCATTAGGAGAAAGTCGTATTGCCGGGCTTACGGGATACCGGGTGTATTTTGGGAGATGGGATTAATGTGCCGTAGGCTCGCGATTGTGCTCGTAGCGACCGTTTAGACCTTTAGCGCACGTTCCAGAAAAGTTCCGACATGTGTTAACGGGACCATGAAATGATATTCGGCACGAGTTTTACTAACTGCTCGTCGCCTATACTCGTATTCACATCAAGACCCGCAGTGAGAATTACAAGAGGAATTTTTTGTGGGATTCAAACCCACAAATTAAAAGTCGTGGGTTCGAATCCCACCTAAAAAATCTTAAATTTTTCTTTAGGGCAAGTGAATTACTTTATAAAGTGAAATCATTTGAGATGTGCCTTTAATTCACATTAAATATCACGTTTTTTAATCACTTCCATTCCATGAATGACGTCGCATTTGACGCGAGCTTTGTGGGTTGTTTGAACTTCTCTCGCGAGGTCATGTGGCTGCGATGTCATGACCCTATCGACCAATCGTGGATTTTAGCGCATGCCACCGACGCCGGCTTCTCTGCGACGTGAGCTCGTTAATGCGATCACGTTAAAAGTCTCTGGCTCCTCTCGGGAACATCAAGAATTTCCTCCTTCAAGCGTCGAATGAAGATACTGTAGAACCATTTAATATTGCGGCTGCAATTTTTCGCGAATCGGTCAAAGAGTACATCATCACAGCTATTAAATTTCGCAAATTCCAGATGCCTGCATTGAAACTTAAAGGGGCTGTGCAACGACATTTAGTAGAAATATTTACTTTACACCAGCCTCCTGGCACTAGTGGAACCCAAGAATACTCGAACGCAACACCACTGACCAAGAAGCGTCTTCATCGCGGCGGAATTCAAAGGATGAAAGCGGAACTTTTCTTTTAATCTCTCCTTCCAAAACCGCCTTTTGCTCCTTCGCGAAATTTGATGACGGAGCTGTGGGGACAATGGCAACAGTACGATCCCCAGGAATGCGTCATCGAGCTTTGCGATCTCAGCTGTGACAATATTCAAATGCTGCTCACACAGTGGACGCGAAGACTGCGTACACATTCAATCTGGGCTCGTGACAATCGATGCCTCGACATGCATTCGGGTAGTGGCCAGTGTCCGATCGCTGCAACGACGACAATAGCCGAGCCATAACAATGTCTGAAACTCGGCGCATGTCCTGTGCTTTGCCAATCCTAGCGCGTGGCTATGATCAATATTGGCGGCATATAATCGGCTCCAGATCACGTGGCCGCTTGTTCTTGCTGCGAGTTGAGGGGGTGAACGGTGCTCGTTTTTCTTTAATTTTTTTCTGGAACTTCTATTGCGTGGGGTGAAAAACAAACGCGTGTTTCATGGGTCATTAACATCAGGGATCCGTTTCAAGCAGTATTTGCGCAAAGTACAAAAATTGTTGTATCGCCCCTTAAAGACAGGAATTGTCGCGGGCCCTTAAATTTCGCGAATTTCTCAATTCGCGGAATTCGGGGACATTAAGGGTTTTACAGTATATCTAGGTGCAGCTTAGATTAGCTTTATGTTATTTTATCGAGTTGTACGCGTTCCAAACGCCAAAAGCATTGCTTTTTTTTCGGTGACCAAATCTTGTAAAAATTCCTTCGCACAAATAATATGCAAAACTTCCTTTTTTCCTTGATGTGACAACGAGTATAGTGGGACACGACTGAAGTATCGCCCACGAGGACGAGGAACTAGAAACTTTTTTTTCCACCGTAAAATTCCGCAAACGGGGACTATCCGAAGCGGGGAATGCTTTTTAATGACACCCCAGAACTTCGTACATCTGTCCGTTCGTCCGTGCACTTGCCTGCTGAATTTAGCGGGTAAATTGGTGTCGCATGACGCCGCGACTCGACACCGTGACGTGCTCGTGCGACGTCCAATTCCCCACCAAAATCAACAGGAAAATGATCACGACCGTTTACAGTCTTCTAAACACATTTATACAATAGCTCTCTTAAAAAAACCAAAAAGTTTTTCCTTTTTAGGTTTTTTTTAATACTGCATTTGATGAATGATAAGTTTAAGGACAAAGGTGGCTGCCAATCTTTTAAAAATTCATTTTCACAAGAAGCTTTTTACGACTAGACGGTGTTTAGCAAAATGAAGAAAAAATGCTTCATGGTCCCTTTACAGTTACCGGATTCACGTGAAAAAACGTAGTAAAGGTCCGTTTCAACGAAATGCCAGACAGGTGTAAAATGTATGAAAAAAACTAACTGACAGAAACCACAAATCTAATATAATGAAAAATACCTTTCCTAGATCTCGACATCGCGCGACAACCTTTGCTAGCACCCTGGCCTTTTGTACCAGACAAAACTGGCTCGTCACTTCCTGTACATTCGTATGCAATTCATACTCACAGCATCACGCAAACTAGTCCATTCCCAACACGAGCGGAGGGGCACCATGTTTGGCGGCCACCCCAGGTTCTCTTTCAGCCACATTCACAACTCGTTCTTGGCAGATGGGACACTTTCATGGGATACTATCTACTCGATGTCTGAAGTGAGTACTCACACACTCGGAACACACACTGCCCAAGCTTTCCACGAGCGCCATTCTTCTACGAGTCGTCTTTGCCGAAGGGTCGCGACGACGCCCACAAACTCTCACTCTGTCGGAACTCTCCGACTTCCTTCCACTTGCACGCGACGGCACGACTCTGCGTCGTAGCAAAACGCACATAACTTAGAGTTACTAACTTCTACGAAGCCACAAGTATGGTAAACCAGAAAATGCTGTACCGAGTAGAGTCCTCCACTAATAAGCAGTCGAGGAAAGCGGGGGTAATGAAAAAGTAGAAACCATTTATGGCGTCTCAGTGCCTGTAAATCTGTTGCGACATTATACGGCAAGACACTGTTAGCACAGCACAGACACCGCGATTGCCAGTTATAACACGGAATGTGTTGTAGGGCTGGCTCCCAGCGGCATCCTGCCATTTGTAATCCTCTACCACACATTCCTGTAATGCACATCCCTGCAACACGCATTCCTGTAGTGCACGAGCATCACAGAAAATTTTACCACTATAAGAAGACACCGAATGAAGCGTGGAAGCACTCGAATTGGGGTACCTCCGGTTGTCCATTCTTCGCCGAATCGACTGCGCAAAGAGCGCGCATGGAAAAAGCGGCTTTGCCGCGTCATCACAAATAGCAGTGTCAAAGATGGGACGTGCGACTACCGCAAGAGGCGCAAACTTTGCGTTCTTCTCCTGTCGGGGCGCTAGCTTTGGCAGGGCTTTCTTTTAGAGATACTGAGCACGACGATGCTCGTGCCATCAAGGCAAAAGACGAGTAACAAGTTCACCTGCAGCGTCACCGCAAAGTGACAAACAATACATTCCATGTTACCGATTTTGCCACATAGTGCAGAAAAGTAACTTTTTTTTTTTCTTAGAATCAAATGACTGCCGTAAAAGCTAAATGCCTGTCAACATTGAGTCTCGGCAAAATGCGACAAAGCGCCGATGTCGCGTTTGTGCCAACAGTGCCATGAAGTGTCCAGTTAAAAATACCACATCCCTAACTTCGACTTTACTGCCGCCCCGCTGATGACATCGATGCCTAGGGAACGAGTATATTTACCAGCGTTGCTAGTAAAGCGAAGTTGTCCACTAAACATTACATGATAAATAAAAGAAAACAGCATGCAAAAATAAATTGTTTTTATAAATTAGAGTGGCTGACAGTTTATGAAGTGAAATCAAATTGATGCGGAGGACTTTAAAAAGATTTGGTTGAGTTCCACTTTAGAGTTAGCAGTATCGTACTGCACCGGCCAAATTGCTCATCAATACTGGAGATGATGAAAGCCTTGTGAAAGGCAGGCTCATTCCCCACAGCCTAAATCCTCATACAACAAATTTGACGCTGGTCATAGTAAAAACGTAAAGAAGAAAACACTTGCAGAGACGGAGACTTGCACCGTTGTTGCTTGTGAAAGGGCAACTCTGGTCAATATTTTGTAACCTGTGATTACGATTGTTTTCAGATGGGCAGTGTCCCCGAATTACAAGTTATAATTTTTTTTTTTCCATATTCCGCGTAGATTTAACAAAATATTGCGGCTTAAAGTTTGATTTTGGGCGTCTATTGCAAAACTGAAACCATCTGGTCGAGAGGGACGGCAACACTGATCATCAGCTGTATGGCAGCGACGCGACATCACAGCGGTGCTTCGGTACGTGTCGCCCAGTGTTGCTCGACTCACGGCTAACCCGCATGCCACCCGCTAAAGAGCAGCCGGTCGCACCTTGAAAATCGGTTTTGAGGAACATGCGGCTTCACCCCGATGTAACATTACGACTGTAATCCTGTTTCGTGCCGCTAAAGCGACGCCGGTCGTTCATATTGGTTTCATTTCCCACCGGAGTTGCCCTTTAAAAGAGTTGCGAGTCTCTCTCCAAGTAGTTTATCCTTACTGCTTTTACTATTTCCTCGGACACACACACTGTGTCCTATAGTCAGTGACGGGTTAGGATCCCAGTATATGCTCCGCCTCCAACGCAAGCACCTTTGCTAACACTTCATCACACTCAAAGTGAAAGCCTGGCAGAAAGCAAAGAGCGCGTGCTGCAGCCGGAGTTTCCACCGTGTTCCTGACCCGGCGCCAACCACGGTTGACTCAAATCCCTTGCCAGTGAGCACGGTGGTTCGGCCGATCCCGCATACATTCCGTCTCTAACTAAGGGCGACGAAAAAACAAAAAGACGCCCCCGGAGTCTCTCGGCCTCAGTCCTGCTTCTCGAAGCCAGAGGCAAAGAGCCTCTCGGCAATCGCTTCGGTGCTGTCTCCGGCGCCGGAAGACGGGGGCGCTCCGTTGGTGCCGTGCGCGACGGCTTCCCTCCGCTTGATGCGTGCGTACGGCCCGATGTCGGGGTCCATGATGAAGTCGTACAGCACCTGGACCCACGAGTTGTGCTGGGGGAGGTCGTCGTAGAACTCCCCCGCTATCTTCTTCACCTGCAACAGAGAAGGCGGCACTCCTTTAGCTGACGGTCTTCGCCGGTGGACCATGCTCTGCCTGGATCACGGTGTAAGGTATACGTGTGGGTCTGAATGCGCAGCACAACGAACGCCGCGACGCGATTGACCACATAGTTTTACTGGCGCGCCTGAGTAGCCTATTCCCATGGGTTACGCAGCTGAGAAGGAAGTTGCCCCGCCCAGACGGCGCAACTGAGGAAAAAGAAAGAAACGAAGCGTCGTGTGCACGTGCGTTTTCCGCTCGGCGCACCTGCTCTTACCAGGACGGACGCTGGCTCGAACGCGGTGCCAGAGATCATTCCGCTTCGATGCGTTTGTAAAACTGCTCTTGCCGCCATTGAGGCACGAAACTGGGCGAATGAAGGAGCGCTGTCCAAGCAACACGCATAGAGCAAGTGCCAAGTTCTACGTGATATGGCACGCCCAAAGAAAAACTTTAAAGACGAGCTCGCATATAGAGAAGCATGAAAAACCGGGCCCGCGACAGGCTACCACTAGCCGATTATCGAAGAGTCACCTGGTGGCAACGCTTGCAACCGATGCGAGGAGAGGACTTTGCCCAGCTGCTGCGACGCGTGCAGTGTCTAAGCGTCGCAGCAAAAGAGACGTCCATATACAGGACATCTCTTTTTAAGCTTAACAGATTTATTGAAAAAAGCCAAAGAAGCTACACTGATGTGCTTTGTTTGGGCGAGTTATGTGGCTAACGGGAAATAATATAGGGGGTCTACACGTTGCAATAAGTTGAATAATAAACTAATTTGTTAATTAAGTTTTCAATTAGTAAAAATAGATATATGGTTCAAATTCGAAACTTGCTGAGCATCACTGCAACAGGCACGAGGCTGAGGCTATGATAAAAGAGGGAAGAACCGGTGTGGGTGCGTTATTGCCCCGGTAGCCTTGCTGGTTCTGCACGAGAGGCTACTTTTGCGATCCACCGCGCTCCAAGTCCCTCTCAAATCGACAGATTCAGCGGTTTTTTACGACGCTCGGCATGTTTCTAATCAGAACCGTTTGTTTATTTTTGCTACTTTTCAATGTTCAATTCAATGTTTGTTTATTTACCATTTTTTCACAATGGTGGGGGCTGGGAAAAAAAAAGCTGCATGTACAGCTTGGCGGCTTCCCAGCACCAGAAAAGTTTCAGCAGCAGCGGCAATGCGAGTACACGCGCAGGTTACACATTTTTATACATATTGAAAAAAAAAAGTTATACAATATTATTTAATGAAGAGAACAGTGAATACAAAACCAAAAAAATCAAGCAAAACAGTAAATACTATACAAAAGCAACTCTAGTGTAACTATATCACTCGTTACACAAGAAATAAAACCGTAAGTCTTTGGGTGAAAGAGTTATTGTTCCTATGTGGTTTAAGATTAAGCTATTTAGTAACTTGGGGAAATTTATTTTGATTCTCTGAAGACCATAATTGGAGTGTGAGTTTTCAATGAAGCAGGGTTCAGAATTACGAGTTGAATAAATTGAGCTTCTTTTCTGCGGTGATGCTAGAGAGATGGAACAGTCTGTTTTCTCTGCATTCTACTTCATATTTGATGCATAACTTAAAGTTGTAGAATGTGAAGATTGTCATGGCATTGCGATTGCGAAAAAGAGTTCCTGTGTGAAAGCCATAATTGACATGGCAGGTGATTCTTAGAGAGTTTTTTTTGCAAGAGATGTATTTTCTGATGTTTCGATCCTGTGGCTGTCCTGTTCAGATGAGAACAAAATAACGACTGGTATAGAAGTAGTTTAACACTTTTGTTTTGAGTTGTCATGTGCTGTCTAAGCAGTCCACGATAAAGAACATTTTTGAGGGATAAATAAACTTATGTCATACATTTTACAAACGTTTCATATGTGGCATACCTGCTTATGATCAGTAGCCCTATGTAGAAGAAATCATCAAATATCTGCTTTGTATGTGTAGCCATTCATACGGTAAATTATAGTTCTGTCTTGCATCATATTTAGGTAAATTTCTGATCATTCAAACTTTTGATAATTCAGACAAAATTCGTGACTTCCTCGAGTGTGAATTAATGAGAGTCTCCTGCATCACTGAAGCGGCGCAGGAGTGACAATGGCTGGCACAGCAAGCTGGAAGGGGACCAACAAAGGATGCAGCTGCAAAATGAGCGCGGTGGGTCCGGCAGCTACAGTAAGTTAGTCGCCATCACGCAGCGGCCGCCCGTCAATCCAAGCACCGGTTCAGGGACCGCCCTTCTGGTGCAATATATAATGAGCGTAAACAGACTGTGGTTTAGGGTAGACTCGAGCAAAGGCATCTTAAATGCAGTCTACCTACAGTGCAATTCACTGATAGCGATAGTGAGAAAACCCCAAAATCCAATCGTTATAACCGATAATTGCTGTGTCTGGACTAGAAACTGATCATTATAAGCAGTACATAGTCATGTGGTATCGTGATAAGTGGATCGCACTTTATTTAGAACGCCTTTAGGAAATGCCAGGGAGACAGTAAATTCTTTTTATCAAGTTGCTTCCTCGAATGTGGAAAGAGGCACTCATAGTCACACAATGAGGGTGCCGAAGTGCGAAATGCTTCCTAAAATTGGGAGAAACTGGCCACGTGACCGTGTCAAGCGCCAAGGTCCAATAGATTTATAAAGACACGAGCCCTCTAAATTTAGCTGAGGACGGTGCGGTACAGCTTCGGGTAACTAGCCCCCGTTCCCGGGGGCTAGTTAGCTGAAGTAAAATGCCTGCGACGCGTCCTCGACTGGTATGTCTACTGCATCCTCAAATGTTGCCAAAGGAACCCCGTGAAACCGCTAGAAACTGCTAAATTTAAGGCATGGGCTGAAAATGGCCTTTTCTACACCGTGCTTTGAGGCTTGCCCCCGTAATACCTTCCCGAGCATCGACAATCTTGTCGACGCTCGCGACAATACTTTTGTCGAGAGTGAGCAAAAATGAAGACCCCACGACTCCAACTTACCACTGAAATTAAGCTATTTTCTATCAAATGTTAAACCGGAGAATGTTTTAGACAGCTGGAAATTACGCCAACACGACCCGAAAACCGCCGAAATTCCCGCCAATCGCAAAACGACAGCTTCTCCCGCCGGATAACTCAGAAAAGCGCTAAATTTGGCGGGAAAACTGCTACATTGGCAACGGCACTTTCAGCGCATGGATGGGATAGGACGCTAAATGCACCGGCGGAAGGTGTGTTCCAGGCATCACAGCCGAAGCGAAAGGGAATGTTTCGCGATCGCTTCGAAGACAGAACGATCTGGATCACAGAGCGGGGGCAATCATGTGGAGGACGAGCATGCTCACTCACCAGGGGAAGCTTGGAGCCGGGCACACCGGGGAAGTCGTGGTGCTCCATATGGTAGCCCACGTTGAAGGTGACCCAGTTGAGGCAGCCGTAGTATGAGTAGGTCTCGTAGCCCTTCTTGAACATGTAGTGCTCCGAGACAAAGTGGCCCGCCACCGGGTGCAGTCCCATGGCCATCAGGGAGCCCCCAATCATGTAGAAGAGCACCCTGCCACCTGCACCCGCCACACGCAAAGACACGCATTAACTTGTCTTAAAGAGCGAAAGCATGGCAAACCGTGCATGCCTACGTACAGCGACTGAGTTTACCGAAATGCATTCGTCTACGTACGAGAGGTTAGGCACGAAAAAAGTGAGGAATTGATCGTGTGCGCGGCAAGGCAGACGGCATCCCTTTAGGGGGCAGACAAACCGTGCCTCGGTCGTGAGTTCTTTGTTTAACGTAGTGCCCCCCACGTGGTTTTTAGTTGTTCAAAATGACGTATCCTTCGACGTATCTCCCTTTCCCGTTGTGGAAAGCCGAATCCTCGTTCATAAAGCACCGGCGGTTTCCTGACGACGGCACAGAAAATCAAGGCAGCCGTTTGTACAGTAGCAGACGGTCCCACGTTTGTATGCGGAGCGCAATTTCATCCGCTTCTTGCGCAGGGGTTGCCATTGACGTCTGAACGGAGAGCTCTGATTGGCTCTGATTGGAAGTATAGTTGGCAGACCTCAATGCTAGCTGCCTTGAGGTCTACCCACTATCCTTCCAATCGGAGCCAAATAGAGCTCGGCGTTTTGGCGCCACCGTAAAACCTGTGCAAGAAGCAGACGAACTTGCGCTCCGCATTCCCACTGTATCCTCCAATTGCAAATCAGTGCCGTGGTGCCACTTTCTGTGTTAGAAGCAGACAAACTTGCTTGCTGTATACCACACACTGTCTCAGTCTCGCACCTACGTCGACACGACTGGCAAACGTCAAGTATTGTTAAGCCATATTTTTTTACAGTAACTTCTTGAATGAGCCAATCGGCTCATTACTACTTGTTGGTGCAGCTTCTAGCCAATTTTCCCTCATAAATTGGTCGCAGCTTCGCAATGTGGAAGCTACACTTCGTTTTGGCTTTCGATGGACCACAGCGGACGCTACGAGCCATCAAAGCTAATCCAACGCCGCGCGAGTGTCACGGGACCTTTGCAAAGGTCGCAGCCGAACATAGTCATGTGATGCATTTGAACCGCTGTATTGGCTGAGATGGTTCGTAGCACTTACTGCGTTCTATTGTAAGGTGAAACAGAGAATAGCAGGTGGCGCCACCTTTGGCATCGTCTGCTAACGGGCAACCATTCGTGCGGCAGGTTGGCCCTTTTTTTACGCCGCGATAACGACCCAAGGCAACCGATGACTCTATTCGCTTCTCTTCCTATTGAAGGCTTTGTGTTAAGACTGGTTTGCATATTTACATTTGTGCGTGCTTTGTGTATGTTGCATTTCCTTTAACCGCTGAACACACTGGCACCATTCTACTGGGAGCCCTAGAACACATCCGACCCTCGCGCCACTAGACTGAAGGTTTTGCCATATTTGTGAGATCAGACCTAAGGACGCTCAGTGAGAAAAAGCCCCCGGCAACGGCGCTAAAAGTATTTCGAGCCCACGGTAAAAGTGCGACGCAACAAAAATTACAACAATGTATACGCAGGTCGGATGTGTTCCAGGGCTGCCAAATAGATGACGGCAGCATGCCGGCAATTAGGCGGTTGAAACGAAACGCAACGGACCCGAGCACACTCAAATGCAAATGCGTGAACCTGCCTTTGGCCTATGTCGTGGCCAGAAGCGTAGATTGGTGTCTCGAACCGGCTGCGAGACGTCGTTGTCGGAGTGTCCCCTACCCGCCGCGAGCGGCAAACGTATGGAAGCTCATTGAGAGATGCTGCAAAGCAGCAGACACTTCTTCTCGGCGTCGCACTCGTTGCAAGACACTGCGGAGATCTAGTAGTGGAGTCATTTGGGGAGTGGGCTCACCGCAGAACTTGTAGATGAGGACGTCGAAGGCCAGCTGGACAAGGAAATTGACCACCTCCAGGCCGGTGACCGGCTTGGGGTAGACAAGCACCGGGCGCAAGGCGTAGAAGAAGGGCTGCAGGATGATCCAGAGCAGCTTGGTGCCCGTGTAGCAGAACAGCTTCGCCTCCAGCTCTGTCGGCAAGTCCGCGTCCTTGCTCGGTATGCCCTGCGAGGTGGGAACGCCCCATGTCGGCGCCGCATTCTGGCTGCACGTGCACACCCTAAGCTCGGGAGATCCCGAAGGGTTCTCGTAGCTTAGAAAGGCAACTGGAAGACCTTCCTGCCTTTCTCTTCTGGCTGGCGACGACTGAGCCGAGAGTTTTTGGCGGTGCCCTCTTACGCTTCTTTACATGATGTAACTACCGGGATTTGCTCCGCCGTGGCGTCACGAGTTGAGAGTCGTCAGCGCGCGTAATAAAAAGCGCGGAGTGGTCGCATCCCGAAACCAACACTTCTGACGTCGACTCTACGACGTTACCCTTACTTCCGTCGACGAAAGCAGAATTAATCCGTTTTAAGGCATCGTTGTGAGGGTTCAGCCAATTGCGGAAAGTTGAACGCAACGACGCTTTTGGCTGCGCATGTCGCCAATGGCGAGCACTTTTCGGATTTTTTGTTGGCCTCGCTCGGAAGAATTGGGACATCACCCACCTGGTACCGATGGTGCTCCAGGTGGTACTTGCGGAAGGATATCGACGCCGGCAGGCCCACGGGCAGGTTTGCAAAGATGCCGAAGAGCCGGTTGGGGAGAAACACGCCGTGTCCAAAGGCTTGGTTGTGGGCAATCTCATGGAGGGCCAGCATGAGGGCATGGTTAATGACGCCGCCGAAGAAGTAGGCCGCGAGGAGGAGGGTGGGCCAGCTGGCGTTCCTCAGCAGGAAGAACATGAGGAACTGGGTGAACACCATGGCCGTCACCTGCCACTTGAACCAGGGATCCGGCCGCATCAGCTGCCGGATCTCCGGATACTTCTCTGCGTGGACCACAACGGGGGCAAAGAGATTAGACGTGTCGTTCGCCCGTTTTGTTTGCAAGTACGAAAGGCACATAAATAATTGTTTGAATTGAATGGTGCCTCGTCGCTCTTGGGGGTGTCTACCACATTGCCTTTCCCAAACTCCCCGACTTTTCCAGGCTTTCCCCCGAGTATTTCGATTAAATTTTCTGACCGTTAGGAAAGAAGAAAATGTGGCTGTTCAAGATCTTCCTGTTTACTCTGGTGAATCGGGTGGTGGCTCGTGTTACCTAGTGAGGCCAGGCCGGCGCAGCTGTAGCCTCGGCTACTGTAACGTGCTCCGGGCGTCTGAGCGAACGAATAAGCGAGAAGTGTGACCGATGAGCGAAAAAAAAAAAGAAAAGTCGAAAGGGAAAAGAAGAGTGGAGAGGATGGTAGCAGAGTCAGTGTGCTATCTTCCAGGCAATGTTTTTGCCCCTAGATGGCGCAAGTTGTACTGTCGCGTTCTAGGCAGCCGGTTTGCCGCCACTCACTTTGCAGTTAAACAAATAGACTATGCCGAGCATTTGTTTTGTGTTGCTGCGCGGGCTTCCAAAGCATGTAATCGATACCACGAAACTGCTCGTCATCAGTTGGGAACAAAATTAAAGTTCAGAGAGTGACCCCCCTCCCCCCCCTCCTTTGGCCTGCTGCTGACGTCAGTTTTTCATTATTGCCAATAGAAGACTTTCCGTTTGAAAAAACCGCTGAGGACAAAAATAGTAAATACGATAAGTTTGTGAAAAAACATAATTTTAGCCTAATATTTGGGACGCTATTTTAGTTATGTTTGTTGGTGTGTTTAGCAACTTTTAAAGCAAATCGGGGACCACAAAGAAAACCTCGGAGTACCCCTTCAAGGCCCTACGCGCACTTGTGCCCGTTTACGATCAAGTTCTTGCGATCTCTTGTGATGGGAGAATGCACTGGCACGCCAGCACCATCTACGAGGTGGACCTGGAACTGCATTTCGCTAGGGCAAAGGTTTTTTCGGCATTTGCATGATCAAACGTCTATGAGAAACATTCGTTCATAACAATGCCAAGAGTCTTTCAAGCCAAAAAAGAAAGAATGGCACACACACAAAAAAAGAAGGAAATACATGATAATGGGAGTGTCCCATGGCTGCCCAAAAGATGGCGCGTGTGTTCCCTCATTGTAATGTGGAGAGCAAATCGTCTGCTGCTTGTGCAGGAGTTGCGGTGACGTCACAACAATGCTGAGCTTTAATAGACCGATCTCACCAGCCAGTCTGACTACGCTACCGCTGCCGCAATGCATCGAGGGAACTTCAGTCTTTCTGCGCGTGCGGCAACCTCGCTGGAACTCTGCGCGTGCAGGGCACGAACAGTCTCGTGCACTGCCGAATGCCTCCTGTGAACTAGAGTTATGACTGCCTTGCGCAAGCGCCAAACGCTTGGTGAGATCGGTCTATTGGCTTTGACTGAAAGGATAGTGGCTCAATGCTAGATGCCTTGGAATCTACCAACTGTTTTTTTCAATCAGCGAATAAGAGCTCGGCGTTCTGAGATTATTGCAACCCCTGTGCAAGAAGCAGACGAATTTGGGCTCCGCATAGATTTTAAGAGGTTTTAAAGGAACACTGAAACACACCAAAATTTATTTTTTTATTTTTGGCCGGGGGATTATGGTGTTAAAAGACTACCCAATCAATATTTTGCTACAGCGTCACATATATTTTTAAAAAAGTAAAAAAAAGCAACTATTTGAGACCGAAACTGAAACTGGACTGGGGAGGAAGAAGAAATATAGAGGAGGAGAGAGTTGGCGGAAGTCACGTGGCTTTGCTACTTTTTTTTTCAATCGCGGTATTTGCAGTTTTTTAGAAGCTACAAGAAATGGGTATCGTATTTCTTTTCTTTTTTTTTTAATATTGTGTGTGTGCCTTCAATGACCCACGACTTTGATCATGTTTGGTCGTTGTGTCTAAACCATAGAAAATGGCACGCGACCAGGGAGAAGAGTGAACACGACTCAAACCGGACAGTTCTCGATCGGCGGGTTTTGGGCGGAAAGAGAATGAATTTCGAGCTGCAAACTGTTTTCTGGGTACTTAAGCTCTCATATGTCATGTACAAATAAAAACCCTGCAGGGCACAAATATCTGGTCAGTGTCCCTCTAAGGCACTAGGTCATAAGTTGTCTCAAGTGTGTGAACCGGCCTTTAGCCTTGCTAAAGGCTCGGAAGTGTTTCAGGACCGCCCGACAGATGGCGCCACTCTGTTCTCTCATCACAAGTGATCTCACGAGGGAGCATGACGCACCTCGTCCCGCACAAACGCAAGTGCGTGGCTTGGCAGCCCAAGCTGCCAAGCGTTTTTATTGTACAAAGCCAAGCACTCCTCTATCGCAAGAAAGCAACTGTATCTCCCAGACATCACAGTCCTTATCAAAGAAAGCTGATCCCTGCCGGGCAAGAAGATGGACTTCAGCACTGGCCCCTCACATTTCCACCTAATGTATGTTGTCTATAAAAGTGCCATATTCCAGTCATTACGTCTTCAGAAACAACCACAATGGAGTTCTACTGCCTAAGCCTGTTTTTGATAGGTAGACTTTAACGGACGGACTCAAACTTCCACGGGCTTTTTTTATCAACTCGAGCTCGATTCCTACCAGACAGATCACCACAACCCAATTTTCCCTTTGCAAGCTTCTACATCACTGGGATCCTTTGCCGCTACATCAGTATTTGAAATAAAACAAATATTCACTTGTTCATTTGAATAAGTAAATATAATAGTGAAAAATGAATTATTTGAATATTAATTTGAATATTCAAACATTCATTGATTAATTTCAATGTAAATTTTCTATATTCAAATCTTTTTCCTAGATTTTCACCATAACTGATCAGCTTCCTCACATAATTCATAACACTAAAATATTGAGCAGGGCTAGTTGGTTCAACATATTTAAATTATAAAGCGCAAGGGACAGACACATAAATGAAGTAGACAGGACAGCATTATACTCACAACTGGTGCTTTAATAGAAAATTATGGAAGAGAAAAGAGAAGCGATAGGCGTTATACGGAAGACAAAAAGGACGAAAATAAAAGAAGGAAATTAAAGAAGTATGAGAAGCATAGAAATTGTAGATATGAATCATTATGTAGAAATAACAAAAATTAAAATTAAAAAATTAATATTTTCTAAATTTTTCTTTTAATACACGTCTGTGACTGCCACTGCACACCAATCTTCAAAAAGACAGACCTTGGACAGTACCATAATCAAAGGTAAAGATAACTTTTTTGAGGTGAGGACAATCAAGACTTGTGGTAATGTCTGCATCGGTGCAATTCGTGTGTCCTTGTCAGACAAAGCACTATTATACCTCCACCACACTACATGAGGTGTCAGAAGGCTTCTAGTTAGGTGGATGATCATCTCAAACTTCATCCTTCAAAGTCGTGTTGAAATAATGTTAAGAGTTACATATTTTAATGCCTTTAATAATAATTTTTTTATTTTGTAATTTTTATTCTTCACTTATTTCAACGTATTAATTTATATCTACAATTGCTACTATTCTCCTACTTCTTTAATTTCATTCTTTTATTTTCGTCCTTCTTGTCTTCCACATAACTTCCATCACTTCTTTCTTCTCTTCCATAGTTTTCTATTAAAACCCCAGTTGTGAGTATAGCGCTGTCCTGTCTACTTCATGTCCGTGTCTGTCCCTTGCGCTTTATAATTTCAAATTCATAACACGCTACAGACATGCGAGCGAAGCCTACACAGAAGTATAGAAACGAATAAATGGCAATTTGTTTTCAATCGAATAAATTCCATGTTATTACATTCACAAATAGTAATGCAGGAAATTGGACGTCCTAATGGATCACACTTTGTGTGCAAACGGAGCAACGACAGGTACTGGTAGCGTTGCTTGAGAAACCCAACTGTCTGGAGCGTTGCTGCCGTCTGCTTTTCTTGCTTCTATGCTGGAGAGCCGTGATGTTCTAACGAGCTGTCACCACCCACTGTCGCTAGTTTACTCTTGGGCAACGACGCAACCCAATGCACAACCTGGACGCTCTCCAGGAAGTGTCTCGGCCAGCCCAAGATGGCGGATGACTTCAAGACATTTGTTTTTTTGTGGCTTTCTTAAAACCTCGTGTGCACTTTCTTTGTGCTCAGAAACATTAAAAAATATTTAGCTTTATTCTATGCCTATGCACAGATAATAACAAATATAAATTTGGCCACAAAAAAAAAAAGTAGTTAATTACAACATGAAAAAATAAGTAATGTAATGTGCCTCCCTTTTTTTTTATTTTCTAGGTGTTTGTGTTAATTTATTTTCACTACATTGTCTCATCGTTTTCATTACTGAGCTTGTTATTTGTGGTAGCAAGTTGTGTGGCATAATTAATTTGCTGTTTTATCAAATTCACCTTAGTATTTTATTTTGTTTGTGCAGTGCACCATGTAATGCTTTTTGGCCTTTAGAAGGAAAGAGTTTTGTCTAGGGACAAAATGAAGCACGAGACAACGTTGGCATGGGAGGCACGATGCTGACAAAGAGGTCAGCCTATTGGATCACTTTTAGAACGGACGTGGGTTTGGAGAAGCCACCATAAAGAAAGTTGCTGGATCTGTCTACTTTTTCCTAAAACTAAAACAGGCAGTCATGCACGTCGCAACTAAACCATCTTTTTTTCTTTTCTCAATCCTTGTTTTTTTTTTTTAATATTTCTCAGAAAAAATTTTAAGGTACATGTTTGTTCAATCTGTATTGTAACTTCAACCAAAACACCAGTTTCTGCTTTCATACAACTCGGCAACTTTTAACAAACGGTCTCCCCCTTAAATTCTAACTTCCAGGCGTCCTTTTGTACATTAAACTTGAGTCAGTTTCGGCCGTGTAATTAAAGTTCGGTCCTATAAAAGGTCCAGCCTTTCTGTACTCACAAAAGTGAGGCCCCCTGTGAGCGAACAGCTCCAAAGAAGTCATCGGTGTGCGAGAATTTGACCTTCACTAATACAGGCTTGCTGAAATTGGCTTAGGTGTGCCACAAACTGGTTCCATAACACTTGGCACCCTCTACAAGGAACGGCAAGATTTGTAGCTCCATTCCTTCTCTCCACTTCAAAGAATAAATAACAAATCTAGTAGAGTTTAAAAGGACGACTGCGGAAGCCCAAAACAAACAGTTGAAGCTACTCGCGATAACGGCCGCGTGTACTCGACCGGTCGCCCTTGCAGTGTGCGCACAATAATGGCACGCATTTAAAAGTGAAAACATATAACAAATTAAGCCGGAAACAGAAGCTGTCAAGATATTCAAGGTCAGAGAAGTGCGTAATACTTCCATCTAAAAAGAAAGAAAAAAAAAAAAAAGAAAACGGGCCAAAAAAAGAAAAAGAAAAAAGTACGTGTTCTAAGCTGAAGACATCGGTCGACCGTCTTGACACACTTTCGTCAGAGTACAGAAATTTTCCTCAAGGCACCGACGTGTTGTGTGTCAGCCCCACGGGTTGGTTGCCCTTACCTTACACGCGTTACGGGTAAAAGATAACGGCCGCAACGCGCGGTTCCGCATACTACACGATTAAAGTCACGTAGGCGCTCTTGGCAATTCTAGAAGAAAACAAAGGCAAATTGTTAAGATAAACCAAAGACCGGATCAATATTTTCTTTATTATTAGGAAACATATACTGTTAACAGCCGCATACTGCAACTGTTTTTTAACGGAACTTGGAATCAAGCACTGGTGCTGTTCATTATCACTCCATACCGTAACATTTCGGGTGACGATCGATTATATAGACAGGTGAAATGACTGGGCGATCTATTTTGGTAATAATTTCCATATACCGGCGGAGGGTGTCGGCGCTTGATTATGACGACAGCTCCATTGATCGAAATATCGGCTGTTAATGGGTACCACGTTTGCGACATCTAGGTGGCGGTTACGACACCGACGTAGCAGCCTTATCTTTCACATCGATTGACAGCAACGCGGTTGTAACGAGCTATTCCACATGGGTAGTCTACAGACCACAGGTGGGACCACTCCTCGGGCGAAGGCTTTAGGCCAAGGATCGGCACCGCTCTTTTGTGAAGATCGCGGGAAAGCATGAGGTAGATAAGCGCTGGATATACGCGGAACGAGGTTGCGGAAGGGTTGGACGTGAGGAGTAGGTGGAAGAGACGGAGCGGAACGCACGAGAACACTGCGAACACGCCCGGTGGATCGGCGAACACCAGACGAGAGGTGCTTGTGGTCTAGAAAAGGCATCCACTCACTGAGAATCACTTTCCGTCGGCTGGCGTGTGGCTCGTCGTCGTGCACCCATTCAAAGTCTGTTCTCGAAACGTGAGCACCCATTCTTGACACCTCTGCGAGCACGGACCAGCCGGCGAGCACAGACGAGCTGACGAACAGGCAAGCGAAGGGAACAAAAAATGAGCAGCAAATAAAATCTGTAAGCCGACGATATTCACCGCGCGATGGCGTAGCGTGTCAACGCTTCTTTTTGTCTTGTTGTTTGTTTTTAATGATTTCTCTTTTTCAGGTTTTGGCGTTTCATTAACGCTTATAACACAAATGTTAAACTATTACTTTATTTTAAAAAAATGCAAAGAGACACAAACAATATTGTTAAGCCGACACATAGCTTCAAACACGTGCATAAAAAATGCTTAGCAAAAAACAATGAAACAGATAAAACACATCCATAAAAAAAAAGATTGAGCTCCGACGGTTGCTCTGACGCCATGACAACGTCACGATAACGGCGGTCACGTGGTTCTTCCTCCATCTTTGCAGATGGGCAAGATGGCGTCCTCGGATGTGGTTACCGAGGTAGAGATTCAGCCCGAAATCCAAGAAGTCGAGATAGAGGCTATCCCCGTCGAAATGCCCGTCGAGACCGTGGTCACAACCGTCGAATCCGTCGAGGGACAGCCCATGATCGCTTTGCAGCCGCTGCCAGAACCCGGGAGGGAAGAGATCATACTCCAAACGCAAGAGGAGATCGTCGGCAGCATCGACGCCGATCACGAAGCGCTGTCCGGCTACGACAACATCCCAGTGCCCACGCCCGAAGTGTTGATAGAGACGAGTCCGAGCACGTCCGGCAAACGCGGCCGCAAAGGGAAGCGAGGCGGCAAGGGGAGAGGCTTCGGCGGCGAACTCACATTCGAGACGGACCGGAGTACTCGCAAGTGGGAACAAAAACAGGTGCAGATTAAGACGCTCGAAGGCGAGTTTTCCGTCACCATGTGGGCGTCCGGAACGGAGGACGGTAGGTTCATTTTCGAAATCATACTAGAAGTGAGCAGCGTCCCCGCGAATCGCCGCAAAAATATCGGCGCCGCTTGGATCGCGAAGAACGTCGCGGGTGCCTTGTCGCGGTCTCCCCGCCCGAGGCAACATCGCCGGTGGGGGTGCCGCGGCACGGGCCCAGTTTGCCGCACGTTGTGCGGGTGAATCCCGGACATTTCGGGCAGTTTCTGGCAATGTTTTGAATGAAAAACCGGCCATGAATCCTCCATGGGCGCCGCCATGTTCCCCGAACTAACAATATGGCGTCTTTTCGAGTATGGCGGAGGTCGGCCATCTTTGGACGGCACGGCGTCGCGTTTGAGCAGGCTTTTCGGAGCAGTCGGCTCGCTCGGCGCCGTCGCTGGCCGACGCGAACGGCTTCGATCGAGGACTACGGTAGTCTCAGAGACCGTGGCGTAGAATTCGGGCCCGACTCGGGGGTGTGGGCCCTGCGTAAACAGCTTTTATCGTTCAAGGTTGGCGTCGGGTGCGCAGCGCAGTTCACGAGTACGAGCGAAACCCGTCGACCCCTCGATTCTCCGCGCGTCGCCTTCGTAGGGAGGCTTTCTTTTGCGCTTCTATGTCTTAAGTACGCTAAAACTTTGTAGCTTAAGTTCGACTGGGTCACGTTTGAACTGTGTATTTGAGCGCTTGCGCGTAATAAAGGTATTGGAAAGAAAATCAATAAACAAGAAAAGGAAAAAAACAAAAAAAAAAAAACGAGAGCGGAGTGTTGGGGGAGGGAGTTGCTCGTAGCTGTTGAACGAGCCAAACGAGCGAAAACCCTTTTACGGGATTGCGCGCGCGCTAGCGCTGAGCGCCTGACAACAGTACGAGGTGTACGAGGAAGGCACTCGAGCACGAGCGCGTTGAATACAAATTGTTCTGAGTGCGGTAGAACTTGGGAATTATTACTGGCCACGCGTGTTGTGTGATCATTCTGAATTTGGCTCTCGTCGATAAGAAAGGAGATTATTTTCTTATCCTCTCTTTTGAAACGACAGGGTGCAATCATGGCAATAACCGCGTTTTCGCTCTCGCGTATATACAAACACAAAAAAAGACGAATAAAAATAGAGTATCCGCATAAATATCTTTATCAGCTATTTGCTGATTTGTTTTCTACCTCCCCTTCCTAAAAACTCTGTCATGGGAGGACTTATATTGGGGCCAGAGCACTGTTTCAAAGGATCTCGCAGGATTATTGAAGTACAGACGAGAAATCACCATAATGTGGTGCTCTGAAGGAGGAGAGTTTTTGTTACCTATATCCAGTTTCTAGATTGGTATGCCTTGTATTCAAAAGGAGTGCAAGTAGGGTTCCGTGTTTCTGTGAATTTATTTGTCATTAAAATCTACGATAATTTTTTTTTTTGCTGAAAATTTAGTGTTTTTAGTTTAAATTGCCTGAAATTTGGAGTTTACCTTCGCTATATTTTATATTTTACATGATATTTCTTCAGCTGATTTTGGCATTGACACGCTTGCCATTGGAAATGCTAACTGTTCCGCGACAAAACTTGCAAAGTTGCTTCATTAGACGTCGGCTCTTAACAATCACTAAACTTCTGAATGTGGCCTCCAGGAAGCTCGTTTGCTTCCCATCTAGTAATAAAGAAGCTTATTTATGTTTTTTCGTGAAGCTTTAACGTTTGCTTTATTGGAGAAGCTTAACAGGCTGTCGGGGTTAATCTTATGGTCACCTGTGACAATTTGGTTGTTGGCTTTTCTATCTATCCTCTCTCGCACAACATTTGAAGGGCAACTCCGCTCACTTCCTAAGATTTCGGTATAATGAGTGATTTCTCTGTAAAAAGCCCTAGTAAAAGACACTACGTCATTTGCTTCGCGAAAAATGGAATGGATATTTTTTAATATAATTTCAAACATGAGCATAAATCCAAACCGAAACTTCGGCTTCATCCGGCTACATTGACCTCGGGCCGCCAAGAACATGGCTATTACGGTGTACAAGATGTCGCGTGATCCTCTATGCAACAACGGGTGAGATTGGGGCGGGCGTGTGCTAGACGCATATGTTGCCTGCACCGCACTGTTCACCATGTCTTAGTGTCCACGACAGTCAACGATGTTTGCACAACTGCAACATTAGTCTGCGCACTTAGTGCCCGTAGTGTGGACGAAATTCAGAAAAATAAAAGTCGCAAACGGTGAGACGACGACGGCAGTTGTGACACGGGAGACGACGGTAACGGCGGGACCACGGTGGGCTGGCCGGATAGCTCCCAAGAAGCGCGCTGCGTAGGTGCGTGACGCCAATCGCGTGTCCACCGCTGTGCCGAGAGGAAACGTTTCTGACGTCACCCGTTACACTTGCTTGGAGAAATAAGAACAAGCAAAAGGGGGCAATGGTGATGACATTTAGCTTAATATTGGCTACGCCCTTTGCCGTAGCCTTGACTGCGCTCTTGGTTGCTCCTCGATTCGCCCGCTCGAGTCAGCCGATTTCGGCAACTTGGCGAGTTGCAAATTTTGCCAGACTGTTTAAAAAAATTTAGCCAGAATTTGTTGTAATATTATATTGTAGTCTTTCTAGATGATAGTGAAGAGGACTGCATTATTTTTTTGAAAAACAAAAATGAAGTGGAGTTGCATTTTAAGAGTTGGAGCTATTTGCTTCGTAATGGACAGACGTTTGATGTGTGAGTTTTCTCGATGACACTGGAGCCACTCGACAGTGGAGACAGATATCACGAGAAAATGTTTTCTGATCTTCCAGAAATGTTAGGACAGTCCGTCACAGAGCAAAACGGTGCTGCCTCGGCTTCCTGACATTCTATCTGAAGCTCAGGAAGGTGCCTTTTTTAGTTGTAATGACTGCCAGTTGTGCCCACGCTGCTCTATGCACCAAAATGGCGACGCCCACATGACAGTCGGCAGATGTGGTGCCGATATTAGCGTAATTACTTAGTGACATCAACGTGACACACACTCCTTTTGCCTTAACCCTTTGCCCTCTAATGAAGAGTGTCACTGGTGCCTTCCCTCACGGACGATGAAATCCGACCACGACTGTGACTCACGTTTCGGTTTCGGCACTTGTTTCGTGCACTCTCTGGCAGATGGCAAAACTACTCCTGTTGCTCCAGTTACTTTGGGCAGTTTTGCTATTCGACAGAGGGAAAACGCTCCGTTTAGCCTGGAAAAAAAAAAAAAAAGCAGTCACTTGTGAGCGTTCACGCTAAAACAAGCCGACTTTGGCGTGGAGGTCCACTGTAGCCAGCAAAGATAACCAAAACCTTCTCTTTGAATTTGATTTAAGAAACAATGAAGACGATTTTATTTAATTTTTTTAAATGGTGTTTTTATGCTTCTTGGGAACATAGCAAGCTGCCCAATTTTTTGTAGACATTTGTGATGTGTATTTCTGTGCCTACGAAAGAAGTAAAGAAACCGAAACTGAACAATCTCCATTCTCGTTTCTGGGCCTCCGAAAACGGAAGTGACGTAGGGAAGTGTGAATAGTCTGTATCGGTTGTATTTAGGAGATTGAGACTCTGGTTACCGCGGTGAATTATACCAGCGCAGTGGCGCGGTCGTTTCGTCGAATCTGTCAACATGGACGGCAATGCCGCTCTCGCGAGCGAGTTCGAGCTTCCTTTCAGTGACCCAACACAAACGGAACGGGAGTATGTGTGTGGCGGCCTCCACCATCACCCGACGGAGACCGCCCAGCCGATAACGAGCGGCCCGCATGCCGAAGTGCCCGTAGTTGCTCGTTGGCCGTTTCGCGTCCAGCGTAGCAAAGAAAAAAAAAAACAATTATGCTGCTTTATTTGCAGTTTAGTAATCATTTCCGGTTCGATTTATACTTTTCATGGTTATTCTAGCGGAAATTAGAATAGTATTTCTAAAAATTGCGAACCAAAACTTGACCGAGGGCACGTACGTCTCTTGTTTCGACCAATCGCTGACGCGTCTCTTGTGACATCGCGCTTCTTGGCCCCGCATCGGTCACGTGAGCTCCGCTTCTCCCGCAACTCTCGGGGCGTTGCCCCAGTCGATCCCAGTACGATTATTATCGCGACTGTTTAATTGATTTGCACGGCACACAAGCGCCGGTTTCGGCTGAAATTCGGGCAACGTGGCCTGAGACGTGCCTGGAACCCAGTTCAATCGCCAAAAAGATGTCCAAAATTGCCTTCATTGCCCCTCTAATGTTCCGTTTAAAATAAAATTTCGCAGTACATTCCTCGAAGTATAAAATAAGCAAGCGAGGGGTTAAATGCCAACTTTGGTCGAAAACTGAATCAGAATAAATGACTGGCATCGCTTTAGCGGCACGAAATATGATCACAGCCAAAATATTACGTCAAAGCGCTGCCGCATACTCCGCTAAAACCGATTTTAAAGATGCGACCAGCTGATCTTTAGCAGGCAAGTTAGCCTTTAGTCAAAAAACACTGGGCGACGCACACTGCAGCGCTCCCCTGACATCACAAAGCATTGGAACTGCAATTGATTCTACACGCTGTACCGCGCACCACAGCACCACAGTGACGTTACGTCGCTGTCGTACAGCTGATGATCAGTGTTGCCATTCTCTAGCACAGAGGTTCTCAGCCATTGATTGGTCGTGGACCCCTTGTGGATCGGCGGAGATGATGGAGGACCCCATTTGTGGTGAGGGGAAGGGAATGTATAGGTTAGTTATGATAGTGATTTAATAAATGGATATAAGTAAGGGCTAGTGTGAAGTAGACTTCTCTTTTTGACATATCCACGAGAAAACTCATCCGAAAATTGAAACGTCTCTTCACAATCTGAGAAAAGACAACTTTTATTTCTGGGCTTGACTGATGAGGCTGGGCTTTGTGGACCCCTAGAATGCTTTTGCGGACCCCAAAGGGTCTGCGGACCTCCATTTGAGAACCGCTGCTCTGCAGATAGTTTCGGTTTAGCTGTAGACGCCCGAAACCGAACTTTGAGACGTGATATTTATAAAACTACACACAATACCGAAAAAAAGAAAAAATTACACTTTGTATTTAGGGACACTGACGGAACTGAAAACAGTCGCAAACCACAATTCGACAATATTGGTTGGAGTTTCCCTTTAAGCTGAGGCTACAGCCGAAGCTATAAGCGCGAGCTAGCCCGCACTCCTGGCTTTGAGATGTGCCTGCGCGGTCTGCTGAAGAACGTTTAGGGTTCCCGATTTCAAGCTCTCGTGCTTGCAGCAATTGCCGCACTCGGCCTAAGGGTGGCCGGTGTACTATAAGGAGAGCCGTGTCGCACTTTCTTGGCAACTAAAATGAAGCAGAGTTGCCCCAGGACACTTGTGGGCCGCGTTGGGCGTGGTGCCCGCCCTCCCGCGTCGGAGTGGTGGGTGGAACAGGCTGTCTGGAGTGACCCTGGCGCCCTTGTCAGTTGCAGAGGAGTCGACGCCAGAGCCGGACCCCGACTACACGGAGTACATGACGGGCAAGAAGATTCCCCCAGGAGGCATCCCCGGCGTGGACCTCAGCGACCCCAAGCAGCTGGCCGAGTTCGCCAAGTCAGTGGTCCCTTGCACGTTTCTCCGTCCCTCGAGCATGCCCCTTTCTGAACTCGGAACCAGAGCGCTTTGTTCCGAGAGCTGCGCCGTCCGACGGGACAAGAACTGCGAGGGGTTCCGTCGGTTGTCCCGCCTCTATACTTTGCTTCTCCGTAACGCTAGTTCGGGCATTTGCATCCGAGTGTGACTGGGCGTGTTGTGACCGTTTGTGACCTCTTACGACGAGAAAACACACCGTCAGAGACTGGCGCCATCCATTGGGAATCCCCAAAACACTTCAAACTTGCTCGTAACTAGATAAAAAATAGTGCAGTATATGCTAGGTCAAATCAGCACTCTCCGTGAAAAATGTCAAAATTGTTTCAAGCCCATAGTCAAAGAACAGCGCGTAAAAAAAGGAGCAAATATATGCAGACCGGAAATGAACCGTTGCTGTCCAACAGGTGGTGCCTGTCCGTTATTATCACGTCGTAAGCAGTCCAGAGCGATTTGGACGCAGTCGGTCACGCTCGGACATAAATGCGTGAGCCAGTCCTTACGGCGGACGGGTGCTATGAGCCATGCTAAGCAGTCCAACGCTCCATGTGTGCCACATGAGTTAATGCTCTGAGCATGCGTGCTCAGCCAAAGCACGAGGGAAAGCAAAGAACATGTGCCGGAGGTCAGGCATCCAAAGGAGGTGTCCTGCACTTCTTGTTCTTCGATGACTGTAGTGAGAATAACCAAACAAAGCAAGAGATGTCATGTCTGCCTCTTTCGACTAGCAACAACATTTAATGATATCCAGAAATGCATCACTGGGAGCTCTAAAGTTGAAGGACTGCAAGGTATGGGGGGTGGGGGATAGAAAGTGGTGCTGAGGAAAGAAAAGGCAGGAAAGGGTGACATTACCATGGTGAGTGACTTGATGACTTCATGGTAAATGACTTGTCTTGTTTGTTTATTCTTTTTATATATTCTGACCATCCCTAACATGCTCGTCTTTTTTTTTGTATTTTTGTTTTTGTTACTTTTCTTGACCAATACTTTGGAACTATAACCTCTCGGGCCTATAACAATGCCCCTTTTGTTTTTTATTGACATAATTTCATCTACCCTTTTGTTATTGCGAGCTGTCTGGCACGTGTGGGAAGTGAACGTCCCAATGTGCACCGAAACTGATAGTTCCAACGTGCTACCATCCACCAACAGAATGGCTGGTGATATGTGCCACGTAAAAACACCCTATAAAATAGTTTCAGCATCCTAAATAGCTTTACAAGCACTACACACTTACCAAAATGGTTCCTCTACTATTGGGCGTTTTCACCGAAGTAATTTTTTCCACCATTTTGTCACGAGCTGTCTGTCTGGCGCGTGCTGAAGGCGAGTATTCCGAAAATTCACATGACGCGCTCAAATCGGTAGTACATGAAAACTTATAAATTTCATTGAGCCTCTTTATTTTTTCGTTTTCTGACCAGTAAAACATTTTCTCACTCACTCACTCTAACAGCAAAATGGCAGATTGACGTTATGTGAAAAAACCCGATATGTATAGTGCTATTACATAGTAGCTTTTTCTTAGTGTTAGGTTATCCTCTTTACTACATAAGTATGTCCATTGCTTATCACAACTTACTTTTGCTTAAGTAAAACTTCAATAAGTTTCGAGTACCTGAAGTGTGAGTTACAGGCGTTTGATGTAGTGACAAATATATTAATGCAAATGAAGGCCTTTTTTTTTTTTTTCATTGAACATTTAAGCTATTGATGTAGTAATGGCATGGAGCCAAGGATTCTTTTAGTGGCCTTTTGTAACTTTACCTAACCACTATGCCGTGTGACTTTGTTTTTCCGGGCCCAGTCAAAACCTAAAACGTCAGTGCCTTGGCGTTATGAGAAATATAACAAAACCCATAGGCAGACTGAAAGAAAGACAACCCAGACACTAAGAGCAAAACTTGTTGGTGCCCGGGTCAGATTCATCAGAAATTTGTACCCTATAGTCTCATTCTCGTTTATGTTTTTTTTTTTTTTTTTGTACTTCCTGTAGCCTCCTGCTCATTTCATGTCTTGGTGCCGTGGACTCTTCGCATGCTCAGGATCTTGTTTGCTTGGCATTGACGGTAGATCAGGAGACGCAATAGAAAATTGGGGGTTGCGGAAGGTGCAGCATTAACAATCGACGAGCACACTGCATTAAGGGGGGGCCCCCACGACGACCTAGACATGTTTTTGCTTTAGGTCATGATAAGATTTGCGATGCGGTGAGGTTTGCGCTTTAACCGGGAGTTTCGAGAGTAATATTTTCCTTTCCCCCGCGCAGAGTAGAATTATTAGGGTTAGTGGCCAGACCGCCCCCTCTCCCTCTCCCTTTCTCCTAAAAGAAGGTAGGTGGGAAGAGAGGCTTACCTAGCATCGGTTCGCTGCTTCCAAATGTTCCGTCGACGACTGCAAAGGGAACCAGCCGAGCCTTGCATTCGCGGAGCTCGGTTTCTTTTTCGGTAGGAAACAACTGCGATGTTGTTTCCTACCGAAACGGTCACAAACCAAGTAGGAATTCGGCTGACCGAGCGTCTGACGAGCAAGGCCCGACCGTAGCCGTGTCCTTGGCAGTTTCTAAGAAAAGCGTTGTTCGTTCTCGCCGCTCGGCAAATTGCGCGTAAGTTGGAGGGACGGCACGTGTGTAATCGGTGCACGCTGGTGCGTCTGTTGCCGCCGGCTGAGCCCCTCGCGTCAGGGTTTGGCGCTTGTGTTTGCAGCTCGGCGCCGGACAACGGCATGAAGCAGTGGTGGGAGCAGGTGCAGTGCACCAGCGTCTACTCCCCAGAGAAGGGCAAGGGCAGCTCCTCCCAGAGGTCAGTGGGCCAAACATTCCTGGGCGAGGCGAGGTCTCCCTTCCTTTGGCCGGCGTCTGCCTTTCCCCCCGTGCGTCCTCGCGCCAGGGCTTGAAACAAGCGTGCGCGGTTGCCGCCTGCTAGCCTCACGAGCTCGTGCCTGTGACTGGACGGCTTTCTGTCACTTATTAAACGGACTAGTCCGTTACTTTAACTGTTCGTTCCGTCAGATTTTTGGCTTTGTCTCCGACTCCCGCGACTGGATTGTTTTCTCCCTTACTTTAACTGACTTCTCTGTTGATGTTGCTGCATTCATTCTCTCAAATTTGCATTCTTCGTCACTTTAATGGGCTTGTCTGTTAATTTAGCCGCTTTTGCTGTGAAATATGTGGCAATGTCTCCAGTGCTCGCTTTGTTTGTTACTTTAACAGACTCCTTCATTAAATTTGTTGCTTTCATTCTGTCAAATTCGTGGGATCTCCTCCAGTTGGCTGACGGCACTTTCTATGTCGATTTGACAGCTCTTCTTTTGCTTCAACCTTTATTTTTTCTCGTCATCTAATTGGCGTGGCAGTTGTGCAAGAGGGCACACCCTCGCTCATTCAGGCAACCTCTTTTTCTCGTAGGATGAAGCCGAGGAAGCAGAGCGACGACGTTGCCAGAACGATAGCGTGCCCACACAAAGTGAGTAAAAATTTCGAGGGGTGCTCCACGCTTCCACCCGCTCGGCCGATTTGTATGCAAACACGAAGTTCGCCCGTTTGAACGCGCCCGTGGCGCAGGAAGTCTGTGGAAAAATTTCAGGCAGAGCCAACTGTGTTTTTGTCTAATTGAGCGATTGACCGCAGGCATAATTGAGGGAACCACGGCCAATCACTTGTTGATTTTTCCGCTAGCGATTAAACTGAATTTGCGCGTAGGTCATGTGACACCAAGCCGTGAGACAATGTTTTCTCCGCTAAATTTAGCGGGGAAGCTGAATTGTGCGTAGATGACGTGACGTCAAATCGTGCGACGTCAATCTTTTTCGCCGAGTATGGCGGGGCAACCGAATATGTGTGTATTCAATTTCTCCGCCAAATTTACCGGGGAAGCTGGATCGATGTCGATGTCATGTGACGCCGACCTTCCCGCCAAATCTGGCGGAGAGCCCGACTTTGCGTATAGGTCACGCAACATTGAGCCACGCGGCGTCCATGCGGCGTCATTTTCTCCGCTAATTTTAGCGCGGCAAATAAAGGGCCGGAAGCGTACCTCGGAGTGGCCTGAAGGTCCTAAGGAAAGCTAATCGCATTAAAAAAATTGGACCATTTGGAAGAGAACATCGAGCAACATTGTAAACAAGCGTGGTGACTTGTTGTCCCTTATTGGTACTTGTTGTGCTGATGTCGTCATACTAACAGAAACGTAGTTACCTGCCAAGGTTTCTAACAATGAAGTGTTTGAGTGTGAAAAGTTGTTTAGTATCTATCGCTGGGATCGCGGTACTAGCATAGGTCGGCATTTCCGAACCCACTCACTCACCATCACATCACTAATTACAGCAACATCCAAAAGTCACAGCCCTTCACATCACAAAGTACATCGACGTCCAAAAGTCACAGCCTTTCACATCACAGAGTACACCGACGTCTAAAAGTCACGGCCTTTCACATCACAAAGTACACCGACGTCCAAACGTCACAGCCCTTCACATCACAGAGTACACCGATGTCTAATATTCACGGCCCTTCACATCACAAAGTACACCAACGTCCAAAAGTCACGGCCATTCGCATCACGGAGTTCAACCGGATAACAAACTCATCCCCATCACGTCACCTCAATCTCTGAACTCACAAAGTCATTCACCGTCACTTCACAAATCCGTCAAGTTCACGAAGTACTTCACCGTCACATCACGAATCCTATAGAGTTCATGAAGCATTCCCCATCCCATCACCGCCAGCTCTGAATTCACAAAGTCGCTCACCGTCACATCACGAATCCGACAGAGTTCATGAAGCATTCCCCATCCCATCACCGCCAACTCTGAATTCACGAAGTCGCTCACCATCCCATCACGAGCTCATCGAGTTCAGCAAGTCGTTCCCCTCACGTCCGTGAACTGATCCCGTTCATGGAGTCGTTCGACCGGTTCGACTTCACGGCCCTTCACCGAGTCACAGTCATTCACCGAGTCACAGCCATTCACCGAGTCACCGAGGTCACGGAAAGCGGCGTCGGCCCCTGCAGCCGCGGCCACCGCCACTGCCTCCGGCTCTCAGCCATCCTCGAAGTTCTTTCGCAGCGGCGCTGACGACTCCAGATGTGTGTGTCAGTGTGTGTGTGTGGGGGGGGGGGTATTGGGCTGGGCCGGGCGACGCACCCTGCACTTGTCATTTTCTTTGTTTAGCTTGTTCCCTCTGGTTTTAGTTTTGTTGTCCCGTTTCTTTTATTTTCGTTTTGTTTCGCGCTTTCTTCATCGAGCGCGCATGCTGTGGAGAGCGAGCGGCTTCTTGACTTCCCTGCTCCGAACTTGTGAGATAAGGTGCTTGTTTCCGGGAGAGTTATTAGCCCCACGGATGCCCAGAACCAAAATGGCTGCTGGTTTGTGGGCGAGCGGTATTACAAAGGGTGGCATCACTCTAGCAAAGCGCACATGAAGGCTCCCTAGACTTCGCCTGGTTGTCGGCGTTGTGATTCTGGAGTGGACCCCACCTCAAAACCTTCTAACCTGTCCTTTTTTTTTCTTTTTTTTTTTTATCTTTTGTTGCGGACGGTTTTTTCTACGAAAAAAAAAAAGAAGGCGCTTATATTTTTGCCAACGACCGCTCGCCGAGGGGGCAAAAAGGAGAGACAGACACGAACCTGCGTGCACGATTTTTGTGAAACATCTTACAAACATTAATACGAGTCCATATTATATGAACGAAGACGTTTTAGCGCATTAGAGTTTAGCGAATAGAGATCACATACGCGAGTCGACGTTTAGGCATTTGTAGGGGCGGCAAACTGGGCATCCAAACAGACCGCGCCAGGCGGTCTGTTCAGAACGATAGCAAGGGGTGCTTCGGTATAGTTTGGGGAAAATAATATGAACTCAAGTTCGAGCGTCCATCGCCAAAGGTTCGGCAAGCTCGAAAACAGGACAGCGGCGTCCTTCATTTTATCTATTCGGTCAAATGAACGCCGCCATTCGCTAAAGTGGCATTCGATGAAACGCCGTGGGCCAGGTTTCGCTCGCTAAACCGTCGTTCGATCAGTACAAAATTGTTCTGTGTATTTTATCTTAATAATTATGATCCATGGCAACCAGCCTATCGTTGCCTGCCTCACTTTACGTCGTAAAATAGCGCGTTGATGTCACTTTCATAAGAGATACCATAATAACGCAGTACTTCACAGCCGACCGCTGAATCACCCGTCTAATATTTTGTCACGGATTTCATCATATATATATATATATATATATATATATAAGTAGACATTCCAAAACAAGAGTCATCCATTCCCAAAAATTTCAGTGGACTGGAACTACCTCCCCACATCTGTTGCCACAATTGCCACTTACTATATGTTTAAATATTGCCGTAAATAATCTATACAGCTCAGACTGAGCTCCAAAGTGTACAGCTTTGTTCTGTTCTCTTCTAACTCCCGCTCACCTCTGTAATGCTGATGGCCCTGAGAGTATGTCAGTTAAACAAATAAATAAAAAAAGTAAGTGCCTCGCCTGAAAAACCTCTTAAAGAGGTCGCCTCTTTAAGAGGTTTGCACCTTGCCGAAGCAATGAAATCTGTGTTTTATTCGAACCCGTTGGTCAGAGTACACCTCATCATTAATTAAACCACTCATTGGATCATTCACCTCAAAGCAATATGTTTACTTCTGAGCGTGTTCGTGTCGCTCAACCTACTTTGAGCGAAATGCAGTCGAGATAACTAATGATGGTGCTCGACTCCACTTTTCTCAGCTTTGAACCGAGGCGAGGCGCGCGACTCACGCGCGCCTCGCGCTCGTTGTTTTACGCCGGGGTTTGGCTGCGCATAGACTCCTATTAGATGTAGCGTACTGTGTTTTCGGAGTTCATGTTTGAATAGAATCGGAGCGTGTTTTTAGGAGTTTATTTTGTAGCGTAGTTTACACTGGCCGAGGTTGAGCAGTTTCGCGTGGCTTCTGGCGAGCCGTGCTGCGTATGCGCGAGGAACAGTGACGTCACACGTGTCAGCACCGACTGGCCTACCTTCAAACTTTACCACAGTTCGACTAAACATCTGTTGGACAAAGAGTCAATCATTTGCTAAAGTCCGACCGGGCGGTGCTCGCGAATATAATAGACTCGGAGACTTGATGGGACGCAAGTTCTTGAAGCGGGAATCTCTATGAAGCGTTTTATTAAAGGACAGGGTCTTCTAGTTTCACCCCTTGACATTGCTTTCAGTCAGGATGGCACGCGCTGTGCGATTGATTGGGAGCTAGTGCGCCACTTTCCGCGAGAACACCAGTAATGCAGGCGGCTGCTACCAACGGAGAAAACTGCGAATGACAAGGTCTAAAGTATCTAGACTTAAAGGGGCGGTGCAACGATATTCAATTGGAATGTTTTTCACTTTACACGAGCTTACTGGCACTAGTGGTTCTCAAGGATACTCACACGCAACACCACTGGCCAAGAAACTCCTTTGTTGCGCCGTAATTTCGAGGACAAAACCGAGCGTTTTCATTCGATCTCTCCTTCGAAAAAGCTGATGACGTAGCTGGGCGGTAGCAGTACCGCGCAGTGACGATATGTGAATGCGGCTCATAGATTGGACCCGAGCATTGCGTCGGCACTCGATTTGGGCTCGTGATAATCGATAGCTCGAGAAGCATTCGGGTATGTCCTGTGTCCAAGCGCTGCAATGACGAAAACAGCCGAACCATAACAATGTCTGGAACGCAGCGCGTCTCCTGTGCCTTGCCAACCCCAGCGCGTGGCTATGATCAACACTGGCGGCATATAATCGGCTCCAGATCACGTGGCCGCTTGTTCTGGCTGCGAGTTGAGGGGTGAACTTTGCTCGTTTTTCTTAATTTTTTCTACCACTTCGATTGCGTGTGGTGAAAAACGAACGGGTAATTTACAGGTCATTAACGTCAGGGATCCGTCCTAAGCGGTATTTGCGCAAAATACAAAAATCGTTGCATCGCCCCTTTAAAAATGAATTTCCTAACGTTATACTCACATGACGTGACGTGAGCATGTAAAACGTGGTGCTCAATGGCACCTCATTTCACATCATTTTTCCACTATATTTTATACACCAACTCATGTTTACAAACAAACTGGAGCGCTCCTAGCCGACGCCACCGGCGCCGCGCATGCGCGATGGGGTGTGGGCAAGAAGCTCGCCGCGTCGCCGATAAACAAACCATTGAATTGCGTTGTTGTCGGCGGTGGTGTGAGTCCAACGCAGGTTTCTGCGTTGGAATTGTTGATTGTACGTCTTCCTGGGCAATGCCCGACTACTTAAGCAGCCTCAGCAAAATTACTGAGGCTCGCTATACCACAAAACTTCGCGTGAATAATGTGACATGCGGCGATTCATTCCGCGTGGACGCCGCAGAGGTTACGCTAAAGCCTGATTCGCATGATGAAATTTCGGTCGCAATTTTCAGTCATGACGTCGCTCGGGTTACAACAGCGCGAACCGTAGCTGAGATGTTCAACATCGATACTGAAAATCGCAAGCAGAATCGGACCAAGTGAATGAGGCATAACAAGTTGTTGATGGTCACTGGTAACAGCGATCAACATCTCCTTGTATCCACTGTTTACATCGAGCCTGCTTACCAATTTTCAAACTTAAGTATTTTGAGGCCTGCACTCACTTCTTATCGCAACTACCGGGCCAACATTTGGTCCACGGGCCGGTGTCGTCTAAAAGAGCAGACGACGAGCAGAAGCGTTTGAAAGAGCAGACGACAGTTCGAGCATCAGGCGGCCGTTCGATCTTGAAGACGCACTGAACGTCCGCATGCAGGCGGTCCCAACAACTTGGCGGTATTCCCGCTTTCATGACGGAACAAAACAAATAAATCTGATGACAACAAGTATCCGTGAATTTAACCCAAACTGCTTCCCGCCCAAGCAATCGTGGTCCGACGGCGACTGGCTTTCCATTTTCACGGCACATATCCACGTTCTCGGACGAATCGAGCACATGAAAACTGATCTTCAAGCCTTTCTCGACTCTTTTGGTGCAGCCCCAGTCGCGGCGTTTTGACGAGAAGGCAAGTTTTTGTCAGGTTTTTTTTTAATACAACCCTAGAATACACGTCTCACATAGGGACTTCCGCCTTCAGCCCCAGACCGGAAGTGCGCCCGACGCGCGACCATCGCGCCGTGACGTAACAGAGATGAGTTCGTTGGTTCGTGTATAGCCAGAACATAATTTCGGCGACATATTCGCCTATACATGAACTCATATCTGTTACGTCACGGCGCGGTGGTGGCGCGTCGGGCGTAACAGAGATGCTCCTCAATACAAAAGCCAAAAGGCTCCTTAAAACCAAAACCGACAGACTCCACACGTAACCCGTAACAAAAAAGAACAGGTCACAACGAGTCGACAAAGGACGTAAGGAAAAACCCGAACAGCGAACTTTTCCGTACACTTGGCAAGGTCAAACTTTGTACCTACAGGTTGCCTCAAGCTTGAAACACAAAAGCTTACCCAATCAATCAATCAATCAATCAAATCTTTATTCAACATCGCACAGATGTTGGGGGCGCAGACAAAAAGCCTATAAAAGGCTTGACTAAGGGTCTGCGCCCCCTACAAAAAACTTAGCATTGCAACAGGGGCACGTCATAACAAAAATAGATAATCACATTGGAAGTGCGTCTCAATTTTGCGAACAAAACACTGTAAGAGCGGTACAGCAAAAAAAATAGAACATACTGTGACTTGCAAGTGCTAATCAACATTTAGATTATTTAATAAAGAAGGCAAGTTAAAACGAAGCATCTGACGACCGTAATTTGTACGTGTTTGTGGAATAATCCAGTGACAAGTGGAACGTATATCGTGTATGTATACCTTACGTATACCCCAAGCTTGAAGCACAAAAGCACAAATCACAAACGAGCGTGATGGGGACGAATTAAGTAAGTGCTTATACTTCCTTTACACGTCTAAGAAACTAGGGAGTTTTGTGTGTTGTTCCAATAATTCCTGTAAGGATACCCGATACTCCTCTGTCGTCTTTGTGCATGCATAGTACCGTTATTGGGTATCGTTACCGAGCACAAAAACCGTCTACAAGGACTCCCTACCGTTTATCGTTTTTCTAGTGAAATTAAAGACGACGTTAGCAAGGAGAAGCAAGCAAACTAACCTCGAAGGGAAGGGAAACAGAGGTCGTCTTCGCTCCCTCAGCTCCCCTTGATAACCGGTGATTTCTTCAAGCAGACAGGGCCAGTGAGGACGCCTTCAGCCAGCGAATATCAAACATAGTCTTTGAGATGAATAGAGGCAGGTTCTTAATTTTGTTTTTGTTACAAAAGAAGGGTCATTCTGGAACAAGGTCTGGTGGTAAATGCAAGATGGGGGACGGGTAAACAGCTCTCCACACTTCTAGACGGGGAACACAGCCTGTCAGAAAAACTGGACATCGCCGGCTCATCTGACAAAAAGGTGCAATGCCAGGCTCTAAAGAGCGTGGGAAAGTAAAAGCTCTTTGAGTGAACCGACGATACGTGCCCCAGAACAGCACAGCGACGTGCATGAAAAAAGTTTAAAGGAACGCGGCAAGCCCGGTTCAATAGTTTTCCATGTTTTAAAAATAAGAGGCTTATTCAGCTCTTTGCGCACCTCGTGTGTTTGTTTACCCCTCAGACGCTCTGACGTACCGCTATTTACACCTCGTTTTGACCAATGACGGCGCGCGCTTTTCTGTCTCGTCTTCGCGCGTTCTGTGCGCGCCCTTTATATTTCCCGCTGATTGTTGTGATATTCTTCGTATTTACTTCTTTTTAATGGGTCACGATAACGTTCGCAAGCGCGGAAGACACGTGTTGGTACCCCTACTTGCACGTCGTATCAACACTTACTTCGAATTTGACTTCGACCTCGACCGCGCACCTTGTTTTTCATTGGTAGCCTGCTTGCAACAGAAGGATGACGGTGATGACAACGCAATCACGGTTTGCTTGTGGTCCTGTGTGATGGGCTCTCACTTCCGATCGAAGTGAGAGCCATTCGTATCGCTCCGACGCTGTTGAAAAAACTCAGCAGACCTTTGAATGTGTCACTTGCTCAGGAAAATAACGAGGAGACGAATGTCTAAGCGCTTTTGTAAGAAGAGTGGTCTCGATTTCAAATGAAAAGCACTCCAGCAAAATGTGGCCGATATGGTTCGTATGCAAAACTAGCTAGCATAAAAAAATAGATAAATTCAGAAATGGGGACGGACTATCTGTCTCCCCCCTTGGAAAAGATTTATGTCATTTTATCAAGAATCTTTGAACACTCGTACTCCGCCTTCGCGTTCGAAGCGCTGATCACGGAGTAAGGCTAGGCTGCTTAGTGGATTGAGTTTCGCCACGTGTTCGTCGCATATTTTCTGATGGGGTCCGGCTTTTACAGACAAGTATCGTGCCAGTAGCTGACTTTTGCTCAAATAAACAGAAACAAAAACCTCTTTAGTCAATATTCACGTTCAACGGAGATCGAAGAACTCTGTTCGTATTCCTAGAATTCAAGAACTCAGGCATATGCACGACTGTGATGAAACCTATTATCGGCAACAGCAAGCGAAGCCCCCCACCTAAACGCCTGAGAGCGCGTAAAATTCTCTCTGCCTGTTATTGCAACGGACACGTCCGCGCGCTTGTTAGGAAACGTGGGCGACAAACCGTGATGCCAATCGGCTGCTTCCTCACATTTTTAAAATTATCATAATTCTCTGGCATATGGATAAAGCCCGTAAACTTCCGTGATTTTTCTAGAATAGAGTCAAGCCTTCCCGAGATCTTAGATGCTAAATAGCGTTTGAAAAAATCCGGAAGCGGCCGAAACAGATCAAATCCGGCGCACGCTTTTTCGTGTGGACGGATAAAAACGAGCGTATGCCGCATATTACCAGCATCAGAATATCTGTAAGCACTATTAAGCGAGAGCGAGAAAACAAACATTGTATACTCGGTTAGGGTCACACCAGTACTCGCGTAGAAGCTCCGGGAAGACGGTTTTATTTGTGTTTCCTTGAGGGGTGCGCGCACGCACGCGCTTACAAAAGACAAAAATATGGGCGCACTGACGCACGCAGATGCAATCAACGCGAAGAGAAACCCTCCCGTGGCAGAATAGCACAGTGGCAAAACGACACCTTCCCCGGCCCCCCACACACAATGACACACACAGACACACACACCGAAAGGAGGAGCCGCCAAGCCGCGCCGCGTAAACGGAACCCCACGGCCATGCAGGAGGCTCAAACGTCTGCCGCGCACAGACAAAGCCCCCCGTAACGTTCGCTAAGCTGCACGTGTACTACGCGACGCGGGTACGCACGCCCGCAGTATCGGGGCAGAAGAGCGGAGGCTCGCCAAACTCGTTGGAGTCGCCGCTGAGTCTGTGCCGGTCCAAACATCCCCCCCCCCCCCCTCCCCCCCAATCCCCATCTGGGAAGCGCTGGTGCCGCTTCGTCTGCAATACACAGTCCCCTCCCCATTTCCGATTTCGCGCTTAAGCCGCGCACAGTCGCACACGCAAAATGTCACATCCTCTCTCAAAGTCCTCCAAAGCAAACGCCCCTGCAGTTGCTTCCCCCAAACGTTACCAGACCACCCCTACGAATCTCGTTCTGGCCTCTAACAGAAGTTCCTTCCAAGTTTCTACTCCGTCTACACTCTATACTAACCGCCACAGCATGTTTGTGCGTGTAAGGGCACCAACATGCTGCAGACACTACCAAATGTCAAGTCGGCTATCAGTCGCCAAGAGTACGCACACGCAAGCAAATCCATACCAACATCTCCTGAGTCCTGACTCCTAGTTCACGAACTCAGTCCCCATCACATCACAAATTCAGTTCACGAATTCATTCACCATCACATCACGTATACACCAGAGTCACGAAGTCCTTCACCACTGCATCACGGGTGCGTCAGAGTTCACGAGGTCACTCCCCGTCACATCGCGGCTCCTTCCGAGTTCATGAAGTCACTCCCCTTCGCATCACGACTCGTTCCGTGTTCACGAAGTCACACCCCCTTCACATCACGGCTTCTTCCGAGTTCACGGAGTCACGCCTGTTCACATCACGACTCCTTCCGCGTTCACGAAGTCACACCCCCTTCACATCACGGGTTCTTTCGCGTTCACGGAGTCACGCCCATTCACATCACGACTCCTTCCGCATTCACGAAGTCACATCCCCTTCACATCACGACTTGGTCCGAGTTCACGAAGTCATTCACAGCCCTTCACCATGACGCGGTGAGCGTGAGTGAGTGTGAGTGAGCGAGTTCGTGAGTGACTTCGCCGAGGTATGGGTACTAGATTAGAAAAAGGTGTCCCAATCAGTATTGCTGATCATATACAATCTTTTTTATGTCCCCATTGTTTCGTGTTCAGAGGTGGTCTGCGCAGGTATACGTATTAACCACCGTGACGTGATTTTCTGCGCCTGTTATCGGCCACCAAACGCATCCTCCACGTTTTGTAATGACCTTCATGACGTGTTAATTAATATAGTCGTAAGGTACCCTCATTCGCCTAATTTTTTTTGTTAGGTACTTCAACTTTCCGAAAATACTTTGGAATGATTCATGCCCGGTTGTTTCCGAGTCACATAGTGAATCCACGGCATTTGTAAACCTTTGCTCTGATTTTAATTTTTCCCAAATGGTAACAGAACCTACACAAACTTCATCATCGAGTGCCAATATTCTTGATCTCATTTTGACAACATCTCCTGACTTGGTAACTCAATAACCTACTTGCCTGGTCTAAGTGATCATTGCTTTATTAATTTCACTCTTAAAGGATCTGTTCATCGTTCAGTCAGTAAACCAAAATATATTAGGGACTACAACATGGCCGACTATCGATCCATAAGCAGAGAGCTTGAAGCGTTTTTAGATGAATACATGCTGGAGTTTTCGGAACATACTATCGACACTAATTGGAATATCTTTTGGGACAAGGTGAATTATTTAGTACAAAAATACATACCATTACGCGTAATCTCATGCAGGCATCTAGCCGCTTGGTTCAACGTTCCATTAAAGCGTCTTTCAAATAAGCAAATGCGATTATACCGCAAAACCAAACAAAGTCAGAGTCATGTCAACTGGTGTGCTTATCGTCAATTTACAGTTTGTGCTTATCGTCAATTTACAGCTCTTTTTAAAAGCGCAGTGAAAGAAGCTAAGAGGGTTTTCTTTAATAACACACTTCCTTCGTTACTGATAAACGACACTAAAAAGTTCTGGGACATCGTTGGTGGTCCGAAACAGAATAAGATATACCTAGACGACAACAATGGTGTGACCCTTCCTCAGTCTGAATGCTGCTCTGTGTTTAATGAAGTGTTTGCAAAGTCGTTCTTGAATCTACCCTCCGTTTGTCTTCCTGATGTTGCTGATTCGAGCTTTTCTCCTATGGATTCTGTGCTTATTGACTGGGTTGGTGTGATGCATTTCATCCGAAATTTAAAAGTTTCTTTGTCATCTGAACCTGATGATTTTAACTCAAAGTTTCTGCAGAAGACCGAAGTATACTCCTCCATAATTTTGTCGAAACTTTTTTCACAGTCCCTAGATACCTGTACTGTGCCCGGCGATTGGAAGGTGGGCAAGGTGGTACCCTCGTTTAAATCAGGAACTTTGCATTCTCCCCTTAATTACAGACCGATATCTTTAACTAGTGTTCCTTGTAAAATCCTAGAGCATATAATTTATTCTAACCTTGTTAGTTTCCTTGAGAGTAATGCATTTTTTACATCATGCCAGCACGGCTTTCGTAAGACGTTCTCCTGTGAGACACAACCCATTTCATTTACACATTAACTTTTTGCTGCTTTAGATAATGAATCTCATGTTGACTGCATATTTCTGGACTTTTCTAAAGCTTTCGACGTTGTATCTCATCAGCTACTCTGTTTGAAATTAAGCAGATTAAATATTGGCCCTAACATTCTCGCATGGATTGAAAGTTCCTTGTCTAACAGAGCCCCATTTGTAGTTGCTAACGGCTTCAAATCATCCTCGTCCCCCGTTACTTCAGGTGTGCCACAAGGGTCTGTGCTTGGCCCTCTTCTCTTTCTCATCTACATTAATGACCTTCCTAACTCTGTCGACTCATCCATCAAGTTGTTTGCTGACGACTGTGTCATTTTTCGAGTCATTTCTACTAGTTCCGATTCCTATGTGCTTCAGTCTGACCATAACAAAATCTCTAATTGGTGTGATATCTGCAAAATGTGTCTGAATGCTAACAAGTGTAAAGTAATGAGAATTACACACCAGACCGTTTGTGGCAGCATTTTCGATTGTCAACTTTCAGGCAGTACACTTGAACAAGTAACGTCATACAAATACCTAGGGGTTCACATAACAGCTAATCTGTCTTGGCAAATGCATGTCAAACATATAGTAAATAACGCTAACCGTATGCTTGGATATTTGCGTCGTAACTTTTCTATGGCACCATCATCTTTAAAGGGGTACGGAAACAAAAATTGAAATATTCCGATTTTGTTCGGAAATCAGTCAAGCATGACGGATAATAACCGTAAATGATAATCGCACGTTTGTATTTTGAACGATTGGCTATATTTTTCGTTCCAAACGGTGCACTCGAGCAAGCGCTCGAAGAGAAGCGAGCGGAGAGCGCGATGCGTCATGGGATATCCGGCGCAAACAAAAACAGAAAGAAAAGATTCCCCGCATTCATGACGTAGCAAGGCTGGCGTGATTATCAGCTTTGCCCTTGGTGGCATTGTCAGCATTGTGGTGCTGTCAGTAGCGTCAGCGCGTTACAACCTAGCCGTTCGGAGTACCCGTGGGGTGACGAGCGTGTGGCTGGCCCAAGGAGCACGTAGCTTCCACAACACTGTCAGCTTGGGGCTGAACGGGGTGGGGAAAGCAACTTTTGTTCGAGTTTTGAGCGGCGGGCTAATCTTCTAGGAGGAGAATGGCTGTTTCCGGTTGCACGAACGAGGGTCCCAGAAAGGGGGGACTCCTTCCTTTCCGTCTTCTTGGACCGTTTGGTACAGTGCGCGATTTTTGAGTTCAGGAGGAAAGCTAAGAAGGAAAACGTTGAAATGCCAAAGAGCGGCGCTGCTCCGAAGGAATCTGCTACGTCACGACTACGTAGCAGATTCCACAACGTTGCTAGACTACCTCCCAAATAGGCTCCGCATGCATCCACCAGGTGCACATTGAAAGATTGTTTATTTACTTTAAAATTAGTTTTCTTTTGCTTTTCAACGGAAGACTGGTGTTTTTGAGGTTAGGGTGCAACATGCAACACATTAAAGCTAAAAAATGAGCGCTGAAATTTCGTTTCCCTACCCCTTTAAAGCTTCTCCTCCCCAAAACTCGTCCGCTCTAAACTGGAGTATGCATCTTCGGTGTGGGACCCAGACCTGGAATTTCTTATTAATAACTTAGAATCGATACAGAATCGCAGCGCGCGTTTTGTCTTGTCAAAACGACTCCCGTTCATCTAGCATATCCTCTATGAAGGCAACCTTGAACCTTTCTCTGTGCAGAATATATTGCAACTCACGCTATTTCATAAAATATATCATTATAACCCGCACCTCAAAACCGAACTTTTTTCAGAGCCATCGTACGTCTCATCTCGTTCAGACCACCATAACAAAGTAGACGTGCCACATTGTTGCACTAACTTGTTTTTCGATTCATTTATCCCAAGGATTAGTAACGAATGGAACCACCTGCCTGCTTCCATTGCAACGACTACCGACGATTTCACTTTCAGATCCGCCATTGAGTGTTATGTACTTTCTCAATAACCTGCGTTGTCTGCGTTTTTCATTCTCTGTTAAATTTCTGGGTTAACTACCTGTTGTTCGTTTTTATGTTTTCCACCACTCCCTTCTGTAACGCCCCCTGGGCCTTGAAGGTACTGAAATAAATAAATAAATAAACATTGGCGATTGCTTGGGCACGGAGCGTGCGATTGGATCCGAGTCCTCGCCGATTGCTGATGCAGCGCTTGTTTTCAATGCGGGCCGAAGCGAGCTCCTCTTCAACGCAACCCTCGCATCGAGTATGTGCTCGGGTCGAAGTGCGTGCCCAAACAACGGCAAACTCGGATAATTGGCGCACCAGCCACTAGATGGCGCGCATTTCGAAAAGGGGTCTATCGGGCAAAGAAGCAAACGTAGAAGTCTACTCTCCTTCAGTTCTACTTGCCGCGAAAACTTTGCCGATGTTTTTCGGTAAACACGAAAAACGCTTGTTACGACTGGGGTTCCGCATTTTTCAGTATATACCAACAAACCCCAAAAATTAACCCCCAAATCATTTTTTTTTTGATAGCCGTAATTAAGGCCCAAGTTTCGCGAAATTATGTCTTTGTCCACGGCACGGGAGCGTCGATCGGGAGCGCAGCCTATGCCGAACCGTCCCCGAGATTTTTTGGAAACCACTTCCCCCTTCGCGTTTCCTCCTTTCGTCGGTGTCTGGACGTTTTCCCGTGCGCTCGGGTCGGTCACGTTACGAACCGGGCAGAGACGTGACGTCCGTTTGTGTGCTCTCTTGCAGGGCTGCAGCAAGATGTTCCGGGACAACTCGGCGATGCGCAAGCACCTGCACACGCACGGGCCCCGGGTGCACGTGTGTGCCGAGTGTGGCAAGGCCTTTGTGGAGAGCTCCAAGCTCAAGAGGCATCAGCTGGTGCATACGGGGGAGAAGCCCTTCCAGGTTAGAATCAGTCTTTCGACGGCCGTTGGTGTAGACTCGCCTCCGCAGGACCGTTTCCACAAAAACTGCCTTCGTCGTCCCGTGTCCGTAAAGCCGTCTTCGTCGTCCTCCGTCTCTAAAACTGTCTTCGTACAACCGTCTCCATAAATCCCCTCTTTGTGCAGGCCTTTCCTGTTTAACCTCGTTCTCGGTTGCGTAATTTACTTGTCTGGTATGGGGAAACAGAAAAAAAAAAAAAATCAATGAAATGTTACAACTTGGAACGAGCAAAAAAGATTTTAAAGGGGGCAAAACAAGAAGGATCGACAGTCGCGATAAAACCTGAACGCTTTGCAGTTGCCTGGCACGAACAAAACAATGTTTTCCCCCGTACTGGAAGTTCCACGATTTGAGGGAGCGTCGACTGCATGGAAAGAGACTGTGCCCATCTTCATAAACCTGTCTCTTTAAACCTGTCTCCGTCAACCCGTTTCCAAAAAACCCGTCTACGTTCCGTAAAACCGTCTCCGCAAATCCATTTGTGAAACAGTCTCCGTAAGCGTGTCTGTAATATCGTCTTCATACGTCGCTTCCGGAACTTGCCTCTGCTTGGTGTCTTACGGAGAATGGGTCAGCACTTTTTGAGCGTGAGCCGCAACGTCTCGATTATAACTTTGCCGTGGCAAAAGTACAGTAGAACCTCGTTGATACGTTTTTCAGGGGACCGCGGAAAAAAAGCGTATCAACCGGGAAAGCGCAGCAACCGATACCGCACTTAAAGGCACTCTATATAAGATAGAAAGCAGCTCTTATGCAATGGTTTATTTTATGCACTTACCGAACTCTTTTGGACTCAGACAGGTTCACAAAAACGCGTAATATCCACCTGCCGCTTCGAATTAATGGTATGCAGTAAAAGTCGTTTCTCCACAAGCCGCAGTCCCCTCTCACTCTCCGCGCAGTCATGAACGTTTACGTAGCGGCGCAAGGTGTCCAACGCAGCGATCGCGTCCGCAAACGTGGGTGCAGCGTAATCGTTGGTTTTTTTGTTCGTCTTCTTCATCACTTTCTTCGTTGTCGGCAGTAGTGAGGTCGGCCACAATGTCCGCTATGCTCGATATCCGAACGATCAGCAATCTCTTGCGCCTTCTCTCGCAGAATGCCTCCGTCGATGTTGACACAAGATGCCCGGGCTTGTTTGAACCATACCAACAGGGCCTCCTCTAACTTTGCGTGTTTTGCCCCCCGAGCCTGTTTAAAGCCTGGTTGGTAGAAAGGAGCCTTCGCCTCGATCTCCTTTCGTCTCGCGACGATACTGTTTAAAGTTGACGGCGCGAGTCCAAGCTCTCTTGCGACCTCAGACCTCTTCCGGCTGGGATTTCGATCCACCGTGCGAAGTATGTCAAACTTCTCTTTAAAAGAGAGTGCTTTTCTCTTTCGGGATGTCATGGCCGTCGTCAACGCGCACGCACTCAGAAACGGCACTGTTCACGCAGTCGAGCTGTCGAGCGGAACAGAAACTGGAAGTGCAGCCGTCGCGGCGTGCGTGCGGCGCGTAAACAACTCGCGCCGGAGAGAGAGGACAGATGAAAAGAAAGAGCAAGAGAGAACGAGCGTTTTCGCAGAGCTCAGCAAAGCCCAGTGAGGAGACCGGGAAAGAGGGGGAAAGGAGTAAAGGGAAGGAGGGCGCCCGCGCGGCCGCGCGATCCGCGCTGCGTGATTCGGCTCTGCTTCGCTTCGCTTCGAAGCCGGCGTGGCACCTTGGCGCACGGCGCGCCGGAGCGCCGAGGCGCCGCGATTCCGGCACTTTTGGACGTAACAACCGGGAAAGCAAACGTAACAGGCAGGAAACTAATACATGTATCTCTATGGAAGTAAAACGGGACCGGCGTTTTTGAACGCAACGGACAGGAAAACGTATCAACCAAGAACGTATCAACGAGGTTCTACTGTACATTGGTGATTTGATCATACCTTGAGATAATGAAACTAGTAGTAGTCTTTGTTTTGGGGTTTAGTTAGATCACCCTTTGTGCCACAACCGGGACCCAAACGACTCCTCGCTTTCATTGTATACTCATTCGCAGAAGGTGAAAATATTCACTTATGGGGAAATGAGTCGAGGCTGGTTCACGCATCCGCGTTTAACTGAGGCCGAACGCAGTGCAAGCGCTTCTAACCGCTCATGACGAAAGAACACACTTCTCTCAAATAGTTTTGGAAGTCTTCCGATCCGTACGACCAGACCAAAAGTTCTGCAGTATTTGCGAGATCGAATCTACACATTCTCTACGAGCAAAGGTCTCTTATAACGTCTTCGAAATTATTTCCAGTGCGTGGCGAAACAAGGATGCACAAAATATAAGGAGAACAGGGGTCTGCCATGGCCGCCCAATACACGGCGCCAGCGCGTCCTCTTTCTGCTAAGCAGTCACGAGCAGTTTTGGTACAGCTGATCACGGTAAAACGCAAATGCATGAACCAGCGTTTGCAGGGATTGTCTGGTTGATTCAGTCGTGGGAAAAGGGACTCCTACTGTCAGGCTGCCACCCAGTGCCTCTTGTCTCGTCGAGTGGTACAACGACCTTGTCCCGCGAATTAATTTCGGTAGGAGGTTCTGGGGAGGATGTGCACATCGTTGAGATGCGCTCCCCATCTCCCCACAGTGCACGTTCGAAGGCTGCGGAAAGCGTTTCTCGCTGGACTTCAACCTGCGCACCCACGTCCGCATCCACACGGGAGACCGGCCGTACGTCTGTCCGTTTGACGGCTGCAACAAGAAGTTTGCCCAGTCCACCAACCTCAAGTCGCACATCCTCACCCACGCCAAGGCCAAGTGAGTTCTCTCTCTTCCTTCTTTTTTACTTTTTATTTCTTGGTGCTAGCTGTCTTGCGGGGAGGGGACTGCGATGGGAGTGAGCTGCAAGAAACGAACGGGCAGAACACCACGAACGCTGGTTCACGCATTTGCATCTCCGTGGGACCGACCGCCCTGCAACCTGTTGGGACTGATGATAGATGGCGCCAGTGTACCAGAGTGTTTTCCCTCGTTGCAAGCGGACACAAACGATTGCGGCGTAGCGGGTCGCGCTCGATGCAAATGTGTAAAGCATCCCAGAGTTTTACTGCAGACATGTCAAAACCAATAAGAGGCAATTAGTGGCGTGGATGTTTTAGCATGCTACATTGGCAGCACTAACCGTCCGCCCAGCATGCAGAGCAATGCCGTTCGTGAACCATGGAGGTGAGGTTGGATGAGCGGGTGTGGCTGAGACGTACGAGATGAACAACGGCTTGCGGCACCTAGCTAGTGTTTTTAACTGATCAATCAATGCTACTGACGGCTTCCCCGTGCATGAAATCTTGGCTATCCCTTTGAACTTTGCTCCACGAAGCTTCTGGGAATTTTTGTTTTGCGCTCGGTTGTGCTGACTTACGTCAATGCATCAAATGTTATAGAGGCATTTTCTTTAAAGAACTGCTTTTTGTGTGTCTTCTTTCTTTTCTTTCTCCTGCTGCGTCTCGTGTGCTGTGCTCTCTTCACTCTGACTCTGCGGCCTATCCTGTGTTTTGTGAAGTATAGTGCAGACTAAATTCCGTGCCTGCCCAGGCCTTAGCTAATTGGAGTTCTCCCTCACAGATATTCGGTTCTACTATACGCCCGGTGCAAATTGAGTGGAACTGATGTAAACGCCGTGGAATGGCCGGGTATGCGAGAGCAGCCCCTATTCATAGACATGCCTCGAATGTTTAATACTCTGCTACAGCTAGCTTTATGGTGCATTTGGGTTGCAAATAACAGGCTAATACAAACTTGACTCTCTGGGACAACTTCCTGTGGTGAGAACGGCGGTGCATACTCACCACTGTGTTAGAGATTGAGCACTCATGCGGGACTTAAACTTTTCACATATTCGCGCGTTAGTATGAGCTTCAGCTTCACTGACATAGAAAGTTATCCCTGGACATAGCGTGGCTCTAATGTGGTCAGTATTATATGGGGGCTTGTTACTGCGATTATATATAGGTACGGGCACCTTAGAAGTAGATAACGGCTGCAAATAATTTACAAAAGACTCGCAAAGAAATTGGCGGAGGGACCGTTCTTACACCGCGTGCAAGAATCCCTAGTCTGTAAAGTGGTGCACCGTGGCGAGACACTCACGCTTTGCCCTCTGCTGCCTTCCCTTCTAGCGGCGCCCAAGGGACATCAGACTTTCCGTGACGGCCCTAGGTCGTCACCCTCCACGCTGCGTCTGTCTCTGTAGCCGCCGCCCCCTCTCCCTCTAAAATCCTCCTCTGCTCCCCCCCCCTTTGAAAATGCCACCATGGCTGTTCTAGTCACCCATGCTATGAGCTCACTCTTCCATTGTACATGAGAACCTCTCTCCCTCCCCGCGTGTGTGTGCGAGTGTGCAAGTGTGCGTGCATTGCCTTCATCACGGTGTGTTGTCGAATAAAGGAAAGATCCGGGGCAGCGGGAAGCGTGGCCATTTGTGTTTGTGTAGAGGGAAAGGGGTTTTAAATGGGTTTCTTGCGGGATAACACACTGCTAAATGTCCATTTCTCCTCCTGCTTCGTGCTTTAGAGTCGCCGAAGCTTGCAGTTGTGTGGTGTTCTCGAGCGCCGTTTCCGTAGTACGATGGCCCGTTCACATGGTGGCACTGAACTGCGATGCAGGGGCCTAAGTCGGAATACTTTTGTGGGTTACCATGGCAACTGAGCAATGAGTCGCTTCAGTGCATGCCAACTCGCAATTGTATCAAATACCACTGTGTGAATGGCCCCGAGTCGTGAGACGGATGAAGCAATGTGTAGCGTTAGCTACGGGGCTTCTCGAACTGAATTCTTAGAAACCCGGGTTTTCTCCAGGATTTCCCCGCGGTTTCCCCAGAGTACCTTCAGGGGTTCCCCAAGCCTCCAAAATTCCTCGACTATCCCCACCCCTACATAAAAGCGTTTTGCCTGTTTAAGCACATCTTTAGTTGATCAGAGCCACCCACGGATGCATGGCTATGAGCCAGTCCCTCCCTAGTATGTCAGTTATTGTTTGAAGGCCTGCAGGCTTCTGGGCTACTTTAATTTATCAATTTCGAGACTAGGACCTTACAAAGTGTCACATTCAAATTTCATTGAGCGTTTTCAAAATGACAGTAGCACCTATGAAGCCTGCTTGAGAGATGTCTTGCTTTAGGCACTCTACCCCTTATACACTTACGACGAAATGTGGACGGGCACCTTCCTACTAAGTTAATTTAATTTGTTAATTCCACAATTTCTGCATACCTATTATGCGGACAAGCAGCGCTCGAGAATACCCTACGCTGTATAGCGACGAGTTGCGAAGTCAGCCGTCGAAAGGGCTGGTGCTACATTTTCCGCTTTCTGTCTTTTCTGTTGGGCATCTTCTCTTTGGTCATCTTTGTCTCTTTCTTTCTGTCTCTGCTTTCTTGTTCTTCGTCCTCGTCGTGTGCCCGTGCGACGGGAGGCCTCTTTATGACGACCCAAAGACTGTCAACAGACCTACGCAGTCTGAAGTCAGTGACAGGTTAAGAATTCAGTAGGCGCTCTGCCTCCAGCGCGAGCTTTGTGCCTTTGGTGCAAGCTCTGGGTGGGCCATCTGCAGAATTCTTAACCTGTCGCCGACTATAGCTACCTTTTTGTTTGTTTCTTGTACGAAAAAAAAAAAAGTCGTCGGAGGTACAGAAAGGGTTCCTCGCGTGGGCCAGCCTTTACCGCTTCTCACTGGCAGGCTCTGGATTTATTTCGCAAACAAAGGTGCGAGTTTACGGGTTATGTATTGGGTGCTCAGAGGTGTGCGTGCACATGGAGTGTTTTGTTCTGCTGTATCTTAGTGATGCGTAGAGGCTAGAGAGAGACTACAACGGGCCTTGTTTTTGTCCCCTTCTTTTTGTTTGTGTGTCTTGCAGAAACGGCACAGGCCAGAGGCTGTCGGACATAGACTCGCAGAAGGTGACCTTCACCTTTGACCAGGACTAAACACACAGCGCTGCACAAGCCTTCATACGCGGGACGTCGCTTTGATTTCACCCTTGGTTTTTGTTGTTTTATATGGCCCTGTTTGTTTGTTTATTTGTGGGTTCTTTTTTTTTAAAATGAATTCGGAAATTTTTTTTAAGGAAGCGAAGGGAACAACTGGCGCAGTAGCGCCCGGCGTCGCCACTACACCGACGTTCTTGGGGAAAACAGCCTTATTTGGTCGAGCCGTCGTCTCGTTTGTGACCGGCGGATTGTGGGGTTTGATTGGGGCAACGTCGGTGAGACCGAGCGCCCCCTGTGAATACGTCGGAGACTCGCTTCATTTCTTTCGTCTGAAATAAAGCGCGGCCTGCCACCGGTGGAGTTTTGTCTTGCGAGGAACTCGGGAAAGAAGACAACGCCAGATTTGCTCGTGAAGTGGACAATCTTTTTTTTTTTTTTTTTTTTTCCTTTTTTCGGTCTTGGCAATGTTGCCGGGAGAGAGTCATGTCACCGATGCCATCGTACGGCGACTGTCACGTTTCCGCTTCTTTGATTTCGGCAGCGGCGGGAGCCACGAAGCGTGTCCGGGATGGAGCCGTGTGCTGTGGTTTTTGTAAAAAGAAAGAGACGCCCTCCATTTTTCCTGCATCTAAAGATTTTTTCTTTTCTCTCCTTGTCTTTGGTATCAACCCCTTGCGCAAGCATGTGTGTCTGCGTGTGTGCATGTCGTCGACGCATCTCAATGTACATAGTTACCATGAAGTTATGCTCCGAAGCCCGTTTCGCTTAGGTGTCCCTCTCCACCCGTTACCGTCGTACGAGACATTTGATTGGCCGTAAGGCCGGCGGACGTCAAAGCGGGTTTTTTGGCGTCAGCCAGATTTACGAGTTGCGGCTGTGGAAGCGTCTCTGAGAGACTGAACTGAGTCGAGGGCGTCAGGCCTCGTCCCTAGTGCTTGAATTTCAACAACACTTAATCTGAGCAGTTAAACTTCAAAGAATTAAGGCCAGTCACGATCGAAATCATGCCCGACCACCAACTGCGTCCCTTGGTCCATCCCTGTAATATACCGTACTGACGACCGAGACAGCAGTGTCGCCCTTGTTTGGCAGAATGGTGCGAGAGCGTTGCCCTCCCGAGAAGAAAAAAAAACGACGCACGTATCGGGCTTGTACATATTATTCTTTGTAGTGCTTGTTCAGCATTCATCACACTTGTCTTTTGTACTAGCTGCACTGTGCAGTGGCTGTCCCCTTTCTCCTTGCGTTTTGTTTGTGTGAAAAGACACATCCGTTCGTTTGCTGTACAGATTGCTTTGTTCGACAAGAGAATAAAGATAACTTTCTATTGTGGATAGCCTCGTTGTCCGGCGTGCTTACTCGGGGTGAACTGCTTTGTGTGGAGTGTACTTAAGTAGCTGCAAAATGTGAATCTGCCCTGTAAACAGTGCAACAAAGGGAATAAAACCACTGCTGAACTGGTGCTGCATATTGTAAGGCAGTTCTTTAGTTGTTTGTTTAGCTCTTACTGCTACTGCTGTTCCAGTAAAAGTTACCGGGAACAGCAGCTAAAAGTATTGCACTGGTACCAGGGCCGTACCCAGAAAAAAATTTCGGGGGTGGGGTTTTCGGGGCCAACGGCGGCCATTTTGAAAGTGTCTATTGTCTTATTTTCGCCTATGAATCGTGCATCGGTGGTATATAAAGGAGAGTTACAGCAAACCGGTCCCGGTTTGGTACCCGGTAGCCGACCGGCGCCACTGCGCGTGCGCAGAGGTGGAGATTAAAATCGGCTGGGTGCAAGTGCACCGACCAGGGCCGTACCCAGAAAAAAATTTCGGGGGGGCGTCAGAACCCCCTAACCCCCCCCCCCCCCCCCCCCCCCCCCCCGGTTACGGCCCTGACTGGTACTGAATTCTGCATAAAATGTGGCATGTGACAGTGGGACCTAAGATATTGTTCCAGCCAGTATTGAAGTATCTAAATCTCGTAATGCTAGCACTACACAAGAACTCCTATTCCCGAGAGGACTACGGGCCAAGCGGACCGCTGCACTCCAGGCGGTGCTTGACTTCGTGGATGAGGCAGGACTCTCTTCTCGACTTTGAAAAATAACAGCCTGATCAGCGCAAATCACGACATCGAGAACTCGCCCTAACTCTTTTATGCGCCCTGTCTAAGGGCCAATGTACAGTTTTTTTTTTTTTTTTTTAACCATTTCTACCTATATCTTTTCCCCCTCTCCCTCTTCCTGTAGGACGAAAAAGCTGACCCCGCTTACGGGAGACTAACCTTTCGTCCTACGCGTTTCCGTTTCCTTCCTTTTCACTATATTTATTTTCTTTATTACAAAATAAACAACAACAACGTAGAAATCTAGGATCCCCGTGCGACTCACTTCTCTAAAAGTTCTTTGTCGTCTCTGCCTCCGGAAGGTATGTATACATCGACTATTCGCCTCATTTTTAGTGCATGATGGGTGGACGCAACCTTCAAGTTACGATTTACTTTAAAAGCAACATTTTTAAAAAGTAAGCCCATAAAACCCGATATGAACGCCGGCCCCCGAGAGATCGCCCATCTCGTTTTTTGGGCTGGATATTCGTAACGTATCAATTCCGAAGCGTCGCCCACTCCCCCGTTAGAGATCACGCGACGGCCAACTTGAATTGCATGAAACGCACGATATGCGCCACCTGTACGTGTGGGAGTTAATAGAGAGTTTTAGTAGATCGTTCCGATACCTCCGATAGCCCCGATAACGATACTATGCATGCGCAAGGGAGGCGGTGGCGAAGTATCGGGATATCGTTATCGGAGTCATGGGAACGATCTACTAAAACTCTCTAGTAGCAAGTTCCCGCTTTTTTTGTGCGCGCGCGATATCGGTTCCCGTGACGTGCAAGTTCGAAGCGAATTGCGGCCTGTTTATGGCACCGTGAAGCGCGAACCTGCTGCGTCCGCCTCCTGCGATATAATTCCCGTGACACAGGAGCTCGTAGCGAATTTCCGCTTGTCTATGTTGTCTATGACACCGTGGAACGCGAAGTTACTAGAGAGTTTCAGGGAACCGTTTTGCCCATCCGATACGGTACAATGGGTCCTCCGGTACGAACTGCGCATGCGCTTCCACAGAAGGCTCGCATGCGCAGTTCGTACCGGAGGGCCTATCGTTACCGTACCGGATGTGCAAAAAACGGTTCCCTAAAACTCTATTAGGGAGTTTTAGTAGACCGTGTTTCCCCCTCCGCTAGCCCTCCGCTACGAAGAAACCGCCACTGCGCCTGCGCGCCGATGGCCTTGGCTGTAGAGTTCCGGCTAGCGGAGGGGCTTAGCGGAGCGGGAAACACGGTCTACTAAAACTCGCTACTGTTTCCGCGATCTGCGGTACAAGCTCCCGTCTCGCGTTGTCTGTAGCAGGTTAATTCGTAGTATTTTTGTTTTAATTTTGCTGTCGCATTTTTAAGGATTTCCCACTCCATAATTTTCACCATTTATCTCTTCATTTTGGGTGGAAATTCTTACAGATTTCAGTCATTAGTTTTCAGAACTCGCGAGGGATGTTGTCGGAAAGTTTTGACTCCCTGTAACCACGATCCTTAGATAATCATGTCGTATTACACCTGAGACTGCGGTGGAAGAAATCGGAAGAACTTTCAGTAGAAGGAACAGACACAGAGAACGTCTTCAGTTTTGAGACGTTCTCTGTGTCTGTTCCTTTACTGAAAGTTCTTCCGATTTCTTCCACCGCAGTCTCAGGTGTAATACGACATGATTAGCTACCACCAGCTCGCCTGCACTCTCACCGTCTTTTCACATCCTTAGATAAACTACTTATTCATCCGAAAATTTCGGGGGTTTCCGTCGTAGTAAATTTCGTCACCAGAAGCAGCGCTGATCCATGTAGGAGTAAAAGAAAAATCGAAATTAAAAATAACCTTATACTTTTTTTTTTTAAAGAAGCAGATGTTGCATTTTTTTACGTGGCATTTCAATTATTCCGAAAACGTTTCCAATCGTTTATTTTTTGGACACTTCAGTGTGCGTATGTTTTTCTTTTCTTTTTTTTCTTTTTAGTAGACGCAATTAGTGACTATTATTTATCTCGCATACTATTAGTCCTGTGTTTAGGGCTCTTAGAGGAGTGGGAAAAGAACACTTTAAACAAAATATGCAGGGGTAAAACAAAGTCACTTGGATTCGTACATACATATCTAAATTTCAGGAACCGCGCTCAATGTAGACAAAAAATCCTGAGCTTGGCTGCAAGACAACATTTTCGGGCAGTGCATTCCATTCGCGTATTGTGCGTGAAAAGAAAACAACTAATTTTTATAACACTCTTTATTGTATCTGTATTCTTGTAGATGCCTACTGTGCTTATTTCTTGAAATTCTGGGCTGGTGAGGTCTAACATGTAATGCTGTGTCGATATAAAAAAGGTTAGTAAGATCTCTATAAAAAAGAAGTTTTAGACGCTTAGTTTGAGAGTCATAGGCTTGAGAACAAAGCTGTGTGGGGGACTGAAGTCGGTGGTATCTAGAAAATGTAAAGCGCACAGGGCAAGGCGTTGAACACTTTCCACTTCCTGTTCAAGATAGATGACGTAAGGGTCGCATACTTCTGAAGCATATTAAAGTAAGGGTCTCACCAACGTTTTATACGTTAAAAGCTTCATTTCAACGGACGCATGTCTAAGGGATCTGCGTAAAAAAAAAACCCTATTAGCCTTTTTAACTATATTACGGACGTGCGTATTCCATCTAAAATCGTTTGCTATAGTGACGCCTAGGTATTTATATCCTTCCACACGAGGTAACAATGTACTATTAAGGTTATAAGGAATCACTAGCGGTTGACGTTTGTGGGTGTCGGTCATGCACAAAGACATTTGCCACGTGGCACACCATTCACCTAGTTTGGCCAAAGAACGATTTAGCTCTTGATCGGATACCGTCTGGACTTCAGCAAATACTTAACAATCGTCTGCGAACACTCTAGCGTGCACATCTTCATCACATAATAAGTCGTTTATAAATATTAAAAACAGTAATGGCCCCAACACGGATCCTTGCCTCTGATGTCACGTCACACACGTCAAAGTGCGTGTTCTGAATACTAACAAACTACGCTTATTTAAAAGGGAATCAATCCACGCAAGCATGAGCTGTTTTTTAATCAATTGTAATTTGATTATTAACTTCTGATGGCTTACCTTATCGAAGGCTTTCTTGAAGTCTAGAAAGACGACATCTGCCTGACCTTTAGCGTCTAAAACGCGTGAAAAATAATGTACGACATCAGTTAGCTGCGTCACAGTGGACAGGCCCTTTCTAAATCCGTGTTGCCTATTATTGAGTATGGAATGATTAGATAAAAGGTGTTTATATGCTTCGAAACTGTGTTGAAGAAGTGTGCAGCAGCTTGGAGGTTATTGAAATCGACCGATTGTTCGGTACATCGTACACATCACCCGACTTCAGGATTGGAACAACTTTAGCCATTTTCCAATCGTCTGGAATAGAAGCAGAAAGCAATCATACCTGAAAATTTTTGAGGTATATGGCAGACTATTCAGCATATCTCTTCAAAAATGAGTTTGGGACTTCGTCAGGTCCTTCTGACTTGGAGGGGTCACCGTTAAGTAGTAGCGAAAAAATTCATTTATAAGACAAAAGTACATCATCGATCGCTGGAATATCAGAGTATTCATTGAACATGGTGACACACCATCGTCGCTTGAAAATACCGTAGAAAAAGAAATTATTAAACGTGTTGGCTATTTCAACTTTTTCAACTACTGGCTCACCATCATTAACCAATTTGGAAATGTCATTCCTCCTACGTGAAAGATACCGCCAAAATTTCTTGGGAGCAGTATTTAGCAGCGGCTTCTCCGAATTCGCGTTTTCCGTTAGGTTCCCCGAGCGATTTGATTGGTTGACCTCCAACGTGAGCAGTGAAAGGAAAACTTCCTCATCGCACGACGAAAAAATTCCAGTCCAGATGGGAGGGGTTTTGTTTGAGTTTGACCAAAGTTGTTGAGCAGAAGAAAAGATTTTTTAGACATAAAAAAATGTGATAGCTCAATCTCTAAATGAATCAAACTGCGCTTGAAAAAAAAAAAATAAAGAAAAACTTACAACCTAAAGTTACAACCCAAATAAAGGCGTCTTTATAGCTACCCAAATTGAGTACATTTTTGAAATACACAGGCGTTACACTTCGCGCCACGCCATTTATCATCTCTGAATTTAAAATAGCTATTATGTAAACGGCTAATAAAGGTTATGCCAAAACCAATATTTCACACAAACCTTCATTTCACACATCACTTCTTGCAACACCTGTTGAAATCGACGCCGCGTAGCGGCAACGCCGAGAGGCTCAAGAGGAGGTCGTTTCGACCATAGAGTTATAATGTCTAGTGTTATGCGACTTCCGGGAGGCAAATTGAACCAGACAGCAACCAGTCTAATTTTGCTAACATAAATGACTTTGGTTATTTGAGTCGCACCGAATAGTATGTACCTTTATTAACATTGTAATTGTGTAATTGCTTTAGTTACAGCATTTTTTCTTTAACACTGAACGATTTTAAACTTCGCTATATTTCAGGCCAAAACCCCTGTACCATGGCAAGCATGTAAAAACGAGTGACGATTCTAAGCAAATTAACAATCGAAAGGAATGTACAGTGTGCTCAAAGTTCGCCAGCACTCCGATGGTGCTTATATATTGCTAATATATGACCGTCCTGTCACTATATGAACGTAACTCCGTCGTGCATCTTTACGAGTGGTTAAAAAAACATTCGAAACGTAAAAAAATGAAGTACGTGGGTTATGAAAGGTGTGTCTTTTTATTATTTCCTATGCCGGGCAGCTTTTCATCGGGCACCTGTTCTCCGGCTTCTATTTTCAATGATTTCGAGCGTGCGGGTAATGTTCTGAAGGCAGAACAAACATATTCGCACGTATTCATGAGAAGAAGGTTCAAAGAATAAAGCAGTACTTATTTATTATTTATTTCGATCGTCTGCATGCACAAGGAGTTACTTATACAGTGTTTCTGCGTAGTTCTGTGCCGTCTCTATTGCTTTTCCACGTCTTTCGTTCGTTTTGCACATATATCCCCCATGCTAGAAAGCGCCGACGCCGTGTTCGCGTTAACAGTGTCCGACAGTGCACGAAAATACGTGTACGAAGCGGTTTTAGCACCGTTTTTCATGTCACGAATTTCAAATAAAAACGCTGTAACTGACCAGTTATTTCGTCTGCGTGACTAAGAAATGTTTCAATGTGCCTAGCACGTACGCATTATTCATGACATACGCTCTTATAATCGAGCGCAGGGACAAAATGCACTCGTTTTTTCCCATAGATATGCATTACCGGAAGTCAATTTCCGACTGGTTGCTTTCTGCTTCAATTTGCCGCAGCACACTAGCGCCAGTTAAACCTCTAGCGTACATTATAATAACTATGATTTCGACAGTTTCGACTCTGGTTTGTTTATCGCTGCTTGCTTCTCGTAGGCAGCATAGAAGCATACATCGTTTCCAGTAATTATTTTTAGGCTACCGCCCTCTCATTCCTACGCACTGACTAGAAGAAGGTTTTTACCGTAAAAAAATCGCTTTCCGTTCATATGTAACGCAAACTTTACGCTGCAGTGCAAAAAATGTACGGTGGTCCGCGTGCTGAACGACGAAAACGACCTCCTTTCGTCCGCCATTTTGCCTGACCAGCGCGCCCCCTGTAGTTCGCTGGAGTCGCACGCAATTATATCAACTCAAGAAGGTAGGGTGAGAGAAATAAAGGCCGGGGAGGAGGAACCAGACGGAACGCTGGAGAAGAGAGGGGGAAACCTCCTCCTCTCTTTAGCGTTCCGTCTGCTTCCTCCTCCCCGACCTCCTTTTCCCTCGCCCACCTTCTTGAGTTGCAACGGAAGAGTCGTGGGCTCAAATTCCGCCTGAAATTCTTCGATTTTTTAATGCAAATTAATTACTTTAAAAGGTGAATTCGCCTTACATATCATGTTTTTAAACACGTTCACTCCACGCGTGACATCACGTTTTACTTTAGTGTTGTGGGTTGTTTGAAATTCCCGTGTGGAGGTTACGACGCCATGCCCCTATCGACCAATCCTAAATTTTAGCGCATGCCACCGACGCCGGCTTTTCTGCAATACGAGCTTTACGTGGTAAAGGAGCTGCGACGCGCATCAAAAGTGCAATGAAAAGTATACAGCAAAACGCGGGTTGTGACGTCATACTGTTTTTTTTACGTTGTCATCGCCATCTTTGGTATTCGTAGTCCTCTGTTTCATGTCTGTGTAACCATGTTAAAATACCTTTGCGTTCCCATGTATATCGTGCTTAGTGTCCTGCGTCATAAATAGTGCATATTGTTATCTATTGGCGCACTCAGGATTTTCTTTCGTCTGGGGGGGGGGGGGGAGGATTTGATAATTGATCTGCGGCGGTCCCGACTCCCGGGGGCGGGGGGACGGTTAGGGAAGCTATGCGAATTTTTTTATTTGTTTATTTTCGAGCCATAGCTTGCGATCAAACTGACTTCGACGTGCTGTGTTGAGATTGCATTGCTGCACGTGCAACCTGGAAATCAACCAGTTTCGAAATTATTTCCCCGGCACAAATTTTCATGATCTGTGGTGTAGTCGACTCGTTACCATGGGGGCGAATTATTCGCGGGACATACTGTTCGTAATTATTTCCAAATCGCGAAATTGTCGAAACGGAAGTCTTTAAGAAAACCAAGTTGTTTACCGTATCCTCCGTTCCACGTATAACTTCGCAGACAAAAGGTACGACTCCTGCGACCCAATGCGAGCTTTCAGAGACAGCCACGTGTCCTCTCGGAACTGTATTGCCGGATGGCCGCAGCTCCCATGACATCGTGTATGAGAAGGAAACTCGGCTACCTAGAGGCAAAATATAATTTAAATAACCCTGAAAAAAAAAAAAGAAAAGAACTTTCAGTAATGTAATTATCTGAAAATTGTTAAAATCATCGACCTAAATACTTAAAGGGAAGGATGAGAAAACATTTAACATGACTCTTAAATAATTATAAATTGTAATCTAATGTGATGAATTCAGCTCACAGTCAACTAGTTCTAGAGTGAAAAAAAAAAAACAAAAAAATAAACAAACAAGCCCATAAATTTCCTTTTTTTTTTTTGCTTGTTCGTCGTGCTCAAACCATCACGTCACGAAGAAGACGGCGTGGAGTAGTTTTCTTTTATCACAATGGTATATGAAATATTAATTTTTCAGCATTTAAATACAATCGACAAAAATATTTCGTAAATGTGATTCAATGCTGGGTGCAAATAGAGTTGTATTCTAAGTACTGGCCCACTCCTGAAAACGATACAGGGTAAGCTCCTTGGCCACCTGGAGAAAAAGTGCATACCTGTCAGTCACCGAGCGACGTACGAACGTTTTTATTCTTGTCCCGCGATGTGGTGCACGCAGCTGCAACGTGTCGTGACGTAACTCATTTTCCAGTTAGCCAAAGGCCTCCGCTATAGCCACCAAGCACAAGAATTTTGACGTCATCATATAGTGAGATCGTGCGCAGGCACTGGTTTACGCTGTAGGCGAGGAATGTTAGCCAGTGCTATAGCCTGGGGTCTTCAACGCGCAGTGGTGATGTATCATGTACAGGACAGCACGCCGCCGTACGAAGCTCGGTGCTGTAAGGTGCCGTCCTATACTGTGAAGACATCACCTGAATGTGAGGAGGCTTTTCACAAGCTTCGATTCTTTTAGGTGGTGTGTGTTGAGGTCATGCCACAAGAGCGAGGGTGAGGGAAACCGCTGACCATAAGTTCACGATATCCCTATCCTTTATCTGGCGGTCAGCGTTCTTCAAACTCTCACAGCAGCGGCAGCAGGCAGTCTTGCTGCTTTCGTTGCACTGCAGGCGCATTCGAAAAAAAGAAAAAAAAAAAAAAGACAAGTGCACTGCTTTGACTACCACTCTTAGTCGCTTGCTTGTACTGTAACGAACGACGTCAGGGTCCTAGACTCCAGCGTACATAAAAGGTCGGCTTTTGAAGACAACACAGCCCCACGAGACGGTTGGTTCGTCGGTATCAGCGGAAATACTACAACATTGGAGGTGAGTAACCGGATTGGTTGCACGGTTGTTGGAATGCAGGGATACCGGGTGAACACGTGATAAAAAAAGGAAAGAAAAACGGCTTGACTTAACGAAAGAAGCTCTTTAATTAAACGTTTCGCCTCCCATGTAGAAGGTCATACAGCAAAAAGCAATTGGGAGAAGGGGGGGGGGGGGGGGGTACTGTAAAATCACTGTATCTCGGACACAAACAGATACTAACATACATACGACCAAAACCTCGCAAGGCGATTAGCTAATCGATGTCCGTTGCCGTGGCCCCCAAACGCCATTTTGGTCCATTCAAATCTTCAAAGGTCCGAGAAGGTTGTTCTAAACCAGTCGTACCAAGATCCCTATGGAACGTCACGTACTGTAAGCGTTCCTCATTAATATTTGATCGAGATTCGATCGGCATAAGGTAAAAAGTAGAACTACGCTTTTTTTTTTTTTTTTACAGTTATTTGAAGCAAAACGAATGCTTCGAACGCGAGACTGCTAATTCCGTGAACCAAAATGGCGACCATACGAGGTGCTTGGGCGCTACTTTCTGTGCATCCAGTGACTTAAGAGTATTTCATGCAGGGGAGGAAACTTTTACTTAATTTTTTATTTTGCTAAGTCGAGCCGTGTTTTGTCAACTTTTAAGAGAGATGTTTCAGATAACGCGAAGCTGGCCTCATTGTTAGCCAATTCCTCAACCAGCGCACTTGTCGACTTTTAGAACATATCATTTACTCTCCCAGCGTTAATTTTTTTTTTAGTTCGAATTTCTTCTTCTTTTTTCTTTTTTTTTTACTTTTACAGCATGGTATTTTTAAATCACTGTCCTGCGAAATTCAACTTCTAACTTTCACTGATGATCTACTTTCCATTCTTGACCGTGGATCTCGGGTTGATTGTGTCTTCCCTAACTTTTGCAAAGCGTTCGACAAAGTTTTTCACGAACTCCTTTTTTGTATGCTATAGTAAACTTAAATGGAACACAATGTTTTGACATAGATTAGATGTTTCCTAACTGGCCGTTCGCAGTTTCTTACTACCAATGAAGCTAATTCTATAGTCTCAGACCTGTTACTTCTAATGTTTTCCAAGGGTCCGTTCCAGGGCCTCTATTCTTTCTTATTTAAATTAATGACATGCCAATGTGTGTGTTCTCATTTATTAGTTTATTCGGCGACAACTGTGTAATCTGCCGTGAAATTACTAGCCAATCTGATACCGCACTTCATCAAGGTGACCTTTGTGCGGTATGCGAATGGTGTAACGTGTGGCAAATGTCTCTTAATACTAACAAATCTAAAGCTAAGAAAGTGGCTCGTGGAAACACGTGCCCATTATAGTACTCAGTTTGTAACCCTCCTCAGCAGTTTGTGTCTTCTTATAGATATATTGGTGTACGTATTAACATGTCATAGAAAGCTCAAACTGATCGCGTTATCGCCAATACTAATTCAATGCTTGGCTATCTCAAGGTAAACTTTTTTTGAGTCCCTATGTCTTTAAAACTAATTTTATACAAAGCACTCATTCGCTCAAAACGTGAGTATACCACAGCAATCTGGGACCCCGGTCAAACAACGTTCGTGAATGACATCGAAGCCATGCAAAATCGTGCAGCACGTTTCATATTCTGTAACTATTATCACACGGCTAGTGCCTCATCACTGAAAACCACTCTCTCATTACTTCTTTTTTTCATTACGCCGAAAAAATATCACGTATATGTCTCTTTTACAAAATTTATCATTCTAACGCCTCACTGAAGGACACACTATTTCTCAAACCATCCTTTATTTCGGAGCGCGTCGATCATCACTTTAAAGTAGGCATAACTCGCTGCGAAGCCCCAGCGTACATTGACTGTTTCATTCCGAGAACGTCCTCTGATTAGAACCACCTTCCCGCATCTGTAGTAAATATACCATCAATTGATTTCTTTAGAGTCGCATCGATTAATCACTTTTGCTAAAACATATTCGACCGAACTATTTTTTACTTTCCAGCAATAATGCATTGTACGCCTTTGTTCTTTTTTTTTTTTTTTGTGTGTGTGTGTTCTTGAATATGGGCTTGTTTTTAGACACACCCCTCTGCGAGCCCTGAAGGTATTGAAATAAATAATAAAGTAATAAACTCATGAATGTTTCAGGTGGAAATTCTTTCTGTATTCTTCGGGTGTCTCATGCCCTATTCACATGGAGCGATTTTACTTCCGAATTCGCTGTTGCGACGTCGCTCGTGCGGAAAAAGAAAAGCGTGGTGGAAGCTGCGGTGCTCCAGGAATGGGTGTAATTACACCCAGTGTGGGTGTAATTAGTGTCACTGGATACTGGGTTTGATGTATTGGATCCTACTCACATGTGACAGAAACTACGTCGGGGAGAGTGGACGGTGTGTTCTTTAAGTGAAACTAGCCTCGACTGCCTTTGAGATTTATTTGTTTTGTTAATAAAGATTAATGGGACAACTAGTATGATCTAAAATTTTGTATGAGTGAACTTTCACGCTCCAAGATTTCACTCTCGGCTAGGAGTGCCAGCCGGACCTTGGTGACATTCATCAAAGGCCTTGGTGACCTTCACGAGCTCTGTCAGAAACATGAGCACTTCAAAAGTCGCTAGACAAACATGAGTCAACGTGATAATCGTAGCAGTACCAGTCATTCTTCGATGTACTCTCCGGCTCCGCAACGTACGCAATCGATTAAAAGAATTGGCGCCTGATTACACTCCACTTCACATAGGTTGTCCAGTGTTGTGAAAGAAAATGGTGCAGCGCGTTATGAAGCCACGCGTTCAGTCGTGCCCCTTACATAAGGGCATACAAAACGTTCGTGATTGCTTAGGGGCTTCGGTTCCCTACACGTTTGTCAACAGACATTTCTAAAAAAACTTACGCACAGAACAAAACATCTTAAAACGAAAATAAAATCTATCGAACAGGCTTCAAAAGAGTGACAAAGAATGAACTTTCAAATCCGAATCTTTTACGAAATTTCGGACACAAATTAAGTACGAAAGAAAGAAAGAAAAAAAAAAAAAACGATGCTTTAGAAAATGAAGTGACCATTGGTCCATGTTTCTGCCCGTACAATTTACAGAGGTATATTATACAAATGAAAGTACGAACCTTCCGCAAACTCATAAGTAGCGAGACGAAAAACTCTGCACACATAGGAAGTAAACAGTTTTATACATCATATCAGAAAAAAAAAAAGAATAAGGGAAAATTGAAATGAGTAAATGCCTTAGGGCGACACCCTTTTTTAAAATATAAATATCGGCTGTGCCACGAGCAGGATGGGTGACAGCTTGCGGCCTTCCACACAATACCTCCGTAACTTTTTCAATTGCGCATATTATAAGTATAACCACATTTATGTTTTCAAAGAACGTTCCTTGGAGCTGGGGCGCGACGTTATTGTTTGTAATCGCGCAGGTGCGCGTCCTTCGGGAACGTGCTCACAGCTCTTGGCCAACAATTAACTCACCGTTAAGGAGCTGCAGCTGAACTCATGATGAAATTCTGGAATGCTGCGTGGCTGCTGCTCGTCGTTCTCGCGGCTCAATGTGTGGCGTTTAACTGGCACAAAAATTCCATCCTGAGGCACCTCTACCCAGACGTCGAAGCCCAGGTGAGCGCGTCTTATATTACACTCTATAGAAGAAGTCTGTGCGTCTACTTCCACGCACAACACTCGGAGAGTCAATCAGTGGAACTTACGGAGGCAGCTCAGCGAATGACAATGCCGAAATATATGTTTAGACAAAAAAGAAAAAAAAGAAAAAACAAAAAAACGCAGTCTTAGTTGAGACATTAAGCAATGCAAAACGTCACGCTTGCATTGCTTAATGTCACAATTCAGTCTGCGTTTTTTGGTCTAAACAGATGTTTCGGCATCGTCATTCGCTGAGCTGCCTCCGTAAGTTGCGCTGATTGGTTCTCCGAGTGTTGTGCGTAAAAATAGACGCACAGACTTATTTTAGAGTGTAATGCTAATGCTTCTTCGGTTGATGCCATAATCCTATTGGCTGCTGAGCGGTAATAAGATGCCAGAGACTTGCCACACCCCCGCGTTTTTTTAAGTTCTCGGTGACCGTGGCTGTTCCAACACCACCTAGAATAATCAAAGCCTCCGCATGCCCTCCTCTCCCTCTATGAAACGTCATCACAGTCGAATCGCGCTAACTCGGCTATTGGTCTCGAGTCCGGCCTTCGACGCGCTGATTGGACAGGAGCCCCGGCCGAGCACTGACGCAGCACTCGTGCCCAATCTCAGGCCTCGATCGATCCGACTGTGATGACGGTGCGATCACGGTGCGATCACGGTGCGGAGGCCTTGTGATTATCTAGGTGATGTTGGGGTGTTCACTAGCACGCAGGGAGGAAATATTGAATGGTGGTTAGTGGTGCCTCGTCGTTGGTTTCGCGCATTGTGGTTTTCTGCTTTTGGGTATCTTAAATACACGTGTTTTAAATTTCACCTTAAGCCGGGGTCACACTGCTTATGCACGTCGTATAACAAAAGACGGTTTGCGTACAGGTTCGAATGCAGTCACCACGAGATCCGTGCGTTCAAGGAGGAAACTTGGCAATTGCGGCATTCGAACCGGATACCGCGGTAACTCGTGTTGGCAGGCTGTCTCTTTGTATGCTGTATGAGCAGTGCGAACCCGGCTTTGCTCAATGCCCTGTACGAGCCAGAAAGGTACCCATAAAATGAATCAATAAATGGAATATGAAATGCGCTTTGTTTCATAAAAAAATATCGAAACTATGCGGAGCGTAAGTTCGTCTGCTTCTTGCACAGGGTTGTCAGAACGCCGAACTGTTATTTGCTGGTTGGGGAAAAAAATAGTGGGCAGACTTCAAGGCATCTAGCATTGAGGTATACCCGCATTCCTTCCAATTAGAACCAATCAGAGGTCGGCGTCGTTCTGACGTCACGGCAGCTCGTGCGCAACAAGCAGACGACTTGCTCTCCGCATCAGTGACAGAGTGAGAACGGTAGGGTTGTGTCTTTCGAGCGCCCGGCCTCCAGCACGCGCTCCATCCCTCCACGCATAGCCTCCTAAAGTACTGACAAACCCTGGCAGATTGCCACGGGAAGCGAGCGCCGAAATGGAAAAGGTGGGGCGGCAGACAACGGATGAGAGGCGAGCCACGTGACTGGCGCCCCTCTGCGGCGAGACGCCGAAACACGCTTCTCCCGAGCGGACAAGTGTGTTTCGGGTCCTCGCCTCTGCAAACGCTGTGCGCTGATATCCAGGTTCCCCGAGAAATGGATTTTTGATGCTCTGTGCTACCAGATCCTAGCGCTCCAAATCTGCGACCGCGGGCACTCTAGGTCTTTGTCGTCGAACTGTCAGGCTTTGTGAGTATAGAGGAGACTTTGCTCCACGCCGTGCTTTGGCTGGACGTGAGCGCTCGACGTGTACGAGACGCTGAAGCATTATCGAAGGTATAGAAGCTCGCTCTGGAGGTGGGACAGCTGAAGCTTCTTCGCCACCATTCTTGCATAGTCAGTGACCACGGCTTATGTTTCAGTGTATTGCTTTCGGGGACCTGATATAAAGCTGTCGGTAGCCTGCAATCATTAGTAAACGTTCGAGGCTAACATTCCTGTCCTTAGTTGACAGTATCTCCACCACATGAATTCCTGTCGTCGTGGTTTCGTTAGGAATGGCGCAGAGATTTGAAGTCACTCCCCCTGGAAAAACTCGTTCATCTGAGCACTGCTTTCACCGAGACCCGTGACCAGTTCAACACAACGCTGAAGGAGATTCTCATTCCGCGTACTGTGGGAAGCCCCGGCAACCTCAAAGTCAGAAAGGTGAGTATAAAAAAAGAAAGAAGGAATACGATGTTTTGATAGTGTTGGGTGTCTATGGGACGTAATCCATTCCTGGCTTTTTTTGTCTTATTCAACATCGCAGCTATCGAATAAGATGTCAATTTCTGGTATATTCGTTTAATTTAGAGTGAATTGCGGAAACCCATTGTGGTATTGCCCCCATCTATAGTCAGCTGACATGCCAGTCCGTACGCACATCGTTACCAGACTGCATCCAATAGTGCTAAACTTCCCATGAAAAATAATTAATGGCTTGTCTAATAAACACGAATAATCATAAAAAAATTATGTAAATGACATGTCATATGACACGTAGTTCTCATTTAGCATCTTCTCAACCGCGTATTTCAAGATGACTTTAGCCCCTGCTGCATGTCATTTAACATAATCTCGACTGCATATGTCAAGAGGACGTTAGGGCCTTTTGGATGTCATTGCTCGTTTCACTTTGCAGTATATAGCTAACACACTGAAAAACCTGGGCTGGAACGTGGAACTGGACTCCTTCGGCGACAACACCCCTCTCGGAGCCAGGAATTTCTCGAACGTGATCGCGACCCACAATCCCGACGCCTGCTACCGTCTGGTCCTCGCCTGCCACTACGATTCCAAGGTATCTCAGGCAGCCCACGGTAGTAGGCTATGTACTGACATTACTACCGAAAAGGAGGGATTTAGGATGGTTCAGTACCATGTTGCCAACGCATTACGAGTGTTGGCACTTTAGTGGCAGTTGGTGGTCTACTAATGGCTTAGTGGAGCCGTTATGGAGCCTATAGTGGTCATGACGTGTTCTGGAAATAAGCCAACTATGTAAGCGTATATAGAATGTGCAATGGTGAAGATTTGGAAACTGATACACTGATTATTGGCTGCTTTTTATCAGGAGGACCTTTAAATGTATGGCCCTTGGTGGGTTCATATGTGCCCTCATAAGGATAAGGATAGTGGTAAGGATAAGGTTGTATTTGGGAATAAAAATACAAATACGAAGCCGCGGAATACGGCAGTGACGCTTCCAAATTTCAACAGACAGAGCCTAACTGAATCGCGCATAAGTAATTTGCAACCACCAAAGTAAGTACGTGCACAATGTATCACCTTAAATAGATGAACGCTGCGAAAGAGTATGATCTCTATTATCTCTCCTTATTCCAAGCCCTGAGCGGGTTTGAACGACCGCGTTACCATTCTATACTATAGATTCCTGCCAAAACTGTTATTAATGACTAATTCTTGTCATGGGTAGTTTTGCAGGAGGGCAAGAATATTCCTAACAGACGAACAATAACCTGCTTTTATTGCCTCTTTGAAGAGCTTTAAAATTCTAACTTCAGATGCATGAGGTCGTCATTCATTGCACATTTCTTTTCCTTTTTTATAGACATTCTAGTCGGTTTGATGCAATATTAAACGCGATAATAATTCTCCTTTCTTTTGTTTATTCAAAGATCCACGAAGGGGGAGAGTTCCTTGGTGCCGTTGATTCTGCCGTGCCTTGTGCTCAGCTCGTTCACATTGCGAGGGTACTGCAAACAAACCTGACGGAACAGAGGCTCAGGGTAGGTACATGACATCCTTTGGTGAGTAAATCGGGTGGCCCGCGCCTCCGCTATTCGCTAAAAGGCCGATTCGCTCACGGCAAGTACCGAAGTAGAAAAAAAAATATTCTCAGCATATATTATCCTAGGGTTCCACCCAAAACCACGGTGACGCGCAAACAGATAGCTCACCGCGCGCACTCGCTTCGCCGTATTCCCACGGCAGAACATATTCAGTTACTCTGAGCTCGCAACTTTAAGCACGCCCTGAAAATCTTTCTCTTCCTCTCTCTGTTTTCACCGGTGGGACGTGATCAAAAACAAACAACATTATTTTTGCGGATTTCAGGAGGCGATATAATAAAAAAAACGCATGATACAACAGCGACGCGCTGTTATGTCATGATTGAAATTCATATAATTAATATACGCGTTTGTACGATCAAACACAGCAAATCAGCCTGCTTGTTTTATATAGTGTGTGTTTTTTTTTTTGTTTTTCTTTGTTATGGCCTGTCATGTCCAAGGAGGTAAAAGTGCAGAAGGAATACACGCAAGCTATAGGTGCAGTATAGAGGTTTTTTGCGCGACACAGGGGACAATTACAAGCGAGTAGACACGGACAACCAGCCAACTAGGCCAACAACAAGTTTTAATTAAGCTATAGGTGACTACCGACGAAAAATAAGAGCGGAGATCAGAGGTGACTTTTATCAGAAGATATTCGAAACCTAGAACTTCAAGAGCTCCTATTGAGTAAGAATTTATATCTATACAATGTTTTAATTTATTAAATAAAATACAAATACTTGGAACTTTCACTGCACCCGCCTATTTGTCCCCGCAACACTTATTAAAACAAACACCTCACTTTCTTGTTCCAAATTAGCAGGTCTCAAATGTTTATAATGAACATTTATTGAATAAAAATGAAGCATACGAAATATACAGGGAGCATTTGAATGCTGCGAAACTCTTAAATCGAGTGCTAAATCGACTTTTTAAACAAATTTCGGTGTACATGGGTACACAGGAAGGTAGTGCATTTGTTTAGTAAAAGTATCAAATGTGGTTTACTAAGTAAAGGAGCATAGAAACAAAAACCTGCATTTCCTATATACTGCGATCGCGTGTAAACAACAAATGATTTTTGGGTCACTACCGTGTTTATTTTGACAAACTGGAGAGGATATCTAAGTCAATTTAGCTTGCTTTCTATTGGACCTTTTCTTGCATTTTTTTTATAGACGAAACAATGGCCCAGTATGCCATTTGATGATTTTTAACAAAAAGGCTTAGCGTAGAATCGTTTCCAAGTAAAAAAAGAAAAATTGTTAAAAGTTTAAAGCTGCTTATATTTTAATCGAAGGAATTCACCCTGCTGTGCATTATTTTCATGGCACCCATGGGATAATTTTTTTCTTCCTACAAAACAAAGCACTATGCATTTATGCTGACTAGCCATAATGAGGTGTAGCATGCCCTCACTAGAGTCACTAAATGAGCTACGCTTAGAGTATCGGCACTCTGTTCCTCGATATTGTTGTGGGCGCCATCATTCTGGTGCTTGTGCAGAGCAGACGCGACTGCCGATCGTCATGGTTCAAATGTGCGACTTCCTCAGCATTAGATTCGGTGTGGGGAAGCTCATATGTCATCGCTCCGCTCTGTCGCGAACTGTTTGAACATTTGTGGAGGGCGGAAAAGCGTTTCCTGTGATTTCAGATAAAGCTTCAGATAACTGGCAAACATGATATTAAGCCACAAGATGGGTAAGTGTCTTTACCCTGAAGCTTAGCTTATTTAGTGGCACTAGTTCTCACAAATGTCCAACACCCCGATGATGATAGCGAAAGAAGTGAGCAGGCTTAATTTTGGAAGAGCTCTAACCCGTGAGGCAGAAATACCTATTTTAATTACTTATTTATTTATTTATTTATTTATTTGCCCTAAGGGCCCTTTCGGGCATTTTTTTTTCTCACTCTACGAATCCTTGGTGTAAAAAGCAAAACAAAACAAGAGCTCTGGGGGAGAAGGGGGGGGGGGGGGCGAAATCGAACCCCCAAATCCCCCCCCCCCCCCCCCCCCACGGGCCGGTGCACCACTGTTTACAGCAAATACACCAGACGCCTATTGGGATTGTTTCAACCTCAATTCCAGCTGTCTAAGCCCACACAAACAACACTATTAATTTTAACGGAGAATGTGTTTTATTGACCCAATCCCAGGAAAAAACAACAACTTTGATTTGACTTTTAGATTTGAACGACATGTTACACCGTTACATCATAGCTTACAAAACGCGTGACGTGACTAGATCACGTGACGTCAGGATACCATGACGTCGTGCGACGTCACGGAGTCATGCGACGTTATCGAGTAACGTGAAATCATAATGTCACCTGACGCCACGTTATCACGTGACTCTGTGACGTGTGGTATGGCGTCACGCTGCGCGATGCCCCGTGGCGTCATGACATTATGACATGACGTGGCCGTTTTGCGCTAGGCCCGACTCGCCCTCATCAGCCTCGCTCATTCTGTGCTCGCCGGTTTTTTTCAGCACGAGCGAGCTCGTGTGATTTTCGGCCTTCCTCCCCAATGAAGCCTAAGAGCTGAATTTCCTCGCAGAAGGACGGTGTGACGGTGCAGCTGATTTTCTTCGACGGGGAAGAGGCGCTGGTTGAGTGGACCTCGACCGATTCCCTGTACGGCTCCAGGCACCTCGCCGAGAAATGGGCCAAGGAGAGGGTTTCTCAGGAGACCTTGGACGGCTGTGTCGCGCAGCACCCGGTCACGCACCAGCTCGACCGCATGGTGAGCCTTTTGTGCCATGGTTGAAGATCTGGGGGAGAAGGCGTAGGTTTTATGGCCAACTGCCATAAAACCTACGCCCCCGCGAGCTCCGCCAACTGCACAACGCAATGCCTGCAGTGCGCCGCAAAGTGTAGGGCAGGTGCCAACATATCGATTCTTCGCCTTATGCATTCGATAGTTGCGTCGTGCTTTCGCAGGTGTCGTTTTGAAAGTGAAAGTTTTAGTATATGTCCTGGTAAATTTTTTTTTAGCGTGTATTAGACCATCACGGTACGCTTACGAAACATTATTTTGGTGCAGGAGTCGATGGCGTTGCTTGACCTGCTGGGTGCTTCCGGTCCTACATTCTATAGCTACTTTGAAAACACGAAGCCTTTATTCCTGAGGCTTTCTGACATTGGTAAGTTGTTTTCAAATATTTTGGAGCTCCATTCACGCCGGTAAAGAGAAGCAAATCTGTGTCTACAAACAATCTTTCTAATTACAAATTGCTTATGAAAAACGAGGCTCATCTAATTCCTTATACTCATCACTGTAATTAGTACGAAGACTTCTGTAATGATGTTGTATTGTAAAATGTTCGAGAAATGTGGATTACGTACAAAGAAAATCTTGACTACTAAATCCCCGCGTCAGAAGTACTGCCTGTTTTATTATATTTAAAAAGTTAAGTTGGATGACTTTTCGTATAGCTGTCAAGAAAAGTACGTCGTCGACTGTTTCAAACGCTGCGCAGAAAGAATGCAAATTATCAAACAGATCGCTAAATTGAACTAAAAACACACTGGTTTTGTAATGAGCACTTGGTTGTAGCATTTGTTTTTTTTTCATACGCGTATTTTCTCGCATTTTACGCTTTCCTCGCTAGGAGAAACACCCTGTGTGTTGTTGAGACAAAAATGACGAATGCGCTTATTTGCGACATTAAAGTGAAGCGTCTTTTTTCCTCTCTTCGCCGCACTTGAAGAAAAGCGACTGAACGACGCGAGCCTTCTGGAGGTATCAGGGTCTCAGCAGAAGACATCTTACTTCACCAACTCGCCAGCTCTCGGAAACATCCAAGACGACCACATTCCGTTTCTTAAAAAAAGTAAGTCTTGAGACACCCGGCGAACTCCCTTGTCGAATCGCCTTTTCGAATATTCGGTGCAACCCATCCACCGAATATATAGTTGTCAGTAGCTTAAAATTGTATACATTCTGAAGACTATGAGAATTATTCTTTTGAAATTGAAAACAAACCCTTCTACAACTTAAGTTATTTTTTCTCCAGGATCGGAAATTTTGATGTGGAAGTCGGGCAACACTATTGAAGTCGAACTTGTAAAAAAAAAAAAAAAAGTACGAAGGTTTGCCGAATCTGACGAAGAAACCCACGCTCGAACTAACTTTCACGTCGTCTCCATTTGTCAGCAAGGGGAGTTTCATATCTGCAGAGGCATGTAGTAACTATACAGGGAATGCTCTCCGACAAAAAAAAAAAAAAAAAGACAAACGAAAACAATGTAGCGTTCAATGTACAATGTGACGGCGTGTGGGGAGTTTGACAAGACAATTTAATTTTTCTTCTAAAGCCAATCTTCAAAAAATATATGAAAGTCGTTTAAAACTTCCAGTAGCGCCGAATTAGAGCGCAGCTCTCGAGGAGGAAGAGGGAAGGGTATTGAGGGGAGGGTATGCCCCTCCTCCTCACCTCCTCATTCTGCCTGCTACCCCGCCCTCCTCACGGTTACGCCGTCGCCGTCGGCGTAACCGTGAAGTCACGTGACCCTCGTGACGTCGCGTGACCCTCAAGACCTCACAGGGGTCACGAAACGTCACGGGGGTCACGGGACCTCACGGGGATCACGAAATTCGGCACGGTGCCGAAACGTCACCATGCCGAAACGTCGCTGCGGTTACGCCGTTTCTGCTCCGGCATGGGCACGCAGCACCTTGGCACTAGACTAACAAACCGCAAACTGCCTTTCGATTTAAAACACGTTCCATTTCTCTTTTTGGGGAAGTGCGGGGTGTGGGGGGGAAGGGAGCCCGTATGGAAATCTTATATCTGGGTCATATCTGGCCATATCAAACATTATATGATTATATGCGGCTTATATACAGCTTTATCTGGCGTATATACAGCCTGATATGGCGCATATACAGACTTATCTGGCGTGTATACAGACTTATCTAGCGGCCGGTTTTCAATATATTAGAAGTTAAAAAAAGTTTAAAAATTTCTTTGTTAGCAAACTGTGAATGACTCATTGTTCGCGAGCTAAATATTAGCACAAATAATCAAAAACTTCAGTTTTGACAAGCTTAAGTTTCAGATTATTTGTGTTAGTTTTCACGAGGATTTCAATGTAGCTTAATTATTTCAAAGTGTTAACATTACGGCCGAATAGACAATTTGCTAAATCCCCCAAGCGCCTCGGCCCGTAGTTGAGGAATCATGGGGACGGTGTTTGTTCAGCTGCTCAGTGATCGAAAATTTCGACCAATTCTATGGTTACACAGATTTGAGTGTAATTTGGAGTCACCCTGAACAAGTGTCATACAGAATCCAAGTACCTGTCATACCACTTTTAAAATGTCCCGCCAATGTCAGTACTGTGCATTCCGTCCAACCTTCAACCTGGATGGGCTGCAGACATATCTCTTAGATTATTATCATTCTCGTACAGCTTTAAAGACGATAATATTAAGTTAGAAACGCTAAAAATGTCATGAAAAGCTCCGCTGAATCCGAGCTAAATTCAGGTTTGGGTTGTGATTTTTCGGGTTTTAAGTAATTCCTGCTAAAACAACAACCACGAGAATGATAATATGGTAAGAGATTTCGGCGGCTCAGCCTGGTTGAAGGTTGGACAAAATGCACAGTATCATAAACGCTGCCATTTACGAGAAAATTTAAAAGTGATATGACAGGTACTTGAGCCCGGTGGAACGCTTGTTCAGGGTGACTACGAATTACACTCGAAACTGTGTAACCATGGAATCGCTCTGAACTAGCGATCACTAGGGAGCTAAAGCATCATCGTTCCCATAATTCCTCGAGTGCGGGCCGGGGCACTTGGGAGAACTGTAGACAATAAAAAGATATAAAGTGCTGATTTCAGGCTTGTGTCCTTTTAAAATGCCTGGCCAGATCTGGGATTTCCATACCTGGCCAGGGGTATCAAAAATTGGCCCCATATAACCTGATATGGTATATCTGCCAGATATAGCCTATATCTGGCATTATGAGGCTATATCTGGCAGATATACCATATCAGGTTATATGTGGCCAATTTTTGATATGGCCATATCTGAAATCTTCAGATCTGGCCTGATATAAATTTTTTGTAAGGGAGGGAGCCGCGAGCCGCACTTTAACACGCAAAGAGCCGCATGCGGCTCGCGAACCGCAGCTTGGCCACCCCTAAACTAGCCCAATTTAAAGTTTTAACACAACACTATACACAAAGCACGTTAGAAGTCTACTAAAAGTAGATTTCAGAGGTTTAAATCGTACAGAAATATGCTTCATGTGTACGTTTCGATTTCATAGAAGTAAAAAGAAAAAAAAGCGTAACTGATTTGTACGTCTTTTTCCCAAGTCTATACTTGATGCAACAGTTCCTTCATTTATGCCCTTCTTTTGTTTGTCTGGACGCAGACGTGCCCATCCTGCATCTCATCACGTTCCCGTTCCCGCCAGAGTGGCACACCGTAAAGGACAACGGAGACATTCTGGATCACGCAGTCATCACCAACCTGAACAAGATTTTCGCGGCGTTCATCGCGGAATACCTCAAACTTTGATCGAAGACAACAGCATCGGAGTCTTTTTAGAACCCCTCTCTTTTTGATGTTTTGAGCACAGAGAAACAAAGCCAAATTAAAACAACACAGAACAAGCTGCAGTGAATGTACTTGATGGGCCGATGCGTTATCCTCATATTTATTTTGGGATTCCGTTTAGACCTTGGACATTCTCATATTCTTTAACTCTTGCGAGTTCCATATAATCCGGATTGTCCCACTGAAAGTTTTTTTCTTTTTTTTTTTCGTGCAGACTTTGCAGTGTAAGTAAATTAACTTCTCTTGCTTATGGCTAGGAAACAATGCTCCGCCAGCAAAGCGAGGCAGCCCGCCGCACCCATAGACTATATAACATGCAGCATGCATGCGAGAAATCTGAGAACAGGTTCCCCGTCGTTTTTCGGGAATGAAGTGCGAGTTTTGCTCGAGACTTGACTGATTGTTTCGTCGTAGAACCCGCATTCGAGTACTCAAGAGGCAGCGGTGGAATGTAGGAAAACGCTTTAGAAGCAGTCTAGTAAACCCAAAGAACATTATGTATACGTCCTTCCCGGGCGGGATTCCCGCCGTCTCTTACGGCCCCTTGCTGTTAGCTTGAGCCGGCTGCAAAAACACGTGTGTAGCGCGGCTAACCGCCTGAAAGGGATGCTGAACCGAAATTTCAATTTCCCAAAACACGCGGCAAAAGCGTGCAACGGGATGCTACAAACACCAAAACATCACTCATACAGCGATATCTTGAACGAATGACCGTATTTTTCAAAAAAAGGAGGCGCATTTGCAGGAATGTTGACGTGAAGTTTCTCTGAGAAGGAGAGGGAACGGCCTCGCGTCTTCTCCGCCTCGCGGCCTTCAGGGAGCGAAGCAAAGAGAGGAGGGAACACGGTATCTTGACGTCACGGGCCTCGTCGGCCTGGTTCAATCTCGACCTCTTTTTCCAAAAATACGGTCGTCCATTCGAGATATCGCCTTGCGAGTAGTGTTGTAGGGATTGTAGCGTCCCGCCTACACCTCCTGCATTGTTTTTTTCAAAACCAAATTTCGGTTCACCATCCCTTTAATGCATCTGTCGCCGCCGGCATCTGCCAGGCAGGACTGGTCGCAATCATACCGCACGAAGAGATGGCGTGGGCAACCAGCCGATTGAAATGGAAAACGCACAACGCCGTGACACAGCCAGCCAATCAAGATCCCAAAACGTCTCGTCCCCAAGGCCCACTGTACCTCTTCTCTCATCTCCCTCTTTTTTTTTTTTTTTGTTGCTTTGTTACTAGTCGCGGGATCCCACCCCGCTGCAGTGCAATGACCGTAACGCCCCTCCTTGTTACCCGAAAGCCGTCATTCATCGTAGTTTTGCTTTCCTTTCTTTTCCTGCTCTTCTCAGCCCATCCGCCCCTTTCCCGGGGATCGGACAGGGAGTCAAGAGGTCAAACGAGTCAAAAAGTCCAATAATGGATTTTTCGACTCGTTGGGTCTTTTGACTCGCCAAACACGAGTCAGGAGATCCAATGTGGGTCAAGAGGTCCAACGAGTCAAGAAGTTCAACGAGTCAGAAGGTCCAATAATGGATCTTTTGACTCGTTGGACCTCTTGACTCGGAATCCCCCCCCCCCCCTCAAGAAAAAAGAAGAGATTTTTTTTTTTATTACAATTGGTTTAGCACAGGGTAAATTGTCTTGGGAAAATGCAACCTTCATTATCTTTCAAATCTCGAACCGTTGTCAAGAGGGGACTTAAAGCTTATCCCGTCAAGGTTGATTCAGGGCAACAAGTCATTGTACATTCGGGTCACGACAAAAGTCACTCTTCTGGTTTCCAGTTTGGGCCATGCAATTTGTGCTTTAGAGAAAGGAGAGGTTATGTTTTTGTAACCGTAAAAGCTATGAACCATAGAGATTGTATAAAATAGGGAAGAGAGGCAGTTGAAACGTTTCTATTACATCGTCAACCACTCCACCTCGCTCGGCCGCCGGCTAGATTGATGGAATAGGATGGGATGGCTACGGGCTTCGTTGCAGGATAATTTTAATTTTATGTTTATCATCAAACAACAACACAAAGGTTTTGTTACGCTCCATGATGAAAGAATTTTGAAAGAAAAGCATGACGGCGAATAAAAGGTTTCAGAAATCTCGTTATTTTTTTAAACACTACATCACGGTGCTATGTTTTTGAAATAGTGTATTAACAATGTTGCTATCGTGATTAACTGGTAGTACAGATTTATAAGAAATGGCCGACATACACTTCGAACTGTTCCCAGGAGGCTGAGGCTGAGAAGTTCTCTGGAAAAGGAGGGGGGTGGAGGGCTGAGCGTTATCTTTTCGCCAGAACTGGACATTGAAGCTAACGAAAGCTTGCTGGGATTCTACTTCCCATGTATTTTGTCACTAAAGGCAAGTTGGCGACATGGGCGACATTTTGTTTAGTTATACCCGTTACTAGAAGCTCGTTACATGGCACGTAAACAGCGTCTCGGTTAGGATCATGGCCCAAGCACAAGGGGGGGGGGGCAGAGCCCCCCCCCCCCCCCTCGAATTTTATTAGGGGGTGCACGAGCCCCGATGCCCCCCCCCCCCCCCCCCCCGAAGTCTACGCCTATGGGGAGGGCCATACTGTACTTTCCATACTTAACATATTTACAGAAGTATGTACAGTGTTAATCACACTTGTCTATAACGCGCTAGCGTGCGGCTTTCTCCGGGGAGCGCTAGACTGGTGCCATTCGCGGTAACTAAGCTAGTCACGTGGCGCAACATGGAACGGCCCGCTCGAGGGGTGTCGTCCTGCCCACTCTATCAGCTGGCGGCGATCGCGGAAGGCTGCTCGCACGCTTTTTACAAACATCATTGCTCGAACAATAAACAGAGTAAAGTGCTTTTTCCGCTAGAGAAGCCACCGGTATTTGTACCTTTCAGCGAGGATGCCGGGACGTCTAAAAGGCTGTCCGAACCGGTCACCTCAAGAACGCGTGAAGTCTACGTGAAGCGACACTTCTCCGCCATATTAAGTGCGGCGATCCGCCTCCGTGCGTTTTTCTTGCCGGGGGGAAAGGTAAAGCAGCGGAGGCCTTCAGCGAAGTCCGCTTTTGTTCTTCAAGGAGGCCTAGAGGGTGCTCCTCACGTGGCTCCGGAGATCATACGCTCTGTTGGCCGTTGGTCCATCGCTGAAGGATCCGCTGCTTCGAAAACGGGAAAGGGAAGTATACGAAGGCGGCGCGGCAGAACAGATGGACTGGCAACAAGCACACCATTGACAGGTGCCGTGTGACGTCAACTCTGATGAGGACTAACGTCAAGGAAAAGCGGCGGAGGTGAGGAACAAAGCCGTGGTATTTGCCTGGTGGTGTCCAGAGAGAAAACGGACTGCCGGACTTCACCTTCCGCTTCATATGGTGGAGAAGTGTGGCCTCACGCGTTTTGGACCTTCAGGGATCAGCTCTTGACTTCGGAATCCTTTCACTCCTTGATCCGGACTCCACAACAACGGTGGCGGCCCAAGAGTGACACGGCGCCACAAGGTCAAGGTCGTCTGCGTGTGAGCTGGATGTGTTGGAAAATGAATTTGGGCTGGGCTCGAACACTTGGAACTGCCGCTTCGTTGGCACTGGATGTAGAGTTTGCTGCCAGAAGTCTCTACATGTGGGGAAAAAAGACCTTTTAAAATGCAGTAGCTAGCTGCTGCAAGGGTGTGCTCACTGACGATGTATGTCCTAATCACACTTTTCTATAGCGCGCGAGCGAGCGGCTTTCTCCGGGGAGCGCTGGACTGGTGAAGCTAGTCACGTGGCGCAACATAGAACGGCCCGCTCGAGGAGTGTCCTGGGGTGCTATGTTGCGCTTTTTGGACTCCCAGGAGACTAGGAAGAAGGAAGTGACGTCAACAACGCAGCAAATGCAGATTGGATGTTGATTTTGTTTTCTTCTGTCAACATCCAATCTGCGTTTGCTGTATCGTTGACGTCACTTCCCTCTCCCTAGTCTCCTGGGAGTCCAAAACGTGCAACATAGCCCCCCCTGCCCACTCTATCAGCATAAGCGATAAAAATAAAGTGCTTTATGATATATCTTTGTTTTTTGATGACGACATCGTTGATACGCCTTCATGCGCTGTTATCCTCCTTGTTCAGGTGCGTCTCAACACCAACACGGCGCCGGGCGTTGTCGCCAGTCAACAGTGGCCGAGACCTGGTGGTCACGCGTTAGTTGATGATATGCTAATACCCCTGTCAGACGGTGTTCTAAAGGTTCTGTTCACTAAGCTCCTTTATGAAATCAGGGAATCTGCTCGCGATGTTGAGTGCGCACGCGCTCTACGGCGTGCGCTGGTTCGCCGATTTTATAAAGGAGCTTGTTCTGAAGGCCTTTATAAAATGCCTATCTGACAGAAGTATAAGTCGCACACCCGTCCCGGAAAAAAAGGGGGGGGGGGGGGGGGGGGTTGGAGCGAAGCCTGCAGACAAAGGCCTTTCACAGCGCCCACCACGTCTGTGCATGCTGGCGCGCTTATATTGATAGTGATAGTGATACTACTTTATTGCACTTAAAAGTTTGGGGTGCCGTTTGGTGTGCAGGCGAGGAGGGAAAGCCATTGCGCCCATTCACAAATTGTGCCCCCTTCACCAACCGGACGGCGTTATGAAGAGCAAAGACTAGACTAGACAAAAAGGTAAAGGAAGACACACAGACAACACCCACAGGCACATCCACACACATACACAGACACGCGTACACACACAGACACACACCCGCTTACACACACACGAGGCAAGGGGGGTGATTATGCTATGGTCCGAGTAATTGTTCTACACAACTCGTGGATGTCGTCCCGGTTGCAATATAAAACCCAAGCCGTGCAAGCGAGTTTGCGTGGCCTAGTCGGGAGCGTCCTAGTCCGTAGCGGGATTCTGTTTCTGGCGCTTGCAGAGCACGGATGTAAGGATGGCCGGCTCCGATGGAGCTGCAATAACGGCTCCTTCGGGCCGCGGTTTTGCTGCTGCTCACGTGGCCCAGCATTATCCCATTGTTCTGCCTGCCCTACGCTACCAAGGGACGTTGACTTTTTGAACGCCCCATTTCTTCAATTTGACGTTGCCGAGAGGCCGTACAGGATTGCGGATTTCAAAACGGGTCTCTAGACTTCAAGCTTTCTGCAGGACCGCTCAAGGCATGTGGGCCGTACCACATGAACCATTTCTGTGTGGTCACATTTCATACCCAGGCTTCGAAGAACCCGCTGCTGGAACTGAACGAACGCTAGGTGAAGAGCCGGCGCTGCCTGGTATCTGGACCCGAACAAGGTCGAAATTCGGCTCAAACTACACTGCCCAATCAGGTTCCGGACGATATCGTGCGGAAGTCCCTGGAGCCCTTCGGGGGCAGGGTGGAAGGAGTGGAAACAGGGGCGGATGCAGGAATTTCCTGGGGGGGGGGGGGGGGGGGGGGGGTCAGGTGTTGGCCAGCGTACCATTTGTTTAGGAACCCCCTCCCCCTCTCCCTCGTTTCACGCCCTCAATTTTACAGATGCAGAAATCAAAAGGGGTGTCAGGACATCCGGACCCCCCTCTAAATCCGCCCCTGAGTGGAAAGGAAGGGAGTCCTGGCGCGAAGAAGGTTTCAGCGGTGTCGAATCGACCACATACACCTGACGCTCAGGGACGGTGTGACGACGGACCGGCTGCCCCACAAGCTGCGGGTCCTCAACGCAAACGCGCTGGTCATCGTTCCAGGTATATGGCTCTGATATGGTTGAGGGCCCAAAAAACTGGGCACGTATGCCGACGGGTGCCGCGCTGCGATTCGTGTCAGAGGTTCGGGCACTTCACGGAGGACTGCGTGCAAACGTACACCTCGGTCACTGACGATACTCGTGGGAATCTCTCTTTAGATCTCATTATGAATGAAGAAGAGGCCGAAGCCACCGTTAGTGGGGCAAAACCTCCGACATAGGTGCTTTGGCAGCAGCATGACACCAGCAGGTCGGAACAAGCGGGCACGTCGTCACACACGCCTGGACAGTCGCCAGAAACACTCGTCTAGACCAGCGCTGCGAAGGGAGACGAAACATCAGACTGCAGCCGTGGCAAGGTGCTGCAGAACAGAAAGACGTCGGCAAAAGAGCGCGGTGGAAACAGTGGGGACTATACGACGAGACTGCTATGGGTGTCTCAACCGGCGCCACGAACAGTGGCTTCTAGAGCTGGCAGAGATAATTACGAAGCCGGACAGCCGGCTTCGTATTTATTGGATGACTTTGAGTCTTGAGATTTCTTTCACACAGTGTCCAAACTCAAAGTTGTAACGCAACATTGCGTTAGTATAATTGTCCGAAGCCGGACAATTAAACTGAGTAAACAGTGGCTCCTAAACACGCCGAGCGAGCTGATGTTGTCTTATTACAGGAAACAAAGCCCGTACATGTCGAGCACGCTGCACGCGACAAAGTTCTTTGAGAGTCTTTTTGAGCCCTGGCACGGAAATTCTTGTCCGCAAAGCATTGACAGTAGTGTCAGTGCAGGCTCCCAACGAACCCGCGGAAAGAAAACCATTTTTTGAAAACTTAGAGCAATACATAACTGAAACAGCTCAGCAAAAGTGATAATCGGCGGGAATTTTAATTGTATGCGGAGCACAAGTTCGTCTGCTTCTTGCATAGGACTTGCGATGATGTAAGAACGCCGAGCTCTCATTGGCTGATTGAAAACAGATAGTGGGTACACCTCGAGGCATCTATACTTTGTCTCATCCTACGATGGACTAAAGGCCAAAGCCGCGAGCCGCCAGGTCCAATAGCGTTCCACGCTAAACTATGACACGTTAACATTGATTAGGGGTCGACGAATCAGGCTCCGAATCTAAAAGCTCTGCATCATTTCTATAGCTGCGACACAGCAAAGAGCCTGTATGTCGAGGCTTTCTTGGCAATGTCAAATTGTTGAGTCACTCAGTGTTCTTCGATTCGAGCCGCTGTCCGCCCATCCCCATCAGTAATTCAAGACGCGGGCACCGATACGTGCGTTGAAGCAAAATACCACGCAATTTCTAAGTGCCTCGTGATTGGATCTGGAGGCTCGTAGCTTTTGCCTTTAGTCCATCGTAGGGTGAGACGAAGTATGGCGTTGATGTCTGCCCACTATCTTCAACACTAAATCCAACCAGAGCTATCGTAGGGTGAGACGAAGTATGGCGTTGATGTCTGCCCACTATCTTCAACACTAAATCCAACCAGAGCTATCGTAGGGTGAGACGAAGTATGGCGTTGATGTCTGCCCACTATCTTCAACACTAAATCCAACCAGAGCTATCGTAGGGTGAGACCAAATACGATATAGCTTCGCCAATACTGGAAACTCCTCCGAAAACACATAGGAGCGGCGGCGAACGTGACAGTGGCGCCTCTAGCGGACTCGGAGTCTACGGAAGCATTCGTCGCAATGGAAAAGTATAGGCTCCCCGACGTCCTCGAGCTTTACGAGCCCCGTATCGTCACCCTATTAGCAGAAACAATTTATTACGGTCAGTTCGCTTGCAAAGCGGAATCCACTGATCGCAACTGCAACGACAATCGAATAACAACGCGCGCAGAAACAAAGATAGAGCAGTTTATATAGCGGTCTCAAACGCCTCTCAGGGGATCACACGCGTCTGAAACGCGTCTGGGAAGCGGAAAAAAGGCGTCTAGCTACTCGAACTACGTCGTAATCGTTAAAACATGCAAAAACGACATGTTAATATTACCGGAGCAGGCGCACGAGCTGCTGGAGCATAAAAACAAAACAAAAAGTAAGGATAAAATGAACGTGCAAACACTTACCGAACTTTGCAGAAAAAATGGTGTCGCCATTCCCGACGAAAATAAGAAGAAACGGGAAAGAGAAGCGAACAACGGCGAATAAAACAAAGAAGCTAGCAAAAAACTATTTCAACGACGACGATCGTTGCGGCGCTTATAGAACAAAAGAAAGAAAAATGGAAAGCAGCAAATGAATAGCTGGTGGTCGCCACCGGTGTTGAGTTCACGACAAACAAAGCGGAAGCAACAGACGAAACTAATAAAAAAAGAAGAAAGCGACCCTTTTTTTTTTCTTTTTCAGCTGCTTGTTGTTTAATTCTTTATTTGCTTTCGCGGCGTAGGTTCGAACTAAAAACAAAACAGGGGAAATAAATAACGCAGTGCAGCTCACACTGTCCGGTAAAAAAGAGTCGCAGAAATGTTTTGGTCGCAGGCAGCAATCTTCTATATGTGCTAGCAGTGAGTAACCTTTTTTTGCTTTCGAATTTCTTTTTCCAGTGACTTTGGCGGGTTGTTCGTTCGCTCGCTTGACGAAGCAGTTTAAAAGTGCATTCAAGTACTTGTTGACGTAGGTGTCCGTAGGTTGACGTAGGAAGCAGAAGAAAGATTTTCCACCACATCGCACAAACTTGTTCTTTCAATGGTAGGCACCACATCGCACAAACTTGTTCTTGAATGCGGCCGGTTGATCAACAAACGATGACCCGTAGCAGACGTGCCGGTCGGAGTACGCAAATAAAATTCGAATAAAAATGGGTAACGAGCTTACGCTTCTTAATATATTTAATAAATACCAAAAAGCACGTATGACGATTTTGGATTAGAAACTCAATCGAAGGCGAAACTGGGAGGTTATCGCAGACGACAGTGGAAGAAAACAACAACAACAACAGCAAAGTTGCAGACGGCCCTCAAAATGCCCGGGCCTAGCGCAGACGAACCGGGGGTAGTAAGCGCCGAAGCGAAGGAAAGGGAGTAAAAACTAAGCCAAACAAAGCAAGAATACGCAATGGTTTACACGTCGGGCAAAAAAAAAAAAAAAAAAGCAAAAAGCAAACAAAAATATGTACCACAACATATAAGCAGGAGGAAGAAATAAGGCGGCAGAGTGGCGTCGCCTCAAAAATATAAAAGAAGACTCAAAAATGGAAAGAGGGGAGACGGTTCAACGGGTGTCGGCCTTTATCGTAGAAGTAAAGAAGCAGCGAAGCAGAAGATGTTGGTCGTCTCCGCGCTAACAATCGGAATTTGTGCACTGTAAATAACGTGACTAAAATCATCTTTTTTCGCGGGGCTACGACGCTCTCCCCTTCTTTCTTTGCAAGCGCGAGAAGTCTGCTTTTTTCGTCTTTTGTTAATCTATAATCGCGTCAGATTTGCATATACACAACGCCTTCTTTCGGAGCATACTGACATCGCCGTAACGTACGTCGTTCGAAATTGACTTCTGCTTCTTCATCCGGAGACGATCTTAACGGGATTAGCCAGCTCGCCTGTTCGACGAAACGGTTATAAGCAAGACACTCATGAGAAATGGGAATGGCAACGACAAAGCGAATAACCGATAAGAACAATAAAGTTGAAACGAAGATATATGTTCTGAAATGTTTGTACATTTCCCCTTTTCACGAAACAGCGCGAAGGCATACATTCGTGTTTTGCTTGGCTTACATAAGTTGTGACAGAATGTTTTCTTCGGGAGAACTCCGAAATTGCACCCAGAAAGCTGTAACATCTTTCCCACGCGAAGAGAATGTCCTTCACTCATGAGCTGGCAGCCATTTTTTAACTTTCAAAGCAGCGAATGTCCGTGACAATTTTTTTTCGTTGGTCACCTCGCACGGAGATAGGCAAAACCAATGCATTTTGGAGAATTTGTCTGCCAGCGGAGACTCCGAGCTCGCCAGGGGCGCTGCGATCACTTTTCGCCCGTTTTCCGCGGGAGTTGCCAGTATTGGCTTCCACGGTATTTGGTGAGACGAAGTATGGCGTTGATGTCTGCCCACTATCTTCAACACTAAATCCAACCAGAGCTCGGTGTCGCCTCTGACGTAACCGCAACTCCTGCGCACGAAGCAGACGACTTGCTCTCCGCATTCCAAACGCCAAAGACTGCTCGCGTGGTTTGAAACAAGATTCGAGCCTTGGGCCACTTAGGAATTCTTTCTCAGAGAGTATGACTTGCAAGATGTAACTGCTGCAGCGAATGTTTCGGAGCCCGGCTACGCACACTGACAAGGGAAATGTCACTCGCGTTTAGATCGTGTCTATGCGTCGAGAGAGTTAAGGCCCGTTCACACTCTTGCGACCGAGTAAGACCAAGAGAGACCAGGCCGGTTTCTAAGCCTTTTGCGACTTCTTAGGACCGGATGCGGTGCAGCGGAGCTGGTCCTAAGATATCGCAAGAGGCTTAAGGCCCGTTCACACTCTTGCGACCGACTTCGACCGAGAGAGACCAGACCGGTTTTTAAGCCTTTTTGCGATTTCTTAGGACCGGATGCTATGCAGCGGAGCTGGTCCTAAGAAGTCGCAAGAGGCTTAAAAACCGGTCTGGTCTCTCTCAGTAGTACTCGGTTGCAAGGGTGTGAACGGACCTTTGGCGTGATTTGTCACCTTTTATCACTCGGAACCTGTCGTTTTCTCCGCGCTAGTCGAAGCGCGGTTCGGTAGGACGGAACCAATGCAACATGACTCATGTTGGTAACCGTGGAAACTTCTCGAATCTCTGCTCCAGGGGCGCTAAACTCGTCAAACCCAAAGTTCTGGCCGAAGTTCACGGAGCGCACCGATTGGACTATCCTGACGATGACTTGGCACTTTTTTCGCCGGCGTCCAATCAGCGCGCTCCGCGAACTTTGGGCTCCAACTTTGTGTTCGGCGAGTTTAGGGCCCCAGGACAACGTGGAAGAGCTCATTATAAAGCTAGCCGAAAGACAGGAGAAGAACGCGGCGAACTGGGAGCTGCTGAAAGCAGAAATTAAAATGAAGCTTATTTCAATGGGAACAAGAAAAGCCGAATATAAAGCGGGCAGAAAAAAAACTTTTAACGAGGACCTTGAAGACGCTTATTCGTGCTGGAATCCAGACACCGGGTTTGTTTGGCGATGACATAAAGACACGAAAACGTCTGCTATTGGCCAAATAAGAAGAAGAATATAAAGGCGCAATTATCCGCTGCAGGGTGTAAACTTTGAAACCAAACGAAGAACCGACGAATTTTTTTTTTTTTTTAAGTAAAAAAAGCGCGAGCGAGCAATAACGAATAAAATCACGGCCGTCCGAAAGGGAAAATCGGTGGTTTACTCAACAAGAAGGTATCAAGCGCAAACTTGTCGAATTTTACGAGGAATTCTTTAAGGAAAAACAAACTTTTTGTGAACATGTAGTGCGAGCGTATATACAAAGCAAGATCCTCGAGCTCCAAATCTGCGACCGGGCACTCTATGGCTCCGTCGTCGAACTGCCTCTACCCATTAGCTGCAAACAAGTCGCTTTTCGCAGCGGCTCCAGGGCAACGCAGGAGGCCTACTCTCGTTCGGCCAAATTACGTTCCATCTAACATGCCGCCTCCGGGGCCGAAGTCATCGGTTACAAGATATCAGTGATCACACGCGAAGAAGGCAGGACGACAGGCCACATCTTTCCAATCTCCTCTTTGGGGAAGCGAAATGTTGTCTGTTCCTGTATATTTTTCTATGATGTATTGAGCCATGGTTAAAAGCGCTGAAAAAAGACGTACACAGGATAGAAGACAAACACGTCTTCTATCTTAGGTCTTTTTTTTTTTTTTAGCGCCTTTAACCACGGTTCAATACAGTCAACACCAACTAGCCCAACAACAAGTTCTTTTACAGTACATTTCTATAATGCTGTGAACATTTTTTTTTTCTCTCCTGCCTTAGTATCGGGTTAGAGCAATCGTAGTAAAAATTATCTCTCGGAATAACCAGAAACAAAACCTAAGCAGCGAACCAGAACAGCCTGGTTAAGTCCTGCACTCTATAAAAAGCCCGTGCGTCTACTTTCCCGTACAACTCTCGGAGAGCCAATCATCGCAACTTACGGAGGCAGCTCAGCGAATGACGATGTCGCGTTTTTTGACTAAACCCAGACGGCGTTTTTTGGTCTAAACATGTGTGTCGGCATCGTCATTCGCTGAGCTGTCTCCGTTAAATGCGGTGAATGGCTCTCCGAGTGTTGTGAAAAAAAAAAAAAAAAAAAACTCGCGGGCTTTTTTTTTTTTTTTTTTTTGTGCTGGGGAAACGAAGAATTTAGGGGTCAAAATTGTCTAACGTAAAGTGTTCGCGTCGTTCGTGGGTTATCACTTATCAGGATTTCCTTCTTAATTCCCGCTCTGAGAGCGACCGTCCCCGAACGAAGGCCGACACCCTCGCCCGCCTCGCCCCCGGCAAAAACACGAAACATCTGGGCGAACCAGGCCAGCGCGCACGGACGCGCAGTGACAGAGCAACTTCTTAGCCTCACGCGCACATACACACGCACGCGCAAGCAGCCCGTCCCGCAGTACCGCACGCCCGTAGCACGCTCCCAAGGCCGGACAAAAAGGCACGCCAAGCCAGCCGAGCCCCCCACACTGCGGAACAACGCCCTTTCCCCGTGCAAGGACAAACGGGTGGGCGTATGCATAGCCACGGCCACTCGATTAGGACGCATAGCATACATTTGTAAGAGCGTGGTTTTGCTCAGACGCCTAAACCAAACAAACGAACAAAGAAACAAACAACAACAGCGGCAACAAAAACGACATAAAAAAACGCTGTCAGCGAGACAGGAACTGCCCTCTCCGTTACCTTCTCTTGCACTTTAACCTCCCTTGTCCACGCGCTGGCGCACGCACACATACACACGCACGCGCAAGCAGTCTGTCCCGCAATCCCGAACGCCCGTAGCGCACTCCCAAGGACGAAAAGAGAAGCCAAGCCCACCCCACAGCAGAACAATACCCTTTCCCCGCGCAAGCGAATGGCGCATGCATAGCATAGCATTTTGTTTCCTTTTTTTTTTTCTTTTTAGAAACGTGGCTTTGCTTGGACGCTAGAAGAAACTAACCCTTCCCCCTCCCCCCCCAAAAAAAAATAAAACAAAAACAACAACGAAACAAAAAACCGTCAGCGAGACAGGAACTGCCTTCTCCTTCTCTTGCACTTTAACCTCCCCTTGCGCACGTGCTGGCGCTTTCTTTCTTTTTTGTTCGTTCGGTTCCGGTCGCCTCCTTGCGGAGTTTTAAGTTCTAATCGGAAACTTCTTCATTTGTCTTTCTTCGTCAGGTTTGCTGTTTCGCCAAGGCTTATGTGAGTACCCTTATTTCGGTACGGCTGTAATGCTGGTAATATGGTTTAAATGTCGCGAACCGGGTCGTGTGTACATGCTTTGCGGCTGTCAGCGGTTCATGTTCAGCCATGTGGCTGGGCTCTTTAATGACCTAATCGTCTCGCTTAAGAGGGAGCGCTCCTCGATTTTCATCTCCGATAGGAACTTTTCAAGATTCCAGATGGCGCGCGCGTCGAAGGCGTGAAAAGGCGCTCTCCCTCCGAGGCGAATGAGTGCGTAACGTATCTGGGTCTAGCAGCGAAATGAGAGCTCGTGTCCCTTAAAACTCCTCGGGAAAGAACGTAAACCACATTTTGGTTCGTTACAGTTGCATTTCCTTCAGTGTAGTCGAAACGCAACCAAAACGCCGCTAGTGACAGCCTTCACAGTGCTTCCGTGCCCCGAGGAATTCGCGGACGGCGCTTCACGTCTCCTTCGGTAGGGTGACGTAAACGACACGTGATGACGTCGCATTCGATGCTCACAGCGGATTGGCGGGTTTGTGAGGCTCGTGCCGAGTCGCTCACGGCGGCGGCGGCGGGCGGGCCGCGGTCGGCAGTCGCCCTGAGGGGCTAGAGGGGTGTTGAGTGCGGTCGGTGAATGTTCGCGGGGAGTGACTTCTCCGGAGGATTCGCAGAACTCTGAACGCCGATATGTTGTCCGTCCGGCGGTGACGGCTGTTCGCGCACGACCGCTTTGTTTTGGTCGTTATTGGTTGAGAAGGCCTAGACTTTTCAGTCGCGATATGTCAGTCGGCTAGCCTTCCCGAAGAGAAGCAAAATCAAGAGGTAAGAACTTTTTTTTATGACGTCTCCACTCAGTTATGATTTCTGTCGCAAGTGATGTACATTTTCACTTGATCAAAATCGTGCGATTGCCACGATCAACTCAGAGTCACTTTGTGTACTTCAGGTTGGTGCGAACCACACACTGAATAAACGTATAACATCTATTGTAAACAGATTGCTTCCAGATTCGGATGTGTTCGAGGGACGAAGTACGTCGCTATCATTAGCTAGTTTGAAATTTTCATGAAAGCTCGCAACTGTTACTTGGTGTCCTGCGTTGAACATAATTATTGACTCTGCTTTTAACCAATCTGCTATTTATACATTCTAGCGCAAGACTTGGTCGGCTCGGCAAACAGTCTTATCGACTCCAGTTTGTGACCGCCTCCAGTGCTTCAACTTGGGCGGTTTCGTGCCTGAAGACTGCGCTAATCTGCAATCAAGGGACATGATGTTATCATTCTATGCACAGGCATTTCAAACATCAACTCGTTATCGTCTTCACTGTGTTGGTGTTTTGGAGGAAGGACGAAGTCCCGCTACAGTATTCTGAGTGAGGACAGGAAGAACATGCGTTCTTTCAATTGAGAACGTTTCCACTTGCGTCTATTTTCCAAATTTAGATGAATTTCATAATTGCAATATTAAAATGCGACCGCGCAATGTGAATAAAGTCTCCTGGGTGCTTGTTTTGCACTTGACTGACCACCAGTTTTCGTTTCTACATTTCTTGTCGTGTCTCTATAGTCGTTCCTAAGTTTGATTACTTCTCCTCGACTACTAAGATCCCTCTTTTGTACTCGAAAAAGTAAAGCTACTAAAATATGTTACGTGAAGGGTCCGATTTTCCTCTACCCACTAAAAGAACGCAATAAAATGTGATGGTGCATGCGTATTCTACATAAATAAAACGTACAGACGCCACCTAGCTTACTGATATTTGTTTGTCAAATATACACGCAGTTGTGTTATGTTATGCCGCGGCAGTTTTCTCTAAGACGACTCCGTCTTCAGATAAGAACGGCCGACCGTGTCCGCGGTGACAGTTTTTAATTTTGACCAGAAAAATGCAACTTGCTGCCTCAATGCCCCGAAAAACGGAACCGGTCTTTGTTTTAGGAAAAAGCAAACTTGCCTTCAAGAAAAAAAGTCAGAAACACCTGCTCAATCTGAAGCGTTGTTTGTGGATTTCGCAAAATTGGCATTTCAGGCAGCTCTCCCCCAAAATGTGCTGTGGCTACTGGCCCCTATGGGGATGGTTGACCTAAATTATTTATCACGACGTATTGACGTCGTTATTTTGAAATAGAAAATCGCACAGACGACGGCACATTGAGCCATACTGCCTAAGTTTTAACTTTTTTTTTTCTCCGCATTTATTCAAGCCCGGATTTTCAAACTTTGCTAGCGTGTTGTCCTCTATCTGACTATAAATATTGTTGTCCTGATTAGCAAGAAAAGTTTACGAGAAACGCTTAAATGGAGGCATTTTACTAAATATGCATACTTTTGCAAATCAATTTTAAAAAAAAAATTGCTATCTTAGATGTTTTTAACTCTTCCAAATTAACGCCATGATATCTATGAACATGATGAGCAAAAATATCATTGCATTGTTTGCGTGTATTATACATACCCGTAGTTGACAAGTTCATAATTTTTACAGCCCGTAAAAGTGCTCCGGGTTGGTCAGATGGACAGCGCTCGGGTGGGCGATAGTTTCTAAGTGATAATTTTGAGCAAGTCATGTTTTCTTTGTACAAGATTTAAAAAAAAAAAAAATCAGCATGACCCGGAGCAATCCAGAGACGCTAGCCTGTCGCACGCTTCGCAGGTAACGTTTCCAGTAGTCGGCGTGTACGCCAAGCAAAGGAATCAACCGAAGTGGCTCCGATAGCAGATGTTTATCTCAGCGTGTAAGAGAATGGGGCTGCCGAGAACAATGAGCTTGGGCACGTAATCACAAAAGATATATTGTGCAACAATAAACAGGACGTGCATGGGAAGGAATACACGAAGTTTCGGGTGGGCACCCATCTTCTTGTAAGAAACAAAAAATCGGTGAGTAAGAAGCATAGCCCCCTTTTCTTGTGACGCATACAACCCTTTCCTTGTTCCTCACCGTGTTTCGTAACTATCACTTGAAGGACGTTCCCCCGAAACGTCGTATTTTTCTTCCAGTCCACGTTTTAGGCAGTTTAGCTGCATCCTTCGCGTTCTTGATTAATTAGTCACCCAGAGGATCACGTCACAAGAAAGGGTGCGTTGATTGAAGGAAAAGGAGGGGAGGCGAAACCATTAGAGGGCACAACCTCTTCGGTTGCCATATATTATTAGAGAAGATATTCACATGCGACGTCATGCATAGTGACAACCAAAAAAAGGGCTTGTAGCTGCGCTCCGATCAGTGATGATACCAGCCACGATTCCTCCCGCACATGCTACGGCCTTGGGAAAATTCACGAGTGGCTGAGGACGTTGCTCCTTTCTACGCACATTTTATCTAGGTCAGTGACGGCGGAGCAAGCTACTTCAAGAATAGGTACGAACTTCATGAGCTCGCTAAGACCGAGTACCTGTCGGCCAAGTAACAAGTTTCCGCTACTGGGAGGTAAGAACGCCTGCGATGGGATTGGAGGCCTCGTCAAGCACCATGATGCAACTGTTTACAACCTTCGAGGGCCGGCTACATCAGATATCAAATGTGCGTCAGATATGGAGGACGTCCTCAGCACCAAATTACCCAATGTGGCATTGGTTCGCAAGGGCTGACTTTCAGGAGTTCAGTTGAAATGAAAACCACAGCCTGGGATTCCCTCCATCCCGTGCCTGGAATTCAATTCTGGCACTGCTGACAGTGTATACATGCATCAACCCACTGCGACACGAATTGCTGGGAGCAAGAACGATAGCGTCTGCAAACAAGCCACTCGGACAATAAAGGCACGATTCCACCCAGGCCTGCTGGCAGTCTAGTGCGAAGCGGCTACAGTGAGTCTAAGACAAAAATGTGATGAAAAGGGAGCATAAAAAGTCTCAAGCAAACGAAAGTCTTTCTTTTCTTTTCTTTTTTCTTTTTATTCTCTTCACGGTGTGCGGTGTGCGGCCCACCACGAGGCCCTATTGCCGCGCGAAGGTGCCCCCGTTGTACAGCGCCCTGTCCTCAATATCGTGTTAGAGCCCTATATCGTGTTACCCAAACGCCTGTCATCGGAGCCGCACCGATCGTTTCCCCTACGTGGCGCGCGCACAGAGGCTACACGCCCGCTGTAGAAAACGGGCACTGCGAAGCGTGCGACAGGCTAGCGTCTCGCGATTGCTCCAGCTTCTGCGCATTTTTGTGACTCTTGTACTAATAATAAGGACAAAAAACAACCGCATCTCCACGTGGTAAATGATGTTGATTGAGGCGAAGATCTGGTGGTGCTTGTCTGCGTCGACGCTGAGCCGCAGCATGCCCAGCCTTTCGTTCGTTTTCATCCATGTCACGCTGCGATCAAATGCTCAAAGGCGTATATAACCACGTTCGATACCACGCATTCTCTTTCTGACATGGATGAAAACGAACGAAAGGCTCGGCATGCTGCGGCTCATTGTCTACGCCAGGTGGCGTAAAGGTGGGTGAGGAGGAGTGGCAAATCCCGCGCGCCTACATCAAGGGCCTACATCCTGGGTCCCGAGTGAAAGATCGCGAAAGAGAGCGACAGAACATGAGAGAAAGAAACCAATGTTGCCAGCTAAAGGACGGCAGTCGCAGTGGTAATCGCGAAGACTGAAAACTCTCAGCAATATAAACAGTGATAATTTAACGTTGTAAACTAAATTATGAGCTATTCTAACGCTTATAAAAAGCAGTATACTCATTACGCTGCATTAACTTTCCTTCTGTTGAAATCTCGGAAATCTTGTGTTTGCTTGGTTTCGTATTCCTGAAGCGCGCCCACTCGCGCCCCGCCTGGGAGGACGGTTATCTGGTTTAGTTTAGCGTTGATGCGAGGCCGTACATCTCCGCGCTATGCAAAAAGAAAGCTTCGAAAGGAACGCGAATATCTTTCCACCGGTAAGTTCGTGGATTGTTGAAGTTCATGACACTGCTCTGATGATATAATTATATTCGCGAAATCGAAGGCAGTTGGTAACAATGTGTGGGACCCCGAGGGTCTGCCTGCATGCTCCGCCGCTTGCGGCAGCCAGAATGCATGGGGAAAAGGCGGACCTTTTCCTCTAGAGTTAGTATGTACGATCTCTATGGTCTACGCAGACAACCACCACCAGAGCTTCGCTCCCAACAACATCATTCACCACGTGGAGATGCGTTTTTTTTTTTTTTGCCCTACACGAGCACGTGCTCACGTGCTCGTGAGCGCGTGAGCTCACGAGCAGGAGCACGTGCACCCGACGGCGGACGGACATACGGACATGGCTAGCCCCTAAGGAGGTTCGCCCCTAAAAAATACGTATCACGAATTATCACTTCAAAAGTACCCTCCACCTCTGTGCTGTCAATCTGACCACCCGGGAGCAGTTTTACGCTGTGTAAAAATAATGAAATTGTCAACTAGGCGTATGCACAGGCCTCATTCATGGCAACCGCGGTAGCCTCCATTTAGTCAGTTCCTTGCTTTGTAACTTCAAAGACACACAAATAATGCAACGTGTTTTTGCACATTCTGTTAGTGCATATCATTGGCGTTAACTTGGAAGAGTTTAAAAAAAATCGAAGATAGCCTTTTCTTTTTAAATTGATTTTCAACATTATGCACATTTAGGAAAATGCCTTTATTTGGGCGTTTTTCGGGAAATTTTGCCGCTAACCAGGACAAAAATATTTATCACGAAGATTAGCCAAATAAAGGACAACACGCTGACAAAGTTTGAAAATCCTGTCTTCAATAAATGCGGAGAAAAAAAGATGAAACTCATACCCGTGCCACACGGGCAACTCAAATGCCATTTACAAGGAATGAAATTTGAGCGAACGGCCAATGAGCGAGCGACACTCCGGGCGTGGCGCATTCCACGCGCGACAGAGTGCGAGCTGATTCTCCGATCACACAAATCTCATTCGTTGTAAATGGCATTCAAGTTGCCCGTGTGGCACGGGTATTAGGCAGAATGGCTCAATGTGCAGTCGTCTGTGCGATTTCTTATTTCAAAATAACGACGTCGACACTTCGTGATAAATATTTTGGCTCAACCATTCTCATACTTACTTTGTCGGTAAATATTTGTGGGCCAGTAGCCACAACACATTTTGGGGGAAAGTTCCCTGAAATGCCAATGTTTTGAAATCCGCAAACACCGCTTCAGATTGAGCAGGTGTTTCTGACTTTTTTTTTTTTTTTTTTGAAGGCAACTCCTCTCCCGCCCCCCCCCCCCCCCCACACACACACAAACAAAAAAAAAAAAAGAAAAGAAACCAACAAAACAACGACCGGTTACGTTTTCCTGGGCATTGAGACAGCAAGATGCATTTTTCTAGTCAAAACTAAAAATGGTCACCGGATATGGTCGGCCGTTCTTATCTGAGAACACCCTCTAGCATATGCCCCTTCCCCATTGTGCAAAGCATATCGAAGCGCGTAGATTAAATAAAATAAAATAATGTCTTCGTTGTTTGCTATAATTGTTTTCGAGATCTAAATATATATATATATATATATATATATATATATATATATATATATATATATATATATATATATATATATATTAACATGTAGCAATGTGTTGGAATAAAGGGTGATTTTGTTTTGGTTGGTGAATGTCATTTATGCTGACATACATGATGATAAGCTACAATATTGAACTGCGGAAATAAAAAAACAAAAACAAAAAAAAAAAAAAAAATTCTTATTGCACAAACTGTCTTCGCGAGATTATGAGTTTCCCGAACAAATTACACATGGGTAATTAAATCCCCATGTATCGATTTAAGTTACCTTTAAACAAACGAGGTTTTTTTTTGTTTTTTTTTAGCACGACATATTTTTATATCTTTTTCGGCATTTATACGTTAGGCATTTGTCGCTTGATCACTTGGCGTTTTGGAGTTCACGCCCCTGTATTGTTCCAAACTAACATCCGCAAGGTGGCTCGTAAAGTAAAAGAAAAAGTTGCAAAGCATACCTAAAATGTCTTCCGAAGTCATTATCTTGTGTAAGTACTAGGACGTTTTGGGAATTTCGGGGGTAAACCTAGGGAGATAAAGGTTATCACATTGACATAATGTCAGTGTTATCCGATTACCTCATCTTGCGAGACGTTTGCTTTTAGAATCTCAATAATTGGCATACTTTTCAAGCAACACAAGCAGCACACGCACACCTCAAAAAATCGGAAAGAAATGAAAAAAAAAAAAAAATAAAAGCGCGCGGCACGGGGCAGTTAGCATTACCAGCGCTGCGTCGCCCATTGGCAATGACATGAAACGCCAACAGCCCAAATGGACAGAGATGTGCGCATTTCAACGTCGCTCTTACCTCCGCGGATTACCGTTTTGTCGCGGAGGCATGCGGTTTAGAAGAGCTCCTTTTAGCGAACGCCGTTTTATCGATATCAGTTCATCCAATCGCAGTTTAGAGAAAATAGCGGCAGCCGGCGAGCCGTTCCCGATATCCCCCCGATTCATTAGCCTAGATTGCCGAACCCTTGGCGGTGAACTATTGGTAGTGCACGCTCAAGCTTGAGATTATATTAAATTTTCCCCCAGCGACAGTGAGGGGCGCGCGCGCCAAGCGCGGTCTGATTGGAAGCCTAGCTTGCCGCCGCTACAAACAACAGTTCTCAAACGGAGGCCTCGATAAAACGTACACCTCTCGGTAAACCGTGCTTCCATAAACCGTACCCTTTTCGCTAAAATGAGCCTCGATATAAAGGCGTTCGATCAGCCGTAGTAAATGCGCTTTGTCGCTGTTAGTATTTCGCGGAGCAAAATATTTTACTTTGTATATTTCACTTTTTTTATCAACTGGTTAACTTGCTCGGTTCACTGGGTGTGAAGTCTTGCTATAAAGTTGGCAAGCCCATTCATTTGCGGGTGCACATGCCGCGATCGGCAGGTTGCGCGAATTTGCTTTCGCCTTCCTCCCCTCCAACTTCGCGTGAACTCGTCCGTCCGGGGCCCGCTCCCCCGCTCTTCGACAGAGACGTCTGCGCTCAACTTCAACTTCAAAGTCTCCTGCCTCCTTTTTCTCGGTTGGAGACGCGCGCGTCTGTCTCCTTTTGTTTCCCTTTACTTTCAGTGCCCGCAAAGTCCGTCTGCAGGGAGCTGGCGGCACCGGGCAGCGTTGGGTCGCGTGCGCAAAGTAAAAACAGAAGGAAAGACCTCGCGCGGAGTTTGCACGGGTTTTGGCTCTTTTGTTTGTTTTGGGTTAGTTTTTGTTTGGTGTTAGTTTTCACGGTGTTCATTCCGCAGCATTGTTGAATGCTAGACATCAAAACAAGTAAAATACGTACAAATAACCGCTCCCCCACAATTTTCTTTTCCGGTGAAGACCATCTGCACGTTCCGTAAAAAAAGACTTGTGGTGTATTGCTTTCAAAAGACGTGCTCTAGCGTTCGACCCTGGCATACAGAGAAGTGAGGTTTAGAACATTTCATTGAGGTCCGGACGAAGATGAAAGGCGCAATCTTCGGGAGCAGCCAAGTGAAATGGCTTTGCCGCGACCGTTTGTTTTTAGATGAGCGCATACAAGTGTGCACATTTAGCTTGTCGGGAGCGACGGTTCAGGCTCTCAAGGAATACATCGACGGGTTGCCTCTCAAAAAGTTGGATTTTGCGGCAGTCTACATAGGAGGAAACAACCTGCAGAATGGCGGCAGGGGGTCAGCAGTGGTGAAAGAAGTCGTGGTAAGTATACGCCATCCCTCTGCGGTGGCGCTGCCTTGAGCACGGCGCACATGCAGAGGCTTCTTCTCTGCAAAAACGAGATGCTGTGATTCCGCAGTGCCCACACCCGGTGTGGGCAAAGCAAGCGTGTTTGGAAACACAGCAGTCTTCGCGCGCTCGTCTTACAGATGCAAACAAACAAAAACACAAAATGGTCGGGCAGTGAAATCGCCGAGATGTCGCCACTTCGCACAACCGGAGTGGTGTCAGAAAAAGAAAAAAACGCCTGCTCCCCGCAAAATCAAACCACAAAAGCCTACAGTGTAAACGCGGGCGCAGACACGTCCCAGGCCCCACGCGCGCGCGCAGAAACGTTCCTCACTTTCTCTTTTTTCTTGCTCTGCGTGTTGTCTTGGATGTTTGTTTTTATATATTTCTCCCTTCGTTACCTCTCTTCCTCGTCCCTTCTTTGACTCAGGTTCCTGCTCCGTTTCTCCTTACGATGGACCGCAGAGAACCCTACGAGCTATCAAAGCTAATCCAATGCCGCGTGAGCGTCACGTCACCTTTAGGACGGACACAGCGAAGCACGAGGCGCGTGGCCACGCGATACGTTCATATGCGCTGGATTGGCTCCTGCGGCTTGTAGCGTCCGTTGCGGTCCATCATAAGCTTGAAACGGGCTCCGTGTCCAACCATGCAACCGCCAAGAAACGCGCTCCGCGAACGGGCACGCTGTTTGAAGCTAGACGAGTTGCAACTATGCGTAGTACTCTCGCTTGGAAGAAGCACCGCCGTTGTTCGTGGGGAAGAACGCCGTCCGTCGTCGTGTACGGCGACGCGGGGCTGGCGTTCTCGCCATCGCAATGTTTAATCTTCGTCTGGCCCTTGCAGAGCCCTTGAGCTGGTACGATAACTATCGCAAAGCCGCAGGGCTCGCTCGGAAGGTGTGGTAAAATTGATTTAGACGACTTTTGACAATATGACTTACACAACGTATGAAGTAAAAGCAGGGTGTTGGAACAAAATGTATTTTCGTACCGGTTTCATTTGCGTTCCATACAAAATAAGTTCATTTCCGTTTCTGCTCCGGAACGAAACAAATAATGGTCCGTAACAACTCGTAAGGCACGCTTCAGACGGAGCAATTTCACCCAGCAACTTGACGTCGCAACACCAGCAACACCGGCCACCCGCGTTCACACGCAGCAACCGAATCGCTCCGACTTGCCATCATCATGATTAAATTTGATTCTTTTTTCACTACTTAGACGCCCAGCTACACGCTACAAACGCGTTCTTATATCTTTGAACGGCGTTGAGAATACTAACTCATTTTTCTGAAACTATTTATTTCCGAAAACGATCCATTCCAAATCAGAACTAAGTCTTTAGCTGTCATTATCACCACCACAGGGGTGTCACGTGAAAATATCGCGTCTCTGATTGGCTGCAGCCGCTTCAACGGTCTTCGAATTGCTCCGAGTAGCTCGCTTGTTCGAGCCGGACCCGATCTCAAGAATTCGCGTCGATCTAGGGAAAGTTAGGGAACAACCCGCCAGCAACCTCAAAATTGCTGGAAAAGTTGCCCCGTTTGAAGCGGGCCTAACAATTTGTGTTCAAAAAAAAAATTGGAAAGGAATTTAACATTTCTTTTTACACAAAAATAGATAATTCAAGAGCTCTGGAGGGATCCGCGTAATCGACACTGCTTCTGAGATCATGTTCATTGCGTTGAGGACGATATCATGATCAAGGCACTGAGCATGAACTCAGAAGCAGCACGTCATCAACTGTGCTCGGTGAAATGCGAGACCTCTGGTACGATAAAATATATGTCAGCGCCCAGAAGGCCCGCTCCACGCTGGCTTGTGTGGCTGGCACACCTAGGGCTACTTGAGTTGACGTATAGACGCTTTGCTCACGCGTAAATTACAGCCGCCATAACTGACCATGTGTCTTGCCAAGAGGCCGGGCCACAAAAACTAGCGATGATGAGTGAAAACAAAGCCTGCGTCGGTGAAAGGAACACCATGGTGTCTAGAAAAGCATTGGCTTCTCATGTAACCACAGTAGTAAAGCGACCCGAATAAAAGGAAATAAAAAATGAAGGTCAGTTATGGTCGCGCCCATGCACATCTGCTGCAAAGCGTCCGGTACATTTGACGTCCACACACGGTCCGCGTGTATGGACGACAAATGTAAACTGCTTGTGTATTTTTCAAAGGAAATCTAAAAGAACGATTCAGAGTCTGCGAGATGCACGAACTCGTGTTATAGTCCTCGTGCGAATAAAGCAATGGTCAGGGTAACGCGCGAGGAACCGCACCGCCGAAAGTGGTGGTCGTTTGTAAATTATGTACAAGGTAACCAATGTGTATGCTCTCGAAATAAACACCCAACTGTGTGGACAACAATCTAGACAAAGCGGTCCCTATATTTCGATCCCCTCCCCAATAGTCAAATTCACGAGACGCTCTCACTGTTCAGTAACTATTTCTAAGCCAGTTCATTCATGCTATAACGAGTCGCAAAAATTCATCAGCCTTGCTCTTCCAAGCGATAAAACAAATTCCGAGCAGGATAAATTGAAATTCGTTTCAAAGCACACTGCCGAGATAAAGCCGCCCATAATAATTGTCTCTAAAATAGCAGCTGCAACATGACGAATCCCGGAATTAACTCAAGATATTTAGCACATCTTAGTCCAGCGGTTCTCAAACTGTGGTCCGCGGCGACGTTTGAAGGGGTCCCAGCTGGTTCGAGGATCACCCTGTATATCTCTTCAAAAAAAGCGGCGCACAGACACAACTAAAGGGAAAAAAATTAAAACAAATACAAATTTAATAACTCGAGCAAAATAAGCGAGGCCGTACTGAACGTAAGGTTGAATGTACATAACGTAGATTCAAATAAACACTTGTCAATTACAAACACATTGGACACGAGGCGACAAAGACAATCACAAGACATTACTTCAAAATCCGTCTTTACAAACGGACCGGCGTGGAGAGTTCGGCAGTAGCACTGTCAATATATAATAATTTTTTAATTACATAATATATTTCTCGCGACACTGTATTACATAAATGACCTTAATAAAACACTACCAAATGATCTCTCCCGCGACATGCGCTCCGGATTAAAATATTTTGTCAATATAAACATTGTGTTTGCAATTAACACGCTATTTATTTTGTACGAGGGGTTAGCGAGTGATTGCTTTATTCAATATGCAGAAATAGCGGTAGTGCGATTCCCGTGGCCAAACCAGCCAATTATGTTTGGTCCATTTAAATACCGCTGGATCCGCTCCGCAAGATAACCCAAAACAAATGAATGTGAAAACTGAAAACCCAGATACCTAAAATCCCTTTGGGTTTTAGCAATACGTCCAAATTTATTTAGCCTCTAATGACTTTAAATATATAATTCCAACACCAGCCATAAACCCGCTCGTGGGAAACTTGATTAGCAGATTTTAGTTATTTACCCACCCAGCTTATCGCTACAATGATCTCCCATGCAATGTTCGCCGAGCCCCCTAAAGTCACAGTGAATACGGCACTGCAAAGGACATGATGTTATCATTCTATGAGCAGGCCTTTGAAACATTAACTCGTCATCGTCTTCACTGTATTGGGGTTGTGGAGGAAGAACGAAGTCCCGCTACAGTATTCTGAGTGAGGAAAGGAACAACATGCGTTCTTTCAATTGAGAACGTTTCCACTTGCGTCTATTTTCCAAATTTAGACGAATTTCATAATTGCAATATTAAAATGCGACCACGCAATGTGAATAAAATCTCCTGGGTGCTTGTTTTGCACTTGACTGACCACCAGTTTTCGTTTCTACATTTCTTGTCGTGTCTCTATAGTCGTTCCTAAGTTTGGTTACTTCTCCTCCACTACTAAAATCCCTCTTTTGTACTCGAAAAAGTAAATCTACAAAAATATGTTACGTGAAGGGTCCGATTTTCCTCTACCCACTAAAAGAAAGCATTAAAATGTGATGTTGCAAGCGTATTCTACATAAATAAAACGTAAAGAGGCCACCTAGCTTACTGATATTTGTGCGTCAAATATACATGCAGTTCTGTTATGTTATGCCGCGGCAGTTTTCTCTAGGACGACTCTGTCTTCAGATAAGAACGGCCGACCGTGTCCGGTGACAGTTTTTAATTTTGACCAGAAAAATGCATCTTGCTGCCTCAATGCCCAGAAAAACGGAACCGGTCTTTGTTTTAGGAAAAAACAAAACAAAGTTACCTTCAAGAAAACAAGTCAGAAACACCTGCTCAATCTGAAGCGTTGTCTGTGGATTTAGCAAAATTGGCATTTCAGGCAGCTCTCCCCGAAAATGTGTTGTGGCTGCTGGCCCGTATCGGAATGGTTGACCCAAATTATTTATCACACGTATCGACGTCGTTATTTTGAAATAAAAAAAAAAAAATCGCACAGACGACGGCACATTGAGCAATACTGCCAAAGTTTTAACTTTTTTTTTGTCCGCATTTATTCAAGCCCGTTTTCAAACTTTGCCAGCGTGTTGTCCTCTATTTTGCTATAAATATTGTCGTCCTGATTAGCAGGAAAAGTTGACGAGAAACGCTCAAATCGAGGCATTTTACTAAATATGCATACTTTTGCAAATCAATTAAAAAAAATGCTATCTTCGATATTTTATCTCTTCCAAAATAACGCCAATAGTATCTATGAGCATGATGTGCAAAAATATTATTGCATTGTTTCTGTGTCTTATACATACCCGTAGTTGACAAGTTCATAATTTTTACAGCCCGTAAGAGTGCTCCGGGGTGGTCAGATTGGCAGCGCAGGGGTGGGCGATAGTTTCTAAGTGATAATGTTTAGCAAGTTATTTTTTCTTCGTACGAGATTTAAAAAAAAAAAAAGTACGCATGAGCCGGAGCAATCGAGAGACGCTAGCCTGTCGCACGCTTCGCAGGATGCGTTTTCGGTAGTCGGCGTGTAGCGTCTCTGTGTACGCCAAGCAAAGGAATCAACAGACGTGGTTCCGATAGCAGATGTTTATCTCAGCGTGTAAGAGAATGGGGGCTGCCGAGAACAATGATCTTCGGCACGTAATCACAAAAGAAATATTATTGTGCTACAATAAATAGGACGTGAACGGGAAGGAATACACGAAGTTTCGGGCGGACGCCCATCTTCGTGTAAGAAACAAAAAATCGGTGAGTAACAAATGTACAGCCCCCTTTTCTTGTGACGTATACGACCCTTTCTTTGTTTCTCGCCGTGTTTCGTATCTATCACTTGAAGAAGGACGTTCGCCCGAAACGTCGTATTTTCCTTCCCGTCCACGTTTTAGGCAGTGTAGCTGCATCTTTCGTGTTTTTGATTAATTGGTCACCCGGAGGATCACGTCACAAGAAAGGGTGCGTTGATTGAAGGAAAAGGAGGGGAGGCGAAACCATTAGAGGGCACTTCTCTAATTTCTTCTCTAATATTATTAGAGAAGATATTCACATGCGACGTCATGCATAGTGACAACCAAAAAAAGGGACTTGTAGCTGCGCTCCAATCAGTGATGACACCAGCCACGATTCCGCCCGCGCATACTATGGCCTTGGGAACATTCACGAGTGGCTTGGGGAGGTTGCTCCTTTCTACGCACATTTTATGTGGGTCAGTAACGGCGGAGCAAGCTACTTCAGGAATAGGCACCAACTTCATGAGCTCGCTAAGACCGAGTACCTGTCGGCCAAGTGGCTAGTTTCCGCTACTGGGCATACCAAGAACGCCTGCGATGGGATTGGAGGCCTCGTCAAGCACCATGATGCAACTGTTTACAACCTTCGAGGGCCGGCTATATCAGATATGAAATGTGCGTCAGATATGGTGGACGTCCTCAGCACCAAATTACCCAACGTGGCATTGATTAGCAAGGGCTGACTTTTAGGAGTTCAGTTAAAATGAAAACAACAGCCTGGGATTCCTTCCATCCCGTGCCTGGAATTCCCTCCATCCCGTGCCTGGAATTCAATCCTGGCACTGCTGACAGTGTATAGATGCGTCAACTCACTGCGCCACGAATTGCTCGTAGCACGAACGATAGCGTCTACAAGCAAGCCACTCGGACAATAAAGGCTCGATTCCACCCAGGCCTGCTGGCAGGCTGGTGCGAAGCGGTTACAATGCGTCTAAGACAAAAATGTGATGAAAAGGGAGCATAAAAAGTCTCAAACAAACGAACTGTCCAGCTCGCTTGCACCTTTGCATTTAATTGCATTATAAACAAACAAAAATCTTTCTTCCTCTTTTTTTTTTTTTTTTTGCGGTGTGCGGCCCACCACGGCGGAGGCTCTATTGCCGCGCGTAGGTGCCCCCGTTGTACGGCGCCCTATCCTCAATATCGTGTTAGAGCCCTATATCCTGTTACCTAAACGCCTGTTATCGGAGCCGCACCGATCGTTTCCCCTACGTGGCGTGCGCAGAGACGCTACACGCCCGCCATAGAAAGCGGGCCCTGCGAAGCGTGCGACAGGCTATAGCGTCTCGCGATTGCTCCAGCTTCTGCGCATTTTTGTGACTCTTGTACTAATAGTAAGGACAAAAAAAGACGTATCAAGAATCATCACTTCAAAAGTACCCTCCACCTCTGTGCTGTCAATCTGACCACCCGGGAGAGGTTTTACGCTGTGTAAAAATAATGAAATTGTCAAATAGGCGTACGCACAGGCCTCATTCATGGCAACCGCGGTAGCCTCCATTTGGCCAGATTTTCTTGCTTTGTAACTTTAAAGACACACAAATAATGCAACATGTTTTTGCACATCCTGTTAGTACATATCACTGGCGCTAACTTGAAAGAGTTTGAAAAAATCGAAGATGGCCTTTCTTTTTAAATTGATTTTCAAAATTATGCACATTTACGAAAATGCCTTTATTTGAGCGTTTTTTGTGAACTTTTCCCGCTAACAAGGACAACAATACTTGTCACGAAGATTAGCCAAATAGAGGATAACACGCTGACAAAGTTTGAAAATCCTGGCTGGAATAAATGCGGAGAAAAAAAGATAAAACTTGAGCTGTACGGCTTATTGTGCAGTCGTCTGTGCGATTTTTTATTTCAAAATAACGACGTCGATACTTCGTGATAAATAATTTGGGTCAATCATTCCCATACTTACTTTGTCGGTAAATATATCTGGGCCAGTAGTCACAACACATCTTGGGGGAAAGTTGCTTGAAATGCCAATGTTGCGAAATCCGCAAACAACGCTTCAGATTGACCAGGTGTTTCTGACTTTTTTTTACTTGGAGGCAACCCCCCCCCCCCCCCCCCCCTACAGAAAAAAAAAAAAAGAAAACAACAACAACAACGACCGGTTCCGTTTTCCTGGGCATTGTGGCAGCAAGATGCATTTTTCTAGTCAGAATTAAAAATGGTCACCGGATATGGTCGACCGTTCTTATCTGAAACACCAGATGCACCTTCCGAATTGTGCAAAGTATATCAAAGCGCGTAGATTAAACAAAATAAATAATGTCTTCGTTGTTTGCTATAATTGTTCACGAGGCCTATTATTATTTGCACTTTTTTTTTTTTTTTTTTTTTTAATATGTAGCAATGCGTTCGAAGAAAGTGTGATTTTGTTTTTGTTGGTGAATGTCATTTGTGCTGACATACATGATGATAAGCTACGATATTGAACTGCGGAAATGAAAAAAATAATTCTTCTTATTCCAAAAAAAACTCCCTTCGCGAGATTATGAATATCACGAACAAATTACACATGGGGAATTAAATCCCCATGTATCGATTTAAGTTACCTGTGGACGAACGAGTTTTTTTATTTTTTTTTATTTAGCACGACATACTTCTATCTAATTTTCCGGCATTTATACGTTCGGCATTAGTCATTTGATTACTTGGTGTTTTGAAGTTCACGCCTCTGTATTGTTCCAAACTAACATCCGCAAGGTAGCTCGTAAAGTAAAAAAAAAGTAGCAAAACACACCTAAAATGCCTTCCGAAGTCATTACCTTGTGTAAGTACAAGGACGTTTTGTAAATTTTGGGGGTAAACCTAGGGAGATACAGGTTATCAGTTTGACATAATGTCAGTGTTAGTGTTATCCGATTACCTCATCTTGCGAGACGTTTGCTTTTAGAATCTCAATAATTGGCATACTTTTCTAGCAACACACGCAGGACACGCACACCTCAAAAAAGCGAAAGCAAATGTAAAAAAAAAAAAAAAAACCGCGGCACGGGTTATTTGCACTGTGTCCCCCGTTGGCGAAGACAAAACGCCAACAGTCCAAATGGACTCAGATGTGCGTATTTCGATGCCGCTCTTACCTCCGCGGATTCCCGTTTTGTCCCGGAGGCATGCGGTTTAGAAAAGCTCCTTTTAGGGAACGCCGTTTTATCGATATCAGTTTATCCAATCGCAGTTTAGAGAAAATGACGGCAGCCGGAGTGCCGTTTCCGATATCCCCCTGGTTCATTAGCCTAGATTGCCGAACCCTTGGCGGTGAACTATTGGTAGTGCACGCTCAAGCTTGAGGTTATAATAAATTTTCCCCCAGCGACAGTGAGGGGCGACCGCGCCAAGCGCGGTCTGATTGGAAGCCTAGCTTGTAGTGGTCCAAAAATATCGATAGTACTATCGATAGTATCGATAGTCGCCAGAAATTTGACCATCGATAGTAAAAGAAACTATCGATAGTACTATCGATAGTCGTCTATCGAAAAACTATCGATAGTCGACTATCGAAAATCTATGGATAGTACTATCGATACTCGACGATCGGAAAATTGTTGTTAAGCGACTACCAGAAAACTATCGATAGTCGACTATCGTAAACCTATCGATAGTACTGTCGACAGTTTACTATCGATAGCTATGCGACATTAGTAGTGAGCGTCGCTCCCTCGTCTCTTTTTCTCGCTTTATTTTTTATTTTATTTTTTTTTTCAAATGGGACACCAACTAGCCCAAGCAATTACCGTCTCAACTTCGGTTCAGCTTTCAGTGATGACGAAGACGGGAGTTTGGCCGAAGAGAGGAGGAAGGGGAAGCGAGCGGCGGTGCGGCAACTGTGTTCGCTCTAGTAGTGCAAAACTATCCATAGTACTATCGATAGTCACCAGAAAACTGAGTATCGATAGTAAAAAAGGAATCGATAGTACTATCGAAAAACTCTCGATAGTTGACTGTCGAAAAACTCTCGATAGTTGACTGTCGAAAAACTATCGAGAGTACTATCGACAGTCGACTATCGAAAAACTGTCGATAGTACTACCGATAGTCTACTATCGATAGTTCTGCGACACTATCGATAGTTTTGGAAAAACTATCGATAGTATCGATAGTCAATTTATCGATAGTTTTGCATTACTACTAGCTTGCCGCCGCCTAGAAACAGCAGCTCTCAAACGGAGGCCTCGAGAAAACGTGCACCTCTCGCTAAACCGTGCTTCGATAAACCGTACCCCTTTCGCTAAGATGAGCCTCGATATACACCAACTCATGTTTACAAACAAACCGGAGCGCCCCTAGCGGACGTCACCGGCGCCGCGCATGCGCCGTGGATGGTGGGCAAGAAGTCCGCCGTCGCCCATAAACAGACCATTGAATTGCCTTGTTGTCGGCGTCGGTGGGAGTCCCCGTGCTCTTTTTCGCGTTGGAATTGCTGATTCTACGTCCTCCTAACATTGTCTGACTACTTGAGCGGCTTCACCAAAACTATCGAGGCAAAACTTTGCGTGGATAATGTGACGTGCGGCGATTCATTTCACGTGGACGCCACAGAATGGACGCTAAAGCCTGACTCCCACGTCGAGATTCTGCTCGCTATTTTCAGTCGCGACGTCGCTCGGACTGCAAAAGCGTGGACCGTAGCTGAGATGGTGAACATCGATACTGAAAACCTCAAGTAAACTCGGGCAATACAAGTCGGTGATGGCCACTGGTAACAATGATCAACAACTTCTTGTATCTGTTTACACTTAGCCGACTTACCCCAACCAACCTTCAAAAATGTTTTGAGGCATGCACTTAGTTCTTATCGCAATTACCGGGTCAACGTTTGGTTTACGAGCCGCTGTCGTTTGAACGAACTAACGACAAAAAGCAGCCAAGTTTGAAAGAGCAGACGACAGTTCGAACGCACGCGCAATGGAGTACGGGCAACAAGCACCGCGTCCCGCGTCAACAAACCATTCGAATGTCACGTTGTCGGCGTCTGTGTGAGTCTGCATACTCTTTTTCGCGTTGGAGTTGTCGATTCTACGTCCTCATCGCGATGTCTTACCACTTCAATCGCCTGAGCGAAATGATCGAGGTTCGTTACGCCGCTAAACTTTCCGTAAGTAATTTGACGTGCGGCGATTCATTCGCATGAACGCTGCAGAATGGACGCCAAAACCATGATGAGATTCTTGTACCTATTTTCGGTCGCGACGTCGCTCGTGCTGCAAAAGTGTAAAAGGTAGCGGCGATGATCGACATCGATACTGAAAATCGGAAGCGGGAACAGACAAAGCGTAACAAATAGGTGATGGCCACCGGTACCAATAATTAACAAGTATCTACTGTTTACACCGAGCCTACTTAAGTCTTTTGAGGCCTGCAATTACTTCTTATTGCAATCACCGGGTCAAACTTCGGTCTACGGGCCGCTTTTGTTTGAACGAGCAGACGACAAAAAGCAGACAACTTTGAAAGAGCAGACGAAAGTTCGAACTATCAGGCGGCCGTGTGAATTTGAAGACGCACTGAATCCGTGGGTGGTCCGGACAACTTGGGGGTTTTCTCTCCGTCATGTTGGAACAAAGCAAATACATCTGGCGACTACAAATTGTGGCCCGCACACGCAATCGTAGTTCGACAGCGTCAGGTTTGCCCTTTTCACGGCTGCTATTCACGTTCTCGGACGAACGGAGAGTGCAAAAACACATGAAAACTGATCTTCAAACCTTCCCAGACTCTCTTGGTAAAGCCCCCATCGCAGCATTTTGACGAGAAGGCAGGTTTTTTGTCTCGTTTCTTCCAAAGGTACACAGGAATGCATGTCTGGCACGGCGACTTCTGCCCACCGCCCGAGACCGGAAGTGCGTCCGGCGCGCCACCACCGCGGCGTGACGTAGGAGAGTTGAGTTGGTGTATAACGGCGTTCGATCAGCCGTAGTAAAGACGCTTTGTCGCTGTTAGTACAAAACCTACCGCTTTCGCGTAGCGAAATATTTTATTTTACTTTTTTTTTCTGTCAACTGGTTAACTTGATCGGTTCATTGAGCGTGAAGTCTTACGAGTCTGTAAGTTGCCAAGCCCATTCATTTGCGGGTGCAAATGCCGCCGCCGCGATCGGCAGGTTACGCGAATTTGGTTTCGCCTGCCTCCCCTCCAACTTGGGGTGAACTCGTCCGTCCGGGGCCCGCTCTTCGACAGAGACGTCTGCGCTCAAGTTCAACCAGTTCAACTTCAAAGCCTCCTGCCTCCTTTTTCTCGGTTGGAGACGCGCGCGTCTGTCTCCTTTTGTTTCCCTTCACTTTCAGTGCCCGCAAAGTCCGTCTGGACGGAGCTGGCGGCACCGGGCAGCGTTGGGCCGCGTGCAGAAAGTAAAAATAGAAGGAAAGACCTCGCTCGCAGTTTGCACGGGTTCTGGCTCTTTCGTTTGTTTTGGGTTAGTTTTTGTTTGGTGTTAGTTTTCACGGTGGCACTCTGCAGCATTGTTGAATGCTAGATATCAAAACAAGTAAAACACGTACAAATAAGCGCTCCGCCACAATTTTCTTCTCCGGTGAAGACCATCTGCACGTTCCGCAAAAATGACTTTAGGAGCTACTTTTCGGTAGTCTATAGTGGCCTGCACTTCTAACACGGACTGCATGTTTGAGGCAAAAATAAGTCTAGCTAACCGTTTCTCACTCAGCCGATCCTGGGTCTTTATTCAGTTCCTTGTGTGCGCTTGTGGTGTATTGCTTTCAAAAAAACGTGCTCTAGCGTTCGACCTTGGTATACAAAGAAGTGAGATTTAGAAGATTTCACTGAGGTCCGGACGAAGATGAAAGGCGCAATCTTCGGGAGCAGCCCAGTGAAATGGCTTTGCCGCGCTTTTTAGATGAGTGCATACAAGTGTGCATGCAGCTTTAGCTTCTCGGGAGCGACGGTGCAGGCTCTCAAGGAGAACATTGACGGGTTGCCTCTCAAAAAGTTCGATTTTGCGGTAGTCTACGTAGGCGGAAACAACCTGCAAAATGGCGACAGAAGGTCAGCCTCGGTCAAAGAAGAAGAGCTTACAACACCCCAGCATGGTTGTAAGCGATGGAGAAAAATGTGGTGATTTTCGGAGAAGTGGGGTTTAGGGAAGCTCGTTTTACCGAACACCGTTTTCGCGACAACAGCAGATCGGATCGCCGTTTAGAGAAAATGGCGACCGCCGGCATGCTAACCAGCCTTTGGCGATCCACGCTCGAACTTATATTAAACTTTTCCCGAGCGACAGCGAGGGGTGCCCGCACGAAGCGCGGTCTGTTTGGAAGCCTAGCTTGCCGCCGCCTACAAACAGCATTTCTCAAACGGAGGCCTCGATAAAATGTATCCATTTTCGCTAAACCGTGCTTCGATATACCTCACCCCTTTCGTTGAAACGAACCTGGATAAAACCGCGTTCGATAACCGTAATAAACCCGTCTTTTTTTTTTTCTTTTTGACACCTTCAATAGTCGTTTGAAGCAAACATCAAAGTTTGTTGTGCAACACGAAAATCATGCAACTATCTCAAGGTCTTGTTATTTTAGTTTTATACTAGATCCGAAAGAAAAACATGACGTATCTACATCTTTTGGCTAAATTTTATATTTTCGTGTTCTTTCTACCGAGAAATGCTATCACATATTTTCCGATGATTCAATAAGTGTGCGCGTTTTTGCAAAGCACAGCTAGCATCTGGACTTTGCTTTTCGGGACCTGCTCCTATGGCTCAGGCAAAGGGTACATTTTGTGTTCTGTTACAAGCTCATACCGCAACTCCGAAAGAAGGCAGTTGAGCCCGAAGTACGGTTATTCAACAAGGCACTGCCACGTGCAATAGAGTGCACAAAGGAGCGGATCTTGGTCGTCTTGAATGTGGACGTAAGTTTGTATCTTTCTGAGTTGCCCTTTCCCATAAAATCGCACGTCTCTTGCAAACGCAAGGTCCTTGGATGTTCTAAGAAGCTAATTAGAAGAGGACAACTATCATATGGCATACTAACTCTATCATATGACCTACCATAACACTATTGAGAGGAGTTTACGCGTAATTTTGTTCAGTCTAACGAAATTGCTCCTACTTTTTGACGCATTACATTCTAGAGCATAGCGGCATTGATTTTCGCAAATGGTAAAGTACATTTGCACGAGCCAGGAGAAGCAGGAAAAATATTTTGATAATCTTAGTGACTTATTTGGGTCCTCAACATTCGTATTATTACAGCGCTGAAAATAAAAGCCACGAACACAAGAACTTTCGTTCTGCCTCGGACAGCGCGCACCTCGATAGAAATTTAATGGGACCCAGAATAGGGGTAGTCACACATCGTTCTCCCTTTCTATTTTTCCTTTATTAGACTTAATACAGATGTTTTTTTAACAACAGCAACAAACAAGTACGTTATGCCGGTCTACCTACCGGCTACCATGAACGTGTCCTCTCCTCACTCGCTTATCCCCCAATGTACTGCCTTTTATTTCGCCTATTGTAGGGACAAAGGCTGGCGCGTGCGCTAAAACCGGAAGCCGTGACTAATTTGCTTCCACGCGGTTTAAAGTTCCGTTGCAGCAATTTTAAGTTCGAATTTCGGGCACTTTGCACAACCATACTGACACAAGTGTCACGCAAGTATCTCATGCGCAACGCCATGAGCTACAAGTTTAATCGTCGCTGCGTAATTACGTGACCCCACGCAACAAGGTCACGTGATCATGCGACCACCATAGGCGCGCTATTCGCAGTTTGGTCACGTGGTGGGCGGGATCCAACTGACCATGTTCACATGACCCCCACGGGACATGGTCACGTGGTCATGTGACCACCAGAGGTGCGTTTTTTCCAGCGTGGTCACGTGGTGCACAGGATCCCACGGACAATGGCCCACCGATCACTTATTAGAGCACGACGAGCACGAATACGAAAGGTCTGTGGAGGGTTGCCACACGCTTTCCGCCCATAATGAACTTCAAGTATTCATTCAGAACAGTATTCGGTGAAAGTAGCAAAATCGTTGCATGGCCCCTCTAATGAAACAGCATTAACCATGATCATAATAAGCCGTTCAATCTTGCGGTACTCTGAGTTGAATAGGCCTGCTCTGTCCAAATACATCCACTACGTGTCTCTTCGTTTTCAGCACAAATTTCTCGACCCAGGGCCGGCCTTAGAGCAGCAAGCGCCCTGGGCAAACTGCAGGCGTGGCGCCCCCCCCCCCCCCCCCGCTCCCCCCCCCCCCCCCCCTTACACACACGTATACTATTCTCGCACCAAACATCATGTTGTAAGCAAACATGCCACAGTGACCCAGCGCGAATGGTCGTGATTTTGTCGTTGTCAGTCGAAAACCGCGTCCTAAAAACGAACGACGTCCGCGAGCATTGTGAGCTTTGTCGGCACCGTGTTCAAAGTTCAAGAATCATTTATTTCTTAGATTAACCAAACTTCAGCTGTGGGTCTCCCATAGCAAGCTAACGTCTAAGGGACAGAGAAAACAAAAGCACAAGTTAACCATGTCAAATGCCGTAGAAGGCAACCTTCCGAGCCTTCAACAACGCAAATTGGGCTACGTCTTGCGACATATCCAGGCTAGACGCTATCTTGTTTTCAATGGACGAAATTGCCAATGACGATATCCTGTCATCTGCCATGGTTTATCTTAGGCATCTCTTAATAAGCTTTAATTTTAGAAACTCCTCTCAGCGGTGGCCATTGACATTGGCAAAGGGAGGAGGATCCTCAATGACACCCACGTATGAGGGAATTTGTCACATAGATGGTTGTCCGGAATGAACTGGAAAACGTCCTGGCGAGCACTGCATCCAGTGGGCAGCAGGCTGCATAGTTAGATCAGCTCCTCGCAGAGATCTGTACCGTCGATGTCTGCACTTTCTAGGTGTCTCAGACTCTGAGTGCATGGTCAAGGTATTGGCAAAGTTTAAGACGTTCCGCTTTGTCGGGAAGTCGGGTGAGGCCGTAAAGGAACCCCCAGAAGCTCACGTGCTGCTCCATCCGCGTGAAGCGTTCTTCAATCGACATCTCACGGTGTGAATCATCTCGTAGAAGAACTCTCGCTTGAATTTTGTCTCGACATCATCAACCTCGTCCTGGCACTCATAACAGAACTGGCGCTTTTTCCGCCGCAGTCGAGGGGCCGGTTTCGTCGCACTGTCAATACCCATGCTCTCGGGAAGACCGTTCGCAGTTGCCAGTTGCAGTTTCGTACCCGACATCGCGATAATTGTCGATGCAATCGCTGCATGCTTTCATCAGCTGGGTGGTTGCTACGATGTCCTTCGTTTTGCATTGCATGTTCTCGCTTACAACATTAACTTGTAAAAAGAATGTCGTACCACACAACAATGTAAACGAGAAACTGAACTGCAAGAGTTAGAGCTTCATGTCGGACACCAGGTTTGCCTGCTGTCATGCGGCCATTCTTGCGCAACATTATAAATTTATGGTTTTCGCGGTTTTCGGGATTTTTGTGGCGAGTTTCTGAATTTTGAGTTGGCAACACTGATCGGCATTGGAAGTCCGTAGTCGTCGCTGGTCGCTTACACACAAAAAAAGAAAGAGCTGCGGATACAAAGTTCTTTACACATATTATTTTCAGTTAGGTTGAAGCCTCTGGGCACAGAGACTCACCGGATGCTGAGGGGGCATTGGTTCGTTCAGCTTACTGCTAGAGACTCCACAGCGAGCGTTGCCCAAAGCGCAGCTCGAATGTCGGGAGGAATCGGGTTCATTTTACCACCGGTCAGACCTACTGAGCAAAGCCATTCTTCGGCTCAGAATAACTTGGCAAAGGGTGAAGCCTACGTTGTCTGCGAGCCAATCAGAGACTCTGAGCGAAGCACGTGATAACTAAGAGCAAAACTCCGTTCCAATACTATTTTGTCCCGTGACTCGCTCCGACACACTGATTTGCTCGCCGATGGGTTTGGCGCCACCGTTTAGTAAGTTGCGCTAAGAGTGCGGCATGCTGGCTCCATCGCTTTTTGCCAGTCAGGTTTTGCTCCGCTCGTAATTTGAGAGCTGTGCGGAGGTGACCGCTTGCCCCGTCGTTCATGACTCATTCAATGGCGCTTTGATTCTCACGGGGGAGAGGTTCTCTATAGTAAAACAACATCCGCAGGTGGCTGCGGGTTGATGGACGCCAATTATAACAAGAACTTAGTCGTTGGTTTTGCGGCCGAAATGCCAAACGGCGATGCGGTCGTTTTTTTATTTTTTTTATTTTATCCCCTCGAGGTTTGAGCCCTGCATGACCTGGCGGCCCTTTCGGCGCCCCTCTATGAATGGCGCCCGGTGCAACTGCATAGGTCGCCCACTCCAAATGCCGGCCCTGCCTCGACCGAGAGAAAAAATACGAAAAAAAAGGCCTGCTGGCGGCGGACAAGTATCACGTATCGGGTGGCCCCGGTACAGCGACCTTGGCTGGTATCCTGGTGGGCGCCGTGAACGTCGCTTTTGGGCTATGGATGACGAAGCGGCCTGGCGTTGATTGACGCCCACGGATTCACAGTTGCAAAAGTTATGGGGCTAAAGCCACACGACTGGAGTTTGTCGAAATTTCCGAAAATGAAAATGCGCCTCAGTGAAGTCTGCTGGCTGGTCGAGATTTTTAATTTTTAAGTATTGTTCAGGTTCTTTTTATATTTTTCCGGCACACGCAATCACAAATATTCGCCACTCGCTACCTTTTTTCTTTCCTCGCACAACTTCCTGCGCGTCAACTTTTCCTAGAGTAGAGGATCAATCTCTGTAATCTGCGGGGGAAGCTCGGCGAATGGCGAATCCGAATTATTGTTTCGCTCTAAAAACGATGTCTTTATGACGGACAGACAACAGCCGTGTCATGCCTCTGAGTGTCCCCTCGGCGACTATTTTTCAGTCTAGACACATCAATGGCTTCGCCATTCGCCGAGCATCCTCCGTAGCTTACAGAACTGTCTCTCGAATTGCTTTGGGGAAACACAGACACACGGGAACTTTTTTTACCGAGGTATACATTTTGGACCGGTGTCGCCCACTGTTTATTTGTTTTACCTTTATCTTTAAAATATTGAAAAGTGTCGACCAGTGCGTTTCCTCAGCAGTTGTGCACCAGCTTTCTGTATATGTACATACGCATGTCAGTAAAGATATATGTAAATATTTCGTAATTATACTGCGTATTTTATGGTATGTTGAAGAGGGCGGGTAAACCCTTTTTCTCCTGTGTCGCCAGCAATATGACGGCAGGAGGTTCGCTTGAAACAAGCAAATAGCAAGGCTTCTACGTATCTCAAATACTCTACTCAAGATACTGTAATTATGATACTTTTTGTCGGTATTTTGGTATCTTGAAGATACATTCGATTGAGAGTAATTAGCACTCTATCTTGACTACATTGCTTAGTATCTTCTACTCAGTATCTCAAATACCTTTTCCGGCGTACGAAGAAGTTCGTCCCCAAAGGGGAAGTACTAAGACTAAATGTTCTTTCTTTCTCCTTTGCACGTGTCTAGGGGGACAAATGAGGTGTACACTAGGAGGTCATCGAACGATATGCGTTTCAGCTAAGTTAATATAATCAAGATGCCCCCATTTTTTTATTTAGTTGTAATAACTTCAGCTCGTCGCGCGCTTATAAAGTATCTTCGAAAGTAATTCAATTATTTTTCAAGGTATTTGCACTTTACTCAAAATAGTTTGGCGCAAAAGTAACTTGAATACTACTCTAAATACTTTCTCACTTGGGTATTTAGTATCTTGTCTTAAATACTTTTGTCGAGTATCTTGAACAACACTGCAAATCGTTGACACCTGCACCATTTGAAGTGTAGATAAAATAATCGGTTCAGATCGCCTAGACGCTGCAAACGAAAACCGCCTTGGTGTCGAAGCGCGAGGCAGTTGATCGGATTTGGTCGGACACAGTGGGTCTAACGAATACTGGCAAGTGGGTTCCTAGCGGGTTCCGGGAGGGTTGATGAGGTGATGATTTCAGCAATCCACCAGCCGGATTTCGGTGCCACACGAATCATGACATGATAGTCAGCTCTATGTACGCGAAATCATTAAAACATCCACCAAGCAAAAAGTACAGTACATTTCATTCACATCCTTCAGTCTTATCAACGAGAAGAATTTAGCACTATGATTTCGTCTCGTCCTGCGATGGTCGTCAGCCGACGCCACGGCCCGTTAGGTTCAATCGGGAGCCAGTCACGTAATGCATTACTTCGACGCGCGTATAAGAAAAGCACGCTAATGCACACGTGCCTATAACTGGTCTGTGATTGGACCTGGTGGGCCCTAACCTAGGTTGTAGATAGGGACTTTAACTTTCGGACAAATGCTATAAACTCCGTGAAACACTCGCCGGTGAAACTATCGCGAATTCGGATTTATCCGAACAACTCCGAATTCGACGGCTGTCAGTTGTAAAATCTTGAGCGGTCTTGACCTTTTCCAGGGATCCGAAGACAAGTTTTGCAACCGTTTTTCTTTGTTTTTCTTTTTTGTTTTTGTAAGCGTCAAAAGAAGCGTCTTTCTCTGCACATATTCCTTTGTTATCCTCGTGGGCAACAGGAATTCAATAATCAGTCAGACTTTCGAAGTATCCGCACGGAAAAGGCAGGACTCTGCCAAGGAATACAGATATTTTGAAGTAACTGACAGAGACATTGTATTGCCTTTGAGGCTTTATCATACAACTTGAAAGTTTAATGAAAGAAAGAAAAAAAAAAAAGAAAAAAAAGAACACCCGGTTTATAAATTAACTTCTAGAGGGAATATGGTATCAAAAGGCTAGTTCGTTTCACCTTATGGGCGAGCGAAGCCAACGCTACAAGCGCGAGCATGCTGCTTGTAACAGCGCCTGTGGTGCACGTACGCACGTGCGAAGCCGGCACGCTCGGAGCCTTGGGCTCGCGCTTCTAGCTTTGACTTCGCTCGCACATGACGTGAAACGAAGTATATACACCGACACGCGGCTCCGACGCCGTCCCTCTGCGGTGGCGCTGCCTTGAGTACGGCGCACCACGCAGAGGCGGCTTCTCTTCAAAAACGAGACGCTGCGATTCCGCAGTGCCCACACCCGGTGTGGGCAAAGCAAAAACCGTGTTTGTAAACAGGGCGGTCTTCGCGCGCTCGTCTATAGCCAAAATTGCGGGCTCGCACCGAGAGATATGCCAAAGCACGTATACTCTGCATAAACAAAAAAATAAAATAAATAAATAAAAAAAAAGGTCGGGCAGTGAAATCGCCGAGATGTCGCCACTCCGCACAAGCGAATGTGTACGAAGGCACCCTATTAACGGTGGCGAGACAAAAAAGAAAAAGAAAAAACGCCTGCTCCCCGCAAAATCAACCCGCAAAAGCCTGCCGGGTAAACGCGGGCGCAGACAACTGCAGGTCTTCCACGCGCGCGGCCGGGTCTCCTCACTCTCTCTCTCATTCTTTCTCTGCGTGTTTTTGTTTTTATTTATTTCCCCCTTCGTTACCTCTCTTCGTCGACCCTCCTTTGCCCCGGGTTCGTGGTATGTTCCGTTTCTCCTTACGATGGACCGCAGAGGACCCTACGAGCTATCGGAGCCAATCCAATGCCGCGTGAGCGTCACGTCAGCTTTAGGACAGACACAACGAAGCACGAGGCGCGTGGCACGTTCATATGCGCTGGATTGGCTGCTACGACTTGTAGCTCCAGTTCCGGTCCATCGTAAGGTGCGTGCAACGGCCAAGAAACTCGCTCCGCGAATGGGCACGTTGTTTGAAGCGAGGATCGGTCGGGCAACCACGCGCAGTACTCTCGGTTTGAAGATGCACTGCCGTTGTTCGTGGGAAAGAACGTCGTCCGTCGTCAAGTACGGCGACGCGGGGCTTGCGTCCTCGCCGTCGCAATGTTTAATCTTCGTCTGGCTCTTGCAGAGCCCATCTGGCTCTTGCAGAGCATAACCAACGTGTATGCTCTCAAAATAAACACCCAGCTGTGTGGACAACAATCTAGACAAAGCGGCCCCTATATTTCGATCCGCTCCCCAATAGTCCAATTCACGAGACGCTCTCACTGTTCAGTAATTATTTCTAAGCCAGTTCATTCATGCTCTAACGAGTCGTAAAAATCCATCAGCCTTGCTCTTCCAAACGATAAAACGAATTCCGAGTAGGATAAATTTAAACTCGTTTCAAAGTACACTACCAAGATAAAGCCGCCCATATTAATTGTCTCTAAAACAGCAGTTGCAACATGACGAATCACGGAATTAACTCGAGATATTTAGCACATCTTAGTTCAGCGGTTCTCAAACTGTGGTCCGCGGCGACGGTTGAAGGGGTCCCGGCTGATTCGAGGATCACCCTGTATATGTGTTCATGTGAGTAAAAACAGCGGCGCACAGACACAACTAAAGGGAAGAAAATTAAAACAAATGCAAATTTAATAATTCGAGCAAAATAAGCGAAACTGCACTGAACGTACGGTTGAATGCACTGACCGTGGATTCAAATAAACACTTGTCAACTACAAACACATGGGACACGAGGCGACAAAGACAATCACAAGACATTACTTCAAAATCCGTCTTTACAAGTGGACCGGCGTGGAGAGTTCGCCAGTAGCACTGTCAATATATAATAAATATTTTTTTAATTACACAATATATTTCTCGCGATACTGTATTACATAAATGGCATTGATAAAACACTATCAAATGATCTGTGCCGCGAGAGGCGCTCCGGAATATTATTTCTCACTATAAACATTGTGTTTGCAATTAACACGCTATTTATTTTGTACGATGTGTTAGCGAGTGATTGCTTTATTCAACTATGCAGAAATAGCGGTACTGCGATTCCCGTGGCCAAACGAGCCAATTATGTTTTAGCCATAAAAAAACTGAAAACCTAGATACTTAAAATCCCTTTGGGTTTTAGCAATACGTCCAAATTTATTTACCGTCTAATGACTTTAAATATATAATTGCAATACGAGCTATAAACCCGCTCGTGGGAAACTTGATTAGCAGATTTTAGTTATTTACCCACCCAGCTTATCGCTACAATGATCTCCCATGTAGTGTTCGCCGAGCCCCCTAAAGGCACAGTGAATACGGCACTAAGGTAAATGCCTCCCCCTCTTTTAAAAGAAAAACACGTTCCAGTTAAGTAAAAACAACACTGTATATTAGGTACTTTAAAAATAAATACATAATCGAATATATATATGACAAACTACCGGCATATACCTTCGTTACTTCATCACAACTAGCCACCAGCACTGCACAACGAAGTATTTTTATACAATTTTTCACGACACTGATTGTTTCTTATAGTATTTCATAGACAATTTGTAATGATTGGCGACCGGGCAGTTTTTCATGACTTGAGAACATATCTTCCAATAGTCCTGATCCCCACACGTTCTGCTCCTCGGAAGACTTCGTAGAAGGTTGAGCACTTTCGTGTAGTTCGTTCCACACTGCAGCAGAATCGTTCAATCTAAAAAATAAAAACAGAGAAAAACATCATGAACGGTTATAGGGTCTAGTCACGTGCTGAGTCATCGCCCACAAGCATGACCACCAAACGATAAAGCAAAACTGATTCGGGAGAGTTGTGAAAATTGAAAGACAAAGCAAACTCGCCAATGGGATAACTGCTTTTGCCTTCGGTGGCCATACTTCTGTGTTGTGACTCGGCATCAAAAGGCAGTCTGACGTCATATAAATACTTGTAACCTCCTCGCCTACTAGCCCCGAGAACGAACGCAAGCGTCGCTGTTGTTCGAGGCGTTCGAGATCGTTTCATAGGTCACAAGGAAAGAGTACAGAGAGTTTAATCGCAAAAGATTACAATCGCACGAATAGAAATATAAAAAATGGCGCTAAACATAAAGCAAAAAGTTACGGTGAAGTTATCAGCGGCCAATCACCAACCGTCCGCAACGTGAGTACTAAAGGTGTCGCGAACCAGCCGACGTTCGAGTTCGACCAGGTTCGAGCTTCTCGAACCTTTCCCGCAAGTCCGACAACGTGCGTACTTGGGCACACGTACGCCCAAGTATGCATGCGCCCACTCAAACACGCACGAATTAGGCACTCATACGCATGCGCGAACACAGATACGTGGATGCACGCGCAGGCACGGATGCAAATTCACGTACACACGCACAAGCACACCCGCGCACACGTACGCACGAATTACACACGCACGTGCACGCGCGCACTCGCACAGGCACGCGCACTTATGAGCAGGCAAACGCCCACGCGTGCAAACACGAACGCAGATGCACGTATAACACGCACACAGATACGCGGGTATATATACTCACGCGTAAACATGAAAACACGCATGTGCACGGGGGGCACGCACATAAGCATCCTCGCTCATGCAGGCGCACACGCAAGCAGACACGGACGCGCAATTACGTTCGCAAGCGCGAGCACGCACATAATAGAAAAACTAGACGAAACGTCACAAGGTGTATCGATGAAACGAACGCCGGCTATTTCCGATGGAACGATTTATCCTTGAAAAAGTGCAGCTTCGAAGAAACGAGCTGTCTAAAACGTCGTCTGACGAACTGACTGCATGGCACCGCGTATATTCGGAATGTATAGTACATAAAACAGCGGTCACTAAAACAAGCACACAAAAAGCATAACTGTTTCCAGTGCTTCGTGAGAAATCGTCACCCCAGTTGCCGAAACAAATCTTGCATTCACAGAAATACACATACAACAGAGAGGGATTCTAACCACGGTCATCTCACCATAAAAATAAACTACGCATTGCCAAATGCTCAGCGTCCGCCCAAATGTAGCCTAGCGACAGAGACTAATGTATTTTCGTGGCGAGAAAAACATGCTTCGGATTTCTTTCGAACGCACTCTAAAGAAATGTATATTATATCTACGATCAAAATTCGCGCCCCTTTTAGAGGAAGAAATGTAGTACTTACCGTACCAGAAGGAGCGTCGTTCTTGTGCCTGTACGATCGCTTTGGTCACGCACAGTCTGCAACGACGGTAACAAGCGGATAGCCTTCGGCATCGATCTCGCCAGATTCCTTCGCGCGCCTCGCTTCTTCCACTCCGGCCTGTTGCATGGCTTCCCAAGCGGCATCTTCAACACCCCGAGTCAATTCGTTCTCGCAGCGCGACGACACAATGACTCAACCTCACCTGCAACCTCACCATCCGTAGTTTCAGCAGAGGGTCGCTTACGTGCAAACTCTATTTGCGACTTCGAGACCTTTCGCTTGCCATATTTATACCTCTTTGGACCCATAGCTGCGAGGACGGCCTTTCTAGTTATGAAAACACGCACAGCTATCCGCCTGACATCCCACCCCGAGAAACAAAACCACTCTGCCTGGACGGGTCTTGCCGTCTCTGGACCACCACAAGCGCGTTACTGAAGAGCGCATGCGCGCGGAGTAATACAAAATCAGAGCAGCGTGCGTGGCGAAATGGTGGCGCCCTCACGCGGCGCTCGTCGAACTAGTCTTGACCGTCCAAACGAGGAAAACAAGCCACAACACCTTGGTTGAGTTTTTTCGACGTAGTTAAAGAACGGATGTACTTACAGCTATAATTTTAATATAATTGAATTCCGTGTTAAATTCCGCAGATATCCCACCAGACACATTTGTAGTTAAAAATTCACAGGTTTTTAAAAACGCGTTCTAACGTAAACATGTCAAAACAGCCAATTCCGACCGATTTCACGATTTAATATAAAATATAATAAATATTTTTATGAAAAATATGCTCGGTGGGATAGTTGGACGAAGAATGAATCTTTTTATAGCAAAAAAGTTTGAAAAAATCGGTGTAACGGTTATTAAATGAGAATTTTCGTAAAATGGCAGAAAATCGCGTGTATTCTCTATGGGGCTAGGAGGAGCGCTCCCTCTTAATGGGGGCGATGATGACAGCTAGGCCTAATGGCAGTCGTTTCTTGTCGCCGTGTCAGTCCGTCAGTCGTAGTTTCGTGCACCCGGTACCGTCAGAATGCAAGCATTTTTGTTGCCTCGCGCATGCTTTTACAAAATGTAAGTTTTTTTTTTTGTTTGTTTTTTGTTTTTGTTTAGCGTGGTTTTGGTGCCATGCCGGAATGGCGTTCTTGGGGCGCGCGCTCGTGTTCGGAAACCGTCGGTTCCTTAGTTTGCAAGTCCTTCATCGGCTAGCTAGACTGCTTGTTCCTTTAAGTTTCATTGACGTTCAGGCTTAAATGTGGGTTGTGTTTTTCTGCACGTGATAATTCTGTTTTCGCAATTTAAAGAGATCTTCCCGCGTTTTGAAACGAGACTGAAGTAGTGAACGGGGGACTAGGGCCATCTAGTAAATGAACTGCGAACTAAAGCGCCGAAGCGACGCTGGCGCCATCTCGCGCAAACCGCTCACAACCGTCTTGCGCTAGGTCCGCGTCGTCGGCGTCGTCAAGGCAGCGTCGCGGCGTCTTGACCAGGTCTTGACGAACATTCACGAGTGATTTCCTCGATCAAGCTTCGAAGGTTTCGCTTGTTTCTCAGCTGCGGTACCGACGCTTTGACGTTCTCGAATAGGGTGCACATATCTCGCCACATGTGTGCCGCACGAAAAAGTTCGAACGATGCTCATTTCCAAAATTTCGCATCATCAAATGATATGAACCGTTACTTGAACGTTGGGTGACTGCCTTTTTGGGGCAGAAGCTTTCCATCAACTCCGGGATCCTCACTTGACTAAATATTTGTGTTTTCCCATTGATGTATCTTACTAGATCATTTTTCGAGTATTAGTATTTGGCAGTCGTGTTCTCGGTTTGTGGTGGTTTGTGGACGAACGTGATCGTCTGCCATTTGTGATAGCAGACAATGTTTCGCCGGAAGCACTTTGAGACATCCGGATTTTGAACCTGTGCGAATACATGTTGCGTTTCATTTTTATCGTGCTAATATATTATTCCGAATTGTTTTTCTCGCAGCTTTATGTGGGTTTCCTGTGATTTGCGGTACACCTTTTGAGTTTGCTGGCGAGTCGAGAGGTGGCGATGAGGTCTCTCGTACGACGTCGACGTTGTGTCTAGAGGGCTTATTTTCATTAATTCCGCTTTAATTGAGGCATTTCGAGATTATATACCATCGGAGAGTTGCACTTGATTCGACGTAACCTCGGAAAAGCGTACCGGTGTCCACTTTGGCGCTGGGAAGCCATGCGCGTTTGTTTACCTCTTTGCAGGGTGGTATGTGCTCTTGGGGTTCAAGCCCTGAAGGACTTGAAATTAAAAGACAATTGGGGGTATCGCTTCTCGGCCTTTTGGCTAAGATCAAAGCGGTGACAGACATCACTGCAAAGCGGCTTCGAAGACCAGCTGCCGAAGGAGACATCGAGGCCTACCTGACGGGCGAGACAGAAGGCGACTTCCGCTCCACCGCCACCCAACTCAAGTCTGTGTGGACGGAGGCTCGCAAGGCGTCTCGCCGGCTTGGGGTAAGCTGGGAGCTCCGACCAGATGGAGCCCGGATCGCCTTCGGGGAGACCTCGCTGTCTCCAAAGCACCGCCACAAGGTAATTCGCACGCTGCGGGAGGTCCTGATGGCAGAGAAGAACGCAGCCCTCCAACAGAAACCAAGCCAGGGCAAGGCAATGGAATGCGTAGCAGCTGACCGGACCAGCTCACACTTCATCCGATCCGGTCAGTTCACACGATTTGCAGACTGGCGATTCATCCATCGGGCGCGACTGAACCTCCTACCCCTCAACGGTGCTCGACCCTGGGCTGCAGCAGTGGACCAACGGTGCAGGACATGCGGCTACCAGCAGGAAACACTGCCGCATGTCGTCTGCCATTGCATGCCCCGAAGCCGTGACATCACCGAGCGCCATAACAAGATTGTGCGACGAATCAAGGCCGCAGCTACGAGCCGCTTCACAGTCACCCACGAAGACCAGTCGGTGGGAGACACAGGCTTGCGACCCGACCTCGTGTTGGTAAGAGGGGAGGAGGCCATAGTCCTTGATGTCTGCTGCCCATTCGAAAACAGACGGGTGGCCATGCAAGAGGCGAGGGCGAAGAAAATTGAGAAATATGCGCCTGTTCGGGAGCTCCTTCGGCGACGCTTCCAACGAGTCACGGTGGAGGCCGTGGTTGTGGGGGCGCTCGGCGCCTGGGACCCGGACAACGACAAAATCCTGCGCCGACTGTGCAGCCGCTCATACTTGCGGCTGATGAAAAAGCTAATAGTGAGTGAGACAATTGCCAAGTCAAGAGACATTTATGTGGCGCATGTTGGGGGGGAGTGACCTCAACCCGCAACACCCTCACCTGCCTTTCTCCTCACATAACTCTTTTTTCTATTACCCCTTTTTTTCCTCTAACTTACCAAAATTAAGCAATCACCGATGGAAACCCTGTATCTATGTAATTAGCATCAATAAAAAATCTGTTCTTATCAGCTTAATATCTGATACGGGTCCTATTTGGACCCAAGATATTAATCTTATTTTTGGAATGCGGCGTAGTGCTTGAGGTTTACCTCACCTATGCCACGGGTTGGCCCGGTATTGCACTGCCTCCGGGATCGGCCCACCCCCTCACGGGGGGAAATATATAAATCCAAAGAGAGAATCACATATCACGCACCATTCCTGTTCTGCTGAGGTATTCCTCTATATGAATGTACTGTCGTGAGCGAGTGAGGCCATATGCGTCGCGACTCGCGAGTAGCGTGCGAGACAGGATATGTTTGAAGTCTCATATTTCTGTGCTCTTTGCTCAATCTGAACAGGATCCTGGCGAACGATGATGTCTTGTTTGCCAGGGCACATGCCAACTGAAGAGATGACCTCGAAGCCGTTCTGGGGGTTGACCTGTGGCGGAGTTCTGTGAATGTGGTGTGACGTGAACACTGTGACAAGGCCCTTTTCGCAGTGTTGAAGACTTGGTGCTCCTGTGGAATGACTGCCGTGCCTAGTCTGGCAGCAACGGCAGTAGCTGTGTGCTTATGAACGCCTTCTTACATACGGTGTTGAAAGCTGCGCGATCCTGTGAGGTGTCAGCATTGACAAAACAGTGGTGGTGTGCATTTGAACTCTTTGTCACAGCATTGAGAGTGTTGTGTTCCTGTGAGGTGTCAGTGTTGGTGACAAGAGCAGCAGCAACCTGTCTTTCAATGTCTTGTCACAGTGTTGAAAGTTTGGTGCTCCTGAGAAGTGATGGTAAAGTGTTGGCATTGGAAAATGTAACTAGTGTTGTACACATTCCTCAAAAAAAGGAACAAAAGCTCGTTCCTCGTTCCTTCTGAATTTTGGAACGCGTTCCCGTTACAAGTTCCATCTGTGAGAAAGGAACTCGTTCTTGTTACAGTTAAAAAAATGGAACGTTTCGTTACATATACGTTACATTTGTATTTTTCTAATTACCATATTTGGTTCGATCAAGCAGTATTTTTTTTTATCTATGCCATTAAATGGGAACATACAAATTTATATGTCGTTATGGAAGGGCACCAGGAGAAGAAAAGAAGCGGAATCAAGGTTTTATTTGTTGATATATTCATGTTTAAAAATCTCAGCTTTTAACCAGATTTATGTTTGTGGTGAACGACTCAGACAAGCTGCATCTACTGTTACCCCACATTGCACGAGTGTTTTACAACCTCACACGTTCCAATCTAACGAAGTCCCTTGTTCGAACTTAAAGGCGCGTTCACACTCTTGCAACCGACTACGACCGAGAAAGACTTCTTGAGACCGGATGCGCTGAGCGGAGCTGGTCCTAAGAGATCGCAAGAGGCTTAAAAACCGGTTTGGTCTCTCTCGGTCGTACTCGGTTGCAAGAGTGTGAACGGGCCTTAAAGGGGTTATGACACGTCAAAAATAAAATATGAGATAACTATACTGCTAGGACCCATTGTATGCTCCTATAATCCTGCTAAATTTGTTTTGAAAATAGCGCGATAGTTTTGTGTATAAATCGATTTATATGCGGGCCCCTCGGAGGGGCAGATCCGGGCGGAGCTGGAGGTTGGCTACGTAGCCAGCCTCCAGCGCGGTGTCTCCTTGCACGCACTCACAGACTTGGCTCTCTTGGCGTATCGAGCCTCAGCTTCCTCGTTTACCTTCCACGTTTCGAGCATGCGGTCCGTGACGAATACGTCTACGGCATCGCTCGCCTTGTCAAAGTGTTCGACAGTGATCTAAGCAGCGATGAGAGTGATTGCTATCAAGAGATGTTGGAAGCTGCTCATTTTGACTGCGACCCGCTGGCGACCAGCTCTAGTGAACACCGAGTAACGGACGAACTCACCGTCGTCACCGTCGTCCTGTAATATCTCGCATGCGCATGCAGGATGGGAGGTCAACGGGCCGGGGGTGAGAGCGAGAATAGCTTTCGGGTTACCGAGTTGTGTGAGCGGTTTTGAACGTACCGCGATGAGGAGAGCTTGAGCAATCATGGGGGCGCCTAGAATGAGAGAGTGTTCATGGTCACCTGGTTTATGGACACCATGGTGTGACTAACTTGGGCAGTGATGCCTGGTCGCCAGATGAAAATGATAAAAATTCGTAAATTGGATATTGCTATTACCAGAGCTCTAAAAATCGCGTAACTTTGTGTATATACTAAGTAGCCTATGAGCATTCCATTTCAAGAATAATCTATCCGTTTAATTTTTATGTCATAACCCCTTTAACAGCAGTTGCTTCTCGATATTGCTCTCCGCAAGACGAAGAAGTGAAGGAGAGGGTATGCTTTTCGAAGGTCAGTCTTGAAAACTACAAGTAGTTCTTTGTGAAGGTTGGATTCATTGTTTAGTTTGAAGGTGGGGGACAAAGAGAGGAGGAATAAAGGCAATGTTAGGGATTCAAAAGTGTGTTTAATGTCCAGTAACCTGTGATTTTGTTGTAGATGTAGGTCTATGAAAGTTCAAAAATGGCTTTCGTCGGCCTTAGATTTCTGGGTGTATGAGGATTCGTAGAAGCAAATAACGTAGCTGAGTTTGAAACGTTCCTCTTTGTGTCTTTTTGTGCGACTAAACGTTTCGCTTTTTGTAACAAAGACTGAAGCACTAAAAAAAAAATAAACATTGATGTCTTCTAACTTTCCAGCAACCGACTGTTACTAAGCGAGGACCACACAATATAAATCCTAAGATAACTAACCAAAAGGTGAACGAGTTAAAAACCATATTTTCGTAATGATAAAGCTTTTATACCTTTAAAATTTCCCTCGTAAAAATAGAATAAAAATGACCCCACTAAACGAAAAACGAAACGCCGTTACTCTTTCCGTTCTAGGAAAAATGTAACGAGTTCCCGTTCCAGTTCCACCGATGTAAAATGGAACGGCGGCATTCCTTCGTTCCTCCTAAAAGGAACGCGTTCCAGGAACGCCGTTCTTTGGAACGTTGTTCCGTACAACACTGAATGTAACAATATCTATGAGTGATGGGGTGAAACCTTGGAGGTTTCGTTCTGAACTGTTTCAGAAGGTTTCAAAGCTCTCTGAATGAAATTTCGGTGTTTTCGAAGGTTTGTCAGTTTTGTCGCGTTCTAGCCAACATGGCATTCTTCATTTTGATATTGTGGACATTGTGAGTGTTTAAAGTCTAAACCTCGATACAGACCGAAATGCAATTTGTTTTTGGTTCATTTTCTGCGTTGTAGCAATACACACCAGGTTGCCCGCAGTGTGTGAAGGGGTCTTCATAGACACTAGATTCCCATGCCGAGGCTTGCAGGTGTGTTGACCCATGGAGCACATTCTTGATCCATACTCGAAGTGACGGCCAGACTGACGACAGGAGTTCCGAAAGCAAAGCTCTATGGTAGCTTGTGCGTGTTGAAGTGTTGGAGCTCTGGGCGCAGCGTGCAGGCCTCCCGAACGTTTCGATCATGAATCGGGGCTGACTAATCGGATATGTTATTTCCACTTTGGAAACATGCTGCTAGTGGTCTTCAGCGATGCATTCTGTGTGAAAGGTGCCCAACTGTGGTGCACGAGCAATAAACGTCTTAGGGTAAGCAACGAATTTTGCTAAAGTCTGTTTTGATGAAAAGTCAAGGGGTGGGACTTTTTTCTCTAAAACATTGTTCGACCAATTGAGTTCCACTTGCCACCTTTGTTGCCAATGTGACCTGCTACGTTCCCGACGCTTGGGACGAACACCATGCACGTCGCCGAGCAATTGATGCGATGAAAATGAGCATTGCGATTTGCAATCGTCAATTTCACCGACCTGCCAGGTTTGTTTTGGTTACATGACGTGACTATAAAAGTTGTTCATTCGAAACCGTCTTGACCAACGACACAAAATCTCAATATTTTGTTTCATGTTTTCCATTATTTTATTTCCCCGTATCTCAGATTTGATCTTAACTGGCCTATCTTGTTAAATTAAGTAGTGTAAATGACTTATTTTTCGTGGCACAGTGGGATCTCAACATATATAGATTCCTGTCTGTTTACATTTTACAGGAATTGTTTGTGGGACCTTAATTACATTTTACAGGAATTGTTCGGGGTACATTGCTTGCGAATTGTAGGTGATTTGTGAAAACTAGGTCCTCGCTAAAATTAAGTCGTTTACAATATATATATTTAAAAATTTAATTCTATAATGTGGTGTACAATATTGCAACGCACCGAAACTATCCAAACTAATCCGAAACGCACCGAGGTTCGGCCGTTCTTCCCAAACTTTCCGAAACCTCTGTTTTAGAAAAAGTTTTGCCCCATCACTAATATCTATGAAGGATGAGACGACGCTCTGTTCCGTCTGGCTCCTCCACACCAAGCGTGTGTCCTGTATACTTCATTCTCCTTTATTATCGGCTACTGCCACATCTCACCTTCTCCGGTGGAGGACAGAAGGGAGGACAAAATGACAGTTGTAAACGTATGGCAAACACAAGTACACAAAAAATATGCTTACACAGCACAGTGCATATTTACACACAAGCTCTCTGGCAAAGGGCAATTGCTGCTTATACCATCGAACACATATTTACATTTCTGTTTTTTTCCGTATCTGATTGTTGCCTTCCAAGGCAAAGCCAATCTCTGTCTAGGTGTAGACATACTTCTCTGACTGTCACCTTCGAAGCCAATGCCCACCTGTGCGCCGCTATAGGCCTAGCGCTCAAACGCGTCGCTCCTGCCTGCAGAGGTTTCTCTGGTATGCTGCGGGAGCTCTGCAGTAATGCGCCGCCTGAGCCGTTCACGTTAGCAGCCTCTTTTTACCGACGACTGTCTGGAACTCGACGGTTTTGCCCTTCCTGATGCTGCGTATCGTCCTCTGGATCTTCTGCGGGTCGTACCTCATGAAGGTGGTCCAGTGAATAAAGATGTCTTCCCGTGTTATTGCAATTGACGAAAATGGTACGATTCTGCTCTCTTTGGAGTAATATACAGCAGAATCAGCAACAAGTACACCAATGACCTTGCCTCTCTGTAGCAGTAGATCAACATTGTGGTGTGTTTGTCTCCACGAACCGCGGCAACTTTGCAGCAGGTCATATTGCCACTAATTTGGAAACTGGCAATGAGCTACATGGGCATCGGCATGCCCGACAAGGCGACAGCCTTGCCAGGCATGCTGCCAATGCCTTTTGTGGCGGCCTGCCAGACAACTGCGTTTCCACACGGTTGTCTGAATAGATTTTAGCTTCATTTAAAAGTAAAAAAAAAAAAAAAAGGAGGGTTATTTAATTGGGAATTGGAGGAAATGCCCACTATGGACCCACATTCGAAACTGTGTGAAATATCGGGACTTCATTTCTGCCCACTGATCTCTATGACAATTGCTGGATCGCGCTTCCCCGCTTGTTCGCTGCAGCGCAAGTGAAGCCACCGGACTTCACTCGCTTGGGATACGATTTGCCGTTTTTGCTAGCCTTTGCTGCGGTTTTCCAGCGTGCTGTAGACACGTTTTCTACTCGTTCGTCGTCATTCGCCGAAGAAGTTTTTTGAAGACTCTGTGTATTGTTGAGACTTGCCGTTGTGAACACGTGGAAAAATTTTACGAAAGTGCAGTGTCGCAGGAAAAAAGCACAACGCGTCGAAAGGAAGGGCTGGCGGCGTGTTCAAAGATTCATTGGCACGCCGAAGTGCCGTGTCTCTGTGCCTTCGCACGCTTGGATACCGACCAAGAACCGACGCCGTGTGTATGTGTTTAGCGAGTGCAATGTGCGTGAAGCTGTTCGTGCCTCTGGATCAGCGTCTTTTCCCCACGCGGTTTAGGAACGAGCTTAATCCAGCGTCCACTAGCGACGGAAGATGGGGGGAAGGTACGTCTTTTTTCGTCCTTAGACGATTTACACAATACCGTGCACAACAGCTCCTCATCACTGATCAGTGCTGGCTTATTATCAACCTACTTAATTGCACTTGACGTTTGAGCGCGGCTCGCCTAATTGTAATTGGTCAACAGATTGCACACGACCATATCGGCCGCGCTTCAAAGATTTTCATTCTCGCCGTCTTGTACTTTTGCTTTCGAAAACCCCCTGGCTCCACAACGTTGCCCTATTCGTGCTCCCACGGAATCTATTAGAGTAGATTTGGGACATAGCCATGGTTAATATAGTACATAAGAACACGTACAGATCTCCCCCTTTTATTGATAGCAACTCACCGGAACAGCTGGACGATCCAGAACTCCGTGGCCGATATATATAATTGATCTAAAGGCATCTACGCGCGACACACGTTCAGAACTTTGGCGCGGCGTCAATTCTTGACCGGTATCCAAGCGTGCGAAGGCACAAAGATGCATCACTCGGCGTGCCAAGGAAGCTTTGATCACGCGCCGCGACACCGGCGACACGTTTTCGACGAGTTGTACCTTTTTATACGGCTTCACGCACATTGCACTCGCTGAACACATTCACACGGCGTCGGTTCTTGGTCGGTATCCAAGCGCGCGAAGGCACAGAGACACGGCACTTCGGCGTGCCAAGGACGCTTTGAACACGCCGCCAGCCCTTCCTTTCGACGCGTTGTGCCTTTTTCCTGCGACACTGCACTTTCGTAAAATTTTCCACGTATTCACGACGGCAAGTCTCAACAATACACAGAGTCTTCAAAAAACTTCTTCGGCGAATGACGACGAACGAGTAGAAAACGTGTCCACAGCACGCTGGAAAACCGCAGCAAAGGCTAGCAAAAACGGCAAATCGTATCCCAAGCGAGTGAAGTCCGGTGGCTTCACTTGCGGGAGCGGCAAGCGCGATCCAGCAATTGTCATTGAGATCAGTGTTTCTGCCCATTCCGCTTGCCTGTCCCTTTGATAAAAGCTTCACAAATCACTGGGAGTATCGAAACATGCTTCAAACTTTGTTTGCATGCCATTGATTTCTTGGATTTTCCATTTTAATTCACTTGAGCAGCTAATATCTTTCCTGTAAAAAAGGACATCGCGATGCTTTTAAGCAACGCTGTAAAATGTTCGGCACAAATTACCACTTGACCCAAAGCAATGAGTTATACTAGTCAAAATCGTTGTAGTCTGTCTAAAACTGTTTATCCGAGAATAAGGTTTCAAATGATATTTCAGCTTTACAATAGCTGGTGCTCTACAGTTGCGCTGCGGCCTAAAGCAGTCCTGGTTTGTCTGCAAGATGAGGCCCATGCATGCGAAATCGCAGTTTCCCCGGCCTGTGTACCGAGAAAATACGCATACAAAGAAAAGAAAACGTTGAAATGAACGCGTCTGTACTCTAGAGGAACTGCTCTCATTAAAATCAGTATATTTCCTATACATAAAAAGTAGGTGGCGCAAAATACCGCCCGATTTAATAAACACCAAACTATATCCATTCATGCACATTTAAAAACAAATAGAGATATGCACGCTCTGGGAAGTGCTGCCATCTATTGGCAAAATTTAAAGTTATGTGCCCGTTCTGGGAGGTGCTGCCATCTATTGGCAATATTTACAATTATATATATATATATATATATTTTTGTACTTTTTGTACCTGTCGGTGACTTGCGCCACCTAGCTGGGTTTATAACATTGGTGACGTAACTTTCTCTTGCCTTTCTTTCACTCTGTACGCGTGTCGTGTGAAGAACATCTCGTGGTCAGAAGATCCCATCCCGGTCACTAATCCGGCAGTAGGTGTGAAGTTCTTACGAATAAATTGCCCGATTGAAGACTGGCTGAAAGACAAAAGCTTTCTCTTCGGTCGGTAGCGCTTGCCTACAAAAGGCTGAGACGCCACGTCGAATTATCTCCCGAGAAGACTGCCGCTTTAAACGAGGGTCGACTTTTGGCACCATCAGTTTCCAATGAGAATATAACCCATGTTTCAAACTTCGCTCCAGAAAGGAAATGCAAACCCTGAAAGGTGCTGCCATCTAGTGGGTACGTTTAGAGTTGGTCCCTGTTGGATCTTGGAGGCCATGCATGCTTTTTCCCTCCGAGATCCTCGGAATCAACGCTACAGTACTCTAGTACATCATATCAACGCTGTTCGGGGCGGCATCTCGGAGGCAATGTCTCGGTGTATGGGTCATTTGAAACTGCTCTTTGAATCGAGTGCTGACCGGCATCACCTTGACTAAATTTATTAAAAAATTCAGATTAAAGATTCCATTTTTTCCCCCGGATTTTACTTTCCTTTTTCTCATTACGCTTTTTTACGGTCTGCGTCATGCAGCGTGTCTGGCTGGTCAACTGAAGGACTGTTGAAGACGGCTTTGCGCACGCCAATCTACTCATCACATCAAGAAAAAAAGGAAGTTTTGAGCAATATTCATGCGCTCCAGGAACTACTTCTCACAACATTGAAAATATGCTTTTGATGTTTGATCACGTGTGCGTCTTGATGAAATAATGTGAAGCTCTTCTGAGTTGCTCCCACATATACCTTAGTTCCACACATGAAGTGGAAATATAGTAATGTTACACGAGCAGCCGGCTTTCGGCGTTATTTTTTTATTTTTATTTTTATCGTCGCAGCAGATGGAAAAACTCTTCTCTCCCCCATGGTGCGAGGTAAGAGAAGTCGGATGTTTCCATCGCCCGCGCCGCGCGAAGAAGGAAGGGACGAGGGGCCGGCACGACACGCGAATAATGGCGCGACGACGAGGAAGCGTCAGCGTAGCGTCTTCCCCCGTCGTCTGCGAACGGGAACTTCAAAACAGGTGGTTTTGAATATTACTCGCGCCATCCGAAATCTTACTTTGGCGTGGTCAGTGGCGTAACAACTTGTTTTTGAGTGTGTGTGGGGGAGGGGAGAATGCATTCAAGATGTCCACCGTGTTCCACAACCCCCCCCCCCCAAAGAAAATTTCTGTGTACAGCCCTGCATAGGGCGCCTTCATACACGCGCGCTGGTGTGGTGTGATGACGTGATGACATCTCGGCCATTTCCTTCCCAGTAATTTTTCATGTTTTTAGAAAGTGCACGGGCCCGGGGTCTTCCGGCGCGAGCGCCCAGCTTTGGCCAGAGCTTTGAAGCCATTTCCTTACCCAAGGTTTATTTATATGTTTTCTTCGGCACGCGCCGGCGGCACTATACTCCGTTTCATCTTATGTTGTACCGCAGACAAGGCTAGAAGCGCGAGCTAATAGCGTTGGGAGCTACTCTTAACGCACGAGAGCTTGTGCCGCCTTGATGCGCCCTAGGGCAGGGAGCTCGCGCTTGTAGCCTTTTCTGCGGTACATCATAAGGTGAAACAGAGTATAGGATGTCTCCACCCTGGCACAGAGAGACACCGAGTCAAACATTCAGCGCAGCGCTACCTGAGTGCTGAATTGACATTACAAACCGGGGTACTCCTGCTTTATATGAAGCGTAAAAAGTTAAAAACCCATTCACAGAGCAACTTAGAACACGAGATACGAGGCACGAATATGGCGGTGGCTCGCCGTCGCAGGAGCACTGGACTATACTTCGTTTCAGCTTCGGCCCAGACGCAGCCAAAGCTACAAGCGCGAGTTCCGGGCTTTCAGCATCCCTGCCAAGCACGCGCGCTCGTGCAGTGCAAGCACTGTTCTGGGCCACATGCTCGCGCTTGTAGCATCGGCTGCGTCTGGACCGAAGCTGAAACGAAGTATAGCGCTGTTCTCTATATTTGTGAACATGCCCTAAGAATCTAGCTACTACTTACGCATTTCATTACCAGCGCTAGTGTCACATTCTCAATAATGCTCAGCTTTCTGTAATATGTTATTCATTTATGCGAGCCGGAAAACTGGGCATTATTTTCTCACCAACCCGGCATTTAGTAGACTGCGATTATTATTCCTCCACCTGCTCTCTCAACGAAACCTAAATAAAATATGCATGCCATGTCTATTTTTAGTTTCGACACAGTCATTACTTTTCATTTCGACATTTGTTGCGAAAATTAGCTTAACAAGTTTCTTAATACTTGCATAAACTGAATTTCGTTTTTTTTTTCATTTTTTTTGTGTCAAATAAAAACAAAAAAAGAAAAAACAAACAACAGTGTTTTGTTTTTTCAAAATTCTCGGTTTGTTTTCGAGCCCTTGCATCCCCACGAACGGTTCGTCCCCAAAAGATTCACCGACGCCACTGCGAGTCCGTGCGTGAATCGATCGGACTCTGAGAAAAGTGAGAGTGGTAACTTGGGCAAAATTATAATGCAATTAAATGCAAAGGTGCAAGCGAGCTGTACAAGAATGATGAAAATAATCCCTGGAGAAGGGGAAACAAGAGGGACAAGGGACAAACATACATCTCCAAACACAGCTAGGTGACTGGTGAGCGACCGAAAAAATCCGCCTGGTCCGGGTATCGAAACCGGGGCCTCTCCATTACAGGTGGAGCGCTCTACCAACTGAGCTAACCAGGGGTTAGACGTCAGTAGAGCAAACGGGTTTTATCAGCCGCCACCAGTCTAACACCAACATGGGTGAAACTTGCGATTTAAGGTTGTAATTATAATGCAATTAAATGCAAAGGTGCAAGCGAGCTGTACAAGAATGATGAAAATAATCCCTGGAGAAGGAAAAACAAGAGGGACAAGGGACAAACATAAATCTCCAAACACAGCTAGGTGACTGGTGAGCGACCGAAAAAATCCGCCTGGTCCGGGTATCGAACCCGGGCCAGGCGGCCCGGGTTCGATACCCGGACCATTTTCATCATTCTTGTACAGCTCGCTTGCACCTTTGCATTTAATTGCATTATAATTACAACCTTAAATCGCAAGTTTCACCCATGTTGGTGTTAGACTGGTGGCGGCTGATAAAACCCGTTTGCTCTACTGACGTCTAACCCCTGGTTAGCTCAGTTGGTAGAGCGCTCCACCTGTAATGGAGAGGTCCCGGGTTCGATACCCGGACCAGGCGGATTTTTTCGGTCGCTCACCAGTCACCTAGCTGTGTTTGGAGATTCATGTTTGTCCCTTGTCCCTCTTGTTTCCCCTTCTCCAGGGATTATTTTCATCAAACTTGGGCAAGTTGTTAATGCATTGCAATAAAAAAAAAAAAGCGCCAAAAATTCGACGAAGGACGAGTGAGAGGAATGTATAGGTTGTATTCGTGAAGCGGTGCATGCTGGGACCAGCGCCATCTTGCCGTCCTCGGGAGCAGACAGTCGCACAGTCGCGTACGGACAACCGCATCCTACCTTTTCAAACTTCAGGCGAAGCCGCAGCCGCGCTTTCTGCCTCGGGTATGGTGTCGTGTGTGGTGGTAGGTTGCCACAACAAGACGCAATCGTCAAAGAAGAAGAAAGAGTGCAAGGTCGCAGACGCTCGGTTCTTTAAAATACCGAAGGTACGGACTCGTGAATGCGACACGACGCGAACACTGTCCGCGAGGAGACAGCGAGAATGGTTGAAACGCATCAACAGAAAAGACCTGGACGCTGACCTCGACAAGTACAAGGTGTGCTCACGCCACTTCGTCTCGGGTGAGTGTCGGCATAGTTTGTTTTTCTCTGACATTAACTTCCTGGAGCTTTTCGAATCAGTGGGCTAGGCCTACTTGCAGCGCAAGTTCGATCGAAGTTAGTTGGTTCAGTCATTCTAAAGGATCTTAAAAACACTCGAATGCGAGCTTTCTGTCGCAGGAGCGGGAGAAACAGGATTTAGATAACTATTTTACATTCATGAGCACGATTTTCTGTTTTTATTTTTGCCTTGCAGCAATCTTTAAGGGGTGCCACTGCTCCGGCGGAAAATCGGACAGCTGTTCCGTGTTCTCCCCTTCTCCCGCTCCTGAAACAGACCGTTTCGCCGTTTCAAACGAAATTAAGCGAAGATACGCGTCCGCAAAAACATGAAAAGTTAGGCTCACCTTCGAGACGATGATCACGCTGTCCGCGTTCGCTGCTTTCATTGCCGGCTCCTGGACCCATCCGCTCGTAAGGTAATTATGGTTTTTTAGCTGCTTGCGCGTCACGAAACTTGTCTTGAGGATCAGGTAGTTCTGTATGTCGCCCATTTCTACCTGCGGCCATAGGTTGCTGTTCCGGACTAGGTCCATCGGCGGCAGCGCGAACGGATCCGCGCCGCACATTTTAACCTTTTCCTCGTAACGTGTGCGTTCCCGTCCGCTTAAACTTAGGCCGTATAAACCCAGCGGTGGACAACCACTTGAAGAAGACATCTTCACGTTAGCGGGCGAGCAAACACCATAAATACGTCGCACTGCAACGGTGCGTGCGTAACGCGTCCGTCACCTGTCGCTGGGCGCTACGGGAGTGCGCGCGCGGCTGTCTGCTCTCGAGGACGGCAAGATGGCGCTGGTCCCAGCATGCACCGCTTCACGAATACAACCTATACGACAAGCGATGACTTACATACCTCTATTTATTCGTCCGTTTCAGCCACCAGATGGCGCGCGGCTCGAAACGTGGTTGAACGCGCAACTTCTAGATGGCGCCAGTATCGAGGTGTGAAAAGGCCCGCGTTATCCGCTGCGTGAAATAGATCCCGAAATGTGCCGTGTTCTCCCGGCGGAGGAAGTTTCTCCTTCCCTCGCGCGCGCTTGGTATGTACGCGCGTCGCGCGGTGGCCGAGTCCGGCCTCTGCGCTGTGTGATGCAGTGGGTGGCGCTCGTTTCTGTTCGGAGGTAGGAATAAAAATGCCGGTCCCCTTTTCTACGACGCTCGTTTCTATAGCTTGTTTTTCTTTTTTTATCTCAAGTGACCTACAGTACCGCCTGTTCGAAATCGTCCTTTGCGGTGAGCGATTAAGAGTCAGGTTAGCATTTTATTTGGGTCAGCACTACACGTTCAATGGAGACCTCGGGCGGCGATGTAAATATGCATTGCTCCCCAAAGTGTGTCCAAGGTGCGCAATGACAATTGGAAAGAGTATTGAAGGCGCGCGACCGTCGGTTGGTAAAATACGTGCGTTAGATTCACTTATTCAGTCTAATCATTTTTGCCAACGTCTTTTATCCGTTTCGACAAACGACATGGTCGAGTCTATTGATAACCTTAGCTAGATTGGACGTACGGAGTGTCCGGGCTTTAAATAAATTTGCTTCGTTTATGTGAATGAATAACTGTTTTCTCTTTTCCGTGCTCGGTGCTATGCAAAAATCGCTGACATGTTATGGTAGCTCAGTGTGGCGGCGTTTTGCACGCTGACTCGCTATTGCATTCGCTGTGCACAATATGTGTTCAGATGGAATGTGCTAAATCGTATTTCCGATCGATATGATAGACTTACTTTGCTACAGTGTTAATTATATTTTCCCGATTTAAACTGGTTCGTCCCTGATCTGAGCCTAAGTTCAAATTCGAAGGGCAGACAGACTTAGCGTCGTAACAGCCGTAATGCCGCCCACAAAGAAATTAGTAGCATGAAAGAAAAACAAAAGGATACGAGGTGGCTCAGTGTTATAGAAGTAATCAGTGTGCAAGGGATGCCATCGTACGTGTTTTTTTTTTTTTTTTTTATCTCTCCGCATTGCTGGTAAACGCTCAAGGTACCAGCAAAGACAGCGAGCTGGCGTGAAATTTCCATCGAGCGGAAAACGAGTGTCATTTTTATTTCATCATGCGCTTTCATTTTGATATGGCTCAATATGGGCGCGAAATAGTAACAGGTAAGGCAACAAAATTTAGATGTTAGGTCTGGAGAACCGCCATACTCAGCCGTGTTGGGGGCATCTCTCGCGAGTCAATACGGCAAAGGTATTGCGCGTCGAACTGTACGTGAGAGTTATCCATTTCAGCGAAACCTTGATTTCGCAAAACTATTGTGGCTCGAGTCGTGGCTTCCAGTACTTGGAAGCCACGAGCGAGAAATAAATGACAGTTGATTTTGAAGGACAATCGCGACGTGGAAACCCATAAAAGAGAGTTCCAATAAGACGAGAGCTTCCCCTTCTCTTCAAGTGCGTGGGTTACGCTCTCAATCCTGCACCTGTGGTAACACTGCAGGCTCCTAAAATCGCTTTGAAAACGTTCCTGATCGCAACAACTTTTTTTTTTTTTTTGTCGAGGCGCTATTTTTTTTTGTCTACCTTGATACCCCATCAACGCAAAAACTACCATAAACAAAAAAAAAAAAAAATAGTGGGCATACAACGACAACGCACCCACTGGGACCCGAGTCAAGGCAAGAACAACTAACTACTAAAAGGGGAAAAAAATCATGCTCGCATACACAGACAGAACGCCTCCATCGAAAGAAATGAATCATGCGCTTGTTCTGCCAGTCTCGTTGTGCGTCTGTCAAAAGCCACAAAGGAGGAAGACAATCAGCGCCTACACCACTCCCCTCCCCCCCCCCCCCCCCCCTCCACCACCACCCCTAAAAAGAAGAAAAGAAAGGTTTCTTGGGCGCGCGCGCGGTCGCCCAAGCGATGACCTTGGAAGGGTATGCGATTGTAGCACGTTTGTCCCCCGGTTGTGCCCCTGTCTCAAATGCCACGGTCCGTTTCTCCCAACCCCAAGTGCCCGTGTTATCTTCCCGAGTATCAACTCCGCAGTGATTCTGAATCATTCCGATGCTTTCCAACATTGCAAAACTGTTAGACGAATATTTGCACAGAAGTATACACTGTTCGCAGAACTATCTAAGGCGCTAAAATTCAAAAGCGCCGTGCTGGATTCGGGAACTCGTGTAGGTTTAGCTCATTGTTGGAACATTCTTATTCGCTCGATGAACTCCACAAAACGTGTAAATATTAGAATGAACTTTCCAGAGAACGATAGTTGTTGTCGGGGTTCCAGGCGACCGGACAGGTCGCAATTATTGGCTGATTAAAAATTTTATTTCATAATCACAATCGTATCATTAAGGGCACGCCATTTCCTCATCACTTCTTCTACGAAAAGAGTTGCTGTATTCGTAGCACACACAGACGGAAACGGTTGAGACTGTGCCCAAATAATATCTTCTTTTGGCAGGTACTGCGCAGCGATTACACACAATGCCTCTAACATAAACATGCTGCTCCACATGTCTATTCACAAGATGCAATACATCGTTCTACCAACTTTGTCGAAATGGGCATGAAAGCGCGTAACCGTCACTTTTTTGAAGTTCTACTTAGAGGTGAAGTGTTTACCGTAAAAAGTCGTTAAATATTTATTTTTTTCCGTTCCACTACAAAGCTCGATTCACTTAAATTTTTGTTTTTATATCGTCTCTACAGCGCTTTTACGTCGGTACTTTCGTGTTAGAGGACATCACATAATGTGCGAAAAAAAACAAAAAAAAAAAAAAAAAAACGGTAGGATCGATGCTGCATAGCCTTTTTTTTTTGTGGACATCAAGAAAAAAAAAAAAAGATAGTAGTTGTCTTCACTTCGCACTGCATGTTTTAGCACGGAAGTTCCTATTTGGTTATGATGTCTTTACTTTCTTAAAAATTGTATACAGTAATTTAAATTACCGAATTACAAAAACATCGAAATTGTATAATTGCTTTTCGTTGGGACGCCATGACGACAGCGACACTCGTGTTCCCTCGTGGTTTTCGCCAGCATTTCTACGATGAATTGCCAGGATCGCGAGATGCAACAGCGTGACACTCCGTCTTCTGTGACGTCATTTGTTGCACTTCGGGACCACTTTTGATGTATGGCCAGCATAAGACGCTAAACACCAGTGTTGCCAGATTGGGCTATATATAGCCAAATTGGGCTACATTTTTTTTCTAGTTGGCGTCAAAATTTTGTGGTTGGCTATGTGGCCATTTTGGGCTATTTCTAAGAATGCAGCGAACTTTTGTCGAACCTCGGGTTCGACGGCGAACTTTGAGGTTCGGCTTGTAAATTTTCGACCTTTAAATCGGTTTCGAAAAAAAAAAAAAAAGTTTCTCTTTTGGCTAGTCGAGACGAGAGAGAGGAAAGAGAAAGGCCTCAAACTTCTACAAACTTCGGTGTTTTTACAATGCGCAGTGAAGCAATATTTGCAGAGTTCAAGCGGTCTCCTGCAGCGCAGTGGAGCAAACCAAACAGATTGCACTAATACCACAGGCCCTGTAGCGCGCCTTCAACCCGGACGCACATGGCTCCGTCCGGACGTAGACTGAACTCTCCAAATGCTGCTTTGGTGCCCACTGGCGCACTGGACGGGTGTGGTGTGCCCCAGACGAATAGGCACCCAGGTTTGTAAAAATGAGAGGTCCGCAGTTTCACCGCTAAACATTTGACTTCCTTCCAGTCACTGCCCACCCCAAGAAAGCACAACACAATAGGAAGTTTTCGCAGACCGCGTTGCCCCCTCCGCTAAGCGTTCCGCAACGAAGAAGTTGCTACTGCGCCTGCGCGCCGATAGCCTTGACTGTAGTGTTCCCGCTATCGTAGCGGGTTGCGGAGGGCCTTGCGGGACGGCAAAAACGATCTACGAAAACTCCCTAATCAGAAATAGCGTGAACATGAATGGGTGACACTAATATTCTTCACAAAGAAAAAGAGACGGGTGGGATATTGGTAAGGCCTGAGATATTGGGGTTCTGGTTTGAAGCATCCAGTGTTCTGACCGTTCTCCTTCTGTATTTGGTTCTTTTACTGTATGATCATATCTCCCGCGGGCTTCACAATAAAGCTATCTTTGTGTGTTTTGTACTTCTGAAAACCTACGAAGGAAGGGCCAGTTTTGCACGGATTTTCATCATTCCTAAACTTTTTTTTTGAAAAATGCAGAAGTAGCGTAATGTACACAAAAGCAGGTGCATCTGAGGGTTGAAACAGAGATTGTAACGTGTATGTATGAGTGTGAGAAATAGACAGTATAAGGCTTAAAAGTCATTGTTTTTAGTCGGCTATTTTGGGCTATGTTTTTTTTACGGCTTTGGCTATATTTGGGCTATACCTCCTAGTCGTATGGCGGTTTTTTGTAGGACCATCTGGCAACACTGCTAAACACACCAGTCGGAGACGCGCTGCAGGTGCCATAGTACAGCTCCTAAAAGTAGCTGTCACGTGCTTTGCTCCGCGACTGTGATTCCCTCACAGCAGCTCTGACTGAGGGTTGCCAAATTACGGTGAAACGGAGTATAGACAAAACAGACCGGAAACGAGCTGCCAGCATACGATAGTCAAACTCCAACAAAAAGGATTAGTTTCTTCCCAAGCTGGACGACATTTACCGGGCATCTTTAGAGCTGCGAAGCTCAAAATCACTCGTACTCATAAGATTTTTTTTTTCTCGCGTGTTTGTGATTTTTATGATGTCCTGCAAGCAAGAAAAAAATATATATGGTGAAGTCACTCCGAGGGGGTACCGATAACTGCGAGCCACGAACATGAAGGATTCGCTAACATCCGTCAGGAGTGTGAACGGTAAATCGTCACGCAAACATATTCTGACAAGCTGCAAATATTTATTTGGCTTAGCAAGTAGAATACTAGTATACTAACGACATGTGATTATTGTACACAAGATACCATTTCTCGGTTCTTCAAAACCATTTCCCTAGTCTGAACGGTCGCGCTACAGGCCGCGGCTAGCCGTGCCCTCGATAGACTACGGAGCTGCGTTGTGTCGTCTGCTACTGTACCGCCAACAGGAGAGCGATAGCTCTGTGTGCTCCACAGATGCGTGTTGCGGTATAACTCTGTACGTCTGTCCTAGAGGAAGACAAAAAGATAGGCTCTGTGACCCCCTCCTAAGCTAACAAAAACAAACAGTAGTATACTCGTTTGGACTGAAAGGTTTACAAAATAGTGACCAGGCATTGGAAAAGCATATGTCACAGAACTTGGTTTATGAAATGGCATCATTGTTTCGAGCAAGAAATCACCTGCTCACCACTGGGACGATGAAATCGTCACTATTTATTGCGTCAGGTATATTTGCGCTCATGAAGAAAAATCTGAACACATCCTTCTCCCAAAGTCCCGTGTCGAATAATAAACACTTTTTTAAACATCTCTGCACAAATAACTCATTTTTTTCTACACTTGTATATACACGTTAATTAAACGACGTCAAACCGCATTTTTGATTAGATCTTGATGTCTACACCAACTACATTAATATTTTTTAGGGCTTTATTGAACGATAACTTCAACTATAGTTAATGGAACACGATGGCTCGATCTCAACAAAAACCTCAACGTGCCAAGCTTCCACAGACGGTCGCTTGCGAGTATTCTCAATTTGAGACTTCAGAAGCTTCCGCTTGCCATAGGAAGCTTGCTTTCGACTACAGCACTGCACGGGCCCGGAAAGCGCGGAGCGCGCTGCTGTGGGGAGAGGTTGACTTACAAGATGACGTGTTACGTGGTCACGTAAGATGGCGTCATTTCGTGCAGCATGATCACGTAAGATCATGTCATTTCGTGTAACGAGATCATGTAAGATGACGTGTTTGTGTCACGTGATCACGTAAGATGACGTCAGTTCGTATGAACTGACGTCACCTTACGACAACGCCAACAACATTAGTGCCGTCCGGAACCATTGACCTTAGAAACGCGCCTCTTCGCTTGAAGAGCTGATATGCGTTGATTGTTATTTGTTTCTTTTGCCTAATACAGACCATTCAAAAACTCGCCTTCTGGGTGCCACCAACTTCGTCTACTGGGCTGTAAAGCGCGTTCGAGCGTGCGCAATACCTCTCTAGGCCGAAAGATTGTACACTGAGTATGCGTTCACAGCTCACTGACTTAGGCATTTTTCGTCAGGATAGATGCTCCCACGAGAAGAGCGTAGTGGATATGTGAATAGAATTGGAAATTTGAAATGTTCTTGTCCAATCGCATTTTTCTTTGGTTATCAACGCTTTTTAGCGTCATCACAAGACGTTCAACCCATAATACACTGGTGATTAAAAAATAAGCACCGAAAAACATGCACCGATTTTCGCTCAAAAATAAACACCGGAAAAAAACATACCGTAATCATTACCCATGTCACCTTTTTGGGTGATATGTGAATTTCCAGAAGAACAGCGAGTTATCACCCTCCCCTAGGAATACCCTGACTACAGAGCAGGCGACCCGTTTTTCCCCGCGTTAGATTGCGGTGACCACGAACCGTACGGAGGTCACAGGACGTCCGTGAAAAATAAAAAGGAGCCAAACAACGATCTACTCTGTGCACGCTTCATCCCCGATTTCCACGACCCCAAGGCCGAAGGACGTTTGTGTGAAGGATAACGATAAAATAAAACTTTGCGTCAAAAAAAAAAAAGCCCGTTTTTAAAAGAAAAAAAAAAGTAGAAACAAGCACAACGCGTTGACGGACCGCGAGGTTGTGGAACACCTCGCGGTCCGCTTGCCACAGGACGGTTGTCTTCGACCCATAGCTCCAAGGTGAATTTGCCACTTGCGAAAACACGGAGACCTACCCAGCGAGAACCAGGAAGGCAAGACACGCACACTGATGCCTCGGCGTGCAGAATGAAACAGGATACGGGCGCGGAATACGGCCGCGGAAGAACACCTCGCACAGTGCCGATCCGGCCGATCTCCGAACGGACGATTTCGCATTTCGTGGACAGCGAGCGCCACCGCACGGGAGAGAGAGGTACCTTAAAAACGACGAAAACAAGCACCGACACCTTGGTTCTTTATATTTGCTGTAGTTACGGAACAAATCGACTTACATGAATAATTTGAATATTATTCGATTCCGTAATAAATTTAGAAGACACTAAGCGCAATACCTCTTATGTTTGAATTTATATAATTTTGTAAATTCGCTCCGAACGCAAGAGTGCCGAATTAGCCAATTTTGACCATTTTCATGATTTTTTAAAGAATATAATTAAATTTATGATGAAACATTTGTTGCGCTTAGTGTCTCGATAATGACTCAATGTCTTTAAAGCCGAAATTTTCAAGAAGATCCGCGCAGCCTTTATTATGTGAGAATTTTTTTAATTTGGTGAAAAACCTCGTATTCTCTATGGGGCTCTGAGGTGCGCCCCCTCTTAAGAAGAAACTCGAAACCCTTCGAACCACCAAAACACAAAACACACCGCCATATCTTATCAATGGGATTGTGATTACAATCTCGCTTCTAACGACACATGTAAGCCATCTCGCCGCGAAACAAGGCAATGGACGGCGAACTAACACACATACCCTCCTGGCACCGTGACATGACGAAAGGCTCCGTAATCTTCCTTGTTCTTTGGTTAGTGTGCCACTTTTCACTTACATTGGCATTGTGACACGGCACACTAACCAAAGAACGAGCGAGATTACGGAGGCTTTTGTCATGTCCGGGTGCGAGAAGGGTATGTGCGTTAGTTAGCCGTCCATTGCCTTGTTTGGCAGCGAGATGGCTTACACGTGTCGTTACGAAGCAAAATTGTAATCACATTGATAAGATTGGCGTTGTGTTTTGTGTTTTGGTGGTTCGAGGGTTTCATATTTCTTCTTAATAAACATTCAGTTGCAAGTCAACGCTTGTCATATACATTCCTCTCACTCCTTCGTCTAATTTTGTTTTCCGCTTTTGTTTTTGGTTGTAGGGAAAGTTGAGGTTTTAGGGAGTGTTATTAAGGCGAACGGTTCGTCTCCGAGGTAGCATGGGAAGGGTTCGGCACACAAACACAATGAACGCTCAGGTTTGAAACGAAATGTTGTCATTTATTTGATGATACTGTCGTTTGTTTGTCATGTGAATTTGTTATCATCCATCTTGTACTCATTTTTTTACGTTTTTATTGAACTTTTTTTGTCACCCCCCTTATTTTTACACACACACATGCACACACAGACACACAGGATTATACAAACGAATGCACGTCGAAGTCGCGTCCCTCATTCGGGAGAGGACGTTTCCGAATCGCTGCTAGCCTCTGCGGAGCGAGTTGAAACGTCCTTGGACATGCTTTTACTCCGCTCGCGCTTTTCTCTCCGAGCTTTGGCCTTGGCGAGTCTGGCCAGGACGCCCTCGTAGTGCTTCTTGTAGATGCGCTCCACGACCACGATCTCGTGGTTCACGCACACCCCCAAGAACCTCATGGCTATGAGCGCGGCCAGGATGATCAGCGTGGCCGCGAAGACCACGAAGAGGTTCCCGCGCATCGTCTTGACGAGGGCATCGACGCAGTTGTGCTGGTAGACTCTCTCCCAGGCCTCCTGCTCGCTGACCTTGAGGACGTCTTGGCCGCAGAAGCGACGCTTCAAGATGGCCTCGAGGTCTTGCACGACCTCCATGGGCCGGCAGCAAGACGATGGCACGAAGCAGCGCTCCGCACTTGGGTTGGATCTGCACGAGAGTCAGGAACAAAAAGAAATGCACAATAATGACCGTATAAGCCCTTATCACGTGTTCCTTGTTTCATAGCAGTTTGCGTAGCAGAGTGAGTTGTCAAGCTTCAGGATTATAAGCAATGCGAATGAGGAGGAAGTACAGAGTTTTGGACGTCGTTTATTGAGATTAACTCTTTCTGCTAGATTGTCAAGGCTAACGTATAGTTTTCACAATACAGCACCCTCCGCTGCTGCGACAGCATCTGGCTTCGTCTTGCGTCTTAATCGTACGTGCCCTCATGGTAAGAAGATGCATATTTTATACAAAATGTGGCGAAACACCAACTAGACGACCTCGCTGTGTCTTCGAGTCCAGCGACTGCCAATCTGACAATCCTCCCGCGTATACCTGGAGCAGTTGAAGTAGATGTTTTGGTTCCAGTCCTTGTATCCGTCTTCGGTCACGCCGCAGCACTCGAACTTCTCCTGAACGTTGTCGATAAGTTGTCTGTAGTCAGCGTTGTCCCGGTAGCGTTCCACTAGTTCAACGCTCACCGAAGACTGCAGCGTCTGAAAAAAAAAAAAAAAGAAGAAGAACCAAACACGTGTTATATAACTTGGCCACTCAATAGGCTGCTTCAGCGCTCCACTGGGAAATTAGACAGTAGCGTTTGGTTAGCTTTGACTTTTATGTGACGTCTGGCGGCACATAGGCTTACATTGTATGTGCTTTGATTAGAGTTGCACCATACGACGACTTTTGCCTTGACGTTTGGCTTTCTTTCTCAGGAACGCGTGAAAGCGTGTTTCCCGGCACGAGCTAAATTGGCGGTACTACAACAAAATTTTGTTTCCGACTCTTTTTTATTTTCCTCGTGAATCCATGCCGCCGGCATCGGGCACTACAAAAAGTCATATCATTTTTAGGAGAAGGACACTGAGGAATCCTGTACTAAACAGAAAAAACAAAAAACAAAAAAAAAACAACAGCAGCAAAAAAACATTAAGGCACCTGTTGCCCCCCTAAGCAAAGCGCACATGAGGACACCCCAGTGTGAATAGGCCTTCAGGCTGAGAGAGTGAATAACCATTCTTTATTGTGCCAAGTTAGGCCGAGTGGTGCCATTAACGCAGCCGTATAGCCGCTCTCCGAGCAGGGCGCATGTGAAGCCACCGGAAGTTTGATGTTTGTCCCGGAAGTCGGGCGTCTGCTGGGCTTACTAGTGCATTCAATCGACGCTTCAGTTCGTGCTTTCCGGTGTCTTTGAGTGTGTTTTAATAATCATGCTCCGAATTAAATCCCGAGAATGAGGCATTTGAACTTGGGACACATGCACACTTGATCAACCAGAATCTCAAAAAGTTTACATTGAATGGCTTGCCATGATACTTGTCGGGTCTGCATGCGCTCTTACTGTGCAACAAGCAGGCTCATGCGAAAAGCGAAAATCCAGCATTCTCGGCGCTTTCCAAACCGGCACTCGGAAGGGTTACGAAGCGTGCCAAGCGCTCACTTCCGGGACAAGCCGCTTACTTCCGGTGGCTTCATACCTGCTTGCTGAACGCGCCATCCAGCCCTCAAGTGGAGATCGGTGTTGGCATATCAATTGCAAGAACGGTACTCACGCTGAAAAGAGGTCGCGCATTGGTAGAGAAGTGTACGTGACCGTATCGAGATGCCGCATCCTATTCATATTTGATACGTTTTTTTTTTTTTAAGTATGAAATGCTTTTTGACGGAATTCTAAACTCTTCTCCGTCTGTCTGTCCGTCCGTACGTCTGTCTGTGCATTTCCAGATGAATTGAGCGGGAAAATTAACGTCAACTGACCTGACGCCACTTTACCTATGGCACCAATTCAAGGTCCACGCGAAATTTAGCGGATAAATTGACGTCACGTGACCACACCAATTCCATTTCGCCGCTACATTTAGCAGAAGAATTGACGTCACTTGGCCGGACGTCACAAGATCTGTACACCAATGCGGGCCACACCTTTTGTCCGCTTAGTTTAGCGGGAAATCTGACGGCACATGACCTAATTCACGGGACTTATACACCAATTCAGTTTCCACGCTAAGTTTGGAGGAAAGAGTATTGTCATGTCACCTGACATCACGTGATATGAAATTGAGTTGCGTGACCTACAGACCAATTTGATATTCCCTCTAAACTTAGCGAGAAAATGTATCCCATCCGACCCATCTTCCCTAACCTATACACGGATTTAATGGTTTAGTTTTCCCGCTAAATTTAGCGGGTGAATAGATAGAAATATAGGTTTTTCACTCCCCGAAAATACTGTTTAGTACTTTCTAAACGAATTTGAACGATCACTCCTTAAATACTGCATGTTATGCATTATAGGAGTTTGGCGATAAAGGTGGCTGCCAGTTATTTATTGATAAGTATTACTCACGTTTTTGGAGATGAACGGAATGCCGGCGATGACCATAGCGACGAGGAGCACGAAGAACATGCCATTGGTGAGCAGGCGGATGTAGCACCTGAGGAGCGTCTTGTTTTCCCGCAGAGCGCCGAAGAAGCCGACGAAGGACACGATGAAGGTGACGAAGGATATGCTCAATATAGGGATCTCCAGGTTCACGGCCACCGTGATCAGGACCGAACCGCCGGTCAGGGACAACTCGCTGAACCGGTAGTACAGCGAGTAGGTCTAAAGCAGAGAGATATGACGGAAGCGTGCTTGCGATACGGCGAGCAAGTGTTCTGAAACGCACCTCTAGACAACACCTCCTACGCTTCGTTTTGCCTTAAAGGGACCATGAAATGATTTTAAAATCGAGTTTCATCCACCGCACGTCGTAAAAGGTGTGAAAAGAAACACAAAAACACAAAAATAGGGAGCCAAAAAAAATTATTTGCTATAGAACTTTTAAAAGAAAACTGGACTCTTTTGCGCCTTCCTTCCTTCGCCTGTTCACTACGATGCATCCGCGGAAATGGAGCACGTCAGCCAAATCCAGGTCGCCTATTGGGTAAGAGCCTACCTCACCAGCACCGCGATTGTAAACAATAAATAGCCGGCGAGTATTTCCTAAAAGTTTTGTTAAATAATATTAAGATCCACATTTTGTAGCATAATTAGAGATGTGTGGCGAAAATTGCCAAATTTGATAGGATGGATGGATGGATGAATACGGCTGAGCCCTTTGGATCGGGCGGTAGCTTACGCCACCTAGCCATTTTGTTTTACCATTTAAGCTTAGAATATTTAAATGTGAAATCTATATTCACTCCGCAGTGCAAAGAATGTGAGGCTATGAAACCCCCTTGCCATCAGTGGATAAGAAAATACCTAGTTTTCTCTCGATTTCTGCCACCATTCACTTAATCTTTGCTTGGTAATCTCTACAGTCTTGAAATCCACTCTCCCTTCGCTGTCTCTAAAACCCAATGACTTTATTAAATCTATGTTGTCTTCGGTAGGCATAGGGTGAAGCCCTTTACAGTAGAGTATCAAGTGCTCAGCCGTCTCGTCCTCCTCTCCACAAGCAGTGCACACTGTATCAATTTCCTGGTACTTCACTCTGTATGTTCTGGTTCGCAGAACACCCGTTCTTGCCTCAAACAGCAATGAGCTTCCCCTAGAATTGTCATAAATGCTTTCTTTGGCAATAACTCTTTTGTTTAATCTATAGCTTTCCAGAGCCGTCTTTGTCTGCATTCCCTCTAGCCACCAATCTCTTTCTGTGGCCTTAACTTTCTTCTTAACTGAGACTTGCTCTTCCGTATCTTCGCTATAGCCCAAAAACTTTCCTCTTAATTTCCTAGTGCGCTGTCTCCACTTTGTGTCTACACTCCTCATGTATAAATAGCTGAAAACCTTTCGTGTCCATTGCTCCCCGTCCATTTGCCTCAACCTATCCTCAAATTCTACCTTGCTCACCGCTTCCCTGCTCTCAAATGATGCCCATCCCATGTCTCCTTGTACTCCCTGGTTTGGCGTTTTGCAATGTACCCCCAAAGCCAGTCTACCTACTCCGCGCTGTAGAAATGCTGAGAGCCAAGCGCCATCTATCGTGTGGTAAACGAAGCAACTACTGCGCGTGCGCAGTAGGGCAGGGCCGACAGTTACTTGAGTGGCGGCGACCGACGAACGTTTCTTTTCTTTGTTTTCCTTCCTCTCAAAACTCTGACTGACTGAACGTTTATTTTTCTACGTGTTCTTCCCGCGCGTGCCGACTTCAAGCAGCAAGAAAACGGTACTTCAAACAGACCACGACGAACAAGAACGCTGGATCCACCGACTCCGACGAAGCGAGCTGCTCAGAATATAGGCCTAGCAGGCATTCCGACTCGGCGCTGCGTTGCTTCGTCGCAAGACCGTCTGCCTACGACCGGCTGGCGTGCTAAATGGAATATGCCCGCGCGACCCTTGTGGACCCTTCCCGTATTATAGTTTGATCACTGACCTCAATTCTAGATTAAGAGGTGAGGTCAATCTCTTCCCCTTGTTTTCCGAGGCAGTGTTGACGAACACTCGTCGAAAAGGGACTCTCGTCGATTCTATCTTCTTGTTTTGTGTGATATAGAGCTGAAATAAACGACGTATGGATTACCTTCGTAACACGGTATGTACACTTTGTTATTGGTATGCCATTTTTATTCTGACAGACTGCACGTCACTGTCGAGCTATAACAGTTCGTGGGAGGTATACGTACAACCCCGGTCCAACCTTTCTTTGCCGAGTGTCGCGTCAGTATCGAGTTGCAATCGTAAAAGAACGGTCCCGAAGCGCTTACAAACAGCGCGAATACAGCACTTCCATCAAGCGCGCGCGTCCGCTCCGAGTGTAAACAGGTATTTACGTGGCTCTTGCTGACACTCGTAGTTCAAACGTATCTTTTTTAACGTCGGCTCGCTCCTGCATCTCCGAGGCCGCGAAAAACGCCATCTACGTCGCTTTGCAAACGACTGACACGGGCCGGCCCACTGCCTGCCCTTCTGCCAACAATGACAGGGTGGTTGACTTCTGGAGTCTTCACCGGAAGACTCGCTGCACTTCCCAACAGGCATACCGGCGTATGGGACTAGTCCCATGCTGTCGCTGTAGCGCAACATATCTCATTGAATTTCGCTCAGCTGCGATGCGGTGATGAGAAGCGCCGATTCAGGAAATACGTCGGTGACATCAGCGCAGTAAAACCTACCGGCGCACCCCAACTCGTTGCCGCTAACACTCCCATTCTCCTACTGCCGAGAGAACTTCCGGTTCCGGAAACGGCCTACGTCACGGCTTGTTTTGCGGTCAGTTGGAGAGAATGAAAAAGTCGATATTTCAATAATTTTTTTGTGTAGAAGTTAATAAACCGAGACGAAAACGGATGCCTGTTCGGCATTCAGTGAACATTGACGGTTTAATGTAAAAGTTATCTGGAAAAAGTAAAAAGGTCATTTCATGGTCCCTTTAAGTCAGGACGCAGACGACGCTCAATCAGACAGCGTCAAAGGAGCACCATCATGGCGTTCGTCACGTTTATGTACATGTTCTATCATCGCTGAGCCAAATATAAATGTAAAATGCCACATGACTCGCGCTTTTGACGCTGCTCGATTGGTCCCTTTCGCTCGCAGGGACAGCTGCGTCTGGACTTGAGCTAAAACGATGTATATAGGATAATTAATGCCCTTGCACTATGCTTCGTTTCACCTTTGGTTCGAACGCAGAAGACGCTAAGAGCTGATGAGACAAATCAAGCTGCGTAAAAAATGCAACAGCATGGTGTTCGCAATGTGTCTGTACATATTCTATCATCGCAGAACCAATCATTATACAGGGAAGTTCCAGTGACTTGCACTTTTCAGGCCGTTTGATTGGTCCCAACAACTTGTATACTGTTGGCTGCGTCCGGACGTGAAACGAAGTGTGGCATTTCAACGTCATCCCAGTAAGATCGGGCGCAGACACAAGGGAGTTTTCGTAGATGGTTTTCGCCGTTCCGCAACGCTCCCCTCGACCCGCTACGATGCCCGGAAGTCTACAGTCAAGGCCATAGGGGCGCAGGTGCATGTTAACACAGAGGTTCGGGCAAGTTGGTTGCTCTTGATGTACAGAGAGAAAAGCGCACCCGCAGAACAGGTGTATGTTGACCTGAGTGACTGTTTTGCGGGTACACTGTTCCCCCTGTACATACGCGCAGGCGCAGTAGCGGTTTCTTCGTTGCGGAGGGCTTAGCGGAAGGAGAAACGCGGTCTACGAAAACTCCCTACCAACTGGATACGAGCGCTGTGTTAGCGTTCCGCTGGGACTCCTGTCCATGAAGTCAATGTGTCGAAAGATGGTCGGCACCGGGCTCGGGCCAGAGTTCGTGCCATCAGAGTGTGATGGCGTTACGTGGAGGAAGAGAAGCTCTTTTGTTTTTTTCCGAGTGTACTCACGGCCATGCTGAGCCCTCCGAAGGAAGCGACTAGTATGAAGCAGTTGATGGCGACGAGTGGTATCCTGTACAGAGGATTGACATCCAAAGTGAGTGTGTCTTCGGAAGAGATTCGAGGCATCGCCTGAAAAGCGCTGTGGATAGAAGATTTCTTCTTTCTCTTTCTTTCGACTGCTGGTGATGTCAATTGACGGCGAGATTAAAGTCCCTCGATAAAATTCACGCTTTCAAGTATCGCCAACCATTGTTGTGAAAACGCGCAAGAAACGTGCCACGAGCGGGTGCTCCGCCGACATTCGCTTCCAAGATATGCTCATTTCAGAGCTGCGCTCGAGACACGGGCCTGGTGCAGTGGCGCATTCGACGCTACTTACGAGACAAACACAAACACATCGAGGGGCTTTAGGCGAGACGTTTTGGCGGTGCCCCTTTATGGTTCCTACCTCTGACGTCACGATCAAGTTTATTTGTAGCAAACAACAAGCTCGATGGTGTTTGAAAAAAAAAAAATCGGCAGAGACACTTAAGACTGCTTGCCTGTGGGATTGCAAAAGCATGACGCACGCACTAGGCACTGCTTTAGTCAGCCGGAACAGTGGAGCCGCCGTGGCGTCGGAAAAGCGTGCTCGTCTCGCACCTCGGAGGCCCGCGGGTTCGTTTCCCACCCAAACCGAAATGTACGAAGTTTTCTTTCCAAAGCCATCAATTTACTTTGTTTATAGGAACATCCCCGAAAAAGTTCTCGCAGCCAATGAGAATTTAGGTGCCGTTTCGCTGCTACAGACGACGCCCAGCCAATGGGAATTTAGTTTCCGTTTTCGCAGGCTTCACCAGCTTCTTCTCCTTGAGACAGTTAGAGCTTTAGCACTAAAACGTTATCACCTCTGTATATCAACACCGCCAAGGTTTAAAGTATGACATTGCTTTTATTTCCGTCGACGAGAGCATACATAATCCTACTCAAGACGTCGTAGGGAGCATTTGGCCAATCGTGGAAGGCCAATCACAGCGACGCTTTTGGTCGTGCACGTCGCCATTAGCCAGTGACAGGTTCGAAACCTTCTATAACCACTAGATTAGAAACCCACTAAATCCACGATACGCGTCAAATAGCGTCTCTCAGCACGAGCTCTTGACATTGACAGGGCTATGGAGGCATTTTATTTCTATTTCGTATTTTTCCTGTTAGCGCTTGTCGTTTGCATGAGGTGCTACGAAGCATGGCATCGCCCTAAACAGAGGGACATTGAGGCGCCATAGCCCTTACAGCCCGTACTTTCCTGCAAGCTGTGTTATATTTATGTGCGTCTTTCAAATAGGTAAAGGATAGATTGTAAGTTGTTGTCCAGATGCCTTGCTCCGTTCTTCACTCAGTGCTTGTTGTATTGCATTGCATGGAAGTGATCCAAAAGCCCGGCGTGCTTGTGTTAGCTAGAGCGGGCAGGGTTGGGAAGATGACATTAAACCGCTACTTCAAGATATCTGGGAATACTCGCGCAGATAATTGCACTATGTTCGACAACGATGTGCTCCGGCAGTTCGTTCACATAGATCTTGGAGCATAGAAACGCTGCACATTGGCCTGGCACCGCATTTCCGCCTCCGACGGTCGGACTTATGCAAAAAGGCGGCTTCGTTTTGAAGCAGTTGAGAAAGGGAAGCGTGAGAGATGATGCTAAAGGAAAGATAAGTGTGCACAGCTAGTGCCGTCATTGTGAATGTGATTAATTTCCACGGGAGGTTCAGAATAAAAACTGCCGCTTTAAAAACACACACACACACACGCACAAACAGACACACACGCACACGCACACACACAGACAAGCAAAACATTTGCAGATTAGCCTTTATTTACGTACCAGCTGTTTAACCTAAGTGCAATCTAACGTCGTACGATAAGTCTATTCTTTTTTATTTTTGCATTATTTTGTTCTCTTTTAATCCGAAACCCGTCAATCCCTTCTTGTGCGTAAAGCCCCACTAGCGCCCGGTAGCTGCTGATCCAGAAATAAATCCTCAGTCGCTCTCAAATCCCATTTACCACCAACCATGGCAACGGGGAGAACAGGGAGGGTTGCGAAACGGGATTACGTCAAGTCGTCTGCATGAGGCGTCAACCATGGCCAACACCGACCGGAGATATTTTCTGTCCGCTCAATTAGGTGTCGTGTTCTCCGAAGAAGAAGACGTCGCCGTCGTGTTGTGCAGTGAAGTGTCTTCGGGTGAAATGCGGAAATCCGTCAACGTTCAAGTGCAACACTACAATACATCGTGAGAATAGTCATCAATGAGAGAGTGTACAAAGGCTACAAAAGGATGCTTTGCGACGTAGGTACCAACATTAGACACATTTTTATTTAGTCACCGAGTGTCAGACATTTTGTAATACGCCGATTATCAGCTGTGTCAACAGGGTGCTACGGCCTCTCGGGTGTAAGAATATACAGAATCGATCAAGGAGTTTTTAAGACTGTGGAGTGTCTGCCAAGTGAACTTCGTCGCACCGAATTAGTAAAACATTCCTTGTGATATATCACTTCCCAAATCCGGGATGTGTTTTCAATGGCTTCTGGTGCCGTGGCGATAGCACGCTTACTTCTGTCATTAAGTCTTCACGTTGTCCACATACCTTAGGCTAGCCTTACCTACAGTAGAGCTATAGCGTTGCTCTGGGTATCACATCGAGACTGATGCGGTGTGCTGATTGAAATTTCCAGGTTCTAGGAATTAATTTTGTGAGCTGTTAATTATGTTGTGTCGACAATTATTTTACTCCATCCTCAGTATTGAGCTGTGTCTAGTAGCGGAAAAAAATTGAGACCATGTGATTTGAGTCGTTGAATCGATCATGATACTTGATTCACAAAAAGGAAATTGATTGCGTATCAAAATACGTTGGATGCGATGACTCTTAAAAGGAAACTGAAGTTATTGCTTTCAGCGTTTTTGTTTATAGTCACAATTATTGCGTGTATGGAGGTCTTCTCTTTCGTTCACAAACAGAGCGCTGTTGGTAATGTTATCTCACCAAGAGACACATCTCGGCGAGTTAAAGAAAGGCCACGGTCCTATAGAATCCGAGGAATGGTGCAAAAACAGGAAGAGAGGAGATATCCCAACTTTGCTTGGGATCCGCATCTGTGGCGAATTGTAACTCGATTCCAATCCAGTCATGGTGCATCATTACCGAAAGGAGTGCCATCTTTAGTCATTCTAATTGCTTCGGCTCCAGAGAACATTCGACAACGAAATGCCATCAGAACCGCCTGGTCGCGGGGGCTAAATGGAAGCCCCCCAGCGGCTCTCACGGTCTTCCTAGTCGGGAGGACTGAAAACCCCGAGCAAGACAAAGTGATCGCAAATGAAGTCAAAGATGAAGGAGATGTCCTACTTGGAAACTACAAGGACAGCTACAGGAACCTTACCCTGAAAACAGTGCATGGACTCATCTGGGCCGGCATGCATCTCAAGCCTCTCTACGTCTTGAAAACAGATGACGATTGTTTTGTCAACACGAAAGTTCTGAATGATGTCTTGACAGGAGACATAGCCTTTAGACTTAATCGGCTTGGGTCTCCAGCAAGGCGGGTCGCTTTTACAATGCTGCAAAATGTGACGCCGGAGAAGAAGGTTGTAGATGCAAAAACTTTAACAGTCGAAACGCCCTTGTCTATGTTTTCAGGGTTTCAGGAATATTCTTCGGCACTCTATGTGGGAAGTATCCGTTGGGAAAACGAAGTCGTACGCGATGCAAAAAACCGTTGGTACGTTTCGGAGCAGGACTTCTCGGCGAGCCAGTATCCGCCCTACCCCAGCGGTGCAGGATACGTCCTTGATGCTACCGCACTGAGCCTGTTCATCAGAACTGTGCGCTATGTGCGGCCGTTCGCGAATGAGGATGCCTACGTAGGATCCGTATTAAATGAAGCCGGAGTGGAACCTCAACATAGCTCCAGGTTTTCGGCGAGGACGTCTAGTTTCTGGACGTGCAACTTGCTGTACCTTGTGGTGATTCACGGTGTCCAGCCGGCGGAACAAGCAGGGCTCGTGAAAAGGGTGCAGGAGGCCAAGCAAGAGTGTCGTGGACTTGAAGTAGAGCTCGGTTGGAACTGATGTGCCGTGGAGTTTCTGGAAGCGTGTGCTACGTAAAATAAAGCGACAAAAATTAACCTAAACCTTATTTAGCCAAATCACTGAAGCGTTTAAGTTAAGAGCTTGAACGTGAACATTCTACAGATACATCTGTTCTTAGGGAAAATAATATTTAAAGGAGCGATGCAACGATATTCCATTGGAATATTTTAGGGGCGAAGCTCCTTAGGGGCTAGCCATGTTCGTATGTCCGTCCGCCGTCCGGCGTGCCCCTGCTCGTGAGCTCACGAGCTCCTGCTCGTAAGTTCAGCAGCGAGAGCAAGAAAAAAACAATGAAAAAAAACGTCCGGCGTGCCCCTGCTCGTGAGCTCACGAGCTCCTGCTCGTGAGTTCAGCAGCTTGAGCAAGAAAAAATAATAAAAAAAAAAAAAACGAAAAAAAAAAACGAAAAAAAAAAAAAAAGTAGGGGGTTCTGAGTTGCCATACCATCTGTCTTCTTAAAAAAAGAAAAAAAAAGAAAACCACACATTCTTCTACTGACATGAATGAAAACGGCACCATCAGCACTACAGTACCTATGACCAAAATCAGTACCAAGAAAAAAAAAAAGTAGGGGCTTCTTAGTTGCCATCCCATCTGTCTTCTTACAAAAAGAAAAAGAAGAAAACCACACATTCTTCTACTGACATGAATGAAAATGGCACCATCAGCACTACCTATGACCAAAATCAGTATCATCAGCACCACCCGAGCTTCGCCCCAATCAACATCATTCACCACGTGGAGATGCGGTAATTTTTCACTTTACACGAGCTTACTGGCACCAGTGGGAATCAAGGATACTCGCACGCAACGCCACTGGCCAAGAAACTCCTTTGTTGCGGTGTAATTTCAAAAACAAAAGCCATCATTTTCATTTAATCTCTCCTTTGCGAAATTTGATAACGGAACGTGGGGATCGCAGTACAGCTTAATGACGATATTTGAATGCGGTTCATAAATTGGACCCGAGCATTGCGTGGGCACTCGATTTGGGCTCGTGATCATTACAAGCTCGAGAAGCATTCGTGTCGTGGCCCGTGTCCAATCGCTGCAACGACGACAATAGCCGAGCCATAACAATTGTCTGGAACTCAGCGCGTGTCCTGTGCTTTGCCAACCCCAGCGCGTGGCTATGATCAACATTGGCGGCATATATTCGGCTCCAGATCACGTGGCCGCTTGTTCTGACTGCGAGTTGAGGGGGTGAATGCTGCTTGTTTTTCTTTAATCTTGTTTCTGGGACTTCTATTGCGTGGGGTGAAAAACGAACGCGTTTTTCATAGGTCATTAAGGGGATACTTCAACGAAATTTGAAATATATCCGTCGTGTTCAAAAATAGGTTCAATATGATCCACAATATCCGTAAATGACAATTGCATGTTTGTATTTTGAGCCTGGTGGCTGTATTTTTTGTTATAAACGGCCTATTGTAGCGAGCGCTCGGAGAAGGCCCAGCGGAGACCACGTGACATCCAACGCAATCGTGACGTAGGTCGTCTGGGGACGAGCAAAGCTACGGCGAGGCTGACTTCGAGAGGATGGCCTAGTCGTTCCAGCCACCGAAGCGGCTGCTTTTGTACGAATTTTGAGTGGCGGGTTAATTTTTATAACCTTGTAGGGGGACAATAGCTACTTCTGGAACACACAAAAGGGATTCTCGGGAAGATGGGAGTTCCTCCTTCCCCTCTTCTCTCGTCGTGGCCGGAGGCGAGACACTCACCGTCACTAGCTGTCAAAGTTCCTAGACGGGCATTACAAACGAGGCGTTAGCGACATCCACCAGGTGCTCTTTGCTAATCATTTAATTCGTTTTAAAATTCCTTTTCGTGACTTTTTTAACAAGATATTGTCGTTTTCGATGTGATACTGCTCCTTTGAACACATATAGACAATAAAATAAGCGCCGAAATTTCGTTGTAGGGATCCGTTCCAAGCAGTATTTGCGCAAAAGACAAAAATTGCTGCATCACCCTTAAGAAGAGAAAGTCCAACCAAGCCCTAATTATATTGACGCAACGTTTCGAGGCCTACCTGCTATCTACTTTAGAGGTGAACGTGGCGATGAGCCTTCTGGAGGAGTATTTTTTAGGTTTTTCTTGTATTTTTTTATGGTGATGCATTTCTGAACGAGTTACGAAGTAAGGAAATATATATATATATATATATATATATATATATATATATACAAAAAATCACAAAGTTCTTTTCAAGAACTTTGTGATTTTTTTGATGTGATTTGATGTGATTTGATGAAAATGGAGAGGTCCCTTGTTCGACACCAGGACCAGGTGGATTTTTTCGGTCACGCACCATTTACCTATAGCTGTGTTTGGAGATTTGTGTTTGTCATTTGTCCCCCTTGCTCTCCTTCTCGAGAGATTATTATCGTCGCTGTTGTCCAGATCGCTTGCACCTTTGCGTTAATTGCAATATTATCACAACCTTAAAATGTAGGCCGTTCATTCTTGTTTATGTGAGACTGATGGCAGCTGACAAAACCCGTTTTCTCTGCTGACGTCAAACTCCTGGTTAGCTCAGTTGGTATAGCGCTCCACTGAAAATGGAGAGGTCCCTGGTTCGATACCAGGACCTGGCGGGTTGTTTCGATCGCGCACCAGTCACCTAGTTATGTTTGTAGATTTGTGTTGGTCCTTTGTCCCTCTTGTTCCCCTTCTCCAGGGATTATTATCTTGATTTAAAAGGTTAAAAAGCGCAACACAACAAGGACAATGAAGACACGAAGACGACAGGACGGGCGCTAACTCACAACTGATTTTATTAGAAACAACACTGTCACTTTTATACACAAGATCGTATGCCAAACCCACACTGCAACCAATCACCGCTCTCACAAGCAACTATCTAGAAACATTACTTCTTTCTGAAGCAAAAAGAGAGAGGGCGCGCTAACGCACTTGTCATCTTTCTTTTTGATATAAAACGCCTCTATAATCTCTCTCTCGGTCTTATCTTTTGATTTCTTTAAAATTTTTTTTATTTTTAAAGAAAAAAGAGAGCGCGCTAACGCACTCTCTTTTTTAGAGAGAGTGCGTTAGCGCGCCCTCTCTCTTTTTGCTTCAGAAAGAAGTAATGTTTCTAGATAGTTGCTTGTGAGAGCGGTGATTGGTTGCAGTGTGGGTTTGGCATACGATCTTGTGTATAAAAGTGACAGTGTTGTTTCTAATAAAATCAGTTGTGAGTTAGCGCCCGTCCTGTCGTCTTCGTGTCTTCATTGTCCTTGTTGTGTTGCGCTTTTTAACCTTTTAAATCAGTATGAACCAACTCGCCCAAACACAAGTTTTAATTATTATCTTTGATCCGATGAATCGCTTGATGTGATCGGTGTGGCAAAGCGAGCACTGAATTTGCAGTGCAACAACTCCTATCACGGAGCGATCGATCGGAGCTTCAGAAACGGTTCCTTAAAACGGCCTTTTAGTGTATGCAGCTCTCGTAAGCAGAAATCAGATGTGCTTTTGTAAATTACCTCGCAGATCTTCGAGTTTTAGTAGCCCTCCAGAAATCGCGCTTGACTTGGGATTCCCATTTTCTTCTTCCCGTCTTTTTTCGGTGGAGGCGGAAACATCGGAGTCCTTTTTCCGACGAACCGGCGCACAGCCGAATACAACAGACCGTCGTAGTAATGCATGGACGATCACGTCTTCATCATAACACACTTCAGGTACATGGCACGACTGCTGACCAGACTTGTACACGTTACTGAAAGAATGTAACCGATTACAATTACAATTACTTCACCATAAGAAGTAACCGATGAGAATTACAATTACAGCCTCAAAAAGTAATCGAAAAATTACTCTAAAGTAATCGATTACTTCCCACGTTACTTTTTATTCAACTTTTTTTTTTTTTTTTTTTTTGGATTGCGGTAGCATAATTCATGGGGTCTCGCGCTCAGTTGTTCCGAAGAAAAAAAAAAAGTCTTGACCGTTTTTGCTAAGAGCTAAGTGAGTGACGCCAACACCTCCCTCTTGAGAAAAATAAAAATAAAAATAAAATGAAAAGAGCGCTGTTTAAAAACATTACTCACAAGAGGCTGAATAAGGTCATTTTTCATACCCGGAAGTAGTCTCCGGTGTACCAAAAAAATAAATGTACCCAGGAAACGAAGCAGAGTGAAGTGGCCTACTAATCCTTGAAATCCCGTGCTTATGGGTTTCGAAGAAAAAAGAAAAAAAGAAAAAAAATACCGTTGTCCAGAGCTGAGTGACTCCAGCACATCTAACCCTTCCCCCCCCCCCCCCCCCCCCCCCCGCCCCCCCAAAAAAATAATAAGTAAAGGAATTGAGGAAAGTTGTAACGGGTAATATTTTAATCGATTACACAAAAAAGTAACTCAATCACAAAGATCGTTAGTCCTTAAAGGAGTAATTGAAGCGTTACAAGACTACACTAAAATGTAATCGAGTACAAGTAATACATTACTTGTAACGCGTTACGTACCATACTGCTGCTGACGAGATCATGGGAGATTTTTGTTTCAAGGATGAGTTTGCTGCGCGCCCAACTGGCCCCACTGCACACACACCCTCGTCCGACCAAATATGGCGCCGCGGCGCGGGTCAAAGGGTGTCCCCCCACCCGATGCGGGCCGGACGCGGTGGTCGGTATACGAGAAGGGAAGCCATCGGCCAAGCTGGCGCGTTGATAAACGTGTTCTTGTGAAAATGTCCAAAACATACCTGCGCTTCCTTGGACCCAACTGTAGACACGCCATGGCGGCAGCCTGAACTTCGAGGATTGAAAAGTGCAGTTTAGCGATAGGAGGGCACCTTGGGGAAAACCAGACGGAAGAGGAATAGCCGCGGAGAACACCTTGGAAAAAATGGAGGGAAGTCTACCTCGAAAATGTTCGACTCTCGCGACACAAGTAATCGTAAATGTTGGATTGCAAGTTGGGAGCGCTGCCCCGTCGTATCGCGACTTCCCCCACGCAACGCCGAAAGAGCCAAGGACGTCTTCACTGATGCTGACAGACGTCAGCGGCCGTTCTTCCATTTCGCATGAATACTACCTCTGAAAGGGCGATTCAATCGTCGCAAGCAAGCCTCTAACGAGGCAGCTGAAGCCTTCCCTCACAGAGCTACACTACTCTTCCTTCAACTCGGAAACCTGTACTACGTCACCGAACAAACTAATATTTATTTTTATTCTGAAACTTTTGACAATAAACGCTGGTCAACCTTCCATCTTGAGCCGTGTATGGTTGTTACTGATGTCTGCAACAGCGGTCACTGGGACCAACTCCAGCTGAGACCAATTCTAGCTGGTACCAACTACAACTGAAACATGCTGAAACGGGGACCAGGTGCCACTATAGGAATCGTTTCATAAACCAGTTGAACTGGGACCAGTCGGATCCCAGTCGAAAAGTTTCACTTTGAAGACAAAATAACAGCCATGTATAGACTACAGGTGATCATTGTATGATTACGAACAATGCACAATCCACAATGCACAATGCACCGTCTAAAACTTTCACTTGGACATTGGTTTCGCTAATAAACAACTTTATGTCGTCAACAAAATTGTCTGCAACGGCTCAGCAAAAGAAACCAAGCAAAGAACAGCCTCGGCGTCAACTATTCTGTGCTACGCTGCCAAGGCTAGCCTAGCATCAGCAGTGCCCCAATTCTGTCAAAGCACATAACGCCGAAAGGCGCTTATTTAAAGGCGTTTATTTTTCCTGACAGAGTTGGAGAACTGCGCACGCTAGGTTGGCCTTGGAAGTGTAGTACGGTATAGTTGACGCCGAGTGTAGACTACAGTCTTTGGGTCGAAGCGAGGATTGCTTGAATTACGAACAATGCACAATGCACCGTTTCCATTTTTTTGCTAAGACGTTTTTTCTTTAATAATCAAGGTTATGCCGTTAGCAAAACTAACCGCGACACCCCAGGAAAAAAAAAAAGAAAGAAAAAAAACTAAGGCAAATTTTACTTCTCTAACAAGGAACATTGTCACGTTAGATTTTTTTTTTGCTACTTGGTTTATGGTACTGTGTAAACTTGTATGCGCAAAAACAGAGGAGGGACATGAAGGAGCGGACAAGTACAAGCGCAACATTGTTACGTTCGACGGAGTTCAATATAGCGATGTAACAATTAATTACGTATAGGTAATTTCATGCCGAAGGAGACGCGGCAATTTTTTTCGTGTCTAAGATATGTACGAAAAAAAAAATTATAAAGAAGCCTCTGAACTAAATAAAGTATATCTTTAAGAAATATTTTTTTTCCGATATGCCGTAACTTTCTAGAATTTTGTATATACGTACTATTCATAATAAAAAAAAAAAAAAAAAACATTGTGAAAACGGTTCCGTACCATACTAATTTAGGTGGGCGCCTAATTACTTAATAATATGCCGTATCTTACATTAAAATGCAAATATTGTCACGGTTGGTGACCAAAAGAAAACAGGAAATAAACAGGGAGAAATAAACGTTTAATGTGGCGAACTTGTGCCGAAAATAAAGAAGGAAACAGAAGAAAGCAGAGCGTCGCGGGCGTCGAAGTCGGCGTGTCAGCAGAATCGAGCGCTAGGGCGAGACTGACTCGACAAGGTCGCGGGCGGCCTCTTATCTAGAGTGCGCCGCTATCTCGAAGATTCGGCGAAAGCGGTTCGAGCGTCGCGTGATCGGGGCGAGAATAAACACGCACTTTCTAGAAAACAAAAGCAGGGATAACTGATAGAAGTTACGTGCGGTACATGAATAAACGGGAACTTTCTGGAGGACCGTGACCGAGCGTTGCTTTCTCAGCCTTGCGCGCGGCAATATAGAAAGACTCGATTTTGAGTCAAATGGAGCGCGAAAAAAAAAGTCTTAAGATTTTTTTGTTTTTTTTGGTCAACTTGGGTTTAGGTGTTATGTACCATATTTGTCTTTGTTCTAATAAAACTAATAATTAAATTGCATGTATTAAATTTTCAATTCCTGGTTTTGTTGTGATTTTATTAAATGACAAAATCTCCAGTTTATGTAAAAACGGCCATATTGAGAACCATAAAAAGCAATATAGGCAGCAGTGGACGGAACTGTGGAAATAGGTGAAAGTTTAATCCACCTCATCTGTTCAACCTATCAAAAATTAGAAAAGTACTTATTATTGTTGCTTAGAAAATATATATTATTTTAAAAATGAGTCCCACCGACTATGACTCCGGGAGCCTACCTGGTAGGCGAAGTTCCCTGACGTTCGTCAGCGAGGCGTCAACGGTGTTGAGTCGCCGCCGCGATCTTGAACGCTCTCCTCAAAACACGTTTTATTCAGTTGAAGTGGAAGTTATCCTGACTTCCATGCATCCGTATATCCTCTTTACGTGACGTAATGATACTATCGTCCCAATGTTAGTCTACTTCTGCCAAGGTAGCTGCCGACGAACGCTGGCCTGCATAGTCCGCTTCCCGAGTTTGGGAACGCAGAGTGCGCGTCGGCCTCGTCTGTCGTATGTTCAGATATAAAAACAAATTCATTCCGGATAGCTCTCGTAAACATAGAAACAAAACAGCGCAAACGAACACAAGGACAAGTAGAAGAAGGGACACAGACACAGAGCTGACTCACGACTTACTTTCTTTCTCATCTTTTTAAAACATATCAACATAAGAAAACAAGAAATGAAAAATAAAAGAAGAAGAATCCAGCATGTAGGACATCCTCTCTGTCATATGCCATGCTACATGCTGGATTCTTCTTCTTTTATTTTTCATTTCTTGTTTTCTTATGTTGATATGTTTTAAAAAGATGAGAAAGAAAGCCGTGAGTCAGCGCTGTGTCTGTGTCCCTTCTTCTGCTTGTCCTTGTGTTCGTTTCCGCTGTTTTATTTCTATGTTTCCAATGCATCACCGACTAGCCCACCTCCAAACATTACTGCGGATAGCTCTCCACTGGTGCGAATTAGTAACGGTAATCTAGCTTCTCCATTGCACTTAAATGCATTTTGATAGAATATATATGCTACCAAAAGCAGTGTAATGATGGAAAAAGCATTTCAATCTTTGCGGCGGACGTCTCACGCGCCTGAGGTCCCGTTCATCTGCAATATTTTAGACTCCGGACTACATTGGAGGCCAGCAGAGCACGCATCACATTCCGAACTCACTATGTTTGATAAAAGGTGGGAGTCACACGGGTGCCGTCTTTGCCATGTGAGTGTCAGGTTAGGTGGATATTAGATGAGTTAATAACAGTCATGGTAAAGCCGTTTATTGAACAAATTGTTGAATAACTTTTTGAATAATGGTCTTATGGCCGATGTTGCATTCGCAGTAGTGACGTCAACTACTATCATAGTGGTAAGGTGGCAAGCTGAGCCCGTTTGTAAACGTTGCACATGATCGAAATTCGCGCACGATGACAAGAACAAAAGAGGAAGGAACGCAGAACAGAAGGAATACGGGCCTGTCTTTACTCTATGTTCTTTCCTTTATTTTTCTTTAACTCTTTGTGCGCGCATGTTAATTATTACTATCAGAGGTTTGACCAATATACAAAATTTGCGAAAAGGTAATAGGTTTAGGTATTAATCGGTCAGTCTTCGGGTTTTTACTCCCGATTTCAATATTGCGCGCTGAAAGGTTGCCACAAGCCCTCTCCATAATGACGTTTAGAAACGTGACGTAGTTGTTTACATGACGTCGTCACTATCTCGGCAACGCGTCCTTGGTGGTTGTGTCAACAAACTTCACTACGTCTTAGTTCCATCAAAATACATTTACGTTCAATGGGAAAGGGACATCACTATTACCATTTTGTATCGGTGAAGTGCTATCTGGTTTGAATTGTTTTTACGCCTGGACACACGGCAGACGAGGCCAAACTCGGGAAGCAGACGACAAAGTCCTGCGCTCGTCGGCAGTAGAGTGAAATTAAGACAAATGCGTGGGGTGTCAAGATACCTTCCACCAGGCACGTAGCCAGGATTTTGTTTCGGGGGGGGGGGGGGGGGGGGGAAGGGGGGGGATTTAAAAACGTCGTGTTTTGAACATCGTGTGGATGACCTTGTTGCAATCTCTGGCATGGCAGTCGCTGTCAGCAGGCGAAGTTTTAATCAGCAGCCAATATTTTCAGGTCTGCCACGTAGCAAGTAAAAAACTTCCCCGGATGCTCATCACGCCTCTGAAATTTGCTTTTACAGATGAGTTCAGATGGCCTTGGACCTCAATGGTCCCATAGCACTGACATAATATCCTCGAAGCTGACTTCTTCCAGCCTGCGGGTTGCAACAAGCGCTTGTACCGTAATATTCATTTCTACCCCACATAATGTCAACAGTGCACGTCATTCACCTCGAACTGGAAGTCCAACCGTTCAGCCCAGGCCAACCACACTGTACCATGTAACTCTTCAAGCTTGCCCTGCAGCGCTATCATCACTGAGACGGTGGGAGAATTTCCACGTGCGGTACTCATCTGTTCTCGTCGCCAGTGTTAAGTCCTGGGTAATTAGGAGCCGATTGCGCAACGAATAGCGCTTAAGGCGTATTGCGGCTCAGCCATGCCGGCGGATACGGATTCTAGGGTACTGAATGTCCTCACTCTTGCTGCAACGCCTATTGCACAATCTGCCATTGAAAAGGATGGATCCTGCAGTCCGCTCAGTCATGCACAATATAACAATATCACAGTGACAGAATAATTGCTTGAATTTTTTTGACGAAAAAAAATATAGAGCGTTGAGGAGGGTTTGACAGCTGGGATGGAAATTACAATAACATTGAAAGGTTCTTCGATATAAGAGATACATAAAAATCTAGCTTCTTGAATAATAAATTTTTATTAGTGGCTCATGAAAACGATTATAAAGAAGGAGCTAAACGCTGATTTACTTTCCTCTATCTTGGTCGATAGATGACGATGTTGTGAATTTCGGTACTGTTTATTAACGCCAACACAATTCCCGCATCCCAATGCCTTCTACGCGCCGACTTGGCCAAGGTCTCCCGAAGTTTTGAATATTAGATGAAAAATGAAAATTGCCCACTCAAGAAAAACAAGAATGACTTTGACTGCCCTCAAGTGGAGTCCAGACAATCGCTGCTCCTTTTAAACCTGCTAGAATATTTTACCTTTAGCTGGCAGATCTTCGTTTTCATATAACTTTTTTTTTGTTTCTTTTCACATTTTGAGTCAGGACAATATGAAAATCGCAATACAAAAAAAAAAGTGATTTCGGAAACTATGGATAATACGAATTGTGTTTTTCTAGAACACTCGACTCTTTCGCTTGGATAAGGACTTTTGGTTTGAGAGCTTCGCCACTACTTACATTCGCTAAACTTATTTTCAATGTAAAATATTTTTCTAATAAATTACTCTTAGGAAAAGCGGCAGAACATCAATTTAAATTCTGATTTCATCGGCTAGCAGAGATGAACGCGACGCACGCACGCACACACCCGCACGCACGCACGTGCACAAAAATGTTCACGTGAACACGAACACACGCACGAATAAACGCACGCGCGACCAGACGTACAGAGACAGAAGGGCGCACGACGCGAAGGAAATATTTTCTAGAACAGCCACCTGGATGAATACCAGGAAATTAGAATGGTGGCAAATATGACTTTTAATTTACGACGCCGTGCTCTATAATTAATAAGGCAAGCTTTTCTGCAAGTACTGGTGTGGTATTATGGCTCATCGCGTAATGGCAGTCCTCCGGGACCAATGACCGCTTGACAGATGATTAAGGGGCGTTTATTGCATGATAACATTGTGAGGCGTAAAAAAATTACAGCTTTGCATGACAATTGCACGTCAAAGATGTAAAGTGTCAGGTTAAGGAAAAGAACTTCCCAACGCAGGAAACGTAAACTTCAACACCTTCAAAGGCCCATCTTTATTCACCTTTGCACCTAGACACATGAGCACAGGAAAGAATCAAAATACCTGAATAGTTTCCTTTCTCTTCTGAAATAGATGCCAACGATTTCCCCAGAAAAGTTTTGAATGGCCTGATACAACTCTTTACGAACATGGGAAGTTTTTTTTTTTTTCTAACCATAAAATGCTTTTTAACTTTACCCCAAATCCCAAAATTTTGTCCGTCCCTCCGTCCGTCCCTCCGTCCGTCCCTGCCTTTCCCACTAAATTTTGCGGAAAAAACGGTGTTACGTGTCCTATACATGAATTCAGTTTCCCTGCTAAATTTATCGGAATATTTGATGTCACGTGATCTCACGTCACAAGCCCTACACTCCAATTTAATTTCCCTGCTAAATTTTCCTAAAAAATTGACGTCAATTACACCTACACCAATTCAGTTTCCCGCTAAATTTGACGGGGAAATTGATGTGACGTAACCTGACGCCGCGTGAACTATACACCAATGTAGTTTCTCCGCTAAATTTAGAGGGAAAACAAACGTCACGCGACCCTACGTCGCCTGACCTTCACTTTATATACACGGTGTTTTCTGTAATAGTGAAAATCCTTGTTTAAAAAAAACCAAAAAAAAAAAACCGGAAAAGCTTTACTTATGTTGTTTGTGGATGTGAGGCATACAGTCAGGGGGACATATTATAGGGGGCTAACCGTAACGGTCAGTGGGCTAGTTAAATAAATTTTTTTTTACTTTATGATTAGCGAAAATAAATATATGGTAGGAATTAGAATCTTGATGAGCGTCATTGAAAACTACCAAATCAGTGATTTTCAGAAAGAGTTCGAGCGCGCGAGAAGCGCTGTAGTGCGCTAAAGTTACCGCTCATGCAATAACTAAAAAGGCTGAGGCCATGATAAGAGTCGGAAAAATCGTGCGGGTGGATTATCGCATCGGAAGCCTTTCTCCTGCTGCACGAAGAGTAACTTTAGCGCGTTGCCGCGCTTTTCACGAGCTCAAAGTCTCGCTAAAAATTGTTGATTTTGTGGTTTTCGATGATGCAACATGTTTCTGATTATATCCATTTGTCTATTTTCACTAATTCAAAAGTTAATAAACACATTTTACTTAATTACCCGATTGATCGTTACGATTAGCCCCCTATACTATGCCCCCCGTCCGAATAACTCACGCACACAAAAGGCATAAATGTAGCTTTCATGGCTGTATAAAAGGTATGTATATAAAGTAAAGGTCAGGCGACGTCGGATCAGGTTACGTCAGTTTTCCCACTAAATTTAAAGGGAGAAGCTACGTTGGTGCCAGGTTAGGTGACATTAATTTCCCCGCCAAATTTAGAGGGGAAACTGTTTTGGTGTAGAGGTCATGTGACGTAAATTTTTCCGCTAAATTTAGCATGGGTATTGAATTGGAGTGTAGGCCCCGTGAGGTCAGGTCACGTGATTTCAAATATCCTGCTATATTTAGCGGGGATACTGAATTCGTGTATAGGTCTTGTGACATCAACTTCCCCGCTAATTTTAGTGGGAAATTCAGGGATGGACGGAGGGTCGACGAAAAGTTTGGGATTGGGCGTAACGTTAGAAAGCATTTCATGCTTAAAAATACTTTCCATGCTCACAGAGTTTTGTATCAAGTCATTCAAAAATTCTCCGAGGAAATCGTTGACATCTACTTTTGAAGATAAAGGAAACCATTCACGTATTACGAATATTTTATGTGCTCCTGTTTCTAAGTGCAAAGAGGGATAAGGATGGGGTATTAAAGGAGTTCGAACTTCGACGTTTCCTGAGTTGAAAACTTCTTTTTCTTTGCATGTTTGTTGTGAAATTGTCGGGCAACGCTGTGTTCCTTTCTTTTTTCCGCCTCACAATGCTAATCAAGATACATCTCACAATGTTCACGCCAGTCTACGTACCCAAAGGGTTTGACAAGCGGTCATAGGTTCCGGGGCACTGACACCGCGACTTGAACCGTAATACCACATAAGTACTTGCCAGTAAAGTCTGCCCAATGAAATGGAGAGCTCGGCATCGTCAAATAAAAACCCCACTAGCCGCGACTCTAACCTATTAATGCTCATTCAGTTGGCTGTTCTCGAAAATAAATCCTTCGTTGTCTGTCATCTTGTGTGTCTGAGCGTATTTGCGCTCGTGTGCTAGGGGGGTCGGTGTGGGTGTTTGTTTATTCGTGCGCGTGTGTATGTAAATTTCTTGTAACGTGTGGGAGCTTGCGGGCGTGCGTGTGCGTGCGTTGCGCTCATCTGTGCTATCTGATAAAATCTGAATTTAAATTGCTGTGCTGCCGTGTTTCATAACACAAATTTATTAGAAAAATAATGTAGGGTGAAAACAAGTTTAGCGAATGTAAGTCGTGGGGAAAATCTTAAACATAGACTCCACATCCAAGCGAAAGCAGCCTGTGTTCTAGAAAAACACAATGCATATTATCTTTTGAAGGAACTTCGCAGTTTTTGAAGGCAATTTTCTTTGCATTGCGATTTTCATTTTGTAATGACTCAAAATGTAATAAGAACATAAAAAAAGATATACGAGAACGAAGGTCTTTTAGCTAACGGTAAAATATTCTCGCAAGTTAAAAAGGAGCACCGATTGTCTGGACTCCACTTGAGGGCAGACAAAGTCATTCTTGTTTTTCATGAGTAGGCAATTGTTATTTTTATGTAATATTAAAATTTCGGGGAGGCCTTGGGCAAGTCTGCGCATGGAAAGTATTGTAACGCGCAAATTGGGTTTCCGTTGATAAACCGTACCGAAATTTGCTACGTCGCCATCCACCTACAAAGATCGAGGGAAGCACTAATCAACGTTTGGCTTCTTCATTATAATCCTGTTCATTAGTGACTAATAAAATTGCCATTTTCACGAACCTACAGTTTGATATTTCTCTTATTTCAAAAAACCTCTCTTATTTGTCCTATTTCAAAGAAAAAGGGACGAAGCGTGGGCATGCCCAACTTGGTCTACTTGTGATGTCTTCAAACGGCGCTTTTCACTAATATTGAGAATATTTACTGCATGTTCTTGAAATTCAAAATAGCGGAGATCGGTTTAATTTAATATTGATTAACGAGAATTGTAGTTCAAATAGTGAGCGAGAAATTTTAGGCTTGGTAAACTTAATTGTTAACTTACAGCGTCATTTAGTTTTAAGGTGAATTCGAAACACGCGTGTGCGAATATAATTCGACGTCTGTAATCGGCTCAAGCTGCCCAGCAGAATTTTATATGGAAATGTGCAGTTTTCTCGCTTCGTTTCGTGCACTTGAAATCGAATATTTTTGTAGACATGAATATGGATATGAACCCTCGATACTGTGAGTCTAGCAACGCAATAAGCTTCGCGTGGTTTGTTGAAATTGAAGCACGAGAGAGGCGAAGTGGCCACTTTGTGCCTCGTCCACGAGAGAACAGAACCGCTAGTACAAAGATGTGATGGGTTAGCAAATTGAAATCCAGCAACTCGTAAAAATTCAGTGTTTTTTGTTTTGCTTTTTAACGCGGTAAAGTTTGTACTTTCTTTATATTTTTATGAAATACATTTTGTTTGGAATACGCTCAGTGTTTTTGTTGGAACTATATGTTTCTTTTGAATAACTGAAGAGTTAATTGTGAGTATGCGTCTCCCTATACCTAACATCCGACATGGGTGGAAATCATTTTTTCATACCACTTTATATATATAGATTTTTGAAAATCGTTGCTGAAGCACTCGATGAAGGCTTTCTGCTGGAACTGTAAAAGTGGCATATGTTTTGTCAGGCATCACGTCTTTGATTATTTTTTTTTTAATATTAACAAATTTGTTTAAAAAAACATCGTGAAAGCTACACTTACGCAGTTTGTGCGGGTGAGTTACTCGGCCAGGGGGACTTAGTATAGGCGGCTAATCGTAGAGATTATTTTGCTAATGAAGTGAAATAGGTAAGAAACTTTTTAGATATGAATATAGACGTAGGGTTCCGTTTAGAAACTTTTGAGCCCCATCGAAACCACCGAATCAACCATTTTTAGAAAGGTATAACGCAGAGGCAAATTGTTATGGCGTTCCGTAAAGACACTCTATTTAAACGTTTTTCTAGGTGTAACTTTCTCAACGGAGCGCATCCCTGCACCCGGGGTCCTGATCACTAGTGGTTGCGACGCCCAACATATGTGCGCCATACTTCTCTTCATCCTACGAGGGAGGCGAGGTTTTTTTTTTCGCGCCGGGCTTAACCAACCAACAAGGGCCCAGGACCAAAGGCGCAAATATGCGCTTTCATAAGAAACCGAAATCTAAAAACGCGTCCGAACTGAGCGTTTTTTTCAGAACGCCGTAAAATATTGCCCTGTCTTATATCTCCCTAAAAAGAATCCATTTGGTGGTTTTCGATGATGCCTAGCAAGTTTCAAATGGAAACCACATGTCTAATTTCCCTAATTCTAAAAACGGTATTAACAAATTACACTTAACAAGGCAATCGATGGATAGGATTAGCCCCCGATACTATGTCCCCCTGGCCGTATATGAATAACCAGCGCAAACCGCACAAGTGTAGTTCTCTCGGCTTTCTTAGACAACTATCTCTCTTTCTCTCTCTCGCTCTATATATATATATATACAGTCATGTCCCGTTAATATAGACCCGGTTAATACAGATACCCCGCTAAATGGACGCCATTTTAGGGGACAAACTTTGAAAATACCTGCATTTTTGTTTCATTATGAACAACTCACATTATGGACGAGTTTTTAGGGGAACGGAGGTGTCCATATTAACGAGACATCACTGTATCTCTCTTTCTCTCTCTCTCTCTCTATATATATATAAAGTAATGAAGTCGCACTTCGAAAAGTTGTTGGAGTTTTAAAGCATTTAGTGAGTCGACGTTTCGGCCTGAGACAGGCGTTCTTCAAGACTGGTTGCCAAAGTCGGTTACAGAGTTGTTTTCGGTTTCCACACCCGGGCCACGTCACCTGTCAGATCACGTGTAAAAATGCCCAAATAAAAGAGCCCAAGTTAAAAATAAATAAATAAATAAAAACCGCTGCTGTATTCCTCCCCACTCCATGCACGGCCGCAGCTGACGCCTCCAGCCATCGGAGCCAACCAAAGGCCACGTCAGATTTCGTGACCCCAGGAACGTCACGTGAAGTTGTTGTCTGTGACGCCCGTTCCAAAATACAAAGTTTACGGCGATGCCTCTTTATGCGGGAACGGGTGCCTAAGATCCGAGCCCTAAATCACAACTGACATCAAAACCCTCCGCAGATGCTGCAGGTCGTGGTTGGGGTATTTGTCTGGCGTGAGGTTATTTTCGTCTTTTTTAGTTTGTGGAAGTCCTTTAATGTTTCGAATTTCTAATGTCAATAAAAATGCCTAAAGAAAATATTAATGGGCACGACCTTTTTTTCTCAGCGTTTTGAGCTGAGGAAATAAACGCTTAGACTTATTTGTAACTATGAAGCGTTCTACAAAAATACAGATTAAAATGTGTCGCGTCTTTATCACAAGGCTAACGATTCCACGTCATGGGCCACATGTTGAAGTAGAAGAAGAAAGAATAAGAAAAAAGAATCTTAAACGAAAAAAGCATTTTCTTTTAGATTGTTTCTTCGGACAATACATTTTGTGCCGGAATAAAATAATGCTTTTTCGGTGTGACATGGCTTAGATTTTCAGACATTTCAATGAGTAAAACAAAATAAAACCTAGCAGATACTCACTTCAAGACAGAAACTTCTGCACACGTCTCGCATGCAAATCTTGCAACCTCTTGCACAGAGAAGATTTTCTACCTTAACTTTGTAACTTTACATTTAATTTTTATTCGAAGAGATCGAAAGATTTCCCCGTACTATTGTTCTGTGCAACAAACCGGAACAATGCATGTTTACGAAATCAGCCTTACAATACCACAGAACGCAGCGGCGCAATACCTTTCATGTCCATTGTTTCGTTGAATCTAGGCTATAGAATCCAGGGAATCAGAACCAAGCTGCTGCCTTTCACTGTTATCGTTATCATTGATTTGATACAGCACGAGTAAATTTCACTGGCAATGATAATGAAAACCTGATTGAGACTTTTCGAATCCAATAAATAAGAGATATTTGATTTAAGCGGGAGATCTTTTACTTAAGTGGCAGTTGTACGTATGAGAAATATCGCTTTATCTAAAATCGTTTATTATTTTACCTGAGGCTCCTTTGTAGAGGAGATTGGCGCTTCACTGGTAACAAAAATTAACCCAAACAATTCCAACTTTTTTAGAGGACGACTGTAACCTGATTTTGTTTGTTTCTTCCCAAAAAAGCCGACTCTGAACGCAAGATATATGCATTTTTTGTATCTTCTGAAGCCATAGAGAATATTACTTTCACTTCAAATTTTTACGCAGTCCACCCTAGAATTCGGTCCTCGCGCACATATTCTCTCCAGCTGGGAAATTTATTTATGATACTGCCGAGATAGTTAATGTGGAGCCAAAAACTGTTTTTTTTTTGGAAAACAATTTACCGACAACATTATCTTCATTTCAACAGGTCTCATCCCCGCCACTGTAACAAAGAAAAGAAAAACTACTGTTACGCATAGCCAAGCCAACAGACTGAAACAAATATGTTAGAATTCGGCAAAATTTTATTCGAATACAGCGTACATGCGTCATGTTCTCGCGAACCACGTATATCTAGTGATAATTTTTGATGAATCTATTTTCAATGGCGAACAATTGGATGGTTTCACTGTCACCGTGGAAAGAAACAACAGCGCACAGAGAGCCAGGGAGACAGACGTGACTGTCTGGTTCACTGCCGTCGGGAACAGCGTCAACTTACTCTAACGCAATAATATTGAACAGAGCGAAAGATTCAGGCAGATTATCCCAGCGGGTTTAGGTATACCGCCACAAGACAAATACAGGCGACAGCGTCACCTTCTCTAATAAATCCTGGTAGCTTTAATAACTGAAGCGAGCAATTCATATTCGTGTTCAGTTGACGTGTCCGGGCGAAGACGAGTCACAAACAAAGCTCTTCCTGTTCGACGGTCACTCTAAATGGTGGACGTCTTGCGTTTACCGGATCTCATGGTATTTTGGTTTCGTAACTGCAGTGTAGCCGTCTTTGGCGTGGTTTGTCCTAGCTTCGCCGATGTTGGAGGGTTGGCTTCTCGAATCGTGAGTTGGAGAAGTTCTGGGAATGAAAGGTGTCCTCGTTGCATTTGCTGTCGTCATGGTACGGTGGTCAGCTCTGATTGATTCGCCCTTTCCTGATGAGTTCTAAAAAGCGCCCGAAAAGACGTAGCTTGCAGTTTTTCTGGGTGCAGGCATGCGGATTTGTCGAGCAAAGCACGAAATTGATTGGTAAATTCGAAAGTCTTGCACGCTTCGGGCTTGTGATTCGCCATTTCATTCACATAGCCCAGCAATTACTTGCCTTTGAGACACCACCATCGGCTTGTCCACTTTTTGCGAGCAATGATTTGAGGGCCCTTAGTAGATTACTTTCGTTTGCAGCATTGGATACCCCCACCAGTTCTTTGGCGCCGATATCTTGTTGCGAAGAGGCGAGCATGTCAGATATATAATTCGCGGATTGATGCAGGTTTTGTATTTATATTGGCTTTTTGCGGTTGCCATAAGTTTTGTATTCTTCGACGGTTTCGTTAATGCAGCGGCAATAAAATCGTTTGGAACAGCCAACGCAACATTGAAAAAATTGCTGCCTTCCGAAGATTTCCTTGGAGCTGTCGGTACATACATGGACATCAAACGCCATATTGGGTGACTGTCAATGTCCCCGACAAAATTATCTGCACCGTAATTAAGCAGATAGTTGGCGCACTGCGTTCAATATCGCCTATAAATTTGTAACCGCATAAATGTGAGTGGCTGATGTCGGTAACTTCTTGCATTTTTTGTTTGGTTAGGCTTAGACCAGCGGTGGTAACCTTTTGGCTACAGTTCAAGTAATACGCACAGGCGTATATCCAGAGTGATATCCAGGGGTGCCGGATGTTGCTAGGAACCTCTGTATCACCATTGATGCGGATCTGGGTTCATAAATCGGGAAAAACGTCTTTCGAGATGGGAGCCCGATTGTGTGACCACTGCGTTGGCCACACAATTGTCACACAATCGTCACATTCGTCACACGTGCATTGGTCACACACCGAATCCTTTTAAATTTGAGTAGTAATATCCAAATCTTACGTAACTTTTATACCTTCACTCCCCTTGTCATGGTACATAAGTACAACAGGACACGTCTTTGACCACCTTACAGTTACCAGTCTTTTTTCCGGCTTCCCCACTCATCACGACCGCGTGACTCAGAAGTCAGATTTAATACACACACTTAACAGTGCTTTTGCTGGAGTCAATTGAAATGCTGGCAGATTGGGTTGTTTGAGGATGTCTTAAAATGTCTACTATAAATTTATTTTTCTCTCCCCTTTTATGTTGGCTTTCTAATTTTTAGTTCAGAATTGTCAGTTCCTTCCAGTGTAGATAACTTCCATTTACACGCTGTCTCCTATCGCCCTTCCAGCCTCTCTTTGGCGGGTCGCTTTGGGCGCGAACGCAAAGCGACCCGCTAACGGACGGACAGCGCGGACATCGCGCTGTCCGCAGGAAGGTGCTGTCGTGTGTGGGAAGAGGTCCGGCCTTGATTGGATTCCTACGCTGTTCATTTTGGACATCTAAGCCGCAAGATATGGCCATCTTATGACTTCGAAATTGTGTGCTTTGTGTGGCATGCGGGGACCCAGCGCACCTATACAAGTCTGACTTTGCACCTCGCCGCGCCGCCGTGGTCTCGGGCTGCCATGCGTTTGGGAGTCAAACGCCGTACTCCCTTTGTTTTTTTCCCAACTGGTCTTTTCTTTGTTGATGTCGTGAGGTCCCTACTTTCCTTAATTCCTCAAAGAAGTCGATACCTCGGCGGAGCTGTATGTATTGAACTGTCCCTGTTGTTTTAACCAAGTCTCGGTAAGACAAACTATCGTGTAGGGCTTGTCATGGCTTCAGATAAAACTTCAACTGCCTTTTCCCTCTAACCACAAACATTCTGGTAATAAATTGTCCACTGGTCATGCGTAGTTTTCCTTTTTGAACAAACAAATATATAGTATGTAGAGCCAACCTAAGATCACACCTCATTAAAAATTATCTTGTGATAATCGTCCCACTCTACGGCGATGTGATGTTACCACTATAGTATTTACGGATTTTTTGGTCAGAGGCGAATACTATTAGTGACCAGACCAATTGATTTTGTAAATGTAATAGCTCTTCAGATATTTTTGTAACGTTCTTAGAGCGATATAAAAACTGGGCGCGAAAAAACGCCGCAAATCGTGCCCACAAATATATATTCTATAAACAATATTTTTCTGCAAGAACTTGTGTGGTATTACGATTCAACGCGTGATGTCAGTGGTCTGAAACCCATGACCACTTGACAGATGCTTTAGGAACGTTTCTTAATTAACATTGAGGCGGAAAAAAATTAATACAGCTTTTTATGACAATTGCACATCAAAGGTGCAAAGTGTCAGGTTAAGAAAGAGGAGTTCACAACGCAGGGTACTTAAACTTCGACACCTTCAAACTCCAATCCTTAACCATCTTTGTACCTAGAAACATGAGCACAGGAAAGAATCAAAATACCTCAATGGTTTCTTTTATCTTCAAAGATAGATGTCAACGATTTCCTCAGGAAATTTGTGAATGGCTTAATACAGCCCTCTATAAACACGAGTTTTTTTTTAAGCATGACATGCTTTTTAACATTACCCCCATCCCCAAATTTTTTCCGTCCCTTCGTCCGTCCTTGCATTCCCCGTTAAATTTTGAGGGAAAATTGTGGTCACGTGATCAAACGTCACAAGACTTGCACTCCACTTTAATTTCCCCGCTAAATTTAGAGAGAAATCTAACGTCACGCGACCCGACGTCACCTTATCTTTACTTTATATACAGGGTGTTTTTTTTCTAATAGCGGCACTCAATGTTTGGTTCTTTTTTTTAAGCCGGGAAAGCTACACTCACATTGTTTGTGCAGGTGAATTATAAGGTCCGGGGGAACATAGTACAGGGAGCTCACCGCAACGTTAACTTAACTAATTAAGTAAAACTGGTTATTTACTTTATAATTAGTGAAAATAAGTATTATATGGTTCGAATTAGAAACTCTCTGATCGCCATCGAAAACTACCAAATCAGTAATTTTCAGAAAGATTTCGAGCACACGAGAAGCGCAGTAGTGCGCTAAAGTTACCACTCGTGGAATAACTAAAAAAACTGGAGCGATGATAAGAGACTATAAAATCGTGAGGGCGCCTTATCGCACCGGTAGCCTTGCTCCTGCTGCATGATGGGTAACTTTAGCGCACTACTGCGCTCAGGATATGGCTAAAAATGACTGATTTTGTGGTTTTGAATAACGCTCAACAAGTTTCCAATTGGAACAAAATGTCTATTTTCAGTAATGCGATAGTTAACTAACATATTTTTCTTAATTACCCGACAAATCGTTACGATTACCGCCCTGTACTATGATCCACTGGCCGTAAACCTCACCTACACAAACGGCATAAAGCGCGAAACACATGTACGACGAAACCCTCCGATCCGACGTCCGATCACGCAGTACTACGGTCAGTAGCGAGGGTTTTCAACGCTCTCCGATGCTACGAAAACCCTCGCTGCCCAAGGTCATTCAGGCAGCCCGCACGTCGGATCGGAAGGCTTTGTCCTAGATGTGCTTCGCGCTTAAATGTAGCTTTCATGGCGGTATAAAAACTATGTACATAAAGTAAAGGTAAGGTGACGTCGGGTCAGTTTTCCCGCAAAATTTAGCGGGGGAAACTCGGTTCGTGTATAGTTCATGTGGCGTCAGGTCATGTGACATTAATTTCACCGCCAAATTTAGAGGGGAAACTGTTTTCGTGTGTAGGTGATATAAAGTCAAATTTCCAGCTAAATTTAGCAGGAAAATTCAATTGGAGTGTAGTTCCCGTAACGTCAGGTCAGGTGATATCAAATATCCTGCTAAATTTAGCGGGATACTGAATTTGTGTATAGGTCACGTGACATAAATTTTTCCGCTAAATTTTGCGCGAAATGCAGGGACGGACGGAGGGACGAACAAACTTTTGGGATTGGGCGTAATGTTACAAGTCTTGACTCAAAGTTTTGTATCAAACCAATCAAATATTTTCTAAGGAAATTGTTGGCATCTACTTTTGAAGATAAAAGAAAGCATTCACGTATACTGAATATATTATATGCTAGTGTTTCTAAGTGCCAAAATTGATACGGATGGGTTTCTGAAGGAGTCGAATTTTAATGTTTCCCGTGTTGGAAATTTCTTTTTCTTAGCCTGATACTTCGCACGTTTGTTTTGAAATTGTGGGACATCACTGTATTCCTTTTTTTTGCGTCTCGCAATGCTAATCGAGATATATCTTACTGAGATCATGGCAGTTTACGTGTTTAAGCCTTTGTGAAGGGTTCATAGGTTCCGGAGCATTGAAATAACGCCTTCAACTGTAGTACCACACAAGTACTTGCAAGTAAACTTTGTCTAATTAAATGTAGAGCTCGGCATCGTTAAACAAAACCATACTTGCCGCCACTCTTACCTACTAGCATTCTTCAGGTGGCTGTTGGAACAAATAAATCCTTTGCTTTTTGTCATCTTGTGTGTCTGTACGTATGTACGCCCGTGTGCCCGGGCGGGCATGTGTGGGCGTTTGTTTGTTTGTGCGTGCGCACGTGTTTATGTAAACTTTTTGGCATGGGCTGGAGCTTGCGGGGGTGTGTGTGCGTGCGTTGCGTTCATGTGCGCTAGCTGTTAATATCCGAATTCAAATTGCTGTTCTGCCGCATTTTATAACACATATTTATTAGAAAAATAATTTTTGGTGAACCCAAGCTTAGCAAATGTAAGTAGTGGGGAAAATCTTGAGCATGGACTCCACATCCAAGCGAAAGCAGTCTGTGTTCTAGAAATAAAACAAGAAACAATGCATATTATCTGTGAAGGAACTGCGCAGTTTGTAAAGCCACTTTTCTCTGTATTGCGATTTTCCTTTTCTGCTGTCTGAAGATGTAATAAGAAATAAGAACACAAAACGTATATATGAAAACGAAGGTCTTCCCACTAAAGGTAAAATATTCCTGCAAGTTAAAAGGGAGCAACGATTGTTTGGACCCCGCTTGAGGGCAGACAAAGTCGTTCTTGTTTTTCTTGGGTAGGCAATTTACATTTCTTATGTAAAATTCAAATTCGTGGGGACCTTGGACAAGTCTGCGCGTGGATAAGGCATGGGGATGCGTGAATTGTGTTTGCGTTAATAAACCGTACCGAAATTCGCAACGTCGTCATTCTTGGACCAAGATAGTTAGAAAGCACTGCAAGGTGTGGCTTCTTCATTATCATCCTGTTCATTAGTGGCTAATAAAATTGCCATTTTCATGAACCTACAGTTTCATGCTTCTTTTATTTCAAAGAACCCTCAATGTTATCGCAATTTCCATCCCGGTTGTCTAGCGGTCCTACACTCAGCTCTATTTTTGTTTTGCAAAATATATTTTGGCAATTGTTCTTTCACTATGATGTTTTTATGTTCCACATGACACTTAGTAGAATGTAGGCTCCGTCCTTTTTAATGGCAGATTGTGCAATAGGCGTGCCATCAAGAGCGTGGACATTCAGCACCCTAATGTCCTAATCGGCAACCACGGGCAATAAACGTTAAGCACTATTCTTTATGTAGCCTACTTTTGATTACCGAGGAAAAACATTGGCTGCAATGGCAAACAAGGACTGCACGTGGAAGGTCTCCCGCCGTCTTAGGGATGAAAGCGCTGCGCATGGCAAGGTTGAAGAGATTGATGGTACTGGGTGATCGGCCTGGGCTAAACGCTTGATCTTCTTGTTCGTGTCGAATTATGTGCAGACCACGGCGAAGAAAAGGGTGCTACTGCATACACTGTGGGGTGTAGAAATGAATAACACTGTGCAAGCGCTATTGCACCCTGCAGGCCGAGAGAGGTCAGCTTTGGCAATGTTATGTCTCTGCTACGGGACAATTGCTGTCCAAGGCCATCTGAGCTCTGCAGTATATGCAAATTTCACAGGCGTGATCAGCATCCGGGGAAGTCATATACTTGCTATGTGGCAGAGCTGAAAAGCTTGTCTGCTGATTGCAACTTCGGCGTGTTGACAGCGACTGCCATGCCAGTGACTGCATTAGGGTCGTCGACGCAACGTTAAAAAGCACTACGTCTTCAGTTCCATTTATGCTACCAATAGACGTGGTGCTACGGGACAGCTTGCTCGACAAGTCCATGAGCACCAGCTGCAACAGCGTCTGTTCGCTACAAAGCTTCACATTTGTGCAGGCTTATGGTATTGCCATCAGACTTGAGAGTGTCAAGCAACAACAGCAGGAGCTGAAACTCCCGAAGACAGATTTCAGTATGTCTGCAGCTGCGCAGAAACCGGAACATTCCCCAAAACAACGTGTCGATTTTGCAAGGAAAGGGGTTACATCGCGTAACTTGTCGAAACAAGCATTGGTGAGATTCAGTCCGTGGCTCAATAAGGTTCAACCAACCTAGTAAGGTACGACAAGAACGATGACATTCCATAGTCACGGGTGTGCGGTGCTCACGTATAGAAACTCATTGTTGTATGTGCTAGCTTCCTGGTCGCAAATCACCTATTAGCACTCAATATGTCTATTTTCTATTTTAAGTCTATTTTAATGACATAATTTTTTAGTTATATAATTAGAATTAGATTAATATTTCTACTGTTGAATATTTTTCCCTAAGGATGTTATGTTTTGTGAACTTTAAAAGTATGTTTTACACTCGCATCGTCGATGCACTCGCATCGTCGATTTTTGTTTTGTAAAATTAACTTGAATCGTTTGTTAAAACCGTTATTCCGAAATTTGTAAAAACAAACAAACAAACAAAAAAACATGCTGCATTATTTTGTTTTAGAATGAAAATAATAAACGTATATCCATGTCATTTTGCAGTCGATTACCGCTGGGAAATTTCTGTGTCAACGACAAGTGGTACTCGAGCGACGCATTTCACTCTGACCGTACGTTTTTGCAATAACGTACAGGCACCATGAACCAGTATATAAAAGTAATTGAGCGTTTCTATGGTTGCTGTTGTAACTGTTACTGTCCAAATAACATAACTCTGCGGCGTTCTCGTTTCCTTGGGTGTTGTGCTTGTTTGATTATATGTTCATTGTGCTACCTTTCAATGTAATGCTTAAGCGTCAATATATTTTTGACAGGGACTTAATTACAGGTTTGAACATAATAAATTTAGGCAATTCTTGTAGACCTCTCTGTGTGTGTGATTTAACAAAAAAAGAATGGTGCAGAACAGGCGCGACTTTTACTTCCAGCCTTTGCCACAGGCATCTCCTATCAACGGGTCGCGACCACTTCGCTCGGCCCACCAGCTCGACAAGTAGACTTTGTCTTCTCCAACAATACCGAAATCGCAGTTTCTGATGTGGCCCCGACTGCAGTGACTATACACGAACTCAACTCTGTGACATCACGGCGCGGTGGTGGCGCGACGGTCGCACTTACGGTCTGGGGCTCTGGGCAGAAGTCCCCATGCCAGACGTGTATTCCTGCGTTTTTTTTAAAGGAACCAGACAAAAACCTGCCTTCTCGTCCAAACGCCGGGACTGGGGCCGTACCAAAAGTGTCGAGAAAGGTTTGAACGTCAGTTTTCACGTGCTCGGTTCGTCCGAGAATCTGGATATGTGCCGTGAGAACGGAAAAGCAGACGCCGTCGGACAACGATTGCTTGGGCGGGAAGCACTTTGGGTTGAATTCACGGATACTTGTGGTCATCAAATTTATTTGTTTTGTTCCAACATGAACGCCAGAAAACCATCAAGTTGTGCTGACCATCTGCGGACTACGTTCAGTGCGTCTTCAAGCTCAAATGGCCGCCTGATCGTTCGAACTGTCGTCTGCTTATTCAAAGGTTTCTGCTTGTCGTCTGCTCTCTTAGACGACGCCGGCCGTAGATCAAATGTTGGCCCGGTACTTACGATAAGAAGTAAGTGCAAGCCTCAAAAGACTTAAATTTGGAGGTTGGTAAGCAGGCTCGATGTAAACAGTAGATACAAGGAGATGTTGATCATTGTTACCAGTGGCCATCACCGACTTGTTATTCCTAATTCGCTTGGTCCGATTCTTCTTGCGATTTTCAGTATCGACGGCGACCATCTCAGCTACGGTTCACGCTTTTGCGGCCCGAGCGGCGTCGCGACTGAAAATTGCGAGCGAAATCGCATCATGCGAATCAGGCCTTAGCGTACATACTGCGGCGTCCACGCGGAATGAATCGCCACATGTCACATTATTCACGCTAAGTTTTGTGGTGTAACGAGCCTCGGTAATTTCGCTGACGCCGCTCAAGTAGTCAGACGTCACAGGAAGACGCAGAATCAACAATTCGAAAGCTAAAAAGGGCAAGGGGACTGACACGAACGCCGACAACATCGCATTCCAATGGTTTGTTTATGCGCGACGGCGAGCCGCTTGCCCACACCCCCATCGCGCATGCGCGGCGCCGGTGGCGTCCGCTAGGGGCGCTCCGGTTTGTTTGTAAACATGAGTTGGTGTATGCATGCCGCTTGCCTTTCACGGTCAGGTGCTGGCACATTGAAATGTGTGGGGTCTTTGTGCCAAGCTGGGCATGAAAAGCCACGGCTCTAAAAAAGAAAAAAAAGGAGTGATACTCACCTTATTCAACTATTTACACGCCTGCTAAAATATTTCTGCAACAGACGGTAAAAAAATCATTAATCACTACGTCTAATCAAAAAGAAATAATGATATTGCATATCATTTCATTAAGTATCGTCGCCAATACAGGTTTCTTCCATCCTACAAGGGAGGCGTGGCGGTAGATTCACGCCTAGTCCTCCTGAGGGAGAGACATGCTGGCAGAAAGGTGGGCTTGGATAAAAAACCGAAGCCTAAAAACGCGTAAAAATTTAACGTTTTCTTTTTGCATGCCAGAAATTGTTGTATTTGCCAAATTGCTTTCTAAAATGCGTTGATTTAGTTGTTTTCGATGATACTCCGAATGTTTATAATCGGTGCCTCATGTTTATTTTCACCAATTAAGCCCGTCATTAATAGCTTCTTTTTAATCATTTAGCTAATTAGTTTGTTTTTTCCAATCCCAGACGGGTCTTCCTTGGCTGGCAAATTGTTAACAAAAAAGAAGTTTTTACCCTACACTCTAGCGATTTTGGAAGTCTGACCGCCGCCCAGTCAGTGTGAAAGCAAATGAAGTAAAACACGCAACTTACATGAAAGCTATTAGCTCCTTGGGGGCTTCATATCGGCAGAGTATAGGCCTGGCCAATCTGGGCTGCCGATATCAAACCCCCCGGGGGACCCACCTTGCCTTTAAGGGGGTCAAGGGTTATGTTGTGGGCTCCACGGCGGCTAAGAGTGGACATGCCCGATGTGGACTGCCCTTTTAAAACCCCTGTGGGCCCTACCTCGGCTGTGCGTGGGCCATGTTAGCAATGATACGGTCTCCACAATGGCAGAGCGTGGGCAAGCCCGACTTGGGCTGCTTATCTTCAAACCCCTTGGGCCTCTCCTCGACTCTGCGGGTCCCAGTTAGCAACCGTATACACTGCAAGGAAACGAAGCGTGAGCATACCCAACTTGGACTACTTGGGGTAGTCTTCAAACTGCGCTTTCCACTAATCTTGAGAACATTTACTGTACGTTCTGTAAATTAAACATAGGAGATTGTGTTAATTTGATTCCGATCACCGATGATTGTAATTCTAATCGTGAGCTAGATGTTTTTGGCTTGGTAAACTTACTACTCAGTGTGTAGTTTGAGAAGGCCGCTTTACGTGTGGGGGAAGTTTTTACGCGAAGGAGTTAGTTCTAGGGTGAATTCGAAACACACATGTAAGAATGCAATTTGATGTGTGGACGGCTCCGGCTGTCCCACGAAATTTTATATAGAAATGGGATTTTTTTGGTTCCATTTTGTACACTTGATATGTCATATTTTTATGGGCTTACTCGACGGGTTTTATTGATCTATCAAAATGGCAAGACTTCCAGTAGGCACACGTGGAAAGTGAGGCATGCACAATTTGGTATGGACTGCAATACCCACACCGCTGGAAAATATTGAAATGGCACCGGAAGAAATGAGGTTCCCAGGGCGACCCCATGTGCTTTGCACACGTAGGCCCACTGTGGGCCCCACGAGGGGAGGCCCTTGTGGGATGCCCAAGTAGACCCACTGCAGTTCCCAAGAGGGGAGGCCCATGTTGGCTGCCGAAGTAGGCCTCCCAGGGGTACCGCGAGGGCAACCCATGTTGCCCTTGTGGTACCCCTTGAGCCCTATCGTCAAAACCGACGAGGGACTTCGTCAGCCCCCTTTTGGAACCACCTTGTGCTTCTCGAGTCGTTTAGCAGTCTCAAAGAAAAGGGGCATTTTTTTTAAAAATTAGTTTGAAACGAACAACACATTTCGTGCTTGAATATAATGTCCACTCAGTCTCAATGACCGGAATGCGGTCATAACCTTTCCCTCCCAGACCGTATGGCCATTGGAGCACGACACCGAGTTCTTAGTTGTTGAACAGTTATGAAGTGGTACTTAGTTTAATTCTTGAGATATCCCAACTAACTATATTCTCTGAATCTCCTGTCTTTACCCTTTCTGGTGTGCTATTCTGTACGAAAAAATATTGAGAATATATATTGGAAAGGTGCAAATGAAAATGACGCCAAAACCAATATTCAAATATACCCGCTCTCTTCAGTACCAAGACCTTACTGGAAAGCACGCTAACAAGACGATCATGTGGTCTAAAAACCAGAGCATTTGTATTGTGCTGCTCCGCGGGTTCTTGGGCGAGTTTCCAATGCATTCATTTGACACTACAAAACCGCTTCTAGTCAGTTGGGAACAATTTCTACTGTCCGAAAAGTGAACTCCCGCCTGCCGCTGGAATCACTTGTTAATGGTAGAACAAGTATAGAGACACGATAAATACCATGACGGTACGATTTTCATGTTGTCTGATTCGTCCCTTCAGCTGATAGGATCGGATACGTCTTGACTTAAGGTGAAACGAAGTATAGAAACTCGTCAAAATTCGATGTCTTTTTTTGTTGTTTTTTAACGCCGTAAAGTTTGTACTTTCCTTGTATTTTTATGAAATAAGGTTGGTGTCGATGATGCTCAGTGTTCTTATTGGAACTATATGTTTCTTCTGAAAAGCTAAAAAGTTAATTTGGGAATATTGATTGTTTATATGGTTAATTTTTATGCGTTTCCCGATGCCTAATATCCGACATGACTGGAAGTCATTTTTACATACCACCCTACATTTAGAGATTTTTGAAAATCTTTGCTCAAGCACCCAGCATATGCTGTCTCCTGGAACTGTAGAAACTGGCATATGTTTGTCAGGCATCACGTCTTTGGTCTCTGAACGCCTGACGGTCTCTGAACGCCTGACGTTTGCAATTCTTTAATTCGAAATTAGAGCGTAGCTTTTGAGGTATTTTGGTATTTCGATATACCGTGGTAAAGAATATAAACCAGAAATATACAGTTCTTTTTTGTTTAGTTTTTTTTTTAAAGTTAACAGATTCGTTTAAAAATCGTCGTGAAAGCTACACTTATGGGGTTTTTGCAGATGACTTACACGGTCAGGGGGGCATAGCATAGGCTGAAAATTTTAACGATTAGTTGGCTAATTAAGGGAAATTGTTAATAAACCTTTAATTAGTAAAAAGAGACATGTGATTCCCTTAGGAAGCTTCTGACCTTCATCGAAAACCACCGAATGATCTCTCCTTAGAAAACTATTACGCAGAGGCGTCATTTTACGGCGTTCCGTAAAAACTCTCCTTTTAAACGTGTTTCTAGGCGTCGAATTCTTAAAGGAGTGCATCCCTGCGCCCGCGTCCTGATCCCCAGCGGCTGAGACGCGCCACATATGTGCGGCATACTTCTCTTCATCCTACGAGGGAGATGAGAGGGTGGCTTCGAGCCGCAGCCAACCAACCAACCGGGGACCAGGACCAAAGGCGCAAAGATGCGCTCCTTTAAGAAACCGAAACCTAAAAGCCCTTCCAAATTGAGCGTTTTTCCAGAACGCCACGGCGCCTGTCTTATATCTTCCCAAAAATAGTTGGTCTGGTGGTTTTTCGATGATGCTTAGCAAGTTTCTACTTAGAACCATGTTTCAATTTTTTCTAATTAAAAATAAAAATATATTATACTTAATAAGCCGATTGATGGTTACGATTAGCCCCCTATACTATGTCCCCCTGGCCGTATGACCCACCAGCATAAACCGCATAAGTGTAGCTTTGACGGCTTTCCTTAAACATCCCTGCAAAGTTAAAAAAAAACAAAAAAACAACCTGTGTATAGTATATATATACATTGATATCTTGACTTGTCGAAAAAGGAGGAGAAGGGTATGGTGGGGGCCCTGTTTGGGGGCGGCGAGAGGCGCGAAGCCGCATTCCGTGAAGCCATGGCCTGTGTGACGTCCGGCAGTGTTGCATCATGGGACTTTTTGGCACCCGTTCCAGCATACAGCGGTTACGCCGAGGCCTCTTTATGCGGGAGCGGGCGCCTAAGAGCTGCGCTCTAAAAAACAACTGTCATGAAAACCCTCAGCAGATGTTGCTGGTCCTGGTTAGGGTATTTGTCTGGTGTGAGGTTCTTTTCGCGTTTTTATGATTGTGGAAATCCTTCAAAGTTTAGCATTTCTGGGATAAGCAAAAATGCCGAAAGAGAATATAATTGGGCACGACCCTTTTTCTCAGCGTTTCGAGCTGAGGAATTAAACGCTCAGAATTATTCGTTACTGTGGTGCTTTCTACACAAATATACATTAAAACCTATCGCGTGTTTATCGCTATCCTAGCGATTCCACGTCATGGGCCAGATGTTGAAGTAAAAGAAGAAAGAAGAAGAAAATATATTCTTACACAAAAACAGGATTTTGTTTTAAATTGTTTTCTACGAACAATACATTCTGTGCAGGAATAAAATAATGCTTTTCCGCTGACTTGACCTACATTTTAGGACATTTCAATGCGTTGAAAAGAAATAGCAGATACCCACTTAAAAACAAAAACTCCTGCACGCGTCTTGCATGCGAATCTTGCAACATCTTGAGCAGAAAAGATTTTCTACCGTAACTCTGTAACTTTACATTTAACTTTTATTCCCAGGCATTGAAAGATTCCCCTGCACTATTGTTCTGTGCAATAAACCGGAACAATGTATGTTTGCGAAATCAGCCTTACAATACCACAGAACGCCGCGGCGCAATACCTGTCGTGTCCATTGTTTCGTTGAATCTAGGCTATAGAATCCAGGGAATCAGAATCAAGCTGCTACTGAGGCTTTCACGGTTATCGTTCTCATTGATCTGATACCAGCACGAGTAAATTTCACTCGCAATGATAATGAAAACATGATTCCGACTTTTCAAATCGAATAAGCAACAGCTATTTGATTTAAGTTGGAGTTCTTTTGCATAAATGGCAGTTGTACGTATGCGTTATATTGCCTTATTTATAGTCGTTGATTAATTTTACCTGAGACTCCTTTGTAGAGGAGATTGGCACTTCACTGGGAACAAACATTAACACTAACAATTCCAACATTTTAAGAGATAACTGCCACCGGATATTTTTTCTTCTTTTTTAAAAAGCATATTCCGAACGAAAGATATATGTACTTTTTGTATCATAGAGCTCATTACTTTTACTTCAAATTTCTACGAAGTCCATCCTAACATTCGGTTCTCGCGCACATTGTCTCTCTAGCTGGGAAATTTACTTTATGATATTGTCGAGATAGTTAATGTGAAGTAAAGGACTACGATCTTTCGCAAAAGGACCTATTGAGAACCGTATCTTCATTTCAATAGGCCTTATCCCCGGCACTGAAAAAAAACAAACAAACAAAAAAACGAGCGTTACTCATAGCCAAGCCCCCAGACTGAAACAGATATGTTTGAATTCGGCAAAACTTCATTTGACTAGAGAAGAGAGTACACGCGTCATGTTCTTGCTAAGCACGTCTATCCAGCTATAATCGTTGCTGAATCTGTTCGCAATGGCGAACAATTGGATGGTTTCACTGTCACCGTGGAAAGAGACGACAGCGCCCAGAGAGGCAGGGAGACAAACATGACCTTTATATACCTGCAGGCCGTTTCTGTACAAGCTTAACAGAGTTTAAAAAAAAGGAAAGTCATGAAAGTAACACAAACGCGGTTTGAGCAGGCGAGTAATACGTCCAGGAGCTACATAATATAGGTGCCTAATTGTTACGATTAGTCGGATAATTAACTAAAATATGCTAATTACCGTTTTCAATAATGAAAATAAAGATACGGTTCTAATATGAAACGTGCTGAACGACCTCGAAAACCGGTAAATCTGTAAAAATGATGAGAAATTGGAGCGCGTCGGAACCACGGTCGAATGGTAAAGTTACCATTCCCGAAGCAGGAGCAACGCTACCGGTGCGATAACGTACCCGTTCAGTTTTTTCCGTTTCTTATGATACGCGGCTTCTAACCCCAGCCTTTTGCCCGTAGCATGAGGGGAAAGTTTAGCGCAATGCTGCGCTTTCCACGAACTCAGAGCCTTTATAAAAATTACAAATTTAGTTGTTTTTAATAACGCTCTGCAAGTTTCCAATTGGGACCATTTAGTTTTCACTACTTAAAAAGTGCATTACAAAATTTGTGTTAATAATTTTACTTATCGTTACGATTAGCCCCTATATTATGTCCCCGGGCCGTGTAACTCACCTGCATAAACCGCATTAATGGAGCTTTTATGACGTTTCGCGAACACATCCGTTAAGCTAAAAAAAACAAAAAAAAAAAAACAAACAAACATCACGTATATATTCAGGGTGTTTTAGAATCGCGGAAGCCAAATAGCTCCTGCAAAAACTATGCATCGCAATAGAAACAAAAGAAATGCCTTATTTGTTTTTTATTTATTCAGAAAAAATATCTGCGTTCAGTATAATCGAATAATTAATTACTTTTTATTAATTTCCTCTGTCAATGACCAGAAAGCTTTGCAACCTGATCTAAATGCTATTAATGCATGGTGCTCTTCCTGGCTAATGACCCTAAATTGCTCTAAAACAAAGTTTATGTCTTTTACTAATCACGTACCCCGGATTCCTACCTCCTATGTGTTAAATAATAATACTGTTGACCTCGTCTCCACTTATAAATATCTTGGAATTCATTTGCAACCTGATCTGTCATGGCACTACCATATAAAGCTCACCCTGGCGGCTGCTAACCGCTCTTTCGGATTTCTCAAGCGTAACCTTAAACAGGCTCCTCCTAACATACGCAAACTTGCCTTTTCCACACTAATACGTCCAAAATTAGAATATGCATCAGCCATTTGGGATCCCGAACATGCTTACATCATAAACGACATTGAATCACTGCAAAATCGTGCCGCTCGCTTCATATTTTCAGATTATTCAAGTCATTCCAGCGTCACAGCACTAAAACGCCAAGCAGAGCTACCCGAACTACTCCATCGTCGCAAACTTTCACGCCTATCTCTTTTCCATAAACTTTACCACCACGCGTCACTTCACGGTGATTTCTTCGAGCCACCTGCCGTTATTTTTCCACGCCGCGATCACCCCTACAAAGTTAAACGCATAACCTGTAAGTCATCTGCCTTTTGCCGGTCATTCATTCCACGTACCACAATCGATTGGAATAATCTACCATCGCACATTGCCTCAGAAAAAGACACCACGAAGTTTCAAGAACAAATTCAAAATACTGATGCCATCTAACTTTTGCTGTTTTACATTGTTGTTTCATCTTTTCCGGAACGTGCAGAGCAAATGTGCACTATTTTGTTTTTACCTTGACTCAGCTTTATTGCAGTGTGATGAGTGAGTGTATGTTTTTTTTTATTCGTTTTTGTGTGTATCCTTTATTTTCTTTTTATTATTAAGTGTATTGATTGTTTTCTAGTATTCTGATATGTTGTTCAATGTGCACTAGTTCCTATTGGAACGATTTATGTACCCCCCCTATGTAATACCCTCTCACGAGGGCCTTTAGGGGTAATATGAATAAAATAAATAAAAATACTTTCCTAATTTTACATATTAGAGTTTCGGTTCGAACTAGAAACTTGACGCGACACATACGAAAATGCCCTTGATCGGGCCTTTAAGGGTAAATGAATAAATGAATAAATGAATAAAAACTACTACATCCAGCCATAATGCAATGATATGGACCGCGCGCAGCAGTTTAAGGCAGTGGTTGTCAACCATCGATGTTTCGCGGACCCCTTGTGGATCGAACGACGGAGATGATGGAGGAGCCCTTTCACGGGGAGGGGAGAGAAAATGTATAGGTTAAATATAATATTGATACAAAATATGGATACAGCTAAGAACTAGTGTGAAGTAGACTTCTTTTATTGACATACACACAAAAAACTCGCCCGAAAATTAAAAAAAAAAATTCTCGATCTGTAAAAAGACGACTTTTATTGCCGGGCTTGACTAATGAGGCAGGACTTCGCGGACCCCTAGAATGCCTTCGCGGACCCCCATTTGAGAACCACTACTTTAAAGTACTTCGAAGAGTTGCTCAGAAGGGGAACGTTTCTGGGTTTCGATTTCTTGCCGGAGCGCATCCCCGCGCCAGATATCCCGCCTCCCGTGTTCAAAACGCGCAACATGCTAGCACCGCCACGCATCGCACGTAAAAGTGTGTCTCCACAGTGGCAACGACGGCGAAAGGGCAAACCTCATGTTGTATTCCTGTCAATTTCTTATCTAGCCTCTTCTAGGGGCAATTCGATCGCGTCAAGGGGAGCGGGATTGCTGGTGACGCAGATGCGCTCGCTAAGAAACCAAACCAAGAAACGCGTCCAAAGAGTGTATTTCTTCGAAGCGCAATACCTGTCATTGTAACTTGGGAGAATTTAGTAATTTTCAATGATTCGCCTCAAGTTTCTAATAAAAACCGTACCTTTAAAATTAATAACGTTTACTTACTGAAAATCAATTATTATCCAAATATACTAAACGTAATACTTTTCTTGGCACAGACCACTACGGCATGTACCTTTAATATGTGCGTTGCATAGATTTCGCAGGAGCGATTTGGCCCGCCTTTACAGAAACCAAGGTATACGTATTCCAAGGTATATATATCGGGAATAAATAAAAGCTTCAATTATATAAACAGTTGTAATTTTAGGGGCTTTAGAGATTTGTTAAAAAAAGAAAAGAAACCTTGAAAGAAGTACTAGCTTTCGCTACGGGTCGATTGGACCAATCAGAAAGAGTCAAAGGCGCACCATCATGGTGTTTGTCTTATCTCTACTTTTTCTACCATCGCTCAAATTTTTTCTAGAAATACTTTGAGGGCGTGGGAAGCGCCGTAGTGCGCTAAAGTTGCCACTTGTACAACAGGCATAAGGCTGTAGTGAGAAAACGCCAACTATAATAAAGGGAAAAACCGCACAGGTGTGTAATTGCTCGCTAGCCATGCTCCTGCAGCAAGAGTGGTAAGTCTACCGCTTCACCGTTTTTGCCACGTGCTCCAAGTTCCTTTTTTATTCTAAAATTGTTTTTTATAACGTTCAACAAGATTAAAGTTAAAACTATATGCTTATTTTCACTAAGTAAAAAGTTAAGTAACATACGTCAGTTATAGATCAGTCTTATTGTGACGATTAACCCCCTATATTATATCCCCCTGTCCCTAATATGCAGAAACCGCCTTAGTGTAGCTTTCACTACTTATTAAAAAAAACAATAAAAAAAAGGTAAAACCTGTAAAAAGACGCAGCCTAAAAAGACGCAACAACGTAACTTGAGGTGCAGCAACGAATTACATGTTGCCACGTACGTGTAGACCGCAGGATATTCGGTGGCACTATTCGCCCCATGCAGTGATCTGGGAGAACAATGAGCATATGCATCATCGCATCTCTGTCATTATATAAAATACAATAAAAATACACCATTACAATGCTGGCAGAGTACTATATAAAGTCAGCTCGAAATTCGTACCGATATCGTGATCGTCAACGTCCAAGATGAAGGCAACCATTGCAGTCCTTTGCTTCTTCGCTGCAGTAGCGTGCACTCGCGCACAGCTGTGGGGTAAGCCAGTTTTTTCGCAGATGATATACTTCGAATATTGCTACATCAAGCGATTTTTTCTTCTAGACTCGCATTCTGCAACTTAGCTATAAAACTGTCCCAAAGCGCTTTATTGTTTTATATAACTGGACGCAATCAAAGACCCGTGAAAAAACAGTTCAGGAGTAAATATTTCACACCAACTAACACGTGCACTCTGTAGCGCTCTGCTACTGTTCCAAAGCGTTTAGGAGGTGATGTCCGTGCAAAATGGCGTTGACCGGTATTCAGTTTGAGAGATTTTGGTCTACAACTCTAGGAAGTCAATTCGGTCACAGCAGTGTCACTGCCATGCTGGTTTTATTACCAAGATTCAGAAAATTATATGGGAGTTTGAAGCATTAAGACACCTTTTAAGTTCCAAAGATACTGAGCTAGTACTCTCGAGTCTAGTGCTTAGATTCATGTTAAAAATCCTGCTCAAACTTTCTGAACTGTATTGCCACAATCCCGACCTGCAAAATGCATTAGTCCATGCCCTAGTGAAAAGGAATCTTATCTGTATAAGCAATTTCTTCGTACCATAAACGCATATGATCAGATAAGATCTAACAACAATATACGATTATATAAGAAGTTGTCAGAAACCTCTTATTAGTTTTTTATAACTTTTTATATAATCGTATATTGTGCTTATATGTTCTTATATGGTTTGGTATGCTTTTTTAAGATCTAATCTGATCATATGCGTTTATTGGACGAAACACTTTCTTATACATATAAGATTTTTTGCTGGGCTGGTGTGGTATGACTCGCCAATTCGCCGAACTGATTGAGTTAAATTCTCAACAAAGTTGGTGCCGGAGTTCTTTCTTTTTCTCTTTACAAGTAATGGGAAACGCATATAAAGAGTAGCTGGGGTTTTATATTGTGTCTAAATTGTGCCTGTATGTGTCTGTAGGCGCAGGTCCAATCAGCGGAGGGTCCAGTAAGTAATTTTCACTTCTATAATATCCATGCGCTAAACGAAAATTTATTATGTAATGGCATACATATGGGATAATCATTGCCACCTATCAAACAAGCTAACATTCATGCTTATAAAATCCAGTGACAAGGAAAAAAAACAAAACAAACAAACAAGAAAGCAGGACAACACAACGACGTCCCCATTTTTACGATTTTCTTCCTTGTCTTGGGGTTTTATAAGTATGATCGTTCATAAGCTAGCCTGCCCTATTACCCTTATTTCAGCTAACATTGCCATACAAAATTTATTCAGTGACGTTTTTCTTCATTTGGGCTCAAAGCTTTTGGTCCACGACTCTCTCGGGAGTCTATTTGGTCACTACAGCGACAGTGACAGTCTGGCATTGTTAGTAAGAGCTACACAGTTAGATAGAAGTGCAAAAACGATAGCGAGTTTTTCCAATAAAAAAGATACTGAGCTGGTTTCGAAAAGTATAATCCTTCGGTCCACGTTAGATATCATAATTAATCTTTCTGAACAACATCGAGATAACAGTGCTCGTGACTCGAATCAAAAACCGCTTAGGAGTGACATTATTACGGTAACCGTAACCGATACAAAATCAATATTAGAGAGTTTTAGTAGATCGTTCCAATGACTCTGATAACAATACCCGATACTCCGCCACGGCCTTTGCGCATGCATTGTGTCGTCATCGGGAGTATCGCAGGTATTAGAATGATCTAATAAACTCTCTATTTTCTTTTGGAATGAACCGGAACCGCAACCGTAGTCATGAAGAATTTTTTGCCAGTAATCGAAACATGAAATTTGTTCAGTAAAGTATGCTTGAATGACAAATTGAAACCTCTGGGCGAAATGTTCAATTGTCATTGACATTTATAGACAGGCATGGCGTCCGCGAGTGGTGCTTCCCGTTATAAATTTAAGTAAAGGATAAATTTTACTTACCAAAATTACTAAGCAATCTAGCTTCGGACGACTTTCAAGACACAACAGGTCTTATTGTGTCAAGTGCGTTTCATGCCTGTTTCGTTATTTTCTTTTTCACACATGTGAACGTAAACCCTATTGATAATACAAATAGAAATATGAATGTAAATCGCATAAAAACAAAAACTCGCGGAGGCACATTAAAAGAAAAGTACCATATCTTTCAGTTGAATTGCCAATTGTGCTGGCAATGCCTGACTCACATAGATCTTTCCTACAACGTAACTTGATGTGCAGCAACGAATTATATGTTTACTTATACGTGTAAAATGTGAAGTGTTCTTAGGCAATGTTCGCACCGTGCGATGATCTCAGATAAGATTGCGTATATGCGGCTACGCATATAATTCATTCTATAAAATACAAGAAAAATAGGCAGTTACTATTCTGGCAAAGTACTACACACTGTCACCTCGAAATTCGTTCCAATATCATCATCAACGTCTGCCGTGCAATATGAAGGCAACCATTGCAGTCATTTGCATTCTGGCTGCAGTAGCCTGTTCTCTATTGGCGCAGCTGTAAGGTAAGCTTTGCGCAGCTCTCAGGAGGGGGGAGCGCCTAACCGGTAACCGAAATATAAAAACCAGTGTAAAGTTTACATGAGACTGTGGTAAGAAACCGAATCATCATTCTCTGCAAAAACAAAACATAAGAAAGTAAAAAGAAAAAATAGGTGAAGGCGACGTCAAGGTAAGAGTAACCATATCGTAGCTTTATTATTTTTGGCATTAATCGCTGTTTAGATCATAATAATATTGTCACGAATTAAGGCGACGAGAAGGTGAACAGTGAACTGAAAATGAAGGTTTAATGGGCGAACTTGTGCCAACCAAAAATAAGTAACGAAAGAGCGTCGAGGCAGCAGAAAAGCAGGCGGCGAAACAGAGAGTGCGAGCGAGACTGACTCGACAAGGTCGCGGGCAGTTGCTTATCTACCGTGCGTCACTATCTCGAAAGTTCGGCAAAGAAAGTTCGAGCGTCGCGCGCTCGGGGCGAGGATGAACTGGCACTTTCGAGAACAAGAAAGCAGGAGGAAAATTACGTCTGGTGCGAGAACGAACGTAAATCCTCTAGAAGTCCGTGACCGACCGTTTCTTTATCGACCCTGCGGGCGGCATTATCCCCACTTTGAAAAGTGCATCGTCCCGATGGAACGCGAAAGGAGAACAGAAGTGACTAAAACAATTTACGGTGAAACGAAATAAACATGCGGTGTCACAATCCTAACGCGCGTAGAACGGCTTGAGTCGAACTACGTGGACGACTTCGGGTCGTGGCTGGCGACGTCCTGATGGTCGGGTTCCGTCGGGGTGCACCTCTTAGTTCAAGTCCCCAAGGCGGCGAATGACCTTATAGGGTTCAAAGTAGCGTTTTAACAGTTTCTCGCTGAGTCCGCGACGGCAAATGGGTGTCCACATCCACACTCTGTCTCCGGGCTGGAACTCCACGTTGCGGCGACGAAGGTTGTACCGGCCAGCATCGACACGTTGCTGGTCCTTTTTATGCGAAGGCGGGCTAGCTGGCGTACCTCTTCTGCTCGTTGGGTGACCAGCTGGGCGTCGTCGGTACCGTTGTCGGTCGGGTCGTGGGGCAGCATGGCGTCGAACATCCTCGGCAACACCACCTCCCGGTATTGTCGCACTCAGTTTTCCCGGTGGGACACGGGAGACAGGCTTTCTCGGCGGGACCGATGGACAGGTGATGCTGCAGGACGTCGAGGTGAAGGCGAACGGGACCCAAGTCGCGGAGCAGGCATCGGAGAGAGTGGACGTCGTAGGTAGTCGTCGATCGCGCGCGGTCGCTCACGATAGCATGGGCGCGGGTCGTCGAGGTGGAAACCGCGTAGCCCCAGCTGCCGGTACGGGCAGCGGCGGTAGACATGGTCGGCTTTCCCGCAATGGTAACACAGCGGGCGTCGATCGGCCGTTCGCCACACGTCGGTTTTCCTGGGCGCCAGTTGTTCTTGCCGGACGTACTGAGGTCGATCGTCGAGACGTCGGGGGTACGGCTGTGCTGGTGCGTCACGTCGTCGTGGCGCAGAAGGTTGACGGGCAGCAGGTGGCAGTCGTCGGGCCATGGCGGCGTAGCTCACCGTCGGTTCCTCGAGCGGAGCGGGGTTGACAGGAGCACGTGGTTCGATGGCTCTCTCGAGCTCGTCCCTCACAACTTCGGCGATGGACAACGACGCCGGGGGTTAGGCAGCAGGCAGCAGTTTCTTGAGTTCTTCGCGAACGACTTGACGGATCATCTCGCGAAGCTCGTCGCTGCTGGTGCTGAACTCGGAGCTTGCCGATGCCAAAGTCGAAACGTCGCTGAGCCGATGGTAGTGGCGCGCTCGGGCCATTAGCGCCCGCTCGATGTTTGTCGCTTCGGCAACAAATTCTTCAACAGTCGTCGGGGGGTAGCGAATGAGTCCCCCGAAGTTTTCGCTTTTTTCGCATAAGGAAGCGCAAACTTTTCTGGTCAGTGGCTTGCGGGTCGGCGCGGCTGCTCAGGCGCAGGATGTCTTCAACGAAACTGGTGACCGTTTCGTTAGGGCCTTGAGTCCTCGCCTGGAGAACGTCTTTGGCCTGCTGCCTACGATGCTGATTCATGAACGCCCGCTTCATCTCGGTGACGCAGGCGTCCCACGACGTGAGCGCAGCCTCGTGGTTCTCGAACCTGTGCCTCGCGGTGACCTCCAACGAAAAATAGAGGTTCTGCAGGTATTGCTCGGCGGTCCATCCATTATGGCGTGCCACGCGCTCGTAGTGTTGGATCCAGTCCTCGACGTCCTCATGGATCTCCCCGTGGAAAGGCGTCGGAGTCCGAGGGGCGACGGGCAGGTAAACTACGAGGGGTGCTGCTGTGGTCTGCGCCGTCGAGGAAGCCATCGTCGTTATCGCTAGCCTTGTCCTCGCCGGGAGTGGTCCGAGTTCAGGAGCTTGCCCTTGAAGACGGCGGCTGGCACGATGCTCCCAGTTTTCAACGGAAGGTCGTCGGGAAATGGGGCTTGCTGACCGAGTTCTTGTAGGAGTACGCTGCACGGGTTTCTCCACCAGAAATGTCACGAATTAAGGCGACGAGAAGGTGAACAGTGAACTGAAAATAAAAAAAAAATCGTAAGGGTGCAGGCGAGCTGGTGAATATTAACCATGTTAAATTAACCTGAGACTGGGGTAGAGAAGAAACATCAAAACGTAGAAGAGACAGAAAATAGACAGGAGACGTCGTCCTGTCTATTTTCTGTCTCTTCTACGTTTTTATGTTTCTTCTGTACCCCAGTCTCAGGTTAATTCAACATGGTGAAAATAAAGACTTAATGGGCGAACTTGTGCCAACCAAAAATAAGTAACGAAAGAGCGTCGAGGCAGCAGAAAAGCAGGCGGTGATTCGGCGACGAAACAGAGAGCGCGAGCGAGACTAACTCGACAAGGTTGCGGGCAGCTGCTTATCTACCGTGCGTCACTATCTCGAAAGTTCGGCAAAGAAAGTTCGAGCGTCGCGCGCTCGGGGCGAGGATGAACTGGCACTTTCGAGAGCAAGAAAGCAGGAGCAAAGTTACGTCTGGTGCGAGAATGAACGCGAATCCTTTAGAAGTCCGTGACCGATTGTTTCTTCATCGACCGTGCGGGCGGCAATATGTAGAACGTAAATTAACCGGATTTAATGAGCTAAGTTTGGAACTAAGTAAGAGTCTGAGTTCTGTCATTTTTCCATTTTGAAGTATTCAGTAGGAAACAGATATAAATAGCATGTGCCGTCTTATATTTTCTCTAAATTGTGCCTGTGTGTGTGTGTGTACCCGCAGACCCACATGCTTTGCCAGGCATGGAAGGAGGGCGTAAGTGGTTTTTACTTACCAATGTTCAGCGAAAAAAGTCTTATGTGTTGCCTCTATTTTGGTCAATCATACTCATTTAGCACGCAATCTAACGTTTTCATGCAAAATTTGTTCGGTAAGGTTAATCAATAATTTCGTTCAACTTATGCAGTCCAGGACTCTATCCAATGCTTATACTGTGACTACATTAACACTGTTACGCCTATTTGGTTAATGAACCGAAGTTGCATACAAGTTCAAAACACTTGCATCCCTTTTTTTGCTCCAAGAATTCTTAGATGTGATTTAAATTAAACCTTTTTCTCCAGAAAAAAAACAACAACAAAACACGTGACTGTTGCGATTTGACAATGACTTTGCACCTTAGAGTTGGCAGGATGGAGCTACACGAGCATATTCCCTATAAAATAACACATAAACAATCGATTTGAGTAACAAAATCTAACCCTTTGGACCACGTTGGAAATTCTGCTCAAACCTTTTTTAACTATGTTAAATAATCACTTCCTCCTTAGCCCTTAAATCCAGAGTTGTGCGTAAATCAACTACTCTAGTCAAGTTGCAGTAATTTAACTACTTTGTTGTAATTTAGAAACTTTGAATTACACTTTAATTTCGGTAATTTGTAGTTTCCTCAAACACCCTTACCGAGTAATTTCCAAAATAAATTTTACTATCGAAATTAAGTAGTGGGTTTTCTAAAGAACAAGTATTTGCATAAAGAAAAAAGAAATAAAATGTCGGAAGTTTAGTTGTGTTTGCGAGGAAAGTGAAGAACTGAAGTCAAGACAATCCAGAAAAAAACATCTGTTTTTTCAGTGCTCTATGCTTTTTGCGTCTATCTATGTACTTTCTGAGCTTCGTTAAAACGTTTGTACATTATTGCTACCTTAAAAAAAAGCCTAAATTGTAACTTAAAAAGTAATTCACTACTTTTTATCTGTAGTTAGTAGTTTTGTCATACTTTTTCCAATTAGGTTATTTTTACTTCCCACTAGTTGACGTGGAGGCCGATGCTCAGTCAGTTTAAAAGTATTCTGGAATCAGTTCTTCTTAATTGTCTTTTTAAGTATTGTATAGAGACCGCATACATTGTAAGTGTGGTTGTTTATTGTCTCTAATTTGTTTGTTTGTGTGCGGCCGCGGGGCCCTTCGCCCTGCCTAGTCCAACACGCAGTATCAGCAACCAATGTACAGTGCTATACACAATATCATATATAATGTCGGCCCCTATCTCGGTCAATTGTAACCACCTGGAAGGCAAGCTAATATTCGACACGGCCAGGCTGGGTCCTGTAACAACAATCACAGTCATATGAGACTGCAAACTAATAGCATGCCTTTCAAGCAATAAAAATATGCTATGCTGGTATTTTAAGCAAAACACTTTGGTTTACGTTGAAAGGGCTGCTCAAACTTTATTAACTGTGTTGAGATAACCCCGTCCTCTAAATTCCTTAGATCAGAGTGATGAGTGGCACGTGAACACTAATGATTTGTTTATGCTTGGAACTAAGTTGAAGTGCTTCCTGTTTTAGTCATTGTTTTACGAATGTTTAAGATATGTATACGTATATATAAACTTCATGTGTTGTTTTATATCCTCTCTGATTTGTGTATTCTTGTGTAGAGGGAGGAGCCCCCGCCAGTGCAGGAGGCCGTAAGTAATATTCACCAACAAATGTCCAGTGCTATACAAAATGTCATGTGTAGTGCTGGCCCCTATCTCGGTTAACCGTAACAACCTAGCAGGCAAGATACCCTTCGATACTGCCAGGCTGGGTTCTATAACAAAAATCACAGTCATTTGCAAGTACGTAGCTATTGCATGGCTTTCAAGCTATACCGATAACAAGCTGGTATTCCAAACCTAATCTTTCGGCTTACGTTGAAGAGTCACCTGAAACGTTCTGAACTGTATTGAGATAATCCCGGCCTCCGAATGGCTTAGAGAAGAGTTATCTGTAGCACGTGAAGCCCAGTTACTTATTTAGGTTAACAACTAAGTTCGAGTCACTTCTGTCTTCTTTCTCGTTTTAAATTGGTCTAGGAAACAAATATAAGTGTGGTCTCTAATTTGTGTCTGTTTGTGTAGAGGCTGGAGCCCCCCACGCAGCCAGGGAGGTATTCCGTAAGTAATATTCCCCTAATAATGTCCAGATCTATACAAAATGTCATATGTAATGCTGGAGCCCCTATGTCGGATAATCGCAAACACCTATACCTAAAGCTAACATGTCGTACAAAATGTATGCAGTGAAAGGCTAATCTGCATTCGAGTTTAACGCTTTTGGTCCAGGACTCCATGAAAAGTCCATTTAATGACAGCGACACATCGAAGCTGACATTTCTGATGAAATTGAAAAGTTAAATAAAAGTACAAAACACTTGCAGGCCTTTCCAGATGCAAATGTAGCAAGCTGGTTTTCCAAAGTCTAATTCTTCGGTCCACGTTAAAAAATCCTGCTCACATTTTCTGAGCTGTACTACGAAAACCCCGGCTTTCAAATTTTTAGGCCACAATAGTGCGCGGTGCGTGAACCCAAAAGCTCTATAAACATTTTGAACGAAGTTGGATTCAGTTCCATGCTTTTTTCCCCTTTTTAAGTGTGGTCTTGGAAACACATAATTTGTAAATGTGGTTTTATATTGAATTTAATTTGTTCTTACGTGTGCAGAAGCGGAAGCCCCAGGTCGAGGATAAGGTAAGTAATATTCACTGACAAAGGTCCAGTGATAAACGAGATGTCTAATTTGATGCTGACCACTATCTTGGGAAATTACAACCTATCACGGAAGCTTACATTGCGATACCAAATGTATTGAGTGACGTTAATCTGCATTCGGGTTTAAGGTACGCTGTTCTCGACTTTATAGGGAGCCTTATTGTACACTACACTGAATCACGGTTAGAATTAAGCGAGTTGGTTCATCCATAAAAGTACTAAGAAATTTCCGGTGGACACAGCAGAACAAAGGAAGGAAGGAAGAATATAAGAAAAGACAACCGACCGCTCGTTTCACACGAATTAATTAACCAACCAGGTTAACTGGATCCACTCGAATGTTCAGCAGGTTGCACATGAAATGAATAACCAATTGGCTCAGCTCATTGCCTTTGTACACAGAGATAAACGACATGGACATAATAAAGGACAGACATACACCAGCACTGACTTAAAATTTAATCGTGCTGACATTGAGTATAAACACTGTATGTGTGAAAAATGAAATGAAAACTAAAGCTATGTTCTATGTTCTATGTTCTAAGTGAAGAAAATAAAATTAGACGAAAAATAATAAAGGTGGCATGTACCTGGTGTCACTTGCGCCGCGGTGGTCTTATCCGATATAAAAAGCAGCATCTCCTCTCCGATGGGGATAGTGAAGGGGCGCTGGCACATTTAGGCCGTGGACGATTGATCTCGTATCCTTGGTGCTCCTTGGAATTCATTGCCCAGACTGTGGATGCACCGTTGCATTTGAAGAAAGTGTACAGACGTCAGTAAACGTAAGGATACGCTAACCCCCGGGATTATCGAAGGACGCAAGAGCGGCCAACTGGGGTCTAATTGTGTCTGCGCCTCTTCACCATCACTTCCGGACAACGAGTGTTGCTTTTAGATCGGATAACGCCACCACGAGGAAGTTACTTAAGAAACACGTGATCTATTGCTGTCGTACATTTTTATTTCCATTGCTCGTTTTGTTGTAACTAATGCAGTATTTAAGCTCTATGTCAGGAACCAATACAGCTTAATTGTAAGTCTGCGGTGGTGGTTGTCTGTCCTCTCTTGCTCTGACCGTGTTCCTGCGCTGTTCGTGCTTTCATATAATGACACTTCATGGCTGGTTTCTATAACAAGAACCGCAAGATTATATGAAAAAAAAAACAACAAGAAAAACATATATATATATATCCGCGAATATATATATATATATATATATATATATATATATATATATATATATATATATATATATATTTGCAAATTTTACAAAAAAAAATGCACCACCTGTGGGCAGCGCTGCACAAAGTCGTAGCGCGATAGGGTAAGAAACCGAATTTTCCGGTCGATTTAAAGAGCCTCGCGTCTCGTTGTTTCACCCTGAATATATATATATATATATATATATATATATATATATATATATATATATATATATATATATATATATATATATATATATATATATATATATATATAGCACGGTCTTACAAATCCAAACAAGCTTTACTGATGTAATAGTAAATAATTATTCAGTCTACACTAAATTCATGGCTTTAGCAATCTTGAGAGTTATCTGATTACCGCAGCTTCCGAATGTTCCAGTTCCGAGCTCAGTGTGTATAAACCGATACGCTGTCTACAAACAAGCCTGCGTTTGCCCACACCAGGTCTGGGCACTGCGCGAGCGCTGAAACCAGATTCGCGTGAGGTGAAGCTTCTGCGCATGCGCTGTTGCGACAATTAACAACGCCACCACAGAGGCGTGACGTCAGAGCTGCGTGTATATAAATTATTTCACCAAAATTTAAAATTCAATTTGATTGAGAATTATGTCATTTCCCGTCATGTTGCTGTCGCCGACAACCTTGACGTGTAACAAGTGACTTACGTGATTTTAGCCAAAATTCTCAAACATTGACCAGTGGAGTCATATTTTAACACCAGCACTTTTAAAGCCTTCAAAAATATTAACAAGTATCAAAGGGTTCGAATCTACGCTCAGCCACTCCTCAGAATTCATCGCTCTTCAGTATGGTAATTTTCTTCAAATTTATTGCGTGGTTTGTAGGCTTGGGCAATAGGCCCCTTCCATGTAACTACACTTTTACTATTGGTGTTCTCACTGCGCGCATAGAATATCCGTAGAAACTTACAAAAAGCGCAGAAACCGAAATAGGGTAAGCCATCACTGTGTCAGCGTACACGGTCTCGAGTGAATTAAAAACGTCTAAAGCTTCATTATGTGATGAAATTAAAATGAACGCTTACATTTCAGGGAGACTTGGCTGGCTCTCGAGACAACGCCTGCTCCTGCGTCTAGAAGAATGTTTCAGACAATATGTCTTAATTTCTTCGAATAAAGTCTCGATGCTATGGTGTAAACCTTGCTTGCTCTGGTGTTCACTTTGTTGTAAACTAAGTGTTAAATGTGAATCTCTTGGTGGTGTAAATACTGAATTTCTGCAGTACCACACTCATCGATTTTAAATGATCTCATATAATTGACCTGAAAACGAGGCACCGTTCATTTTGTTAAGTACTTAGATAACCACACTTTTGTTCGAAACAATCAAGCCCCACCAAATAACTGAATTTCTCAAAATTAATAGTCTTAAATATATCATAAATCCACTGTTTCATTTGTAATTCTTTTTTGTTTGTTTTTGTTTTGTTTTGGGGAGTGCCAATGTGACTGAGGTGACAGTAAAGTGTGGTACACCCATTTTTATTTGAAGGTGACCAAGTGCGCTGCAACAGCTTGTGACTGCTTAAGACATGAAAGCACACTAGCGCCATCCGTTGAGTAGACTTTGAACACTTCCGATAAGTCCACCATTCTCTCACTATTGGCTCTTCATCCTATTCTCACAATGGTATAAGCGACCATTTCTCGTGGATATGACCTCGCAATTACTCAACATTTTTTTAGCCCACTTATACACATATCGGAAATGTTCCACGGCTACTGATAGTTGTTGCGGGTGTGCCAATACCTCTCGTCTTATATGGTCACGAGTGGCTGCGGCACAGTCGGCCACACTTATACAAAAAAGTGTGAACCAAGGCTAATATTCAGCCCTGCTGCAGCGAAGTAAATAGAAACGATGTGCATCACGGGAAACATTTTCTCGCTTACACGGAGGATTACGTGCTTTCGTGTCAATCCTAATGGTGAATTCCTTTTGGCGTTTTGGAGCGCGCCGGGATCATTTGACCAGATCGGGAATGGAGCACACGAGTTGAACGGTGTCGCACCACCTACGGATCCCCCAAGTGGAACATGAAAACTGCTCCGGGATCGGCGGATGCCTTCCCGTCAGTCGCCTGTCCGGGAATCCCCTTTCCGCAGCCGCCGCGGTCGTTTCGAAGACGTTTTCGCAATCGCGGCGCTAACACCTGTTCGACGACGAGCGGCAGGAATGGTTCAGGAGCTTCTAGCAGATTGCCCGAATGCCCGTAGCGCGGCAAAACCTTCTTTTCTCCTTCTCGGAAAACAAACCGGCTGTCGAGCCAAGGGATAAGCAAGCGGCCATTACGAATTCTTCTGAGGCGAGATGGGTGAGATCAGGCGAGATGCCCCGCGAGAAAGGAAGCCACGTGTGTGAGCCGAGGGCTGGCCCGGCTGGCTTCCGGTAGAATCAGCCGAAATTATCGGAGCGACTTTTCTCGGATCCAGATCGAGATCTGGAGCGGGAGCTAATCCAAAACGACCTGTGGAACACGTCCGTCTCGATCCCGATCGCCCACTGAAATAGGCTCGCTCCAGAAAAGTCGATCCCGGCGCGCTCCAAAACGACCAGTGGAATTCGCCATGAAAAAACTCTAGAAAACGCCTAACGGTAAAATTTTTGTCAATTCGGATGTATTCGATTAACCGCAAATCTCCGTGTTCCAATGCAAAAAAAAAAAAAAAAAAAAAAAAGTAATATGTTTGGTTAGCGCACAAGGTCAATAGTCCTGAGAAAATGCCACCTCAGTTTCCTTTAAAATCTCGATCATTGACAAGTGGTGTCTAACCGTTTACTCATCAAGGTTCATTCAGGAAAAGTTATTTTGTGTCTGGGCCAGAATAAAAACCATCGTTCTTGTTTCTAGCTCGGACCGTATTATTTGTACATGTTACAGGAAGGGCAGGCTGGGTGTTTGTAACAGTGAAAACTATAAACCATAGAGATTTTATAGAAAGGGGAAAGGGGGATTTTAAGTTTCTATATTAATTTGCCACTCCACGTTACGCAGACTGGGCGTAGCGTGATTGAATAGGATGGAATCAAAAACGAGATTCCAGCTGATGGAGACTACCTTACGGAGTTTATGAATTTTATGGTATCAACGTTTATTGCACCAACACTTGATTGGAAGTATTTCTTGGGACAGATTATTATTGCCAAAGACAATTCCAGCTGAAGAATTATTTTTTAATACCAGGAATTTTTTTTTAATCTAGCACACGTTTACGCCCTGATACAATTTATGTTTATTTCTGAACAGTAGTAACACTCTCAAATTAAACTCTGAATTTCGGCGGAGTTCGGAATTAAACAAACATAAACTTCGATAAACTCCGAACATTCCGCAAAATGTTAACTCAGAAAAACACCCTGCGAATTTCACAAGAAATAAATTTTTGATACACGGAATGCGGAATTATAAGCTACGGCACTAAGTGTGTCTGTCAATATCTAAAATCGGTACTTTAGCTAAGATGTTGACAGAGATGATTTTCAGAGTGGTCGAGATAAATCCGGAAAATTCGCCATATTCAGAAAAGCACACAGAGGGGAAGATGAAAAAAAAAAATATCTACCGCTTTCTGAGCTTTGCTTGGTCTGCCGTAACGTCTTACTGGCTGGCAGATTATGTCAACAAGGCTGTAAAGTAGTGTCTTCTTGTAGCCCCACCAGAAAATGATTTGCTTAAGCGATTTTCCGACGCGAAGCGATTCAAGCATTGCTGCCCTCCTGTCGTATTGCCGGTTCATTTCCGAGCAAGTTGTGAATCGTCTATTATGCGATGGTCCACTGTCGAATCGCATGGCCGGAGAACCGCAATACGGCCGGTTAGGTTCACTGTATTGTCGAAAGACGAAATCTGAAATAAGTCCGGATTTATCTCGACGACCCTGTGCAACAGATCGAAACCGCTTCGTCTTTATCTTCATGAAACCATTGGAGGCATTCAGCCCAATTGAAAATGCTCGCTTTACTGAACATGAAGCAGGATTGAAGTATCGAGCATAATTACAGCTTTTAGTCGAACTCAGACTTAAGCCTATTTGGAAAGTCCAGCCGAAATGACGTTTTGTGACAAATCGAGGTTTAAAATGACTGAATTCCCCATTTGCGTATTAAGAGTCCTGTGTATTGAAGAAAACACAGATAAGTCTTATAGAGTTCCAGACTGTTAACACCGCCGTACGGGTCCAGTACTGTACAAAACAACCGAGAATTGTAACTAAAACATTTTACTAGATCGCAAGAGTCTGAACTTGAGGCCTGCGCTGATTAATTTGCCTTGCTCGTGGATGCGGTCGTTCCTTCTCTGCTTGGGCCCCTTGCTTCTCTCGTGCCCGAGTTCCTCCTTCTTCTATTACAACCGATGGCCTCTCGGTTTTCCTGGTGTTCATAAACTTCAAATAAACAAGCCTGGTAAAAACCTCTGACGGTCCCGCCGAGAACGCACCGCTAGAGTCTTACAGTTGAATAAGGCACAAGTATAAAACTTTTGGAAGAAAACTGCGATTTATACGAAGACAAATAGGCTACTCTTTCAACAGATTTTCAGTCTCTTACTACCTCACTGATTTACTTCGAAAGAAAACTCGTGTTGCCTTGCATAAAAAAAAAAAAAAGAACCATAAGTTAAATGCCGCAACAAAAAAGACCTAATACAATGTTGCCGCTACGCCGATTCCTGAAGAAATACGTTAGCATTGCGCGCAGTGGTTATAAAGTGTGTTCCTCTTTCGAGCCTTACAGATTTGTTTAAAAAAAGCCGTTCAAGCTACCCGTTTGTGTTTATGCAGGTGAGTTAAACGGCCAGGGGGACATGGTATACGGGGCTAATCGTAACAATGAGTTGGGTAATTATGTAAAATTTGTTATTTAAATAATTTTGTAAATGAAATATACGTAGGGTTCCCATTAGAAACTTGCTGGGTGTCATCGAAAAGCATCAAATCAGCTCTTTTTAGAACGATATAATGCAGGGGTACAACGTTTATGGCGTTCCGTAAAAAGGCTGCATTTAGACTATTTTCTGGGTTTTGGTTTCTTATCGGAGCGGATCTCTGCGCCCGCGCTCCCGCTCCCCAGTGGCTGAGACACGCAACACACATGCGCCCTACTTCCCTCCATCCTACGATTGAGGCGAGGGGGTGGCTTAGTTGTGGCTTCGCGCTGCGATCACCGGGGAGGCGGACCGCAGGTGCAAAGATGCTCTCGGATAAAAATACGAAATTTAGAAACGCGTCCCAAGTTAGCGTTTTTCAGAAAGCCGTAAAATGCGGCCCCTGTTTTATATCTTCCTAAACACAGCTGATTTAGTGGTTTTTGATGACTCTCAGCAAGTTTCTAATTGGAACTGTTTCTTGTTAAGTTCGAAACCTTGGAGGCCGTGCTCCATCTATGGCACACTTACATGGGAGGTCCTCGGCACCAGAGACCCTCTAGAATCCCGGGAACCAAGGCTGTCGAACATCCGGCGAAGTGACCAACATTGTGGGGGCGATATGGTGGCCACCATACCAACATCAATGGGTCGTCGCCTTCCCCTTTCCCTAACACCAAGGAAAGCTTCTGCTGCGAAGCTATAAGCCTCCGGGCCAATGACAAAGGCTGTTGGACCTCATTTTTATCGATGCCGACAGTCACCTTCAATTAAACCAGGATCCTGCCGGTGATGCAAGGTTATCATGTTATCGTGGGTGTATAAGGGGGACCCGTGGACTCGCGCGGCGGAGGCAGAATGGGACTGACCAACTCTACCATCATACTCATGTCCCATTAAAACATCGTAATCCTTATATCCCACATCCGGTCTCCAGCCTTTCCGTCCCCCAGTCTTTAACAACTGGTGACCAGCGGTAGAACCCTTCTTGGCCCGGATGAGCGCAGCGGCCTGTGTCATCCTGACTGTGTTTGGTTCCGAGGCAGATCTAATTCTTAAAGAGATCTGTTTTCGCGTATGCTACGAATATTTTGCAGCCTGGTAGCTACCGGGAGTATTCTTAAAAGAAAATCAGTTCGGCATGCGAGGGAGATTTAAAGGGAATTGAAATTGTACTTTAGATGCGGTCATTGTTTTGCCCTGTTGTGTGTTTCCCGTAGGACTACTTTGAACCAAAGGTGAGCTGAAGATTATAAAAAAAGGCTTCTGGGAAAGATTTTGCGAATGTATTCAAGTTCTTCTGAAAGCAGTGTGCCATTAGACGCTTAGAGTTTGCAGAGTTTGTTTTGAAGTACGCATATTTTGTAGTCTGAAAGGCTAAGGCGATAGAGTTCTGGTGGATTATCACAGTACAATTTGACTGACCCAGTATTGAGATGGATCTCTCGAAGCAAATAACATAGGAGCTGCTGGAGCTTCGGAGTTTGCTATATTACTCGAGGTTTTTATTCTAAGAGCTGTTAGAAAGCCTTACCTAAATTCGAAAAAAAAAAAAAAATACCGCTAAAAGTAAAACACGAAACATGTGGGATGATATCGTTGAAAATATTACTCGCGAGGCCGAGAAGCGACAGAGGCAAAATGCTCGAGAGGCTGAGAAGTGGCAGAGGCGAGATACTCAAGAGTTAGGGTAGCGAAGAGCTTTAGAAAGAGAGAGAAAGAAAGAGAGCGAGAGATTAAACTTACAGGCGACTCGTGAGGACGCAGAACAAGAAAGGTGGAGCCTAGACGAGGAGAGCTACCGCCCAGAAGGTGATAACGTCACCGCGGAGTTTCGAGCTTTAACTTTATTAATTTTGCCAGTGGAAAAGAAAGGTTTGAGATGAGTGAACTAATGGAGCTATTTAAGATTGAAGACGACATTGTATTGTTTTTAGTTGACTTTGAAGGATCCTACAAGTACATGTCTTTTCAAAAGGAGTCCTGGTCATTTCGACTGCTGCAATGTTGCCTTGCAAAGCCACAGAGGTTATGCCTAGACTCACAGATAAGCAGTTTTCAGACTACGACCGTGTGAAGGTGAGCGTATTTAAAAAAATACAGATTGTCCGAGGAGGCCTTTCACCGCAAGTTCAAAAAAAAAAAAAAAAGAACCAAACCAGTCCTAAGCTGACGTCGCTTACACGTTGCGGGTCAACATGGGGGAATGGCTAAAGAGCACCGACGTTTTTGGAGATCACAATAAAGTGATCGAGATGTTCAGCCTAGAACAGTTTTCTGGGGTACTCCGTTATCAGAGATGGATTGTGTTAAGCACAAATCAGGTGCAACGACTGCTGAGAACGCTGGAGAGTTGGCCGTCGCATATGCGTTCCCACATCAAATAAGCCACGAATATAAGCTCTCTGTCGCAGAAAACCGGAATACTGGATGTAGTAAGCCCAAAACTAAGAAAAGTAAGTTAAAACGCAAATTAGCACAGCTCGAAAACATGCCAAATGAGGATACAACCATCAAACAGATGGCTACCAGGGGCTGTGAACCGGGAAAGCCTCATACATGTCACATCTGACATCGACCAGCCAGATTTTACTGATGTGCCAAAAAAAAAAAAAAAAAACGGAGCTATAAACTCAGGTCACTCAGGAAAACCTGAGGAGTACTAGGTTTCATTTCATAAGTATGAAATCTTCGAGTGAATAGAGGAAACCTTGATTAAGATAGGCGCAGTGAGGCAGTGTGGACGTAGGAGTAATTCGTTCACGAACTCGACTGAGGTGGACCTGAAAGACCGCCGGCAACGTCTCAAGTATTTTTGGATCGAAGATACCAGATTCCTGCAGATTGCGTTTGCAAGTGGGAGAATATATTGCCAGTTGTATATAAAGTTTCTCTCACGATGCTTTAAGAATATAATGCATCTATTTATGTATATAAAGTGTCGAGTTGTAACGTCAGTTGTAGTGCTTTCTAATGTGAACGTGATTTGTTTAAGAATGGTTCAAATTCAAACTTCAGAATGAACTTGTTTAGGTGGCAATGGAGCGTCATTTTTGAAATGCATAAAATTGTTCCATTGGTATTACAGTAATGCAAGAACTAGCGTATGTACAACAGAGTAAACGTTGTAGCTTAATAGTATTTTCTAATCTGTTTCGAGGATTAAACGACCAGCGCCCCTTTCTTTTAAAAATGGTAACTAATGGAAACTATGGAAAGTGGGGTCGTTTTCTCTTTTGAAAATATGCAATGTATTAACGCATCAAGGGACGCTCTTAAGGTTTGGTTTTGTCCGACGATCAACAGCGAGTTGTCAGTGAGATAGGGCCGTCTTTCTTAACGTTTATTTTATTATCATTGTCAGCGTGATATCGGATACATATATTCGAGAAGAAGTGCGTGGGGGGCATAATAGGAACAAACTGAAGGCTTGGCGGCTCTTTGGGGTTTGGGTCCGGTGCCTGTGTTCTCTGCTGTCTTGTTCTTCGTTCTTTCGTTTATTCAGGATTCCAGTCAGGCGCAGCATTCCCGAGGTATCTTCATAAGTCAGTTGGAAGATGGTACCGCTGAAAGAGACCACCCTCCCGCCGGGGAAGTTGTTACTTTCCAGACCCCCGTGAGGCCGTACTCCATCTGTCATACTTACAGGGACGGTCCGCTACACCATCGCTCGAAAGAGGTCCTCTCGAAAACACGTAACCAGAGCTTTTGAACATCTGCCGAGTTGACCAACATCAATGGGTCTTCATCTTTCTCTTTCTCTAACATCGAAAAAAGACGCGGCTGCGAGGACAACAGCAGAAGAATTTGGACCTAATTTTTGTCGATGCCGACAGCAACCTTCGATCACAGCAGGATCCCGCCGGTGAAGTAAGATCATCATGCCACCGCGGGTATATAAGGGGGACCCGCGGACTCGCCCGGCGGAGAAAGAATGGGAGTGACCAGCGTTACCACCATAATCATGTTCTATTAAAACATCGTCATCCCAAACCGGGTCTCCAGCCTGATTGTCTCCCAGATCTTAACAATGTACGTGGTCACCAATTAAAAAGTTAATTAACAAATTTTACTTAATTAGCCGACTGATCGTTACGACTAGCCCCCTATACCATGTCCCCATGGCCGTATAACTCAACTGCATGAACCTCATAAGTGCACCTCTCACGCCTTTTTTAAATAAACCTGTAAAGCATAAAAAATAAGTGTATATGAAAGCACAGTGAATGCAGCCTGTCAGAACTTTTCCGTAGGGTGACATTTCCGAAACCTCTCTTTTCCCTGGTGCAAGCAGTTAAGTTCATATGGCATGTGCATGATGGGCGTGCGCTGGGTGCGCGTAAAACGACTAAGGCTTTTCGTTGTTGCATTTCGTTGTGGCTGTCCGATGGAGCGAGCCCACCTCATCAGCTTTGAAGCCCCCATGCCAAACGGCACCTTCAATTATTTCTCCCAGTGAAGCCAACTCCCAGCTATGAAACCACGCGAAAAGCCTGGGCAAACGGCACCTAGTTTCCCCGATTTAAAAAAAAAAAAAAAGCGGAGTGAAGCTGATGGACTTCGGCTTCGGTCCCATTGCCTCGGGCGCTTCGAAGAGGCTCCCATTGGCCGCTGCGCGTCCGTTTCAACGACTGGCACCCCATGACACTGCGTGTCCGCGAGGCAGCGGCTCCACCGCTCCACACCTAAGGGCAGCGCGCCGAGGACAGCGCGCGTGCTCGACCGTCGACGCAAGTACCCGGCAGACGAAATAAGGGAGCGGAAGAGCGGCGTGCATACTTTCGGATTCACAACTCATAAGAAGTGCTTAAGTGTACATCGAGCCTTTATTCACTGCGAACGTGCGTTTAGTACTGCGGCGGATAGAGCATGCACATGAGCGGCCTGTGCAACGCGAAGTACGCAACATATGCCACCATTTGAAAGTTATGGCGACATAAGATCAAACCTATAGTGATGCCTTTTCGCGACGTGGCTTCGTTAGTGTCTGTGCACAGTGTCAGTCTGTACTGAGTGCACAAGAGCAGCTACTGGTTATGTCCACCCCTAACTTTAACCTTGAAGTCCCCCATAACGATGAGCGCCATTTTATGGCGTCCTACATCAGTATAGCAGACACACAGGCGTTGGGAAGCATTGGCCGTCGTATGAGTTTAGCCGCGAGATATTAGACAGTTTTAGTATAGCGTTGCTGGATCTTACGTACGCAATACGCAATAGTAGACAGTTTTAGTGGACCGTACGCTATAGCTTTGCGTACGCAAGGAGATTGCGGGTCGTGACTGCGCATGCGCAGAACGCAATAGAAGGGCTAGCGTATTGCGTACGCACGCAACGCTGGGGATTTTGCGTTGCTGGCTAGCGGGCCTTGCGGGACGCTCTCGAGAGATCTCGGACCCAACGAGAGCGCCACTTTCAAGATGGTGGTTGCCTAGACTGGCGCAGCAAGGGCGACGTGGTGTTTTTGAAGTTCTGCGTTACGTGAAATTGCGTGGTGTTCATCTCGGCGATTCTTTCTGGTACCTACCGCGGGCGAATGAGATCGCCCTGCAGCTGAAGGAGTGCACAGTGGAAATGTTCGCCGCTCGCAGTGTGCGTCGACGCTGCGATCTGCTCAACGCTAAGCCTATTCCCACAGTTCATCGCCGACGGACGAACGACCCTAAAAGAAATCGCCGAAGTTCTCGCTATGCACTGGACATCAGGGTCATGAATTTCATTCCGCTATAGCATTGATAAAGGGTGCCGTTTCCACGGGACGACTGACGGAGGCTCCGTGATCGAATTTGGCTACGTACTCGTACTCGTAGCCTCTGCACCCCGCAGAAAAGCGCGCTTGACGAGGCAGCTGTGGCTTGGTTTAATCTGAAATAAAATGATTGGACACTTGTTCATTTTCAATATTTCTTTCCAGGAGCATGGTTGCGCTATAAGCACGCGGGATTCTACGGCTCTAGCAAATTTAAGCAAGATCATGCGCGGTGTTCACTCGAAAACGTAACGCACAACTAAATTCGGTCTGAGTAGGTCATTTTTCGGTCCGAGCAGGTCAGCAGTGCACAAACTATCGCGATCATTGCTGTGGAGGTGGTTTTGACCAAGGCCTAGCGTACACGTACACGTACAAAGCACACGAAAATAATGACACTTTGGATGGAGAAACAACATATTTTCGTAAGGGACCGGCTCACAATTCTGAAGGAATTACGACCTGCATCCTGCGTCGGATTCGTCGGATATTCGATCCTTTGCCACGCTAGAGAATAAGAGGGCTGCGTATTATTATGCCGTGCGTGGGGCAGTTTTTCTGTGGCATCGCTATATATAGAAAAAAAGGAACCCGCCAAATGGTCCGCACCGTTCATGCAGATGTGCATTTGATGACCAATCTGCACAGGATACGCTTTGCTACAATGCGCGACCGGCATAATATCCACTCGCAGTAAAACTTCCAGGCGCCGGCCAAATGTTCACTCCCTTTTTCTTCACACGCTCTTTGATTAAAGGTTGCGCTTACGACACTTATTGTGTTAGGAAGCGTGTATGTACAACGTGAGACTTCGTTAAAATTCATACTCTCGCGATTGAGAAAAATAAAAGTATCCCTCAGTTCCGTTGAGCCTGTTCCTGTTTGTTAACCTGTTTTATTTGAAAAGGCCCAACAACAACTTTTTACTGCACTTTTTTTTTTTATTTTGCACCGAACCTGAGCACACTGAACGTACTAACTCAGCGAACTTTTTCTTTTCTCGATATTCGCTTTATTTTAAAAGTTATAGGCATGTTAAGATTGTAAAGACAAGCAAAAAATAACGTCCTTCATGACGCGCTTGGTTTTCTGTCCCCCCCTTTTCCTGCGCCAAAGGATTCCCCTTTATGCGGGGTCTGAAGATTGTGGGGAGGGAGGGGAAGACGGGGAAAGGGGGTGGAGGCCGAGGAGAGAAGCTGCCCGGGAACGGGGCAGCTCTCTCCTCGGCTGACGTCAGGACCAAAAACGTCACGATTTCGTCACATGTCGCGCGCGTTCGACACCACGGGGCGCCCCCGTAGGAGGAGGAGGTTTCCGCCTCGTCCGGTTAAAATATGACGCACTGATATTCAGTTACTCTTTTCGTGCCCGCTGGGTTGCCCGAGCCACAAGAGACCTGGAAACCGTAAGAAAAGGTAGACGCTTAAATAGGGTCCCAGGGCCCCTGTTCGAGTGCTGCAGTTCCCTGCACAGGAACCGGGCATCTCGGTTGTTCCACAGCGCAGTTTGTAGCGAAACGGGCATACAGCGATCCTGGTCTCGCCGAAAAACTACGAAAGGTAAACAAGCCCGGCAAAATGACTTCAACAAAATCAGAACGAGCATCTAAACAAGTCCTGATCTGCCCAACGTAAAGCGAACCCGGCGCTGGCGCATCTAGCGACGAGACACGGCCAAATCTGCCGGATCCTTCATGGCGGCCAAGGGGGCGGATCGCTAGGGGTAGGTCACGTGTCATACACGGGCCTGGCGCTGAGCTCGGCGGCGTGTTCAAAGGTTGTCGATGCTATTTCAGTACAGAGGGTCTTCAGTATCGCTAAGGTGATAGCGCCGTCTATCTATACGTGCTCCAGACGCGCCCGCCAGTCGACTCGGTCGTCGCCGTCCGCCGGTGACCCTGGCGGTGACCTTATTTTTTAGAAAAAGGGAACCGCGCTTTGTGTTTTTACAAGGTGAACCCAACCTGTGGTATACATCTGTGACGAACATTTTAGATTGCTGCGATCAGGCCCCGCTTTTACGGTTAATTTTAGATCCAGCCTCGCTATTTTAATCACCCTATAGATTCGCCATAAAAAATAGCTTTACATCGCCCATTCATTTCCGCTCGAAAATGAGCTCGGCTCATTGGATTTTTCACATATTTCCCACTATTCTGTTTTCTCTTGGACCAAGTATTGCTTCGTCTAAATACCTGCTTCCCAGCCCTTATGTAAATCAACCGGAACGGCAATGCCACTTGCTACAAGTGCGATATCTTTGCTCAAGGAGGCTCCTCGATCGGCTGCACGAACTCTCCCTCAGCGGGAGCAACTACTAAAGATGAAGCTAAAAGCTCGGGCTTCATGCCATCACGCAATACCGTTACAGTTCAAGCATTTTCGTATAATGCTGCTATAAAAATAGTTAGGAAAGCAGAAACTGCCCTATGGAGATATATATATTTTTATGTCTGTTTAGCCTATGCGACATGGCGAGGAGTGTGAGCTTGCTATTGTTCTGTTGATGACTGCCAGTACGTTAGTATTCTAAATCATAGAACATCAGGGTGTGGGGCAAAATGGTGAGCTTACAAAAGGCACTCGGTCCCTTTTCTAGAAAATAACTGGGGTGTCGCTGGGATGGTCGGCATGCTTTGTAACATGGCTTCAAAAGCCACTTGTTGGACTTTTTTTTATTGTCTTAATAATTGCATCCCCTTCCCTCTTTGGCCCTCAACCTTTCTAGGGTGGCCTATTTGGCCCCCACACTGGAATAAGTTTAAGACCACTGCTCTAAAGTCAAGCATCCTTGAGTATACTTGTCTCAAGATGGGCATGGTTCGACTATTTCCAGGCATCCATTCATCATATCATATTCGAGCACCCGCACCATTATTCAGGAACTTTGTGAGATAGGCAGAGTTCTTAACTGGGGACGAAATAAAATAATTTAGGTCCTTCGACGTCAAGGTGCTGGTATGGTAATTCCTCTAAATGAGCCATCTTTGGGAAAACTTGTCTTGGAGTGCACATGGATCGAATGTTTTTAGGCATTCGTTCATCATTTCGAATTTGGAAACACGCGCGTTGTCGAGGGACGTTTTGAGATCGACAGAGTCCTTAATTGGCGACGAAGGGTAAAATTTAAGTCTACCGACTACAGTCTGGTGCTATTTCTAAATCTTGGGCTTCCGCTCTTTTTGAGGAATGTGATAACAAGTCGGATATTTAAACACGCCCTTTCACCGTTTTTGTTTTGCTGTTTGTGCGCAAGGGCGACTGGGATAATTAATTTAATGAACATTTAGTAGGTGATTAAATATAACTTTAAACATGTGAATGTTAAGTTCACAAGAACAATCATCCTATCATAAATTGTGTGCTGACCGCGATGCCCCCCTCATTATAATAACAACTACTTTGTAATATGATCACCATTAAGAATTACCTAGAATATTTTGAAAACTTTTTAAAATATTTTTCCATTATTGTAATACTAAGAGTTGTCTCCTTTGCTAGTGTATTAATGTTAATAGCATAATACTAGAAATGATCATAAACGTCGTAACGAGAATGAATTCACCTAATTAGGCAAATTAGTGGACGAACCCAAGAAACTAATTTTGAGAAAAAACAAAATTTACCCAGCACTATATTGGTTAGTATTGTTTACCCAAATGGGTTGACCTTTCACTCGGGATTATTATATGAACTCTACGATCTCGAAAGAAAAGCTTCGTACCTCAACTAAGTTTTTTGTGGACTGCACTTCGCGTCAGGTGAGGAATATCCTTGCGAGAAAATGTTATGTAATTTGGTTATACAAAGATGGCTCCATGACTCTATAGAACTACTGCTGCCTCAGTAAGACGTTTAATGCCTCCAACATGGCCCCAAAGCACTGGCAGCAGACGACAATGTTGGTTTCGGTTTCGAGTCTAAATGCAAGGGACGTCAGGTCCGAGAAGCCTATTTTATCAAAGCGGTCCCTTAGTGGTGATATGTAAGGCGGTGGATGACGTTATCTCGCTCTTTCAGCACGAATCTTACAGTGAAACGTGTTATGCAACCTTTACTTTTAAAGCTCAAGACCCTCCATCCTATGCGGAGAGCAAGTCGCCTGCTTCTTGCGCAGGAGTTGTGGTGACGTCAAAAAGAAAAAAAAAGCCGAGTTTTGATTGGCTCTGATTGAAGGATAGTGGGTAGACCTCGAAGCAAGCTGCCTTGAGGCCTACCCATTATCCTTCATTCAGAACCAATTAAAGTTCGGCGTTATAACGTCACCACAACCCCTGCGAAACAAGCTGATGATTTTGCTCCCGCACTGTCAATCACAGCTTAAGAGACGCAGAGCATGGCAAGCTCTGCCTATTTTGTTATTGCCCCGAAACCAACAAGAATCCTGCATTTTCCGAAATGAACACCGAAAGATTTACTTTATTTATTTATTTATACGGTTACCTACAGCGCTCTTGCTAGGGCGTTATTGTAGGGGATAGACAGTAAAACAATTACACAAATGTAAAATACACATAAAAAACAGAAGACTGTGTGATGTGCGAGGATTCACAATGACAGCACTAGCAAAATAGGTAGATGGAAATACTACAGAAACTTTACAACAGAGACGCCAAGGAAAGACGATAACAATGTGTTAACAGCAATCAAAATAACTAATTGAACAACAAATTCTGTAGGGTTGTAAAAGGTGAAAGAAAAATGTGAAGCACAGACAATTTCAGTTGGTAAGTAATTTTAATCGTGTATTCTACGGGGGAAGAAATTAATCTTAAACATGTTTAATCTTCACCTGTATTCGCGGACTTTCATAAGGTCATCTATACGGGTAGACACATAGGTTGGTTATTTTCTTTATTCGCCTTCATCAATGCCATTTCTGCGATTAAATATGTTGTAGAATAAAGACAGCTTCAGATATTTTCGGCGATCAGCAAGGAAAGGCCACCCTAATTTATTTCATATAGCAGACGAGTTTTTAGAGAAGTCATAGTCACCTGACACAAACCGCGCTGCGTGTTTCTGTGTACGTTCGAGCTCATCTACACTTTTCTTGGTGTAAGTATCCCACGTGGTGCAAGCATATTCTAAGATAGGAAGTACGACCGCCATATATAAAGTTTCTTTGAGTTTTGTGGGTGCCTGCCTAAAGTCAGGTTTAAGAACGTTCAACGTGCGGCTGGCCTTAAAGGACAAATAATTAACATGAGCGTTGCAAGACAGTTCGCTGAAAAACCAAACCCTTAAATACTTATATTCTGAAACAACAAATAAGCTTGTGCCACCAAAGAAATATTTTGTTAGTAGAGAACGTCGTTTGTTAGTAAACCTGACTAGATTGCATTCATTTAAGTTCAGAGTCATCTTCCATGTTTGACACCACATTAAAATAGAGTTCAGGTCATTCTGCAAGAGCTCAGAGTCCGCTTCGCATGGGATATCACGGTAAACTCAGCAATCATTGGCATATAATCTGACGCGACTTGAAATATTCTCAAACAAATAATTTATGTATATTAAAAAAAAAAGAAGAAAAAAAAAAAGAAAAAAGAAGGGGACCGAGGACAGATCCTTGCAGAACCTACGATAAGATGCTTACATTAGACGAACTCACACCGCCTAAGACCACATTTTGCTTTCTTCCAACGAGATAAGCTTCAAACCATTTAACTAGTGTATCTGGAATATAAATAATCAATAACATTTGCAGCAACAGAGTGTATGATACCAAATTAAATGCCTTACGAAAGTTTAAAAAGACACAATAAACTTAGCTACCATAGTTTATCAGCGCAGCAATATCATGGGTGAACTCTACTACCTGTGTATCCCAAGAAGATCCCTTCCTGAATCGCATGTTGCGTTGGGTGAATGGAATTATAACAGTGTAGATGACTGATTAAGTTAGTTTAAATAACGTGCTCTAACGTTTTGCAGGAAACACTTGTCAGAGATATAGGCCTATAGTCAGATGTTTTTGTTTTGACTCCAACGTTGTCTACGTTTTCACTTTAATAAAGAGGTAATTTAGTCTGTTCAAATGTACTTCTAAACACTTTTAGATATGAAGTGGCAGAGGTGGCACAATTTTTTAGAATATAGGTCGAGATGCGATCTGGTAAAGATCAAAGAGCGTGCTGTGCTGTCTGTCCTTGTCCCCAAGTGTTTTTATTCTTTCTTTGACTGTTGTATGCGATCTGGTCCGGGGGCTGAGCTTACCTTGACCTTCTGTAAGAGAAAGAATTGAGAATGGCGCGACAAGAAGAAGCGTGAACACAATGGCGCTTCCTAAGTTGTGTGTAACCATACACCTTTCCAAGAAACACTCGAACCCAGGGGAAACAATTCCTTTTTAAGCCCAGTCACTGGGTTTGAGGTTAAACTTTATCCGGCGTCCCTGCGAACTCTAACTGATGAGTGGACAGTGATTTTGATACACGCAGCATGCGTAGGCGCAGTTTAAACAATGCTGGCGGGTAAATTCTCGTCCTTTCCCGCTGTATTTTGTATTTCATGGTGTATGTACTTTCCTGAGAGCATTAAGAAGCATTGTATCACATAAAAAAAAAAAAACAGAAACAAAACAAGCAAGAAAAGGAAAAAGAAAAAGAAAACTAAACTATGTTTGTTGTGTACGTGCGCGACAGAACGAGTGCAACTGAAATGTCAGTTGTCTTTTTATAGCGCGTTTACTGATGGACAAGACATTTAGCGAGTGTTAACATTTGAATAATATATTGTGCGTACTACCCATTACAGCGTTATTTAATAAGAATTTATTTGAGAAATATCTAGAAAAGCACAGTAACAGTGGATGACACTCACATCTTGATGATCGGACGGAATCCAAGATGACTTCGTTTTGAAACACGTTCTGCGGCAAGCTTCCTTTTTTCACACCACACTAAGGCAAAGGAACGGGCGCGACTGACTCCAACCCGAACAACTATTTTTGGCTATGACCGAGAAGGACTCTACGCGGATTATCTCTGGGAGGGGGAAGAACAGTTGTCATTGTCGCAAAATCGCGTCGAAGGCCGTTCGGCGTCCTTCTTCAACATGGTTTTCCGTGAATGTCGATCAAAAACGCTTGAATGGCACGCATTTACCAGCCCTATTTCTCACAGTGGAAGATAACACAGAAAGGGTACGCAGCATGCATCAAGAAGAAAAGATTAGGTGAGAACTTTCAAGAGGGACCAGAAAACGTGGAATGCAAAACCGGAAAACACAGGTAGGAATCGCGCTGAGCGGGTTTCCACAGTCCAAGGAGGGGCAGAAACTTTCTAGCTGATAGGAAGCGTCAGATTCGCAACAGCCGCAACAGCATCAGCAACATGGCGGTGGCCTAGAAGTGTTTTTTTTTGGAAAGGTGTACAGTTGGTATGTCTGTGCGGAACAATGTCACATGGAGCTACTTCTATTTTCGCCGCAGAGCTAGACGACCCGGTCTGGGTCAAGCATCATGCGAGCAGATCGAACTGCAAGGGCGATGTCGTTGACGTTTCCACGAATGTCGAGCCAGGCCTGAGCCGCTTCGCCGGATCCGGGCTTCATACGGGACACCTGGTAGAGCTGGAGGCGCAGAGCTGAGAACGCCACTGTTTTGTAGGAGTTCTCTATTGACACGCCAAAAGCAAGATTCCTGCGAAGAGCAGCAGTTACTGACATGGAGATGCGTAAGACTGGTGCACACGCTAAAACAATTTACACCTTTAAGCGTGTAAATCAGCCTGTCCAAGGGCAAACACCTTAAGGTTGTTACAGCCACATCCTTAGGCAGCGGAAAAACATCCTAAAAAAGAGTACTGGCAAAGATGCCTGCTATCTTAGTAACATTCTAGGGAAGATGTTTTAGCAGCTAAACGTTTACAAGCAGCAGGCACCACATTAAGTTCTCACATGCGCAGAAACAGCAAACGCAGACACGATGAATGACGTACGACCTAGGAATCACGACGTCACACTTTTTTACAGCTTCCCTTGAAGCCCAGAGCTTACGGCAACAACTTAAAATAAAATTACATTAAATAAACTCGTTCTCGATCGAGGTTAACACTGTCATCTAGAAGGGGCTTTGAACGTTCACGGGAGGTCATACATGTTGAGTGCGATCAAGGACATCGGAATAATAGCCAGCGAAAGAGGTGTTGGAGTTAAACATGTTTTCACAGATGTACGACTTATCAAGTCACTTACCTTATGATTGGATTTCCCATTAGCCCATCCGGCTTGATGAATGCCCTTTCTACCAGCATCATTCGTTTGTTTATAACGCGTAACGTCCCCGCGCTGAAAAAAAAGCCGTCTTGTTTCAGATATTGCGTTCCAATGATCAAAATGTTTTGAAAAAAAAGAAAATCCTTTCGAGCACTTACTCGAACGATTTGCGGTCGCAAATCCACTTGTGCCAAACATCGGCTGTTTGCACAAACAGGCCAATTTCTTTTTCGAGCCAACCTGCGAGCAAGAAGGCCTAATGAATCTACGCACTCTTTTTCTATCCCCATTAAGGCATAATCCTATGCAGAATACACACTCCTAGAGTCCGAGGTACGCCATGTATAGGCATTGCCAGTGTAGGAAAAGGCAGGTCGTTGAGAGTTTCTATGGCCTCTGTTACCGCCATCGAGGTTGCGGCGTTAGTCTATAAGAATGCCGAAGAACAAATTACTAGGGCAGGAGCTTGAGCGTGCTGTGCCCCGACCGTATTAAGCTACCAATCGTTTAAAAATATATGTTTACACTATAAAACCTTCACGATTCTTTTCGCTGACTCGGTTTTTACCGTTCCTATTTAACAATGGCGCAGTTCAACGGGTGCTCGACCAATAAGAAATGTTCGAGAATGGCCATGCCTTACGTTTCTTAGTGAGTGCAGTGATAGAACAGCGGACGTGACTTAGGTTTTTTCTGAGCACCAAACGGGTAAGAGGGCCCTTTATTCCTGCAACTGAGACTGTGTAAAACACATTGAAATATACGGTCAGTAGTCTTCGAATAAACTTGTTTCTCACAGGATTTACTTTCGTAAATACTTGCATCTAGATCGCGTCGCAATCGGGTTGGCGCATCGATGATTATCTCAGCTCGTAGAGTAAGTGTTATACTCCAGTGGTTACGGAGTCTCAACCACCCATGGAACTGGACTTCTGTTTGCAACTGAGATTGCATCATCATTGAAACACGATATTTCTCGCCGACATCATTGTGGTAAAATTGATGTTGGGGAATGCGAAAAAATGTTTGGTAAAACGATGCTAAATAAGTTTAGCTCTCCGAGTCCGTCCCCGACAGCACTCCTGCACGTTGGCATTTTCGAGCGCGTGCACGCGCCGATAAATGTGTAGTAATACCTGACAAGACGAAACCTAATCTCAGTTTAAGCATACTTCGCAAATGGACGAACCTTACAGCCCTCGTGAGGCAATTAGCCAATTCGAGCGATCAAGTGAAGCACCGGATAGCTCTTCCGAGGACGCTTGCACTCCGGCTACTAAAACTGACTCGCTCTGTTCGTATAGCGTTTGCTGTTTGTCAAATGGTGATAGGCGGTGTAAGATGCAGGCACAAGATGCGAACGCGCACCGGCGGAAACATTGTGCATCTGGAAGTCCTCCATGTGGGTCTGGAAATCTCCGAAGCCTTCCAGCAGAGCCTGTCCGAGGTCCGTCATGTTGTACGGCAGCAGTTCGGCCTCTGCCAGGGACAGGGTTAAAGCACCGACGAGCTGCGAGCACCGCTCCATTATGGCGTAGTCCGGGTCCACGAACCTCTGGTAGAGATCCAGCGTCTCGTAGGCCGTGTGGTAAGAAGGCGACGAGGATACTCCCTCTACTTTCTGCGTTTTAGAGAAAGCCTATGGTAAAAAAACGCCATCTACATTAAGACGCGGTCAAACTGCTAGTGCATCAGACAAGACACAGTATACAGTGTGAGGCGTGTTTTTTTTACGGCGATAGTTGTTATGGCTCCTCCCACCACCGGAAATGGCGTCCGTTGTTGATGTTGTAGTTATTGTGACCAAGCCCTATTAGAGCGACAAAAAGAAACAACCGACAGCGACAAGCCTCAAACCAGATTTTTTCGCGATTGGACAGTCTTTGTAGAATAAAGGAGGCTATACTGAAGGACGAGCATTATGCACGCGAGGGCATATCTTTGAAGGTTTGCAATTACTCGTGCTTACTGAAGTCACAGGATCTTGGGAAAGTAGCGCCAAGCTCTCGTATGGTCGCCATGTTGGTCCTTGAAATAAGCAATTTCTCCTTGACCCTTCCATTCTTGGCGAACCGATCTAAATTCGCTGGTGGCGGGTAGCTTTATAGAAACGTTTCTTGTATACCAAAATTTAGTTTTCCACGCACCGGCGAACCAAGGCTACATCATCCGACCACCACCACATGCTCTGTCGGTGCTTGGAGATACTGAAAGATAACCTTTCTGTTTTGAAATCCGTAAGAACAATATAATTGTAAGAGATACTTGGAGATGGGGATGATTGATACGTTGACTGCGTGCACAGTGCTAAAAACGCTTATATTGGCGAGGAACGCTTACAGTACGATGACGCTCCATGGTGCTCTTGGCACAACTGATTTAGAACGCCCTTTGGAAGCTTCGAAGATTTTAATGGACCGTGATGGCGATTTCCATTGCAACGTAGACGGAGTAACCAATTGCCTTACGAGGTTCTTTTGTCGTCTGTATGTTAGTATCTGTTTGTGTGCGGCTAGCAGGTTGGAAAGGCAATGGCGCTACTTTCCGAGGATCTAGTGACTTTAGTGCTTACTACAGGAGCACCGAACGACTAAACACCCGCCAAAAGTAATACTTTACACGAGCACGCGGCACGTGTTAGAGGCTTGCGCGTGTCGGTAGCTTTTGTTTGTCTTTCCAATGGGACTCGGGCAATAATGTTATAGTTGTCGCTGTTGAAGTTGTAGTTGCCGCAGTAGTGTTTAGGCTGTCCCTCGCCGATGTTGGGAAATCCTGGAAAGAAGGATCGCCCGCCGCCTGCAGTAATCCAACCTGGGTTCGCTGCGGGCGAAACGAAGGCGTTACCACAGAGCCATACGCCACAGCGTTAACAACCCGTTTTATGCGATAGGACTTTTCGGAGCACCCGATGTTCGCTGTTCGCGCTCTCTAAAAAAATTACTAGCAGACAATAACAAGATGCCGTCTCAGTACTGTCAATGCGAGGGGCTCGTGCTAAGAGGCGGCTCTTTCACGCGCTCAGGAACATAAAGAGAAACAAAGACGTTCGGAGCAAAGTGGTCAGATGTCTATTTTGTTGCAGACATTGGCGCCGCGTTCACACGCACGCACCCCACAGTTCGTGAACGCGACGCCCGATGCCCACCAACGACTTCGCCGTGACGTGTCGCATCTCTCGCTGGGACTGTACTTTGAATAAACACGGGACCGCTCAATTTCTTTTTTTTTTGTGTGTGTAAGACTGGTTTGTTACATTTGTTATACAAAAAAACTTTACACAGACTTGTTCGAAGCATACGTGTGTACGAAGCAAACATGATTAGAACATGCTTTGAGTGTGTCCGCAAATAATACGGTCATAATGTCTGCTGCAAACAATGTCCGACTTCGTATGGTTATAGGAAAATAACGAAAGGTGGCACAAAAAAATGAACGAGACATTTGCCTGGTCTCGCTAGGAACACGGGATGTCAGACATTTTTTTTTATTGTACGCGAGCTTCGACGTCAAACCTCAATGTCCGACTAGTTTGACAAACTTTAAACTTTTTTTGGTAAAACTCATATCTTTACTTCTTATGCGGTGTTGCCTTATTTGTACACGAAACAATTACACCGCGGGAAATAAATTTGTTACATCGTAGTTCATTTTACATTTTAAAATGGAATTATCGCCGTGTATACATTGTAATACGATTCATTTAGTTAATCCGTGAATGCGAAGAAATATTATCACGACAAATATCGCACCCTACTCCATCAGGCGGCGTCTGCTTGCTTTTCTATTTCCGCGGATTGTCGTAATAGTTCAAGTCATGTCAAACTTTCGTCAAGCATCGCGTTAAAAGTTTGAAAATGTTGAAGAGGGTCGAAACCGTACCTCGGCAGGTTCACGAATCCTACTCAGAGTGAAGGCCACTAGATCGCTAGGATAAGTTTCCATGTTCCAAACATTACTAAGAAAAAAAAAAAAAATACACCACCCTTTATACGCATACACTATTCGTACATAATATGAAATATAGAGAAAAATTTCGAATCCTGTTGGCTTCGTACATGTTTTGGAGTTCGGAGCTCACGTGGCGTTCGGTTGCGTCGGCCGAGCGCTGAATCATTGTTATTTGTTGTCCCCATCGATGTAGTTCTAAAGTTAGCTGCTTGGGGCGCCAGGGTCTCATCTTCTCCTCGATGGACAACGTTGCTAGAACATCTCAGTTCGTTTTGTGTTGTCCGTCCCGTTTTTTCCCCGTGCCTGGGTTATCATGTCAATATTGAACCAGCTCACCTGTAAACTTGACTTAATTTTAAAAGAAATATATAAACGTGAAATTACTTACTGGGTCTGGCGTGAAATAGAAGTCCACAGAAGGTACTCCAGCGAAAAGGTTGAACGCGATATTGTCACTTCCAGCGCCGGACAATCCGATGTAGCTGAGAGATTAAGGAGTACAACAAGAGATGGTTAGGAGCTTCGATCAATACTGTAAATACGAGCGTTTTTCTTTAACGACACTTTTACTAAAGGTGGCGATTGGCTCTAACGATTGGTTGACAACAAGTAAAGGTGACGAATTCTCTACGAGAAGCTCCCGCACAAAAATGCTATAAATGGCCACACCCGGGATAGGGCAAGTAATGTCATATTTATTCATATTTTATATATGGGGTCATATTTAGCCATATCTTATATATGGGGTCAGAAATGGCATTTCAGCCATGTTGCCAAATTCTTGATATGACCATATATGTCATTTCTGTACGAATCTGGTTATAAGGTGGACAACACGTTTCCCGAACCGAGCCCCCCTATAGAATTCACAAACTGAAAGTGCCTGAGGCAGATTTTTTACTTCTACCTCAAAATAATACAAAGAACTTAAAACATTTTTTCTTGTCAAGGCGAGGAACACAGATGACGGAGGAAATGCCAGTGAGGTAAACCAGGGGTATTTGTCCCGACTGGTTCCTTTTGTGTGGCATAAGGGAATGCAGCTATGAAGAAAATAAGGTAATGGGGTCCTAAAACGCGTCTCCGACTGGTTCCCTTAAAGGGGGGGGGGGGGGGGGGGGGCGGACGCCTTCCCCTAAACCCTTTTCGCTCGTTTTGTTTTTAACGAATTATTTTTATGTTTCTGTCTTTTTGGAAAGGAATATTAGCCGTAGCTTTGAGTTCTTTTTTCGCTTCATGTGACACGGCGGCGAAGGCCGGCATAATCTCCAGGGCGTCGGTCGCCACGAATGTTTCTCATAATCTCTCCTGCCACCTAGGAACCCCCCCCCCCCTCCCCCCTTTTTTAGAACCCAACGTTACTAGATCAAAGTGCGTGGACAGGCTTCCTAGAACCTTAGCCGTATATGTAGAGAGTTTGGCCATTCATTGGGAGTATAGGAGACAACTGAGGAGGCGCCGTTGCCCGAAAGCGGGCTGGGCGTGTTCCAGGGCGTCTTTACAAATTCGAATGTGGCCAACCAGAAGCCGGAAATAATACCGTGGCGGTGGTCGCGAGAGACGAAATTAATAAGGGCGTCGGAGTAATTCACTGTGACTAAAAATATGGTGCACGTGATTTTTCAATCACGGTCATCCAAAATCATGGTGGAAGAGTGCGACTAGCGGAACGATCGACATAACCCGTAGGGCAAGCGCTGAGGGCCGGGAATCTGCCGTCTGAGCGGTCGCACTCTGTCCGAGCAAAACAGAGTTGAGCGGCACATTCGTTTCTTACATCTTTCTGCAACATCATGATCGAAACATCACGTGCACCTTATTTTCAACCACGAAGGGTTTCTACACTCACTCTTACGAAGTAATCCTTCGTGGTTGAAAGTAAGGTGCACGTAATGTTTCGATCAGAATCACGCAGAAAGATGTAAGAAACGAATGCGCCGCTCAACTCAGTTTTGCTCGGGCAGAATGCGACCGCTCGGACGGCAGATTCCCGGCCCTCGGCGCTTGGCGTACGGATTATGTCGATCGTTCCGCTAGTCGCGCTCTTTCACCATGATTTTGGATGATCGTGATTGAAACATCACGTGCACTATATACGAGCATATGCCTTTGATCAAAAATGTTTCTTGCTACCACTACTAGGGGATTCTTTTAGGCCTCTGGTTGGCCAAGAGAGCATCCCAAGCCCACTTCCTGCGTCTGGTGCACGCCCTGGCTCTGCGCGCGCCTCCCATTGACCAAACTCTCTGTATACACGGCTCTGCCTAGAACCCCTGGCGCCTTTTCGTGGCGCGTGCGCTTGGTGGTGTTCGCTGCTCTATCAACGCGCACTATGGAGAGAAGCGGCGGAACCGTTGGAAACGGTGGAACGTTCGATGCACATTGGCTGCGGTGCAAAGTACTTCTAGTGTGGTATTCCTGGCAAACATTAAGATCGCACTACAGTTTGCGCAAAAAAAAAAAAAAAAAGCGTCGTTCGAAAACGGTCCTTCTCCGTTGCCCGTGGTGGCGTTGTGGTTGGTGGCGCTAGTAACGCTATCCTGCCTCACCTGCTCGCATGCAGGCAACAGAGTAGAACTGCTTTCGAACGCTGCTCTTCCGTGTAGCCTGTCAACTGATGGACATAAAAACGTTGCCTAGAACCAATATCTGAAATTCGCCCTCTTACATCCAATGTATTTGACGACTACTCATCGAAAGGGGTTACGAAGTGGCAACAAATGACGTCACAAAAGCAGGAGTACCATGCTTTCGGATGGCGCGATCCTAGTGGTTGGACGTAGTAGTTCAGTAAAGAAACACTAATGAATGTGAGTGTCCTTATGGTGGCGGCCTCCCAACCCACGGCTGCTAAAGCTTCCGCAAATTAACAAGCTGGAGAGCGACCACCAGCAGAATAGGCGTCTTCCACATCAACAACCGCTGCTGCGACACCGCCAGGGCAACACCGCCTAGAAGACAAGGCCGTAGTGCTGACATTTTTACGTCAGCAGAGAAGCCAATGCTGGACACAGATTGGAAACGAGTGCTGCGTCAGCGCTCGGCTTTGAGTCAAGTTTGAGCGGAACGTTAACGCGATCGTCGCGTCCAATGTGTTCTGAGCGTTGGCCTTCGCTGATGGCGCGCCATCTGATTCAGCGCTACGCCTTTGTTAGCTAGGAGGTGTTGGCCGGGGTAGCGGCAGACGACAACGCGCCACTTCTATGATGTCATCAAGTGAAAATTGTGGGCCACCTTTTACGACGCGGTAAACACGTCACTCGGAGTCTTGTTCCAGGCTGAAGGCACTCGAGTTGAGGTTATTTTTTAGCGGTTGTGCTACAGCACCGACAGTGACGAAGTCCGTTGGGACGAAAGACGATCATGGACGCAAAACGGCATGGGTTTACGTTACATATGCTGACACCATCCTATGGTCTCCATAGAGTTCTCAGTAAACTCGATTTTTTACGACTGAAATCTGAAGAGTGATTTCTTGCATTCTTCATGCTTCCCCTAGTAGATACTCCTCCCGTAATTATTCTATTATTCTAGCTACAAATTATGCGCGTTTGTTGGCGGCAACTGCGTAGCCAGCGGTAGTGCTCAACTATGTTGCCTATACTGTATTGCCTTTTACCGCGACTGTTCACACATCGGGGGACACACGAAGACTTCTACAAGAAAACTTTGCATAGGGGCTCGCTCGTATGCACGTATCCAGTGAATACTTCTCTATCAGGCTTGGAGCCTTCAACGCCGCCTATTTTAGAACTAAGCTGACGTTTGTAATCCGTGATTTTACTACTACGTTGGGTAAAACGGAACGTTTTTGGCTCCTTTCAGAGGCTTCCTAAATTGTCAAGTTGTATTTTCATGCTAAGCTTTGAGTAACCTGACAGCCTGTTCCCAGATCTCCTTCGTCTCTGGCTGAATATAAACCGTATGCGAAACAGAGGGAACGGTATTAGGCATACAAACGTACGAAATAATAGTCACAGGACATAAGACAAACAACTCTAAAGTTCATGACTCAACTAGCAAGACAATTAATATAATGATGTTCATAGCAATTTCACAGCATTTACATTGCTACACAAAAAAGTAACGCACAGAAAAGGTATACATTGAAGGAAAATATGAACCGAAAATGGCTGCCGAGTTGCAGTGAACATAATAACATTTCGATGTATAGTTAAAAGCTCGTGAATGTCTGTCCACATACGTTAGACAATTTCGTCTGTTTTATTTTTCTGTTTTATTCTTTCGTGTTTTCGTCTGATGTTTACCTTGAAATGTCAACCCTCTGGCAGTCGTTCGTAGCATGTCCACAACTGTTCCCGGCGACAGGAAACTGCGTTTCAGTGAGATAACAATAATAAATATTAAAAATAAATTTACAAGTTCAGCAGGACGCACCATTGTAAATAGAAAGCTAGGATATAATTTGATGTCCTATCTAGACAATATATGACTTGTAGATGCACAAACTGGCCACTAAATCGTTAAGTGGCGCAGCCCATACGTTATACATCAGACTTCTTGAGCGTGCTTATAATATGTTATTTATTTTCAGCTGCGAACCGCGAGTTATAAGAGAAACATGTTCAGATTCTACGCTAACCAGCAATGCCACTTAGAGTTCTAAGAAAAAAGTAGCGCTCAAAGATGGGGGTAGCCATCTACTACTCATATTGTCCGGAGCTCTTAGCTTATCGAAAAAACGGTGTACTAATGCGGCGTTTCTGGTAGTATATTTTATTAATACACGACATAGGTTAGGGTAAAGGCATTTGATAGTACGCGTCAAATTTTAAGGCCTTAAAAAAAGAAAGAACCGGCTATTTTACGTTTAACATGCTGCTAAGCGGCCCTGTAATTTTGAAAATCTAAATCGTGAGGCAGGTTGCCACTCTGAAGATTTTCGTTTCATCCAGCAACTTATACTGTCACCTCTGAAGGCCGGTATCCTGCTGGCGTCCCCAAGACATCACAAACGCTTCAACCAGTAGTACTTCAGTAAATTTTATACAAATTCTTACACAAATTTAATTTCAAAGAGGTTTTGTAACTTTCCCAAGTCACGGTTTTAGTCTCGGCATCACTTTCGACTGTTTCATTCGAAGCTGAGGCATGAATACAGGTACTGATTTGCTGTTTAAGACAGTTTACTAAAACACTTAAGAAGAAAAGGCTTTCATAGACCTATACTTTAGCATACAACTTGCTCCCACAATTATAGCCTTTAGGGGGACGCTGGCAGGGTATTTATACTTGCCAGTGTTTTTATTTGTACATGAAATATGAGAACCCAACTACCCAGAACACAATTTTTGACTCCAAATTTATGTTATTTACCCTCGAAAACCGCCGATCGAGAACTGGCGAGTTTGAGTCGCGCTCAGTCTCTATGGCCATATAACGTTCCTTATGGTTTAAATACAACCACCTAATATATTCCAAGTCGTGGGTCATCGAAGGTACACACTCGACGTTAGAAATAATTAAAAAAAAAGATTATGATACCCATTTTCTGTGCCTTTTAAAAGACTACAAATACGTTCACTGAAAAGTATTCCGAGGAGGCCTCAGCACTTCTTATGAGTTGTGAATGCGAAAGCATTCTCAGCGCCGAAAGGATTAGAGACGGCCGCAGCGCCCGTAAGGAGTGCGGCGCTTCGCCGCGCAGACCGTCCTGGCTCCCTGGTGACCGCTGCGCTGCTGGGTGAAGCAGCGGCGGGAGTGCGAATCTCGGTGCGGCACCGGGAGTGCGTGAAGATGCATCTGCGTTGTTGTGGTTTTCTTTGTGTTTTACTTTTGAGGTGCTCCCGCCTTGACCTGGAGCGGCCTCTCAGGCTTCCGTGACGAAGCATCTGATATGACGCGTCGTAGACAATGGGACTTTAATATATTATGCGTCGCAGCCAATAGAAGGTTGGGAATTTAGGTCTCATTTCTCGCCGTTACACAAGCTGGCGGCTTTGCTCCATTGGACCCCCCAGTTCATGCTTTTGCATTAAAAACATGTCGCACAGCCACGTGATTTCTGGCAAAACTTTCCTCTATATATCTTCTTCTTCCCCAGTCCAGTTTCGGATTCGGTTTCAAGAAAAGTGCGTTACTTGGCTTTATTAAAAATATGCGTGACGCTGTAGAAAATTATTGATTGAGTGGTTTTCTAACTCTATAACAAACTGCCTAATAATATTTTTTTAAGGTGTGGGGGGCGGGGGGCGTTGTCAGTGTCCCTTTAAAGCGACGCCACATAAAAGAGAAGGCTTGAACATTAGGGCAACGTAAGCGGAATTACGCCATAAGCGGCAAAAACGCCGATGCTGGACTGAACTATGCCCCAAGCGGCACATGTGTGAATGCTGGCGTCACCGTGTGTTAGCATTGCACTCGTTGTGGGACGCAGCAAGACGCGCGCTTGGCGACGCAGATGGGAGCCGTGCTGCGCTGCGCGGATCATCCATAGCGCAGCAGCTAAGCTTGGGCGCCGCCATGAACGACATTCAGCTTTTGTTTCCCTGTATTCTCTTCATTTCACTTCATCAATAGCAGGAAAGGTTCTTTATATATTTATCAAAATACTCTCAGGGTATTTCACCCTCAGGGCCTGCCCGGAAAGGTGGTGGGGGGGGGGGGGGGGGGGAGGGGGGGGGGGTGTTTGAGGGTATCCTACTATTAGGCTCAGCGGTGGTGCGAGGAGGTTGGCGCAAGCCGGCTGTTTTTGTTTTTTCAATTTTTGACGGGTGACCGCGCGGTCCTCACGAGCAGGCACCCCGCGGCGAAGATGTCTCCTCCGCGAAGGTTTTTAAAAATTTTTTTTTTGTATGTGCGCGTGTTACGTTGTATATTTCAGTGTTCCACAGGGTAGACCGGTGACGATCGAGTTTTGGACCAGGAGCTCTAGCGTGGGGCCACTCCGTCTGGAACCCAAGGCTCTGCCAATGTTACGGAGCTGTCAGCCGTTGCCGTTGCCGTTGCAAACTTGATGTTGGGCCGAGTCGGCCTCAAGCCGACCAGTAGAGGGTGGACGCCACATGACTTTGATAGGGTTTTAAACTATTGGTTGAAGCTTTCCTGACGGCGAGGGAGTGTCTTCAACAGCCTCGGATGGGGCGAGGGAGGGCGATTTTGACTGAATTTGTTCATCTATTAGACCTGTTCGATGCCAATATGCCAACTTCCCTTACTTTGTACAGATGTCCATAGTTTGTAAAATAAATTGGTTCACCAAAAAACTGGCGAAGTATCCATCGCCTCCAAAGAACTTCAACGACCTTCAACCTTGCAGGCCCAAAGTAACAACATACAAGCGAACCATCACAGGGCAAGAATGCACCAGAAAGAAGAGTGGCTACAACAACACCATTAAGAAAAAAAGTGGAGATGTTAGATAATGGTTAAATAGGCTCCTACCTATCCCATGTTGGCAAACGCGTTCTTGAAATCATGGTGATTTTGATAATGAGCATTGCAATCTTAGGTTCTACTGTGTCCTCCACAGCATTGAACTTTGTGAACATCTCATAAACGCCCAATTCATTGGCTCGGCATCTCGGTAAAACAAAAGAAGGTCGGCAACGACGGCTGTAGTCAGGTGCTTGTGTAAAGCGTCTACAGTCACTGACTGGATGAGAACAATGGAGAGGAGTTTGAGTTGCCTCCCCTCCAGCGCTCGCGCTCTGCCTTCTATGACGTTTCGACGCCTCGCGCACCTCGAACACCAGCGCGCGCAGCCAGAGCACGGCGAAGCCATAGTTCGTGTGCTGGGCGCCGGGCGTTCAAAAAAGCCACGCCACTGAGAGCACGCTGGGACACCTAAGCGCCAAGCTCTGTCTGGACTGATTAGTGGAAATGATTAGCAACGGCGGCTGCCTCCGTCTCTATTCACTCTTCGGACGTCTTGGAACGCCTAACACCGTCGTCCGGTGTTCGGCGTTCGCGTTCGAGCGAGTTGAGGCAGTGGTTAATGACAAGGGTAGCTTGCTTTGCGTCTACCACCTAATTATTCAAACTAGAGCGGGGCGACCTGGCATTCCCGCGGGCTCGCATTTCACCCCCCTCCCCCAGTTTCTACGCTTATCGGTGATGGCGTTAGAGGAGGAAAGACGCGGGCCTTATCTTCCGTAGTCGTTGGCAGGATATACGGCAGGGTGGTGTTTCAGATAATCCGCCTCCAACGCGACCCTCCCGCCTTCGAGAGCACTTCGGCGTCTCGTTCAGGTTTCAGCGTGCACGTGCAGCCGGAGCACAATAGAAGGCAACGAGCACGCGAGGGGGCATCCGAAAGAGACGCCATGCAGTTCTCATTCTTTGAGTGGCGAGAGGTGGTGTGGCTCGGAGGGAGGTGTATTTATCGATTCAATGGTGTATTTATCTTACCACTTCGTTTGCCTTGTAGATTATGTTGCGCAACGAAGGAGATGCCGCGGCTCCAAACAGCGAACCTAAAAAAAATATAGTAAGAGTTTTAGTATGCGTCACCATCTAAGGAACATTATTGTGCACAGCGCGACACAGTTAGAGCGAATGAACAAACGCCGGTTTTCAGAGTTTGTTCTTTATCTTTTAGAATCGAAGGTTGTCACGAGAACAAGTACATAGTGTGGTTAAAAGTGTTCATTAAAGGTAATAGCATGAACGGTAAAATTGGATTTCCGCCAACAGTCCTTCGATATAACATGAAAAAATAAGCCCATGCTGACTTCGTTGTAACCGTGTCACTGACTGTACCTGATCCCATCACTCGGTCTCCTAACAGTTGCCAATTTAAAATGAAAATGTCGACCCCCAGTGACAATGCTGTAAGTATAATACATGTCTTGGTTTAGTTAACGAATATAATAAAGTGGGATCATATAGGAGCATACAAGAACTTTATAAGATCATATAACTTATTTTATCATATGTGTTTATTGGACCAAGAAATGTCTTATTCATATAAGAATTGTTACTAGGGTATGCCTTTACGGGTCAGTAATTTTCACTCTTACGCTTTTCGTATGTGAACCAGGTGCGACATGTCAGTTTATCGTAACCCAGACAGCCGGTATATTGTAGCAGTCTATAACGCACGAACCTTTTTAAAAACCTTTAGTTCTCGTCCAGCGACAGAGTAATATAGGGGATATTGCTAGTGCACAGGTACACAATGTTTCCTAGACATTAAAGGACAACTATGAGGGGTCATTTTTTTTTTTTTAAATTTTAACTTCTGATGAATTAGTTAAAGGGGCGGTGCAACGATATTCAATTGGAAAGTTTTTCACTTTACATGTGTTTACTGTCACTAGTGGGACTCAAGGCACGCAACGCCCCTGACCAAGAAACATTTTTGTTGCGCTGTAATTTCGAGGACAAAACCGAGCGTTTTCATTCAATCTCTCCTTCGCAAAACCTGATGACGTAGCTGGGTGGTAGCAGTACCGCCCAGTGACGATATTTGAATGCGACTCATAGATTGGACCCGAGCATTGCGTGGGCACTCGATTTGGGCTCGTGATAATCTATAGCTCGAGAAGCATTCGGGTAGTGACCCGTGTCCAGTCGCTGCAATGACGAAAACAGCCGAACCATAACAATGTCTGGAACGCAGCGCGTGTTTTGTGCATTGCCAATCCCAGCGCATGGCTATGATCAACAGTGGCGGAATATAATCGGCTGCAGATCACGTGGCCGCTTGTTTCGGCTGCGAGTTGAGGGGGTGAACTTTGCTCGTTTTTCTTTATTTTTTTCTGCGACTTTGATTGCGTGTGGTGAAAAACGAACGGGTATTTTACAGGTCATCAACGCCAGGGATTCGTCCTAAGCGGTATTTGCGCAAAATACAAAAATCGTTGCATCGCCCTTTAAATAAAGATAAGAGGTGCAGGAAAATATTTCAGTTCAGACAGAATTGATATGCACGCTGTAGCTTCCTCTCCCCTCAATCCCCGCTAAGCTATGAGCAATTATCATGAAGTGGCACAAGCTGTTGAATGCCCTCCTCGAAAAAAAGGTTGCCGCCTGGGAACTCAGTCATTCCAAACTAAGTTATACATGACCGTTAGTCACAACAGATGTTCCTCTCTGATCCGCCTAACCCCAACTCCCCCATCATGAACGTCTGTTCGTGCTCCCCGGAACTTCATGCAGTTTTTTTCTATACTCGTTACAAGTCTGTGGCCTTAAAATGGCGTTCGGCATCCGTATACGCTGCTTGGAAACAATTTAGCCGGTACCGTACGACACGCTCATCTGACGATTTTAACGTCCATCACGCAGTAGTGATCCAAGCTAAAAGCTTACAAAAAGAGGTGATTAACATTCATCTCTTTCATTTGCTTTCATTAGACTGCACGTTATTTCTTTATATTGAGTAATCTTTCCTTGCTCAAGTAATACATGAAGATAAATTTAAAAAAAAAAAACGAAGGGAGATTATCTTTATAAAGAAAACAATTACGATGGTAGCTCACCTTGAGCACAAATGTCAAGGTTGACGTAACCAACCGCACCGTGAGTTATAAGATCAATATTTTCCTGAAAAAAGAACGAAAAAACTCAACTGTAATACAAAACAACTTACAGCCCGTTACTGCGTGGTAACACTATTGTTTAGGGAGTTAGTAAAGGATGAAAGCGTTTTTTTTTGTTTTGTTTCTAACGAAGGCTGCCAGGACACGTTTTTCACAATGTTCACTTTACACGAGAAATTAGAAAGAGAGTGGCTGAAAACCTTGAAAATTTACAAAGAATTTCTTTCTTCTCACTTGGTAACGCGTAATACAACAACCTCCTCAATACTGCACAAACCTAGCAGTTGAGAAAAATTATTGTTGAAAAAAAAAAAAGAAGATTACAGAAACGGAAGGAGACAAAACATTTGGACACTGGCCCTAAGAAATTCCAGCGTCTTACATGTTAACAATCTTTCGAAATGCATTTGGCAAAGACAGTATGTGTTTCTGAGAGTGAAAACTCGGCGTTGGCACGGCGCATATATGGGAACTTTTGGTATTTCTCCCTCCATCTTTCTCTTTTACAGCAATGCGGAAATCGATATTTGTTGAGACTTCCTCTGTGTAGTGAAGGATAGGATAACAGACACACACGCAGATTTCCTTGATTTCTAGATTGGTATCAAGCTTTACATCTTTTGCTACATTAATGGGGCATCGATCGTTTTTCTTGCATAAAAATAAAAACATAGCTTAGAATTTTAAACTTGGAACTGGATTTCATTATGCGCAATACCTCAGCACTGTATCACTCACGGTCTCTTCTCTCCGACCATTCTTTTTGACAGAGATCGGCTTCATAAATCATAGTTGTTTTTACTAGTATCAAGCAATGTTCGTTGACGGATATCCTAATGGCGTAGTAAAAACAACCGTATGCATAAAACCAGAGGTCCGCCTATACTTCTCCCATCAAGAGAAAAAAAAAGCCGTGTTGCGCATTATTCACGCGCTGTGCGATGTAGTTCGTACAAAACTTGGTTGATGAAGGAAGAAACGATGATTGTAGCCTTTCAAACATGTAGGTCTTGTCAAAATGACAAAGTTAATATCAGGTTCACCCACATATATTTTAATTCAACACTTGAAGGGAGAAACCACTAAAGTTCTGCTATGAGCCGGACTTTTTTTACTGCGGCGATTGAGGGGAATACGAACATAAAACAATTTAAATGTGACGTCTTCAATATGGTGGTCTCAGTCGCTCCACATTCTTCTAAAACAGGCTTATGACCTAGCAGCACCCCACAAAAATAAAGAACAAAAACACTGCTTGCTTAAAAAGCAATAGCAGATTTTTTTACTCGAGCAATCTTAACCTTAACGCCCCTTGTTTAAAAACACGTTATTAAAACTTCAGTAGATGTGGCTCAAGCGTAAGCGGCATATTGCTAGCGAGTTGAATCTGGCACTTTTTCAAGTTACGTTTGTTTTCTGTTCACCTATAGTGGCTCTGGACAACTACCCTGACGGGTGGGTTTAATCATACGAATTATTACGTGGTTACGCAACCAAGAGTAAAACCCGTAGCACTGTTACACTGGCATCTCAAATGATATTTCTCTCGATGCCAATTCAGCAATCGGAGAACCAGCTCGCGATCTCGCCTCCGCGCGTTATACTCGGTGTGTGCTCATTCGGCGATTCGGTATCAGCATTGGTTTACTGGCACTTGAAATGCCCGTGCGGCAGTCAATCAAATGTTCGATGCATCTTTCTTATATTTGATTTGATATATGAGAAAGGGACACCCTATAAATAAACGAGTCCGTGTAAGGGTAGAACCTGGCTGGAGCGCAAAAGCATCATAAACAAGTATAGTCCTCGCAACATGTGAGACAATGGTATGCACCAACACCCCCTCTGCTTTGCTTTACCTTAAGTCCAGACGCAGCTGGCGCTATACGAGCTGATAGGACCAATCAGACAGCGACAAAATCGCAAGTCTCCGGGCCTTCTCTGTACATGATTGGTTAAGCGATGATAAAACACGTATACGAACATGACGAATACCGCAATGGTGCGCTTTTGGCGCTTTAGGATTAGTCTCATCAGCTCTTAGCATCATTTGCGTCTGGCCTTAATGTGGACGAGACTTGTGTTTGAACTCGCGAAAATACCAGTGCTGAAATATATATATATATATAAAACAGTTAGCACAGGGCCTTATTGGCGCTGGTGACTCACCTCCACCCATTCCCTGGAGCCGCCCATGCCGAATTCTTCCTGGGCCCAGAAAGCGACGACGATCGAACGCCTGGGCCTCCATCCGCGTCTCACCATGTCACCCAGGGTTCGACTCGCCTCCAGGAGTGCAGCGGTTCCCGATGACGGGTCGCTGGCTCCGAAACCCCACGCGTCGTGGTGGTTGCCCGTCACGCTGAACTGATCTGCACCATCCCCAAGACGCTTTCGCCCTACTCAACTACTCTTTTCCGAATCTAGTTATAGCGCTGAATGCGTTTACGGGCAGAATGTTTTATATATGCAGTGCGCAAGTTCATCTGCGTCTTTTGCTGGGGTTGTGGCGACGTCAGAACGCCGAGATCTGCTTGAGTCTGATTGAAAAGACAGTAGGTGGATCTCAAGGCAGCTGGCCATGCAGCTATAACATTGAGATCTACCGTTTTCTTTCAATCGGAGCCAATCAGAGCTTGGCGTTCTGTCGTCACCGTGCAAGAAACAGGAAGGCGAAAGCGCATATTCAAGTTCGAGCAGACGATTTAAAGACGAACTTGCGCTCCGCCATTGAGAGCAACATCCAATATTTTACATAAAACATAATACCTTTTCGTTTATGAAGTGTATCTGTTAAAGCGGCATCAGACGGGCACGCACGTTGTCCCTTTGGCGCAGTGCACGACTTAGTACAAGACGTTATAATATTAATGATAACAATGCTTTAATGCCTTGTTAGTTGTTCACTACGTCGAAATAATCAGAGTTCACATATCAGGATCATACGTTGACATATCAAACTGAAAGGAAGATGTCAATGACCTTTCTAAATGTTAGCTCGGATCCAAAAATGCCTATGTCAAATGTAAACAAGTTTGAATCCAATTTGTTAAAAACCAGTTGCACACGGGTAATGGAATCAGTCTTGTGTAGAATGGAAGGATAAAACGATGAGAGTACAGGACTAGACGTTTGAGGAACGCATAAACATGAACAGTTTAGTAAAGATGCGCAATGGACTACACCGCTAACAACCATATGCAAGAACATGAAATCACGCATCATTCGTCTATTATGCAAAAAAATGTAAGCCAATCTACCCACATATTATCTGGTAGTCATAAAACACCTTGGATTGCAAGTAGCAATCGTAAAACACATGTATAAATTTTCTTTGGACTCTCTCTCAATACTAGATGAGTTACTCTCCAATACAGTTCTATACAGTTGAGGAAAATACGAGGCGGCTTTGCACAATGCAGCGAAATCACATTAAAGAAGACAGAGTGGATCTTTAAAATTACTCAATACACGCGAGTGTAACACCAAAAACTCTTAGAAGCGAGCTGACAATATTTCTAACATGTGATTAAATTATGGACACAAACAGCGCTAAGGACGAGAACTAGTAGAAGTGGAAAGGATGGACTCTGACAAGCAACTGACGTTTGAATCCACAAAAATAAGAAAGAGGAGACCTTGTGCACTCTTTCTACTAGTCCTCGTCGTTAGCGCTGTTTGTGTCCATAATGTTTAATCAACTAGCCCAACAGTTCATTTTATTAGTACAAGGCGGACCATGCTAGCCGTTTTACAGCAACAGCTGTTAGTGGCCCGCCCCCCGGTTTCGTGAAGGCAGGAGTGTAAACCAATTCAGTTTCCCTCGTAAATTTGGCAGAAAAATTGACGTCACGGGACCTATGCAGCAACTCAATTCCCCGCTAAATTTGGCGGGGAAATCTATGCCACGGGACATGACGTCACGGGCCCTGTAGACAAATAAGGTCCCCCTAAATTTAGCGGAAACATTTAGGCCACGTGACCTATGCACCAATTCAGTTTCCAAGCTAAATTTGGCGATAATACACATCACGACCTTGCTGTCGCTGTCTTAACGAGGTAGAGGGCCTTAGTGCAATAGACTAGCAGCTGTAAGTGACCCCCAATTGGCCGCCGCCATGTTGCACATTTTTAACCACTAGACACGTTACTATACCACATCCTGAGGTTTTTACGAAAAACTGAGCCAATATTTGTAGTGCTATCGCTATTAAAACGTAATAAACTATTTTTTCAATACTATTAGTCCCAGATAAAACCCAAAATAGAGAGCCGCGACCTACGGCATCTAGCAGAGGCATGGCGAAGCTGCTTGAATTTTTTGTCGTAAAAGCACAATAGGGACTTAAACAAAACGAAACCTGACTTATCTCGTCATTACTGTTATTAAATATCGATAAGCAATTATTTGTGCGCGGTACTTCGTTAAAATCTAGACTTAAAACTATAAGGTTACGTTTCTAGTGGTCAAAAATGTGCAACATGGCGACGGCTAATTGGGGGTCACATTTGCCTGGTGAACAGGATACCCGTTTATCGCTCTAAGCCCCTCTACCCTGTAACTTGTTGCGCTGTCTAAACGAATCCCGTTAGTGTAATCGTCGCGAAATTTTTTTATCATTACGCTGTTTTGGTTAAAAACAATTTACATTTTTGTAGGATGTTTAATATCTAACTCGTTTAACATAGATTTTAAGCCAGTCAGCCGAATTCCCACTGACCGACGTCAGCTACCACAGCAGCAGAAAGACCACGAACCACGAACCACGAAAGTTTCTTGACTTCGTGGTTTAGAACCACGAAGTCAAGAAACTTTCTGCCGATTTTAAATTGTCCCAAGATGCAAAAAGGTTAACTGATATTCTTCAAAACGGCGTCCTGACAATAAAAAAAAAAATATGTTTGCACACATTTGCGCAGCACTGGCTATGGGAACTCAACTGAATGGTAAACAAAATAACTTTCGACTTGCTGTCGACGGATGAAGTTTCCGTCGATCGGCTGCCTGCAAAGCAGACTACCTGCAGCGGAACAGGCGTCTGCCACAATGGGCAGTCCCGCTGCTACATCGTATACAAGACGCGTTACTCGCTGCAGCCATAACGAGAGAATCATTGGTGGACCCGACCCAAATAAGTTGGACGGCATGTTTGCTTCGAACATATGTGCCCCTAGAACTTGCCTGCAAACAGTTTTTGGTACGAACGATGTGACTGGACCGTCATACAAGGAACACGCCAAATAGAGCAGAGAGTATTAGAGGATCGTTTTTGCACATCCGACACAGGACGGTGCCCCCCCCCCCCCCCCCCCCCCCCCTCCCCCTTCCACCCTTTCCGGTATACGAGCAGCACATGTCCGAGTCTTCTGCGGTGGCGGTAGCGCGTGCGCAGTTCGTACCGGATTGCCCATCGTACCGTATCCGGTGTGCAAAGACAGTTCCCTAAAACAAGCTACTGCTACTATGGTAGCTGACATCGGTCAGTGGGAATTTGGTTGGCTCGTTTAAAAGCTATGTTAAACTAGTTAGATATTAAAAATCCCACAATAATATAAATTGTTTTTAACTAAAACAGCGTAGTAATAAACAAAAAAAGCGCGACGATTACACTAAGGGGATTCTTTAACACAGCGCTACAACTAACAGGGTAGAAGGGCTTAGACATGATGTTTTAATGCCTGACCGCGGCTTCATTTACCTGTGGCGCGGTTGCTTCGCCAGGATCTGGCCAAAACGCATCGTTTCCTACAGCCACACACAAGGTAAGAACAGCAGGAAAGGAGCTTCAGTTGTCCCGTCTCCAGCGAGGGCTTCCTAAATCTGCAACTCTTCATTGTGTCGTAGCGCGCGCGCGCGCGCAGCCAAGGCAAGGCCAAAGCCTCCTCTATACTCACAAAGCCTGGCTGTTCGACGACGGAGCCATAGCGGTCGCAGATTTGGAGCGTGAGGATCTGGTAGCACAGAGCATCAAAGAGCCATTTCTCGGGGAACCTGGACGTCAGCGCACAGCTTTTGCAGCGGCAAGGACCCGAAACACACTTGTTCGCTCGGGAGAAGTGTGTTTCGACGGCTCGCCGCAGCGGGGCGCCAGACACGTGGCTCTTCTCTCATCCGTTGTCTGCCCCTCCACCTTTTCCATTTCGGCGGCCGCTTCTCGTGGGAATCTTCCAGGCTTTGTCGGTATTATAGGAGGCTATGACACGGCAAAAGGAACTGAGCACGTGCTGTCGTTTTCACTCTGACAGTAACTATATAGTAGTGACTTTACCTGGCGAAAAAAAATATGAATCAAAAGTCGTGGCAAACACACGCGCTTCAGGCACTAGAGCCGCAAGCAATCTATTGCAGGGTCCGGTGCAGCACTGACGCACGCCGCCTTCATCAGTCCTGACCAGAATCTTACCTGGTTCAACGCTTCCTCGGATCACCCCGATGACGTCATGAACCACCAACCGCTTGATAATGTTGTTCACACTCAAGCGCACTTTCCTGTCGGAGGCAAGCATGAACAATTAATTCACGACACGAAAAAAATATTCACTGATTCTGCTTTGCAAACGTAGCCTGTACGCTCAATGCTGACTTCCGGGCGAGTCGATGCCGAATCTTTGAAAGCACGGTCGCGCTTATAGACACGGGTAAGAGGGGCGAACAAAAGAACACAATGCGCTAACTGCAATTGTTTAAAGGGAAGCTGAATAAATCCTTCAATTTGAACAATCAGTGAAAGTTGTAATTTAGACATCTTAACAATTACGTGTCTTACGCTTCCTTTTGATCGTATTAGTGGGATCGTTGTAATAGCAAATAAAAATTTCGGCGTAGACCCACCCGTTGAGGCGCGCCGAGGGTATGAAAGCGCCAGAGTGGAGAGAAGAACTAGCAAAAGTAACGTCATTACTAGGGTCAGGTGACCCTTGCTTGCCGTTAAGCTGGCTCGGGGAAGCCGTGAATGACGTCACTACACTCTGGAGAGATAATAAACGGTCGAGAGGACCGCTGCATGCCCGGCGGCCATCGGTGTACGTATTTTTTCGAAATAAATCCGGTTTACGTTTACTTCTCAAGCGTGCAAAATAAATGTTGAATTCAAGTGAGAAATATAGACGCCAACTATTTAAAACGAATTACGTCGCGAATATACGTCTAAAAGCTGGAAAGCCTTTAGTAATAATTTTCCTGTGCCTGATGCCGCTGGGACAACGACACGCGGCATCACAACCAGTTAGTTTTGAAATGTAAAAGCGCCGAAAAGAGACAAGGACTAAGAAAAAGGAATACAACACAAGCCGCCTTGTGTTGTATTTCTTCGTCTTAGTCCTTGCCTTTTTTCGGCGATTCTGCATTTCAAAGCTATGAACCAACTGGTCCAACTGTCCACTTTGAATGAGTTAGACTTCGCATCCGGCTTAGCAAAGTCAACAGACTCTGATCCACATCTTGTGAAGATAAAGTAAGTAGGGAGGCGAGCTGGTTGATGTTAGACATTTTTGAAAACCGGAGACGACGGACGAAGAAGGGGACAACACACAAAACGTCTCAACATGTGTATATGTGGTTATGGTTTTGCATACATTTTGCGTATTTAAACGTTTGCTTGCTGCATGGCACGTTATTTGCTCGCAGAGATGAAGAAAAAAGTGCGATTTTAACACGCTCTGGTTACAGTTTCACGTAGTGTTCATATTCAAGGTACTAATAGCACTAGCTTTGTCGCGCAGCGCGCCTAATTCCTGACAGCGGGTAAAAGAGTATAAAAAAATACCCTTCGTGGTTGTATATATATATATATATATATGCCCTATTTTCAAATCCACGAAATTGCGAACATATGGGAGCGCAAGTTCGTCTGCTTCTTTTGCAGGGGTTGTGGTGACGTCAGAACGCCGAGCTCTGGTTTGCTCTCATTAGAAGGACAGTGGGTGGACCTCAAAGCAAGCTGCCTTGAGGTCTACCCACTATCCTCCAACACCTTGGGCGCCCCGAGAATCTTTGGGTGACATGCTGCGCTTGCGGAGAAGTTCTGCGCACCCATTTTGCGACGCGCCAGTCTGCTTGGGGTGATCCAAAGCCATCGGAGCCCCTTATTCTAGAAACAGTTGCAGACGAGTAGACGAATAAACTTGATTGTTATTTACTCACATTCCCGTTTGGTTGGGTGAGAAGGGTCCTGTTTTGTATGTGAAATTGAAGCCTCCCTCCACGGCCCACTCCTGCCCTCCTAGTAGTCTGCAAGAGGGCATCATCGCAGAAGAACCGGTTGTGGTTCGGCAGATTGTACGAAGAGATCAACTCCTTGTCTCCTCCGACGTGAAACATGTCCGAAATTTCAAAGTGTCAACAAGCGCTCCACTTCTCCAAATTGCAGTGAGGTTTTCGTCATCTAGATGCAATAGTATGCGGCCGACAACTAGAATATCTCAAAGAAAAAAACAAGGAAAAAAAACAACAGGAAAGATAATTATTTTGCGTCTTTCGTGCACAAGAACAGCAGCGAGCAGATTCCTTGGATGATTTGAAGATATCCGCTTGCCTACATGAACATAATAAAATTAATCGATTTGTGCACGAGAAAGCACAGCTCCTTGGATGTGCGTGATGGGTGAGACTGAGATACTATTTTGAGATTGAGAGAAAATACCGAAGAACTACAAAAACTGCCAGCAGACTGCGCATATAGTGCAGACGCCTGTGATTATTCGCGTTTTTTTTTCTTTAAGGCGGTTAAAAGAATAAAATAAATGAAGGTGAAGTGAAGAACTTTCAAGTTCAAATTCGAAAACCATCAGCACGATCAAACACAGCTGGTGTCGCATATCGCTTTTAAATACCTGAGGCGTGAGCACAGCGTTTAAATATTAGTGTTATCTTTGATTGCAAAATGACCATCATATGTTACTTACTTGAGCAAAACTCGAGCGTCGTTGTATCCAATGACCTGCGCTGGTATTTTGGGCAAACCGGGCGGATTCATGATCCTCATAGCTTCCGCTAAGAAGAATAAATGATTATATAACATAAATTCAAGGGACAAAACACCAAACATCCAGTGCCCTGTTTGAAAAGCAACGTAGTATGTATTTTTCGCTCGAATAGAGGACAAGCTGGTCATGAACCAGAAACAAACGACTTCATTTCCACAGAGCGCAGATGCAGGTAATCACCTTGTTCTACTTGAGAAACGTAGCAAATAACAAGATCTGGCAAACGACTTTTCGCAAACATGTGGTCTGCGTAGATGGATATTTTTCCCGCGAAATCGACATCTCTATCTCATAGTTCGATGAGCTTATTTTGTCAATCACGATGATAAACTCTCCGCACGTGCCCCGCGTGAAAGTGAACGCGCAAGTTTGGTATATTAATCATGCGTCTATTGCTCGAATGAATACAGTACTCCGATGCCCTCTTTTCAGGACCACCAAGTCATGCTCTAAATAAACTCATTGCGTCTAGTATTTGAACTAAAAACAAAGAACAAAACAAAACCCTCCTAAGAACATCAACCTTGCATTTGTCAAGGTTTTTTGTCTGGAGTATTTTTGACGCCAACTGCTCCGAGCACAAAAAGGGCATGAAATTAGAAACTGGCAGGTTCTTGCTTCTAGGTTATGCCGCTTTGCTTTATGGCGAAGAAAGCAATTCCGTGTTTGTGATGAGCGTTCGCGCATCATTTATGTGGGGCGCAAGTTCGTCTGCTTTTGGCGCACGGGTTGCAGTAACGTCAGAACACTCTAACAAAAAGGGTGTCGTCTTCCACACTTTTGTCTCATATACTGCATCCCAAAACTTCAATTCGACGTACAGCTCACTGACGTGGAACAGACGGCCCCAATTTTTACGAGGGGCTTGATAACAGTGCAATATACCTTATTAAACAGCTAAAGTACATATGAAAGACTACAGGAAAAAGAAAACACTGAGGTTTCGCAGTTGACCAAGAAAATCTCGATTATTTTTTTTTTTTGTAGCCAGTTACACGCATATCAGCTATTGTGATAAGTTGTACCACTGGCTACCGAGCCTTTCGTGAAAGTTGGCACCGTCAGTTCGACGTCAGCGCGCTGTACGTCGAACTGAAATTTGGGAGTGTCTTATGTGGGACAGGGGGCGTAAGAATACAGCCTCTTTTTCTGAGAGTGAATGCTGAGCTCTGACTGGCTCTGATTGAAGGATAGTGGGTAGATCTCAGTGCCAGCTGCTTTGAGGTCTACCCACTATCCTTCCAATCAGAGCCCATCAGAGCTCGACGTCGTGACGTCATCGCCACTTTTGCGCAGAAAGCAGACGACCTTGCACCCCGCATAGATACTGAGAGATTAAAAACACGCAGTGCGTGGCTCATTATAGGCCCACGCTTCTTGCGTCGTGATTGGTTATTCGGCAATGTTATCGGCAATTTCCGCACTCTGATTGGCTGAGGACTGGTAATGCGATGCTCGTGACTCCCCAGTCTCGGCACTTTTTAAGTTATCAGTGAGTATGTAGTTGTCATTAACGCGTCTTCATAGAAGCGACTCTGTCTCTGAACCAGCTAAACATATTACTTAAATTTTTTTTTTTGATTTTTGTAAGCCTGCCGTTTATTGTGGCGGCCGACATCTGCAGGAATCCTGGGTGTGGTTTAATATTTACAAGCTTCTTCCTTCGTGATTTGTTCGTCACGGTGTTTTTTTTTTTTTTGCATTATGCTCAAATATCGTTGACTCTGGAGCTATGGGTGCTCGCCAACGGCCTGTGTTATCTAAAATGCCAGAAGCTATATATATATTTTTTTGTCCGAGTCGGGTGGCTTTTACTCGGGTGTCTATTTGTTCATGTGTGTTCTCCGAGTTTTTAAACACACAAAGTTTCGAGTTAAAAAAATAAGAAATAAAAAGGAAAAAGAGCTGCACCGATTATGATCCCACACCTCACGGTCTGCAAAAAAGCATCTCCGTTAAGGTTATTTGACAGAGCTTACACCGCTAACCTTACTCTGTCAGATAGGTCCTTCGAACTTCTTTGCTATGTTTTGTCACGAGTCAATGATCAGCATCAAATCCGTCTGCCTCCTGCACAGGGGTGGCGATGACGTCAGGACGCCGAGCTCTTATTGGATTACTGAAACAAATAGTGGGTAGATCTCGAAGCATTTAGCGTTGAGGTCCGCCCACTATTCTTTTAATCAGAACCAATCAGAGCTCGGCGTCGTTCTGACGTCACCGTAATACCTGCGCAAAAAGCAGACGACTTGCTCTCTAATGTAGGTGGTTGAGCGTGTTGGTTATTAATTCACGATAAGGAAAGAGGGACATTTAAGACAAACAGACAAGACAGGCTTTCGACTTTCAACAAAACGTTTACTGGCTCGACTTCGCCTCCTGAAGCTCGACGAGGGCTGTCGGGGAGGTAGAGAGGGAGGATGGTGGGTGAGAGAAGCGCGAGCCCGCTCGCAGCTGAGCGTGCATAGCAGAAGGGGGGGTCTGCTGAGTGTCAATCGACACGTCGCCGTTACACGCAGCCCCGAGTGCGGGCGGAGCCCTCTTGGGGAAAGAAGGGAGGAGGGGGGGGGGGAAGGGCGACGGAGAAGAGAAGGAGAAGAAGATGTGCCGGCGGTGCCGGCGGTGCTCTCTTGGGGAAGGAAGGGAAAGGGGGGGGGGGGGGGAGGCGCTGAGAAGAAAAGAGAAGAAGATACGCGAATTTAGACTTTTTATGTCTTTGGAGGAGCCCTCTCGCCCCGCAGGAAGCGAATCTCTCGATCAGAAAGAGAAAGGGATGGGCTGGACAGGTTTGAGACTGAAGATTTGATGTGTAGGGACTCAAGGATTTCCCTGCCGAATCGAGATTTGTGCCCGCCGCGAATCTTGGTTTTCGAGAACTCGGGGGTGCACGAGGGGCAGTCTTTTTTGGCGTGAACCACAACTGGATGGAAGGAGTCCCGAGAAGGAGACAAGATCTCCTTGGCGTGCTCCCGGAGACGGTCATTCACGCACCGCCCCGTCTGGCCGATGTACTCGGCCCCGCACACAAGTGGAATACTATACACCTTTTCCCTTGTGCAGGGCCGGAAGCACTGCGCGTGTTTTTTTGTGCATGTGGGTGGGGGCTCTGGGTTGGTTACTCGCCTGCACAAGCCTCCCAATTTAAATTTACATGTGAAAAGAACTCTGGTGCCGAATCGACGTGCAAGCGCGCGGAGTCGGTGTGCCGTGTTGTGGGAGTACGGGATGCACGCAGGGCGGGCAGACCGGGTCCCGGAGGGAGCCTCCTTTGGGCGGCTCCTCGACTGCAGGATGAGTTTCTTGCTGATGTTATCTAAAAGGTCCACCGGGTAACCCGCCCTCCTGAGCCTGGTGGCCTGCAACGACAGGCTCCCTCTGATCTTATGATCGCAGGACTTTTTGCACGAGGAGGAAAGGAGAGACTGGACAATTCCGGACTTAACGGTTTTTGAATGATGGCTAGAGAAGGGAAGGACAGGTTTCTGGGAACGCTGTTGAAAAGACCAGCAAAGACCGTGAGACGAGTGGGTCAGTCGAAGATCGAGAAATTGAAGACCCTCCTGAGTAGGGTCCTCCCTTTTGAAGGTGAGGCCACTGGCGTGAGTTTTGAATGCCTGAAGAATGGGAACATCTGAGTTGGAGACAGGATGAAGAACCAGATAGTCGTCAACGTACCGAAAGATTCTACATTCATTACCCGAGCGAGCAAGATGCTCCTGCACCGCGCGATCCACAAAAAAGAGATAAATCTTCCTGAGGATCGGCGCGAGGCAGGAACCGATACACACACCCGATTTCTGAATGAAAACCCTTCCCTCGTGCTCAACCAGAGTGGATTCCAGGTAGAGCCGGAGGAGATCGAGGAAGCCTCCGACCGGGATTCCTGACGCGTTTTGAAACGTCGTGAGTCCATGTAGGTCAATTGCCTCAGAAACAGAGCTTAGAAGGATTTTGAGGTCGAGATTATAATACATGTCCTCGACATCCAGCGAGAACATGTACTGGTCCTGATTTGAATGCAAGGGTCGAATGAAATCAATCACCTCAAGAGAGCCCTTAACGCGGAAGGGGTGGGGAAGATCGATAGAGGAAAGGTGCTTTTGTAGGAAGAGGGCGAGAGGTTTCTGCCAGCATCCCCCCTCAGAGATTATGCTTCGAAGGGGAATGTCTGGCTTGTGTGTTTTTGCCGTGAAGAAGATGGAAAGGTACTGTTTTGACGGGGCAGAAACTAGCGTTTTTAAGGAAGGGAGGCTGAGAGATTCACAAACAGATTTGACTTCGGACCGGAGTGCTCCCGATGGGCGTTTCTTTAGGGGAACAAAGTTCTTTTTTAGTGCCTCATCCACTTTCTCTCCGAATTTTTCTCTGCTCATTATGACGAATCGGCCCACCTTGTCCGACTCCAAGAGCACCAGATCCGATCGGCGAAGTTCCTCCACGACGCAATTCACCTCCGAGCGCACAGGTGCACTCCCGGCACCGTGATGGCAAACCACACCAGCCGCCGCCCCGACAAAGTCCTGTCGATCACTCTCCGGGACTCTCACCGCAATCTCGTAGACGGAAGCCAGCTGGTCCACTCTTGATGATGGCGCAGGCGGCGCGAACTTGGGGCCTTTAGACAGGAGGGCAGTCGCCTCCGCCGACAGCTTGGTGTCGGACAGGTTGATGGGGGGATCCAGGCCTGCCTTGCGGCGGGAGGCAGAACCCGCGAGGATGCCCTGGAGCACGCGTCTCCACGATGTCTCAAGGAGGTTGTCCGAAGATTCCCGTAGAAAAACAAAGGCGGGGTGCGTGTTGAAGCAAATGCCAAAGCATTCAGTCATCAAAGGGCGCAGCCCAGTCCTCATCACGAGGATCTTTCGTGAAACCTCCTTCCTTGTTATCTGCATTATCCTGTAAGAGGAAGGCCAACTTGAAGGTTCAAAGCCTAGGAGACGGTGCACTGAGGAATGGGCCACGTTCTCCCGAAGGCTGACTCCCAAGGCTCGCAGTTGCAGGCGAAGAAGATTCATCCTTGACACGAAGATGGCGGCCCGGAAGAAGGAGGATGGGTCAAACTCCAGGTGGTTCGGTTGTTTGCCAGGAGGACAGCACATAACATGAAGCTCGCGGAAGTATAATGTAGGTGGTTGAGCGTGTTGGTTATTAACTATGCACGCTCAGCTGCGAGCGGGCTCGCGCTTCTCTCACCCACCATCCTCCCTCTCTACCTCCCCGACAGCCCTCGTCGAGCTTCAGGAGGCGAAGTCGAGCCAGTAAACGTTTTGTTGAAAGTCGAAAGCCTGTCTTGTCTGTTTGTCTTAAATGTCCCTCTTTCCTTATCATGAATTAATAACCAACACGCTCAACCACCTACATTATACTTCCGCGAGCTTCATGTTATGTGCTGTCCTCCTGGCAAACAACCGAACCACCTGGAGTTTGACCCATCCTCCTTCTTCCGGGCCGCCATCTTCGTGTCAAGGATGAATCTTCTTCGCCTGCAACTGCGAGCCTTGGGAGTCAGCCTTCGGGAGAACGTGGCCCATTCCTCAGTGCACCGTCTCCTAGGCTTTGAACCTTCAAGTTGGCCTTCCTCTTACAGGATAATGCAGATAACAAGGAAGGAGGTTTCACGGGAGATCCTCGTGATGAGGACTGGGCTGCGCCCTTTGATGACTGAATGCTTTGGCATTTGCTTCAACACGCACCCCGCCTTTGTTTTTCTACGGGAATCTTCGGACAACCTCCTTGAGACATCGTGGAGACGCGTGCTCCAGGGCATCCTCGCGGGTTCTGCCTCCCGCCGCAAGGCAGGCCTGGATCCCCCCATCAACCTGTCCGACACCAAGCTGTCGGCGGAGGCGACTGCCCTCCTGTCTAAAGGCCCCAAGTTCGCGCCGCCTGCGCCATCATCAAGAGTGGACCAGCTGGCTTCTGTCTACGAGATTGCGGCGAGAGTCCCGGAGAGTGATCGACAGGACTTTGTCGGGGCGGCGGCTGGTGTGGTTTGCCATCACGGTGCCGGGAGTGCACCTGTGCGCTCGGAGGTGAATTGCGTCGTGGAGGAACTTCGCCGATCGGATCTGGTGCTCTTGGAGGCGGACAAGGTGGGCCGATTCGTCATAATGAGCAGAGAAAAATTCGGAGAGAAAGTGGATGAGGCACTAAAAAAGAACTTTGTTCCCCTAAAGAAACGCCCATCGGGAGCACTCCGGTCCGAAGTCAAATCTGTTTGTGAATCTCTCAGCCTCCCTTTCTTAAAAACGCTAGTTTCTGCCCCGTCAAAACAGTACCTTTCCATCTTCTTCACGGCAAAAACACACAAGCCAGACATTCCCCTTCGAAGCATAATCTCTGAGGGGGGATGCTGGCAGAAACCTCTCGCCCTCTTCCTACAAAAGCACCTTTCCTCTATCGATCTTCCCCACCCCTTCCGCGTTAAGGGCTCTCTTGAGGTGACTGATTTCATTCGACCCTTGCATTCAAATCAGGACCAGTACATGTTCTCGCTGGATGTCGAGGACATGTATTATAATCTCGACCTCAAAATCCTTCTAAGCTCTGTTTCTGAGGCAATTGACCTACATGGACTCACGACGTTTCAAAACGCGTCAGGAATCCCGGTCGGAGGCTTCCTCGATCTCCTCCGGCTCTACCTGGAATCCACTCTGGTTGAGCACGAGGGAAGGGTTTTCATTCAGAAATCGGGTGTGTGTATCGGTTCCTGCCTCGCGCCGATCCTCAGCGAGATTTATCTCTTTTTTGTGGATCGCGCGGTGCAGGAGCATCTTGCTCGCTCGGGTAATGAATGTAGAATCTTTCGGTACGTTGACGACTATCTGGTTCTTCATCCTGTCTCCAACTCAGATGTTCCCATTCTTCAGGCATTCAAAACTCACGCCAGTGGCCTCACCTTCAAAAGGGAGGACCCTACTCAGGAGGGTCTTCAATTTCTCGATCTTCGACTGACCCACTCGTCTCACGGTCTTTGCTGGTCTTTTCAACAGCGTTCCCAGAAACCTGTCCTTCCCTTCTCTAGCCATCATTCAAAAACCGTTAAGTCCGGAATTGTCCAGTCTCTCCTTTCCTCCTCGTGCAAAAAGTCCTGCGATCATAAGATCAGAGGGAGCCTGTCGTTGCAGGCCACCAGGCTCAGGAGGGCGGGTTACCCGGTGGACCTTTTAGATAACATCAGCAAGAAACTCATCCTGCAGTCGAGGAGCCGCCCAAAGGAGGCTCCCTCCGGGACCCGGTCTGCCCGCCCTGCGTGCATCCCGTACTCCCACAACACGGCACACCGACTCCGCGCGCTTGCACGTCGATTCGGCACCAGAGTTCTTTTCACATGTAAATTTAAATTGGGAGGCTTGTGCAGGCGAGTAACCAACCCAGAGCCCCCACCCACATGCACAAAAAAACACGCGCAGTGCTTCCGGCCCTGCACAAGGGAAAAGGTGTATAGTATTCCACTTGTGTGCGGGGCCGAGTACATCGGCCAGACGGGGCGGTGCGTGAATGACCGTCTCCGGGAGCACGCCAAGGAGATCTTGTCTCCTTCTCGGGACTCCTTCCATCCAGTTGTGGTTCACGCCAAAAAAGACTGCCCCTCGTGCACCCCCGAGTTCTCGAAAACCAAGATTCGCGGCGGGCACAAATCTCGATTCGGCAGGGAAATCCTTGAGTCCCTACACATCAAATCTTCAGTCTCAAACCTGTCCAGCCCATCCCTTTCTCTTTCTGATCGAGAGATTCGCTTCCTGCGGGGCGAGAGGGCTCCTCCAAAGACATAAAAAGTCTAAATTCGCGTATCTTCTTCTCTTTTCTTCTCAGCGCCTCCCCCCCCCCCCCCCCCCCCCTTTCCCTTCCTTCCCCAAGAGAGCACCGCCGGCACATCTTCTTCTCCTTCTCTTCTCCGTCGCCCTTCCCCCCCCCCTCCTCCCTTCTTTCCCCAAGAGGGCTCCGCCCGCACTCGGGGCTGCGTGTAACGGCGACGTGTCGATTGACACTCAGCAGACCCCCCCTTCTGCTATGCACGCTCAGCTGCGAGCGGGCTCGCGCTTCTCTCACCCACCATCCTCCCTCTCTACCTCCCCGACAGCCCTCGTCGAGCTTCAGGAGGCGAAGTCGAGCCAGTAAACGTTTTGTTGAAAGTCGAAAGCCTGTCTTGTCTGTTTGTCTTAAATGTCCCTCTTTCCTTATCGTGGACTTGCTCTCTGCACAGCAATGTTTTCTTTTACTATTCTTTTATAACAATGCAGGTCCCTTGAATGGAAACACCTTCCGGCCTCCATCGTCTCAATTACGGAGAGTGTTCTTTTTAAGAAGGCGTCAATTCGTATTTTTACCCGATTTTGTTGATTTCGCTGGTTATTGTTTTTCCCCCATCTCATTTCAATAGCAACCCATTGTTTTTCCCTTACCCTGAGAATAAATGAATAATATGAAATTAAATGCTGTTGCTGTTCTTTACTCGAGCTCACCTTATATTTTGAGCTTTTTCGGAAAACCGTTGTAAGCAGATTCCCTCTTCGATATTTGTGGCTGATAAATAGGCGAGCTGCACTCACGTATTGAGGGGTACCCGGGGGTCTCGGCGTCCTGCGTAAAATCCAGAGTTCCCCGCTGCATGGCAGAACCGCCGACGAACTGGCTCTTCGGGTAAACCAAATCGTCTCCTTTCGGAGCGAGGTCCATCGGATCACCGAAGAGTATGGCTCCGATGCCGCCACGCTCTTTGCAAATGCGGACCTAAAATTGTAGGTGTGGAAAAGGAATCAATTAGAGAAGTTGGAGGCGGGAGAAATACTAGATTATTGATGAAAGTATGGAAAAAGTAGTGAGGGTCAATGTACACATTTTGGGTATACCCAGTTTCACTATTCTGACCTGACTATTGCCTACTGCCTTGTCGTAATTTAATACTTATCTTTCCCTACAGGTAATCACTAATACACAATAACTGGCTTCTTTGTGTTCCAATCATTTTCACACCTATGAAATTCCTACGCATCTTCTTATCGTTTAGTACCGTATAAAATTTCACTGGTATGTCTGAACGGTCATGAGACGATTTGTAAGAGGCACTGCAGTCAATTATGCTTTTGTATTAAAGTGTATTTGAAAAATTCTAAACATTTGAAAGCTTAACTATTATCTAAGGAAGCGCTTTTTACGAAGAAATTAGGGTTTTAAAGACGGATAGATTAAGGCAACTGCGCAATCTGCTAGTTTTCCAACGATCACTAGGTGTTGAGACCGCTGAGTGACCCGACGGCTGAGAGTACGAGCAACTCTCTGATTCATCAAAATTTTCAATTCGGCGTTTGGGTGCATAGTTTGAAGCGCTGTCTTCCTTCGCCTTGGGTTTATTGTTTTCAGAACGTTTATGATTTTTAAACCCTGTGCTTCTTTCTTTACCATAAGCGATTGCTGCGGAATATACTAAACGGCGCCTAGCGCCTAGAACAGCCATCTGTCGCGGCAAGTTCTCTCGCAAGCTTTGTCGAGCGATTCATATATTCACTGCGCCTGGCGGTCTCTGCACGAAGCCCTGAAATTAGTTTCGAAAGCACGTGATGAAAATCGCCGTACGGCTAAAGCAATTCTCAAAGCTTTCAGGCTCGAGCCGATGGATTATGCAGGATTGCGCCCGAGCTATTTTATGGCGGGGACTTTCTATTTCGAGATTGACGCTACGTCCGTTTTCGTCTGCATTTGGTATTTTCACACATTGCACAGCGTCTGTGAGTTCACATTTCTTCCACAACTGGGAGGCAGCCAATCACGAGAAGGATCGAGCGAATCATAAGGCTCAGAATACAATTAAATAAAAAATGCGATGTGCACAGGGACTATGCGAAACCTGAAGTCGTCATGTTTATTGTTTTTGCGCAAAGTACCTTAGCTTAATGTCACAACTCAGACTGCGTTTTTTGGTCTAAACATATGTTTCGGCATTGTCATTCGCTGAGCTGCCTCCGTAAGTTGGAGTGATTGGCTCTCCGAGTGTTGTGCGGGAAAGCAGACGCGCGGGCTTTTTTTAGTGCGCGCTTACTTGCAGAAGTTTCATACCTGTTTCCTCAATGCGTCATCCGGCCCCCCGTAGTGGATGCATAGAGTTATTATAATGTACGCTAGGGGTTCAACTGGTGCTAGTGTTTATGGGACATTCCGGAGGCAAATTGAAGCTGACAGCAACCAGTCTACTTTTGCGGTGCTCCTGTGCTTTCCTATAGGAAAACGCACGTGGATTTTCTCTCTTCGACGGAAAATAACGTATAGAGAACCTTTGTTATTTGGGTTGTACCGAATAGTATGCACCTCTACTAACATTGTGAATGTGTATTTGCTTTAGTTACAAGTTTTTCTTTACCACTGAACGATGTTAAACTTCGCAATATTTCACGCCCAAACCATTGTTTCATGGAAGGTATGTAAAAATGAGCGACGATTCTAAGGAAAATAACAATCTGAAGGAATGTAGAGTGTGTTCAACGTTCTCCAGCATTCTGGTGATTCTTATATATTGTTAATACGCACGTCCTGTCACGATGTGAAAATGACTCCGTCGCGCATCTTCACAAGCGGTTAAAAAAACTTTCGAAATGTAAAGAATAAAGTTCGTGGGCTTTGAAAGGCGTGTCTTTTATTATTTCCTATGTCGGGCAGCTTTTATAGGGAACCTGCTTTCTGACTGCTCCCTATATTCAAAGCTATCGAGCGTGTGGGCGATGTTTTGAACGCCGAACAAGTATCTTGGCAGACATTCATGAGCAGAAAGAATAAAGCAATACATTGCCAATTAGACCCCATACGTAGCTTTCAATTAATTTTGATAGTCTGCACGCACAAGGAGTTACTTATTCAATGTTACTCCGCAGTTCTTCCGTCTCTCTTGGTTTTTGACTCGTACTTCTTTTCTTCTTCGTGGCACGCGTATTCCTTATGCAGGAAAGAGTCTCCTCCGTGTTCGCGCTAATAGTGTCCAACATTGCACACACAAAAAATTTACGAAGCGGTTTTAGCACCGTTTTTCATACCACGAATATCAAATAAAAAAAGCCGTAACTGAACGATTCTCTTGTCTGCGTGACTGAGAAATTTTCCAATATACATAGTACGCACGAATGATTCGTGATATTTGTTATAATAATCAAGCACAGGGAGAAAATGCACTCGCTTTTTCCCATAGATATGCATTACCTCAAGTCAATTTCCGATTGGTTGTTGTCAGCTTCAATTTACCGCAGCACACTAGCGCCAGTTGAGCCTCTAGCGTACATTATAATAACTCTATGAGTGGAGATCAGTGTTCGACAGTGGTATCTACGGTGACTGTAACGCGTCTCCGACTGGTGTGTTCGGCGTCCCATTTCGCCCATGGATTGAAAGTGGTCCTTAAGTGGCCACAAATGACGTCACAAAAACCTTAGTGTCATCCTGTTGGGTGTCGCGATTCTGGCGGTTAGGCGTACAAGGTTTAGACAAAAAAAAAAGATACAAATAAAATAGAACCGAGGGAACTCTACTGTCACTGTCGTCGCAGTGTCCCAACTCCCGACTGCCGAAGCTTCCGTGGTCTGCAAAGGTGGAGAACGACCTGCAGCCGAACAGGCGTCTGCCGCGTCCACTACCGCTGTTGGGACGCCGCCAGGATCGCGACCGGCGATAGCATGACACTTTTGTGACTTCATCAGGCGGAAATCGAAGGACCACTTTTTTTTGGACACGAAAAACACAACAGTCGGGTACGCGTTCCAGTCCCTATACTGATGCTCTACTTATTGGGCTTAATTGGTCCGATTTCTTTTTCTTTTTTTACATGAAACCAGTCTCCGATCACAAAACTCTTTCAGCAACTCTGGGATATACGATCATTCGTTGTCGACTAAAATTCTACGCCTATGAGATTAAAAGTAATTTGGAAATGGCAACTCTTTTATAGATTTTCTGATGATAACTTAAAAAAAAGAAAACTTATTACTTGATACCACAATAAGATATGGCTAAATGGCCTGGCTAAGTTCCTTGCTTTACTTCTTTTTTGAGGGGGGGGGGCAGGGGAGAGGGCAGAGGGAGAAACAGCAGAGAGGAGGCCTCTGAATCATGCAAAGCGAACCGGTAGAAATCAGAAGCTTAATTTCATTCACCTCTTTAAAACAGTTTTGTTTCTAAGTTGACTGCCTAAAAGGAAAGACGACAAAGCCTTCCTTACTTTATCTCCTCGGGTTCCCTTGCCGTATCTCGCAAGGCAGATGTACCCAGCGACGCTGACGCCCTCTTTTTCGAGCTTGTCAAAGTCTTCGTATGTCCCGTAGTTCACAAATATCAGCTCCGCCTGCAAAAAAGGAATCGCGTAGTGTTTTATTTTGTTTGTTGTAATAATGTTTTAGTTAATCCTCACGGTAGCGACATTACAGAATGGCACAGAGACTTCAACATGGAAATAAAAATATATCTTACGGAATCACGCGTGCGTTCCTTACTCGAAATGAATCTCGATAAGTAAATTTTGGGGTAATTATTTTTTTCTGGGGGTAAAGTAAAATTTTTGGCACTTACATGCGCGCGCGCGCGCACACACACACACACACACACACACACACACACACACACACACACACACACACACACACACACACACACACACACACACACATATATATATATATATATATATATATATATATATTTGGGGGATTGTCGTTTTTGATACCGACAAGAGAAAGAAACGAGACAATCAGTAAGAAGCAGCCTCGGGGACAGTTCAGTCGGGGCCGTGCTCCGGGGAAGCGCAAAATAAAACTGTATGAATAAATTTTCTTTCTGGGAAGCTTTTTTCTTTTCTTTTTAAGGCGAACGCCATTGAGCGACAAATCAGAGTAAATGGCCATGAAAATGCGAATGAGCGGCACGCGCCGCTTAATCGCATGCTGAAGGACGACGCTTGTCCTTGCGGCCGTCCTCGAAGTCGTCCTAGACCTCTAGGACGACCTCCCTTGTCACAGTACGTGAAAAAACAAGCGGCGTTGTGACCAAAGGATGGCCATAAAAACACGTCAACAAGCGAGGTCATGAGCGTGATGTCATCAAGCGTCATCATACGTCATCAGCGTGATGTCACCGCAGGAGCGCCATGTGCAAAAGGTGCGCTTCGGACTTCATCTGTTTCTCGTTGTTTGCTTCGTGCAATAGACTGTGAGGCGACTGCGTCTATATCTACGGGCTCGACATTGTCAGCAGCGTCTAGATCTACGGCGGCTCCGGCAGGCAAACGTGGCCGACCACGCAAACACGCCACAGGCTCCTCACGTGTCCGCCTCTAGGCGTCATTCTCAACGTCGTCCGCTAGGCATCGTTTTCGACGTCGTGAATGAAGTCTACCTAGACGTCGTTCTTGACGTGATCCTAAAGATCGTCCTACGAGTCCTCCTCTAGGCGTCGTTCTCGGCGTCGTCCTAGACGCCGTCCCTAAGGTCGTCCTAGAGGTCGCCCTAGAAGTCGTCCTTGACGTCGCCCGAGAGGTCGTAGACGCTGTGCTTGACGTCATTTTATACGTCGTCTTAAACTTTAATACGTGTAGAAACATTACTCGAAAACATTTCTCCCGCTTTTATTTTTTCCCCGGATATTATCGTTTTTTTTTTTCAATATTCGAAACAAAAGCCCGGAAAATACCATTTATAGGCATGTGATAAAACTCCGCTGGAATATTTCATGAAGGAAACTCGATATTGAAGACCTCTGGGCACTACCTAGTCAGCACAACCGACAAACATAACCAGAAGAGAGAGAAAAAAAAAAAAGGAAAAGCACTCGTCGCGCCTCTACAAACCTCCACTGTTCCCTGAGCAGAAAAGGCCAGGTACGCCGGACCGATATCAGTATCAATCCCAGGAATCTTGTCTTCAGTCATCTTTGCCTCCAGTAACACCGTTCCGTTATCATGAATCAGTCGGACCTGAAACAACATTTAGAGCCAAAATTATGTATAAACTGAGGTGTAGAAACGCGTATGCTACCTTCCAATATTCACTTTTTCCCCGCTGATACTAGCCAATTTTAGAATAGGGGGCCCCACAGCTTTGGGTGCCTCAAACAGCTTGGGGTGTCCGAGTGCGCATGCGCAGAACTTCTGCGCATGCCCATTGCAATGTCCCAAGCTGTTTGGGGCACCCAAAGCTCTGGGGCTCCCTATTCTAAAACTCGCTACTATCTACTGAGGTACCGCTCGCGTCCCGAGCACGCAACGTTGCTCTCATTTTAAATATCGTTCGCCGCGAGTGGAGAAATATCCCATTAACTGGCTAACTTTTTACCTCTGCCAAGGTTTTAGAAAGGCATTTAGTCGGCAATATTTTTTTCCCAAACATTTACTCTCCCAATAACCAGTGAGGAAAGCAGAAAGCTAAGAGTGAAACGCCGGTGTATATAATTATCGCTGAGATGGAATCGAGAAAAAAAAAAAAAAACAAAACAATGCTTGTAAGAAAAACAAAACCAAAAAAATCCTGTATTTTCTGTCACTGCGTAGCTATGTTGCCACATTTGTTCTTTGCTGAAAGAACTCAACAAAGTCTTATCAGCACGAAATATTAGTGCAAAACTTTAAACTACATACTTGAGAACATACTTAGAGAATATTTTGTAAAGCTAGACAGGTAAAATACCAGTGATTTGGCGGTTTGTTTAATGTTTCCAGGATTTTTCAATATTTTTTATTTGTGTGTTGTGTTCGTATATTATCCACCCGTTCTGTATTTTCGCATGAAGAAGCTTTTATTTTTTTTTCTGTACCTCTGCTGTTGTGCTTATGTAGGGGGTCGAGGTCCTTGTCAAGCTGTATTTTACAGCTTTTTCCCCCGACCTCCATCATCAATGTAGATGGAGATAAACGAATTATTATCTGTTTGCGCACTAAAGAATATACCGACATCACACACAGCAGAAACTTGCTAGGCGTTAACGCTGTTATTCGCACGATGTACCCGTCTAGTTGTAAGTGTAGTTTTGTTGTGTGTCTCCGTGTTTAGACAGCTGGAAGTTAACCAGCCTTCGATGGGCGTCTGGTGTCGCCGATGTAGATGACAAAGTTAGCCAGCAAGACTGTTAGCCTGGGGTCTTTGACGTGCATCGCGCTGTAGTGATACACGTAGCACTCGTCTCGCATGAGCAAAAAAAGTTACTACGGCCGAGGATAATGGAGAGTTAAGAACCCGCTACGGTACCCGGATCCCTACAGTCAAAGCTATTGGCGCACAGCTGCAGGCAACATGAGATATCTCCACCAGTAAAGCTTCTTCACCAACGTGTTATTTTGTTACCTGTTAATAAAACTAAAGCGTAAAAAATAACGATATGTTTTAGTGCTTTTGTTTTTTGACTTTGAGTTATGGGGTCTTACCAAGGTGAGCGATAGCAATAGGAATGTTGACTCTGCTCTTTATCTCGTATACGTCAGTAACTACCGAAACAAGAAACTGAATTCGTTCGCAGAATGTGCCCATGAACCGGTTTACGATCGAAAGAGCTCATAATCGAACGAAAATTCCTGTACATACAAGATCAGAACCGGGGAAGAAAGAGAAATTGCGACCCACGAATCTCCCGATTGCCGAAATCTTTAGTGTGATTCATGTATTAACATATTTGATAAAGATCGACTAAAACAAGCGTACCATACCGACCACGGGACAGCATGGTTTTCTGTGCATTGCGGTTCACGATTCTGCAACACCACATGCTCACAAGCATGTTCTGTAGTGGCCAGTTGTGATGTTGAAGCAGAAAAACAAGGTGGTAAAAACATTTTATATAAGAAAAAGTGTCCCGAAAGCGAATACTTGTTTTGCTGCTTTAAGTCTTATATATCTTGTTTGACTACCTTGAGAACGCTGCAGTGAGTTACCTTGAGATACAAACTCGAGCTACCACAAATGCCAAGAGACGCACCAATTGGTGTTCACGGTATATTGGCACGAGCCCCAAACTACGCACCTAAAGTTAATAAGGATATTTTGCAAAGCGTTACCGTGTTGCGCGTACTGCACTACCGGCGCCTCTAAAGCATGCTTTTAAGCGCGCGCCCAGAGTGATATAGTGAATTCAGGGCGCTCGCTTAAAGGGCAACTCCGCTTCTTTTCCAGTAGTGCAAAACCATACAGTTCTCTTTGTTACCATCTACAAAACCCCCATGGCAAATATTACAACGGAATTCCGTCTAGAAGTTCATTAAAATCGCTGTCAAAGTTTGACAAGCATGAATCCGCTGGTTTTGGATGAGATGTGCGGGCCAGACAATACTGCCCGGCTGCATTTCCGCTTCCTCCAAATTCCTTCTCCCGCCACGTCCGCGACGTCATCAAACATGTGCAGCTTCTTTTTTTTTTTTTTTTTTCAATTTTGTTTTCTTTCTCGGGGAGAGCACGGGTGGCGCCAGCGCCGTGAAAGACGTGAGTGACGCGCTCGGCCGGCCCGGCGCTCGACTATTGATACTACTGACAAGCCGATCGCCTCGTTGAGCGCGGCTTGTGTGTTCAGTGCGCATACTTTTGAACACCAAGGAAAAGGAGGAGAGGGAAGCTGCTTTTGTAAGAATTTTGAGTGACAGGTTAATCTTCTGTAATTTTCTGGGAGGAGAATAGCGACGCCTGTGCTAATCCAGGAGGCACAAAGGAGGATCCTGATAAGAGGGGAGCTCCTTCTTCCCCTTGTATATCACGTGGGTGTACATGCTTAGTGATGCCGAATATACAATGTTGTCCGGCTTTGCCACCGTTTCGGTTTCGGTTTGTGATCATGGCTAGAGTAAAATTACACGAAAAATATTTTATTTTTTGCGAAACAAAGGATCGGGGATTGTTTTTGAGTGCTTCAAAAAGCAAAATCGGCCACTATCTCAAAATGTTTGAAAATAAGCGGAGTTGCCCTTAATCATACGTCAAAGGCTCCAGTAGTGCGGTATGCGGAACACGGCTAAGGTTTTCTAAAACTCCCTAGTAAAACGCGACTATGAATTAAAAAGAAAAGAAGCTAACATTAATCTTTTCTGCGAAGTGTCACCTAGCGACTAAAGCACTTGCGTTGGATAGGAGAAACCTTCACATTTTACTCACACTATTTGGATGTTCGGGATCGGGCTGAGGGTGCGCCAAGAGGTACGGCACTTTCTTCACTTCGTCAAAGCCGCTTTTTCGGAGTGAATTTTCAAGAAAGTCGACTATGTCGACCCCATCACGCTCGCTGCCGGAACGATGAGGCTTTTCTGAGAGGAAACTGGTGCGAAAAATTGATGAGACACGTTCTGAAATTATTCTTGTAATTATAGCTACGTCCGCGCTCAATCGCATTTCTTGAAATTGTTTTTTATGGCACGTTAAACCCTGATCTGTCGGCGCAAAGTATTCTTTACAGAGGCTAGAAATTAGCATAGTTTCGAATTTCGAGTCAAAGTCCAGTAAAAAAAAAAAAAAAAAAAAAAAACGCGAATATTAATAGTCTTTTTTTTGCGTTTTTATGACTGGACTCTGACTTGTTTGACTTTTTTTACTTGTAAATATTTTTTCACAAACTTTTTTACAGAGAGGCCACACTATTGTATATGTTGAAATAAAATATTTTAACTTTGAACTTTGAGCATTAAAAACAATTATCTGCAATAGGCCGCATATAAACCAGCGTTCGAGGAAATTCGACAGAGAATTACAATTTGGCACACTTTATTGGTGCCAGACAAAGAAACAAAACGGGAGTACCTAAAAGCGATAATCAAATCAAAAATAAAGACACTTTTAAAGGTTTTTCATCATGTGCTTTCGTTCATCTCACTTAATGCATGTGCTTCACGAGGTGTAGAAACACAAATTGTCGACATAAAAGGGTGGCTCTTCTGACCGCCAAAGTAAAGTCAAGTTGCTTGCTCGTTCTCCTGATTGTTCCAAGTTTGTATGGCGCTGTCCAACATCTTTGTCGCTTCAGCTGTATGCGGTACAGATACCGGTTCATGGCATAGGAGGTGTAACGAATAGGTATTTCTATTCGGCACCTTAAGAAAAAGCGTGTGGCGTGCGCGAATAAATTGTGGACTTTTAGACTTTAAGGAAGGTTAAACCTATTTGCACCACCTTAGCTCAATCAAAACTTTTCACTGCGTCAAGCATTCTGATTCACGCGAAACTGCATTGAACGATCCCGGTTCGTAAATTAATTTATTGTATATATACAGGTTTGTACTACCAAGATTTTCCTATGTTACATATGTTTTTACTGGAGGACTTATCCCCAAACTTCCATATGTTTTGGTATCCGCTTTTTAAAAAGATTATTATGTATTGCGGCCATGGATAGAAACTTCCTTCTACCTATAATGCATCAGCTCGGACACGATCTCCGAAAAATTTGCGGTTCCTCGGGCAGTATAAGTAATACATCACATTGCATCTGTATTGCCTCCATAAAGTTATTAATATAAGGAAAGTTTTAAGTTGCATAAGGGACACAAGCACTATCCAGCATTTGCGACGAACTCCCTAAAGCCGGGAGTCACACTGCCAACAAATTCGAACGCAAGTCACACGATGTCAGTGCTTCGAAAGCCGCATGGCAACGAGTTCAAGAAGACACTTGGCGCGCGGCGTTCGAACCACGGATATCACGGTGACTGATGTCTGCAAGACTGTTTTTTGTGTGATGCATACACACTTTTTGCAGTTTACAAACATGAAGTACAGCTTGTGTCCCAGGTGACTTCCGGTCACTCGGTCTTTGCAAGACTGTCATGCTTGCTTATGTCACCAGTGCTTGATAAATGCTACACGGGCAACAACAATATAGATTTAACGAGGGTCTTCAAGTAGGTTTAAAAAAATATTCGGAACATTTTAAACAGACCTCCCGCTTCTTCGTTCTTTTGGCATTTACCTGGAGAATTATTGCGTAAACCTTTCATAGACAACGCAAGCAGCGTTTCAAGGTTGGCTTTGTTCATTCTTTTTATGAACCGGAAGTTCTCTGGAACGTCAAAGACTGGAGCACCGCCTGGTGGCGTTTGCGACGAAAAGAGTCTATAATCAGTGTGACCGTGGCTTAAGCATTCTGAAACGTTAAAAACAAACCCACAAGAGAACTTGCCGGTGAAGACACCCACCCGTCTCCAGTTGGTTACCAAGCCGTTCATTAGGCTAGTCGAATCTTGTATATCTATTGATAGCTTATGCAACGTAAAAAATAGCGTGAGCTGCTTTAGACGACACCCTTGGGTAATTTTTACACGACTGCTATTTCTACTTATGGTAAGAAAAGGTGTGATTCTACCCTGTACGTGTCGTTCAAAAAAGTCTCGGCTAAAACCTAACGAGCAAGGCATACTCTACCGATGGTACTCCTTCAGGTTCTCTCGCCGGATTCCTCTGAGGCCTTCGGTAACGGCAACGCTGTCCCGGAGCTCGAACGGCGGCGGTATCGGCGAGTCGCAATACTGCAATACAAAAGCGGTTTGTTCATTAATCGATTCCTACGCATCTGTGATGCAGTAAGGTCTGCGTAGTGTGCAGTGCCGACGCCACTTGAGCAGTCAAGGCCTTTGACAAGTGTCCTCTACCGCCGCGTAACGTCGTCGCACCTGAATGGCGCCAACACGGAAGTTTAGACCCGAGTCCGACACCGAGCTGCTTCGACGCGTTGATTGGACACGAGTCCCAGCCGAACGCTGACGCCAATCTCCTGCCCAATCTGCGTCGCCGATAGATCTCACTATGATGACGTCGAAGTGCTAGAGCACGAGTGGACTTCATTTAGATTGCGACTACTTCTCACGAAAGGGTAGAGTGGGAAATATTCCGCATACGTAAGACTTTGCTGAAACTCTGACCCTTGCAGAATTGAAGTAAACTAGCTGGAAAACATGAACTGTTATGGAAGCTGGAATATAGATTGTAATGAAGAGGAAAGATTTGAAGAGCAAAAGCTTACGTCATGCTCTATTATGTATCGAATGTCTTAGAGACTGACTGGCGTATGCTGTGGAGGTATAGGGATCTGTCTGCGTTCACGCCATTCGCGATCGAGCAGTCTTTAACAAAGCAGGTCTAAAGTTAGGAAAGATGCTTTCATGTCTTTAATGTAGGTATTCTATTATTGTGTATTAAATTCGGAAATTGGATTTATACGTTCAAGCACCTAATGCCTGTGACTATTGAGTTAGCACAGTTTTTAGTCAGCAGTGACTACTAAGCTGTGTCAGCTAAACACAGTAACTTCTATCCACTGCCACACTTTGTTGTTTGGGAACTATTCAAACCTATAAGTTGAAGACTAGTGAAAATTGCCTAATTTGGCAACATAAATAGCTTCGAGTAGCTACGTCGAGCTCCTGAAGTAGCGACGCCTCTCAGAAAGTATGTTTTTATTAGGACGTATATTATATTTTTGATAAATATTTCGCTGCGGTTGTAAGATATTGTATAACACTTTCTATATTATGTTCAGTTGTTTCACATTTACTATGTGGATTAAACACTCCGAAGACGAAACTTGATCCCGTCTACAAAGGTACGCACGAGGGAGCTATGAACCCACACGTGCATTAGAAACTAGGCCTGTATACGTCAACGCCTGCCTCTACCAAAAGCCACAAGCCACAACAAAAGAGGGAAAGATTAGTGTTCCATTTTAAAGTGGGAAATAATGAACTATAAATAGAGTGACGCTCAACAGTGGACTGTAATACGTATGAATTTTGTTTCTATCGTAACAATTGGCACAGGTGCTTTAAGCACCTGTGCCAATTGTTACGATAGAAACAAAATTAGCTACACAGCACGTTAGCTGACTCTTAAATTAAAATATATTTATCATCAAAAGTGAACTCTCGAGACGTTTTGAAACTGTCAAGAGCAAACTACGAGTGCACCCTCACCTGTATACTAGGCGGCTCTTTGAATGCAAGTGGAAAGAGGCTTTTGCAAGAAAACGGTGGAAATACCGCGGCTGAGCCAAGATGAGACTGCGAAATGTCGCAACGAAAAAGAAGCCGCACTCCAAAATTTGGTTAGACCCATTGAACCACTGTCGAAGATATTTGAACATTGTACATTTTATTGCTTTCCCAACACAAAAGAAGCGAAGTACTATAACATTGACAAAAAATATAACGTAAATAAAGTTAAATTTAGCTTTTCAATCAAGTTAAATTAATAGGTCATCTCGTATTATAGGGTTAAGATTTGTATTAAGAAAATTCGAGGGTTATAATAATAGATTTGAATTCCACCTGCGCCCACGGGAACAGCGCGAACTACGTACGGGATTTGAGTATGAACAAAATCAAATAAAAAAGTATAGATCATCTCACTTCAGGCTTCGGATGAGGGAAGCCACGTTGCATGATGGCGACGGAGAGGGCAAGAATGGCGATCAAGGCGACCACCAAACACGCTCCCATCAACACCAAGGTCACCCGGGTCTTGTCCATGCTCACGTCTTTACTCTGAGGTGTCTCCCCCGCTTCGAGTACTGCGGATGGTTCTGCAAGCATTGCCAGAAGTATTACTGATTGGTAGCCGTGAATTCACCCTAAAACACGAATAGCATGAGTGTATATATTCCGAAACACTGTTGCCGCGAATAATTGTCGTTGACGTTCTTTTTTTTTTGTGTACTTCTCAGTATTTAAAGATTCATCAAAATTACTAAATTACTATTGGAGATGAGATAATAGCGAGTTTTAGAATAGGGGGCCCCACAGCTTTGGGTACCCCAAAGAGATTAGGCCGTCCCACTGCGCATGCGCAAAACTTCTGCGCATGCCCACTGCGATGCCCAGAGCTGTTTGGGGCACCCAAAGCTTTGGGGCCCCCTATTCTAAAACTCGCTAATCTTGTGGCTACCTCTTATGGTTCCAATCTTTGACGGCACAACCAGGGTTATTGATTGCCAGGTTCAAGTTGGACGTTGTGTGTAGAAAGCACGATGGAAGCTTGTAGTCATCGTATCCTTAAACAGATACCGTCAAAGTTGACAGTCAAACATTCCTCTTATTTTCATTAATAAAAGTATAACTCATAGTACTCAAGACGTCATATTGAGTGTTCGGCGAATCATAGAAGGGCGGCTACACCGACGGATTTGGTCGAGCTTGTTGTCACTAGTGGTGGAAAGGACTCAGTTTGGTGCTACACTAAGTGGTTCATTTTTGGTGTCCGCCAGTACTTTTTCGAAGTAAGCTGCGAAAAATCGGCGATGTTGTGTCTGCATTAAAAGTGTCGCGCAGTATAAAGCGTCCCACAAGATTAACGCGGCATCTCGGTTAGAAATTTTGTTAAGGCATTGCAAGCTATACTTAAAGCTAATTTCGTCACTGTGACAGCTGCAATGCAACCTCCCTCCCCTCCCAGGCTGGTTTAGGATCAGGAAGCCAAAACCTCACTTCGTACTTCGACCGGCTGGCTCAGAAATGGCACAAAACCTGCTAAAAACGGCCCATCTGCACATGGGACGAATATGCTGTAAAAACTCGACCCCCCCCCCCCCCCCCCCGCCCCAAACCGCACACATACAAAAAAAAACAAAAAAAAAAACACGGAATCTACGATATGGTAGTTTGCATGATATTTTACATGTCATCACTTAAGATCTAGTAGATAAGACACTGAAGGTACTGACTCCCCATTACGCGAGTTTCTCGAGGGCGCGGCCATTTTGGTGCGGATTGAAAGCGGGTGCAAGTGGCGATAGTTAGGATTTCAAATGCGATTTTCTTAGCTTCTTCTACGTTAAAGAGGTTTTAGAGAACCGTTTTTGCACACCCGATACGGTACAATGGGCCCTCCGGTACGAACTGCGCATGCGCGAGTCTTCTGTGATAGCGCATGCGCAGTTCGTACCAGAGGGCCCATCGTACTATATCGAATGTGTCAGAACGGTTCCCTAAAACTCCCTAATGTCAGGAGACTCGTGCGATACTCATTACAAGTAATGAGACGACTCGTAATCGATTACTTTTTCGAGTGATTTTGTAATCATTCGATTCCTTTCATTAGTAGTCGTCCCAAGAGCAATTTGATTATTTTGGAAGTACTAAAATTACTTGTAACCGTTACCATTTTCTCCTCCCCTATTAAATGGCGCACTCTGTTTCTAAAAGTTCCCTACCAAAGAATACTTGAGCCAAGTTTTCAACAGAGGGAGGTTTACCAAAATCGGTAAATTGAGAAGGTGAGTCGTTTTAAATTCTTTGATTCTAATTCAATAACAATACAGTACGAAATACCCGTCTTCTTAAATTTAAGGTAATTGGGGAAGTAACGGTTATATTTTCGAGTAATGTCAAATTGCTTTTATTCGTAAGTAATCGAGCGGTCAAAATGAATACTTTTTAACCAAGGGTAATTGTAAATGTAAATTTTCATTTCTCTTTTTCAACTAACGTGTCAGGAACCTCAGGCGGCATCAATATGTTTTGTCAGGGAATGTTGTAACGTTTCTGGAGGACAGAAAGGCATTCCCTGAGAGTTCAGAAAAAGTTGCAGATTACTGTCAACAGTGATTTTAAACACCGAGAGGAATCGACTGTCGTTACTTTGAAGCGCCTGTTTAACGACAGTAGAGTTAACACGACGCTCCAGCGTCGCATTAAGAATGATAGTTTTTTTTTTATCATTGTGTCACTGACTTCTTGAATGCTCTGCGGAAAGTAGACGCTAAAAAACTTCTTACCTAAAAAAAGAGGTGTTGTTTTTTAATTGTTTTGAAGGGCACCTAAAGGGGCACGGAAACGTAATATTTGCTCTTAATTCTTTGTTTAGATATGGCCTCTGCTGTGGCGGCAGCCCAAATACACTAATCTAGATTATTGTTTCTGGGCGGCCGGCAGAAAAGTCAGGAAACCTAATTCTAAAACGAATAAACATATTTCAAGATTGCGCCTGGTGGCGGACTGTGAAGTTTCGCTGGAATGCCGCCCACGTCATCGGCCTCTAAAAAGCAGCGCAATTTCTCGGCAGTATGCCTCTCTCGTGGAGTTACTTAGTCACAAATATGACTTGGCGGAGCATGCTAACCACGTCATACGTGTTAACTTCAACAGTGCTTCCGCAAAGTGAATTCGACACCATCTAATTGGACGTCCTTTGCAGATGGTAGGTAGGAGCCAGTTCTGGAGAATTCGAGGACCTCTTCCCGGCTAAACTTACCACTCACCCCGCACCCCGGGGGTGCGCTGTGAACAACGCGCTCAAATATGACACCCAGTAAATAACTTAAATAGAGTTTTTTCATGGCAAACGCCACCAGGCGGTGCTTCAGTCTTTGACGTCACAGAGAACCTCTGGTTCGTAAAAAAGAACGAACAAAGCTTACCTTAACACCGCTGCATGAAATGCGTATAAAACTAACACACACTACAGCGCACTACGGCAAAGCTGCCACGTTGCCAATGAAACGTTTAACCACCAGTTTTCCACGTGAAAGACAGAAGAACGAAGAACGAAGAAGCGCGAGATCTGTTAAAATTTTGGAATATTCTTGCAAACCAACTGTCTTCTTCCCAGACGTTAAATTGCACAGCCGAAGGCCCCAATTAAATCTCAAACTGTCCATGTAGCATATATGCTTTCTAGTATTGGTGACATAAACAAGCTCAATTGTCCCGCGAAGACGAGTGACCGGAAGTCGCTTATGACGCAGGCAGCTGTTTATGTTTGTAAACAGTAAAAGAAGTCTTATGTACATTGTTTGCAGATGTCGCCATTGGTGGGTACAAGTGGTCCTTTCTAGTTGCTCGCTCTCTCGAGTTGCGGTGTGAAACTAACACGGTGAGTCGAACGTTCGTGGCGCATGAAATACCAGCATGGCCGCGAATGACGTTACAGGCAAGCTACGTATAGGGAGGCCATAGGCAACGTTATTAGATTAACTCAGTTACAGAACTACTCCTAGAAACTGCTTGTACCAGCAGTACCCCACCTCTCTCACCGCAGTTCGCCTCTCGTCGTTCGAGGCGCCATTGTTTTAGACGCGGCCGTTGTAGTGATTATACTTGGATATGGAGTACGTAATGCTGTACGGTGAGGTCCGTCGGGATCGTCGTCATCTCGCTCCTCTATGGCATTTCGGGAACCGTGAGGACACGACGGGTCGCTCATGACAAGAACAAGACTAGGTAAAGATGTAAGTGCATATATCGGCGCCGGGAAAAGAACCGCGAAAAGAGGAAGCCAACTGGGTTTAAGTCACGTCTTTTCCATCGTCAGGGAGCCAGCCGGGCCAGTGGCACTCACCCTGGCTTCGATCAACAGGGTACTCAAGCTGCTCGGTTACAAGCTCGACCGTAAGCTGGGAGACATCAAGGCCCGCTTTCGCAAAGACCGCTGCCCGGCCAACATCGAGGCTAACCCCTGAAGCTTCACCACGGGGGTGCTGCACTCCCTCTGTCACCGGAAATTCGCTCGGCTCGTCGGCAATTTGGGCAGGCAGGGAGCCCTCACCAGGCGCTCGAGACTGACTTTGCTTAGCCTCAATGTCCGCTTTCTTTCTTTCTGCACGCCAACTGACGCATACGCATGAGCAATGAATTTGCATCCGAGAAGTCCGCTATTAAATTGCCGACGCTCCCCATGGCTTGAGTTGCTCCCTCTCTTAAATGTAGGATCTCCAAGGGCGTGCTGATGATGATGTGACTTTTCCCTTTACAACAGGCATGGATGGATAGATAGATGAATCCGGCTGAGCCCTTTGGATCGGGCGGTAGCTTACGCCACCTAGCCATTTTGTTTTACCATTTAAGCTTAGGATATTTATATGTGAAAACTATATTCACTACGCACTGAAAAGAAAGTGAGGCTATAAAACCCCCTTGCCATCAGTTAATAAGAAAATACCTAGTTTTCTCTCGCTTTATGCCACCATTCACTTAATCTTTGCTTGGTAATCTCTACTGTCTTGAAATCTATTTTTCTTTCGCTGACTCGAAAACCCAATGACTTTATTAAATCTATGCTGTCTTCGGTAGGCATAGGGTGAAGCCCTTTACAGTAGGGTATCAACTGCTCAGCCGTCTCGTTTTCCTCTCCACAAGCAGCACACACTGTATTCATTTTCTGGTACTTCGCTCTGTATGTTCTGGTTCGCAAAACACCTGTCCTTGCATCAAACAACAGTGAGCTTCACGTAGAATTGTCATAAATGCTCTCTTTGGCAATAGCTGTTTTGCTTAATCTATAGCTTTCCAGAGCCGTCTTTGTCTGCATTCCCTCTAGCCACCCATCTCTTTCTGTGGCCTTAACTTTCTTCTTAACTGAGACCTGCTCTTCCGTAACTCCACTATAGCCTGAAAACTTTCCTCTTAATTTCCTAGTGCGCTGTCTCCACTTTGTGTCTATACTCCTCATGCATAAATAGCTGAAAACCTTTCGTGCCCATTGCTTTCCATCCATTTGCCTCATCTGGCAGCTGGACAGAGTCAGCGCCCTCTCTGGAAAGCCTTATTAAATAATACAAGCGTTTTGACGCGCATACCCTAGATGCCGCTTCGAACGACGGGAGGCGTTTGAAGTTGTGGAACTCCCGCGGGTGTTGCAGTTGTGGAACTCCCGCGGGAGTTCCACAACTGAGGTAATTATATAACGTTCGCCATAGGGCGTACAGTCCTCTGCTATTTCTACTAGGCGAGATTGTCACACGTTGATGCCACCAAGCGGCAACGCTGGCAACTACAGTGCCCATGGCCATGCAGGTGTCATTGAAGTCACGAACGCGATACGCATTGCGTTTTTCGCTGCCCGATTTTACAGCGAGAGGTAGAGAGCTCGCGGGCCACGTCATTTCATTTCCGTACCCCTTTAACATCCCAATCACAACAGTGTACAGATTAGGCTTCGAGTAGGGCGAAACGAAAAGAACACGTTCCCCAAAACCTACATTAAGATAACGACGGGTTGGCGTTGAGCTAGTTGGGTCAGGATTGGAGATATATCAAGGTGAAATAAACGTTTGAAGATAACTAGAAGGAAAGGAAAAGAAACGCTGAAGAAGAAAAAAAAAAGAAAAAGGCAAGGACCAGCGCTTCTTTGCCTTTTTCTATGTATTCATCTTCAAACGCCTCAGCTGGTTCTATATCTACACGATGCTCACTGTAACAAATTACATTTCTATATCGAACCGTTTTCTGTGCATTTCTATTCGCCTAGCTCTTTCCGGATTGACTGGCTCTTTGTAGAGCATTGCAAAAATGCTAAGGCAGAAGAAGTCTTACGCCTCATTCACTGGCGAATGAACCGAAATCGCGAAGCGATTGCGAACGCGGTTACTTAAATATTCAGTGCTGTTTCACACGGATTGGATAATGGTAATGAGAGGACCTACTTCGCGGTTGCGATTCTGACGCCAGTCTGAATGCAGCATTATTGTGTCCACATTCCTGTGTCTGCCTTACACATGGTTGCATTCTTAAGATACAACCAAGTGTAAGCCAACGCTGCAACCAATGAGGTGGAACAGTTTAAAGAAGGCGCAGAAGCGGACGGCTCATAACCGATTTGAGTCCATTACTTTGAGCACTGCCCTTGAATGACTTCACTTTTCCGTTGAGGGAGTGTGTTTCGTCGCTTTTTTTTTTGTTTATTGACACATGGCACAGCTTTAACGTTCGATAGTGACCAATTTGTTTTTTAACCCTTGCTTTTGCACGCTGCGCTTTGTACATAGAGGTCGTAGTCGCGTAGGGGTAATTTGCGACGTTTTAGGTTCTGCGATTTACTTACTGCATGCCTCTCCTCCTTCCTCCCCCCCCCCCCAAAAAAAAAAAATGGGAGCGTCCTTTTGATTTCCTTCTCCAAAGAAAAAAAAAAAAAAGATTGGGCATTGTTGAAATTTCGTTTTGCGACCAAACGTAACCCTAGTGGTCCGGACCAAATGCCAGAGTTCCAGAATTAGCCATTATATTGTTCAGACGTTGTTTTCGGTAACTGGTCCCAACTGAGTTCGAAGTGTTCAAGTGCTCCGTTGGCCGCCATTTCCCCGTTGAAAATTTCAGAAAATCACAACGTTTTGATAAGGTAAGAGTTAGTTTTGAGAATCTGGCCTCTGGTGCGGACCGATATCGCTACACAAGGACGGAGAATAAGCATTCGGCAATGCCTATTTAAAACGCAAAAAAAAAAGCTCAACATTTTTTTTGGGACATTTTGTAGATTAAGACCATGCCACCAGACAGAGGGATCCCAACTATTTTTTAGAGCACCTGAAGGGAGTGCGTGCGGATTAAAAAAAAAAATCAAGAAAAAACAACAAACACGCCTCTAGCCGTGTTTTGCAAGCTGAACTGCGACTAGAGCCTGCTCACTGCGCACGGACCACATTGTTGTATTTTGTGCATTTCCCCGCTAAATTTAGAAGGAGAAATTTTCTTCTCTATTCCCGGGGGAAACAAAACTTTCCGCTCAATTTCACAGGGAACTGAGTCTGCTAGAGGAATACACTATTTTTCTGCTAAGTTTAGCGAGAAACTTTTATGAGCCTAATATAGCGGGGAAGATGTTTTCGATAAATTAAGCGGCGCGCCACGACCCGACCCAGAAACACACCCGGCGATAGGCTCCAAAATCTCGCCAATGGTATATTTCCGTAGACCGTTTTTCTCCCCCTCCAGCTTGCTCCACAACGTAGACGCCGCTATCGCGCATGCGCGCCTCTATAGCCTCGCATGCAGAGTTCCGAATGTCGTAGTGTGTCGCAGACACCGTAGCTGGACGGAGAAAATGATCTACGAAAAGTACCTAACTAGCGGCAGTGGGCGTAGAACTTTTTCTAAAGACCTTACCGGGTACGTTGGAACCCCTTCTGTACACTGTGCGGACAAGGAATCTTCTTTCCATATTAGCGCTCGTAAAGTCAGGCATTGCTATCTTCGGAATTAAAGCACGGAGCGACATGATGTCCGTGGAGTCTGTGTCTTCTACAAATTACGGTCTACGTTGCTCCTGCCGTTTATGGTGTACCTTCACAAGAGGGGCAGGAGCGCGGGGGGGGGGGGGGGGGGGGGGGAACGCTGACAGGGTCATTTGCCAGAAAAAAATACCGCCGCGCAACAACACATGGGTCTCGCATCTTGTTTTTATATGCCTGAAAAGTTTTATCATGGTTTTACACTGTTCATTGCTCGGAAAATGCGGGCATGCTGTAAATAGTCAATGCGAGCGCGCATGGAGGGCCTTATCTGAGGACAGCAGCTGCCGTTTCGGTTTCAGCAAATCATTCCGTTTTCCTGCGAACGTCGGCGTAGGTGCAGTAGAACGAAGTTTTTTACCCTATTTTAAGACCTATTTTTGAGCAACAAAGCTGTGTTCGTACAGGGGACGCAAATACAAGCGTGACTGTGATGGCAAACTAGGCAGATAATTGGAAACATCCAGAGCTCAAAGGATGGCATCGTACAACGATATAGGTTTTGTAGGGGCTTTATTTCGGGATTGTAACTACACGCACCTTCGGAGCAACATAACAGGTGGTTCTGTGCATACTGTTGGTATGAGATGGTTTAATCAAAATATGCAACAAAGCTTTTAGTTTGCGCCAAAGAACCCTGCTGTGCGGCGCCACCAGTATACTGAACGAGAAAGTACACTTTGAGGGTTGCAGCCAACATAGTCCGGTATTCGCCTTGTGCTAAAGGGTGTTTCACCATTCAACACACAAAAGGTGTTTCACCTTCTGCACGGGAGGTGGTTACCTTCCGTGTGCTCAGGCGATGTTCACCTTGAACACCTTCTGCGTGTCAGAGGGTGGCAGAAGGTGTTTCGCCAACGATAGAAACTATACTTGTTTGTATTTCAAACGACCACGCAAAAGTGGGCTGCGAGTGACAGAGGCAGCTGTTGCGATGATGAAAAATGTACTTAAAAAGATGTGCTTTTGTTCGATGTGCTTTAGGATGTTTGCTTCGGGAGCTTTATTTTTAGTATATTAGTTGTAGGTAGGGGGAAATATTTTTTAAAACATATCAGATCTATGTGATTTAGGTCACATCAGCTAAAAGACCTAGCGACTTTTTGTTCCGAAATATGTACCTAAAAATGCATGCCCGGCGTTAAGTAATGAAGGATTTTGTTAGAAATAAGTAAGATTTGTTTTGGAAAAGTCTATCTTTCTACAGTTGCGTCGGCATCGTTTTTTTAGCTTTCTTTGTGAGTGTCGGCGTTTTGGAGGGAGCATTCGCGTGGGCAGAGCGGCCGGGAGGTGGGAACGGCTCCCCCGCGGTCGTTAAGAAACGTCTCGGCTTTCGGGAGTCTGCTCGGATAGATCCCTTCTTGCAGCTGGTTGTGGCTTTTAGCCGAATGTGCCTGTATATAGAGGGTTTTGCCGCTTAGTGTAAAATTGCCGCTTTTTGCCCGATGCAATAACTTAGCGGTTGGCGCCAGTCAGAGTGGGAAAATTGCAGAGAACAACTCTACGAGGAATTTAGGTTTGGCGGTTGGAGCGCCAGGATGACAGCTCGCCGACCATTGGACGACAGTGTACCACGTGGGAGTGGTGGAATTTGAAATGATTGGTCCGTCTCTGGAGGGAAAGGAGGCCCCTACGAGTCTAGAAAAGGGCTGCCGAGAGGATTTCGGGGATTCAGCTTTTGAGATCAGGGGAATTTGGCTCTTGAGACTGGGGACTAAAATATGGGGTTTTAATTTTGGAAGTTTGGTTATTACCGTTGACTTGTCGTTTTTTTTTTTCAAATAAACGTGGCCACACTGGCCACCGTAAACCTACCAACGTCGTAATATGTCCAGCGGGATCGAACAACTTTTAGTTTTTTTTTCTTATTCGACTTCCCGAGGGACTACCATCGGGCGAACACCATCATCGGTCGTCACCATCCTAACCGGGCCCCTTCCCCTCGGAAAGTTGACTCCCGGTATACATTTTTGTTATTGTATCCTTCTTTTCTTGTAAAATAAACGCCCATCGAAAAGTGCAAACCATAAACAAAGAGCAAATAAAATATAATTCTGGAATAGTTTTTGGAGAAAAGTGTTTGATTTAAATTATTATACTGAAATCGGCGCCATTTAAATCACGATTTAAATCATCTCCATTTTTGTTCTCCACCCCGGTTGTAGGAGATGTGCTTCAGGAGATAAATGATTTCGGCGGACGCTTTTACGAAATGTGCTTTTGGCAAGAAAAGAACACTCAGACGTGTTTTTTTAACTATTTTATTTCTTTTTGGTTGAAATACTCTTACATAAAAGTAGTTTTGGTAAACTGCTTATCGTTGTTGCACCGGGAAATGCTTCCAGAACCCGGAATAGGCGGTGGCGGCGGCAGTGACAGTGGTTTAGCAGCTGCTGCTCTGTATAGCGGCGGCGAGAGAGAGGGGTCGGTATGAGAGAAATAGACAGCGATAGTGCTTCTTGCCATGGGCGAAGTGGTTGTGTAAAGAGCGACGGCGATTGGGGGGGGGGGGGGGGGGGAGCACGGTGTCTGTTTTCACGTGGGTTTTTGCTTTCGGACGCAACTGGATTTTACCAAAAATGTTAACTAACATTTGTATCAATAACTCCAAAAAGAAAAAAAAGAAGAAAACTCTAGTTAAAAAAAATATTTCTTCGTTAGATAGCATTATCGATCATGACGGGCGTCAGGTTACGCTGTACACTTACAATTACCGAATGAAACATCAAGAATCCACTAATCAGCATTTGAAATGTTCGCCGTTAGTTTTCATGATACGCGATTAGGAATGTGTCGCCCTTCTCCAGAGTAAAAGCCATAACTGTCGTTGGAGTAGACCCTTTTCAAAACCCTATTAAGCGACATTGGCGGGTGCCATTCTTGGGCACGATGAATGTGGTTAGGTCCGAGTCCTCTCCGAACACTCACGAAGCACTCGTCTTCGATACGAGCTGAAACGAGCTAACACCGAGCTCTGACGCAACCTTCTTGTCGAATCCATGATCAATGCGATGTGCACAGGCCCAAATAATGGCACTTTCAAATATTTGGAGCAGCAGCTACTTTTTGCAAGGGTCTAATCAAATGAGAAATAGACCACTTTCAAAAGCTCCATAGAGTAACATTGGCTGCTGCCATTTCTTGGACAGAGAACGTAGGATTGGAACCGAGGACTCGAATACGTTGACGCAGCGCTCGTTCCCGATTTAAATTTGACCTTATACACATTCGAGGTGAGGCGGACCTAACCTCCAGCGACGACGTTCGCTGCTTGTCGTTCAATGAAGCGCCTAATGCTGAAGCATTCACCACCGAGTGCAGAAAAAAGAGACTGAACCATTGTTTCTAAAAAAATACAGGTGTTGTCTTCGAGCGCGAAAAAGCACAAACAAATAAATAAAATACCTAAGTCAGTAACACATCGAAAAATTATATTAAATATCTAAAGTCTCAAAGTGCTTCTTAGAATCGGCCAGAAGCCGCATTACCATCGCATCAACGATGGGCGCGCTCGCGCAACACCACCTAGACAGAAGGCCTCCACACGCGTCATCATAGTCAGATCTATCGAGGCGAGAGATTGGGCACGAGTGCTGCGTCAGCGTTCGGCTGTGGCTCGTGGCCAATCAGCGCGTCGAAGGTCGGACTCGGGTCCAATAGCCGACCGAGCGCGATCCGACTGTGATGACGTTTCATAGAGGAAGAGGAAACCATGCGGAGGCCTTCTGTCTAGGTGGTGTTGGCTCGCGGCGGCTCTGGCTTTCACAACGCGCTGGAGCAAAGACTGCGATCGTTATGAAGTCAGTTCCAACTGTTGAACATTCCCTCACCCACAATATTTGATTCTACGATTCCTTGTGGATAGCTCCTCCTGCGTTCCGAAACCGTTAGTGTGTCGCTAACGCTGGGACGTCGGCGATACACCGGACGCGGCCATCTTGTCATCGCCCACCCCAATGACGGGCCTCTAGCGCACCCCAACATGGCGGAAGCGTTACGCGGCGCCAGGATTGCTCAGAATGGTAGCGCACAGGAGCCATTCTTACAAACATGCATACCCTGTTTCAATTTAGGTCCAGACGCAGCCGAAGCTACGAGCTGATGGGACCAATCAGACAACGTCAAAAGCTCATCACCAAGGTGTTTGTCGTGTTATGTAGATGTTTTGTCATTGACGGGCCAAGCATGCACAGGGAAGGCCTAGTGATTTCCGGTTTTGATGCTGTTTGATTGGTTCAATGTGGAGCGCAAGTTTGTCTGTTTCTTGCCCAGGGGTTGTGATGGTGTCAGAACGCCGAGCTCTTATTGGCTTATTGAAAAAAAGATAGTGGGTAGACATCAAGGCATCTAGCATTAAAGTCTACCCATTATACTTTTAATCAAAGCCAATCGGAGTTTCGCGTCGTTCTGACGTCACCGAAACTCCTGTGCTAGAAGCAGACGACTTTCTCTCCGCAGTCAGTTTACGCCGAAAGCTTAAGCAGTCTTCGTGCCCGATGCGTGCTCAGAGTATACGTGCTCCAACAACAATATCAGACTCGGATGATTAGCGCGGCAGCTCTTTTTCTAGAGGCTCTATTCAGATAAGTAATTATGCTTCGCCCTATTATCTGACAAATCTGAATCGCAGAGAAACTGCGCTACCCAAACTAACACAATGCGAATCCCACTTGGGAGCGACGGATCAGCCTCCGACGGAAAAGCACTGTGCGTCTTGGATTGGCGCATCGACGACGCGAATACACCGCGTGGGGCACAAAACGTTACCGCAAGCGCACGGCGCTTGCTAAAACTCTCTCTTGCAAGTTGATCAGATAGTGTCGCCTTATCTAGAGGTCACTTGGTCCCAGGAAACTCGCACCTGATTCTGACGTCTTCTGGGATGCGCAGATTTTGGTGCTGTGTTTCTCTTTGCTTCAGTGGGGCGAACTCCATAGACCGTTTTCGTGCCACGGTTGCCACGTCTAAACATGACGTAGTTGGGTTTGGCGGCAAAAGCTAAAGTAAATAGTATAAGTGTAACTGCAATAAAAATAAGTATAGTCAAGAGAAAGGTAGGGCTATTCGCATGAATTCTTTCGATTATAGCACCTTCCAATCGGGAAATAAGGTGACTCCCTTTTTAGGGCTAACTCACCTACTGAAAAGCTTAACATCGCGGCCGATACGAACAAACGGTCTATAGGCAGCCTGCCTTGGCCATTGAATAACGCGGGAAAAAATGCAGTTTAGGTTCCTGATTTTGAACAACTGCGATGACATAATTGAACGACGGGCAACGAATATTTAATTAAATTCTGACGAATCAAGTTTAGCTTAAAAACAATTAGTCGGTAGAACTTTATTTCTTACCGTAATGTAAACCGAGTTCTGTACAGTTATTCTGAAGCAATCACGTTTTGTTAGTTGAAGTGCATGCCATACTTTAAAATTTATTTTTCACTGTGTGGTAGAACATCAGTGTATGCTATTGTAAACCTTTCGCTATGTTTCTTTCGCATGCCTGACTCTGTTTGAAAAAAAACAAAGAAAACTCTTGTTCAGGTTATGGCTCAAACGCGAAGCGTAGGTCCGAGTATCTGAACTTTTTCACAAATAAACCAAAAAATGTCTGTATAGACCACAAGCTTTGTGAAGGGGCACATCCAGTATTCCATCTGATATAGTTTGCGTAGAAAACGCAAACATTGTTCAACGTTTAAGAATAAATTGAAAAAAGAACCATTGACCACTTCACTTCAGTTATCTCCATGGGAATTGCGGGTAATAAAAATGCTTACTATGTTTTAAAGATTACTTCCACTTCCAAACCCTCAACATTACTTGTTTGGATGGTGTCGCAGAAAGAATGTAATTTCTTCTCAGAAGTTTGGTAGTGATTCATCTACTTTAACTTGTTGCTTGTTCATAATTCCTTTCTTTATTTGTAGTCATGGAAAGTACATCAGCAAACATTTCAAGAAGCATTACACGATTTTCTAAATTAAATACCAACCGATTATAATTACTTTGTGACGTTTATATCTAAAAAGACACCGATTAATTCCTCTCTTCACACAGCGTAACTCGCTGAAACAATTAAGAATTGCGAACTGAAGATCCCTTTCTCAACTCGCAGCCGGACCAAGTGGCCCGTGATCTTATTGACATCATATGCCCCCAGTGTTCATCATAACCACGCGCTAAGTTTGGCAAAACACGGGGCACGTGCTGAACTCATTGTCGTTGCTACAGTTTGGCTATTCTCGTCAGTGCAGCGGTTAGCCTCGAGCCACTACCTGAATGTTCGCCGAAGCATCAGTTCTCACGGGTCTAAGTCGACTGCTCACGCTGTGCTCGTGTCCCATTTATGAATCGAACTGAACTATCGTAAACAACGGATAATACCCGTGATTAATTCATCGAGCTTTGTGAAGGAGACTAAAATAAATACCAAATTTCCATTTCTGATATTACTCTATGACTAAGAAGTTGTGGAGTGTCGCTCACCGTGAGCACATTTGGGTCACAGTGGTGCCAATAGGCTTGTATAAAGAAAGAAAATTCCAACGAAATATTGCAGCGTCCTTTGAAGGGTATGGGCGATACCTGACCGGGTTTGAAACTAATTGAACGGTTAATTGGCGCAAGATGTGTGCGTTTGTAGATTTTATTTATATTTAATTTATTTTCCAGGGAGGCTATTTTTTAAGGTTTTTTGAGAATGAGTGCGAGCAGCCTGGCAAACACACTTCAAAGCCTTCATGGTGGCTTGAAAAATGTAAAGCACCGAAATATACGAAATATACCCGACGTGAAGAAAATATGAGAGGGACTCCAGAGTTCAATTAATTCGGATAAGCATTAAACTAATCGTGGCCAACTCTCCAGGACATTACGCGGCATAAAATGTGTTCGAATATATGTAAGAATTATAACTGATTTGCGTTCTACGATGCCCGGGAAATTATAGTCCTTGTGAATATTACGTTTAGTTGACAAGAAAAGCAGAAATAAATAATTTGGCAAATGTTAAAAAAATGCATTGAAAAAAAAAATTTAGGTCGTGGGAAAAAAAATTATACTGGTTCAAAAGTTTAGTTACTGCTTATTTATATATTATGACTCTCTTCCAAATTATTCCCGAGGAGCATTACGATGCTTGTTGTTGTTCAGGCGCCGAGGCGTTGGTGTCCAAAAAAGGTTGGGATGACTGCAAAGCAAAATCTATCTAAAAAAAAGTAAAAAAACAAAAAACAAAAAAACAGAAGCTTGTTTATGCGCAATGAAATACCCGCTCCTCTGTTCTATCTTCTTATGTAGGTGAAATTACGTTTTTCGCTTTCATGTTGGGTTACTAACAATTTGACTGCTCGACTGTTATAATTTGCCGTAACGCAGGTTCGGGCTTTCTGCTACGAAAGTATCTGTACGGAAAAAGGTTGGGCACATGCCGTTGGATAGAGAAAAGTTTTCGCTACAAAATAGCATACGCTCAAAGCTCTTGAGTTATATATAGCGAAGAATGACGTCACCCGCCAGAGAGGGGGAAAATAACCACTCCACTACTTCTCGACGCTGTTGCCGGGCGCTTCCGAACAAGCAAAAATAGATTATTTCCCCATTTTCTATTTGCACACATGTGTGCCCCTAAGAAATAAAAAGAAATTATCCAATAAAAATACGCCTTAAATTGTGGCAAACAATATTTTAAAATTGCGGAAGCTGACCAACTCAGAACGGCCCGGAAACTTTTGAAATCGACGAAAGTATTGGTGCTGTGTGCATACTTCAGGCAGCGGGAAATTAGCTAGCACAAATGGGCGTCGGGTGTCTCCTCCGTCCATGCGAAATTTGGCCAGTGCAGTACGACCGCCAGCCTAAAGTATTTAACGTGCATCGCGCAGTAGCGATACACGACCGCACGCTGTTTCAATGCGTATCCAGATTGAAATAGCCAGGCATGAGGATTAAACCTAGGATACCCATGGGTTCTGCAGCAAGATGTTTGGCTCCAAGGGCTCCGATCTGTGGTGCCCTAAAACAACTCGGCAACCGAAGCTCCTAGCGCAGTCGACTCAAACACTTCTGGGTGTGGGAGCCAGATAGCACGTCGGAAGGTCGAGAGGCAATGTAGGTCCCTCGACCTTCCGGCGGGTGGAGGGGGGTAGGGGCTTCGAAGCATAAAAAAAAGGCCTCGTGCAGTATACTTTTTCTAAACTCACAGTTTTTCCAGTTACGTTTTTAGATTTCATTAGTTTATATAGCTACTTTGGTTCCTGAGCTGATGTGATAGGAAGGCTAGGCCTGTGCCTTCTGCCGCACGCGCGTAGTCTCGCTGACTTGCTGTTTCGCGCCGCGATAGGGTGCTGATATACCGGCCGATAAGCGTTCGCGCGATTGTTAAAAAAAATCTGGAGTCTGTACACTGTCGTTCATGTTGATTAATTCTGAATAAAAGGTTAAAAAGCGCGAACAAACGAGGACAATAAAGAAACACGGACGACAGGACAGGCGCTCATTCATTCAGGAATTAAAACAAGCTCAAAACGCCTTAAAAAAAACTATCAGGTAATTTGACAGTTTTTGCTTTCGTCACGATTTTTATTACAACACCCTGAGCAAATGTTTGTATTTTAATGGTGATATTTTTTTAGAGGCGAGAATCCCGTGCTTGTAGCTTTATCTGTCAAAGGAATGCGACGAAATGAAAAGGCGTATAAAGGCCTGCCGCGAACGGCCCCCTGACGGAGTCTGAACAATACTCGCGCAATGTCAACTTAGAAACCAAGAGGGTCGGGAAACGCGACCGTGAAGTGCTTCCAGATTTGATGGAAAAGATAGCGGATGTTATTGGTGAACCGATTGCTCGAGCTGATATTGCTGATTGTCATCGCGTGCCGACCTGGAGATGCAGGAAAAACTAACATTATTGTGCAGTTTGTGAACCGAGGAAAAAAATACTGTTCTTGATAAGGCAAAAAAAAAAAAAAGCGTTTCTCAAATGTTGATTTTTGGTCATGACACGAATTAGCTTATTCTCATTAATGAACATCTCTGCCCAACACTGAAACGTGATTTTGGTAGAGCGATTGCGAAAAAAGCGCCAATGCAACTGGAGTTATGTCTGGGTGTCAAAAGGCAGGATTTTCGCTTGTCAAACCGTGAATGCGTCGCTGGTTCTAATTATCATTGAGGAAGGCATTGGAAAGATTCGCTAAGTTGTTTTAGTAGTTTTACTCTTCCTTCATTCCTTTCAATGAAATACTTAGAACTTATTTTGCCCGAAAGCGTCAATCAGTATTTTTCTCCTAAAGATTGTGCTCACATCTTTCACTCAAATGATCGTTCGGTAACAAATAAACATGATTCCATAATATTCGTTCTAGATCAGTGTCGAATTTACTTTGACCTAATAATGCTTACGGAAACGAGGTATCAGCAGGTAACTGATATGCAGATAATACAGGGTTACAAACATTTATTGTTAAACCGCAAAGAACGACGTTGTGGTGGCGTCGTTATTCACGTGAAAAGTTCTATTAAATATGAGTTGATGCAAGCCTTTTCTCAAGCTACAAGTGGTTATGAAGTCTAAAATGTGAAAACAGTATTGTTACTCTTTTGTACCGTCCACCTTCGGTAATTTTCGAAATTTCATTTATTTTCTTGAATAGACTTTTGGATCACGTTTTTTTTTTGTAAACAACTATCGCTCGGTCATACGGTGTGATGTTAATGTAAACATATTAGAGGATTCCATTCAAACAAGAACGCTCACTAATACGCTACACTCTAAGGGCTTTCAAAACGTTATCACATCCACGACTATACTCGGCGACAACTTTTCTTGGCAATGCAGTGAAGGGTACAGGCACGTGTTCCCTATCCCATTTTGAGCACTGGATAAGGCTGTGCGCGGGCTCTCGTCAACTTCCACTGCATTGCCAAGAAAAGTTGTCGCCGAGTATAGAGTCACATTATCCTCATCAAATGCAATTTATCTTTTTATTACAAATACTTCTACCGAAGTCAAAGTCGCTGGAACCATTAGCAGCGATATCAGCGATCATATTTCAATTTTTATTTCTTTATATATCCCCGAAATGCAGAGAGTTCGAAGGCTAACACCACCTTCGAACTCTCTGCATTCAGCAACTGTCAGATAATTGCCTACTAGCATTTAGGGACGCGGTCTTAAACTGTGATTGGACCCCTATTTGCTCTACGCTAGATGCGGATGAATCTAATATTCTTACATATTTTCAATGCACTTTATGAGTTACATTTCCCGTTCAGAACAGTAACCGTAAACAGGAACATAAGGAAACAGTGGGCGACACCTCTGCATATAAAAATGAAGCAAAAGATAAATCGCTAATATAGAGAGTTTGTAACTTTATGAAATCAGGACAAGTTATTTTGTTTTAAAATATTTAGAAACATATTAACGTCAGAACTGATAAAAGCAAAATCGTCATACTATAAGCAAAAATTTTATGACACTACAAAACAGCGCCCTAAGGTTGTTCGCCAAGTTATAAACCAAATTTTTAATCTCAATAAGTTGTCTTCATGCACAGGGGAGCTAACGCTAGAAGGTCGAACTATATTGGGAGCGTTCCTGGCAGATTGTTTTAACGTCCACTTCACAAATGCACAAAATACTGCCTACGACGACAGTGTCATTCGTTATGTCAGGCATGTCTATGACACATTTTTTTTAATACCACCGACAAGAAAGAAGTTTTTAATATATTCTTAGGTCTCCGAAGCAACAAGAGTACTGATATCGACAAGCTAGAAATAAAACTAGTTATGTTTTAATGGACATTATTCCACCATGCCTAGCGGATATATACAACGTATTATTATCTTCCGGGATGTTCCCCGCAAGTATAAAGTTTGCTAAAGCTTCAATCATATACACAGGTCATGTAAAAACATGGTAAAAAGCCCCATATCCGTGGTACCTGTTTTCTCTACAGCACTCGAGACAATTATTCTTACACGTCTCGATAACTCTTCTGTAAAACACTATGTGTAAAGAGACAATCAGTGTGGTCCTTCTAAAGGTAAATCAACTAAAAGGGCATTGTTATTTCAAAAGAAAATTATATTACAGAACGTAACAAAGATACTTATTACGTTAGGTGTATTCATCGATTTTAGCAAAGCTATTGATGTCTTAAATCACGAAATTGTGCTTGCGAATGTAAGTCGTTATGACGTTCGTGGTGTACACTTGCTTTCCAGAAATCATATTTATAACATAGGAAACAGTGTGTTGTTAATGATGGTCATTACTTTTCTTTTTGAAATATACAAGGCGTTATCACAAGCAAATATATTAGGACCTCTTTTATGTAATGTCTTGGTCAATGATATATTGAACATTAATACTGAAGCGCAGTTTATTATTTATGCAGACGACACAAGCCTATTTCTCTCTGGTGATTATGCTAATTAAATATTACGCAATGCAAACTCTCTTCTAAGGACGTTTTTTTATGTAATATGAGGTAAATTGGCTCAACGTAAACGCAAAAAAATACAAGGCTATCTTATTCCGGGCTACAAATAAATCAAACGCGGAAAATTATAAATCCAACTTGGCACTTCGGCAATTAAACTGGTAAAAAAACATAAAACTTACGGTTATTTTTTTCGGAGCACTTGACGTAGGAATCTCATGTCAGCTATCTAGTTGATAAGCTTTCTCGAATTGTTGGTATAGTCGCTCGTTGTAGAAGTGTTTTACCCACAACATTAAGCTACAAATTTACAATTATCTATCAGTCTAATTTAATCTATTGTCATCTCGTGTGGGCTACAACCACAAAAAACCTTCAAAATGGACCATGCTTATTAAACAAGTATATCGCAAGCTACATAAGTATATACTCGTTAAATAAAAGAAAGACCTCCGCTTCTATTATCTGTAGCTTCGCTTAGTGTGATTTTTATTTTTCATGCTATTGTTGTACTTTTTTCTTTTTATTTTTTTAAGTAGCATGTGCTTTTGAGTGTGAAAGCTGCTGCCAATGTAAAGGAATCCCAGACCCACTCAAGATGTTTTTTTTTAACAGCATTTCGTCTCGCGATCCCTCCAGTTTTTGTGGAAAATAAAGATTTGAGATGATCTTTGGCAGTTTCTTCTGCTGATCGAGAGTTCGTGCAGCCCATGTGTGTCCTTCAAAGAAAAGCTCCCGTTTGCAGCCGAGTAGTGGAACTGCTGCACGTGACCAAAAGCTTGGAAGCGAAAAATAGAGTGAAACGAAGGAAAAATGAACACAGATAGTTATGAACTATGTGAATACATGAAAAGAGCAGAGCTACATCTCGAGCAACAATGAATCGGCGAGATGAGATCACTATGGTTCGTGCCATTTCTAGCGCTCGAGACATGGGAACTGGGACTCATAGCCGGTTTCCTGCGGGCCGCGTTCCAGCGGGTCGCGGGCCGCATGCTTGAGACCCCTGCTCTAGCGACAAAAGGATAAATCTGAGACCATTATACTTGGGGATAACTTTCTATGCCAATGGAGGCACAGCTATGCGTGCACGTGAGGTTCCGTACATTGGGCGCCGATGAATGTTGCTAGATCAACTCAGTTACGTAACAGCCCATAGCTGCCGTCTTCACGAGCAGTACCCCCTCGCTCCCCAAGGTATCCTCCCGGCATTAAACGCGCCACCGTTTTGATGACGGCTGTTATGGTAACTACCTTGTATTCTACAGAATGCAGAATTTCTTTGAAGTACAGCGTCTAGATGTTCTCTATGGAATACATAGAATACTCTAAGGAAAAACATAGTCTTAAAATGCAGCCTGTAGATGGCGTATCGACGCCCCACAGAAACCCACGAGCAAAAATCGCGCACGGTTTATAGCAATGCGGTTGTGAAAACCGGGAACTCGAAAAGGAAGTTTTGTTTTCTTGAAGTGTGCCGTCGGACTTACCTTCGTCGAGGATGGGCGCTGGTACGTCGGTCGATTGGTCCAAAACTAGACCAAAAAATAGCTACCCAGCTCTGGTTCACTTTGAAACAAATTGAATCCACGCTCTTTCACCCACGTCTAGTAAATACAGTAAAGCATCGACTACAAGCAGCACGGGCTGCTTTTTGTTTTGTTCTTTTACCCCGAAAACAGTACGCTAGGTCTCTGTATATTGCGGCAGCTGGTATTTGCGAAGCGAACGTCATGCTACCTGTACCGCGGTGCAGTTGTGCGCCCGAGCGATGTGTTATTAGTCCGTTCCGCCAACATATGTGCTATCCGGTTCAAATAAAATGCGAACAGCGGAGCGTGCTTGGCTGCCGGTACGTGCTGTTCCTCCTGGAGGCCTCTTAAAACTAACAAAAACTGCGGGTTGGAGAGAAGGGCGCTGCGAGGATGTGCGTCCTACTCAAATGTGTTTGACCCTCTCCCCGCACAACCCAAGCTTCGACGCTGCGCCAGTGATGCGCTCGAAGTTCTGTCAAAGCCCCTTTCGTTGGCTCGACATGAGCCATATGAGGAATTCGGACCCCTTGGAGTAGGAGCAAACTGCCAGCGCACGCGCCCCGCGCACGCGTCCGTAAAGCATTGTTGTAGTGTCACGCTACCTCCAAACTTGCGCATTTTTTTTTTTTTGCGAAAGTTTTATTTGTTTTATTACGCGAAGAAGCAGCGGCGTTGTGCCGGAAAGATGGCCACACACATACGTTATCAAGTACACGCCTCAGAAATAAAACACAAAGAAAAGCACAGCAACGCAGATGATTCGTCATGGAAGCCGGCGGGGGCGCTCAAGGTCAAAGCGGGCGCGCCTCGGAAATAAAACACAAATAAAAGCACAGCGACGCAGATGCTTCGTCACGGAAGCCGTCGTGAAGCCGACTGGGTTCGCTGCGCCTGCGTAGTGGGTGAGCGTGATGTCACGGCCGGAGTGCCATGTGCGAAAGGAAGACGTAGCGCGCTGCTTGTAGGAATGCGCTGCGTGTACGAATACTTCCGCATTCCTACACGTAAACAATCTTAAATGTCTTCGGCGAGTTTTTTTTTTTCTTTTTTTTTTCTCTTTTAATACTCGTTGTCACGGTGGTCGAGGCTGAGTTGGAGCTGCTGCGAGCTTGGGACCTGAGGCTCTAGTCTGAACACTTGGCGAAGAAGTCGGCAAGAAATCCGGGGACCGTGATGGCCGGGCCGCGCTTAACCTTTGCGCCGGCCAATCAAGACCGCCGAATTTCTAGCCAAATTTTTCGCCAGGTGTCCCCCTGGTATCCCGCCTGATTGAAAGCCTACCTCGGCGGACGGCTGTCGTTGTACACACTGAAGGCAACTTCACGAAGTATTAATCGTCTCCTCACTAAGGCCAACTTACTGAAATACAACAACCAAGGCAAGACGGCCCAGACAGGTACTGCTGCGGCGCTGCCTGAGGTGTCAGCCCTTGCCAGTTGCGGCATTCGTGTTCCCTTGTTGTTCATTATTTCTGTTCGTACCAATGGTCCTTACCAGCAAAATATGCCATTTCCCGTCCATGCTGTCTCACCATTTCGCAAGAGCCATGCGCTCTAGGTCCTTCACGAGGACGTCTGTGTGCTTCTGATAACTGACGTCAATCATGCTCCACAGGTCTTCCGTACACGATCGAACTGCTCTAACTTTTATTTAACACTTCTGACACACTGGACGATTATCTAATAATCGTGCTGTACGACATTCTGGCTGCGTGCAAAACGTCAATAATAAAGTTACTGGATTTCGTTAAAACGTTTCATGAATGCGGGAGCAGGCGGACCTACATTTTGTCAATTCCAGTGCCACACACGAGACAGGAGAACTAAAGGGGATACAGGGCGAGCGCTGGGAGCTGACACATACAAGTGTGCCAAGTAATTGACTACACATAGGCGTTAGCAGCCGTCCTGGGACCCCTCTTGTTATTCTTTTTCGGATTTCGCAGATCTTCTGCTATACTGCTAATAGGAAAATAACAACGCGTATTAGGGGATAAAAAACTGCGCAAGTGAAGAGGGAGCATGACGCTGCAGTAATTCTCCTCGGACACGCGTGCGAGGCGCGTGCGCAAGCAGCCTGCTCCTGCTCCAAGGGGGCCAGATTCCTGGCATGGCTCATGCCGAGCCAATGAAAGTGGATGTGACGGAACTTCCAGCGGGCACCATTGGCGCAGCGTCGATGCTTGGGTTGTTCTGGGCGAGGGTCAAGCACATCGGAGTAGGACGGACGCCCTCGCAGTGCCCTGCCCTCCAACCAGAAGCTTTATCAGTTCCAAGAGGCCTCCAGGAGGCGCAGCATATGTACCAGCGGCCAAACACTCCGCTGTTGGCATTTCAGCTGAACCCATAGTACACTCGCCGGCACTGCTAGCGCGAACCAGTGCTGTGCAGAACGTTGTTCCCAAGGGACGACGTTCCTGGACCGTGTTCCCTGTAATGAGAAACCGACAAACGCCGCCGTTCAATTTTGCGTCGGTGCAACTGGACCGGGAACTCACATTCGTTTTCGAAAGGACGGCGGTAGGACCGGCGATTCTTGCAATTTCACCCCCATTTAGTAGGCATTTAGGTTTTCAATAGCGATTGTTTCAACCTCCAACTTTGAAGGGGTGGGAAAGTGTCCCAGGGATAGTCAAAATCAAATAACTGGACCAAATGTGATTGTGACAACTCAACGTTAGAAAACGTATAGAAAAACGATGGTTTGAACCAGCCTTTGAATCAGCACAGTGTTTTATTAAACATGCAAATGTGACACTAATGTAACAACTCGTTTTAGCCGAAAAGTAACGGAAACACTTTTCTTTTGAACCACTGGAACTTCTAACGCAAACTCGTTCAAAAAAGGGGAAGGAACAAAAAACGAGTTTTCGTTCCGGTTATGAAAAAACGTGTACAATAGTGGCGGGAGCAAGCCACCACCCTTTTAAAGGGACACTGAGAAGGAGTTTATGCTTGCCAAGATTTTTTTTTATTGTTACATGAAATATGAGAGCCCAACTACCCAGAACACAATTTGCGGCTCGAAATTCATCTTCTTTCTGCCCGGAAACCGCCGATCGAGAACTGGCCGATATGAGTCGCGCTCACTGTCTTCTACGCGTAGTCACGAGCCTTTTTCAATGATTTAGACAGAACCACCAAAGATAATCAAAGTCGTGTGTCATCGAAGGCACAAACCCAATTCTAAAAATAGACAAACAATATGATACCCATTTTTGTGGCTTCTAAAATGCTGCAAATACGTTGACTGAAAAAAAAAAAAGTTGCAGAGCCACGTGATTTTTTGTAACTTTCTTCTCCCCAATGTTTTTTCTTCCGAACCAGTCAAGTTTCGGTCTAGGTTTCGAGCAGTGTCGTTTTTCAATGCGAAAGCATTAACTGTCTCATGGAGCCAGCCGACGTCATCATTTTTGAAACCATGCAAACCAGCACCTTAATGAGACCACGCGCAAAGCTAGCCAGCGGCACCTTTTACACTTCGGTCCCATTGGCTGGCGGGAGTCGACAAGGCTCCCATTGGCCACTACGCGTCAGTTTGCGTGGGGTCATCCTGACTCTGTTATCACACTGTTGTGTTATCACTGATCACGCGGTTCGCTCGCCTTATCGGTTGTGCGGCGCGTGGCAATATATACGGCGCATGGAATAGACCAAGGGGTTCATTCTGCTGGGAACGACGTTGCTGTCTGTTCCTTCCTCGCGCCGCAAGGCACACGAAAGTTTAAACGATCGTTCACCCGATGGCGCTGCGTGTCCGCGCGGTTGCGGCTCCACCGTTCCACGCCCAAGGTGAGCGCGTTGTATACGGCATATTAAAGAAGGGAGTGAAGAGCGGCGTGCGTGCTTTCGCATTCGCAACTCATAAGAAGTGCTTAGGTGTAACTCGAGCCTTCTTTTTTAGTTCATTAAAATATTGCTGCGGAAAAATATTGATTGGGTAGTTTTCAGACACCATAAGCGATCGCCAGGCAAAATATAAATAAATATTTTTGGAGGGTGTCAGTGTCCCTTTAAAGTGATAGCTTTACAGGCGACTCTTTGGAGAGATTTCGACCTAGTGGGTTGCCGTCGCTGCATATGCGAAAAATAGAAAAATACCATTTTTTCCTCTCCTCTTGGCGCGAGGAGAGGGAGTTCGAGAATTCTCGTCCGCCGTGCCGTGCGAAGAGAGCGAAGAGGGCAGCCAACACTTCCTAAACAAGAAAGCCCAAGTGCTAAGTTTTCCTGCGTCACTAAAGAATACCAGAGTAGGGCAGAGATTTGACACGAGCGGCGTCAGCGTTCGGCTAGGCGCCCTGTTCTCACTGATTGGACACTACTCCTGACTGAACGCTGACGCCGTAGTCGTGTCCAATCTCTACCCTACGGTGACGTTCTTTAGTGACAGGGGCAAATTAAGCACTTAGGCTTTCTTATCTAGGAGGTGTTGGGGCAACCCTGGTGTCCCGCCAAGAATGGCTCAACGAAGAGAGAACCTTCGTGTCGTCTGCTTGAGAGACTTGTTTTCAAACATTACTGGCACGGAAAACGGGAAAATTGAGCACTTAGGCTTTCTTATCTAGGAAGTGTTGAAGCAACACTGGCGTCCCGTCAAGAATGGCGCGACGAAGAGAGAACCTTCGTGTCGTCTGCTTGAGAGACTTGTTTTCAAACATTACTCGCGTCATACGAAATCCCACTTTGGCAGTATCCACTTGCTACGCGTAATGTTGGATGGTTCTAGAAACTTCCACCGCGCTTACCCACTTACTTCACGGATCACCGGGCACTGGTGGCGGTCATCAGTGGCACCCATGACGCCAACCACGACAGCTATGAGAATTAACCATGTCGCACCTCCGTCCTCGGGTACGTGACGGCTCCATTCCACCCTCATTACGCTACCGTGCTACGGCTATCCCTTTAATTTCTTCGCACATTTTGGGCGAAGAGTACGACTGCTTTACTTTGTTTTTAGAGCGCAGCTCTTAGGGGCCCGTTCCCGGCTTGAGCGGCGTCGCCGTCGGCGTCGGCGTCGGCGTCGGCGTCGGCGTAACCAAGGTCATCCCAAGGTCACGTGACCCCCAAGGTCACGTGACCCCTCCCAAGGTCATCTCAAGGTCACGTGACCCCCTGAAGGTCACGTGACCCCTCGAGGTCACGTGAAACCTTCCAAGGTCATCTCAGGGTCACGTGACCCCAAGATGACCCCACGTGACCCTTTGAAGGTCACGTGACCCCCAAGTCACGTGACCCCTCTGAGGTCACGTGGCCCCCGAGGTCACGTGACCCCTTCCAAGGTCATCTCAAGGTCACGTGACCCCACGTGACCCCCAGGTCACGTGACCCCTCTGAGGTCACGTGACCCCTCTGAGGTCACGTGACCCCCCGAGGTCACGTGACCCCTCCAGGTCACGTGACCCCAAGGTCACGTGGGGGTCACCTTTGGGTCACGTGGCCTTGAGGTCACCCCCAGGTCACGCCTCCCCGAGGTCACGTGACCCCCTCCCCGAAGTCACGTGACACCCCCCCCCCCCCCGGAGCATATTAAAGAATGAGGGGAGGAGGAGGAGAAGGGGGAGGGGTCTACCCTCCCCTCAGTACCCTTCACTCCTCCTCCTCAAGAGCTGCGCTCCAATTCGGCGTTACAGGGATTTGTAAACGGCTTTCACTTTTTTTCTTAGTACTGACTCAGGACCGCCGCCAAAACTATACTACAGTGGTGGAAAGTACTCACTCAGTTAGAGTGCTAAACAGTCGTAAGTTTTGATGCCCGCCAGTAGGCTTTTAAAGAAAAATGCGAAAAATCACACAAGTCCTGTTTGCGCTAAAAGTGTCGCGAAGCGTATACACTACCGAGTGGCTTGAACTCCTGGCACAAATGTCACTGTAACCACAGCCACACGACGATTCTTCTAGAGGTCAATGGCCGAGCCAGCTTAGGCACCTTGTTTCACCTTATTTACGATGAACTGTAGCGGCCGCTACGAGCTCATTTTAACTGATACAGCGCTGTGAACGCGTATCCGCAACTGCGCGCCCCGCGTGCCACCACACCCCTTCTGAAGGTCACGCGAGATTCACATGGCATTGAATTGGCTGCGATGACTCGTAGAGTCCACTGCGGATCATCGCAAGGTAGAACTGAGTGTAGATTATTTTTGTGCATGTGTGCAATTATTGTGGAGCGCGGTTGAAGCTGGTGAGCAAATGTAAAAAAAAGGTTTAAATTACCTGGTTCGGCAAAATATAAGAAGCCCATCAGGTTACAAGTCGTTTACAGTAAATTTTGAATTCGCAGCAACCTTCCTTCTTTAAGTATACTGCTAAATATCGGTGGTCATATAGAGGCGGTCTTCCGAAGAGAGGCTCCAGATATGGTTAACTGGTACAAAAATATGAGGTGAGAATAGTTTGGCTCGTAGGCCTCAGTCAAAACAAAACCCAGCCATTGGTTTTATATATTTCCTACAGGGCTACCTCTGGGACACGCACGAAGCTCGAGCCCGGCATGTTACGACTCGTTTACAGTACTTTTAGATTTCGTAACAACGTTCTACATTCAACCACACTGTCAAAACTTGTTTTATATAGATGCGGTCTTCCGGAAAGAGTATTCGACTCTAACTGGTGCAAAAATATGACGTAAAAATAGTTGAGCTTGTATAGGTCTTAGTCAAAACAGAACCCGTCGTCGGTTTCATAGGTTTCTCACGGGGCCACCTCCGCAACGCGCCCATAGCCACGTAGGGGCGATAAAATTTTCCGTAAAGTTGGGAAGAAGTGGGAAATAGTTTTGTCATATGTGCTATATTCTTTTTCGCATTAGATCCCGACCGTAGCCGACGCTCCGATTGAACAGAGCCGATCCAACTGTACAAATATCGCACCGTCACGGCGATCGTCGTCGTCTTTGTGCGTTTGCCACCAGGGGATAAACTTGTCACGCAAAAAGAAACGCGCAGGGTCTCGACGCAATCGCTGTGCCGGACTGCTTTACACCTGTGATAGCAAAACCCTCTCAAAGACGGCGAGCGCCATGACGATGCGCTCTTGGTGCAGCTTGATTGGCGCTGCTGCCGAGCACAATACCAGGCTGGTGTGTTGGCTTCTTTTATAGATGATCCTGTCGTGAGTTCAGCTGTTGTCGCTGCGTCCCTTGGCCCGTGGCAGCGTAAGTGATGAATGATGATGTGGTGATCTTCGATGATTTGAATCCCCGAGTAGCCGGCAAACTGCAGAGATACAGATGATTAGTACGGTGTTTCCTCGACGCGCACTGCTACCGAACTGAACAAAGTACCGCGCATAGATAATTGCTTATTGATCTGTAATACCAGTACCGACGATATAAGTTATGCTTCGTTTGTTTTAAGTTCAAAACGTGCTGTTAGGACAAAAACTCGGGCATCTTCGCAATGACTTCTCTAGATGCCGTCAGGCGCGGTGCTGTATTTTGGGTTTTAATCTGATCTCTGGGACTAACAGTAGTGAAAAACAATTTATCATGTTCTTTACACTGATCGCAACACCAATCTCGGCCCAGCTTTGCGTAAAAGCCTCTCTATTTCATGTGGCCACGTGTCCAGGGGTCGAAATTGTACAACATGGCGACCACCAGGGGGAAGGGGGAGGGGGGTCGCTTTTGCCTGGTGAACGGGATACCAGTTTATCGCTGTAAGCCCCTCTACCTCGTTTGTAATTAGAGACCGAGAGAACTAAAAAATAAAAATAAAAAATAAATGTGCCGTCTTTGTAGCTTTACTTTTCTTGTTATGTTTTGTTTTCCACATCGCACCTGCGAGTAAGGTAGGTGAGAGACATGACACACAATTAAAACGCGACGTAAAATGTTCGCTTTGCTAGGCCAGGTGCGCTGCACAACTTGAAAGCATGCCTTTTGAGGCAAAATGACGGGAAAATAACTAGTCAAACTTGATTCGAGCCGAACGTCCGATTGCCTCCAAACAAATGGCTCCCAAGTTCTTACCTGTGTAGGTACCTTCTCGGTATTGATACCATGGTAGCAATCACGACGGTTGCAGAATTCATAGAGCAGCGGGGCCGCTTTTACGAGAACCAACACCTTTATTCAGCATCAACACGAGCAAAGAAAGATATCAAGCCAGATCGATCAAAATAGTTGATCTGGGACGCTATGCTTAGGCGAGTCCCACTACGTAAACAAGCATGCGCACAGTGCTTCCAAAGGCACGTACTTGCGGCAGTTTTCTGCGAACTGCGTCGGTTGAGGAGACCTTCCTCTAAACACCCTCTGTGAACTCAAAACCACTCGCACTTATAAAAACGGACAAGCTGAAAGAGCTTCGCTCGTTCACCACTCCGCAGACGTCAATAGCCATGTTTGTGAATGCTTCGAACCAAAGCTGGAGAAGCAATATCATATTACATTTGAAAACAATGATGACTCTATTTTAATTATTAGCTTCTCAAACATAAAAAAAATGTTTATTAATAAACTATTACGGCACTGCGATACAAATTTACAACCAACCTTTCACACGCCAATCATCTCTCCAGCCAATGAGAGATATAAGCACCTTGCAAGCGCGTAGTCGATTAATATACTATTACGGCACTGCGATACAAATTTACAACCAACCTTTCACACGTCAATCATCTTTCCAGACAATGAGATATGTAAGCACCTTGCAAGCGCGTAGTCGATTAACATACTATTACGGCGCTGCGATACAAATTTACAACCAACCTTTCAGACGTCAATCATCTCTCCAACCAATGAGAGATGTAAGCACCTTGTAAGCGTGGGGCGGGGCTTATCGGGCTGCGACCTCCACCCTCTGCACCTACTTTGCGTCAAAGAACGTAAATATTGCGCGAAAAAATTTCTTTTTGCAGAAAAGTTATTTTGAGAATCCTGTGTACCATATATGCTTTTTACGAAAAAAATGTTGAAGTAGATATAGGCGTCGGTTGCAGAGTAATGTACAACGGAACAGGCGACTGCCACCTCTACCCCCGCTGCTCTGCTAGCTCTTTAAAAATATTTTTGGTCGCTAATGGCAAGATGGTACAACCTAGTTATAAGAAGCTTACCCTAAATTGGGCTCACAGTTACAGAAAATGCCCCTCACCCTTACAATCCAGTTGAACAGCAAAGTTGTATAGATGTACTTTTTTAGAGCAGAGGGGGTAGGCAATCCGACGTTTGGGGGCGAATAGGAATGCGCGGGCAAGTAACGTCACGGTTCAGGGTCGTATGCCGGATGCAGCAAAAGTTCGCAGCATTGTGCTTCATTGTGTCTATAGAATTCTAACATGTCACGAGAAAGTGTTGGGTCGACTCGAAACGCCACAAAGCACGCAGTCGGGCTGTAATGTTCTTCTTTCTAAAGGGAATTGTAGCGTTACCATTCAGACCGTAGAATGGCTAGGGTGACGTCGAGCTGGCGTGGCATCTCCCAGTGGAGGGGCTACTTGTTAGATGACACTGTACTGGCCCTGTAGGGAAGGCGATGGGAGCTGGTATTTTGCCACTCCCGCCCGCTACTTCGTCCCCCCACCTGTATTGTGCGCAGCAACTAGAGTCTCAGTCACTCTAGTCATACATTATACAAAAAAAACAAAAACAAAAAAAAACACGATGTTTGCCGCAGATATGACGACAGAATTATCTCAATGCACGCCTCAAGCAATACTCGAAGCACGAAGCATATGTTTGCTTCATGCGTATGGAGAAAGCGAAGTTCGTCTGTTTTTTTTTTTTTTTTGCAGGGACTGTGGTGATGCCAAAACGCCGATCTCTGATTGGTTCTGAATGAAGGATGGTAGGTAGACCTCAAGACAGATTGCTTTGAGGTCTACCCACTATCCTTGAACCGGAGCCAATAAAAGCTTGGTGTCTTTCTGACGTCACCGTAACTCCTACGCAAGAAGCAGACGACTTGCTCCCCGCGCACGCGTCGAACACGTCCCCAGACAGTGTTTGCATCACTAGTGTGATAGGATGGTCATACTAGAAAGGATAGATGAATGGATGCTAACGGCTGTACCCTTTATATCGGGCGGTAGCTTGCGCCACCTAGCCTAGATGTTTCTTCCTAGCCTAGGAAAAAACACGCCTCAGACAATGTCACCAGACTGTCTTGTGTAATATGTATTATGCCCGAGTCCCACTAGAGCGACAAACAGAAGCAGCCGAAACCCACAAACCTCAATCAAACAGGTGCAGCTTACACGCGAAGGTATCCTTGACAAGGCTCCATGCTTACTTTAAGAGCACCAAGGGACGGCGAGCCTGCCAAAAGAACACTAACAAGCACGTAGCACCTGTTTAAGGCTTGTCGGTGTATCGGTCGTTTCTGTTTGTCGCTCTAGTGGGACTGGGGCATTAGCAGTGCGACCGCGGCTACAAGGAGTCAGTTGCGACATGACGAGGCTACAATCAAATGTTCAACAATGAAGATGTCGAAAACACGCCATGACAGCTTTTTTGGCGACATGCTATCTTCCAGGAAATATACCGCTTGCTCCCAAACGTGTTATTAGAAGAACACGGAGTTGACGAGACTGAAACGCAAGAAAAGGTTTCTAAGAAAGTGTATCTGATTTTATCAGCTGCCACCAGTCGTACACCAACAAGGGTGAAGCTTGCAATTTAATGTTATGATTATAATTAGGGTTCCGCGTTTTCGGTTTCTATTTTTTCGAAATTCGGCGTACTTTTTTCGGTGTTTATTTAAAAAACGAATTTTCGGTTTTTTTCGGCGTATATTTATGCCCACAAAAGTTTATAGGCTTTTTTCGGTGAATATAAAATAAACACCAACCGACACTGGATCACATGATCTTCTAGCTCTGATATTTGTGATCACTCAACGAATAACGGCACCGATACACTGAAAAATAAATGGACGCTTTATTTGGCAAATGTGTGCAACTGTAAAAGAAACAAAAAAAACAAACAAAGGAACTCAGAAGTACAAACAAGTCAGATACAAAGCCTATGCCAAAAAAAACATGGAACATCACCTTCTGTGCATCAGGATTATGTGATCTTATTATAGTGCACACACGTGTACTTTAGCTTTTCCAGGTTCTCCTCGTTGATCCGGACTCTTGTTTCCTGTTATTATGACCCTGAGCTTTGAGAATGCCCACTCAGCACTAACACTGGACACTGGCAGGCTGATGAGATGAAGCACTGCCTGAGCCAAAATCGGCCAATCAACCAATTGTGACCGCCAAAAGAGACACGCTGCGACGTTTTGAAGCGCAACACAATATGCAGAGCTTCCACGAAGTCAGTCTTCCTTACAACGAGTTTGAGAACACGCTCGTACATGACGAAGTCATTACGCATTTCAGACTTCACGTTCCGATCGATGATGCGCACATTAAACCAAAACGTCGGGATGGCATCCGTGTATCCCATACCTTCGAACACGTTTCGATAGACACTGTCGTTCCACTTTTTTTGGCCACGGCTCTGCGGTACGACTGGAAGGTCAAAGTGGCCTTTTCCGGTTAAAACTGAATTTTAGAAAATGAATTCGACGTACTTTTATCGGTTTTTATCAATTTAAACCGAAAATTACGAACCTAAAAACTGACCTTTTTCGGTTAAAACCGAATTTCCAAAAATGGATTCGGCGTACTCTTATCGGTTTTTATCGGTTTAAACCGAAAACTCCGAACCCTAATTATAATGCAATTAAATGTTTCTGCAAGCACCGTCACTGACAACTTTAGCAAACTCTTGGCATGGCGAGTTTCAAGCATCTCATTATCTCGCGGAACCCAATGGGATTGCTGGATTAGCAGATAAGATTGCTGAAGAATGCACCGCAATGAAAGTTGCGTAAAGATAATAAGACACACCAGCTGTCGTGACTACGGTGTTCGCCACTTGTCGTGGAGGCAGCGAAACTCCACGAACTAGGCCACGAGCCGTGCATCCGTTAGGCTTAACGCGAACGCTCTTCGGGCGAGGGCGGATGACATCACCTCTACGCGTACTCACGCGGCCGTGGCGAACGCTAAAGGTGGCCGTCACACGTCGTACAAACACTTGCGGCTATCGCCGTATTGTTGAATCCGGTTTACAAGAAGACATTCCGAAGTCGACGGCACGAATGGGGGGGTCCGTCGCTGATTGCGGGGGCAATAAAGCAATTCCCCTCTTCTTTGGAGATTTGGGGATAAGCCCCGGCCGCCCCTCATTTCGTCGCCTACGGCGGACCGCTTGACTCTGCCGTTGGCCTGCTTCTGGACTGGCTCGGTCTTCGTTGCGAAACAAGCTGGACCCGTAAGTTAAATATGATTCGGTTTATCCAATTGAAAGACGCGTTTCTTGCACCTAGTTAGATTTAGTTTTCACGCTGCCTGGAGACACTGATGTTGCTTGCGTTGTGAACATTTGGTTTCAAAGCTGAATGATGTGAACGTGCATCGGTGTAGGTAAAACCAGAACGAAGCCTACGTTCTTGTACTTTCTAAGTTTTATACAACGATTAAATAAATAGTATAATGAACTCAACGTTTATTTTGACATAGCCGCCCAAATGTCGCAGCATTGATATTATTGATTTTTCTTCTTTGTTTAATTTACAAAAATATTTGAGCTGAAATCAGCCCTCTGTGCTTTTTGCTTGTTCTTACAGCAAAATCTAGCTCTCGCGAAAGATAAATAACTATTTGTTTTGTAATTTAAAACCTGATCCAGATAATTGCAGGCGCTGAATGATAAAGTAATCAGCGTCTCGAACGCCTAATTTTTTCTTAGGCACCCAAACTCTACTCGGCATGTGGAATTGCACCCTTGTTGGTGTTGGACTGGTAGCAGGTGTTAAAACCAGTTTGCACTACTGAGGTCTAATTGCTGGTTAGCTCACGTGGTAGAGCGCTCCACTGTAAATGAAAAGGCCCCTGGTTCGATACCAGGACACGGCGGATTTTTTCAGTCGCGCACCAGTCATCTAGCTTTGTTTGGAGACTTGTGTTTGCCTTTTTTCCCACTTGTTCCCCTTCTCCGGAGTTTATTATCGTTATTCTCATTCAGCTCGCTCGCACCTTTGCATTAAATGCATTATCATCATAATGATAGACCTCACCCTGCGATTCTTAAGCCGTCTGTACGGAGCTTAGAACGCGTCTCTGACAAGTGTTTTTGCGTCCTATTCAGCCCGTGCATCGAAATTGGTCATAAATGGCAACAAATGACGTTACAAAATTCAAACTTTCACTTTGTCGGTTCCCGCAATCCTAGTGGTTGGTCCTAGATGTTCCAACAAAAAAGCACGAGCTAGACGCGAGCGTCGCCGTCGTCGTGGCCTCCCGACTCCTGACTGTCGAACCGGAAGCGACCTGCAGCAAATAGGCGTCTGCCACACCCAACACCGCTGCTCTGACACCACAAGGACCGCGGTCGGCGGCGGCAGGACACATCTTTGACGTTATTAGGCGGCAATCGAGGGACCACTTTTTTGGACATGGTATAGACAGCAGTCGGTGACTTGTTTAAGACACCGTAGTATTAATGACTCTAAATCTGAAAACATTTCTGGGCTTACCAGACGGTGATATGGTGTGCCTTGTCCGCCACGAGTCCATAGCTAAATTTCTCGGAAAAACCAATGCTACTGTATAGTAAAAAACAAAACAAAAAACAGTTCAACTTTCCGGTTGAATTTAGTGGGCAGCGATTATCCGGGAAAGATAGTGCAAGAACCTCGATTGGTGTATAGATGCACACCAATTTTACAGCGGAGCTGTTAAGGGCTACTTTCCCCGGGATCGTCTCCCCAGCGAAGAAGTGAAGACACCGAACTCTGGACACCTACCGCCATCTATAAGCGATGGCGGCAAGCCACGTATCTGGTTGCCGCCGTTACTCATAAATGGCGGCAGCCTTTCCACTTTTGAGGCACGAGCCGGGGCACTAAGGACGCTGTCTTAAAGAGGGAACTTCGATTCCACCGTGACCACGAGCGTGAGCCGGGTGTGCGGGGCCCACGACGAAACAGCAGCGCGAATTGTACTGGAATGTCAAGGCCTCCGGCCAAACCGGTCACAAGACAACGATCGAGACCCTCAATGCCCCTTGGAGCTTGCCGAAGTATTGGGCTTCACTGTTTCTTGAGATGGCCACCAAACCATTGAGGTTAGGCCAGGCGCACCAGCGGACAGGCCTGCCTCGAACGAGACTATGGCCTCCAGTGGCTTGTACAGGCCTTCTGTCGAGGCAACAAAGAGACGATTAGGGGACTTGTGGAAAAAGATGCACCTTACGGAGCAATAGCACGCAATCGCCCCCAGGCTTGGGCATAAAAAGATCGAGGTACACCTAAGCATTAATAAAGTAGAAAGTTGGGCCAGCTGGTCTTGGTTATACATAATGACACAGACACAGCGCAAAAGGACAAAAAGGGAAGAGACACACCGGATAAAACAGAGCTTGCATGCAAAAGCATGCAAGCCGCCCGTCTGCTCCCTGTTTCGTCTCCTGCGTACTTTTCGTCGCTGGTCAGCGCGTGTGCTCCCCCGGGCACGACCTTGGACGCTCCGTGCCCAGGGGAGCGACGGCGCGCCGATGGACGCGCAGCGCCATGGGATGAGCGGTCGTGGAAACTGACGAGCGCAGAGGCGAGAACCGAAGGATTGGGGAAACTATGTGCCGTTTTCGCGCTTCAAACGATGACGTCAGCTCGCTTCATGAGACAGTTAATGCATTCGCAATAATATTCTTCAACCCCGCCCGATCTAAAGGGAACAGCCGCATTATCATCATCATGACTTGCCGACTTGCGGCCGGCCATTACTTTCCACTGTACAGCTCCGCTGGTCTTCCTTCTTTACTACAGTAGAAATGCTGAAAGATTTTTTGGTTGTCGACTAAGTTTAGCGTGAAGTGTTAATCGCCGCACTCAATAGGACGGAAAACTCTCGCTTGTTCTATAATTGTGCACCGCCTTAATTTAAAAAACAAAAATGGGTACGAAAACGGAGCTGCACTAAGGCAGACCGAGGTCGCCAGGCATGACGGACCTCAGAGGAGTAACAAAGGACCTCAAGAGCTAACTCATTACATGTCATCTAGGGCATAAATTAAATTTTAAATCCAGCCTTTGATATGCGGGCGCGAATATTAAGTTAGTGCATCTTTTGGACAGCAAACCGGCAGTGGCCATGGACACCAAGAAAATGATAATGGCCGGCTTGATCATCGCGATCGGCCTCGGCGTCGGCGTCCTCATCGGCCACTACGCCGTGCCGCACGCACCCAAGGCTGCCAAGGACCACAAGCCACTGGTGGGAACCACCACGCCTGCAACAGCCGGAGCGAGCGACGCTCTGAAGGCGCTTCTGGAGGACGTCAAGAAGACTCCTGCTCAAGGTGGTTTTGTCAGGCGTCTTGTACACGCCATCGATTCGGCCAAAATCGAGGAGCATCTCAAGTAAGTCGCAGTGGGTGTGGCTCAGTGCCGCCTGTAGAAGACATTGTATATTCATCAGTGGATTCCAGATTCGTCCAAAGTCGAAAACTCGCCAAAGCTCGACGAGAGAATGGGCCGCAGAGCGGCCTCCAGATGCATGCATGTGCCTGGCGTCGCCGCGATGATAGCGTCGCGTTCGTTGTGAGATGCTGCAAGACCATGCCGCTGGCGACTCCAAAGCAGACGAACCTGCGCTACGCAAGTTCGTCTGCTTCTTGCACCGGGGTTGCAATTATTCAGAACGTCACGCTCTGATTGGTTCCTATTGAAAGGATAGCGGGTCGATCTCAAGGCATCTAGCATTGAGGTCTACCCAATAGGGTATTGGGTAGACCTCAATGCTAGATGCCTTGAGATCAATCAATTCTATCAAAGCCAATTAGAGCTCGGCGTCGTTATAGCGTCACCGGAATTCATGCCCAATAATTAGACGAATCAGCTCTCCGAACAGGTGGCGTCGCATGCTTCCACTAGTGATGACATAGGTGAATGGGATGGGACGCAAACCTTGTCGTCTATGTGGTATTACGTCTTTGCACTTTCTGAACCTCCTGGGCGTAAGGTGCACAACGATGCACCAAATGAACCACTCACGTATTTTTCTTGAATTAGTTCGATCACTAAGAGAGGTGATCAGAAACGTGCTGTAATAGCCATGCGGTCTCAGTGACAGAGTGGGGAACAACTCACTTTGTGCTGAGACCGCAATATACCCCGTGATGTGTCTCACCTTTACCATGGATGAATTGATTATGGATGAATGTCACTGAATGGCTTTTCGAATGCACCTCTGTATTATTTTTGCCTTAATGATTTACTGTGAAAAAAGAAAGTGTCCTTGCATTACTGATGTTCTAACAAAACAAGAGAAGAGAATGGATGACGTTGAGGGGTATAATCGGGAGAAATGCCATTATTGAGGCGGAAAGTTAAATGCCCAAATATGTGACTGAAAAGGTTGCGAGTGATGGATAATTTCCGGTTCATATTCCTTACATTTTCAGAGAAAGCGTTTATAAGCAATTTGATAAAATTCTGTCTGATGACGATGACGTGGTGATGACGCGGTGATGGCGCGGTGACAGCTTTTAAAAATTAACAAACAATCTCTCTAAAAAAGAAAAGCTAACTTAAAACAAATTATCTGGGATGCTACAAATATTAATTAAAACCTAAAAACCCCCCAAAAAAGTTTAAAGTTATGAAAACAAAATATGTGACTCTATCACCATATCACAAGGTCCGACGATTACAATGATCGGTACGTCGTCACTTGTAAAATAAAAAAAAGGTCATTATTTTCTTTTTTTCTTTTTGTGGCAATTGTTGCTGAACTACAGATTTCTTGCCGCGGAACCTCATGTTGCCGGAACGGCGAGAGAAGAGAATGACCTGGCCAACTACATCAAAGAGAAGTTCACTGAGTATGGCTTGGATTTTGTGAAGATAGCGTCTTACGACGTGCTGCTCTCCTATCCCAATGTTTCCGATCCCAATACGGTAAGTGCGAAACTCATCCAGTGTTGCGCACGCTACCAATATAGCTTGCAAAATATGTTAATATGTGATCGTGAAAGAAAAAAAAAAATCTCGCTTTTGCCTTCAAGTTAATAAAACCTGTGAAGCTGAGCTTACGAATATAACGCAACATTCTGTTTGCCTCTTTTGTTTATTTATTTATTTGTCCAACAGAGGTAGGTATTACTACCACCGACAATAAATTTAGAACATGCATAACGAGTTAATATTACCTAAGACACTAAGAAATAAAAATAGCAAGAGTATGAGGAAAACATGTCGATTTCACATCCGAAAAAAAATCTGCCAACAAACTCAATGATATCGATAAATTCCTCGCGTAAAACTATCGGAAGTGCTTTCGCTCGACCTCTATTAAATTTCGTTGACAGAAAGTGTTGTGTGAAGGGCTATTTCAGCCTTTAGCAGCATATGTATAAACCAATCCAAAAACGTACTGACGTAATTATATTTTTATTTAACAGTCATCACTTTGATAGCTGGAAAACAATATTTATGGTATATTTGACCCCTAAGTATGCTAAAGGGCCATAATGTAAGGGGGTTAATCGCTCCCCTATTGATGGTGCATGATGTAATGGAGTTTGCAAGTTTCTGAAAGTTCACTTGAATTTGTACTGAGGATCTTTTGAGGAAATGTACAACAAAATGTTCCTAAAACGTTACAGTGAAAAGTGTACGCACGCCACGAATACTAGCGCAACATGTTCTCTTTCCCGTGCTCTTGCGTTCTCTGATTCAGATTCAGGAATAACAACCGACATTTCGGGTCGAAAAAAGGGAACGGAGATGCATTCATGATTTACACAAGCAATTTGAACACGATTAAAATGACCAAGTCCTACTTTTTTGCGTCTTCTCCTCCTTGCTCCTCTAGGCTACTCTCGGCTCAAAAGAAAGAAATGATATTACAATTTCATTAAGTTTTTTTGTTAGAAAACAAGGCGTGCATGATTATAACTTCAGCTTGATTAGAATCCTTAAACCATGTTAACCAAGTAAGCGCCCACAATAATAATAAAAAAACCAGAACCTCTTGTCATTAGAATTGCCATAGGATATAAAGCATTAATTAACCCAATGAAAAATATACTATAAATAAGCATTCCTTTCTATCCCAAGGTTCAAGTTCTGAATATCAGCAGCGGAGAGGTCTTCTTCGATGCAGCCACACAAGAAGATGTCATTCCTGGAGTAAACTCGGACATTGGCCCGGCCTTCTTAGCCTACTCGCCCCCTAATGACGTTCTTGTAAGTTTTGGGTCGTCGCCGTATTAAAATCTTAGCCCCGAAAAAAAAAAAAAAGAAACAAAGAAACTGATATGGGATTGGCGTTTATCGAAGTCAGGAAGCATAATGGACGGTAAAGCATTTTTTCAGGTTTTTTTGTGTGTTTTAAAATACAATTTATTGTAGAGCGAATTAACCTTATGTAAACAGCCCTACCAACCTTTTATATCTTCAATTTACGGGCATATAAAATAGAACTATAATAATCTTGACAGTATTCGCACGATACATTTTCATCTGAATTGCACAGAGGAATATTGCGAGAGTCTTACGGCTCTCTGGTTTCTGACAAGTTCTAACGTGCAATAAATTTATATTTCAAATTTTTTTTCGTGCAACAAAGCGATTGATTGAGCCAAAAATAACAATAAAAAAACTTCCCTACAGTAAGTACCTCCTATGATACGAGAATTAAGTTTTATCAAGCTGCACTAGTCAAACCAATGACCAACACGGTTAACCACAAAAACTACAGTAGCACTTCCCCCCCCCCCCCCCCCCCCCCAAGAAAAAAAGAAAAGAAAAAAGGCCTACTCGTTGCTTACTAACTTGTCAAATTGTGGTTAGTTTGTGAGACTTTCCTGTAAAAGAGTTCATGATGTGTTCTCACGACAAGGCCCTCCCAAGAAACTGAACAAACATGTCTGACCGTCGCGACGCAGGGAAACCTGGTCTACGTCAACTACGGCACGAACGAAGACTTCGATATGCTGCAACAAATGGGCGTCGACATAAACGGTGCAGTCTGCCTTGCCAGGTAAGCGCGCCACTACACTAAAAACAGGGAGTGGGAAGTTATGTTTAGTGTTCCGTGTTTTTGAAAGTTCATTTTCCTACGAATCGGGGGGTGTTTTATCGGGGTGTATTTTTGCCACAGATTCGGTGATTCACAGATTCGCATCCGAAAAAAAATCGGCGTTTGTCGGGGTTTGTGTTGAACAACGCAGGTGACGGACAAAAGTTAAAGCTGCAGATAAAGATTCATTTTCGTAAAACTTTGGTTATTCTGTCGAAAGACCCACGCCTTTTTCGTCTTTTCGGTTCGAGAGTACACAGGACACGTGTTGCCAGCCTGAAGTGGGCGGGGAAGAAAAACAAGGCTGCCATTTTGTTTGCAGCGAGCTGCGCCGTGTGATTTTCGTTGTGTTTGGACGATGCCGAGGAGCTGTGTTGCGTCTGAACGTGTGAATCACTACCGGCCGAGCGAGGGGACCAGTCTTTTTGTTGTTGATTCCGTGTGAGAAATTCGGCTTTATTAGAAAAGCGACGTCGGTTTGTACGGTAAAGGGGGTCGACCCGTCAGGTTTTACAAAAACTTCGGAGGCATATGAGCAGACTCCACTCCTTTGAAGGATTTAATTTTCAAGAGAATTAATTTTCGCGAATTTCTCGACTTGAATATAAGCGTGAAATATAGATTACCCACGAATATATTACCCTACGATAAAGAATACCTAGAAAACAACTCCTAATCGCAAAATTATTTGCCCGAAAAATGTTCCAGAAGTTTGAGAAATGTCGTGCCCGCAAAAATAAAGTCGTGTACAATATGCGGAGCTTACTTCGTCACCAGGTCAATCACGTTAATTTCACTTCAAAAAAGCGCGATAACTAGTGGCGTGATTGTTACATTGCCGCTTTTTTAGACAGGACAACCATCGCTGTAGAAAGATGACCGACTTTGTGCCGACTGTGTTCGCTGACACGAAACAAGAACAATTCCTATCGCAGCGAACGATAGAAAAATTGCGCGTCCACGTCCACCAAAGGTAGGACTGCCGCCATGACGCTCCAGGTGTTTCTCGAAAACCAATTGGATAAGGGGTGTACGGCGCCTTCTTCATCGACGGAAGGCAAACGCCTCGGAAGAGGTATATGCGAGAGCTATCTGAGGTCTTCCTCCTAACGTTGCATCCTCGTTGGACCTGTCACACATCCTCGTTGGACCTGTCTTATAGTGCTGGTATGGCCACACTTTGCCTTGTGATTTGCCCGCGAACTGCGGTGGCTTCTCAACCCAGCCGCCGGGCTGATACGGGATGTCCTCGGCCATCCTCAGTTGTAACCAAAAAAGTAGAGGAGCCACAAAAGCTAGACAGAAAGCTGACGTACTTGAAATGAAACCTATCAACGTGAAGAGATGAAGCCTAATGGCGCTCATGTTTTCCACCCAAAAAACCCTCAGATCCAGCCATAAGCAGCATGGTTCCAATGTTTCCCGATAGATGGCTCCTCATCCGGGGAAGAATGTAGATTTAGGTTTCTTTGGGTTTCCTCTAATGAAATAAAACTTGTTCTAGTCTTAATTTCTGGGGGCTTATAGGTATTTACCAAAAACACGGAATCATAGTTATGTCACACGGCCCGAATCTACGCGGGAGGCTTGTGGATCGGCGAATCAGCTTGCCAAGTTCTGCCCTCTATTAAAAAAATTCACCATAAGGACTGAGTAAGTGTTCAACGTGAACGCGGCACAGTTTGTCCAAAAAACGAGAGTAGCGTGGGTGTTAGGAGCGGGCTCGGGTTCAATCGAACACTTCCTGCCCAAGGAGTCACCGATGTTGCTCGATGTGATTTTGAATGGGCCTATTCCTTTGGCCTACGCTGTAACAGTGAGTGCCGGTTATTCGGCAGAGGCACGCTCCACGGGACTCCTCGTTTGGTCGCAGGTACGGCAATGGATACAGGGGGCAGAAAGTCCGTAACTGCGCTGCCCGAGGCGGCGTCGGTGCCCTTCTCTTCCTGGACCCAGAGCAGGTTGCCAGGGAAGGTCTAGACAACGTGTTCCCCAACAGCACCTGGATGCCCGACACGGCCATGCAGAGGGGATCCCTGATGTCTGTCGGTGACCCCATGACTCCGGGAGTGCCAGCACTGCGTAAGTGCATGCCATTAAAAGCGTGAGGTAACTTTGGGCGAACTCAGCTGTGACACTGAGAATACTGTCGAGACCGGTTATAACAAAGTCAACGGGAATCAGAAATCACTTCGCTATATCCGATATTTCGTTAAAACCGACTTCGGTTTGTGGGATTTTGCTAGCTACCAACTAACACAGGTACCGATAGAGTAACCAAAGGATTGTCTCAACAGCGGCGATATCTCAAAGGAGACGTCAAACCTAGTAGCGCGCGGTCCCCACATCTCCGCGGCAATGTAGACGACGTTTAGGGCCACATTACCGCGGGTCGGTTCGATTAATTACCTCCGTCGGTGCCAATGATCGTTTACCTTGTCTCACTCTCTCGAATATAGCGGAGGAGAAGACACACGTACCAGAGTAAGGACAGAGTCCAAGAGCATTTATTCGAACACTCTTAAAATGAACTACTATGTCCCCATCCAAAATGCCCCCCGCGCCGGCAAGGTAAGAGAAGGTCCTTACCTGGCCAGACGCGGGGTTCCGGAGAGCCAAGACCGGGGAAGCGTCGGAGAAGTCGCCGACACACGTCCTATCTCTTTCGCGGTCACCCGGACGAGTCCCTTTTCCCGAAAGCGGGAAGACAAGAGGCGAATCCTCCTCGCCCGTCAGCAGTGATCCGCAACCGAGCGGGGGGACGGAAAGAGGTTCCCCCGAGAGAGAGTGAGAGGAGGGCCCCCCAAGCCAGGCGGCCCTCCGCCTCAGGAACAGGTCGGAGCTCACGGCGAAGAAGGCCGAGCGTTCCGACCCGCGGCCGTTATCACAGCCATCGGGGAAGGGAGACCAGAGGAATCCCCACATCCCCCCCTCCTTAAAACGGTAGGTGGGTCTCAAGAATGAAGGAGGCCCACCTGCTCTCATAAAATAATATATCTCTCTGCGCACCCCCAACAAATACACGCGACACCCAGCGCGCGTCTTCACAGTGTCCGTCGTCAACAGCTCACGCACCAGGCCGAAGAAAAGGAAAGTTCCAGTTCCAAGCACTTGACAGCCGCCGCCACAGCACGGCAGAGCATCACAGGCACCGCGCTGACGCTGCTGGACCCAGGTGTCGCGGTACGAGCTGGCCTGCAGTGGGGGGCAGCCAGGCCGTCGTGAAGGCGGCAGCACCAAAAAAGACCGACGACCGCCGCCCACCAGCGGAGACCAGCTGGGGAAGTCCCAGACACGCCGCCCGGGGGGTTCGGCGCCATCTCGGCCGCAGTGGGCTGGTGAAGGGGGGGTGGACGACCTCGGAGCAGACCTGCGAAGTCGTTTTGCGCCAGCAGCCAACACGCCCAGAGCCGGCCGTAGACCTCCCGAAAGGGAAGAAAGGGCGCCGCCGCCTCCAAACGAGGGGACGCGCGCAACCGACGATCGCCTGCCTCAGGCCGCAAAGGCGGCAAAACGGGCAGGGGCAAACGACAAACAAAAACCACAAAAAAGGTGGCCAGTTTGTCAACGGTGACAGGAACATGCCAGAGTGACCCGATTCGACACCGGAAGAAGAAGCCATAAAAAGAGGGCCCCTCCGTTCGAAACGCGTCCACATACCAAGCAAACTAATTGAGTTCGCTCAATGTGGGCACCGGGGAGAGAGCTTCTAGGAAAAACGCCGAGTTCTCAATCGTTTGCGCAGGCAGCTAATACAGAGGCTGCCTACAATACCCGGCTTTATAGTTACCGGAAGAGTCCGTTGACTATAAGTGGCCAGAAACAGATAACAGTCTGCAGCTGACCCGTCTTCGGAAGTCGAGGTAAACGGATACGGGGACTTCGAAGGGGCGGATAGAAACTAACCGCCATGCATGCGCGTCTGCGAGCGGGGAAGATGAAAGTTCCCGCGCAAAATAGCCGCCATCTTGCTCCCCACGGAGGAAGACAAAAGGGGCCGCAGCTCACACGCTCAAACCTGCCAGCTTCGCCAAATATTTGAGCTAGCTAGCTTACCGAGGATAGAAAAACATGTCTTGCACTCGATACGGCTTGATGAACGGCTCACAACGGTGTGGACCCTTCTTTTGAGGCAAGGCCAGGTTTCAGAGCAACGTAACTGCTAAGAGTCTTAGAGTCACTCTTCCATCTGGATTACACGAGTCTGACAGATATCGCCAAAGGGCGCTCTGACTACATGGCGCCTGGGTTTCAGAGCAACATAACCTCCGAAAGTCTTAGAGTCACTCGTACGCCCAGATACTGTCACAGTGCGCCTCAGACCGCGTAGCACCACCACCATGAACGCAAAGCTAGTGTCGTTCTTGGAAAACAACAACAGGCTGCAGGAGTACGTTGGCATCAAGCAGAAACAAAACTTTCCCTAAGAAAACCCTCCGCGCCCACTGCAATACCAGCAGTGAATCCAGCGCGCGCGTCAACAGTATGCGAACTGCTTCTCGACGCCGACGGTTACGCGGCCCGGCTCCCGGAGCCCGTCAGTAGCAGTACCAGCTACTTATCGACGTTATTGGCAGGCGCACCGTCCGACTCTAACTGAGTGTCCGCGACTACTCAGAGTCAAAGAAAACGCGAATACTTACATTCCCAGATTGCACTGCTGATCCTTCGCTACTCTTTTCTGCCAAGCCTCGCTACCCGCCGGACATAGAAGTCCACCCGGTTCTCGAAAACATCATTAAAACTTCTATATACAATATCCCTTCAGGACAAGTTGTTGGTGGCGCGCAAGGAACCCAAATACACACAGGTGAAGGGTTCGCCTCAAGCATGGAGAACAAAGGATCTCCCGCAACAACGAATGTTGCTTGACGCACGCTAATTTAAAACAGGAACGCGCGTACGAATCACACTGCGCTCGCTCAAAGGAGTGGCACTGCGGGTTGCCGACTCGGCATTAATCGCTCAACCATAAGTGGCGAGATCAGGACGCTCGTGGTACGGGCGATCAAAGGCAAGGATGGTCGGCAAATAGGCCGGACGAAAGGGACGGAGGCCAGGAGCCACGACCACAATAAAGGAAGCCGTGGCCCCACGTTGGGCGCCATTTTATGTGGGATTTTGCTAGCTACCAACTAACACAGGTACCGATAGAGTAACCAAAGGATTGTCTCAACAGCGGCGATATCTCAAAGGAGACGTCAAACCTAGTAGCGCGCGGTCCCCACATCTCCGCGGCAATGTAGACGACGTTTAGGGCCACATTACCGCGGGTCGGTTCGATTAATTACCTCCGTCGGTGCCAATGATCGTTTACCTTGTCTCACTCTCTCGAATATAGCGGAGGAGAAGACACACGTACCAGAGTAAGGACAGAGTCCAAGAGCATTTATTCGAACACTCTTAAAATGAACTACTATGTCCCCATCCAAAATGCCCCCCGCGCCGGCAAGGTAAGAGAAGGTCCTTACCTGGCCAGACGCGGGGTTCCGGAGAGCCAAGACCGGGGAAGCGTCGGAGAAGTCGCCGACACACGTCCTATCTCTTTCGCGGTCACCCGGACGAGTCCCTTTTCCCGAAAGCGGGAAGACAAGAGGCGAATCCTCCTCGCCCGTCAGCAGTGATCCGCAACCGAGCGGGGGGACGGAAAGAGGTTCCCCCGAGAGAGAGTGAGAGGAGGGCCCCCCAAGCCAGGCGGCCCTCCGCCTCAGGAACAGGTCGGAGCTCACGGCGAAGAAGGCCGAGCGTTCCGACCCGCGGCCGTTATCACAGCCATCGGGGAAGGGAGACCAGAGGAATCCCCACAGGTTATAACGAAGTGCAAAAGGGAATGAAAAATCGTGATCGCTTCGCTATACCCGCTATTTCCTTATAACCGACTTGTTATAGCCGGTCTCGACCGTACACCATACAAAAGACATTTTGCAGACACTGTCTAGAACACATTTCTTGCTTGTCACATTGATAATTCAAAAACTACCTGCAGACGTGTTCAAAGCATACAAAATGCATGAAGCACACATGCTTGTGTTATCGTATATTAGCTGCGCGACAGCGGCCCTTTTGCACTGCAGTGTTTGACTACACGTTTGACTAGTTGCGACACGACCGTGAGTCACCTGGCACGTTCTGTGTTCGTGACAAATGTATCAAGCTGCCTGCTCCTGTTACCATATACTTCGTTTCACGGTGCGGCCGTACGATTCGATGCCACCAATCGGGGAGCGCTGAGAGAGTGTCGTCGCGGCGATCGCCCTCTTCGTCGTGCGTTGGTTATTACCGGCTTAACCATTGATGCAGAAAAGAAAAAAAAAGCGCAGGATCACTGTATTTGCTGAACATGATTGGCACATTGGCCGGTGACAGCAAACACGCACATATACGACGAGCGCCACGACAGTGTACACGTTTTGTGCTGCATGATTGGCTCCCTATAGATCGCAGTTCGTTGGCAGCAATGGGATTTGGCGTCAAACGGGGTACATGCACGAATGTTCCGTTAACTTGAACTTGTATTCCACGTAAGTCCCCTCAACAAGTTGGCCGCGACAGAGATAACCGCGTGCGCAGCGGCGAAAAAAAACAACAAAAAAACTGCCTGTTTTACGTTAGCTTGGAACACAACAAAGGTTACCGACGTCAGGTCGAAGGTCGAGTTGTGCGGTGGAAGTAGCTTCCGAAGTCAAAATTACGTCTGCTACGAGGCTTTCATTAAGCCGGAGCCACACTGCTCGTAAACCGCACAATGGCACAAGGCTTTCGCTGCAGGCATCGTGACAGAAGGGTCTGCGGAGACAGTTTTGTATGACAAATGTTACAAGATTGTCATACAAGGAAGAAACACGTCTTACAAGTGTCTAGCTGCAGACTGCCTTTTGTAATATGTACTGGCAGTGTAACAGCAGCTTTAGTATAATGAGGAAGCCCAGTTTTTACATTCGGCGTGAACACAAAGGAATCATTCTATGGTCAAGAATATTTCCCTGTACGACGCTGTAGCATTCTCACGAGGCTGCGTGGGTGTAACTAAAAAGTGAGATTATACCGCACGTTTGCGCCAGCAGAAAGGCATCGAGGGCTCCCTAAACTTAACTATAGAAGTATTATTTTAAATAAAAGTTAAAGGTCTTAATGGTTAGGTCCATTCAGCGGTCGTGCGCTACATGCTTTTACATGTGTTATTTTATGTTTCTCGTGACGCAGCATCTACGGAAAGAATCGACATTGCGTTTGCGGGCTTGCCGGCGATTGCGGCTCAGACCATCGGGTACCGGGACGCCAGGATCCTCTTGGGGTGAGTTCAAAGTTTGAGACTTCTTCTTTGCTATGTTTTGAAGCAGGGGTCTCCGAACCAAGGATCTGGCCCGCGGGTAGAGGCGGTCTTTTAATTGACGCCCAGTCCGCGACCCGATGCCTTAAACGCAAAAATAAGCGTACGTAAAATTTTAAAAGGGCTCTTCGACGCGCACCAAAAGCGCAAACGAAAAAAAAAAAAAGAAAGTGGGAGAAAATTGCATCACGATCTCTCGAGAGAATATTTTTTGTGCAGAATATTTTTTACTATTCGTAGTTTCCTGGTTTATGTGTGTGCAACTATATAATGAAATTCCTAAGCGTTCTCATGAATATCGGACTTAGTGTATTGTGTCATCACCCTCGCATATTGTCATCATCAGAACTACTATTCTCACTATTCTTCTGCCCTGTGTGAATATGCCGACGTTCCAGTGTGCTTTGGTCTATGCCTGGTGAGTTCTCTCGGTTACTGCTTTGTAATGCCATAATTACTATCTTAGTACATTTAAAACGAAAGTGGATATATTCATTCATCTTACATTTATTTTTGAAGTTGTTCTTTAGTTAAAACCTTTGTATTTAAACGCTTATTTAGGCTTTTTACAGCAAAGCTGCTATGGGCTAGGTTCCCCAGGATCATGTCCGGTATGTCGACACAAACCTGCCTGGACAGCTACCGCCATCTATAAGCGACGGCGGCAAGCACACAACCAGTATAGTTTCCGCCGTCACTCGTAGATGGCGCCAACCTTTCCAGCTATAATAGAAGAATGGATAGTTGGGCGCGTTGGTGGGAATTCATCGTAGGAAACAGCGCGAAAGACAGACGACGATGAAGAAGAAGTGCACAATGTATCGAGTACAACTCCGGTGGTCTTCCTTCTTCACGAGAGTGGAAAGGGTGAACGATTTTTAATGCAGTACTTTATCATTTATAATTTCTTAACAATTTTCTGACCCTCCAGACTGCGAGAAATCCCCAGTTCGGCCATCTACTCAAAGAGTTTTGATACCCCTGTTTCGAAGCGATAGCTCGATATGCAAGCCTTGCAAGGACCTTTCTTGATCGAGTTAGTCGCGCCCCATGACTTCACAATCTCACGCGACGACATTGCGCGCAACATAGTGTCACACAAGTTCACATGTCGCGTGATAGCATCGTGCCCAGTGACGTCATGACATTACTTACCGTCAGTGTGTCACGCCACATCGTGGCGTCACGTGATATGCCGTCATGATGTCATGTAATGGTTCTCTGTCACGTGACGACGCAGTATCATGTGATGCCATGTGTCAGGTGTCGTGACATAGCAATTACTCCACTAAATTTAAAGGGCAACTCCGCTTGATTTCGGAAATTTTGAGATAGTGGGTGATATAAACGTGAAAAGTACTTCAAAACAACCCTAGACCGTTTGTCTCATTAAAAGCAAAATATTTTTCGTGCGATCTTGTTATTTACCACAATCGCAAACCGAAACTGAAACTTCGGCGCAGCCGGGCAACATTGTACTCACAACGTCAGTTGCATACGCGCTCACGTGGAATAAAAGGGGTCACATCATCTACTAGCGGTAACCCAAGAAAGACGCGGATGCGAGGGGAAGGGCGAGGACGGAGGAGGGAAAGCGGGCCTAGGCGCGGCGGCAAACAGGCAACGCAAGCAGCAACGAAGCAGGCTATGTAGGCGGCAACACAGGCGGCTAGTCGGTTGGCACCGGTTGGCAGGTGTGTCATAAACTCATCCCGTACAACTCTCTCTTCCTCTTTTTGTTTCTCTTGTTCTCGTTCATTTTTTTTCGCCTCTTTGCTTGCTCAAACGTGGAGCGCGTCCGTAGCGCCGCCCGGTAAGCTCTCCCTGGAAAAGAAAATACAAAAAAAAAACTGTGTATGCAACAGACGTCAGCCACAACGGAAATACAACGTTGGCTGCGCCGCACGTCGCCCGCTAAATTAGCGGATTTTGGTGACTTCGCGCGTCTCAGTTTTTGTCGGCCGGTTTAGTGATCTTTTAGGCGGTATTACGTTATAATATTTGACATTCGGTCTCTCTAGATGACACTAAAGAGAGTCGCAGTGTTTGGTAACAACCGAGAATGGAGCGGAGTTTCCCTTTAACGAAGAAAAGTGTCGTCTAAATTTCAATAAGAAAATGCTTCCCGTTGAAAAGTGAATCCACCAAGTGCTGTTGCATAATCATTTCATTTAAGCAAATGTCTAAGCCGCCCAATTTTTCTTTATTCTGAAGATACGAATGTATGTTTTTCCAGCATGCTCGGGGGACCTCTGGCTCCGCAGTCGTTCGTAGGTGGTTTCAACATGACCTACCGTGTCGGCCCATTCGCCGACGAGCACGCAGACAAGTGAGTCCTTGCACTCGTCATCTACGTTTCATTGGAGAAGTGTGAATGACGTATCTTTACCTACTATTGGAGCGCGTTAGAAACATTCCGTAGCATATAGAACATAGCGTGAACGGAAGAAAACAACACGTACAGAAAACAGCAAGTACATGTACCCGGCAAGAACAGAGGTCCTACTCTGCCACAACTTGCATTTCTCTAGCTGGCCGCGACTATTGATACAATGAAATGGGAAACTGGGGGTCAAGTGCACGTTGGAACCAGTGAGAAGAGAAACGATAAACAAACAAACCAGGTTCTTACATAAACAATTTCGAGGAATATAAAATAACTAACAGAGCATTAAAAAAAACATTGAGTAAAATTGGCGGTCGCCATTTCTTGGGGACGAAGGATGCAATTAGATGTGAGCCCTCACCGAAAGCTGACACAGCACTCGGTCTCTATATGAGCTGAGCTGAGCTGCCGCCAAACACTGACGAAGCTCTAGTGTCCAATATACGCTCAGAGTGAGCGCCAAAACAAGGGCGGACTCGTATATAAACTGGCGAAGCAGCTACTAGACGCCGCGCGCTTACGAAAAAAAGCCCATAGTAACCTGCAAAACATTCAAAAGTGCATGTGAATGCTCATCCCACTCGTTTAGTGCTCAGGGTCAGTTTCTAAAACATATAGGGTGCTCAAAGCGGGCCTTCCGCTGCAAAACGGGTCTGAACAATCTGCGCCTCTAGATAGAAAGCTCAAACTTTCATCGAATGCGCACCGATCAAGTCAGTCTTACTCTGCGAAATTTCAAGGTGTAGTACTCTTCCTGTCAGAAATGAGAGCAAAAAACCTGCCAAAGTCATCGGGCGTGGTCACAGACGGAGTTAGTTACGCTAATTACTTGTGGCGTTACCTCCCGACAGGCGCAGCGCGCAGACGACGCACATTGTTGTCTGCTCTCTGCGCCAATCGGGAGATGGCGCCACAAGTAATTAGCGTCGTTAGCTCGGTCGTTGGCGAGCGCTCCCAAAGTTGAACTTGGCAAGTTTTTTTCCTTAGTTCTTACATAAAAAAAGTGAAAGCCGTTTACAACTCCCTGTGACGCCGAATTAAAGCGCAGCTCTTGAGGAGGAGGAGGGAAGGGTACTGAGGGGAGAATAGACCCCTCCTCCTTCTCCTCCTCCCCTCATTCTTTAATATGCTCCGGGGGGGTCACCTGACCTCGGGGGGAGGGGGTCACGTGACCTCGGGGGGGGGGGGGGGGGGTGTCGCGTGACTTCAGGGGGGGGAGGGGGGGGGTCACGTGACCTCGGGGAGAGGGTCACGTGACCTCGGGAGTCACATGACCTAGGGGGTCACGTGACCTTGAGGTGACCTTAGGAGGGGTCACGTGACCTTGGGAGGGGTCACGTGACCTTGGGAGGGGTCACGTGCCCTCGGGGGTCACGTGACCTTGGGAAGGGTCACGTGCCCTCGGGGGTCACGTGACCTTGGGTGACCTTGGGGGGTCACGTGACCTTAGGGTGACCTTGGTTACGCCGACGGCGACGTTGACGGCGACGCCGCTCAAGCCGGAAACGGGCGCCTAAGAGCTGCGCTCTAAAAGGGCTACGCCTTGAAATTTCACACGGTAATACTGACCTGCTCAGTGCACATTCGGGGACAGTTCGAGCTTTCTATGTACGGGCGCCAATTTTCCCGGCTAATTTTACAGCAGATAACCTCCTTGGGACACCCTATAGATTGGACTGTTTTCATCGTCTGCAGTTGTGCACCTGCAAAACCTTACCCATATGCTAATCAACTTCGTACAATTTTTTTCTTAATTCGTCACTAGGTACGTCCGGCTGCGGGTGAACAATCTCTTCAGCGTCGTCACCGTCAACAACGTGATCGGTGGTATCGAGGGAGCGGTCGAACCAGGTAAAGTTGCTGCTCAAACTAACGTGTTGCCTTCTTCTTGCCTCTGTGTTTCGTTCGTGGACGATGTACGTAGCCCGAAGAAGTCCTGATATCATGCTTCTGAGTGCTATAATTTAATTGTTTGTTTAATGGACTGTCAACTTTCTTTCTATCATGCTCAGTCGCCTTGTTTTTGCGAAATACCGAAAGACGGGCGTACAGAAAAAGCCCACTGACTTGGCGTAGTTTGCTTCCTTGATGATCTTTACACTTCAAAGCTTTTTTGCACTAGTGTCGCGAGCATTCAAAATAATTTTCTAATAAAAAAATAAAACTAATATAATAAAGGGTCAATGAAAAAAAAACGAACAAAACATGAAATCGTTTTTAATAAAGCGGTGATTAGTAGCAAACACGACCGTTTACTGGCGTTATGCGGATTGCATTTGCAAAGAGCGTGGAATATTACCTACAATGTCATCAAGAGCGAAGCGTGGCTGGAACGTGCACGTGATTTCTCCTGTTGTTCTAAGCGAGTGATTCTGACGCATATATCTGTCTAAAATACCCGTAAACCAACGGCTTCGTTGAATAATAAAAAAAAAAAAAATCCAACATGGCACTCAGAGGTGGCTTTTTCAAATATATATATTGGTATTTTGCGACCACATCGACAAAAATCAATTAAAAATGATTTAGAAATAAATGTGTTCTAAATAACTAGATGTCTTGTACTAATATATTTATCGCGTTAGTTTCAGACAATGACTAGTCGGTAGGTAATGCTCGATGAATATTCACAAAAGCGTACATCACAATATTCCGCCATGAAATCTGTTTCGGCGCTTCAATACGCCTAGGTTCAAGTTACTAGTACGAACGTGCTCATTTTATATTAACACTTCTAGTTGTCATCCAGTTGCGTGCCTTTGGCTCCGCTTTCTGCGCGTATAGACACAAACTAAGCAATCCGGAGCCTTTACTTTCGCGGAAAGCACTTGGACGAGTCAATTGCTGTCATCTAGGGAGGATGCTGGGCAAATGACCAAAGATAAAATATCTTTAGAACTAAAAAAAAAAAAAGAACTGTCGGCCCCGTGGCACCGTACGTCGGAGAGCAAATATCGCTAGGATCCAACGGAGCAAATCGTACACCGCAGAAAGAGCGAAATGACTGTGTTCTTCACTTTTTTTTGGGAAGAGTGTTAATGGTTACTGCCACCTAAAGCCTCGGCCACAGTGATCATACATCATCCAAGAGGCACGGTGTTCGCTGCAAACATGACGACAGGAGTACCTCCGTACACGCCTACAGCATCCTTGAAGTACGTTTGGATCTTACATTTGTACGATTCTAACATCTTTAGAGAAGATTTTTGCATCAGAGGTGTCGCAAGGCCGTCACACATAGAAAAACACGTCTCAAACAGTGTCTTATCTCTGTCTTTCGTATATTATGTATGAGCAGTGTGACAGCTGTTTTAAAGCTGAGGTCACACTGCTCATACACACCATACAAAAGACAGTCAGCCCACACGAGTCACCTGAAATATTCGTGGTTCGAACGCCACGTGCCCGAGCTTCTGCTCGAACACTTTGCCACGCGGCATTCGAAGCACGAATCTCGTAGCGATTCGCGTTCGAAGCTGTATACACACCGTCTTTTCTTGTATGACGTATGAGCAGTGTGACGCCGGCTTTAGAGTCCAAGCATTAAGATTGGGAATCCTTGCACATTGAGATGGATGGTTCAAGAATGATCTCCCGTCAATTGAAGAGCACTAATGCAAGCCGCCGGCACCCGACCAACCGCAGACAGGGTTGTGATCACGGGCAACCACCGAGACGCGTGGGGCTACGGTGCCTCCAGTCCGTCCTCGGGAACTGCGGCCCTCCTGGAGCTGGCCAGGGTCCTCGGACAGCTGAAGAGCAAGAACGTACGCCCCAGACGCACCGTGCTGCTCTGCAGCTGGGCTGCCGGCGAGTACGGTCTGATCGGCTCCACCGAGTGGGTCGAGGTAGGTCGCACGGGGTCGATTAAACAAACACTACTCTGGTCCACTTTAAAGGCTCTTTTGACATACTCTGCCTATACGGCCGAGTTTTTGTGAAAGCTTGCGACGAGAAAACACGCTGGCGGCATCTATGAGGGGTCCCTGGAACCTAATTTCAGTATAAAGAAAGTTCTTTTGCAGAATTGTTTAGATAAAATGTACTTACCAACCTACGAGAAATACCGTTTATGACACTAAAAATAATATCGAGACAACAAAGAAAGAATAACGCTGTTGTAGTTTGCTACGTGTACGTTTCAAAGGGACACTGAGAGAATATTTTTTTACTGGTCAAGGTTTTCAATCGTACATGACATATAATATTAGAGCCCAACTACCCAAAACACTATCTGCGGCTCGAAATTCGTGTTCTTTCCACCCGAAAGCCGCCGATCGATGACTCGCGTGTTTGAGTCACGCTGACTCTCTTCTATCTGGTTACGTTTCGTTTTCTATGGTTTAGATAGAACCACTAAAGATAATCAAAGTCGTGGGTCATCGAAGGCACAGACTCAATACTAAAATTAGACAAAAAATGTGACACCTATTTCTGTGTCTTCTAAAAAAGGTGCAGATAACGTTGAAAAAAAAAAAAGTTGCACAGCCACGTGACTTTCGGTAACCTTCTCAGCCTCTATATTCTTTTCCTCCTCCCTGGTCCAGCTTCGGCGTCGGCATCGAGCAGTTGCGTATTTTGACTTTATTAAATTTATACGTGACGCTGTAGAAAAATATTGATTACGTAGTCTTGTGACACAATAATGAATCCACTGGCAAAAAAGAATTTCTCGGGGGGTGCGAGTGTCTCTCTAGTAAGATCACATAGGCCTAATCAGAAACGAATCCATATACACCGTAATTCTACACATAAAGGGGAAATTAGTAATATTCCGGGAGGAGCCGGACCTATTTTACTACAGTTCTGAAGGTGAAAAACACTTGGCTGCGTCGGGATTTTAGCTGAAACGTATTATAGTAGTTTTGACGGGATCCTTTCGATTAAAAAAAAAATAATAAAAAAGTGGACAATGGTTGATGGTTTTCTTTAAACTGCCTGTTCTTATCACGTATCTATTCAGCAAACGCTACTCGTTCAACAAAACTATTAACACGGGGAAAGTAGTTCGTTAAATTTGCCTTTTGCGGTCTATGTTTTATGAAGTGACTGCATTCCGGTTAGACTTCGGCCTCAACTACCTCGTTCCATATGGCATTCTTTTGTCTGTCTTGACACAGGAGCACATCATCGATCTGCAGGCTCACGCCGTAGGATACATTGACGTAGATCAGTGTGCATCAGGTGAGTAAATCCTCTTAATATTGGATCTTGTACCAAAAGTTTTGAAACCTCGAAAATTAAAACACAAAAAAGAAAGGCAAAACAATTTGTATCTGTGGTATTACAGGTCTCGCGTTCGCACCGACGTCCTCCCCTACCTTTGCGTCAGCCGTCCAGGCAGCAGCACACCTCGTAAGTGCCTTCAGAGATGGATGGAAAAATTAAAACCCGGTGTTTTGGCCCGCATAAATAAACGACCCCAGGTGGCACCAGGGGTGGGGCCCCCGTGGCCAATGGGGGCTCGGGCAGCCTTTAAGAAAGCACATTGGTCTCACGTGGGAGAAGCATTGGCATGCCCCAATATGGGCTGCCCATCCCATACTTCTACGCGTCCCACATCGCAAATGCGGGGGCAGAGTTAGCGAAGATGGGGGCAGAACGTGGGCACGCCTGACTTGGGCTGTCCATTTAAAACCCCGGTGGGTCCCATATTGGCTCCGCGGGGGCCAAGTTAGAAACAGTGTGGGCTTCAAGGCGGCAAAGAGTAGGCATGCTTAACTCGGACTACTTGTGCAACTCCCAAAACGGCACTTTCCGCCTATATAGAGACTTTTTATTGCACGTTCTGGAAATTCAACATTGGAGATCGGCTTATTTTTATACTAAATCACCAATAATTGTAATTTTAATCGTGAGCGAGAAATTTTAGAATTGCTAAATTTATTAGTAACTAACTAATCAGCGTGCCTCTTCGTGGGCTACCCAAGTGGGAAATTCGTCGGCCACTGTGGGTACCGCGGGGGCCGACCATTGCAGAGCCCACTTTGTCCTAGATCCCTCGACAGAAGCCTAAGTGGGCTGCTTAAGGAGGCCCCCCGCGGGTACCACGAGGGCAACCCATGTGGGTTGCCCTCGTGGTAGCCACGGGGGCCTTCTTAAGCAATTACGCCCACAACGTAATTTTTGTTTTCTCAATGAATATTAGCTAAGCTTAGGTGAACGTTGGCTCATAGAGAAATTTTGTTTTTCTCTCGTGGCTTTTGATCCGGGTTACGTCATGCTCTCAAACTTTCGCAAATTGTCACCACCGCTATAGCCATAAGTTCCCACTCAGTTTCGGCTTTATGCGATGCGTAGTTCATTTTTACGGACAGAATAACCGCGTTTACTTTCCTCGATCACACCCTGTACATTAGGTTTCCGCTAGCCATCGCTCCGTAGCCAATGAGTTTGGGGCATGAGCAGGATTGTATGCGTTACTGAAGTAAAGTAACCGATTACAATTACACTTACTTTTTGATAATGTAACTGATAACAGTCGTCAATTACTGTATCATAAAAGTAATTAAAAATTTACCAGAAAGTTATTGATTAATTTTCACGTTACTTTTTTGCTTTTGTTACGAAATAAAAAATGCATACATATGTTCATATGGTTACATTTGAACAAATTAGTAGGAAATAGCGAAGAATCTTCTAGTCTAGCCGAGTACGTCTAGACAAGGCGGAAGACGGCTCTCATCGTGATAACCTAGTTTATTACGGGATATCGGACAACTTATCTGAAACTTGGGCACAAACGGAGGAGACTATATTGAACCTATTTAGGCAGACGTTGAAACTTCAAGTGACTCATGGAGCCATTAATTGTGCGTATAGGATCGGTACTTTTTGTCGTGATAAATGTGGACCCCTCATTGTTAAATTTGCGTTGTAGAAACTAAAAGACCGAATTCTACAGTTCAGACTATCGTTTAAATTTATTCGCATTTACGTGAATAAGGACTTCTCACGTGGAACACGTCAAGCACGGAAATAGTTAATAGAATTTGCGAAAGCAAAACAGACCATTTTTAAGCTTCGACACCATGGAATGTACATTTATAAGAAATGTTATGTTTACGATTCTGTTAATGACAACCTGCTGGTTAATGCTGGTTAATGACAACCTGCTTGGTGTCCCTCCGTCTCAGATGGGGTTTCCGAGACCCAAAGTTTGCCTTCTGCTGCGGACCCTCCTTGAACGTTGAATTCGGAATCGCAGACAGCCAGGGGAAGAGTATTTCATTATCCTGCCTCAAATCTGTCGCCGCTGTTTTTTTCCTAATATCAGAAGCATTATTAGAAAACGAGACGACTTTTGTTTAGTTATTAACTCGACTGATGCGGATGTTATTGCCTTAACTGAAACTTGGCTATCTGGGAAAGTGCGTGACTGTGAAGATTTTTGTTCCCCTAAGAAAAAAATGAAAGCCGTTTACAATTCCCTGTAGCGCCGGTTAGAGCGCAGCTCTTGAGGAGGAAGATGGAAGCATACTGAGGGATAGGTGACTCCTTGAGGTCACGTGACTTCAGGGGGTCACGTGACCTGGGGGGTCACGTGACCTCGGGGTGTCACGTGACCTCGCGGTTACGCCGACGGCGACGCCGACGCCGCTCAAGCCGGAAACGGGCCCCCTAAGAGCTGAGCTCTAAAATTACACTTACAGAAATGACATGCAAGACAGTTGCGGTGGGTGTTTTGATTGCAGTGAATAATCATGTTCAATCGTTTTGCATTAACGTGACAAGTAATTTAGAAATACTTTGGGTCTGTATAGGTTCTCGCCATAACAGGTGGATTATGGGAGTATGCTATAGACCACCGTCATGATCATTTCTTTTAGAGCGCAGCTCTTAGGGGCCCGTTTCCGGCTTAAGCGGCGTCGCCGTCGCCGTCGGCGTAACCGCGCGGTGCATTATGGGTAAATTTCCCCGCTAAATCTAGCGGGGAAATTTTTTCCGCTAGATTTAGCGGGGAAATTTCCCCGTCAAATCTTGCGGAAAAAATTTTCCCGCTAAATCTAGCGGAAAACTTTCCCCGCTAAATCCTAGCGGAAAAAATTTCCCCGCTAAATGTAGCGGAAAAAATTTCCCCACTAAATCTAGCGGAAAACTTTCCCCGCTAAATCTAGCGGAAAAAATTTCCCCGCTAAATCTAGCGGGAAAATTTCCCCGCTAAATCTAGCGGAAAAAATTTCCCCGCTAAATCTAGCGGAAAAAATTTCCCCGCTAAATCTAGCGGAAAACTTTCCCCGCTAAATCTAGCGGAAAAAATTTCCCCGCTAAATCTAGCGGAAAAGTTTTGGTCACGTGACCCGGGGGTCACGTGACCTGGGGAGTCACGTGACCCCCTCCCGAGGTCACGTGACCTCTGAGGGGGCACGTGACCCCCCCCCCCCCCCCCGAGAACACGTGGCCCTCAGTACCCTCCCCTCCTCCTCCTCAAGAGCTGCGCTCCGATTCGGCGTTACAGGGAGTGGTAAACGGCTTTCACTTTTTTGTTAAAGGTTTGCATGACTCTTTAAACAACGTAGAATTGTGTTTTCCCACTTCGTCGATCCTTCTTTTGGGTGACTTAATTTTCCTTTTATTGTGTGGACAGAGTGTAATCTATTCAGAATTGCATCATCATCGGAATGGAATTACTTTTTCAACCTTTGTTTCAATTTTACTCTCACTCAGTTGGTCACTCAACCAACCAGAGTGACCCCGTTGTCCGCAAACATATTTGATCCCGTCCTGTCGAATCACCTTCACTTATTTTCCCCATATCATATTTTCCAGGGATCAATGATCATTGCATATTAAATTTTTATGTTAAAGCTACAGTGACAATATCATCCTGTCAGGTACACCAAAATCGATATAATGTTAAAGCTGACCTCGTCAAAATTGACAAGGATCTAGCAACTTCTATTGATATATTTCTAGAAGGATTCTCAAACTGTTCAGTGGAAGAGAATTGGCAAATGTTGAAGGATAAACTAGAATCACTTACTAACCTGTATATTTCCCTTAGGGCTGTACTCGAAAATTCCCAGTCTCCGTGGTTTAACGGAGCCCTCAAACGTTTCTCAAATAAAAAGAAGCGTTTATTTAGAGCGAACAAATTTACCTCATGTGAACGGCGGTGATCCAAATACCGCACTGCAACTGAGACATATAAAGAAGCAATTAATAAGGCCATGCTGGAGTTTTCTCACGCGCACCCTACCCGATATGTTAGTCAAGAATGCTAAAAGTTCTAAAACATCAGCAACAGAAAAACAGATTTTTCTTGTAAAAAACGAAAATGGTGGTACTATGCCCTCTGAAGAGTGTGCGAATGCACTAAACAAAGATTTTGTAGAATCATTTTCCAGTGGTAGCAGCAAGGAGTGTCCCCTTTTAGATATTTCAGATGATTTGCCGATGAACCCAATTTTGAATGATTGTGCTGATGTCAATCACGTCATAGGAACACTAAGATTGTCACCTTCGGCGGGAGTGGACGGTGTTAATTCGAAGTTTTTGAATAATACTAAGCATTCCTCTTCTATTACTCTAACTAAACTTTTTGATCAGTCCATCAGAGATCATATTTTTCTTTTAGATTGGAAGGTGGGGAAAGTGGTTTCCATTTACAAGACTGGTGACAAACATTCCTCTCTAAATTATCACCTAATCTCTATAACCGGTGCTCCTTGCAAACTCCCGGAGCATATCATATTTTCCAACCTTGTCAATTTCTTAGAATTTCACAACTTCTTCTGCCCATCCCAGCATGGATTTCGATAAACATTTTCATGCAAGACACAGCTTGTATCTCATGACACTCATGACCTTCACGGAATCCTGTAATGATGATCCCAGGCCCACAGTGCATTCTCCTAGATTTCTCCAAAGTGTTCGATAAGGTATCTCATAAAGTACTTCTGAAACTGTCCAAGCATAACGTAGATGCTAATGTTCTTGCATGGATTCAATCTTGTCTATCATTGCGGTCACAATTTGGTAAGGTCAATAATAGTAACTCTTCCTTTTCGTCTGTAGCCTCTGGGGTTCCCAAATATCTGTTTTAGTACCTTTGCTTTTTTTAATATATCTTAACGACCTCACTCTTAATATTTCGTCGTGTATTTGTTTACTTGCTGACGACTGAGTGACTTACCGTGAGATACTTAATGATAATGATAACAGCATGCTTTAGTCTGAAATTAATGCAATCTATCAGTGGTGTGACGTGTGGTCTATGATTTTTAACACTAACCAATGAAAGTCAATGCGTGTATCTCGCCAGTCACATTAAACTTACAACTATATTTTTAATCAGGCTCAGCTGGACACGGTATACTCTTACAAATATTAAGGTGTACCTATAACTTCTAACCTCTCATGAAAAAACCCATGTACAGCATATCACCTCTAATGCTAATCGTATGTTAGGATACGTCAGGCGTAACGTTCCATTAGCATTGGTTTTTCTCAAGCTAATTTTTTTTATCAAACTCTAGTTCAACCGAAGTTAGAATATGCAGCTTCTGTCTGGAATCCCGGACAAGCCACTTTCACCATCGCGTTGGAAGCCATTCAAAATAGATCCGATCATTTTATTCTTTATAATTATCATGATACATCTAGCGTCACTTCTATAAAATCAGCTTTGTTACTCCTGCCCCCTTTTCGTGTGACATTAGCTTTCAGCCTATATCTTTATTTCCCAAAATGTAATGTTATAACCTTGTGCTTCGCGACGAATTAATCACCCGTCTTCTTTATATTTCTGCTCGTCATGATCATCAACACGAAGTTGAGGTATCTATCGCTACACTTCATCCTTCTTTCCTTCTTCTTCGCACATACCTCGACTGGAACCAACTTCCCAGACCCATTGCATTCATCGAAGACACTGCACTTTTTGGATCTGTTCTAACCAATCATTTTTCTGTTGAGTGTGAATAAGTGTATATTGTTCTGATCCCAACTTTGCTCTCCCCCTCTGTAATGCCTTCAGGCCTTGAGAGGAAAGCAAATAAATAAATAAGTAAATAAATAAATATATAGCGAAGGTTTTCCATTTTATATCTCCAGAGGAAGCACGTGACATTCTTCGTGGGCGCATTGAGAACAAAATAAGCTATTGCTAACAGAATTCGTAACTTCCTTCAGTAATAGAGACCGACCGTGGAAGAGAGAGATACAGAGAGAAGGATAAATAAACAGCCACATGCTGGACTAGTAAAAAACCCTGGCTAGTAACAACAAGCAAATCGTAGATAAGATAACTTTCTGTTTTTAGTACGTTCTGTTCGAGCACGTTGTGATGAACTCTTTCGAGATGGAATGAAGGGGAAGGGGGGGGAGGGGGAGGGGGGAGGAAGGATCGCTGTCTTTATCGTGGCTAGATGAGGTCAGTGTAGAACACGGTTGTAATACCTCGGTAAACCCGGATTGTAACAACCCGTAAACAGGAAGCGAGGCACTCTCGACCGCTCGACAGTCAAGACGTCGATGAGCACTTTGATCACATTCGAATCCTTTTGGTATCTTGGTATGTTTTTTTAGTTGTTCAAGGGTAAAAAAAGTGTCCAACATTGGTGCAACATAGACGAGTGACGTACGAGCATGCAGAAAAATATCTTACGTTAAAGAATAGGGCTGGTTGTCAATTAAAAATTTGGACCCGATTAATTGGCACCCCTTGTTAGATTAATTAATTGATTAATCGGTTTCGTTCATCCCCACGGATAATAGTTTAAAAAGGTTACTATCACTTTGTCTTTGGTGATTACGTGATAAACGGCGCAATGTACAATCTCGGATTTCATATCAACCTTGATGTGTAGTTGAGAACAGCAAAAAAACACCCATACTCGCAAATTATTACTTAGCTGCAGAGGCTAATAGGTTTGTTGACATTCTCTGGCATTAATCGACACCTTCGATTGTTCACAACAGTCCCTGTGCGCTAAGCGGATATTCGCACGGCGTTGAAGTGGCTGGACCACGTATAACCTTCTCCACTTCTTTGGAGTTTGAAATCTCGCCCCTACCTGTTTACTTTAGGTCAAAATCACACTTGAAGTTAGCCTTCATCAAGGTGTAAACGTCAGCGTCTGTGTGGTTACAACGCTTAATTTTTCTTCTTTTTTTGTTTGTCAATATTTAACCAATTAACCGGTTAAATAATATTAATCGTGATTAAAACATAAAACTAAAAATAAATTAATCGGTAGGTTAATTGATCAATTGCCCACCCCTAAAAAAACTAAATTTAAGAATTTTTGCTGTTTCGGAAACATGTAATAGGTTACTTGTAAGGGGCTATAGAAAAATAGTAAGTGAATTGAACCGAACGTCATCGCAGAAAAAAGTAATTAAAGCGTTAAAAAGTTAGAATAAAATGTAATTGATTATAAATAATTGGTTACTTATAAGTAATTACGCACAAGTCTGGGCATTAGATGACAAGAATGCTGAAGGGTCAATCAGAAAGCATTACGCTCTGCGTTTTTTATGCTTACTTTTACTAAAACCCCACATCACAGAAGACAACAAAGTTGCCAGCGATTTTCAAATCAAAGTCCGACAATGCCTGATATGCACCTGTATCTAAGAAGTGACTATTTCAATTTTTTTTAGGAGACTATATAGAGCCTTGTAAAGTACATATCACGTGGCATTAATGCATATACACGGTTTCCCCGCAAAACAAATTTGCTAGATTTTTGTAACTGCAATCATAAACTCGCTCATTCTCCGTCGAAAACATAGCGCTGAGGTCCAAGAAAGGTGCCAATGTTTCAGCGCGAACTGATAAATGTTATATGCGATTTTCTGAATATTCCAAAGCGAAAATGTTGCTCATTTTCGTTCGTTTTCGGTTTCTGGCATCATATGTTGCGCCATGTATTTGAGAGCTCCTTTGGCCGCAATTTGCCCAATTAAATTTTCAGAATACTGTAAAACCCTTAATGTTTGCGAGCCCTTAATTTTCGCGAATTTCGCGAATTGAAAAATTCGGGAAATTTAAGGACACGTGAAAATTTCGGTCCTTAAGTGTTTCAATGCAGATGACTGGAATTTTCGAAATCTAGTAGCCGCAATTATTGTCCTTTGTGATCGATTTGCGAAAAATAGGGGCCTCGAAAATAAAGGGTTTTACAGTATTAATTATAATTTTTGAATGATATATCGGTTCGTGCTGAAACTTCGGCATCTCGCTCGGTCTTCTAGCGTTACCTTTGGGCGGAGAAAGAGCATTCGGCGGCGCGTAGTTGATATTTGCTGTTAAAAAGAAAGCCTAAACATTTTGGGGGGGGGGGGGGGGGGGGGGGGGGACATCCTGTATATGAAAAGTAAAGGTCAGGTGACGTCAAATGTCCCGACAAATTTAGCGGGGACTCTTGCTGTATTATTCACGTGACGTCAGGTTACGTAACATCAATCTCCCCGCCAAATTTAGCGGGGCAACTGAATTGTTGCATAGGTCATATGACGTACATTTTCCCGCTAAATTTAGCGGGGAAACTGAATTCAGTTGTAGGTCCCGTAGCGTCAGGTCACGTGACATAAATTTCCCCGCTAAATTTAGCGGGAAACTGACGAACGGACGAACAAAAGTTTTTGTGATGAGGGTAGCCGTAAAAAGCATTTCATACTTTAAAAATAGCTTGCGTTAAGTGACAGGTAGGGCGATTTCAAAGGGTCAATCTCTGCAGGCCATGAAGGGTTCAGGCATGAACGTCGTGGCCTCAAACTTGCCTATACACTAACTTAACTTTCTGACGTTACGTCACTACGGTGGCGCTGCTATCGGCACTGCGCTCGTGCAATGGCCACATCATGGGTAGGCAAGCGCGGGCTTGTTTGTAAACGGCATGGTTATGTAGAGTCACGACACGTTTTTTGTTTTTACTTGACGATTTGTTTTTTGTTATTCTTATCGTCTGATGCCGCATTCAATACATACAGGGGAGCTATAATAAGTTGCTGCTAACTAGTCGCATCCCGAGCTTGTTAAGCTCTGATTAACCATACTCTATAGAACAAGTACTTGTAGTTTGCAGCGCACAAGAACCATTCGCGCTGAACCAAGAACCAAACCTGCTGAATAGCCAAGTCGTTCAATCTAAAGCACACAAGAACCATTCATGAATAAACAACTCGGATAATCCTCCATGAATAGAACTAAGCTTAGGCGTTTGATGGGACAGTGACCATGGCGATTCAGATGCTCACATGAAGCGCGAACTCCCCAGCACTGGTTGGCTCTTTGAGCACATTTTAGAGCAACAGGTATTTTGCTGATTGTAGTTGTTTGTATTCAAGGGATTTTTTTTATTTCTTTTTATTTTAGGTTTTAGCATCATTTACACAAAAGACAAATGAGTAAGAAATGGGACAATTGCTTGTAAGTTATAACTTACACTTGCCATTATGGAAAAAAGAAACAGAGTGCTGTTTTTATCCTATTTTCCTTTTCTACCCCCCCCTCGCCCCCCCCCCCCTCCCCCCCCCGAAAACTATATATATTATACTGTTTGTTTTATTCGTGTTAATAACTACTCATTGCCAAACGCAATTTTTTTACCCAAGTGTAGTGCTAGATGTTGGGAGCAGATACCAAACTTTCGGAACGAAACGTTATATTATTCAATGGCTATCACTGACTAAAGAAATTAATTGGAAAATTGGGCTTGTTTTAGCCCATTTTCGGTAAATGACGCCTTTGAGCTTCGTGTGTTCAGTGCTCAATCGGTCACCGTTTGCTCTTTGAAAATTTTAGAAAATTCCTTATAACTTTTGAGTAAAAAACGGTTAGTCCCGAAATTTCGGCATCTGGTGCGGACCGCTGGCTCTATATTTAGGCGTAGAATAAGCGTTTGGCAATGTGTAGTTTATTTTCTCGGCGAAAAACAAATCCTTACATTTTTTTGGGGGGTGGTGGAGGGGGGGGGGGGGGGAGGGGGGAGGGGGGAGGGACACCTTCTACATTATCCGAAAAGAAAAACAATGAACACAGTCCGTGTTTCTCTGACTGACAAAAGGCGTTCGTTCGGAAAGTAGCATTCAGAGTTTTGCGTGTAGCTTTTACCCCTTCCTTTTATCTCTCGTTTCACCTTTAGAGTTTGCTTGTCACCATACATGCTCGTTCTTCGTGATGACGCCTCTGAGGGTGACCATTGTAACGTGTCTCCAGGTTCCGGATCTTACAAAGCCCGGATCCCACCAGACGTTATTTGACCTATGGAAGTCGTACGTGAATGAAGGCAGCAACTCTACCGAAGACCCCGAGTAAGTCCTGGCGACGTCCATCCGCCACCGGTTAGCCTCAACTCCTCGTAGAAATGCATTTACGCGGGGAGTCTACTTAATATTTTAGAGCGCAGCTCTTAGGGGCCCGTTCCCGGCTTGAGCGGCGTCGCCGTCGCCGTCGCCGTCGCCGTCGGCGTAACCAAGGTCATCCCAAGGTCACGTGACCCCCAAGGTCACGTGACCCCTCCAGGTCACGTGACCCCTCCCAAGGTCATCTCAAGGTCACGTGACCCCACGTGACTCCCAAGGTCACGTGACCCCTCCCAAGGTCATCTCAAGGTCACGTGACCCCAAGACCCCACGTGACCCTTTGAAGGTCACGTGACCCCCAAGTCACGTGACCCCTCTGAGGTCACGTGACCCCCGAGGTCACGTGGTCTCCTCCCCAAGGTCATCTCAAGGTCACGTGACCTCAAGGTGACCCCCACGTGACCCCCAGGTCACGTGACCCCTCTGAGGTCACGTGACCCCTCTGAGGTCACGTGACCCCCCCGAGGTCACGTGACCCCCCCTCCCCGAAGTCACGTGACACCTCCCCCCGAGGTCACGTGACCGCCCCCCCGGAGCATATTAAAGAATGAGGGGAGGAGGAGGGGTCTACCCTCCCCTCAGTACCCTTCACTCCTCCTCCTCAAGAGCTGCGCTCCAATTCGGCGTTACAGGGATTTGTAAACGGCTTTCACTTTTTTAATAACAGCCTCGAGTGAGGACCATGACAATCTTAGTGTCTCCGAAGAATATTATGCCAGTCGTTTTTAAAATAGAGGGACTCGCGTCATTACTGTTGGCTGATAATTTATGAACTTAGTAACAAAGATTAGCACGTAAACAATAGTAACAATGACTAGCATTGCGTAATCACGGCTACCAATCCTGCCGATTTATATAGTAGCCTGCTGGATTTAGATTGAACACAGAATATTTAGGAAAACTTTGGTTGAAAAACTCGCGGTCACACCGCCAATGCATCATACAAAAGGAAATCTTTAAACACTGTTTGAGGCTCGTCTCTTCGGATGTACGGTAATGGCTATACCCTTTGTAACGGGCGGCAGCTTGCGCCACCTAGTTTTCAATAAACAACAACCCAGTGTTTCCAAGCAAACCCGCTATGCCCACACCAGGTGTGGGTACTGCGCGTGCGCAGAAACCAAATTAGGGTGGAGTGAAGCGTTTGCGCATGAGCAGTGCCGGCAGCAGTGCCATCGCAATGGCGTGACGTCAGTATGTTGAGTTGGTCTATACGACGGTCCTGTCATATCGGTCACGCAAAAACTCTTTGCAGACATGTTTGCATCTATCAGGTGTACCAGGCAAACATGTTTCGAAAATACTTGAGGCGTGTCAGCTGATGATTCTGCCGGCATGTTTGCATTGAACGCCATGTTTTATGTATGATATACGAGAAATGGGACCGTGGTGTAAGGGCTCCCAACCGCGTTGCTCTAATGCACTCGGCCAACGGAAACTTTGGCCGTAATTTCACCTTGTTACGAGTTTTTGCATTGTTCGGACAATATTCTGTCTCACGTATTCCTTTTTGTTTTGTTCGGACAGACCAATGGCCTGCCACGGAGCGTCGGACAATGCCCCATTTAACTTCTTCGCTGGAGTGCCTACTATAGGCATCGGTTTCGTCCCCGACTGGGTACGTTGGGTTCAATGTATGCGGCTGACGCTTTTGTGGTCCAAACACACACACACACACACACAAGCACACGAACACGCACACACACACACAAAAACATTTTTCTACATGAAAAAAAAAGAAGAAAACTTTAGTCTCAAAGAACCTTGTGGCCAGTGCTATACGGCTACTAAACCGTTCGCAACCAGCCATTTCGGACACTATATCGGTGCACTTACTATTAGGAACCGACATTTGTTAGTGTTCGCGCCCGTGGTATAGTCTCTAAACGTAAAATTGAGCCAAAAAAGTTTTTTTGAATGTTTTGTTTTTGCGTAGGTAGCTGGCACTTAGCGCTTAGTCCGCATAAAGGCTTGTCCTCACAGAAAAAAAAAAAAATTGTAACTCAGACCACACCTTGACAAATGCCTGCTTTATTAACAAACAAAAGAGCTGCTGTCTTTTTTTATGCCCGATTATTTAAGCCTGGTGCTACTTTCTTGCCATGTTTACGCAATTTTAAAGAAGTGCATACGTCCGGGGTGCGTCCGTAAAGACTAAAGCATTTGGCGCGCCTTGCAAAATTTGAATTCCAAACGTACATATCTGAAATTGGACACGTGAATGTAGGTTTGCAAGACTTTTTATTTACTGTTTTTTCAGAGCTCAAGACAGAGGGGGTAACATGTGAAAAATAGAGCAAAAATAGTGGACATGCATTTTCTATGCCCTATCCCGGATGTGCGTCGACTACACACGGGTTTATGAGCCTGCTTCCATTTGGTCATTGTTCATACATTTCGTTAAAGGTATTAATTGTCGCAATATTTTGGCTCATCGCCAGCCTCTGCTTTTAGATTTTAGCGTTTTTGGCTCATCGCCAGCCTGTGCACCAGTGTGCAGACAACAAACGTGCTGGTATAAAATTTAAGAAATAAGCGGCCTTCGAGTTTGCTTTATTTCTAATATTTTACTGCGTCAGAGTTGAGCTCTACAAAATGAACAAAACTTCCTGCGAAACTACATTCGCCTGCCCAATTTCAAGTATGTATATTTGAAATTCGAAGTTTGCAAGGTGTGCCAAACCTGTAAGTCCTTACTGATGCACTCTGTCTATTCAGCCGCACCCTGTAGATTTGGCTGCGGCTGTATATTGTTTAACTGCTTCATGGGTGACTGTCTGATTTTCGTTTCCTTAGATTTCGTCCTTTTTATGCAGTGCTTATTCATCGTTCCGCATTTTTGATGTCTGGCTTGTCTCATTAATGTTTTCTTTTTTTGTTCTTTGTTAAAAATTCTTTTTGTATGGGCTTCCTGAGTGATGAGAACGGGGGGCATATTTGCCGCTTGTTTTGTGTGTGTGTAGGCGTTGTAAAAGAGGGGGGGGAGAGGGCCAATTGTGCATGCGCACCGGGCGCTTTGGTCACTGGCTTTGCCGTTTGCTCACGGAGTAAAACCATGGAGCAAATCTAGGGCCCTGATTAGTCTATTTGAGCGTCCCGCTCTTTCGCAAGCTGGAACGACAGTGACCCTTCCGCACTTGTTGTTTGTTGCTTGAGATAAGAAGGCAGCTCTAACCGAGGTCGGCGGCGGCGGAGTCGCCCTGGGTCGCCATTTTGGAGGTGCAGTGGCGGACGGCGGGGTGTTGCATCACGGGGGTGCGTGTTAAGCCACCCGACCTCCTTCGTTCACGCCGCTGCACGGCGACAGTGCGCGACGGCACATTACGAAACGGCATGATGGGGAGCCCCTGGCGATAAATATTTGGTTGTAAAGTGAAGGAGGACACTAGTTTTGGCGAGGAATATAAACCCCGAACAATGCATCGTAGAGTGCTGAAAGCGTTTCGGGACTAATCCGCGCGTGGAAGCAAAACATAAATATAATGAGGTCGGTTTCTGATAGGGAAGTTTTGTAGGCGTTACCGGAAATAAAGTAACGAAATATATTACTTGTTATTTGCAGATAAAAGGGACGCGTAACCGTTACCGATAAAAGTAACGAACGTTACATTTACGTTACTTTGTTAGTTATAAAATAACACGTTCTACTTATTTGACAGTACAAATATTCATAAGCGCCATATTTCAAGAGGCATTATGTTCATGCAAAAACTGAACGCAAGTACTTTATATTTTTTTTATGGCTTCACCTAAATGCTAAAAAAGACGCAAAAGCAAACGGAAAAATATCAGATATTTGTGGCGCCGCAGAACACAAAAAATTGAAGCGTAATTCTTTTAAGCGTTGGGAAGAGGAATTACCCAGGAACGTAAGTGCGTTAACCGTTACTTAATATAAATAACGAAAGTAGGTTACCCGTTACTGTGTTTAAAAATGTAGCCAGTACGCTGCCGAAAAAAGTTGCGCGTTAACTGGTAACGCCGTTACTTGTAACGCGTTACCGACAACACTGTGAAAGGGTCGCAAGCAGCCCACCCAAACAAGCGGCCAATACAAAAAGCCCCAAATTTCTCGAAGCGGCATCTGTGTACGCGCTAAACACACTTTCACGCGAATTTGTGACGTGCGCCGAAAAAGCCCAGTTAAGGGCCCGGGATTTGCTTAATGGATTTACTCCTGAGGAAGCAGCTATGCGGGACAGGGGGAAGGGGTTGAGGGAGGTTGGCTCTTGCCTTGGGAAGCATGCGTATGCCTTACGTGACGCCCCCCCACGCCCCCCCCTCCCCCCCCCCCCCCCCACACACACACACACAATTGACGGGTAGGATACTACCCGTCGGTTGTATGTAGCACTGTTTTTGGTTTCGATTTCATTTGATTTTCTATCGTAGTAACTCATCATTAACATAGTCGTTCATTCACAAAATCCGTCACATCTCTTCCAAATAAAGCATCTTGTAAAAATAGAATCCTGTATAGTCCGCACCTGTAGATAATCCGCACAGCGTGATATTGAAGCATAAAGAAGAACTTCTTCGAAGAACTATTGGTAGCCACTGACTTGCCTCGAGATTAGTTCAACAACTGAATGGATACATTTCAACTTAGAAGCCAAATTAAAAGACAATAATATAATTTTTTTCGCGAAGGTATTGAATTTTGAAATTTCGTCTGAAAGGGTTCCACTGGCAACAGCGAAAATGTGGCGTGAAATGTTGTAATATGGGACAGTGCAGCTTGTTCACGACAGGTTACAATAAATTTGATATGAAAGGAACGCTGGGAAAGCTCATTCCAGCAAGAAAACAAACAAAATTTAGGCTGCCTGCTGCACTTGCAAATTATACACAATATAACGTCACCTCACGGGAGAACGAGAGAAAATTTTAATGTTTGTTTTGGCATGGCATAATAAATAGTTGGTTTTGTGCTTGGTATACTAAATAGTATGCCGAAAAAAGTAAATTCTGGGAGTTTCGAAAGTGTCTTAGGTAGATAAAAAGAACCGCCACAGATCCCCTCAGACATGCATAGTCCTCACACTATAATTAAAAAAATGCGGTAGTCCTAACACGGAGACTGTCTCCCCCACAGAAAAAGTACGGTACGACGACCTTCCCGGCGTACCACACAGCATACGACACCCTGTACCTGTATCAGAACCTGATAGACAAGGATATGACCCTGGCCAAGATGTGCGCCCAGATGAACGGCGCCGCCACGATCCTTCTGAGCGATTCTGTTCTTTTGCCGATGGACTTCCGCAAACTTGCCCAGCGCCTCAGGGCTTCCGTGGACGACATGGAGGCCCGGCAAATCGCCTTCCAGTTGGAGAGCGTCGGCATATCTCTCGGTATGGAAATTCGATGAAAGTTCATCCTCAACCTTGGAAACTATTCAAAGCATAGATAGTCACTGACAGCTTAAGAGACGCAGGGTATGACCGATCCCCAGCGTCTTACTATCGCCCTACAGCCAGTGACAGTGCGGCATTAGCTGATAAGAATGCCAAAGGACCAATCACAAAGCGAGGAGCATGAACTTAACAAGCAGAGAGCAAGTTCGTCTGCTTCCTTTGCAGGGGTTGCTGTGGTGACGTCAGAACGTCGAGCACTGACGTCACCACAACCCTTGCAAAAGAAGCGGACGAACTTCCGCTCCGCATAGGCTAATTCTTTGTATTTATGTTCAATTTACGCTAGCTCGTTCGCGTCCTCACTTTTTGTACAACTGAAAGCTTCAAAATGGCGCCGGCACTTTTTTTCTAAGTGAGTGGGTTCCTTCGGTGTCTTATCTTAGGGTTCGATGCGCTAAGGTTAAACCTGTTCCGAGCTCTTTAGAAAATGATGTCGGCATCTTCAAAATTATCTTCTGTCTTCCGTTCGAACTTGCTAGAAACGACGGGTTACATATCCTTTGAGACTTAATTTTGATGAAGCTAGTTTCTGGGTTCAACGTCTGCTCGTCTTTGTTATTTAATGAACTGCCTAAAATATCAGCCATGGGTGTTTCCAGCGTATCGCTAACAAATAAACGTTTTTCTTTGAATGTTTGATTGGCCTAGCTTCCCGATGGGCCTCCGGTATCGGGAAAGTATATTTCCTTCAAGCCATATTGTAAAAAGCAAGTCTTTTTACATATCATTTGTCGATCTTTCATAAAATATTTGACGTCTTAACAATTTTGGAACATACTGAAACCTTTCTTCAGTAAAACTACGAATCAAATTACGATCTTCGTAGTACCCACTTCTTTCTTAACTTGTAAATGAGTATGTGTTTCTCAGCGGGGTATATGCCCTTTTCTACTGTATTTCAAGCCTAGCATTTGCGACAATAGAAGTAAAATTCAACAAACATGTTTGTCTGCGTTACTCATTTTTCTTTCAGGTCCCCTCCGAATGCAGATAGAGAAGTTCCGCAATGCCTCTGAAGAGTGGCATACGTATATCGACTCACTCGAGACAGTCAAGTAAGCAAGCCTAGATAATCATTCTAGATCATCGTTTTTTGTAATCTGACGGTTCTCTGCATTTGTGTTCAATTTTAACAAGCTCGCACTTCCATCAAAACGTAATATTCTAAAGATGGCCTCCGGTTAAAACTGCCGCAAAAAAACGATACCAGAGAAGTGCACAAAGGACCCGTTATATTCTGGAAGTGTTTAAAAACGCAACTCTCCTTTTTACAATTAAAAAAGAAAAAAGTTAGCACTACGCATTGTAGACATTAATCCGCTAACCAGTGTGGAAGGCGGAAGCATCGCTCTGCTGCGGTCAGTAGCTTAAGTGGCGAAAAGGTGACCATTCAAAGTTGCGCGGATATCATATGGCTATTTAAGACTGAACACGAATCGCCCGCCTTGTTTATTGAGCTTAATGAAGGAAAGCGGAATATTTGTATCATGAGTGCATAGCGCAGCGCCATGTGTGAAGGGACATCTTATAGTGCACTTGTGAAAGTGGGCTTCTTGAATTGTGAAAGGTACAGCCTCTTGCAATATGAAAGACCCATTCTACGATGGTGTTTAAGGCGGATCTGCGGAATTTGTTGTGAACAGGACACTGTTTCCAAGTATGATAATACAAATTAAAATTTGTTCTTCCCCCGCCCCCCCCTCCCCCCCTAAAAATAATCTGTCTCGCAAGTGTGGGCTTAGCACCAACGCGTAAACTGAATAGTCAAATGGGTCTTTCATATTGCCGGAGGGAGTACATTGAAAAAAAACCTCGGAACCCTAGCCAATGTTTATTTTGTGTAATTTTGAAATAGAGTGTTAAGTTTGAACTATTTATTACTTTCTACTTCGTTTCTTTCCAACCATAAACGTGACAGATGTGCCTTAAGAGTGAAAAAGAAAAAAGTGAAAGCCGTCTACAACTCTCTGTAACGCCGAATTAGAGCGCAGCTCTTCAGGAGGAGGAGGAAAGGGTACTGACGGGACCCCCCGAGGTCACGTGACCTCGGGGGTCCCCGATGTCACCGAAGGTATCTAAGGTCCTCCCGAGGTCCTCCCGAGGTCCTACCGAAGGAACCCGAGGTCCTCCCGAGGTCACGTGGCCCCCGAAGGAACCCGAGGTCCTCCCGAGGTCCTCGGGGGGGGGGGGGGGGGGGGGGGGGCGAGCCGCGGTTAAGCCGACACCGACGCCGCTCAAGCCGGAAACGGGCGCCTAAGAGCTGCACTATAAAAAATAAATATATATCAGGAAACCTTCAAAATAAAAATACGCTCAAACTGAGGCTTTCAACTCGGAACAGCGTAGAGAAGGAATGCAAAAGAAAAGAAGTAAGAAAATGCCGTGAAATGTAATTTATTCCCGTCTTCAGCCTCTAAGGTATAACACTCCACTGTGCCACAAACGAGCAGCGTCTAGTGGTCCTTTACAGCTGGTTCGCAAGCTCTCGGTGAAGGACGGACCAACACTCACTACACTTCGATCATAGTTTTATCCTTGTTTCATTCAAATTACGTCAAGCATGTGCGGAAGTTCTAGCCACCAGCATGCATAAAAAGGCGAAATCAGAAATTCGTTCAAAACGTCCCATTTGAAAACATAAAAAAAAAGAAAAAAAAAGACCTGTTTTTGTTTTTTTGCAGCCTATTTAGAGAGCTATACTATATAATCCGCAAACATAAGTGTTATACCCACCCCCTAAAAAACAAAAAAAAGAAAAAAAGAAAGGACGTTTTAACATAATATGTCGTGTCCAATGTCACGAGAAGCTTAAAAGGTTGGTGACACAATTCTTGAGGGTTCACCATTGTGCAAACGTTCTCTGTTGATCGTTTCCGATCTGCTCTCCGATAGCTCCTCAGAAACTTTAGACTCACGGCCATTGTTTCACTGATAAACCAGCAGATGGTCGCACCCATCGGGAGCATGTACTTCCTTGCAAAACACATGGGAGAGCAAATCCCTGCGATCTAGGGAGCGTGCTCGTCGAATGAAGAGGCTTACACTATGTTTAAAAAAATGAAAGTCGTTTGCAACACTCTGTAACGCCGAATTACAGCACAGCTCTTGAGGACGAGGGAAGGGTATTGAGGAAAGGGTATACCCCTCCTCCTTCCTCCCTATCCTCCCTGCTACTCCTCCTCCTCCCTTTTCTTCCCTCCTCCCCTCACCTTCCCCTCCTCCTCATCCTTACCCCTCCTTCTTCCCTCCCCTCGTCCTCCCCCTTCCCCTCATCCTCCTCCTCCTTCTCCTTTTCCCCGCGCGTTGCATCATGGGAAATGTCCCATAATGCATCGCGCGGTTACGCCGACGGCGGCAGCGATGCCAAAGGCGACGGCGACACTGACGGCGACGGCGAGACTGACGGCGACGGCGACGCTCAAGCCTGAAACGGGCCCCTAAGAGCTGCCCTTTAAAAAAAACATAAAAAACAGCCTGTTTTGTGGCACCGACCGTGAGGTTTAATACTGGTGAGTGCCACTGCGAAATCGTTTTTTTTGGTATAATTTTAAGCTGCTCATTCGCCGAGTGCTCTCGTAGATTGCAGTGGCTGGACCTCTAAGTGCTTAACGGAGACGTAGGCTTTCCAGATTTCTTAGAGTATACCCTCCCATATTCCCCTAAAAGGCCTTCCCTGGTGAGGCTGCTGAACGACAAGATGATGAATGTCGAAAAGGCCTTCCTGAAGCCAACCGGACTCCCCGGAAGACCCCTGGTGCACCATCTGGCCTTCGCGCCATCTGAATTCGACCGCTACGACGTCAAGGGATTCCCGGTTTTCTCGGACCTGCTGTACTACATCAACAAGCTTCCTCCCGATTCTCAAATGCAGGGCTGGAGGAACTTGCGCTTCTACCTGAGCGATCTGGTCTTGGCCATCAAGACTGCAACAACGACCTTGGCGTTACCTTAAACCTGGCGTTTCTTTAAGTATTTGATATATGGAAGGTTCACTCCACACCAGACATCAAAATATGCCAGTAATTTTGAGATAAACACACCCTTCAAAAGGTGATTTGCTAACTGAAACGAATAATGGTGCATGTTGAAGGGATGCAGGTAAGCATATCGGCCCACGTTGCTTGCGTGTTTCCGGGACGTTTCTTTTTGTTGTTTGCGAGGTTGACTAGCTTAGAATTGATTATTACTTGATTAATAAGGTACGTTGTTGGGCTAGTTGGTTCATCTTAGTAAAACATATAAAATAGCGCAACAGAAACAAGGACAAGAAGTAAACAGGAGAGCGCCTGTCCTGTTTACTTCTTGTCCTTGTTTCTGTTGCGCTATTTTATATGTTTTACTTGATTAACATTGCGGCAACATGTCTTTCACGGATGAGAAAGGTTGTTGTTTGAGTTACTATTACTACTAAGTCACAATATACCAAAAAGAGCTTTCGCGCTCGCCGAAGTCTAAAATAAAATTACCCATTTGTCATCCCAGTTGCTTTTTAGATGTACTTCTGTGTTATAGCAAGCTTGTTATTTTTTCTCCAGTTTAATAACGTTTAAGCAGTAGAAGGTGTGCCAAGGAGCTCTAGTTGACATGTCTACATTCAATACTTCATGTTTCTTCCCATGGTTGAACCAGTTCACTATGATGCTTCCATGTCATCAACGGGCAAAACCTAAATTAATTACTCAACAAGCACTTCTTCAAATGCGAGGCGAGAACGCTGTCCAGCAAGGTGTTACTCATCATAAACTAATCACCGAGACGAGCGGTCTAAGAGTTTAGATTATGATATGATGCCTTCTAACCAGCTCACCGGCATACTTTTCCTTTTTGGAACGGAGTCATTATCATACCAGTGAGCAGTGTTATTTGAACATTTGTCTGTTAAGCCTTTTTTTTTACAATCCCGCAAAAAAAATGCTTGCTCTAAGTCCAGTCGGTTTAAAATAAAGCTGAGGCAACCCTTTGTCAGCTGGGTTGCTTGATATTTTGCCTGGTAACATTATATTTTCGAAAACCTCTGCTTGACGGCCGATGGTAAATATTTTTTGTTCTGTGACCGGTGCCACACAGGGTGTAAAATATGTGAGTTAGTGTTAATTACTTCTGCACGGTATTCATCGCTTTAATATTTTGGTTTTACAAAGTAAACAGAAAATATTTCGCACTATGATGTCACAGATGAAAGCTAAATATGCTTCTTCAAGTGTATTTTTGTTCAATCTGTAACGAAAACATTCCAAGGACAAGACATTTATGCGTACCGGCATTCGTTGTTTCTTTTTTTTTTGTTGTTGTTGTAATCTTACCTTATGCATTGCCACAAATAAAATATCTTCACAACCACAATACCGAGCCTGTTGTAACATCTTAGGGGACTCAAAGAGAAATATTACCGTATGCAAGGTGGTCAATTAAATTGCTCACAATTCTCAAGTAGTCCGAATGTAAAGGTTATAAAACGATATATTTGAATATGTGTCTTCATGTAATGACCTCTTAATTTGAAAATTTATGATTGCAACATAGTTTATTCGCCGAGTAAGGCTTAGAGTTAAATTTTAATATGTCAAGTCATAACCAAAAAAGGTTTGAAATGACAAAATATATTTATTTTTTAATGCCATTTATTTGTTTGGAACTGGAAATTGGAGAAATGGGCGCCCATGGTATTGCCTCAGAAATGCTTACTTGAATTAGGAAACGTGGGAGCTTAGAACTAATTTGAAGTCGCTTATACTGGTTTAGTTGAGCAGTCAAATTAAAAAAAAATGATACTAACCAAGAAACATGGCGGAAATGAGCGCCAAACTCGGTCAGGTGAAGCCGTAATCAACCAGGGAGGGGGGAAGGTGCCGCCGCTTCCAATGCACCCTCCTCAGAATTTACGGCGCTCCGTGGGGGCCGCCATGTTAAAACTTGATACCAGTGTTGCTGCATCTGTAAATCATCTTTAAGTTAGAGCTGACGGAGAAAATCTGGCCACGGCGCAACGCGGATGTACGCTGGAAGCTAGAGCTGGTTTGCTTTCGTTGTTTTTGTTTGGTGGGAGAAAATCTAGCAACAACGCACGTTCAACATGGCGCCGGGATTGCTTCGGCAGCTCCGGTTTGACCGTTTGACCCCGTTTGACGCGGTTTACGAGCACATGTAGCGAAGACATGACCTGAGAAGTGCCCCTGGGGTGGTCCCAGAAGACGGAAACTATCATTCGTAATCGTCGGGTGTGCTTTGAAAGCGAAGGGAGTCACAGGGCCCACGAGTGCGCAACCACAAGCCAAGGTTCACGACAGCGCTCCGTTGACTTCGGCGATCTCGCTCTGATAGAGATAGGTTTGGTGCAACACGGCGATGCGACAAAGAGTTGAAACGTTCGTGGTGTGTGGTGCGGTGCTTGGAGGTAGAAGCCCATACTAACAAGAAGCGCAAATTGGTTATTGTGGGGTTGAAATTCAACGGGTTCAGTCTCGTCGTCGTCAGCTGATCCGGTCCAGCTGGCCCGGGAGGACGCAGAGAGCGCTTTTTAAAGTAAATCTTCCTTCGTTCCGTTTCAAAATATGGAAGATTCTCGACGCATACCGTGAGTAAAAAGCTGCGGGCGTTTTCAACAAAATTACGTCGTTTTAATTGAACAATGGACTCCGGATTGTTGTCCTAGACCTGCCGTTTTTATGCTTCGTGTTGGCGTTTGCACAGCGACGCACACCGCCCGAGTAGATGATTCGGTCCTGCAAACGACCGGTCATACAGAATTTCAGGGACACTTAAGTCACCACCGATATTTTCTTGTAAATCTCGTGTGAGTTTGTTCCGCTCGTCATGCGGTGTGAATAAATTAGGGCAACGTTTCCTACCTGCCCACAGATGGATGAACTGAGACCATTTTTTACGTAGTGAACATAGCGTTTTTTCTTTATTTTGGAAAAAGGTGTTGGGGAATTTATCATGGTACAATCACTTGAGAGTTCAGAAATTGGAGAGAGCGAGCATGCTTTCCTAACTTTGTCTCTTTTCTCTCTGGCATTGCCCCTAGTTTCAAGTTGCAGTTTCAGTAGACATACCTACTAGCAGATACAAACTGCTCTAAAGCAGGTAAAAGACTGGAAAGTCAGGGCGGTGTGGACTCCGTGTTTCGCGCTTTTCGCAATGGTGACAGGGTAAGTGCTTTTGCGAGGTATGCGGAATACACAAACGATTTTGTTATGCCCATCGGTTGCGCCTCTCCAGCAAAACGTCTACAAAGGCGCGATCACAAGCCAATATTTACGATAACAGTGCATTTGATTCGGTGGTCCGTGTAGTTGTATTTTACCCTGCTTTCTGCAACGCCGTGTCATGGCGAAGAGCTGGAACGTTCACGGATTGTGCTGGGCTACCGGTTGACCCAGGGGCAGATCCAAAACTCCGTTTTTTTTTTGTTTTTTCTTTTTTGTTGCTTTTTTTGGGGGGAGGTAAATTTAAAGCAAGTTAAACAGGGCTCGGGTTGCGCCTTTTGTTTTAACCGCCGCAGAACCACACTGCGCCGACGGCCCCTAGATGTGCGCCGCTGCGCCGACTTTTGGTTCTAAGCCGTGCTTTGAAACCGTCGCCGCGGACTTCAGTCTCGGTTGAAGCGACGGAGTGGTTCTCCAAGTTCAGAGTACAAGTGTGCCTGCTAGGGTGCGACCTAAGCTATTTCGAACCCTCGTCCTTGAGTACCGAGCCTCCTACCACCTGGCAGGCCGGTAGTTGGTTTTATTTCGGGGGATCCGCCCGGCCCATGTCAAAACGGCCTTCGAGAAGGGGGCAGGTGGGGGGGGGGGGTCCCGTCGCCCCCCCCCCCCCCCCCCTTCTTGGGTCCGCCCCTGGGTTGACAGAAGCCCGCGTCGCCCGCATCGGCACTGAGTGCACTTGGGCTGTTGAAGTGGCTCTAGGCTGTTGATGCTCAGGCCTTTCATACGCGGCTTGCCGCCAGCTGATCCGGCTGCTCGACTGTGAGGAAGCGGCGAAAGTTACCTCTGAAGTAAATGTAAATCCTTGTTCATCCAGTTATCCGGTGTCAAAGTGTGGAAGGTGTCCAACGTGTATTGGGAGCGGGAACTACGAGCGTTTTGCCTTGCTTTCGTAACCGAAACCAGAACAGCGAGCCTTGCGCACTCCAAAATGATGGAAGCAATAAGTCGTCAAAAACACGTTTTTAGGGTTTCAAACAAGTAAACAAGACAAATATAATTAAACTTCGTTGTCTGTATGCAGGAGGGCTTATGTAACACAACAATACATTCTCGTTTCAAAACGAAAAAGAAAGTAAAACTCGGTCCGCCGTGTATCGCAGCAACTTCTCCGCTGCAAAACCTATGCTGGCAACCTAAGCAGTTTTAATATGGCGGCCACCGTTTTGCGCCGCGTTCTCTTTCCCTCTTTCCCCCCCCCCCCCTGTAATCAACAATGCCAATAATGCGCTTATGCTATGGTGCAAATCAAGCGTCATCAAAAAGCCTTGCACAAAACACCGCCAATCGCTACTGTCTCATTCACCAGTGGTCCAAAATTGTATCAGTCACCCTCCGCTCATTAGCAAGGATGAAACAAAAAGGAGCATAAAAACAATTAAGAATTGGCAAGCATATTAGATAACACTCAAAGGATATGCAAAGTTGAAGTGGTTTTCAGAAAGAAGAAACGTCTTATTTGGCCAAATGCATAAATTAAGGCTATGTTAACATTAAGTTTGACTGAAAACTCTTCAAGTTTAAACTCTTTTCCCTCGATAAAGAGTGCCGCGGTTATAAAATGCGCCACGGATGATCCAAGTCCACGTCCCTCTTTGTTTGTTTATTTTAATGCCGTAAATAGAGGCCTTTATTAACAATGCAATTCGCGTATCATGTTAGCCAGTGAAATAGTTAGCATTTTTTTCTCAGTAGTTTATGTGGAGTTCCACAGCAACGCGTAGAGAGAAAGAGAGCGAGAAACGCTAAGAAATCTGAAGCGTCTATTTCCACGTAAAGTAGTTGGGAAAGCCAATTGATGCCGCCCATAAAGGTCGCTTGGTCAATGACTAGGAAGATTATATTTCCAGAACTAGAAAAAAATAGTGCGTTTACTGATACTGAGCGAGGTTAAATATCATGCTCAGTGCAATGCAACGTAGTAGACAAGGCGTGAGCATGACGTCATTGTTAGTGAATCCTCGACCCGCCCCCAAGCGGTGAACCAGGTGAAGCTTGACTGGAGTCGGTGCAAAGCGGCACGTGCGTGCGTCGTGATGTCGCCGCCTACAAGCGTGGTGCTCGTGAGACTCTTGCACGCGGCGACACTTGTCAAGCTTGTTCGCTGCTTGAGGAGGCTGTTTTTGTAGGTCTAAGCCAGACACGTACACCCGCCGGCAATATGAAGGTGAACTCCTTACCTGGTTTCTTGCCTGTTTTACGGCTCCCTAAAGCTATATTAACTCTCAGCGTCTCAAATGGTACGTGGCCAAGGTTCTAAACTTTGCGTTCTAGCCCTCTTCTGGAACAGAGCTTGTTCCAAAACTTGCAGGAGCGTCAAAAACAAGAGGGCTGTTCACCTTCATATCGCTCACGGGTGTACACGTTAACCCTTTGTTGCATACTTCAAGAACGTCCATGCAAATCTTAAAAGTTTGCGTTTTTGCAACCATTTGTATTGAATGGAGATCCAGGATTTTTTTCCCTTAGCTTTCCGGAATGTAGTTTATTAGTTACAGAATGCCCACTACAGTGGACAGCATGCACTGGGGGCACAAGATCCCTTTCATCCCATGACCATAACTATGGCTTTTCTTATTGAACTCGAGGGAGGAGGAAACTTTATTATTCTTCCGGGATCAGGTATTGGGGGTGGCGGAGGCCCAGAGGGCCGCCGCGATCGCCATGGCCCGGGAGGTGGTCAGGACTTGGGCTGACTTCTCCGGGTCGCGCAACATCTGCTCCCAGAGGTGAGGGGAGGGAAGAGGGGGGTATGGGTCTGCGGGGCATTCGCAAAGAGAATGGTAATGAGTGTCGAATGCCCCGCAGGCAGGACAGGCGGGGGTGGTAAAGAGGTGTGGGTGAGTGTGTATTAGTTGTGTTCGGTGGGGGAAAGTGTGTGTTTGTAAGAGGCGCAGCATGTGTGCTGCCTCTTGGGAGAGGTGGGGGTGCGGAGGTGGGTATTGGCGGCGGAGGAGGCGGTAGTGTAGGGTACTATCCCGGTATTGCAGGAGGAAGGTAGGCTTGCCTGCAGGGGCATCGCGTGTAGGCGCAGTTGAAACGGCGGCTCGGTCGATTATTGAACTCGACGTCTTTGAACTCGACGAAGAGCTTGGGTGTTCGTTTGTGTCGCGGTCCTCTTCGTCACTGCAATCACTTTGAGTTGCATCTTCCGAGCTATCATCACACCTGCTTTGACCATCCTTTATGGCATAATCGATGTCATCATCCTCGCTCTCTAAAAGATCCTCATAATTTCATGACGGCAGACCGTATTTAAAAAGGACATTGATTTTTGAGTCAGATATTGGAATATACAATAAAGCATCGATGTCTGCTTACCTCAAATGCGGTTTGGTAGTAGATAGTTCGCCCCCAAAGCAAAACAAAAAATAACAAAATAATATTTTTTTTCTTCGAATACTTAGAATTATGGTGCCTTATTCAATACAACAAGAAATTGGACCATTCCAGCATATTTACAGCGGTGCTGACCAAAAACAATTTATACATAGCACATGACCCCGCAATGCTCTGTTCATGGTGTCCACCACAGTGGACGAGGCACAAATAGATCACCTAATGAACAATGAAGACGTATTGAACTCTGATATTTATACAGATTACACCTCAAGACATCCTCGAAGGGATGAAAACGTTTAACAGAGGAGTAATAAGTTTTTGCAACAGTTTATGACACTTTTACAAGGATGCACGTGCCTTACCTGGAATTTGTAGAAGCTACCAACTGGGATGCTGAATAAGTCAACACCAGTGGAATGGTGGCGTTATCTATGAGTGGCAATTGAAAATACGTATGTCCACAGAAATGGACACCATGTGTACGGGTATTATGTGGCCGGGCACTTTATTTAAAAATTAAATAACTTTGTCCACTGTAGTGGCCACTATGCGACAATGGGTTAACCCCCCTAAAAGTAACTAAATACAGCTACTCGTTACTCGCTCAAAAAGCCACTAAATACCTTACTCGTTAGCGATTCTCAAAAGGAACGCGTCACTTTCCCTCAAAACTAGCGGGTCACTTTTCTCGTTATTCTGACGACCAAATACACAACTCGTTTTTTTCATGGTGTATTGTTTTCTTCTCAGTAGCTGCCTCTCAAAGTTTTAATCGGTTATGCTTCCCCGCTTTATTGAAGACTCCGGCGACGCTCAAGACTCATTCTATAGTGAGGCGCTCGAAGGAACGGCACTGTTGTGCTTCAGGAAGATATGGTGAACCTGGGATTCCCCTGTCTTGTTTGTTCTCTCTTATCTTAAAGTTCTAATTTGGCAATGGGTTCTGTGCCTTCCCGCCTTGGCAACCTCCGGTCCTGGGTTTGCATACGGTCTGTACACGTTTTTGGAAAGTTCCATCAACGAACCTTACTGGTGTTCTTTGGGTGAAGGGCATTCAAAGCTGCGAGCTTAGACTGACGTGTTCTGCGATAAGGGTTGCAATACTGTCATACTGTTGAGCTGTTTTTCGGGTTCCCCATCTTCCTTTGTCGCAATACAAGCATACTCAAGTTATATTTAAAACGAGGCTGTGTAAACGATGTTGTAGATGTTACTCCTCAAAATTAACGAAATACCTTTACTTGTTACTTGGACTTACAACTAAATACGTTACTCGTTCTTTTTCTAAAAAAAAATAACTATTTACTTTACTGGTTAACAAAAAAGTAACTTGGTGCAGGTAACTCTTTAGTAGGAACGCGTTACGCACATGTTTGGTCAAGACCAATCTTTGCAGGCTCGCCACATCCCGACCTACCCTCCGAAGATTGGATCTCTCAAGTCTTTTGTGGGAGGGTGTCGGCGGACCGCACTTCTTACAGTGAAGGCTGCATGTTGACTTGTCGATTCTAGCTTCTCCGCCACGTTCTCTACCCGGCTTAACAAATCAACTATTGACGATGTGTCGCGTGACAAGGATTCTGGGACTTTTTATGTGCTTACGTTTATTTCAATTCGTCTCTCAAAATGAAATGGCGGTGATTATATCAGACTTGGGAAGTAATCTGTTACAAGTAACGGATTACTTTTAATCCGTTACTTTTTCAAGTAATTTTGTAATTTCCACGTACGTTACTTTTTTTCGGAAGTATATATTTTGTAATGTAATTTCGTTAGAAAATCTTGGTAATGAATTACTTTAATTACTCGTTACTTAAAAAAAAATATAAGCATAATGCAGCAACTGAAGCGATACGAGCTCAACATTCAGCAGCACAAGGAGATCAAGTTAGACAAAATAAAACACATCAGGACGGTGAGAATAGCCGAAAAGAAAAACACCTTTTCTACGACCGGTCACTAGAAGCACTAGAAAAACGGGCAAGGCATGTACAAATATGCGAAAGACAAAGATCAAGTAAGACAACACCGAGCAGGCTCTACGTCGCCTCCCCTCGTGTTTTTCGTCTTCTCCCGGGCAGGAGAAAGCTGTTCGTGTTTATTTGTTTTTATCTTTTACATCGTTTCACCCTTTCCAACTTCTTCGACGTCTCCCGCCACCTGAACAGACATCAAACGCGGGTCCGTACACGCTTGATTGGCGGGTTCGCAACTGGCGTACCATACGATGTAGCCTCGTGCAAGGGGGTCGAATTCTCTTTGCCTTTGATGTGCGCCACTCTTAAGGCCCACCTGAAAAGCGCTCGGCGCGAGGCTAAAAGCCCCGTCTTCGACGGGGCGGACGATACTTCGTTTGGTTTACTTGTCTGGGCATGGTGGTCGAGTCCACTCTTCACTTTACAGTGAACTGTCAACATAAAGGTGTGTGCGGGGGGGGGGGGGGGGGGGGGGGTTAGGCCATCTAAGGAGTGCTGACAGTTAGAAGAGGGAACGCGTAAAAGCGGTGTGATCCTCTATTGTTTTGTGAGACCGATGGCCACCGCTTCTCGCTGTATACCCTCCCCTGGCCTCCACGAATACTGGTATGAAAGTGGACACCGATGAAACGATCGATCCCCCGTAACTGCCACTTTTTCTCTGACTGGTGGAGTTTTAGGTCGTGGAGCGTCCGTTGTCTCCATGGCCATCTTTTAATGCAATGTTCAAAATTCAGGGCATTAAGGAGAACGGAAACCTAGAGTTTCAGAGCGCACTTTGCTTGCCGAAAAAAACACACATTGTTGTAAGCAAGAACAACGAGCTCTAATCTATGGAAACACATCAAGGTAAGCTGGGACACCTCCATTCTGCATTGGCTACAGATTGTAACGTTAGAACCAAGTTTTTTTAAATATTTTATTGCGATTAACAAGCAAAACACTTAAGTCAAAAGGGAGCTTTCGTAGATCGTTTCTTTAGTTCCGAATCTCGTAGCGGAGGTAGACGCTGCTACTGAGCATGCGCAACGCTAGCTTCGTCTGCACAGTTCCAGGGATCACTTCCGGAGGCCCCAAGCTAGCAGGATGGCGGGTGTGGTTACAGCTTTCGGTGTCAACTTACAGGTGAACGGAGTGCACCTACACTCTTTCTCTTAAATGCAATATTTTACCTTTACAAGAACTAACATAATATGAGCGTATGAGAAATGAAAAGTAGTGGTTGCAGAACATTTAAAAAAAGATATCACAATTGTTTTCATTGTTTTCTGGATAAGTGCACGGCAAAAGTAACGTGAAAGTAATTTGTAGCGTAACGAGTGAAGTAATTCGTTACTTTTCAGCGAAAGTGATCTGTAACGGTAATCGATTACATTTAAGGCTCGGTGATTTGTAATTGTACTCCATTACATTTTTGAAGTAACGGGCACAAGTCTAGATTATATACACCGCTTGCGCCGCAACTGCGTTCTTTCGGATGGCTTCACGTTCCCCTCGCAGCCTACAGCAGGTTTAAGGCAACCAGCGCTCTGTTGCGCACGGCTCATATTCAAACCCGTACTGTGCTTCGCACATGTTGTTCCGAGAGCGTGGGCTTTATTTGTTACGTACTGGGTATAATTTCGCTGCTTTTGGATGGAGTGTTCTATGGAAGATTGACGAATCCCGGAATCATCTCCGCAAAGGCAAGTCCATCTAAGAAAACTCCGAAGTCTTGTTTAATTCGTTCGTGACGTGCAGATCGATTCGTCTGATTGGCTCGTGCAGCCCGTGTTCATTACAACCAAACGGCTGCATTGCCAATGATCATGCAAGGAGATCGAAATGTAGGGGGCGCCTTGCATGTGCAGCTTGTTAAACGTCTCGGCTAGGTGGCGCAAGTCGCCGCCCAATTTTAAAGGTTCAGTCGTATCCATCCGTGTTTTCACAGGGGACGAGAATGATGCTTCATGCATTCGGCTGGATCTGGTGTTAATAAGCCCCAGCCGAACGCTGACACTAAATTAAACTACGTCAGTCGAGCGCTGTGTCATAGACAGAAACAAATATAGCACGAATCAAATGGATCAATGGTTGTTTGAAGGCACGGCATGAACAAGTTTTCGAAAGTATAAAGCTAAGATTTTGTACAGAGGTGGCGGAAGAAAGAGCATTTCATTTTTTTGTATATTTTTATTTATGATTTCTAATTTTCTGCTCAGGTAAGTTTGTTCAGTTAGTATTTTATGGCCTAAATGCAGGTTCTTCGGCCACCTCCGCGCAACCTCCTAGCTCGATACGTTCAGAAACCAAATTATGCGGTCCCTTCAAACAGCGATCGGTCTCTTTGACTCATTCTGTAGTTCATGTGGCTGTTGCCATGGGTTTAGTTCTAAACTCAGCCGCTAGGGATGCGACGGTCGAGTCTGCTCGCTTACAGGAAGTGGTGTGCGTCGAATATGTCGGAGTTCGGTGGTTTCAATCCCTGCACTAACTGGCCACGAACGCGAACGGAAATCTTCGCCGAATGTTCGATTGTTACCGAGCGGAATCCGATTGATGACGTAACAAGTCACGTGTCAAACCCGGGAACTCCATTCGCCCAGAAAAGCAAGTATGTCCTAGGCACAACACGTCACGGCACATGTGGGTACTCATTTCGCCAATTAATAAAACAAAATACAAAAAAAAAACTCCGCGTTTTGTCTTCTTTTTTTTTTTTAAGAAGAAGGCACGCTGAAACGACAACTTCCACTTCTGGATTCTATAGACGTTATAAACAGGGTTTTGTGTTTTATGGATATTCCGCTAAGCAATCAAAAGTGACCTCCGAGTGTTTTTTTTTAATGAAAATGAGAACTACAAAAAATAATACAGAATTAAAACTGCCCTTGAATGAGAAAAAAAAAACTGTTTTTTCTCGGCTAAATTTAGCCCGAGAAACGTTTAGCTTGAATTGTCGGTGTCACGTGATATTATGGTTAGACGCCAAATTTAGGGGGTTACACCGTACGCCCAAGGCTGTGCACCATGTAAACCGCACACAATGCACGCACAGCATAAAGGCTATCGCGCGAATCACTCAGACATGTCTATAAACCATTCCATTTAGCGCTTTCAGGGCGACGCCATTTTGTTCGACCGCAGCGCCCTCTCCACACATCCGGGAAGTTAACCAGGTTCGGCGAGGTAAAACGAGAGAGAGGGCACGCGCCTGACTCCGCTAGCAGACGACAAAAAGGGAGGTTGCCATTCTCTATCTTTGCGCTGTATCGGCGGGCTGTACGGAACATCGAACTCTCGCTCGTGGCTGCCGTTGTGAAGTGGTTCGCGTTCTTAGAATAGTTATGGCTACTCCGAAATCAGCCTAGAGCTCTCTGTTGTTCTAGTTTGGTAAAGGATCAACTGTCATATCTTTTTTCCGTTACTTAAATAGCAGTTGAGTCAGCCGGCCCTCAACTACTGCGTGTATTGCGGCCGGACAGCACGTTTTTATTTATTATTTCAGACATCCACTCATGGTCGCTAAAGGCTTACACCAGTACGAACTTTGTATAGTAAAAAAAGGTACAGCCACCGGATTTACTTTTCGCCGGAGAGACCGGCCAGTCTGACACAGTTTTCCGTATTTTTTTTATTTGCACGCAGGTAACAGCGCAATTGGACTCTGTTAGTCTTTTTTATCTAGCATAGTAATACACGATAACTCGCACACCAAAATCTGCGCACCTGCGCTTGAAATTCCCAAAATGACGCGATTTTAAACAGAGTTTGTACGCCAGCCAGATGCTAGGTACTGCCCACTCGGCGGAGCAGACGACATAGGGCAGAGAGGGGGAGGGCATTTTTTTCTCTTTTTACCCTCTCTGCTATGACCCTAATGGAACAGTTTATAAACCATTCCATTTAGCACTTTCAGGGCGACGCCATTTTGGTCGACCGCAGCGCCCTCTCCACACATCCGGGAAGTTCAGGAGGCTCGGCGGGGTAAAACGAGAGGGAGGGCACGCGCCCGACTCTGCTAGCAGATGACAAACCGGTAGGTTGCCGTTCTCTATGTTTGTACTGTACCGGCGGGCTGTGCCGAACATCGAACTCTCGCTCGTGGCTGCCGTTGTGAAGTGATTCGCGTTCTTAGAGTATTTATGGCTACTCCAAAATCAGCCGATAACGCTCTGTTGTTTCATTTCAGTAAATGATCAACTAGCATGTCTTCCGTTACTTCAATATCACTGGAGTCAGCCGGCAGTACTACCTTCAACCACAGCGTCTATTGTGACGGGAGGGCACGTTTTTATTTATTATTTCAGACTTCCACTCATTGTCGTTAAAGGCCTTCACCAGTACGAACTTCGTATAGTAAAATAGCTACAACAACCGGATTTACTTTCCGCTGGACAGACCGGCCAATCTGACACAGTTTTTTCTTTTTTATATTTATATTTGCACGCAGGTAACAGCGCAATTGAGCCCGGTTAGTATTTTTATCGAGCCTAGCGTTACACGATAACATGTGTATCAAAATCCGCGCATCTGCGCTTGAAATTTCCAAAATGATGCGATTTTAGTCCGAGCTTGATCGCCTGCCTGATGTTAGGTACTACAGCCCACTCGGCGGAGCAGACGACGCCCGGGGTGGGAGAGGGAGAGTATTTTTTCTCTCTCCGCTCTTCCTAGTGGAATAAGACCGTTCCATTAGGGTCATAGCAGAGAGGGTAAAAGAGAAAAAAATGCACTCCCCCTCTCACCCCGCAGGTCGTCCGCTCCGCCGAGTGGGCTGTAGCTAGCGTCCGGCTGGCGTGCAAACTCTGTTTAAAATCGCGTCATTTTGGAACTTTCAAGCGCAGATGCGCAGATTTTGGTATGCCAGTTATCGTGTAATATTATGCTAGATAAAAGGACTCACAGGGTAGAATTGCGCTGTTACCTGCGTGCAAATAAAAAACAAAAATAGGGAAAACTGTGTCAGATTGGCCGGTCTCTTTGGCAAAAAGAAAATCCGGTTGCTGTACCTTTTTTACTATACAAAAGTTACTACTGGTGTTGGCCTTTAGCGACCATGAGTGGAAGTCTGAAATAATAAACAAAACGTGCTATCCTGCCGCAATACAAGCAGTAGTTGAGGGTAGTACTGCCGGCTGACTCAAATGCTATTTAAGTAACGGAAAAAAAGATATGCTAGTTGATCATTTAGCAAAATAGAACAACAGAGAGCTATAGGCTGATTTTTGGAGTAGCCACAACTTTTCTAAGAACGCGAACCACTTCACAACGGCAGCACGAGCGAGAGTTCGATGTTCGGTGGAGCCCGCCGATACAGCCCAAAGATGGAGAACGGCAACCTCCCGTTTTGTCGTCTGCTAGCGGAATCGGGCGCGTGCCCTCTCTCTCGTTTTACCCCGCCGAACCCGCTGAACTTCCCGGATGTGTGGAGAGGGCGCTGCGGTCGAAGAAAATGGTGCCGCCCAGAGAGCGCTAAATGGAATGGTCTATAGTCGGTGACAAGTCAAAAACGAAGTGGATCGCTGCTCCCAACCCTTTCCACTTCAGCGGAGCAAACGGTGGAGAGGAGGTCGCCTACTCTCCAGCACTGCTAAAGTGGAAAGAGGTGGGACCTGTCACCGAATATAGATAGGCCTCACTTCTGCCTCTCTCTCTCCTCTCTTCCTCCGCAAATCAGGTGATATACTGTCAGCGAGCCTCGGACTAATCTTTTTCACATCAAGAGTAAAATGAAGTTTTGCACATTGTTCATACGCCGCGCGAAGTATTTCTTACAAATATTTGGTTGTCGGAGAAAGAAACGATTTTTTGGGCGTTTGAAACGTGAACGTTTTGAGAGGCTAACAGAATCTAAAATGCACCTACGTATATCTTAATTCTCTACATAAAGGGATAACTGATAATGCTCAGCAAAAATCCGGACTTTTTTTTTTATTATTACGGTTTGTGAAGTAAAAACGAGTTTAGAGGTTTTCAGACATAAAGTTCATTATTTTTCTCTTTCTCTGTGGAAATGCGACAATCGTAATGCCGAAACTGTCGTGCTGGCATACTCCACAAGATTTTCGAAATACGTCTCGTGTGCGACATTTCATCAATCTTGTAAGCGTTGCTGAGAGAAAGTAACCGATTACAATTACGATCACTTTGTTGAAAAAATGTAACTGATTACAGCAAGCAAACACTGCATCACAAAACGAACTAAAAGAATTACCAGAAAGCAATTGATTAGCTTTCAAGTTACTGTCACGTTACCCGTGTCCAGGAAACGATGCACTTTTGGCAGTCAAAACATCGCTGAGCGCCTAGACATTTTAATCCTTATGGTATCTTGGTATATTATTTTAGTTGTTTGGGTGTCAAAAGACGAGTGGCGCAAGCGAGAGGGAAGGATTTTTTACGTAAAAACAACTCAACTCACTACTATTAGCTGCTTCGGAAGCATATATTCGATTACTTGGAATGCATTACAGAAAAATAGTCATTGGATGGTAGCGAACGTTCAAACAGAAGAAAGAGTAATTGAAGTATTAAAAAGTTACAATAAAATGTAATTGATTATAAGTAATCAGTTATTTGTAACTCGTTACGTACAAATCTGCACTGCATCAACTTCACAAAAATATTTTTTTTTCACATAGTATTTTCTCCGTACGTTTTTTTTTTTCCTTTAGTTTTTGTATTGCACGCATGTTTTCTCGAGATTAGGAAATCCCACGGCCGCGTCGAATTGTTTTGCCTACCACCAAAAATAGGCAAAAAAAAAAAAAAAAAAAAACAGAACCGCCATTTTATAGCTAAAAAGAAATCCCGAAAAAGTACGCATTATTTAAAAGACAATTTCATCTGGAGAACAATGTGCCTATAGTTAGAAACAATCCGGACTCATTAATCCTCTCATGCATAAATTATAATCACTATGTCAGAAAATTTTTTTACCGTGTTGTGGCATTCATGTGAGCCACCAATGATGTAAAAAAATGTCTAAAAAAATGAAACCCTATTTACAATAGAAGAACTTACATGCCCTCATTTGAGGACAATGTGCATTCCAGTGGTCAAGTCATTCAATTTCTGGTATTTGTGCAATAGTCATTTTAATCAAAATAATGAGTATATTCGGGATAGAACACGTTAATACTATTTCATTTCTATTCCACAATGCTAACGAAGCAGCTCTCAGCTAAAAAAGACGAAAGTGAACATCTCACGAGGTTTGAAACTCTTCAAAGCACTCAGGGCAGAGAGGACCATCGCAACGCCCACATGTGTACCGCGTCTTGCTGCGACAGTTCCTACTGCGACAGCACTGTGCATTCTTCAAAGTGATTTTTTTGGGGAAATGTGCACCACCGTCAAGCATCTTCTCAAGTGGCACGTCATGCTTGGCCCGTTTTTTCACCCGCTGCAGAGGAGAGGACTTTTACCGAGACCTTTTCGTTCAGCCAAGGACACTGAAAAATTTGTAAGAAAAAATATGCAAGCATAACTCAAAGTTTTTCGCGCGCAAATGCCTGAAAGACCGCGAAGCGGAATGAGAGCAAAGCAGTGTTCCTGCATGGTGTCCCTATTTGAGGACAGATATAGCGGGCATCAAAAGGAAAAATTGGAAGGAACTATCTCAAAACTTCCATTGCTGATGCATAGAGTGTGTGTAGAACAGTCTGAAAACAATTTTCCTTGCAATTTTCATACAATGTTTTTCTAGTAAAAAATAATTACTTTTACGAACTGTTGCGTATGGCTTCTCCATGAATGAAGACGAGGTATGATGCCCTCTGTGCGAGATCCGGCAAGTGCTGCCATCTGTCGGCCGTCTAGAAAAACTGTTTCTGTCCTCATGTGAGGACACCGTGGAGGAAGGCAAGGCATGAGAACATATTCTGATGAGAAAAATAAAACTAAAAACATATGTCCTCATGTGTGTACGGGATGCATGAGAGGGTTAAGGTTGTTTTTTTTTCCCTAGAAGCTGACAAATCACCTTAAAATTCTAATCAACTCTACGTGAAACAAGATCAAACGATTTGTTTTATTGCACATCCAACTACACTCATGTAAACAAAGCAATCTCGATAATAAAAAAAAACATATATTGCAGCAGGTGCCGCCCTAAATGAAGCTTTAATTCACATACGCTCGCTTTCGTTTCAAAAACTTACCGCAAACAAGAAAAACAAAATGGTAAAAAGCATACGACAGTGACACAGTTATACTGGGAGGCTAAATGCAGTCACGTGTTGTTTTTTTACAGTAGACTCAGCCAAGGACATCATATGAGCCAGAAGAAAAAAAAATAAATCGCAATTGGTGGAAAATTGCAGGGACGTCGTCATTCCCTGCGATCGTACCGTAGCTGAAAATGTCCGACACAACGAGCGCTGCGGGGGAAAGTCGACAGCTTGTACGTTCTCTGAGCGCAAGCTATTCGAGCCAACAGGGTGAGTGTGTTATTCGAAAATGCCCTCGAGGCGCACTAACGACGCTCATGAGTTTGCATTTGTATAAATCTGTTTGTTCCGTGCGCCTTGTTGAATCTATATGCGAAGAGCAAGTCGTCTGCTTCGTGCGCAGAGGTTGCGGTGACGTCACAACGACGCCGAGTTCTGACTGGCTGTGAATGAAAGGATAGTGCGTAGACCTCAATGCTAGATACCTTGAGGTCTACCCACTATTTTGTTTTTCATTTGGCCAATAAGAGTTTGGCTTTCTAACGTCATTGCAACCCCTCCGCAAGAAGCAGACGAACTTGCGCTACGGAAACCCGCTCGACACTCTGACGTCATGCTATTGCGGTGGCGCTGATGTCCGCTCTTCGCTTGGGCAGACGCTTCCTGTCACTCAAATCTGGTTTCTGCGCATGGGCAGTGCCCACACCTGGTGCGAGCGAAACGCAGGTTTGTTTGTAAATAGTCTGTTGGTGTATACTAAACTAATCACGCAAAGTAGATATGCCGTGTCCCCCGCCTTTTTTTTTTTTTTCAGTGCTTGACTGGTTTAGCAGGTGATTGCAAACGCACAAAGACGACGCGAGAGGCCGAGACGTTCAATTTTTCGCACTGCTAGATTGGCCTCACCGTACCATATGCCGTCGGCTTGGCTCGAACCTCGTGTGAAACGGTGTGCAATTTAAATCAAAGCAGAACAAAAAAAAAACAAAAAAAAAAAAAACAAAAAAAAAAAACGTTTTTTTCGATCTTGTGTGCGAAGCATCCATTTCTCCGCGAGATTATTCAATTTTGCGGGGAAAGCTTTTTATTTTTTTATTTTTTGCAAGAAGAGTTTTGCGCATTTGCATAGCCTCCTCACGCAGCGGCGAAAGCTCTAACTGCCCTTGGCGTTCGGAAGGTGAGGTGCGCGACATACTTATTCCGGTAACGGCCATGCAGGCGTGAAAAAGTGCCTTATTTTTCACGCCTACTATCGGCGCGACATGTCACGCCGATATTGACAAGACTTGTTTGATACACTTCAGGCGTTACAGGCGGCTGATACAGCCACGCATAAATTTACGTGTCATTCGTGACCCCCCGTAACGGCTATTTAGTAGTCTGCACACTGTAAACATATACGTTACATTCAGGACCAAACAAAAAATTGTTACGCGTACAATTTTGTTTATGATGCACTTTGTTGGCCTATGACATTCAATTTTCTTAAGGTTGTCAATGTCGGCAATAGCTTTTGAATCAAGCGTACGAACTGCAAAGAGGAAAAGGACTATGCTTTTGAAGCAAACGCTATCACCTTCTCTTGCAACCGGAGTGCCTTTCTTAAATACATTACACGGTTGCAGTAGAGGAAGGAACTATATGCGTAATTTGCATTAGTACGCAATCAAAGAAAAGCAAGCCAGAAACCAAACGTAAAACGAATATAATTGAGTGTGAAAAGTCACAGTGTATTGGATAAGCTTACGGAGGTTGTTTTAATCATATTCACATTCTCTAGATCTTCCCAATTTTGTTCCACAAGTTGTTAGCTGTTTATCGACGTGATGTGAACAGCGTTAAGGTTTTGGGGAATTATCAGGGCTCATACAATAGTCAGAGTGACACACATCACGTCAACGAAGTGCGATGCATTTATGAAGCATGTAGGTCAGTTTCCCAACTTCCAGTTAATCTGTCAAAAACAACTGAAAGCTTACCTAAAAACGCAAATCACCCATGCCTTGGATGAGAGCATCCCAAATGTCAATGTGATGTTTTCAGATACACTCAGACCACTTGTCTTTCGAACTTTGTACAGGCATTTCTTGCTTCCTGGCGCTGATAACTGCGTACAGCATCTCGAATATCCGCTGACGTGGAAATAAGTACAGAACTCCATGAGTGGCCGAAGTCTAGATGCAAACGTGAATAACAGAAAAACTATTCCTTTCTCTTTGCTGACACAGAAACAATGACGAAAAACCAGGTCGAAGACTGTCGCGCGCCCTTACAAGGCAAAAAAACTGTCTTAGTCGCTTTTCTCGCCACGCCTATTCCCGTGGAAATCCTTTGGCGCAGGGCTTCCGACTCAGCGAAGGATGAAGATTCCAAACTTGCAACGGTCCACATACCGTTGTAGTAAGAGAGCCAGTGCGTTTTCCTGGGCGTCGGCGATTTCAAAGGCAGCCAACACAGCTTCACTCGATGGCCACCTACGGTCCTTCCATCATCCACTGATGCCGAAACACTCGCCATAACTGAAGTCATTTGCCTGTCCCACCACACCTCCCCAATCATAACTACTCGAAGCGATAGCCAAAGTGCCCTTCACGTTTTCGCGTAAAATGCCCTCTCACCCAAACAGATATCGGGTGAGAGGGAATTTTACGCGAAAACGTGAAGGGCACTTTGGCTATCGCTTTGAATAGTTATTCCAAAGTAGCTATCTCACAAGCACACTCCTCACTCCTCACGTGTCCTACTGAAGTGGGTGCCCAATCACCATGCCTTTGCTCGTGATGCATCAACACCGAGCTCCCAACATCGTGAACGGACACCTATAGATCTAAGACACGCAGTACAGAACGTCGAAAACAACACTCACCCTTGCCAACTACGTCGCGGCTACCCATCCTGTCGGGTGCATGTGGGCAACCCGGCCCAATGTCCTCCACACGAACAGGACCTGTTCTTCTGCGCAGTCGTTCATGCTACCTAAGCTCTCTCCTCTTAACCCCTTCCACGCCCGCTAGCTCGGAGAGCTGGACCACCCCACCCCGGAACGCACATCATGCATTCAGGCCCCCATCTAGTGTCCCACATCCTTTACAATCAAGGAACCAAGCCGTCGACCACAGCATTGTCACTTTCTTTATGCCGGCAACAAACAACAATGACGCGGACCAAGTGTCATTTTTAAATAAAAATTATCTTTCTCAAGGGTGCCCGCAGGTATCTCAAACGGTCTCATCACTGCGCCACGGGTTTACGTTGTCGCGTGCATTGGGCATGAAGGGGAAATGAAACCATATGGCCTGCGACCGGGTTCCATAGAAAAAGGAGTGAGTGCGTGTCAACTATGACGTGTTATTGAAAGCGCGAGAGAAGCCCCTTTCCTTCTTACGTAAGAGGGAAAGTGGAAGCAACTAGTGAACGAACGCAGTGAAAGGGCACGGCGGAAACCGCACCGTGGCCTTAGAAACCAGTCCACCAGTCCAAACCAAAGATGGCTGCATGCACCATGGCAATTAATGCTACAGCATTTGAAACTTGCAGAGAGGCAGTACTGTTGGGGACTCCTCAGAGAAGCCTTCCCGTGGGTGTGAGTAAACGGCGTTTCAATAGACGCATTTACGCTAGAAACTTGAAACACTGTTAGTCGGCATAAGGGTTAGCTCCTGAAGCAATGCCCAAATCTAACGGAATCCGTATTTTTAGGTCCTTCAAACAGAACGAACACAGGAAAGGGGGGGGGGGGGGGGGGCGTGGGGGTGGGGGGGGGGGGGGGGGGTGTAGGGGAGTGGCATTGAGAATAGAGGAGTCGATGCGAATTAAGGGGTTGCCTTCAGAAAAACAAGGGTGGTGTACCCCCCCTCCCCCCTCCCGGGGGTTGTGTAGGGAAATCACTGGTGTCATGCATGTACACTTGAGCCGATTCGCACGCTCGAAACATACCTCCTGGACGTGGCACGGTTCCTTTTCTTTGACCATGGTAAGTTTAGAACAGCTAGAAAACAGAACCAACACGCAAGACACCCCTTACGTACCCTGACACCTCTAGATTTGTTTTACGTTCTAAAATCGCAGAACGCCAACCACCCTCAACCGCTTCTTCCATTCATGGCGAAATTTCAACGTGGCGATAATCGTAATCTTCGACCATCTCACATTGGGTGCTGCTAAATGAATCCTTTCGGAGCAGAATAACAAGCAGTCTAAATAGTTCGCAAGATTTATTAATACTATTATTTTGTATTAATTTATGATCGTAGGGGTTTATGACGCGCACGCTGTTATTGTTGAAACATAAACGTATATATAAGCCACATACCAGAAAATTAACACCCCAAAAATGTATGTGCGTGCGCATTGCCTGAGATCTCTCGAAGAACGATTGAAGATTCGGGTAAAACTTTTCGATCTAAAAATTCAGGTTGTGCAATAACACTTAACATGACGGAAGCGCGTGAAACATAATAATAAGCACCACAAGCAAACCTAGACATTGCGTGATTTTTTGTTTTGTTTTTACGAACAATTGCCGGTATTCTTTCTCACACTGCGTTTCCTAACTCTCTGACTGCTCTGTGGAAGAACAGACAAGAGATGAAGGGGGATCGGTTGCCGAGTGTGTTAGCGCGCTGCAGCTTGGAGCAAGTGGAGTGAAAGCTCGCGATCATGAACTCGTGAATTTCGTGTTTCATTTTCACACCCCTGACCGTTTTGATCTGGACGAACATCGTGCCGGCGTGTGTTTGCGTGTCGCTACTGCGTTGTGCGCGTTAGAGACCACAGGCTAGCAGTGATACTGCTCTGGCTAAATTTCTCATCGGTAGCGTAAGACGCCCGACGGCTATTGGGGCTGACGAACGTCTGACTGTCTAAACATAAAAAAAGTAACAGTTTTGGGTGTTTGTTTAGGCAGCAGGAAGTTAGTAAACCACGGTGAACGTCTGGTGTCTTTTTCGGAGACAATTTGCCAGTGCAGAACGACTGCTAACCGGGGGATCTTCAACGTGCGTAACACACAAAAGACACGCCGAAGACACATAAGACGGCTTACGTGTAGCAATGCGAAAGCTCTATAGTCCGTTAGCGACATCACGCCCCCCCCCCCCCCCCCCCCCCCCCCCCTCCGTGCAGGCGCGGCGCCCCCGCCGGCTTCACGGCTTCCGTGACGAAGCATCTGCGTTCTGTGCTTTTCTTTGTGTTTTAGTTTTGAGGCCCTTCCGCTTTGACCTTGAACGGCGCGTGCTTGACGACGTGTTTTTATGGCCATCTTTCGGGGACAACGCCGACGCCTTTTCGCGTAATGGGTCATATAAGGCTTTCGCCTTAATAAAACACGACCGCACGCCGGCCCGATGCTCACCCAGATCGAAAGGCGCTGGGGTGGAGGCGGAATTCAAAATACCTGGGTTCTGCAAAGCGAGGTTTCAGTCCACGTTCTCCGAGCTTCGGTGAGCTATCACACTCGGCGACCGATACCCCCCTAAACACAAACATATCGCAATTTTTTTTTTTACAGGATCTACAGTGATTGAGGGGCAGGAGAAGGAACAGCGACCAGAGATGGGCCAAGATAAGGGCCGGGTGGTACTGGTGCTGATCGGAGTGGCTCTGGTGATAGCCTTGGCGGTCATTCTCGCCCTCTGCATCGTGCTCGTCTACCGCGGTTTCCAGTCCCAAAAGTGTGAGGTGAGAAAACTGCTATGGCGTTTCCGCTTAATTCTACGCACTTCGACCTACGCGCTTACACCTCCGTTTCTCGGTTTGTAACCAGCGAAGAAGCCGGCGCGCATGTCTTTTACTTATGCCTACTTCTATTATGCATACAAGAGGTAATGAGCCCAACGAACGTGATATGACGTATTATGTGGCAAATTCAGCCGGTAGGTGTGGAGCGGTCATGGAGCGCGCGAGCGCGGAGCGGGTCTGCATCTTTCGAAATCTACTACCGGAATTCACCAGTAGTCAACGAGAGCATAAAAGGGGTACTAAACCACTTTCTGCGATGGTCATAACTTAGTCTGAATATTCTAAACCTCCTTAAAAGAATGTACATTTAAGCATAGCCGATTTGTCTATTAATCACAGTATCAAAGATCGACTATCACGGAACTATCGCAGACACCAGAAAGCACCGTCGGACGAGGATGAGGGCTTCTCCACATTAGACGGCGCCGTCTGGTGTCTGCAATAGTTCCCAGGTAGTCGATCTTTGATGCAGAATTTAATAGAGAAATTAGCCACAACTATGTAATGTTTTTGTTGTCTTTTTTGTTTAGGGTGCTTAGAGCTCATAGATTGAGCCATGACTATAAATAGACCATCGCAGAAAGTGCGTTGTCGCTTCGTAGCCGATCAGACCGAGGCATTAGCCAATAAGAAAACCCCAGAATAAATCACGAAGCAAAAATCTTAAAAGGGTTAAAATAATAAATCACGTCCCGGGACTTCTCAGGCTGGTACGCTCCGATCTTCGCCAAGTGAACGGCCGCAGTCGACGCTACAAATCGATGCAGCCACTGAAGCCGAGCCACATATTGCATGGTGATGGCACTTGCCGTCTTTCTGTGTTTTCTATATTGCCGGCTAAATCAATAACGCAAAGTAAATGCGCCGCGAATCGGCACTTTATTCTGTGCCTGATTGGTTTAGCCCGTGACAGCGAACCCACAATTCAGACGAGCGCCGTGACGGTGCACTTTTTGTGCTGCCTGCTTGGCTCCATAGGATCCCAGTGCGGGCTGCCGTCGAGCGTAAAGGGAAATCAAAGTATAGTGATGATCGTACTTATGGCCTACAAACAGCGGGGTTTATTCGTACCCGTATTTTTATAGTGACTATAGCTTTTGAGCGACCAGTACGGAAATCGAAGGTTTTATTATATTTAGATGCATGCTTACGTCTATATGTTAAGAGAGAAACAATTGAATTGCTGGTATGCATCGACAAGGGTTGTTGGTTTTGTCGCGGGAAATTGGCAGTTGGATCGGAAAACAAGGCGAGACGGTTCTAAATGCGATAAAAAAATTTCCTGGAATTGCACAAAAAATATTCCTAGAGTTTTCACGGGTATCTATAAGCATTTTTGACAAAAGTAAACGTTTACCCAGTACAATGCGCTGAAAAATGCTGCCGCAGTTTAACAATAATCTGCACGGCGATTTTGGGAACAGCCACGCATTTTACGCATTTACTTGAGAAATTTTGGTATATCGCTGCGACGATTCCGATAACGATATTCGATACTCCGCCGCCGCCTCTGCGCACACATCCTACCGTTATCTGGTATCGTTATCGAGGGTATCATATGTATCATAGGTCCGCTTCAGTCTACCGTAAGGCAAAAGGGAGCATATCGGCGGCATAGTTGAGCATGCTGTTCACAACGCATGCGCCGAAAGAGGCACGCGCTCCGAAAACCTGCCTTTCGTCAACAACGGCAATTCTGGTGGTGTGGACTGCGCGTTTCGAAACAGCTGCCGAAGCCCGTTGTCAGAGCACTCTCTGCAAAAACGACATCGACCATGTTCGCTAGAGAAAAATAGCTGTACGCAACATCGTTGTTTATGAGAGGTTTTCTCCCGGAGGTCACCATATTTAATTCTAACGATAGCGGTTTGGGCGAAACTAGATTGTTTTATTTGCCGCTCGGGTGGAACTTAAGCTCAAAGGATTTTCATATATATCTATATATATATCACGACCGGCTTATCTACGCTTGGAGTGCTAGGAGAGAAAGTGAACACTTATTTATTTATACATTTTTCTGCCTTGCATATGACAGATATGAGACATCAGTTTATTAAAAAGCTTTTTTTAGAGTAAAGTTAAGCATTGTCAAGCACTTTCAAGGCTTTCAAATGTAGCACGGAGGAAAGAACGCTCAGGCTAATAACTAACGCTGTCAAGTTTAGGAGAGCATGCCCGCAGTTTTTACAGAGACACCCTGCAACGTACAGTACATGACGCCAGGGAGTCACAAAATTGGTCAATAAAAAAGACCATACGCACGAATATTTCCTCTACAGCGCATTAACAGTATATCTTTTCTCGTCGAAGATTGAAGCATTTGCGCATTCATTGTTCGACAGTCTGCGCCACTTCCTTGACCTGGCGTCGCAGACATACGAGTTGGCCCGCCGAAATTGCGACATGTTTTAATGTCATAGACATTTCGGCCGAGTTGTAAACCTGTCGAAATCGCGGGAATTTACTGAAGCTTGTAATAAATGCGCAAGCTAATACTTGCATTCTTGTTCTTTCTTGATAATAAAACTCTCCTCACAGTCGTGTGCCCCACAAAGCAATTTTTGTTCAGTTGAAACCTTGATAAACCTTTATGTTCTTATAAAAGCGACACCCAAACAAAACGTTTGCGAGCGAAAAACTGTAAAAGTCTCTTCAATGTCTCGGCGTACTGAAGAGCCCTTCTGTATAACCTTACTCATACCTTACCAAGCTAAACATTTTTTTTTAGCTACGGCATTGTTTGCAGAGATGTCAGGGACAGCTTTATAACAATTTTTTTATTTTGATGGAGCACCACTGTCTAGAGAGACCAAAAAACAAGCACGTCGACAAGCGGGACAATGTTCAAAGTTCTGCTTTCATCATCCCTGCGGAGCTAGGCCCCAAGCGAAGTAAAATGTCTGATGCGCTTTGTGCGCTAGCTTTCTGTGGGCGTTTTGTTTTTATATTTCTTATAAGGCAATCGTACAATAATAAAGGTATAAAGACACGTAGAAGCAGATAATCTAATTATCTATACTAACAGGCATATATATTAAATCTCTGTTCTTGTTTTGTTTTGCTATTCTGTTGAGACGTCTAAAACGTTACTTTCTATGGTGGGCGGACTTCATCCCAAGTAGGAGAGGAACACATGTTATGGCAAATGTGATAAATGTTAGGCAATTTTAGCACCATCGTGTTTTTCAAAGCATGGCGTCGTTCTTGTCGCGGGAATTAAAAGCTGGGGCGTTCTATTTTGTTAAATATAAAACATCAAAGCATACATGAATTATTTAGAAGCAGAGGAAAGTTCGATCGTATACTTGACACTGTATAAAATTGATAGCCGGGATAGTCATTCATACTCAGTCGTATGAAAATATTGTACAGATCATGACGAATATTGGTCGTTCAAATAAAAGATGTGTTGTTCAAAAAAATTCTTAAAAGAAGTAGCTCGCGTCAGTAGCTTCAGCAGAGTAGCCATATGCATTCAAAGTTATTTAACTATGTAGTTTTTGCTACTCTGAAGCCAGCTGTTGGAGTTGAATAAAGCAGTACATTAGGTGGTGACTACCCGTCTCGTGGCTTAGTTACTGAAGCAGCTTAGCCGGTTCCGCCTGAAAGGTCGTACACGAAGGAATTGTGTCACAGACTGCAGCGTACGGTTTAAACTTCCACGGGTAAACGTATATAGTTCCGGAAGCCAGGATATCTGACTAAAGAGAGGGTGCTTTAACATCTGGTCAACTTTGTCGTTTACTGCACTGTCCCTGATATGAACTTTAAGTAGACCAGCAAACTTTCTTGACATACTCCAGCCATCCTCTGAAGTGCGTCTGCACAGTGTACGGCTGGACAGACAACTTTAGACTAGGGAGCTTTTACGTATACGACACATCAACATGCATTGCAGCTTGCAGTGCAAATCGTCTCTTTTCATCTTGTCTTGCCTCCACTTCATGAATGTCAATGTTTTCAGAACATGGTATGAATACAAGGATTTTTTTACTCTGCATACTATACAATGGAAACATATCGTTCTAATCTATTATGTAATCTCACGAGTGCACCGCTGTAGACGTAACAATACACTCTCAGAAAACATCGGAGAATTCACTTTCCCGGATAACACGGAAACTGCCAGTCAGGGCGAACAATCAGGGCGGATTTCAGCGAATGACTAATCTTGAAATATGTGTAGAACTAAAAAAAAGTGATGAGCGCAAGAGCGTTGAGCAGTTGAAACGTCATGCCCGTAGGCTCTTCGCGCATCGCATTTTTGGGGTATATAGTCGTATACTGAAATTGGTCAATCGCTGGTGTGCTTCTATTGTTTGCCGTGATGGGCTGGTATATTTAAAACGCGTAACAAAAGGCTATATTCACTGGCTGGGCACCTAGTCTAGCTTAGCCTGGCCTAGCCTAGCCTAGCGTAGCTTAGCCTATTCTAGCCTAGCTAAGCCTAGCTAAGCCTAACCTTGCCTAGCCTAACCTAGCCTAGCTTAACCAAACCTCACGTCACCTCACCTAACATAACCTAACCTAACCTAACCAAGCCTAGTTTAGGTTAGGTTAGGTTATGTCTGGTAGTGACAATTATGATCTTTATGCATTGTGGTTCGTTTGTGGCATTCTTATCAGCGATTTCCGTAATCTCAATGGCCGCAAGGCGACGATAAGGTGTCAGGAATTCGCCCCGAACTGCGTTTATTGATCTGTCAGTGACTATGACTGAGAAACCGCTTGTGTAACGCAGGACGTCGATCCGCTGATAACGCCTTCGTACTCCCTCGGCGACAGTGCCGCCGTTACCGAAGGACTCAGTGGAATCCGGAGGGCGAACCTGAAGCATTATCATCGGTAGAGTATGATTTGCTATTGCCTTCGTTTAGCAAGCCATTCTTGTAAGTTAGGTAAAACTATTCGTGGTAGAACCGCGCTTCGGCGCTCACTAAATGAGAGAAGCACTGAAGTTTGAAAGATTTGCAAGAAAAATAATAAAGAACTCTTTGTGGCGAGTAATATCGTTTATGGATGAGGATAGAAATGGGAAAAAATCATTTTAGACGTAGCTAGTATTATTTTCAATCGCGTTTAATATGGTACAAGTGTTTCTTATTATTTTGTTTGTTTCTACGTGTGCATCTGCGGATCTTCTTTTTTTGCGCTGTATTGTAAAAGGAGGTAGAGGACTCGTCAAGCTGAAATGTCAAGTTTTGTTCCACCTCCCTTCTTTCCTCGTTTGGAGAAAATAATCTGTAAAAAAAGAAAACTGATAAAAAGCCCTTGACATGGCCCCGTACGAAAGACGAAGCCTTATTTTCTCTTTGTAGTTTTTGAGATGTAACAATATCTAGAAAAAAGAAGACGAGAGGTTCATGGGCAATGGACGGCTTGGTAGGTTCAGTCAGCGACAATATGAGCTGGCCCAGTTTAGTTCTGGCGAAAAGGGGGCATATGTCGTATTGGGTGCCTCCAACATGCTGAGTTATGAAACCGACTGCCCCATTCCGATCATAGGAAATCTGACAGTCCGCTCCAACCCACTTTTTTTTTCTTTAACTGCTTAACACACCAGAGGCTTCCCGCGTGGCTTGTTTGCCGTCCCGGCCTGAATAACGCTGGATCATATAATGTTTTCGGACCCTGTGCTTAATGACTAGCGCAACTAGAGTCGGCGACAATTTCTCCCACGAGCTTGTTTGCAATTCCAAGTAAAACTGAAAGGGTTCAACGCATGGTTGTGTTGAAACTTCCGTATTTTTCGTTTATGATACGGTCCCAGAACCATGAACGAAACTCCTCATCCCGAGGAAGTCAACCTTGGATACAGCTCCAAAAAGAATGGACATCACAGAAGTTTTAAGTAGCCACGGAATCACTGAGAGGAAAAGGAATTCGTCGTAGAGCCTTATGCGTCATGAGTGCGTTTTTGTTTTGAGAACAACATATACGCATGTAACAAGACATGATCAAATATATGTGGGTCACGAGACTTTTGGAGTCAAGGCAAAGTATGTATAGAACAGCATGACCAAGAGGAGGTGGTGGCTGAGATGTTATAATTAGAAGAAGGCTTACAATGCTCTGACGGGACAATTGTGGGACGCCATGGTTCTTTAAGTTAACATTTAATATCCCTGTCGCGGGAATCTAAAATCGGCGAAATAGCGGATGAATCACAGTGCGTCCACAGTCAGGGTCGCAAAACGACTCGCTGCTCACTCGAGTGGCATTTCGCAAAGTACGACAAGTGATAGCTGTTTCGAGGCAATGTCGTACCATAGTGCCACTCGCTACAATGCCCTGCCACATGTGTTCTTGTGCACTGTCCATCCTGTTATATTTCCTTTTTCTTCTCAGCGTATATGAGGGAATGCATACAATACTTTCACTGAGGATTTTGTATAGAAACAGGACCAAATGAAATTTTTATGGTCTTAAGTCTTGTGAACCACAAAAAATTTCAGCGACATCGAATACGTGGGGTTTCATAATGTGTACAATGAATTTCAAGCAAAATAAATATTTTTTTCCACCCCAGATTCTTCGCGGAAAAGCCTCATCCGTCCGGCAGCGAGCGTGACGGGGTCGACATCGTCAACTATCTTGAGGTTTCTCTCAGGGAAAGCGGTTTCGACGAAGTGAAGAAGGTGCCTTACCTCTTGCTGCACCCTCTGCCGGATCCCGACCATCCAAACAGCGTGAGTAAATTTTAAATTTATTTATTTACTAAATAGTGTGCTTTCTGCCTCAAAGCGCCACTCCAACTCCCCTCCCCCAACCCGACCCCCCGCCTCCCCACCCCTCTCCCCCGGGAACAAAAAAAAAAAAAAGAAAGAAGAAATCTTAAGTGCTCGTATGTTTTTTTACAGAGATCGTGATATCAGATATTTTTATTAGTGCGAAAGCATTAACTGTCCCACGGAGCGAAGTCAGCGTTATCTGAGTAAAGCCGTAGTTATCGTTGTCTGTAGCCGCGAAAAGCGGCACATAAATGCCCAATGGCTGAGCGAAACGGCACCTAAATTCCCGTTGGCTGAGCGGAACGGCACCTAAATTCCCATTTCTGATAAAGCACAAAGAAAAGCACAGCAACGCAGATGCTTCGTCGCGGAAGCCGTCGTGAAGCCGGCGGGAATCGCTGCGCCTGCGCAGTGGGGGAGCGGGATGTCACCACCTTGTGTGAAAGGAAGACGTGGCGCGGTGCTTGTAAGAATGCGCTGCGTGTAGGAATGTTTTCGCATTCTTACATGTAAGCAGTCTTACGTGTACCTGGCGAACTTATTTCGGCTAGTGAGCGTTCAGTATAAGATACTTGTGAGGTTTAGAAAGAACAGGACGTGTCAATTCAGTTCCGATAAAGTAACTATTCAAATTCTCAATGCGATTAAAAGTTTCAAATTGGCTGAGCGTTGCTAATGATCCTAATTCTTTGTTCGGTTGAAATTATATATTTATTTTCAAACACCTGTAGCGTCAATGGCATTATAGCAGGGGGAGAAGATAAGGTCGTAGCTTTCAGTTCCGGTGTAAGTAGAATTGCGTAATAAGTGGAGTCAATCTATTTTTTCTTTCGTTCTTTCCTTTCAGGTCCGTCTGACTGATGATCATGGTGCGGTTTTACTCGAGGCAAAAATGGTGGAAGACCAAATTACTGGCATTGATACTAACATCGGACCAGCGTATCTCGCCTTTTCAGCTCGGGGAACAGTTGAGGTCAGTGCTCGGTTGAGTCCCAATGAGCGCAGCTTACCAGTTGATTATACGTTTTCGTACCTGTGCGTTCTCCTCCGTTCGCAGTTTTTTCTTACTTTTTTTTTTTGCAATGTGTTTTGCAAGTCTAGCTGCTATGTTTTGAATCGCGTGTAAAAAAAAGGTAGTTGAGGCTTGATTATTATTTCACGGTACTGCCAACCCGGTTAAGGGCCAAGGTAGGAGTGGGCAATCAAAGTAGCAATATTACCACATGGTGGGTATATAATAAGGCAAGATCACAAATCGGGGAAAAGATCAACGTCATAATAACGCACCCCGTATATAAATATTACAAAATCAATTTCTAAAAATTCTTCACATTTCGAAAGAATACAGATTGCACCATTACATGTATAGTCAGTATTATATTTTATTCAAACATTTTATATCTTTACTAAAGGCGAAAAAAAAAAAACAGAGAAAAAGATTCATCAAGGAGCTTATTTTATAGGTCGATTTACTACACAAAAATGAATTAATAACTGTGTTTATGCGTGTACTAATTGCCATTAGCACATTTTTAGGTATGAAGGCGCGCTGACAAATTTTTCCTTCTGAAATAGCATATACTCAATGCAATCACTAATTAATACTTGTTTAGTCGTCTTCTGAAAGTTCAGAATGATTCCGCCTAAGTCAGTTTTGAAATTTTTACGTGCCGAAATGACAGATCGCGTCTGGCACGTCCAAGCGAAGAACTGAGCATTCATTTCCGCCATCTGGAGATTTTTTTTTTTACATTAAAGAGAAATCTGGATTATGCGGGGTCTTTTCCGCAATATGCTTCCGTCAGATTGCCTCTGCCGTTAATCGTCTCCTCAGACGGTCGAAATTCGAACCCGTCGTATGGGGGTCCGTAGACCAGAGCTTCCTCGGAGTGACCGCTATGATTTGTTTTATTAATTTATTTTGGGCTATATTTGTAGCGATCAGCTGATAAAAATAACGCCATTAAAATTGAAAAGGGCAAAGGACAAGGACAAGGAGTAGAACAAGACAGGACAAGCACCAATTACTATAATTGAATGCATTAGTATTGAAAGACAAGGAGAAAGTAAGGGATGTGATAATTAGATAGACAGGAAGAAGTAATAATTATTGAAATCAAAGTGTGACGGAGATACTTTTGGGAATCACGTGAAATAAATAACACATGAATGCTTGATGAAAGAAAAATATCTTAAAGAAACCGTTTATGAAAAGACTTCGAGTTTGCTGATTTCTTTTTCAGACAGCCCCATGGATCGTGCATTAATGCACCCGTCCCCTGAAGCACTGGTGTTGAGGGCCTCATAAATCATTCTGGAGTTGCGGTTATAATATTGTCACGTATGAAACAGAGCTCGACAAATGTACACTGAAAATAAAGGTTGAATCGGCGAACTTGAGCCCAACAACATAAAAAACGAGCGTCGAGACAGCAGAAAAACGGGCGGCGATTTGGTGGCGTAGCAGCAAGCGAGAGCGAGACTGACTCGACAAGGACTAGAGAAGAGACTCACGCGCTCTAGAGAAGGACAGCTCCTTCTCTAGTGCGCGTCGGCATTGCGAAAATTCAGCCCAGAAAGTTTGAGCATCCAGCGTTCGGGCTGAGAATGAACATACACGTTTGAGAGGAAGAAACTAAGACGAAATTATATAAGCTCCGCCCTGATTAAGATTCTGATTTAGCGCAACACTTGACGTGTAAGCCGGTCTTCATTTAGATGGGCTTCTAAGGTACTAATGAACAACATTGGAAGGCACAGTGCTTGACCATTTCATACCGAAACGTGACTGACTGAAAGTCTTAATTTACTGGGTGTTCTATCATGATCAACATGAGTGCGATTACCGCTCCACGTGGCGCGGTACTATCAGTTCCCCCTGGCGATTGCTCTTTAAACGATAAGTGCACCTTGCGGTCGTGAAATATCGTCTCTAGCGATTGCCGCACCACTCTGCAGTTCCAGACGTCTGCCAGCGAAAAACGGTCGGCGAAACCGCGAAACTATTCACCAATGACAAAGTGCAGCAATGTGCGCCGGGCGAAATAACTTGTATTAATATTTTAGGGTCATCTTTTTAATTAGGACGTTTTGGTAGATTATTTCCATGATTCCTATAACAATACTCGATACTTCGCCGACGCCTTTAAGCAAGCATATATTGTTATCGGAGGCATCAATGCAGTAAACTAAAACTGCCTACTATTTACTTCGAGTGGGTTTTGCGAGAGCAATGGACCACCAATGCCCACAGGCAATACTTTTGCGCGATGCCAGTGTGGGTGATACACTTCATCGTGGAAAATAGCTCGAAGAAAACGACGAGAACGTAGAAGAAACACACGGGGCGTTCTCGTCGTTATTTTCGCGCTGTTTTACATGAAGGGTCACCCACGCTCGCACCGCGCTAACGTCTTGCGTGTGCGCATTGGTGGTCCTTCGTACTCGCAAAACCCACGCGAAGTAAATAATAGGCAGTCGTAGTTGATTGTTTTTATACCTCCAAGAACAATATGATGCATGCTTAAAGGCGTCGGCGAAGTATCGGGTATTGTTTTCGGAGTCATGGGAGTAATCTATACTAAAACTTCCTAATCAAAATGATGGCCCTAAAGCTATTTATACAAGCTATTTCTCTGGTGCACGTTGGTAGCGAAAAATGCGCTTCGTCATTGGTTAACAGTTTTGCATCTTCGACGACCTTTTTTCGCTAGCAGACGACCCGGAAGTGCAGATTGGTGCGGTGATCGCTAGAGGCGATATGCTTCGAGCGCAATGTGCCTTTATACTTCAAAGACAATCGCCAGGTGGCGCTGATAGTACCGCGGGCCACGCGAAGCGGTGTTTGCACTCATATTGATCGTGATAGTACGCGAGCCGCTCATAGAGGTCAGTCAGGCTCAGTGTTGGATGTTGGTGTGATGGGACGGCAGATTTGATCACGACGATAGTTGAATGTAAACTGCACGGCATAGAGTTGATAAAGTACTGATGCTTTTTTTTTGTAATTTACTGAGTTACTGAAGAGCATCAAGTTTTGGCACATAAGTCTGGGGTCTAGATGAACACTTTCCGCGACCGTAGTAGTTTTAGAACATATTTTTTTAAATAAAATAACAACTATTTTAACAAATACCGACGACTGCTTCTTGATACCAACCCTGCCGAGCCCCGCGCATTCCAGGAAAGATGCGCTGCAGTCTGGTAACCGGCAAGGTCCCTCTTTGCCGCTAAATAAAACGTGTTTCTTTTCGCAGGGAGAGCTGATATTTGTGAACTACGGAACGTACGAAGACTTCGACAAGCTGGAAGAAGAAGGCATCAGTGTCGCCGGTTTCATCTGTCTGGCGAGAATTGGCATGGTATCCCGAGGAGATAAAGTAAGGAAGACATTGTTTTTCTTTTGAGGGAGTCATGTTAGATGCAATTGATTACGAGCTTACTTACGTGAATTTTTCTAATTTTGCTGCTGCCACTCATTTTAGTTTTAATGACTGCTGTCATGATTACTTCTACTTCAGGTTCGAATCTGTGCGGAGCGCGGCGGCATCGGAGCCATACTCTTTGGCGATCCGATGAACATGGCCCCCATGGGAGAGGATTTAGTCTTTCCTCAGAGCCAGTACGTCGGTGGGTCGGCAATGGAGCGGGGATCTCTGGATTTTTCGCAGGACTCGGAGACTCCCGGGTACCCCTCCATACGTGAGTAAGACGCTGGCACTTACCCGCTACGAGAGCCATATACCGATGTAACCAAGTACGGTTGGTATTATGAGCAAGGCTCCAAACTGAGGAGACAATCATGAGCTGTATGAACCGCGTAATTCACTTGTGTACTGTTGTGAGTTTACAAAGAAAGTACTCTGCTTATTAGGCTCCATAATAAAAAAGAAAGCTGAACTCAACTTGGTGTGGTTGAGTTCAGCTTAAGACGCGTAAGTCATGGCGAGTCCGGAGCAATTAATAATATTGCTCCCAAGCCAATGAGCTTGCATTTTGCGGCGTTCTTAGTAATTAACACTAAAAACACCGCAAAAAAAACACCGCAAAAAAAAAAAAAAACACACGAAGGAAGCAGCTTGATCAAAATATGCCAAGCTCGGCGCTGTTTCAGCTTCCAGTGATTATAAGATAGTGTGCACCATTCCGACATCGGGACTTTTAACATCGTACCAGGCTGCTCCGCCGCTGTTTAGGCCACCCACCACAGGCCATGGTCGCGTTCATGTTTATTAGGTTCGGGACATATTTGAGATCAATAGGATTTCAACTTCAAAATCTGCACAGAATCGAATATGCATCAAGAAGCTCTTCCATCGGTTGTCAGGGAAAGACATATAGGACTTAAAAAAATATTCAAGCTTACTAGATGTCTGCTGAAACAGATTCTTGATGAATGGCTGCGGCTATTTGAAAATAGCGCGTTTGCACTGCAAGTAGAACGTCATGTTTCTAGGCTGTAAGCTGGTGCGTAAAATAAAAAAAAAAACACTTTACCTCAATATTTAGTTAAGATTTCAACAAGTTGAAATAGGGGGAAAGATTCTAATACATATTCAGATTGTTTGTTATTAATTTCATACTCTCTCTACTGGAGAAATTCTTCATCATAATAGTGAACAACTATTTACGTCAAATGAGGGAGTCCTTTTTTCCTTTTTTTTTTTCTCTTTGCTGGTGATCCTGACGAGCAGAAGAGCAGAATCCCCCAAAAATTGTATTTGGCTGGTTGCGCGATAAAACAACGCCTGGGTGGACTACATATATTGCAAAACGTAGATACCCGTCAAGTGCTTTAACTACTTTTTTATCAGCATGTATTTATCTGCCGTGACTCCTGAATGTGGATTAATTCTTTTTCCTAGCGGAGGATATGAGGGTTATAGGAACATCTACATCCGGCCTGAGCAAGATACCAGCGCAGGTCATTGGATACGACGATGCTCGAGTTCTTCTCAAGTGAGACTTTCTTATTTTATATGTCGGTCATTTTACACATATGTCGGTCATTTTACACCTGGAGATTCCTATGATCTTAGAAATTATCTGGGCAATACAACACACAAACGGTAGTTTTCTGATTACGTGCAAACTTTAATTGAGGTGTTTGGCGGACGAGATGCAACAGAAGGCTTTTATATAACTGCAGCGTCGCGCCTCACAAACGAAGAAGACGCTGCAGCCCGTCAAGAGCCACATCCGCCCGCTTTTGCATGAAGTAAAGGCCGGTTCAGACACTTGCCTTTGAGTCCGTTTGACTGCGTTGCGTCGAGAACCGAAAGCGAGTCACCGGGACATCTGTGCTTCGTATGAAGCGTGGAATCCAATTCAAGGAATCATCTTGGCACGCGATATAAGCAGCAGGGATGTCCTGGTTTCTAGCTGCCGCAACGCAGTCAAACACCATCAAACGCAACTGTCTGAACCAGTCTTAACGGGGAGGTGCACGCGCAAGCGCTCGATGAAACAGAACACTTTAACCTCAGATAGGAGTCGGTCGTAACATTTATTTCAACCATAGCGAAACGAACATTAAATTCGCCTACGCAACTGTAGATACACGGAATTACACAAATATTCACCTAAGTTATTGTGTTATCTCTTGCAAGCTATTATACCCTGACGATAAAGTTTTAAGAAAACAAAATACGAATAAATAAAACAGAGGTTTTAAACACAACTGGAGTCTGTTGTATGTTCTTTGCTCTCCATATATGCCCTTAGTTTCAAAATATTACCTCAGTCCCTTTCTTATAGTATCCACATATGAACCTGAAACTTGTACGTGCTGCTGGTTTTGATTTTTTCAACTCTGCAAAATTTGTTTTAATACTCCGGTCACTGCGATATTTTGAACACAATTCAGGATAATATAACACCGGCTAAAATTCTTAGAGACTACAGATATTTTAAATTCCAGCTGAAAAACTGTGAACTTGTCTTTTCGGAAATTATCCGTTTCACCCATATGATTTCACCTGGATGACGAAACTTCTAGGCAGCTTACGAAAAAAAATTCAATACTCGTTAGGGCGTTACATGTGTTTGAGCTCTGTTTCCACATTCAGAAAAAGCGTGTGTCGTTTTCAGCCGCCTCCGAAGTTTTGGAGCACATGACAGGCGGCTAAAATACGGGAGGCGATCGTCAAAAAGGCCTGTCCGCACCCAACACAATTTCCGCCAAATTTTTGCTGACACGATTTTCACGCCATATAAGAGCGCAAGCAAATCCCTTTCATTTAACTTGGAGTGTAAAACTGTGCCCGCAAAATTCGGTATGAGTCGTACTTTGTGTGAGCAGCCTTCAAGCAGTCACAGGAAGCGCGATTGGAACTCCAATACTACGAACGTTAAAAACCCATACGCGGCTGAGCTCGCATGTACGATTAATGCCCAATTTGTCGTTCGTGCGCGCTTAGCATAACACATGTAACGTACCTAAAGGAACGTTCTCTTTGTGATCTCGTTACACGTTGACGAACTGCCGATATTTGTGGAAACCGTAGCGATCCACACCTGGGTACACCACTCGTTGTCCTCTTGCAGCTTGCTTGGAGGAAAGAATTGGACCACGGAGGGAGGGTTTAATTTCACTTACCGAACGGGACCCTTTGCGTCCAACCACACGGGAAAGTGAGTAAATTGCTTTTCAGAGGAGTGGCATGCCCCTTGGGAGCAGCTGTTGCGTCACAGTTTACCTCGCGCTCCGCTGGCTTTGGTGGCGATCAAGTAGAGCGTGTATAAATACAATTTGTTTTTCTTTAGTGCAAAACTAAACTATGCATCGACGAACGCTTGCTTTTCACGAAATTGTTGCGCTACAGGTTTGAACCAGATATCAAGGTTTTAGCACCAACCGTTACCTTAATAAAAAAAAAAGTTCGCATTTTCTGGATTTTTCATCGGAAAAATGGGGCCAAGTTTCGGCGGGTTAATGTTGGTTAACTTGCGTATTTGAGATCCATGGATTCGAGTGCTCTATCGGCCGCCATTTTTTTCATCGAAAATTAAAAAAGAGGGGCAAATAATTTTTGAATTAGATTACGGATAGTGCTGAAATTTTGGCATGTGGTTCGAACCGCTAGCGCTACATTTGAGCGGAGAATGAACGTTCTTCAATTCATAATTGATTCTTGCGGTAAAAAACCCCGAAATCCTGGAAATTTTTCCTGTACACCAGATTACGACATGTTTTAAGTTTATAATCGGCTATGCTGGCATATGAGATATTATGCAATGACGGACGTTTATCTATTGCCGGTAAAAAAGTTCTTGATCGTAGAAAAAGATTAAAACTTCGCTCGACACTCTTTTTAATGCAAAGAACAGTTATACAAAACGATCAGTATCTCCAGGAGCGTTTTAAGCATTGAAGCTACGATACTAACACAGGACGTGTTATACTTCTCAGTAGAACAAAATACAAAAACATACGCTCCCACGTCTTTTATCTCATAACATCATGTGAAACAGCCATACAACACATCATATATATGCATTTTGTTGATCGAAGAATGCACAAGTGATTTAAATGTTTGGCCATGGTTCTTTACTATACTCTCTGTCAAAAGGCACATAGATGGTATTGCTTTCTTTTATTTTAATAATTGTGCAATTAGCGATATTTGAATTAAATAGATGGTGCGCAAAGAACCAACAATATTATCTGTGATTTATAATTATAATACGTTTACACGGTAAGGGAGGTTGTCTTCAAACAGTTAAATCGGTAAATTCCGCAAATAAAATTACCTAATTTGTTATTTATTTTTTCACATCTTTTTATATTTTATTCTAGGATATTTACATGAGATTCAGAAACTCACAAAAAAATGTCATAAAGTTACTAAATAGAGTGACATTGCGTCCCGCAAAGTTTGTGTACTTAAGCATCTTCCGCTGGGTATTCTCTATCTCCCAACGTCGCACCTAGGAATGATATAATACACGTTCTTAACGCGAAACGTTTTTCTTTTCTGCAAGTGCTATTGTCAGATTCCCAGCAAAATGAGAAAGACTAGTATATTCAGAGGAGGGTTAAAAACTTTAAATGATACTATGACACCTCAGTTCAGACATTTCCCAAACGTTTCACCCCAAGAGGGGTGTGTGTACAGTTAAAATGTCTCTCCTATGGTTCATCTGCGGTTATAGGCCATTTTCGAAATCGGAATTCGTCCGATTGTCATGTTTGACGTGTGTCTCCCACAGGAAAGTCCGCCTAAGTGTGAACAACATCGTGAAGCGACTGGTGGTTCATGACGTCATTGGTATTATAAGGGGAAAAGAAGAACCAGGTGGGTTTCCCGTCCCGGTTAACAGCTTGTTTTTCAACAGACGAAGGGGCATTTTTTAAGTTCCAGGTGGCTAAAGAGATTACTTAAATGCATGGTCTATGTACCATAGTTTCAGCGGAACAAGAACGGTAACACTAATCTTGGGGTGTTTGGAGGGAGGTTTTGGGGTTTTCGCACATAGTTCTGAGGCCAATTTTCGGCCATTTTTAAGTTTCAAGGCTGTATCGGGGGAATCAGTGGTATTGTTGGCCTTATTCTGTTTCATGCCCCAGAATATTGACAATTGGCATATATTATTATCTAATTTCATGGACTTAAAATAATATTCTTGTAACGCCATGTACCCTAGGCATCACAAATACCGCGTAAGAGTCCGAAATTTTGTGAGGTGATCACGGCAAATGTAGAAAGCACAACAGACAAGACATGTTAGGCTCATGAGCATTTAACACATAAAAAACTTTCTGTGCGCTTTCATACTGTTTAGTCTCTTTAGTTATTCCTAAAAATAAATATTAATATAAAAAAGGACTTCATGCAAACTCGTGGAGGCCATGGTTGGCTAATAACCAAACTTCAATAAATAAATTTCAATTATTGGTTTTAAGGTCATATTGCAATGACAGTATTGACGGCAATTATTTTTAGTGGCAAGAACTATAATACTTTGCGAAAGTGCAAGTGTTTTTTAAATATATATTTATTGATAAATTTCCACATTTTTTAGCCCGATTTAAAAATTCCGCGCAAGAAGAGCGCCGAAACTCCCTGCCTAAAAGTATGATTGGAGAAACGTATTCGTTCCAGTCATGTCGTCTCTATCTTGGCAGCCTGTCCTTGGTGGTACGCCGACGACATGGTGAAGACATCGCTCGTTAAACTCTCACTCCCTTTGACAAAATGTATTCTAGAATTAAAATTGAACTACCAGTACACGCACTCATTAAAAGAGGTCAGCTCAATGTATCGACTATAAGGAAGTGTAGTTATTAAACAGATTTGTAACACAGAGACCTATATGGCAATATGACGGAAGAAAAGAAACCCTAAAAACTAAACATATGTTGACGCACGCCAATCTCTAAGGCACGTCCTTCACAGATCACAAGAACAGTACCTGCCGCTGTATAACGCAAGGTGTTTTATTGTGCACGCGTCTGTTCTTGCGATGTCAGGTCGTATGACAATCGATGATCGCACGATTTGTTTTTTTCTTGTGAGTTTGTAATAGAGCTTTTGACATTTTGGTGCTCTTAGTTCTTAGCTTTGACATGCCATAACCTTGGACCTTGCTTCGCCATCAATTTGGTTCACGCATTCCCTTCGTGTCCTAATCGAGATATGTCAGCATCGGGTGCTCAAAGAACAGTAAAACCCTTATGGACCATGTCCAACTAGTGGAAGCACAAGGAAACACTACTTGTAGACTTGTCAGATACAATTTTCTGAAAAACTTGTTGCACTGAACCGCCACCAACTGGTCACAAGAGCAACACACTTGTGAATAAGTGGTACTTAAAAAGGGAGCCTTTGTATAGGCTGCCACTTCTAGGGGTCCAGGCGGTTCTCTTTCAAATTCTTCTTTCAAAAAAAAGAACGCGAAAGACTTCTTTGAAGACGTGGCAGTACAGAACATTACTCCGCAAGGCAAAAACTGTTTGTTCCGTACCTCAGCAGGTAGTTTAACGCCTGTGACTTTGGTACAAAGAAGGAAAAAAAAACTTTTAATTGAAGGAACATACACAGGAGGTAACGTCTCAACGTCTGCACCACAGTCTCAGACTCTCAGGTGTTAAATGACATGATTACGTACTACCAGATCGCCTGTGCACTTACAGCATTTTCACTTTGTTCTTTAGGTGGACAAAGACCATACCCTGTCGCTCTAGTAATACGAGACCGTAAAAAGAGGATCTTTGAGACCTTTCCGTAGAAAGTAGTATATCTTGAAGATGAATCACGTAGGACAAAGACGTCGTCTATGTCGCAGGTCAATTCAGCGTGACTGGCAACCACCACGACGCATGGGGTTTCGGGGCCAGCGACCCGTCATCGGGAACGGCCGCGCTCCTGGAGGCGAGTCGAACTCTGGGCGACATGGTGCGACGCGGATGGAGGCCCCGGCGCTCCATCGTCATCGCCTTCTGGGCTCAAGAAGAAATCGGCAACGCGGGCTCCAGGGAATGGGTGGAGGTGCGTAAAGGTCCTTCTTTTGCTCCTCTTATGGTGGCTTCAACACGTCTTCGGCTGCTGTGTTTGCTGTCCTATTTCGTCGATCCAGCGAGGTGGTACCGAAATGGCTACAACTTGCATCACAGGAGCTGGTATCTCATGCTCTGAGATTTCGCGATTCTGGCAGTTGGTTTTGACAAAAAGGCTGTCCAAAAATGCAAACGATGTCGGTCGCGCCGTCGCAGTTCGTGTCTGCTTTCGTTTCCATCAGCTTGCAGCAGAGTGACCTGTAGCTGAGTAACTTGCAGCAAAACAGGCCTCTGCCGCATCTATTTCTGCTGATGTGCCTCTGCCGGGATCGCGGCATGCAGCAGCACGACACTTTTATGATGTCATCAGGCGGAAGTACAAATACCACTTTTGAAAACCCTGCACGCGTTCAAGACACCGTACGTCTATCAGGTTGTGCAGACTGTCTGCCTTTCTGAGATGCATTCAGTCACAAGCATTGAGTAGGTGCCTACGTGTAATACGTGCCCGCCTATACAGTATTCTAAGTGAACTGCCTGGTTTTATCTTGCGTTTATAGCTCTAGTGTCTCGTTGCAGGAGAAGGCGTTTGCTTTTTATTGTCTACACAAAAGGCGTGTCCGCCTCTCTTCTTGAGGGTGCAGCGCCCTAAACGGTCATACATGTTAGGCGAACACAGTCTCCTGAAAAAATCGTAACATATATAATATCACGGTTTCTCAACATTGTTATAAGTGTGTTTGTAGATATAAACGCGAAAAAAAAAAAAAAAACAATACAATACACTGGGATGCTCCCGTCCGCTCCTATACCTTGTACAAAAACAAATAAAATAATATATGCGTTTAACTTTCCACGATCCTTTAATTTGCACAATTTGCGCTCGAAATTACAGTATTGCTGTGCAGGGTCTTGTTAATCACAGCGACCTTTTCTTATTTTATGTCAGGAAAATATTCACCTCCTGACGCACGGTGCTGTGGGTTACGTCAACATCGACTCTTGTGCCAGTGGTGAGTTGTCATTAGTTTTCCTCCAGTTCGCAATAACTATCCATACATTTAATTCAAAACGTTTTTTCCGTCTAGTTGCCCACTTGTTTTTACAACAGATCACGAGATTTGTCATTGTAGTCAGCAGAAAATAAAATGCTTTAGAATGCGCTTTTCAATAGTTGTGCGATATGTTGTGCAAACAAGGTCTACTAAAGATATCAATACTTTAAATATTTTTCGAATTTATCGCAATTTAAAATAGTTCATTTGCTTGTTGAATTCAGTATCTTAAATAATAAATTGAATAAATTTTATATTCAATTTTAGAAACCCGAATTACACAAAATAGTGCCTTTCGGGGTGTTCACCCAAAGATCAAGCAACAACTAACTTGTGGACTTTCCTTATTGAATTACAGGCTCCTGGTTTGCAGCCCAGGCGTCTCCTTCGCTGCAAAACATTATTCACAAGGCACACGACGTGGTAAGATAAATGCTATGCTTGATCAATGCTTAAACTGCCTCGATCGATTATAATTGGGATAGCGTTCCTGAAAAAGTTCTTTAAATGCTTCAGAACTCCTTGAATTGCAGAGAAATAACGCCTATATTCTCAATTGAGATACAAGTTGGACAACCTAAAGTCATTCTAATTGCAGAAACATGTTAAGGTTGTCGCTGTATACTTCGAAATGAACAAAAAGCAAGTTAGTAAACTTAAAAAAAAAAATACTAGAAAAAAAACTTTTTTTTCACTGCACGTAATGCCAGCTTTGGCGTAGTAGTAGTATAACGTTGAAACCCATTCGACCGGCTCGAAGTGTGGAATTGCGACAGCCTACAAGAGGGCGGCACCCAGAAAAGTTAAGTTCGTACATTCTACCCCTACATACAGGTTTGCGTTGACCACAATTTGAGCAGTTGCGGCATGTACACTGAAGCAATGATGCCGGCATGTTCCGTCTGAAGTTGTAGTGGGAACTGTATGTAATTAAAAAATTCAATTATTCTGATCTGCGAGCGAAAGAAAGTAAATGTTTCGTCAGAATACTAGGAGCCACATGAAGAAGGTTTGAACTGATCCGACAAGCAGATAGACTAGCAGACACACTCCGCATTCCTTTAATACACCATTGCCAGTGACCCCGGGAACACCAACAATGCGCGTGCAGCCTTTTCAGCAATTATGAGTTCCTCAGCACCAGCGACATTATGGCGGGCTAAACGTCGCGCACTTTAAACACTACATAGGTTTACACATTTTCTTCAAACCCACCGCTAAGGAATAATTCTCAACGTGTGAATGGCCGAACGGTACGTCTTCTTGCGCACCCGTCCCGCATATGGCCAATGCCGTTCTCTCATTATTAACAAGACCACTCCAATGAGTGGCAAAATAAACAAAAAATATATCGCAGCGAAGGCTACAACCGTAAGCTTCTTGGTAATGGACGCTCCTCGCCTGCACAAATCCTTGCACAGCATTATCAAAAAACACTTTATAGCCTTCGCTGTGGCACACCTCAAGGTGAATCGAAGTATAAACACACTGTTTCAAGTTGAGCGGTGACAAAGTGTCTACAGACTGTCAGGCCCAGACTATAGACCTTTCCAGCCTCCGTCTGATAGGCGCAGCCATCTTGGAATCACGTGACGCGGCCGCCATAAGTTGGCTTCAACTCGTCGCTCCGCTCTCCCCTCCCTGCCTTGGCGAAGGAGTTACATTCCTGTATTTCATCGCGTTTCACCTCGTTTCTCGCCTTACTGTGTAAAGTGTCGCCCGATACTTACTTTACAACTTAATTACATGCCATAATTATGAGCACAGTGAAATCTTCAGTTAATTTTGTAACACGTTTTGACTATTTTAACCGTCGGCTTGGTGGATACGTGTAAGAGAAAGGGAGGTACAGGGATCAGCCCTGCGCACATTGAACCCAATTATTTACGGCGAATAAATTTGGCTCACTGATAGTGGCAGAATATCCGAAATAAGTATAGCGTTTTCCATATTTATAATCGCGCATTTAGGATCTGAAGAAATGTGACAAAAATATTTAGCATTTGAAGCTATGTATGGTTTTGGAAAGCATCAGACTTCGCTTTAAGAACAAATTTAGAATAGTTGTTTTTGATTATACAGGATATATCAAGTACGAGACGAACATTTAACTCACATTTTATTTTATGCTGGTAATAATCGTAACGTACACGCTAGACGATTTGTTTGTTCGCGATATTACGCCTCAATGTGGTAGACCCGTTCTTAATCGTTTTTTGTAGTATGAACGTTTGCTTGATTTGTTTATTTATTAATTCAATAAAAGCATCCTCGGTCCTATATCCGCAGTCATTAAAAGGGCTTTAACACAATTTCAAGTCATACAACTCAATTATTTGTTCCAATTATTTCAACACAAGGTCGGGACTACCCCTTTAAAACAATCTGTCACAGGAAGCTTGAGAGAGCCTAGGGCTCGCATTATGTGATGCCGAAATGAAGCGATCTACATGAAAGTCCCCTCGAGTTCAGCGTGGTTGATTGCAGATCGCATCAGTTTCAATAAAGATCTGTCTACACAGGATAATGAAGCGGTGTCTAGCATTTAGCTTCAGCCAAACGTAGGGAGGTCCCTTCTCTGGAACCCTTAATTTCATATGGCAAAGTTTATGCGAGGGCAAACTTTCACACTTCAGTGAATACCTGTCACTTGGCTCATATGCTGATTGCGTCGTAATCAAGATTTAGTAAACAAATAGTTTAATTTCCAACGCCAACGTTTTGAAATTCTTTTAATAAGTACGTTAGCTGCGCAAATACCTCAAAAAATTTCCCACCCGACTTAGGACGGACCATCGAAATATTTTTCGGGTGTTTAATTTCTTAGAAGAAAACAGCTGGAGATGATAATCATTTATTTTTTTTTAGAATATTTGAGTTATTATTTAAGACATTTCCAGTTTCTAAAGTTCACAAAAAAATTGGTGTTAGCAAAAATCATACAGTGAGCAGTGAACTTTCGACTTCGGGAGTTTTTCGCGATACAGGAGGTTTTAATCAGGTTGTGGAGCTGCGTTGTTACTATACTTCTACGTATTAGTGTCTTCATTAGTTTATTTATCTGGAAACTTGTGTCAGTGGGTACGGCCCTGGACAATGGGGATCATCCTTTGGCATCATTTATTGTTTCGCAGCCGAACCTGAGCGAAATTAACGGCGCAAAATGTATCCCAAAATGTTCTTAAAAATAAGCAATTATGATTTTAAACCATTTCGTGGTTGCCAAAAAGTCTTATTGCAATTGTTTTGTTGGTTGTGTGCTATAACGGACGCATTTATTTCACGGAATTAGGCGAACATGTCATAAAACATAGACCCAGCCGCGAGCGCGCTGAAAATGAAACAAACCAAATTCAAGACACTCAACAACGGCGCACGCGCAAGCACCTGTTATCCGCCAGGCGGGTAACTACTGAGATGAAAAGATCTGTAATTTCTGCCAATATGAACCTTTGTCGTGTTCACTTGAACGCAGTTTCCGGTGGTCGAGAAGACTTGCGGACAGGCTGCGAATAATGCCTGTCAGGAGGCTGACCTTTCAAGGTAAATACACAACAGTCCGCGTCTTGCTTTATAATTAGACTCTGATGAATGAGCTGGACATCACGTGAAGGCAAATCTAAAATTCGGTTAGAAACGAAGTTTGACGTTGGCAAGTTCTTTGAGAGTTATAACCTTACTTTTGATGCCACAAAAAACTTAAAACGCTTTTTGTTGAAACTGACTAATGTCATAGGCAACATATTTTTAAACAAAAATATTTTAATTGATGAGTGGACATCGTGTCATTATTTCATTTAAAACTTATCTTCGGCAATTAAAAACAAAACAAAATAACTCGCGTATGGGATTGTAAAAATCGGATTTTCGTGACCTGTTCAATAACGCATACCAGCTAAAAAATAAAAATAAAACGGAAACACTGTGAAAAGTAAAAAAAAAAATATTTGTTTTAAAAAGACAGAGTTCTTAGTACGGGCACGCCCAGGAGTATGGCAGTGGTTTTGTCAAAAAGTGCGGACCTCGCCCAGTTTGGCGTCCAGATGTGTGTTTGTGATTCTTCTGTCTTGGATTCCGAGATGGAAATTATGCTCGTCAGCAGAAACCACATTCGCGTCAGGTGATGCTTCCGCGCATGCGCAGTGGCGACAGCGGCGCCACCGCAGCGGCGTTCTTATCAGCAAATGTCGCAGTCTGATTGGCCGCTAGCGACAATGAAATGCGTTTCTTGCGCAGTTGGTGACTATATAGACCAAATCAACCCTGACGTAAAACCACCGCGGCGGGCCGGCGCTTCTGTCGTTATGAGCATGCGCGTACGCACCACTCCTACCGAATTCAGTTTGTGCGCACTCGCAGTGCCCGCACGCAATGTGGGCAAACGTGTGCTTGTTTGTAAACAATGTGTGGGTGGTATAGGCTCATCCGGTTTTGCGCACTAATCCGAAACTTCGACTGCGCGGTGGTTCGTTCTCTAGGCGGAGCGCAAGTTCGTCTGCTACTTTCGCAGGGGTTATTGTGGCGTCAGAATTCCAAGTTCTGGTTGACTCTGATTGAAGGATAGTGGGTAGACCTCGAGGCAGCTTGCTTTGAGGTCTACCCACTATTCTTCTATTAGAGCCAATCAGAAATCGGCGTCGTTCTGACGTCACCGGAACCCCCTGCATGAAGCAGACGACTTGCTCTCCGCATAGGACAAACAACGTGCACGTTGTTTGTCCTATGCAAAGGCTGGCACATGTGCCAGCCTTTGGATCTATAACGGCAGCCTCTCGTAAATGCAGCTCATGAATCTTGTATTTCCTTTAAGTTGGGACGATTTTAATATTCGTGACCGGGTCATCATCTACACTCTCGATTGAAAGTCCTGACGTTTTATATGACTCCCCAACTCTTGAAGCCACATCGCCTTGCCCGGCAGCGTCAAAGACAACGCGGCGTTCAACACCTTCGCCGGAATACCTTCCGTGGATATCTCCTTTAAACCTAATCCGGTGAGCATAAGCCCAACTTTATTTTTTCTAACCTCGCGTGCACGTCTTGAAAAGCCTTCTATAATCCGTTTCACGGTATGTATGCAAGCGCAGGAGACTCTATTACCATACGGAGTCGGTCAAGGGACACAGAAAATGCCTGGTCACTGAGCTCGTCCTCTTCGTGCATTTGCTACCACCAGCTAATCCAATCACACCTAACAAAAAAACGCAGAATCACTACGGATGCACCGCGCACGAAGACGACGAGCGCAACGACGATGCACTTTTGGTGCGCGTGATTCGCTCCGCCGGGTTGTGGTTTCGGTTTTGCTCGAACTTGGTGTGAAACGGAATGCAGTGGATTACAGTTTCCGAAAACTACTTGCAAAGGAGATCCGCTTAGCGAAATTCACGCCTGTCATATGTCTTGTCATTCTGACACTTCAGTTTCTCCTCCTTTTCAGCAAAGCATCCGGGAGTGCCAGTCGCTGCAGGGCGAGGCTCAGTAAAAGACGTTCAAACGTGACAAAAGAATCTGCGCTGCGATAGCGAACATCACGCGAGCACGTGCCACGTCATGCTCAGTGTAACAGCGCAGCCTGCTTTTTTTTTTAGATCTAAGCACATATATTCAGCCTCGGTACTTGTCGAGCTTCCTCCGTAGATTACAGAACTTGACTCTCCCAAGTGCTTTGCCAAAAAGTAGAGACTCCGAATTTCTTCGATTGCATTACTTAGTTTCTTGTAGATACTTTTTTTTGTGAATGACATTCATTTATTAAGTACTGCAATAAGAAATATCTTACTCCGCGAACGTCCAATCGCCCTGGTGCCGACAGCGTTTGCGCAGTTGGAACGACTGGACGCGCAAAGCATCGGGGTTTTCCCCTTTTTGAATTGATAGGGATAACTGCCGCTATCTGCTGTCGCGAAAACCCGTCCAGACAGGGGATGCAGCCGCCTCTGTTGTCTTGGCGAGTCCGGTATCTCGGTGCGTCAGCGGCATGCAGCTCCCTCCCTCGGCGGAGCGCGAAAGCGCGAAAGCCTGGACACGTACCGTAATGCGCATACGTTATCTGGGTTGCGGCGTTTTCAAGCCGCTCGGGGAGGTTCTAACGCTGTAGGCGTGCCCTGTCTAGTGCAAATGAATAGAGAGCGTTCTTCTAGAGTCACCGACATCTTAAGACACGCGGGGCTTTGCATATTATGTCCACGCTTGTTGCTTTCTGTTTCGTACCTTAGCGATCCTATCGGCTAATGCCTCAAGCTCAATGGCTACATGCGATCATAAGATGCTCAAGACTTGCCATTAAGTTGTCCTTGAGTATATATGTTTGCTTTGGCAATCGGCTCTTTTTAAAATGCAGGAGGTCGACGGAGTATCCCAGGCGCCATCCTTTCACACGGCCTACGATACCCTGGAGCTTTACCAAAAGTTCGTGGACCAAGACTACGCCATGATGGAGCGCTGCTCGCAACTCGTCGGTGCCCTGACCCTTTCCCTGGCCGAAGCCGAACTGCTTCCGTACAATATGGTGGACCTTGGACAGGCTCTCCAGGACGGCTTCGGAGATCTCCAGCCTCACATGAAAGGATTCGGAGAGCACAACGTTTCCATCGGTGCGCATTACGCGCACTCTCTTTTACTCGTACAATCCGCAATGATGGGTTTCTGTTGATAACTATGCCACCGACGCCGTAAAAAAACATGAGTGATGGGGACTCGCAATCTTCTGCGTTTCAGAAAACGTCAGTGAGTATAGTACTTCCGGTGGCACGATATAGTGTTACACGCGTAGACGCTCCTATAGGAAGGACTTAATGAACGATGTCGCGGATTGGAGCCGTATCTCAACAATGGATTACTTTGTTGTAACGTCCTTGGATTTAAAAAAAGGGTAAATATTGGTGACTGAACAGTTCAACGCATGTGATGTCACTGCCCTACAGAATGATGAAATAAACTAATTCAGCATCACACTCAGATGCTTGCATGCAGAGTCGGCTTAAAGTCCCATTTCCATGTGGGTTGCCGTCTTGCGTTGCCATATTGTTTTATGATGTCGCCTTATGCGTTTAATTGATTGTTTTCATAAAATAAAATTGGCCTTACTTTAATTAGAAATTAATATATAATGTGTTTCAGGTAACGTGGTGCAACACACAAAAAAAGAAAGCTGGTGCGCATGCTGCGTGTGTGGAACCTACGCAGTATTGTTCACAGTCCTGTTGAGCGAGTCCAGAAAATTTTTGCAATGTGCCGAACCTGTTAATTAAGACAAATTAATTAGACACCTTCTTGAACATTCATTTGCGCGTATACCCTTCAGTGCAAAGTTGTAGAGTTCTAAGAAGCATTCTACCGGGTGTCGTTTTTGTGAAGGTAGCCTTTGTGTGTCTAATGATTTTGATCCTTAAAGGGGCCCTGAAATTATTTTTTAACTTCCTCCCCACCTTTCCTTCTGAACTCAAAAGCAAAATGAGAAAGCACGTGTTCGTGAAGTAGTATTTCACGAAATTCGATGACTCGAAGTTTCCCCCGTGTTTTTTAGGCAAACCATGAAACTTGTCCATCGCAAGTGAAGAGTGCCGTCACAATGGCCACGAACACGAATACAAATATTCGTGTTCGTGGCCAATATGCGTGAGCTGGAGTCGGCTGACGTGCTTTGGGTACCGTGGATGAATATCAGTGAAAAGGCGGAGAGATCTGAAGGAAAGGAGGTACAAAATAGTGCGTTATAGTTTAACATCATCTTACCGAAAAGCAGGCTTTTGACTTTCTACCCTCTTTGTTTGGGCCCACTAAACGATATGCAATCACTAAACTCTGAATCTAAACTTATTTATTCCAGCCAAAAATTAATTTTATGGCTGCTTTAAAACAAGCGCGAGATAATAAAAAAAATCAAATGAGACTATCTGCTACAGACCTGCGATGTTAGTGTTCTTAGTCACGTGGGAAGTTTAGGTCATACGTCAGCTGCGATAATTCACGAGCCGACGGAAACCAAAAGGTTTGCGCCAATTAATAACGTCCTCTTGATTGCAGGATGGCTCGGAGAAGAGATAGACTTGTTTGTGCAAACAGCCGATTCCTGGCACAAGTGGATTTCCAAACGCAAATCATTCAAGTAAGTCTTTAGGTCTTACGACATTCTATCTCAAGATGGTGACAATTGGAGTGTGACATATCAAGATGACATATTATTTCAGCCGCGGAACGCTACGTGTTGTCAACGAGCGCATGATGCTGGTAGAAAGAGCATTCATTAAACCGGATGGCCTGATGGGGAATCCAACCGTAAGGTAAGTGACATAAAAATAGGTACTTATTCTGTGTTAAAGGGGCACTGACACATCAAAATCTTATATTTTTTTTCTTATCCGAAGCGTTTGAAAACGATGCCCGTACATTACCCTCAAAATTCGAAACTTAGGAATTCAGTATTTCTAAATAAAAAAAAAAAAATTCTAAATGCCGAATTTGAAGTTCCCGAGCGATCCGCGCCAGTGCAGTCCGTCAAGTTTTGCGGTCTCCTGCGACTCGACTTTCTTTCGAACCTCCGCTCCACGCTTCGAAGCAAAGCGCCGTTGGCCGTTGCCGCCGCGACCCGAAGCGAGGAGGAGGTGAGCAGGCGGGATAGAAGGGAGCCGGCGCTGGAAAAAAACGGTTTCTTCCCCGACTCGCCGGTCCTCCTCTGATCGAGCGCCGCCAAGTTTTCCGAGGGAGAGTACAAATCCAGGAAGCGACATCTCACCGAACACTGATTTTTGTTATTTCAAAAAGAGGGGCTGTAGTGCGTTCGCAATTGCGTTAAAAAACATGTTTTACGATTGCCGTTATTAAATGTTATAGAAATGTCGCCTGCAAAGCTTCTAAATTTCCTGTTTTTTTGACGTCACCGATCAAAAGAAGCAAGGAGGTGAGCGCGGGAGATATAAACGCCAAAAATAAAAAGGCGCGCGCGCGCGCGGTAAAATTATTTTTCGCGATGCAGTTTTTTTTTTTTTTTTGCGTGTCTATGACTACAATTTGCATCGTTTTAGACAATTAAAAAGGATACGACCTTTGGGGTGTCAGTGCCCCTTTAAGCATCATTACTAGCTCTTAGGCAAAACGCCTGGCTACGGTTCCCCATGCTGCGGGTTTGAATCCCGGCCGAGGTGCGCGCAATCTGACAGATGCTTATTACTGACAAGGTGCCATGTAACGAGATTGCGTTTGCATTTCAAGAGAACCCCCTGGTGGACAAAGTGAATCATCATTCCTCCGCTAAAAAGATCCAGATTCTCTCTCTTTTATTTTGGTTTGGCACGTACAACCTTGAAATTTGACTTTTAGTCCCCAATCCTGTTTAGCTGGGTATAATCGCAATGCCTTTGGTCCCATATGAAAATATAAGCGCAAGAAGCTTGATCGTAATATAGAAATTGTAATAAATTTCTTTTTACATACCACCAGTTCAACTTAGAGCATCACGGTTTTTGCCAATTTTTTGAGGGCAGCTTAGCGGCGCACTTTGCATGCTTTTTGGTTTCTGGACTTCCTCTCGCAACGAATCTTTTTCGGGGGGGGGGGGGGGGCGGGTTGGTCTGTGAAACAGATAAAGGGTAGCCCAGCAGTCCTCCACCCGTCAGAGCACATTGAGATTGTGCCGTTGTGTTGCTTTTCGGTACTTTTCATGCCAAACCCTACCGATTCTAACAAGAAAAAAGGAAACAGCGGAAAGAGAGGGTCGGGGAGAAGGTGTACACGTGCCCAGAGGCTTACTGAGAGAGGGTCAATTTAATTAAATAATTCGTTTTACCAAACTGCTGAACGCTGTGCTACAATATGCGGTGTACCTGATGGAACGCCACATAATGACACCTGGGGGCCAGTGGGCTAAGCGGTTGCAAGGGCCCTCAACGCACTCGAGCACACCGAATCGCAAGTGTGTGAACCAACCTTTACACGTTTTATGTTCACATATCATACTTCCGTTCATTGCAGGAACCTGGCTCTGGGCGACTCAATGGAGGGATCGTACAGTACGGTGGTGTTCTCAGCTCTACGCCTTCAGCTCTACTACGTGGCGCGGATGAAACATGACTCCAGCGAAGAGGCGCTGGCCTGGGTTGATATTGCGAGACACGTCAATGACATCACCCTGGCCGTTCGATCTGCTCGAATGATGCTGGATCCGAACAGAGTTGTGTAATTCCCCCCAAGAAAGCACACACAGAGACAAAAAAGTGCACGTTGGGCTTTCACATGCCTGTTCAATTATACCATCGAAACAAGTGAAAAACACCGGCAATTATTACGGTGCATTATATTTCATAGTTAGTCTGCAAATACGATTACCAACTTGTTAAAAAGGAAGATGCAGATATGGTCAAAGTTGATCTACGCTGATCAGTCAAAGCTTTATGAAAAAATTTCTAATGCTGTGTCGATTTACCTTTTGGCACGCGCAACAGTTGCAAGAGTCATCTGCCGTGGAATTAGTCCCATGTCCAACAAAATCTGATTAACTGTGTGCTCAGAAACAGATGTACTTTAAACTGCATTGTATCCAGCTGTCAGTTGAGCCACAGGTAGCCTCCTATATCGCTTCACCAAGCGGGAAAGCCTCCGACACCCACATTTTGTGATGTAACCTGGACGGACAACGCCTCGGCGTCTACTAACAGTTTCATCATCGTTCTTCCACTTTTGGTAGGTAATAACGACGGCAGCTCGCGAACACGCGACGAGGCCGTGCAGGTTTCCGAGATACTTCTTTTGAGCCGTCGGTTCATCACGATCTGCTGTTTGTCAAAGTCGCCTTAGTCCAGCACCCTTCCCCGATATATGCGCACGCAGACACCAAGAGTAATCCCCCTGTATTCCCTGCAGCCGTTAACGACTATCCGCACCAGCAGGTGGTAGATAACGCGAATGCTCGTCAGCTAGGCGCGCTCATTCACACAGCGCAGGGGTGGTCATGGTGCTTTGACTGATTGGTGTATATGTCTACAAGAGTCCTCGGGGTTTTGATTGGAGATATTCGACCCACTATTGTAATAAGAGTATAAGACTGTCCGATAACTCGTAGTTTATTGGATAAAGAAATACATATTATATTTATTGACGACTTATGAAGGGCGCCGGCAATGGAGATCTCCGATTATCGTATTATTGCCTCACAGCCAATGCAATTGCGGCATTAGAGACCAAAGGACCAATCACGCCTAAACATAATGCCTAAACATAAGACGCTACACCCTGCGTTTCGTAATTTGTCCGTGACTATAGACAAATAAACAACGGAATATGTATGCCTAATTTAAAAATTAACTTTGGGCAATCAAATTCACGCTCCCGCTTCGGCCATTAGCGGTGCTCAGTCGTGCAAGAATTCGCGAACTAAATGCATCCTGTAACATGCCACCAATAAAGCGGCATTCACGCCTAACTCGTATGCATGCAAGAGGAATCAGTTGACAGATACACCGCTGTGTGGCAGAGGTTTGACACAGGCGGACGGGCACAGATCTAATCCGCTATTTTGAGTGCGTGTTCGCATGTTCAAAGTGATACTATACGCACTATATGACTTACCAACTGCATGGCTTAGCCTAACTAAACGAGGCTGTAATATTCGTTCCTATGCTATATGAACACCCTTCGTGCAATTTTGTGTCACCTACACCACATGTAAGGAAAATCGTACACTTCGTTTGCACATAATCTCTTAAGCCAACACCACCAGGCTGATGGTGATCACCGCCGAAACGTATTCATTAAGTTGCTCATAAGTAACCTCAGTATAAGCGGTGAAACAGACTTACGTACTGCACTCACTTTGATATCCTCTGCTTAGACATTAGATTCTACAATCGACATGAAGAGTGAACCCCACTGCTGTGACTGCATTATTTCAGTTGATTTTTATTACCGGCACTGTATACCAAACATATGTTCTAGTATGCCTGTGGGCTCTGTAAAATATCGGCACAGGAGGAGTAATCAAAAGGATTTATATACAATATTTACATTTGGAAGGCGTTGACGTCCGTTGAGGCGTTTCTTTGCGATCACGTCTTCATCCTCCTCTTCATTCCGTTTTGAAATTTCGCGATCAAGTATCTGTCCTTTTCTTTGTCTTCAATGAAACGGATGTAAGTTCATACAAATATTTTACAGGCTCCATATATAATTTCTCTTTCGAAGAGCAGCTTTCACCTTTGCGTAATCTCATTTCACAACTTTTTGTATACCCCAGCAGCACCAACACGGAAGATGCCGATGACAGCACAAACTTACCATTCGCGACTCCAACGGTGTTCATTTCATCCCAGTTCCATTGTTTTTCACCTTCGCCTTCAGGCCACGGAAGTGTTTGCTGCACATTTTAGACAGGCGCGGGCTCCCCATTTATAAAAGTCACGTCTTTGCCGCTAGGTGGCGTTGCTTCCTCAAGAGTTGAAATTAGCAAAACAAACGTCGATTTATTGCGACGCTTTGTGTCGAATCGAGCGACAAGATCGAGCGACAAAAAGCTGAGAAGCTAAAGCACAGGTAAAGGAATTTAGTGCCTCCGGTAGCCTAAAAGTTATAAACTGGGCCGCGCCTGCCACAAAACGATAGAACAATCCAGCGTCAGTGTTTAGCAGGGTACTCAGTGGGTCGACCTTGACATCGGGATGAATTATTGACACTGGGGAATTCAAGAATGGTGTGAGAATCGCTCACGAGGTTGTGCTACCTGTACAGACAAGATTCATTGCACTGTTATTTGTATAGTAAGTGGCAGCTTAAAGGCCAACGAGCAGACACGAGATTTTGCAAGGCAGAAGATCCTCCTCCACTTAGGGAAGAAGGAAACAGGCAACAGTGAACAGGGTAGAAGGGGGGAGAAGATAAAGCGGGGGAAAAGTGGAAATCGCGAACTGGTAGTCGGTCTTTAAGAAAAGCGCGACGGGGGAGTCCCAAGCATGTTATAATCGCACCCGAGCCAATCGAATTGCTGCATTAGCCGATAAGAACGCCGAGGGACCAATCAGGAAGAAGCGCGAAAGTAATAATCCACGTCCCCTGTGTTTCTAGATATCTCCGGAAGGGTTATTTAATTTTCACGTATAAAAAAAAACGCTTTATTATTCCCGGCAAACAATGTAAAAAAAACACTGTTACCTAAAGCGTAAACACCTATATATGAAATACAAATTTCTTTCCCGCATGACATAACTGAGATAATGACGCTAGTTTTAGCAAGCGTACTTTCAGAGAGTTCGAGAAAAACTCGGCGGGGGCTTACAACCCATCCACGAGTAAACGTTTCCAAATATATTTTATTTTTTTATAATCAAAGACGTCACTTCTCGTCGCTTGTATCCTCGAGTCAATCATTATCACTCTTTTATATTTGGGTGGTTTCACTCACTAATTATGTTTCACCACACGTTAAGAGCGATTTCAAGGGCTAGAAGTTGCAATGGCACGTACAGACAAAAAACTCAAGTTAATGGTGCGGTCTCTATACGCAACTAGATAACCTGGTGGCAACAGATCCACACACGTGGTGACCATAACGCCGACATCGTGCTTTCGGTTCTACTCGGTTGGAGCAATCGGCTAGTATAAGTTGGCTGCGATATGAATGAATGCAAAACGAAGTATTGACGAATGGTCGATTTTTCGAGTGTGCGTGGCAAAGACTTTTCGTTTGACCGGCGCTTAGCCTTGAGAATTTTTGTTGTGTCAACCAGGTTCACTTCCCATCCTTACGTCTGAAGAAAGTTGCTCAATAAAGGTGATCTTTTTTTTATCTATCGGCTGGATCTTGTTTCTCATGTCATCATAAAATTTACTTCACTTGCTGCACCTTTTAGGCGGGGTTCTTTGTGATACGTGATACATAAGGATTCGCATTGCATTGACGCAAAAGAAAAGACAGAATAAAAGTCACTAATTAGGGTTGACCCGATAACTTGGGCGTCTTTTCCAAAATCTTAATTGTGCATTTTTCATGAAGCAATGTCTCTTCGCTTTATCGCGAGGCCCGAAAAGTGACAACACTCGGTTTCACAGCAATTTGGGAAACGACAAACGATGCACCTCCAGTGAGCAAATCAGCTCGACGGAGCGATTCTCCTGAAACATGTTTTTGGAGCGCACGTTACCTGCGGAGAGCTGTCACGTTGCTTTGCTCCCTCACACTGACTGGCTCGAGAGCCACCCTACGAATTGCAGGGGGAGCATGAGTCTCACATGCTACCGACTCGTGACAGAGGATTCAATAAGCTTTCGATCTACAATGATAAGCGGAACAGCAGATAAAACTCAATTTTGATATCGTATATCTAAGCACGCTTGGATCGCTGTTATCAGAGTTGACAACTTGTTTATATTGAACGCGCAGATTTTTTTCTTGAATATTTATATTTGTTTTTGCGGTCCAGTACCACAGACTGGGCCTAAGGCAAAATGCGTAAGTGCCTGACAAGACATTAACTTCCTCCAGGTTCAGAGCGGGCAACGAGAAGACATAGTTGACATAATAAAAACATAACCATTACTCGTCAAGCTTCATAAATATACGCATTATACAGCAAATTAAAATCAATAATAAAAACTGCAGCAAACATACGCATGTAAACCGAATCAAAGGTAATAGTGTTGTTCACTATTAATTCCTACGCATTTTAAACAAGTATAAACAAGTACCACAGCGAAATTAAAACACCCGAGAAAAGCACAATACACAAATAGCATTACAGAGCTAAACATCGTGTGCACAAACGGAAACATGTGAAATTTGTTTTTTTTTAATACATATAGCATATAAATCAAAACATTGATTTGTAATATTATATTTGGACGGGCGAGCAAATTTATTTTTTTATCCAATACTGTTTTTCAATTGGAACACAACCAAAGCCTATCGCCACAAGCCCCCTCTATATAAACATCGTTTTACAGTACGGAAATAAAATAAAAAGCAAATGCTTGAAAAAAAAGTAAATTTTAGTCACACGCTGTTTTTTTTTAGTCTACCCAGTTCATTTAATTTTTTTATATATTTGTCCACGGCCTTTGTATAAAATTAACACCATAACGGCGCGTTCACATACTTGCGACCGACTACGACCGACTGATATAAAAACAAACCCGGTGTTTACGACTCTTGCGACAGCTCACGACCCGCTGCATTGCGGCACAACCGGTCGCAAGCCGTCGCAAGTCTTAAAAACTGGTCTTGTTTCAGTCGGTCGTAGTCAAGCGGAATTGTATGAATAGGCCTCAAGGCGCCTTCACACACTTGCGACTTTTCAGGACCGAAGAGGCTAATACCTGTTTTTAAGCCTTCCGCGACTGCTAACGACCGGCTCCACAGTAGGGCGGCCGGTCGTATGCCGTCTGCTTAAAAACCGTCCGTGTCGAAGTCGGTCGTCAACAAACGCAAGTGTGTGAACGGGTCTGTACTCGTAGCACGAACAAGGCTACGAATTCACTGGGCCAATCGGGTGTCACGAACGTGCCCTGGCAGCGCGCCTTCTCTACCAGGCTGAGCCAATCAGCTGGAAAGTATGGGTGAGTGCGGGGAACGCGTTACAGGCAATACACGAAGAAATAAAGAAAATAAGATTTAAAGAGAATTCTCTTAAAATATTTAGATGAACTACCAGTGTGATGAATATGAGTACCTCAATGTCGCTGCTCTTCGAAAGAAAGGCGCCCTCTAACCTGGGGGCCTCTCGAGGCCCCCAGGTTAGAGGGCGCCTCGGAAATGCAAACGGACGAGGCGGAAGCAGAGGCGAGAGCAGGGAGCGAACTACCAGCTCCGGCAGGAAGACAAGCGCCAGACCTTTTGTCAAGTCGACCTCCTACGACTGCTGCAGTTAACAACGCTGCTGCTAACACCCAAGTGTCCGGAGAAAATGAAGCGACAGCACGACAGCCAGTGTTGGGCAGGGGTGTTTCTTAGCAGGATGACTCGGTGGCGCAACAACCACCGGATCTGGGCCAGCAAGTTGACTAGTCTCAGATCTACAGCAGCCAATCTCCCCAAAATGTTATTGATAACAGCAAGGAAGTTGAAATGTGTGAATCAGGTTCCCAATCGAAAAATAACGATCCCTTCGTGGGATTCTGCCACCAGGTCACACGGAAGAAGAACGCAAGCGGCAGCTCCGCTTCAAAGAGGTGACATACAAAAAGAGTCGCTTCTTACCGAAACCGCGTGACGTTTAGCCAGTTTTTGGCTAAATGACTGACCAATATGACTTAGAATATGTTGCCATGATGCAGCAACAAAACGAGTATGTAAAGATTACGCATTTTCAAGGATCAGCACATGACAGGCTGGATATAATTTACGTCTCTGTAGAGCTAATAGACAGCCTTAGCCACCATAACGTGAAGCATATGTTTTATACAGATCACTGCTTCGTGGCCATAACAGTTGGGAAAGAGGGTCGGAAGGTACCAGGGCTTAATTGGGAGCTATGGAAACTGAATACAAAATTAGTGAATGATCAAGTGTTTGCCAGCTGTATCGAAAGCGCCATGAATCGCCGTCTTGGCATACGATCACTATACTGTATTTGAGAAGTGGGAAGTTTTCAAAACAGTGGCAGAACAGTTTTTTATTGAGGGGGCGACCACATTGGAATTTAATGCGCGTTTGGAACAAAGTAAACTGGAAGTAAATCTGCAATCTTTATACAAAGCGGAGCGTGACAATCCTGGAGCAGGGGTGAAAGATATTGAGCGCATCAAACGCGATATTGAACTGCTCCACGCTGACAGCTATAATGATGGAATTTTTCTTTCAGGGACAGACAAGTACTTTCTAGGCGAGCAGCCTACAAAGCGGGCCTTAGTAGCCGAAAATAATTCTGCAGTTAGAAAATAAATGGTTTAGATAGTGCACAAAGGCGCTGTGTTCAGAGCTAAGAAAACAATCGAAGCAGCTTTCACAGCCTACTATCGCGAGTTGCTCAGCAAAATAAAAATATCTAGTAAGGCACTGGAGCGCGACAGGCTTATAAAACTGCTCCCCCAGCTAAGACAGAAAGTGAAGGATTGGCTTGAGGAACGAATTACTCTCCAGGAAATGGAAAGGTCATTATATGAGTTGCCTGCTTGTAAAACACCCGATCCAGATGTAAAAAATAATTCATGATTTTACAGGAAGCATGAAAAAAGTATTAAGCAATTTGTTGTATGAAATTGTCCACGAAGCATGAGAACTAAAAGCGCTGCCTTTTTATTTTCTAAGGATGTTTACTACACTCATTCCAAAATCAAAGGATAATGCTAAACCTGGGGATGTTTCAGATTATCGGCCCATTACATCGCGCAATCTAGATTATAAAAACGTTTTGCTAAAGTTATAGCAAGACGATAGAAAAACGTCGTGCGTGATTTCATAGGGGATTATCAAACGCACGGTATGAAGGAAGAAACGAGTCAGACGAACATTCATGTTACGCGTAGTGTGGTAGAGCACTGTAAAAGAAATGCAAACCGAGTCGCAATGCTGCAAATCGACCTGGAAAAAGCGTTCGATTGTGTGAGGCATACATTTTTTTCTGATATTTTGGCTCATGCTGTAGTTGTAAAAGTATTACTAAAGGGTGTGAAGATGTCATACATTGGATTTTCTACACGTTTAATTCTGAACAGCTCCGAAAGAAAAGGTATTCCCGTCGCTTCTTTTGTACGACAGGGCTGTCCTATATGTCCTTTGTTGTTTAACTTGTATCTGGAACCATTTTGTTTAAGCATTATTTCTAGTCAACAGTGTCATGAGATTAGGTTGCACGCCGTTGAGGTAATGGTTTGAGCGTACGAAGATAATATTACGGTGTTTTGTAAAAACGAGAAAAGATTAAGTGACGTACTTACTATCAAACGATATCTCTGTGAGGCTAAGGGCGCTACAGTAAACTGGCAAAATTGTAACGGTTTTTGGCATAACGGATGGGCCGAAAAACCAGCTCAGTTTGAAGGCATTACGTGGTGTGAAAGACCTTGAAATTATTTTTGCGTGCCTTTATGTCACCACCGCATAAGTAACCCATACTGGTCAGAAGTGGCAGAAAACATAAAAGACCGTGCCAACAAGTGGGTCTGCCGGGATTTTTTCTCTTCGCAATGTCGAGTTCGTGTAATATTTTTTGGATTGCTAAGTTGTCGTACGTGTTGCAAGTTCTATATTGTGTTAGAACAAATGTACAACGGTTCCACGGATTGTTTTCGACCTTTATTTGGAAATTATCATGAGAGCCAATGCTACGCAACAACTTTTCCGTCGAGTAAGTCAAGAGGGAGTTGGACTACAACAATTGTTTGTTAGGCAGCTCGTGTCAAGGTTTTGTTTTCTTAGGGGCCAGGAGTTGTTTACGTACCATTATTCAAACTAAGCTGTCGCCATATTCACCGTATTTTGTCGTATCGACATGCGAAGAGCCGCTGCCAAGACTTTTAGGCTGTATTAGGGAAGTCATATATGCTTTCAACTTTATCAGTGTGCGTTTCTCCCTTCAATATTTGTCCCGTGTTACACGGAAACGTCTCACGCGGGATCTTTTGGAAACATTGTTTTCAGCACCCTTGTGTCGATCGCTGTATCGGAACTGTCCTGGACAGGATGTTCTGTGTCGCGTGAAATCATGTGTATTCCACAGGCAGCAAAGCCAATATTTTTCAAGCTCCACAGTTCTATACTAACTGCGAAGGTAAGGTTGGACTCAATGGGCATACTTGTACCTTGGTCTGCAAACTGCCTCCTTTGTAAGCAGCCTGAGAGAATTGAACGCGTCTTTATTGACTTTTGGGATGTAGTCTTTTTTTTCTGGGACGTGCTAAAGAGGACTTTAACAAAGGACATGGTTTTCAGCCAAAGGGTTGTTTTTTTCAGGTGAAGAAAAATGACCTTGTACCTTATGATACATTCGTGCTCTGAGGCCTGTGAGTTTTTTGGAAGTCCCGCATGGCTCTCAGGTACGCCGATGTCAGCACGAAATTTGTATGCTATTATGTTTACGAGATTGTTGCTCATGTTAAGAGCGTTTACCAAACGCGCGAAGAAGTGCCAGGTTGGTGCTCGCAGCTAGACGTCCTTCTAAAAATGGAGGTTTGAAAACATACCCAGAAGCACATATGGGCCATTATTTTATTCTCATAACATGAATCACTGTAAATATTTCATGAAATAAAAAAAGGTACGTGGCCGATCGGTTATCGTGCTTGGCTCCCACGCAAAGGGCCGAGGTTCGATGCTTGGGAGCGGTCGCACCTTGTTGTGATTTCTGTAAACGTCGAGTGCCGGTAAATTCGAGAACTCCCTTGCTTGTTCGAGGACCGCATTCTCTACGCGCCGAATATACTAGGCCGATATTTCCAAAGGCCCACGCTTGTATATAAGGAACTCCGCGTGGCGAGCCGGAGTCAGTCTCGCCTCAGCGCTCGATCGTACTGTTACGCTGCCATCGACAAGTGCGACGCTAGCCTTCTATTTTGTTTTGGGCACAAGTTCACCATATTAAACGTTTAGTTTTCTTCGGTCACTCGTCGCGTCATTAATTGTCATTCGTTACAATATGTCTGTGTTCGTCCCAACTAAATGTTTTTATTCGTGCTTTCTTTGTGTAAGTACGCGTCATGTGACTTCTTGCGTAGCAAAGATTATGCACCTGCGTCATTGTGTAGGTTCAATCCGTCCAAAAGAAAACAGCGTAAAAAGTTGCACCAAGAGCGCCGCATCTGCACTTGGCTCGACGTTCTCTTTACAAAACGTCACCTGTTTTGTTTTAGCGTCAGCTAGTGTACTGGATTCTTTTTTTTAATGAGGATGAAAAACAGAACTGTTAAAAACCAAGGACTTCATTGTGCTTCACGTCTGGCGCTAAAAGCCAGAGTGAACACTATTCGTTTTTATACCAGCCGGATCGCAGGTGTTCCTGGGGTAAACTCTATTCGTTTTGTACTGTGGAATAGAGCGAAGCACGAGCTGGATCGTCGGTGTTTTCTTGAGAAGGCTGATGAATTTACGGCTACCCCCGGCGAAGGTAATGTCCAACACTTAAGAAACTTCTACATTGCATTTAGATGACGGGAATAGTAATTTGCGTTAAAAGAGTGAAACTTTTTGTTTAAGAAAAAGGGGAGGGGGTTTAATTAAAAAAAAAAAAAGAAAATTAGTTACGAAGCAGTAATTGTGGTTACCCAAGTACTGAGTTGCTAAATATTAGTCAGTAACAACTTAAGCAACGCAGGGCGAAGCGAGTCCATAGCATCTCAATATCGGCCCGCAGCCAATGATATTGCAGGTTTAGCCGACAACAAGGCCGAACAACCAATCACGAAGCAGTAGGCACGAACGTTACAGGCCACGCCCTGAGGTTTGCAGGTACTATGGATCCTGGGTTCAATCTCCACCCCTGCCTGTTTCGATCTGGATGAGCATCGTACCGGCGTGCGGTCGTGTATCACTACTGTGTGGTGCACGTTAAAAAGCTCAGGCTAGCGGTTGCACTGCACTGGCTAACTTTCTCATCTACAGCGAGTGACTTGTCGCAACTTTGAAATGGCTGACCAACTACATGCTGTCTAAATATCCATACAACCCCAAATATTATTTGCCGGTACGACCTCTGGGCGCCGCCATCTTGCTTCTGGTGTGGGTGCATCGTCTGATAGTCAAGCATTGCTGAGGCGTACCCACGGCCTCAGCAATGCTTGACTATCAGACGATCTGTTCACAGCCGAAACAAGATGGCGGCGCTTAGAGGCCCTAATTGCAAAGGCCTATAGTAAACCTTCGATATTTTTTGTCTGGTATCTCACTCAGACCAGGAAAATATTAGTAGTATAATAAGTGGGTCAAAGCTTTCAAAACTCCGGGAAAAAGAAAATTAGCGTTACGCCGTCCGGGAAGATGAAATTAAGCTTATATATTTTTCAATATACTCAAGGAGTTTTTAATACATTTTTTTTTAATTATGAATGCATACTGAAACATAAGTTCAGTTATGTGCTAGAGCCTGCATATAAAGAAAACGCAAAATGAAGATATAATGTACTATGCATCCGACACTTGTCAGCTGTTACACGGAAGCTGGGGTCATTGGATTCGTACTGATAGCGCCGCGTAGCAAACGCTTCCCAAAGGACTGCGGATTAACTGTGTGAGGGCGAGTGCTGATCGGAGTCGTGATAGACCATCGTGCGGAGAAGGAGCTGTCACGCGACAATGCGTGTACGAAGCAGCCGACATTCGCGCGTTACACCTGACAAGGTGCCTTTCAAATTCAATTTCAATTTTCATTTTAAAGCCAGAGTGCGTAATGCTTAATAAGAGATGAGGAAAAAAAACTGCGATAACGCATTCTGACAGGGCCCCTGCCACTCACATTTAACAGGTCGGCGAGCCGAAAAGTGAAAAAAAAAATAAAGTATTTCAAGAAGAATTAGCAAGTTATATACAAAACTTAATACGCAAGTAAAGGGGGGAAAAAAAAGAAAAAGATTGGTATACAACGCTTTTCTGTTTGGAAGCGCAATGTGAATGTTTTGTTCTTCTAGGAAAGTTCAATATTCTGGGTAGTGTGTACTAAAGACCCCTGAACCCCGTAGTTTGTTTTAGGACGTGGCATTTGACTTGGCAGAATGCTTTCCCTACAAATCCTACGTTATAATCCGAGTCCAACTCTTTGATCATTCTGCGTGTTTTTTTTACCCATAAGGCACGCTCTTTGTAGTGCCTATGCATTATATACGTATATCGACTGCACAAATTCCTCTAGAAGACGGATTGAAAAACGAGATATAAAACAGGATTGAAAGCTTTTTGTTTCACAGCACCTACACTGACGCAGCGGAAAACGAGGCGGTCTAAATAAAAAAGACAGCGGCAGGTGTCCCCAAATAGCGCTTTGATGCAGGCTGTTTTAAGCTGCCTACATTTTACGTCCCTGCGGCTAATAAAAACAGTCGAGAAAAACGTTGCAGGTTCACAGCGACAAACACCATTCTGCGAGGTCGAACTGTTGTCACGTGTTGTTTTTCTGCGGCTAGATAGGTTAAGGACGGCCCGTTTTGAGAAGAAAAAAAAAAAAAAAAACAGCCGCAAACTGTGAAAATACACTGAAGTTGCAGATCGTGTAAGACTAACTTACTATCGCCATTTGCCAACGCCATTCCACAGATCCCAATGTCTGCCACTGTGAGTGCTTCGGGGGAAAGTAGTCTCCTTGTTCGTTCGGTGAGCGCAAGCTATTCAGGCCAACTCGGTAAGCATTTTGTTTTAAGTTTTTGATTCGCCAAGCCCTCAAGGCGTAGTAATAAGATAGCCTACTCCGTCGTTTCATTGTTCTACCCTGATCTAATTACTGCATGAAATTTGGAGATAGCTGTGTAATATCTGTGTCCGTTTTTCTTCCATATAAAAATAATGGCAATACAATTTATTGTTTAATGCAAGTGAGATAAAAAAGCGAACGAAAAATTGCTTGTTTACCAATCTCATATTAGATTATACTTGACAAGCAGGATGTGCGCACACTTCGTTACACCTCACGTCCAAATGCCGCTGAGAGTTCATGAAACCGATCAAAAAACGTAAAAAGTGAAAGCCACTGGGCTTTCCCAGTACACGATTCGTTTAGCGGTTATAGAACACGTACAGAGACATGACGAACACCTTGTTCGTGCGCTTTTGATCCTATTTGATTGTTCCCATGGGCTCGTATAGCGCCTGCAGCGTCGGGACTCAAAGGCTGACGACCTGACTCGAGGTTCTTCAAGGCAGAAGATCCTGTTCATAAAGGGGGAGGAGGAAACTGGCAACGGTAGACAGGGTACAAGAGGGGAGAGGAGGAAGCGGGAGAAAAGTGGAGAGCTCGAACTGCTCGTCGGTCTTTTAGGGTAAACGAAGTAAATGGCGGTGCAAGTTCGTCTCCTCCTGCTCATCTCGTGCCTTTGTTTACCCCCCAAATGAACCAACGTGCGTTTGTTTTTTCCCCGGCTTCGATCAATGACGGCACCAGCTTTGCTGCCTCTTCAACGTAGCGTGTGGGGACTTTCTATTGTCTTACTATCGCTCAATAGCCAATGAGACTCCAGCATTAGAAAACCAAACAACGAATCGGGATGAAAGGGAGAGTGAAGATAAAACTTCACAGCCCGCGTGTTTTAAGCTCTCACGTGACGACCAGGATTTGCGTCGCCGTGATTGGAGGGATTTACTTCGCCGTGAAGCGGCAATTGGACGGACATTATCATTGTACAGGAAGCTAAGGTTTGGCCAATCGTGAATGCCGACTACAGCGGCGCTTTTGGTCGCGCATGTCGCAAATAGTCTTCTCTTTTTTCTATGATAAAAATGCAACACGAGCTGCCATCCAGTTATGTACAGAGCCCGAAACTCCTGACTGTGCGGGAAGAGAGAGTTTGTTATATACACGGGTCTCGTTATTCACCCCAAATGGGTCAAGTACTGTCCAATGTTTTTATACTTTACTGATCCCCCCCCCCCCCCTTCCCCAGGGAATTTCTGGAGCAGAAGAAAGACACCGCATGAACTTTTATTACGGTTTACAATAGAGAAGTAGGGTGCGGTTTATTACGGATGAGAAGGGCGCGCATTCTTTTACCACAGAAACATAAAGAAATGTAGGCCACATCAGGAATTGCTACTCTCCATATGCCCGTGTGTCTACTCCTACGCTGAACACAAAACCCAGCGGTCTCACCTGAAAAACCTTCACGAATAACATTGCCATAGAAAACGCTTGTAAAGCTTCGAATAATTTTCATTAAATATACAACTTACAACTACTGCAAAGATAACCCATGACCAAATGCCCTCGAGTCAAAAATGACGGTGCTTTTCCGTAAATGTGGTGCGTCACCCGCAGCTACTTTAGACCAATAGGGGCGTGCTCGTTTGCGTGTGGAACGCGTCATGGGTACAAAATGTCAACGCGTCGTCGGCATACAATAGAAAACGGTCGTGCATGAGTAAGTCGCAATACCTACCACTTAAAACTTTGACCCCTTAAATTTCACTACGCTCTTTGATAGTGAACGGGACTCGACATGCGGAACGTTCTGCTCAAATGTTTTAATGTTTTAGCATTAGTACCCACATGACAGGGAAGAGCTGTCGGCGTCTGTCTGCGGACAAAAACAGTGGAAGAGGAAGCGCGCCGCGTAGAGGGGAGGAGAGTAGTGAAGGTCAAAGGGGAGGGGGAGGTGACGTCACGGGGCGGAATCCAATGGGCGCGCGGATGCTGGGACGAGTCTGAAGTTGCAGCAGCATCAGCCAGCGGATGCCGCAGCTAACCGTGCAAGGCGGGCGAACGACACAGAGGAGCGGGAGCAGCGCCTAGCTTGGCTGGCCGAAATGCAGCGCAAGAATCAGCAATCCGACGCGGGTCGGCGTACGACAGAAGCCGTAGAACATTAAAGGAAAATCTATTCGTGGACCCCCAGGGAATGGGTTAGCATGACCCTTGGGAAACGGAAAAGACGGCCCCCTTTAGGAAACGCTAACACTGACCCCTTAAGGAAGCCAAAAAATAGGCAGCAAGAAATAGAGGAAGTTAAAGAAAGCCAAAGCAGTAAAGTAAAGGGGTCAGACGTTAGAGTTTCCCAAAGGTCATGCTGACGCATTCCCAAAGGATCCACCCATGGATCCTTAGAGAATGCTTTCTTTGTTTGGTAAAATTACATTTTTCCCTTCTCGGCTATGAGACTATTTTCTTCATAAGGTAGTGGCCATTTATATCTCTGGGCTCTGCAGAAAACTAGACAGAGGATTGTTTAACATGAGTCTGAAGGAGCACTAAGAAAGCCAATATCAACATTGCCTTGAAAAATAAACACAGTAAGTTAAAATTTTAGCATTATATTAGCTCATCAAATATCATGCTCAATATTTGATTGAAGGGACCGTTTTTAGTTTTTTTTAATTGCGGTTGTTGGTTGTTCGTGCTTTCTTTGAGCAGTGCTTAGAAGGATAAAAAATGCCGACAGTGAGAATAGGAACTCGACCCGACATACACGCTTAGTTCCGCTTACTTGTGTATGTCGTGTCGTCCTCCTGTTGTCTCAATGCCGTTAGTAGTAATCCTTTGCGGTGCAGTTCAATCAAAGCATTTCATATATGCTCGTCAGACACTCTCCTACTTTTATAGTTGTCGACATTAGTTATCCGCACACTCTGTGAGAAAATATAATAGAGGGAGTATACGTTTCTGTTTCGAGGGTGCATCCTTGACCTGCACTCACTATGAGTCTGACGAAAGTGCAGGACCCGCAGCACTCGAGGAGGAGGAGGAGAAACCAGAAACTGGCATGGACAAGACCCGGTTGGCCCTCGTGCTGATGGGAGCGGGTTTGGTGGTTGCAGTGATCGTCATTATCATCCTCTCCGTCGTCCTCGTTGAGCCCTCCCCAAAGTGCGATGTGAGAAGGTCCACAATACTTACTCCCAGCCTTGTACATTTTAATCGAAAAAAGTAATCGATTATTATTACTATTTTTTTTAAAAGTATTCAATTAGACTACTTCATTACTTGAAAGCAAGTGTAACTGACCATTGGTTGAAAAAGTAACCGTTACTTTTCGAGTATTTCAAATTTCCAAAACAGCATATCTTTCTGCCGGTTTCCAAAACGGGCCTTTCGTACTGTTCATCATTGGATTAGAATCATCGAATTACAAACTACTCATTTTCTAGATCCATTACCTTTGTTAGACACTGCCCCTATCAGAGACTTGGTATGAGTATTCTTTGGAAAGAGGGTTGTGGGAACATACGGCGCCATCAGGTAGGGGGGGAGAAGGGGATTAGTCACAGTTACAAGTCTGTGTATTACTTTCAAAAGTAATGGGATTTCTCTTATGACTAGTGCCTAACAGAGGTAAACAAATCATGGGATATTAACTTTAAAAATTTCTCGATGGCAAGTAATTTGAATACTTGCAATGAATACCGTACCAGTCTGCATAACCCCCGTGTTCTTTCCCCTTGCAATTCGTGCCTTTTACGTTCTTTTGGTGTGTCACATGACGTACGTTCGAAGGTTCATTATTTGCAAAACAAAAGTTCATGGGAGTTCTAGACACTTCGCTCACGCGGGAACCCGGATTTCGTTATTCCTGTTCATTTCCAGCCGCTTCGGCGGCTCAGAGGCAAAGTGCCTGCCTACGTTGGTTCAGGGGGCCGAATACAAATCCCGACCAAGGTGTCCGCAATTCGACAGAGGCTTATTGCGGAAAAGGAACCTGCACACAATACAAAAACCTAACTTTTTTTAAAGCAAAATTAAAGTTAATAGTGAACAAAGCAATGGAGCACACAAAAGAAACTAAAGCCTAACATGCCCGAATACATGTGCGTCAGTCCCCCGTTATTTTGCGCCTTTTTCTATTTCGTCCTTCGCGACATTCGCCAAACCTTAAAGCTTGAGTTGTCAAAAATGCCCTTTGTGCATGAAGGACATTTTGGTATTAGCTCGACGGTTTTAAATGAAAACTTTAGCTAATACTGCACTGCAACTTCCAATATCAGATATAGTTTCTTTAAAATATTCTCTCCACGTCATTTACATGATCTTAATCTCATAATATTCTGTTTATATCAAAACAACTCAAACAATGCGTTTTTTAAAGAAATAACATTACGGTTCGACGCCGTTTTGTAATATCTTTAGTCCTCTTTGTTAATTCGCTGGTTTTTGTGGTCCAAACCATGCACATTATTTCTTAGCAACCACGATGTGTGCGCATTTTGTTGCGACGTAACTTTACACTTGAGATGTAAAGATACTTTTGGAACCCTGGTGAATCTGCACTAAAGTTGTTATTCTGCGGAATATTAAAAAAAAATGCACATGCTTATGTGAACTATAAAAATTATGAATTTGGTCAAGAACACTCGCTGTGTTTCATTGTTTTTATACGATTAATTACTAAAATAACGTGCTTTATATTGATGAATTTTTGCCCCTGAAGCTTTCCTGAAAAAATAGCGTGGCGGTTTGGCCGCGCCATTTCTGTTGAAATATGTTAGCTGACTCATAGTACTTGTTTAAACTTTGATATGTGTGATCAGCTCCGCTCTTTAGCCGCAATACATATTTTGACCGTGTTACCAAAGTATAGTAGCAGACACAAGGCAATTTTCTAGGTTCTGCTTTCTTCGAGAGACTTTGCACGTCGAACATTGCTCTACGTGCACATTCTTTTACAAGAAATTGCCTTCCGTCTCCAGAAAATTGAGTGGAGTAGCTCGTATAAATTATAGAAGTGTTGGCCATTTAATGATGCTTTCGACAGTGGGTTAAAAGAGGATTTCGCACAAAAACAATCTAGAAAAAAGGCAATTTCTTTTATTTTATGGAAGACAATAAAATATATGGTGAATAAACGTTCTGCAGTCTAGTTCCCATAGGATTCTATCTATCGCTGCCTAAACGTTAGTGTTAAAGTAATAGTGTCAAATATTCAACAGGTGCGGTTCCAGCTTACGTTGTTGAGAGTGGAACTCTTGGCTAGTTGATATCATTGAGATACAAAAAAGTGTTTCCAATTCAAGTCTACCATTAGGTACCCTGCATGATCGCGGACAATATAAACGCAGGGACATAAGCCAAAGCTTCTTACATAGGGACATAGGTTACAGTTTAGTCTTAGAAAAATTTTTATGATTGTGAGCAATCAGTAAAATCTGCGCAGGCTTTAATGGAAACAGTGTTTTCCATCTCAAGTTTTGACGATTTTGAGGACCAGAGTTTCAATAACAAGCCAAAACAATGGCAATTTACTAACTTTACAATTCAGTGGGAACCTGCAGCCAAAGTTCACGCTAATGACACTTGTATACTGCCACCTTTTTTGTACTGGATTCCCAATGTATCAAAACATGTCAGTAAACAAACAGCGTTTGTGACGCAGGACGACGGGTCGTTGATTACGCCGTCGTACAGACTGCAGGACAGCGTTGCCGTTACAGAAGGCCTCAGCGGTATTCGCCGAGAGAACCTGAAGGAGTACCATCGGTATAGTATGATTTGCTTATTACGTTTCAGCGAAGACTTCTATAAACGACGGTTACAGGGTATTGACAATGGACCCTAGCGCCTTAAATTTAAAGGAAAAAGAAATGGCATACCCTGAGGCTGGGAGAGAAAAAAAAAAGACACATCGGAGATAAAATTTTGGTAATTCCGAGACTAGGGTTTACCAAAATGCTCAATGTTCACATACTAGCTTGATCCTTAACCATTGCTTAGTTACATCCGAGATGCGTGTGTGCTGTATTCTTCTTTTATGCGTTTTCCTTTTCTTTTCCTGTATCTGGTCTCTACGTCAACGTTTCACCAACTGGCCTGCGCGCTCACCAATCTCCCCCCCCCCCCCCTCAAAAAAAAAGGAGAAATTGGCGCGAGCACATCGAAAGTTTAAACGTGCACCAAATTTATATTTAGATAGTGCATTTCATATGGTGAAATTGTAAGTGTAGCCGTTTCCTGTAAAACAATAACAATAACAAACATGTCAAGATAAAAGTCGAACGTGTTCACAGCCGGCCGAGTTTACGGTGAAGCGGTAATTTTTAAAGCGCCGGATGGATGTTATAAAGGAGTACCGCCAAGCTGGTGCATTCTGGGACAAAGTTGAGTCAAAGATGGCGGAGCGTCGCCGCCAATCTAGTTTTTCGCGGCGGCGCGACGCCGGCTTCTACAGTAGACCAATAGGAGTGTGCCCGCAAGTGGCGGCGCGTCGCCGGCAGCTACCACAGACCAATTGAGCGTGTGCGTCTGGATGTGGAATGCGGCATGAGCCAAAAAGGTGACAAGTCGACGGCGTTCAATAGGAGCGGCCGCGGCACGAGCAATCAATAATAGGACTTGAAAAAGTTAGCATATCCAGTGCTTTAGTAAATTCTAACTTGGGGCGCCATCTTCCGATGGCGCATCGAGCAGACGACGGGTATAGAAATTGCTTGGGGTTTGTCCAGTCGGTTTTTCATGCCTGGATTAGGCTGAGCTGCGAAGGACTACGAATAAGGACAGTAAGTCTAAAAATACGACGCGGCATAGACCAATAAGCAGACTAACACTTTTATTTTCCCTTCTACACAAAAGCTTTATTCTTTATATTTATGTTTTTTCACTTCCCTCTCCTTTTTTTCTCGTTCTTCTCTTGTCTCGTTTTCCCCCGCAATTTTGTGAAAGGAAAACTAAACAATTAGTTCCCGATTGTTTCTGTTTGTCGCGGCGTCTTTCTAATCTCAGTGTCATCATTTGTAATTCTTGGCAGCGCCATTTTAACGAAGCAGACGACGAGCTCGCTTCGACATCGGAAGATTGCGTCGCCAGCACATGGCAGTAAGCAAACGTACATTAAACAAACATTTTAACGAGATGCAATAGAAACCTTTTTCAAAAGTCTCTCAGGCAACATTGATGACCTCGGTTCCTTCGCCACGAAGCCCGTGATTGGATCCGAGTACTCGTCGAACGCTGGCGTAGCGCTCGTGTCCAATACGTGCCGAGCCGAGTGCACGCCGAGCGCTGATGTAGCCCTCGTGTCCATTGCATGCATGCTCAGAGTACGTGCTCGAACAATGCCGAACCTGGCTAACTGGCGCATTTCCAAACGCACTCAATACATTTGTTTCACCTCAGATTCCTCTCGGAAAAGCCCCATCCTTCCGGAAGCGAACGCGACGGGGTGGACATCGTCAACTTTCTCGAGAATTCACTGCGGGAAAGCGGCTTTGACGAGGTCAAGAAGGTGCCTTACCTCCTGGTACACCCTCTGCCGGATCCCGACCATCCAAACAGCGTGAGTGAATTCCAGTGGTTTTCCCTTCTGAAGGTGCGCGTTTTACACGCTACGGGCCATACTAGTAGCCGCACTTCTTATGAACAAGGCCCCACGTATACTTTCCTGCAGAACATGCATACAGCAATCATCGAATTAGGCATATAAATAAAGGCAACAAACAACAAGTATGAGGACACAATCCTCCATAAAAATGCAGTCTGAGCAGGTAGCATTTTTGCGTGAAGACGTTATTTCTGTTTCGTAGATTGCTGCATTGTTTTGCAGCTCGCGGTGTATCGCTATCTCCGTGCTCCACGAGAAAGCAGCCCCACAGACTTTGTTCCTGAAATGCGTGCCTATTGCTCGAGCAAATTGGGCAGAAAAGAAATGAATATGCCACTTTTTTAGAGCGCAGCTCTTAGGCGCCCGTTTCCGGCTTGAGCGGCGTCGCCGTCGCCGTCGCCGTCGCCGTCGCCGTCGGCGTAACCGCGCGGTGCATTATGGGTAAATTGCCCCACTAAATTTAGCCGAAAAATTTCCCCGCTGAATCTAGCGGAACAACTTTCCCGCTAAATCTAGCGGAAAAATGTCCCCGCTAAGCCTAGCGGAAATTTTTTCTGAGGGGTCACGTGATCCCCCCGAGGTCACGTGACCCCACGTGACCTTGGAAAGGCGGTCACGTGACCGTGGTCACGTGACCCCACCAAGGTCACGTGACCTCAGGGGGGGTCGCGTGACCTTGGTGGCCTTCGCACCTCCTGGTCAAGAGCTGAGCTCTAATTCGGCGTTACAGGGAGTTGTAAACGACTTTTTTAGTGGTATACGTATACAGTAATGTTTTACTACCCTTGAGTACGATGGTAGTGCTTGTATCAAGTTACCAACTCCACAGCGCACAATTAGCACACACACTAGTATTAAAGAAAAGCAGAACGTACACACCGTGCTGAACACTCAACTCTCTTTAGTATTTCGTCTTCGTTTTTTTTTTTACGCCTTTAAACCGATACTCAAATTGTCCGCCATTATGCCCTTGTGACCATGGTAACTCTTCGTTTCCTAACAGGGTGAGAGAAAGAGTACAAACACATTTATCTTCAAGCCTAACGATATGTTCGTCTCTCTGGTCATTTGGTTACCATGCCTGTTTGGGATGCCGCAACTGTGTAGACGTGCCGCACACCAGCAATTCCAGCAGTAAAGTCCTAGATGCCTAGACTTTCTACAGGCGATGTTGTTGTGTTCGCGGAGTTGATAATTAAGACACCGTCCGGTCTGCCCAACGTATATTTTCGACATGAAAGGCGAAAGGAGTACACCACTACTTCTGTGCACTAAACAAGGCTGGTATGGTGTTTGTAGTGCAGCTCACTGGTATCTGTGAAGGTGTGTTTACTTTTTTTTTAACAATTTGGCAAGCTTGTTTTGAGCGGTGAAAACCACTCCCATATTGACCGTATTGGCTATTATTTTAGACCATGGTAGAACATGTGGATATATCGTACAGCTACAGGTCTAGTTTTCCAGTCAAGACACGTATCAGGACGTGTATCAAAACATGGGGGTGAGTTATCGTGACTTCTAAGCGGTCCTCTTAACTGATAGTCGTATTATGACCCAGCCTGACCACTGCACTCAAGAACAGCCAAAACTGTAGTCTGCAATTAAGCGCTAAAGCAGAATAAGATTAAGCAGCATATGCCAAACTTTTTTTTTTTTTTTTATTAAAGTCGTGGCCCTATAAGATAGTATGGAATGTCCGGTACCTCTGAAGATGGCTTGGAGTGCCGAAAAGCGGCGTTCGCTACGTTGACGCACGTTGTTTGTTAATTGTGCCTTGATTAAAATTAGGTTCTTCAAATTTAAAAGCTTTTGAACACCGGAATAAAATCTTTCGTACTCAGATATTAGAGATCATATAAATTTAAATGTACAGTTCTTTTCACATGCGCTTATGTTTAGAAGATGCAATACTAAACTGTCCATTTCCTCATATAGCTCATTCTACACATTTCTAAGAACAACCCTTAAGGTATAGTATAATCCTTAAATGTAATTTGTATTGCCCATATCAGTTCGAGTGCTTCATGCTTACGTTAGCGAGATAGCAGATATTATTTTCATCTAAATTGTCTTCTGGAATCAGTTTTTGTCTTATGTATTCTGATGGGTGTCTGCTATTGTGCATCGGAGAAAAGTTTGCAAACAATCAACTTCACCTAATCCCCTTTTTATTGCCTATCAATAAGTAGAAATAGGCCCAATCACTGGTTTATGAACACACACTCAAAGCATAATTTTTATCGGTTTTTTTATGCCAATTATTTTTCAGGTTCGCTTGGTTGCCGATAATGGCACGGTTTTACTCGATGCAAAGATGACAGAAGACAAGATCCCTGGAATTGACACTGATATCGGTCCAGCGTACCTTGCCTTTTCTGCTCGGGGGACAGTGGAGGTTCGTAGAGATGCCCAATGAAGTCTGTTTGCCAGATCTGTTAGTGCGAAATTGTGTGCGTGCGTCGCCCCTAGTTTTGGAGTTTGCTCCTTTTGTTTCACCAAGTGAGTTGATATTTCCTGCATTGCATTCAACAAAGCAGTAGTTGAAATTTGTTTTTCGTTATATTAGTACTTGGTTCATGTATCGGGCAGTTCAGGCTTAAGGTATCTTTATATACAAACGCTAAATAGCTGTTAATTAGACTTTTTTTTTGACAATTTTGTAAGCAAAGAATTTTTACACATAATTAGGGTATGTACTATTAGAAAGGTTGTAACAGATTTTATTTTTGCAGAAAAATTCTAGGGTGTCTTAATGAGCGCTTTGCTAAGAGTGGTGTCATCTGACCATTTCGTTCCCGTCGCTTTTGTTTCTTTTTTTGTTCCTGAGCGCGAGCAAGCGCGTCTCCCGACACGAGCTATTGGCATTGAAAGTGCTACTGCGGCAATTTGTTTCGGCTAACACAAAGAATGACATTATCCTAAGCACATGAAGGCACCCTAGGTAACAGATAAGCCTAAATGACATGTTTTAGAATACAAGTACTCGGCGAAACTTTATTATCTAAAAGCGGGACAAGTGCGTATCCGGGTCAAGTGCTATCTGCTGCAAGTGTCCTAGATAGCAATAGTGAATGGATTATCCCCTCGTGGTCTTGTGTGCAAAATGGTTTTGCAGATAAAGGTACAGCCCCCCCCCTTCCCCCCTTCCCCCCTCCCCCCCCCCCCTCCCCCCCGTAAGCTTACTAGTTTACTCAACTTTGTTGGAGGTTCGAAACGCCTGGCTATTGCAAATGCGGAATGTCTGGAGTTCTTGTCACAGCCTCACAGCCTCACAGCCTCACAGCCTCACAGCCTCAGAGCGGATGCTTCATACGAGTTCTTATTTATGTTCTACCATAGAAGATAATCTTGGTGGTGTTCAATCTGCGTGTTGCAAGCGCTGTAGAAGCTTGCCGTTAAGGCATGCACAGCACCATGCGAGTTCAGCTATGGCCGCCAGTGAATACCGTCCATACTTGCCTGGCCGACGGGTTAATTTGTAACGTTTCTTTTATAAGAGATCTTAGACTTTTGAAGTCATTTTTTGTCTGTATATTGGTTCCGTGCGTCAATAATCCAACACTTGCATAAATTTTAGTTCACAACAAAACCGCATAAAAACGCGTTTTTGTATCTTATGAAGCTGCATAGCGATGTTCACAGAGTTCCGCCAAAGCCTGTGCACGGCTCTACAAAGTTTGTAGTAAGTGAAAACGACATATAGTGGCAGATGGGCAGGTAAACCGAGTATAATCAACTTGTCTAGTGAACGAGTTTTGCAAAACCCCTTCCTTCGCCTCAACACAAAATGGAGTCGCGACTAAAATGGCCAACGTTAGAAGTCGACAATTTGAATGTCCTCTTCCACCATGCGTATTACCAGTGAGCTGAAATTCATCGCGGCTTCTGCTACTCTCGGCGCAGTCAATTTCGCTGAACTCGCCAATTATCAAAGCAATACAAATGAGAATAGAGTTTCAGCGTTCTAACCATATTTTAGAAGTTCAAAAATGTTTGCATAGTCTATGGGTTTTCTTTACAATAAGCTGAGTTTCCCAGTGGCTACTGCTACTGTTAAAGGTCACAGAGCCTTGTGGCTTCCAACAGTGGATCTTGACTCAAAATTACAATTCCCACCATGCCCGTGTGCCACTAGAAGTCGTCAGTCACTCCCAGTCTTCCTTGTCCGTATAATGATGTGGCAGAACATTGTGGTCCATCTCACGCAAGATGAAATTCAGTTTGAGAACCCTGACAAAAATAATGCTGCAACTGTGTAGTCGCCAAAGTGCAAGCCCGCTTTCCCACTAATTAGCACGTGGTTTTCTACAGGCCGAGCTGATATTTGTGAACTACGGGAGGTACGAAGACTTCGACAAGCTTGAAACACTGGGCATCAGCGTCGCTGGGTTCATTTGCCTGGCGAGATACGGCATGGGCACCCGGGTAGAAAAAGTAAGGCAGATATGATGTTCCTTCTCTCGGGGTCATAGAGGCAGTAGGTGTTTTACAGAAGTAGGATTTAATCCTTCCGCATCACTCGTGCACTCTCGACTGCCCGACTGCTCCAGCGAAACCTTCCTATTATGCCGCGGTGTGGCGCTGCGAGAATCACACCAAGAAAAAAAAAGTATTTATTAAACTAAACTCTAAGGCGCTCACAATGTTTTCATATACCTTTTAATGACACTTCAAGGAAAGACCAGTTGGAATTTTGGAGTTTCCAGTTTGCATGTTTTTTTATTGTAGCTTCCGCAATAAATTGTGCTCCTGCGAACCTCGAAGCTCAGTTAAAGCTCCGGGCTGCGGTTCATATCGTCCGCAACTAACTTTCAGAGGCTCCACTTTAACAAATGGAATGCTGACTAAAGTTAAGATGGCAAGAAACTGCGATTGTGGAGGCTAGCTAAAGAATAGCTTGTGGAAAAATGTTAATTATGCACAAGCCATCTAGCAGCTGGAAGTACGTGCTTGCTCAGGCTTTCCGCTTGCGGGAAGCCCTCTGCAGATGTCCCTCAACAATGTAGCCGCAGTTGAGTGATTTTGTTTTAGAATCACTCGGTGGGTAATGACGGGAACGATGAAAACGTTTGTTCATCTCAACACAATCATACTTTCCTCTAACATGCTAAAAATATGGAAACCTACTGAATGAAATGAATAATTCTAGTTTCTGTAAATATGTAAAAAAAATTAAAAAAAATTTTGACGTTTTGAAGTCAAAGGGGAAGAATATGGATCTACCGATTGTTGCTATCCCCGGCTAACGTCAGCAGTGTAAAGTTGCCTTCGGACTTTATTGATGCAATTTTGTGATTATTTTAGTTGTGTTATTAAATTCTGACTACATAATTGCTTAGCCTGCCATGACTGCAATTTCAGGTTCGAATATGCGAGGAACGTGGCGGCATCGGGGCCATACTTTTCGGTGACCCTATGGACATGGCGCCCAAGGGAGAAAATTTCGTGTTTCCCAAGAGTCTTTACGTCGGTGGATCTGCCATGCAGAGGGGATCTCTCGATTTTTCGCAGGACTCGGAGACTCCTGGGTACCCCTCCATACGTAAGCGCAGCTCTTGTACTTATGCATGCTATACTCAATCAGCAAAAAAATGTAACTGAGAACAGATTGTATTACTTGGATGACAACCGGGATTTGAGAACATGGACACGAGGGCTTCGGCAGCGTTCGGCGTGAACTCGGCTCAGCTTTTATAGGACACGAGCGCTGCGTCCGCGTTCGGCGTGGACTCGGATTTAATCACGCGCTTCGTGTTTATGGATGGATGAATGTCAATGAATGTCTCAATGAATGTAAAAAAAAACTCTTTGTAAAGGGCCGTAGCTCTCGCTACCTTGCAGTGTCGAGGGCTAATGTTGCTTGATGAAATTTTGAAAATAATGCATTGGAATAGGCATGACTTTGTTTGGTCAGAGTCTTTGACGAGCTTCATCTAATTGTTTTGCCTAAGTCTGCCTCGATTAGCATGAAAATGGTGCGTGAGTACTACGCAGCAGTTGAAAAACCTAGAGATCATTCGGTGTGCTGACAATTGGATTGTTTGTTCCCACATTATTATGTATCCTTCTGCGTCTCAATTGATTTAACTTCTCAGCTGAAGCAGTAAGGATCGTGGATCCACCTGGCTTGCCCAAGATACCAGCGCAGGTCATTGGATACGACGACGCTCGAGTTCTCCTCAAGTGAGCCAATCTTATTTTTGCATGGTGTCCCTTTTTCCATAGGTGATTACTACTATTTGTTTTTAAACCGATGAGCCTCAAACAACTTACAAGAGGTAATTATGGGTTTTCGAACTGTTCGTATCTGAGGTGTTAGATGGCGAGCTGCATCGACAGTTGCGTATGCGTGTGCGTGGGTGGGTGCGTCGGTGTGTGCATCTGTGTATTATACTCAGAGGTACGCAACGCAATCTGGAAGTTGTTCACTTTTAAAAAGTTTCTTGGCTAACATTGCCTTAAAGAATACACGATTGAACAAAAAGAAGCTCTGAAACAAATCAATATTTTTTTTCCTCCACACTCTCTGTCGCTTCCGCAGTTACAAAATGACAGTTTTTTATTTGAAAAGTTGCTACTTAGGTATAAAACACTATTTCTAGCTGTTGTAGCTGTGCTTTACTGAACAATCTCTAACTGCGTGTACCTTCATTTAATTCAAGCACACTGTATGCTAAATCCTGTCAAGAAAGGGCGAGGCGCGTTCCAACTGCGAATACAATATGGATTTCATATTTGAAATGCTGAAAGTGGTTTACTAGTAAATGAGCATTTCAAAGACAAGACGTCAACAGTAGTAAGGTAAAAAGATTTTTCTTCGAGCTATTTCTCGAGAAGGTAAACGAAAAATTCCAAGTCAAGCGGAGGAAACAAAACGTTTGTATCCACGCGACTATTCCCCTATTTAACGTATTTTCATCATTCTCAATATGGTAATAAAACCTTTTAAGAATGCGCGCTACCTAGTAGCTGCTGCACCAAATATCCGGGTCCACCGTTGTTTGGGTAGGTACTCTGCTCATGTTAATATTGGGCCGGTTGTCTGCGTAAGGTTTCGGCGTGGACTCAGCTCAGCTTGTTTTTAAAACGAGTGCTGCGGAAGCGCCTTGCGAAGATTCGGATCCGATCACGGATTTTGTGCGCAAGAAAAATGCGACCACCAATTTTGCCTGATGAACATTTGAAAATACCTCTTTCCCCAGAGCATTTTTGGAAAACGTGTATACCTCCCCGATGAGACTATCAGCAAATATAGTGAACTGCAGGGATTCTGACAAGGCTACCCTAGTAAGGCGTCAATCCTTGCTGTAATGCCATCGCACGTGTACTTTAATACAAAAGTTTACTTTTTTGCGCGCACGAGTTACATACTTTTCAATCTGTTATATGAGTGAATTGAGCAGGGTAAATTGCTTTTAAAGTACCATTCAGTGAATGAATCCCTTCAAGCAGTTGGTATGTCAGATCGCCGCCGAATCTTCATTTAACAACCACCAAAGAGTGACCCTGACCTTTTTCATCTTAATAGCAGTTGACCGCATCCATTAACACGTAGATTTTTAAAACATTAGTAAGAGTGTGCAAATCGTAATCTGTGTTGAACCTCGAAGTCAGCAAAATACGCGACTGAATGTGCATATAACATGTAAATAATAATCGAATTTCTGCGACACTACACCGAACCACAATGTGCTATTTCCTTTTCATCAACTAGACTGCTTGGAGGACCTGATTGGGCAGTGAAAGGAGGGTTTAATTTCACTTACCGAACAGGACCCTTCGCATCCAGCCACAAGGGAGAGTAAGTAAATTGCTACTTAAATTATACATATGATCTTTCCCAGTTATGATTGTGCGTCATCCTAAACGGACAATAGCCACAATTTAGTCCACAGACAACAGACTCCTGGTCTTGGAAGGAGATTATGCAGACTAATTTTTGTTTTCTCTCTTTGCTAGAAAATTTGCGTCCTGAACTTGAGAAAATAGCATCAAAATTACTACCAAACAGTTTGTCAATGACTTGCTAGGGCGAACCAATTGCTATTCTTTGCTCTCTGAGTAAGATTCCCGCAAATGCAAGAATACATTCTGCTGAATAAATTTCGATTCACGCTAGGCTCTGTTATTTTTGCATGAAACTCAAACTAGTACATAAATATACAATACACTATATGGTAGTTTCAAGGCTGCTTGAAAATAGCCCGTTGAACTTGCCAAGCAGGATGCAAAATCTAACTTATCTTTGTCGGCATGGGCCCTTAAGCGTAAAGCGCAGGAACAGGAACATCATGTGTATTGTTTCTTGTTTTCGGCTTATATTATCGCTTTAAAATGGCGTAATAAATTTGAATTTCTTTTACCGTCATAAAATTAACGCTCGTCGCCGTTTACCTTGCGTGGGTGCGACTCAACCTCAAACAGTCTTTGAACAAATGCCGTAAATACGCAGGCGGCGGCGTGATAAGTATGTAAGTACGAGCTATGAATATCATGAGCCCTTCTGATTGTGTACATCACTGAAACTTTAGTGTTGTCGTAATTTGTGTCTCTATTCGTAACAAATCTGGCGTACAAGTATATTGCTACACCCCCCCCCCCCCTTTTAAGCGTCCATTTTGTAAATGAGGTTTTCAGTTTTATTTCTCTGATACGATGAGCATACGTCGTGCTTTTTGACGAAATATAAAAATGCCAGGGTACCTACTTTTATGGTCATTTGTATCTCGGGTTGTTTGTTTTTTTTTTTTTCTGGGGGTTTATGCTGCGACGACCACGACACGATCTGGTTGTCGCCGAGCTTTTCACCAGTTATCTTGAAATAGTTTAGAATGTCCTTGGCAAGTTTTAAACGGAACTTGCCTGATTGGCGTTTCCTCCTCTCTCTTTCTTGCCCCCCGAACAGGAAAGTACGCCTGAGTGTGAACAACATTATCAAGCGATTGGTGGTTCATGACGTCATCGGGATCATCCGGGGAAGCGTAGAGCCAGGTTCGTGCATCGACCTGATTTACAGGAGCGTTACGCTTCCGTCATGCCGCTAATACGTCATACAATATACAGTCTGCAGCATGGTGTAAGATAGACATGTGGGGAAACGGCGCATAGAAGCCTACCACAGCGCCGTGACCGGATTATGTACACGTCTGCTTGCGGGTTCCCCCGATTTGCGACAGATGGCGCTGCGGCGAGAGGAAAAAAATTGGAATCGGATTTGCATAGAACTTTATGGGAGAGTGCGCAAAATAAACCGAGAGCACGACAGTCCTCCATTGAAAATCCACGAGAAATCATCTCCGTCAGTTTAGCTGGTCGCCACCGGTCGCCCACCCGGAGTGAGAGTTCGCGGTGCTCCACATAGACGGCGCCACGGAAAAAGAGAAAGCCGAAGGGGACACAATCCGGTCGCTAATTTGTCTCTCGTTTCCCCACCTGTCTATCTTACACCCTGGTCTGCAGACACTAGAGAGTTGTAGGGAACCGTGTTTGCACGTTCGATACGGTGCGATGAGCCCTCCGGTACACACTGCGTATGCGCGAGTCTTCTGTGTTAGCGCATGCGCAGTTCGTACCGGAGCACCCATAGTACCGTATGGGAAGTGCAAAGACGGTTCTCTAAATTTATATACTGTCGTGTTTCTTTCTTGTCTAACGGTCAAATCACATTGGTCATAAAAAGAAATATATTCTTTAGACATATTGGAAGCACACATAATCAATAAAAACAAACGTGCTCCGAATATGCTAAGGGTGGTTCCGCATATAATTTTGTCCTCGAGTGTGCAGCCAACACTCGTGTCTTTTTTGTACGACGTACGAGCAATACGTGACCGCGGCATTCAGCGACAGTGTGGACACTCCAGGACATCTCGTGCGTCTACTTTCCCTCAGAACACTAGGGAGAACTAACCGCTCCAATCTATGCGGAGGAAAAATTTCGTCAATGACGCGCTGCGACTATGCTGAGACCTAAAAAAATACAGTTTGCGTTGTGAACGCCAGCATGATGTGCAGGCAAGTGAAACGTCATGCTCACTATCAAAATGCGGACTGTTTTTTTTTTTCTTTTAGGGGCGAAGCTCTTTTGGGGTCTAGCCTTGTCCGTCCGTCCCTCCGTCCGTCCGGCCGGCGTCCGTGGTCACATAAAAAGAAAAAATATTTGCGCAGTCGACAGGATTCGAACCTCTGCGGGGAGACCCCAATGGATTTCTAGTACATTGCATTAACCACTCGGCCACGACTGCGGAACGAGTAGGGGGCTCTGAGATGTGGTAGTAACTCAACAGCTGGGGATGTCATGAATGAAAAGTTGTATGTAGCCGCTCAACGTCTATACAGGAGAGGGCGCTGCGGTCAAATGCGTATATAATCGCGTTAAACTTTGCATGCATTGGATCAACGTTTATCGACGAGAGGGCGCTGCGGTCAAATGCTCAAATGCTAATATAACCACGTTCCATACCACACATTCTCTTTTTGACATGGACCGTTGACTTAAGCGGTGGAGATGCGTTCCCACGGCTTCTAGCGGATCCCAGCTGATCCGCTAGAACAACCACTGGCTCTGCATTTCACCGACCAAAAAGCGGTAATAATAAAGTCGAAACGCAACCCGGAACTCAGCACTACCTATGAGCAATAAAAAAAATCAGCACCATCAGCACTACCTATGAACAATGAAGTCAGTATCATCATCACCACCAGAGCTTCGCCCCAATTAACATTATTCACCACGTAGAGATACGGACATTTTTGTTTTTTAGTTTTCAACGTACGGTCAGCTCGGTCATTCGCCGAGATCCCTCTCCCACTGGATTGCAGTGATTAACTCTCCCATAGTGATTTACGGGGAAGTAGACCTATCATTATTCATACAACGTAATGTACCAAAATCGGAGCAGCTACTTTCAGCGATGCCATGGTATGACCTTTCAAAGATCGAGTTGACCGCATAGCTTTATTTTCTATTTTTTAAGATACTTTGACCTTGCGCAAACAGATTGCGGGAGTGGGATGGAAACACGTACATTGCATAAAATTTGTAGTAACTTGCAGATTGCGAAGTCAACGACCAACAAACTTTATTGAAAACCAAACGCTCTCATACCGCGATCGTTATCCACTGCAGTCCACTGCCTCGCTGCAGGCCACTTGTCTGGCAGAGCACTTCAAGGCCACTGTTTCAATAAACCAAAAAATAGTGCATAGAATGCACGTACTATGGTAAAACCTATAGCCTAAATTATTAAAAAAAATAGATTCGAGAATGATTTTTCACTTTCGTTGACGCCACAACCCGAAAACGCTGTTGTCGCCTGGACCTCTGCGGCGACGCAGCAATAATTGGGAATAACTTAAACGTCTGTTATGTTCTAGTTCGCAGTGTATACAGCCAGTTGTAGGAACCTCTGGTTTTATCATGCCTTACATCAGCAGCTACTACGTCCACTCGTCTTCTTTTTTACCAGCGCTCCTTCGCAGAACCACCGCGACCACAGCTTGTAAAACTTGCCGCAGGTTAACCAAGTCGTTGTTGCAGTTTTAGGGATTCTCCGCAGCAAAGGTAGCATAAGACTTATGCCGACTGCAAGTCCCCTGCATCTTCCACAGGAGTTTCAGTGACGTCAGAACGGCGCCAAGCTCTGATTGGTTTTGATCAAAGTATACTGGGTAGACCTCAATGCTAGATGCCCTGAGGTCTACCCTCAATTTTTTTTTTAGTCTGCCGATAAGAGCTCTGTGTTCTGATATCATCGCAACCCCTGTGCAAGAAGCAGACGAACTTGTGCTCCGCATACACTGTTTTACATCAAGTCCGACCACAACGGAGGTGAAGATTCGACGGCGCCGATCAAGCAGATTAAAAAAGTATGGTCATGGCGGCCGTGGTCTTCGCGCGGTTGCTTCCACCGGTTAAAACATTCACGCTCAGTGATAGCACCGTGATCCTGCGTTCTTATTTTAATGGGCTCGATTGGTTTCGTCGGTAATAGCAAAACGCACAAAGACGACGACCGGCAAGACAAGGCAATTTGGGTGCTGCTTCATTGACTCCGTCGGATCCTAACATTGGCTGCGATCGGGCTTGATGTTAAAGGAATGCTGAACCGAAATTTGGATTTCGCAAGATAAGGCCGCAGAAGCGTTAAACGGGCAGCTACGAACCGCAAAACATCGTGCGTACATCGATATCTCAAACAGATGGCCATATTTCTGGAAAAGAAAGGCGCCATCAAGTGAGGACTATAACGTCACAATCCTCCTGGAAGAGCTGAGAATAAGGAGAGGCGGCTTCGCTTCTCTCCTCCTCACTTCGGTTCACCAGCTCGATTGGACGAATCGAAGAGGAGAGGGAATGAGTACCGTGGACGTGACATATGTCTCGCTGGCCTCGTCGGCCATGTTTAATCGCGCACTTATTTTGTAAAAATACGGCCATCCTTTAGAGATATCGCTATATGATTTATGTTTTTGGAATTTGCAGTCTCCCGTTTAGCGCTCTAGCCGTGTTTTGGGAGCTCCGAATTGCGGTTCACCATCCCTTTAAATCGGGTATATTATCTCCGGAAGAGAATTCGCAGAGTACGAAGGCGTCCTATGTGGTACAGGTCAATTCAGCGTGACGGGCAACCATCACGACGCATGGGGCTTCGGAGCGAGCGATCCGTCATCGGCAACTGCGGCGCTCCTGGAGGCTAGTCGGACCCTGGGCGCCATGGTAAGGCGCGGATGGAGGCCCAGGCGCTCGATCGTCGTCGCCTTCTGGGCCCAGGAAGAGGTCGGCAGGGCGGGCTCCAAAGAATGGGTGGAGGTACGTACGTCCTGTATGCAGTGTGTCACATGCTGCATTTCTGCACCTTCTACCAAATGGCTTGGATCCTCTACGGCTAAAGGCGTGGGTACGTTTGTTTGTGGGGTGCTGCGCAAGTTTTTGTTTTTTTTTTTTCACCGTACTTAGTTGGTGGCATTGTAGCCCGGAGTTTTACAACTGTGCCTCACACCTAATGCCAAATAAGTATGATAATATACCTGAATATATGATAAGCTTCACCTTTTACGATATCTCCTAATTTCTCTCATATAATGTCAGCGCCGTACTAGGTGAAGAAATTAGCTTTAGAAAGTCGTAATCAGGTCAAGGTACAGAGTAAAAAAAATGTTTGGAGCTAATAATGAATAAAATTTGTGCTTTGTGTTTCTTGCAACTACTGATAACCATCGTTATGCTAAAGTGTTTGTCTTTTTGCATGCACAAAATGGGTCTTCCTGTAAAAGAGACGCGATAAACCTCTAGTACTTATCTGCTGTCCGTTACCAATTAACATTTGTCATCAAGCGTAAACAGAGCTGGAACTGTCCGCGAAGCCTTACAGATGTACAAGAAAGCAGTAAGCCCTTTTTAACTACTGTGAACGAATTTGTTTTTAGGAAAATATCTGCTTGCTGACTCATGGCGCTGTGGGTTACGTCAACATTGACACTTGCGCTGATGGTGAGCTTACACGGTGTTTCTTCGAATCTAAATAATCTTCCCGCTTCAAGCATTTTTTTTGCGTGTTCGTTCTTCAATGCTAATCAATCGGACTCTCTCTAGAAGCCCGGGGAAGCGTTACTGGAAATAACATGTGGCTTCAGAAAGCGTTTATTTTTAACAAATACTCCTTCAAAGTCCCCTTCCTACAGTACAGAGGAAAGGCACAGGCGCGTCCTCCTATATACTCGGGGAAAACTTTTTTGTAGCGTTAGCTACACTGGCCGAGGTTGACCAGTTTCGCGTGGCCCTCATAACGAGCCGGGCTCATTATGCGAGCCGTGCTCATTATGCGGAGCGCGCGGCGGCGGCGGCGGAGCTGCGCATAATGAGCACGGCTCATTATGAGAGCCACGCGAAGCCCCCTCCGCGCGCTCTGCTGCCGACGCGCCCGCCTCGCCCACCTTGCCGGTCTGCGCATTCCAGAGGAGTGACGTCATAGCCGCGGCAGACGCACTGGCACCACCACGCGCCCAGCTGTGCGCCTCCGTTGCGCAGTAGCCAAGTCTGACGCTGCACCGGAGCCGCTTGAAGCGTCTCTCGTTTTGTGCGCATAAGGTCATGCTACGTATATCCTGGGATAGCCGAGCTAAGCCACCGCAATTTTTTTTTTAACAGTTCAGGAGTAAATACCGCGCGTGCGCAACATTCATCGGTCCCTTGACACGGTAGCTCTTGACAATATATTGACAACGCTGCTGGGATTTACGTCGAAATACGACTTCGAGTCACCAAGACATCGTGGTTCGAATATCGCATACGGCAACCAACTCAAAGAGTAGCCTCGCACCGTTACGTACAAAGCCCAGAAGTCATGGAAGGTCACAGTCGTATATTGAGGTAACCGTTTGTAGTCGACTTTTCACCTCGTTTCACTGGCGAAACGATTGACTATACGTGTCATGACAGATTGTGCTCCCATAGTTCCTTCCGTTCCCACTTTTCTACACTCGTAGTCAATTTCTTTTGTGCCATCGTTCTCCAGCACAATTCAATTTTCTAGAATCCTGTGTAAATGACGGCTGCTAGAGCACACAACTGATATATGCACATTGATCTATTATGTATTACTAATGTCAAAGGACGCTTCATTTGACAATAAAGTACAATTGAGAAATTGCGTTACATCATTGTCCTTAATGTTTTATAAAGTACTAAACGTTCTATTATGCCGAAAATGATGTCGTATTTTTAGTGAATAGTATTTTTAAATGACTTGACCTTAAACATTACTTTAACAGTTTAACTTGGACCAGGGGCAGATAAGGCAGACTAGTTGATGCGAAGTCAAATATTAAAATGATTCAGCCGCTTTCTACGTGCACGTCAATGAATGATGAATTCATCATCACTTTTCTCTTATCACCAATAGGTGGGACGACCAGTCATTATTGGACATTCATTTCACCTTTTTGTATTAGGTATAAGGCCAAATTTTACTCGTAGATTTTTATTTTAAATGCAGGTCCCCTGTTTGCATCGGAGGCCTCGCCATCGCTACGTAACATTATCTACAAGGCAAACGAAGTGGTAAGACAAATGCTACCTTAGATCGATACTTGCGCTCACGTCTGAAGGCTGTAAGTGCAGTGCAAGCCCGATCTGCAGCTGGGTATGCTCAATTAAAAACAATGCGGTTGATGGGAACCGTACCCCTTATTACCGTGTGAAAAACGTATGACATGCAAGTAGAACGCAAAGATAAATTTTATGTTTGCACACGCAGCAGGCCAGAACGACACCTATAGGAGCACAAGCTTGAGGAACCGTATTAGACTTGGGTCTTATGCGGTTTAGCTCCAAGGCAAAAGTTAGTGTCAAAGTATTTTTTCGTTCGCGTTTCCATTGCTCTTTATTTTTTTTTCCACGTATGATGCGAGGGACCAGCATGGAAGCCTTAATCTGGCACTTGTTTGGACAATTAGGCCCAAAGTTGCCATATAATAATCAAACAACCAGAATTGAAGCCTAACTCTGACGCTTGTTTAGCGATTTGATTTAAGCAGAGAACTTCCAAATGGGGGCGCCCAACTTTGGTACTTATTTGGTGAATTAGGGCAATTATATACAGACTGAGGCCGCACAAGGTTAAGTTTGGCTCTGTCTTGGCTTCGTACTTTTTGAGGCCCTAAAAACCACATTTTGAACAAAACACTTTGCCAACTGGGTGGCCATGGTTTCCCACCATTCTTTCCTTGTCAGATGGCACAAATTGGCATTGTCTTTTTCCGCGGCTATTTAATCATTCGGCACAACATTTGATTTTGAAAACAGTGTAACCGCACGGGATTTCGGAGTTTATAGGTTTAGGTGCCGTCAACACACAATAACGATCGAACGCCCTATTTGCACGGTTTAGGGTCGGTTGAAACATGCGCATACCTTGCAGCCACCTAATATATGACAGTGCCCGAGATAATACAGTATAGTTCCTATAGTCGCTTACATGTTAAAATGCAGCGAAGAATGCTCATTAAACAAATTAAAAACAGTGAGCCAGCGAATCTCGTGCACCTGTTTTCCTGGCGTCGTTGATTTCACCGCCCTGCGAACGAGTGCTTTTTTTTTTTTTTATGGCAGCGAGTTTTTTTATAACGCCGTTATTGTCAAGAGGTGGCGGTTTCTCGAAGTAATGTTTCTACTCTCTATCTACCCGGGTTTATGTCATGGAGCTGCGCTGCTACCTGCTTTCTTGCGATGTACTGTTTGTAAGAAGACGTGGGAATTCAATGGTAATGTCGCCGTCGAAGTGTTCACTGTTCCCGCTTGGCGGTTTACTTGTAAAAGGAATTGCAGATTGCCTATTTATTTTGGTAGTCGGACTCATGCATTGACGACGCACGCGAACGAAAGTCTCGTTATGACCGAGATCGTTTTTATGAGACAATTAGTTTTTGTTTGCTCTATTGCAGTTTCCTGTCGTTCAGACGACATGTGCGCGAGCCACGAACGACTGTCAGGAGGCTGACATGTCAAGGTAAAGTTGGCATGCTGCACGTCTTACCCCATTTGCAGTCCGCGAAAAAAAAAAAGCTGTGTATTAGCGAGTATATTAGTCGACATATTCCTATAAACCTTTACTTTAACCTCTTGGTTGGTAAAGTCACGAAGAGAACCCTAAAACATTCATACCTAATTTGAAATTAAAACCACTCTTTGTCATCATGACGAGACTCTAGGCAAACCATCGCCACGGGTACCTTAAAAAAAATGCGGAACGTGGCAAGTCGCGAGCACCTTATTATCGCTCTATAACCAATAACATCGTGACATTGGTCAATAAACACGCCGAGGAACAAATAAAACAGGAAATGTGCACATGTGGCCTTTCTTGTGCTGTAAATGACTATAGCAGATGCGCTATTTTGGATATGAATAGAGAGCTTGAGGATGCCCCACGGGATTATACAAATATATATATATATATGTTTACAGCGGTCTCAAAAAAAAAAATGAGTCTTTTTTTTTCGGCTAAAATTAATTACGCATTACCAAGTGATCCTTCCCCGCCCAAATGTAATTCTAGGGGTTCGAACCAGATATTATATTATTCAAAATTCATAGGGCCACTTTTCGCTCGTTTTCGGCAACTGGCACCAGAGCTGCATGCATTCAAGAGGGCTGTCGCCAGCCATTTTGAAATTGGTAGTTAAAAAAAGGAACTTATTTTTGAATAGAATACCAGCTAGTGCTGAATATTTGGCATCTGGTTTGGACCCATAGCGCTACATTTCGTCAGTGGATTAGCGCTCGGCAATGCGTAGTAATTTTCGTAAAAAAACTAATTGTTTTCTTCTTTTGCTTTTTTTTTTCTGGGGGGGGGGGGGGGGGGGGGGATGGGGAGTGGACAGAACGTGCTCATGGGCTGCATTTTACGCGAAAAGTGTCACGCTTGAATCTGGCCACCCTATAAATGCCAAGTGTGCCCAACCGACGCCCTGGCATCTTTAAGAGTAGTTGAAAAATTCTTGCCATTGACAAAGCTTCGGCATCGTGTTTGGTTAAAAAGAAAATTGCCTTGAAATGTTGTAGTTTACTGTGTACGTAAGAAAAGGTCAACCTATTGTATTACTCTCACAAATCTTTTCAGTTTTATTGACTTGCCCGGCCAAGCAAGTGACAACGTCGTGTTCAACACCTTCGCTGGAATACCGTCAGTGGACATCTTCTTCAAGCCAGACCCAGTCTGTACCGTCCTTTTTTAAATTCTTGTCTGCTCATATTATAGTATTGGGCAACTACTACCACTTTCATAATATCTCTTCTAAGAAACATACATACTGTCTAAAGTCACGCCGTGATGCACTGTAGTTTGGTTATTTCATTTTCCGCTAACGGATCAGGCTTCTGAATATCCCGTAGGCGGCCAGCGTTTTAATAAGACCCCTCACACTATAAGTTTTTTAGTGAAACGTCTGCCTACCTCCCGAGTCACCCTCGCAGATCCCTTGTTCGGGTCTTTCCCAACATTTTTCGTTAGTTAATTGTGTTATGGTAATCCATCGCGGATGTCGCTCCTTTACGACACACAATGTTCCCGCCGGTGTGCATTCAAGCCTTCTCTAATACGCAGAAAGTAGATGGAGTGTCTTTGGCACCCTACTACCACACGGCCTACGAGACACTGGAGCTTTACCAGAGGTTCGTGGACCCGGACTACGCCATTATGGAGCGGTGCTCACAGCTTGTCGGTGCCTTAACCCTGTCCCTGGCTGAGGCCGAGCTGCTGCCGTACAACATGGTGGACCTCGGACAGGCTCTCCAGGAAGGCTTCGGTGATCTCCAGACCCACCTTGAGGACTTCGCGGCGCACAATGTTTCCGCCGGTGCATATTCAAGCCTTCTATTTTGACGTCATCTGAGAGCGATATTTGGTTGCGGTTGTTATATACTTTCTGCAGCATTATAGTTTTGTATGCGCATACTCTCCTGAAGTGCTGGATAATATTGTGTTACAGGTGGACTGGAAACTACAATCATTGATCGTACATAAATGTGGGACAGTGTAAGGGTGGACAGATAGAGCGTTGCCATGGTGGTGGAATCTCGGTGGTAATAAGAGATGTCCGCATTGAGTATTTCCGATTGCCTGCATGCCAAACGCGGCGAGGGAAGAAAAAGATAGAGAGAAAGACTCCCTAGTAAAGATTGACGCCCTAGCAACGGCGCTCACGCCGGATTGGCTGCTTGGTACCGCGCGGGAACTTGGATTTCGGATTCGGACGGCGCGTGTATCACTGGGGAGGTCGTTAACCTAACCCCCCCCCCCCCCTCCACACCCCCCGGCCTGCGTTCACGACGCTTCGCGGCTACTGTATGTGGCTGCTAATTACAAAACTATTAACCCACTTAACCCCCCCTCCCCCCCCCCCCCCCCCTTCGCGGCGTCCAGCCGGCAACCCAAGCCCTGCTGTCCCCCATGCACCTCCGGAAAGGGAGTCCCATACCATTCAATTGAGCAAAGTTTCGTCAACAACATTCGTTTCTTTTCTTTTTTTCAGTGTTAATGGTAAAAAAGAAATGTAAATATCGCCAAATGCCTCGACGAAACAAAAAGTTCGAGAAAAAAATAAATATGTAAGCCCAGACTGGGGGGGGGGGGGGGATCGAACAGGGGTCCAATGCGAATGAGGCAGACGCTTTAAAACTAAGCTACGCTACCGCTTCGTAAACTAGTTTTAACCGCTGCCTGTGTTAACGGTGGCAGCGTCTATCTCCACGAGCCTGCCAATCCGGCATGAGCGCCGTTGTTAGGGGCGTCTATCACTTCATTGTGTCCTCCTCTCCCTCTTTTTTTTCCTCGCCCCGTTGCGGGTTCAGGCAATCGGATACACGCGTCCGCATGTGTGCTTATCAAAGCAGAGCATCGCTTACCCTTGTCACTGAACGTACTAATTAATTAATATCAGTAATTGACGTTTCAAGCACCTTCTAAAAAAAACTATACGTAAAAATATTGGTCAAAGTGGAGTTACACATGACTCGCCAAAGTAATCTGCGTGCCTCAGAGAGACTGACGCCGATTGGCTATAAGTCTTGTCTTCCTCGGTGCTTCATGATCCAGAAAAATCCTGCGCGTAGATATACTTCTCCCAGTTTCATTTTCATACACTGAATATATTATTTCACTGCTGTCGTTTTCAACGTTAACTAAGCAATGCCTGACGCTAGAAGAACAACATACGACTACTGCTCGCAGAAAATATTTTTTTTTACACTTAGGCGGCAGAAACAGGCAACAAATGAAAGCAATGGTGAACACGCGACACCGCCAGGAAAAGGTTGCCAAACAATTGAAAATGTTACATCGTCGAGCACATTTGTCTGTTCGTTGCTCTAGGGGGAATGATAGACGTTGACTACGAGAGTGCGGGATTCTGTTACACGCTCTTCCAATTTTGTGTGATGATGGTCCGTGGCCCTCGCTGAGTAAATTACTGCAGTCTATCTAGACGGGGTTTTTTGGTTGTTTTTTTGCCTTATAGCCGGCGGAACGTACTGTGTACACCGCAGTAATTGGTCCAGCTTGCCCATGATCTCTATGTTAGCGAACAACTGTCTATTATGAAATAGGTTTTTCATTAGTCCAATACATAGGTAATATGCCAGAACGCAATTAAACCTGGTAGGAAATATTCCAAAAATACTAAGGTGGCCACACTTTGGGAGATGATTTGTTTCTTTTTGTTAGTGAGTAACTTGAATGAATGTCACGCAGAGAGTTTTGGTTTCCGTATCTCTTTTCTGGGACCATTAAGACAATAAAGCGTGGGTGTATTTAGTAAATATTTATCCTCCCTTTGTCAAAGTTAACGGTTACGACATACTAACTGTTTAGCGCATGGAGCATGCGCGACGAAAAGGCTCGAAGACGATGTGAGCGCTTTTTTGCACGTCACAAATGAATGTAAGTCGAACACTTAATTTTGTCACCCTGGATGGGGCCTTAAAAGGGCACTACTTGCTTTTATCAGCCCCTTCAGACATTTGGAAAAACAAATGGTAGATGTCACTGATATATACTTGGTGAAAACTATGATACGATCTCTTGTAAGTAAAATCTACTTGGCGCAACTCAAACATAGCTACTGCGTAAGCTTCGACACCTCCCGCCTTCGCGGGAAAATAATGTGCACATTACTGACACCTTTTTGCTTCTTCTACAGATTGGCTCAAGAAAGAAATCGAACTGTTTGTGCAAGAAGCCGATTCCTGGCACAAATGGATTTCGGACCGCAAGTCATTCGAGTAGGTGTTGAGGGCCTGCGTCATTTTTATTACTCGCATCGGGTAATTACGGGAATTTTCGCAATTCATTTTCAGCCTCGGGACGCTACGTTTTGTCAACGAGCGCATGATGTTAGTAGAAAGGGCATTCATCAAGGCAGATGGCCTGATGGGGGATATAACCATAAGGTAAGTGGCATAATGAGTCTTACATCTCTGAGCTCTATTATAAGCAAGTTACCTCTCTTGGTTAATTTTAAGATTGATTTTTGTAGTTGAATTAAGGCTGAAAACGTGGGAGTCAAATTGACTTCCTTCTGCATATTTGTGTTTTCCGCGTTTCCGCGTATAGAGCCGTCGCCGTCGGCTTAACCGCCCGCTAAATTTTAGCGGGAAATTGAATTGGTGTTGAGGTTACGTGACGTCAATTTTCCCGTTAAATCTAGCAGAGAAACTGAATTTATTTATAAGTGACGTGGCACGAAGCCATGTGACGTCATTCTCCCTCCGAAATTTAGTGGAGAAACTGAATTGGTGTTGAGGTTGTGTGATGTCAATTTACCAGCTGAATTTATCGGGGAAATTGTCGGAGAAGGAAGAGGGGAGGAAGAGGAGCATACCCTCCCCTCCGTACCCTCCCCTCCTCCTCCTCAAGAGCCTGCGCTCTACTTTCGCATTACAAATTTTTAAACGTCTTTAATTTTTTGCGAATGGAATAGATCAATGTTTAATTAATTCCAGAAACTAAACTATACGTTAATTACACTTTTCCAGTTGTTGACGGCAGCCCCAAGGGCGTAACTTTACTTGTGCTTTCATCCGGGTAACTTTCGTGAAGTACTTGAAGTACTAGGTGGCTAGCTATTGTGCCACTTGACCTACATTCACCTCTGTACTCTCTTGAACGTATACGATGTGCTAATTCACTTAAGTCGGACATTGAAGCTCAAGGGCGCACACTTTAAAGCTTTCTCGCGTTGGACGTTTTTTTTTTTTAATGAATTGACCATTTAGGGCAAGAATCTAGAAAAAGGATGTAGAGGGTGCCCCAGTAACACTATCTCTCTCCTTCAGAACTTTCGACTGAGGTAAAAAGTTGACAAAATCATAAATAGCTTCTAGGGCGTGAAAGTAGTTTTACCGCACTCGAAACAAACGAAAGGCATTACTAACGTCAAAATGACGCCAACTCCAGCCTGAATAGAGAGCTTCAAAGCTTACGATTAAAAAAATTAAAAAGTGGAACAATTGTGACTGTGATGGACAGGATGAGGGCACGGCTCTTCGCGCTGATGAAGTTCGTTCCATACACCAACTCAACTCTATGACGTCACGCCACAGTGGGGGCGCTGCTGTAGGGACTGCGCACGTGCAGTCGCTTAACCTCACGCGAATTCGGTCTCTGCGCATGCGCACTGCCCACGCCTACTCTGGACAAGCGCGAACTTGCTCGTAAACAGCATGTTGATGTACATCCCCGTAACTGACGCGGCGCGAAAAAAGGTCGCTAAGGTTTTTTGTTCATTTTTTGAAGCGCGTTTTATACACCAGCTCATGTCTGCAAACAAACCGGAGCGCCCCTAGCGGACGCCAGCCGCGCCGCGCATGTGCGATGGAGTGTGGGCAAGAGGCTCGCCGTCGCCGGTAAACAAGCCATTGGAATGCGATGTTGTCGGCGTGGCTGTGAGACCCCTGCCCTTTTTCGCGGTCGAATTGTTGATTCTACGTCTTCCTGGCAATATCTGACTACTTGAGCGGCCTCAGCAAAATTACAAGGCTCGTTACACCGCAAAACTTCGTGTGAATAATGCGACATGCGGCGGCGCTTCATTCCGCTAGGACGCCGCAGAATGTACGCTAAAGCCTGATTCGCATGATATTTCGCTCGCAATTTTCAGTCGTGACGTCGCTCGGGTTGCAAAAGCATGAACCGCAGCTGAGATGGTTGACGTCGATAATGAAAATCGCAAGCAGAATCGGACCAAGTGAATCAGGCATAACAACTCGGTGACGGCCGCTGGTAACAATAATCAACATCTCCTTGTATCTACTGTTTACATCGAGCCTGCTTATCAACCTTCAAACTTAAGCCTTTTGAGGCCTGCACTTACTTCTTATCGCAAGTACCGGGCCAACATTTGGTCTACGGGCCGGTGTTGTCTAAAAGAGCAGACGACAAGCAGAAACGTTTGAAAGAGCAGACTACAGCTCGTTTGAAAGACGACAGACGACACTTCGAACGATCAGGCGGCCGTTTCAACTTGAAGACGCACTGAACGTAGTCCGCAGGTGGTCCGTACTACTTGACGGTCTTGCAGCGTTCATGTTTTAACAAAATGAATAAATCTTACGACCACAAGTATCCGTGAATTCAACCCAAAGTGCACAAGCAATTGTGGTCCGACAGCGTCTAGTTTTTCCTTTTCACAGCACATATCCACGTTCTCAGACGAACTGAGCACATGAAAACTGACCTTCAAATCTTTTTCGACTTTTTTGGTACAGCCCCAGTCGCGGCGTTTTGACGGAAAGGCAGGTTTTTGTCTGGTTCTTTTCAAGACAACGCAGGAATACACGTCTCCCATTCGGACTTCTGCCCGCAGCCCCAGACCGAAAGTGCGCCCGACGCGCCACCACCGCGCCGTGACGTAACAGAGATGAGTTCGTGTATACACGCTTCGCATTCCATCTTTTTTAGAGTGCAGCTCTTAGGTGCCCGTTTCCGGCTTGAGCGGCGTCGCCGTCTACGTGGCCGTCGCCGTCGCCGTAACCAAGGTCACCACAAGGTCACGCGACACCCTCCCAAGGTCACGTGACCCCCCAAGGTCACGTGATCCCTCCCAAAGTCACGTGACCCCCCCGGTCACATGACCCCCCGTGACCCCTTCCAAGGTCACCTCAAGGTCACGTGACCCCCAAGGTGACCCCCACTTGATTCCCCAGGTCACGTGACCCCCCAAGGTTACCCCAAGGTGACGTGACCCCCCAAGGTTACCCCAAGGTGACGTGACCCCATGGTCACGCGACCCCTCCCAAGGTCACCTCAAGGTCACGTGACCCCAAGGTGACCCCCACGTGACCCCTCAAGGTCACGTGGCCCCCTCCCCGAGGTCACGTGACTCCCCTCCCCCCGAAGTCACTCGACACCAACCCCGAGGTCAGGTGACCCCCCCGAGCATATTAAAAAATGAGGGGAGGAGGAGGAGAAGGAGGACGAGTAGGGGTCTACCCTCCCTTCAGTATCCTTCCCTCCTCCTCCTCAAGAGCTTCGCTCCAATTCGGCATTACAGGGAGTTGTAAACGGCTTTCACTTTTTTTTAGCGAAACACCAGTGAAACTGAACTAATTAAACAGTCAAGCTAAGCCGATCCAAATATTACTAATTATTGTTGTTTCATGCGCATGTCAGTACCGCGTACACAGCGGGAGGTATACAAGTGCTCAATTTACAATAAAAAAAGCAATGGGCCTGACGATTTCACATGTTTATGTTCGTGCACACGTCGCATTTTTTAAAGTCTAATCGTGTAGTTGATTTTACATTCGCTGAGATTCTTTTATTGTTCGCCGGGGATTCGTTTTCTTTTTAATTTTGAGTGTGTATGTTCTTCAGGAAGACTAGTGAAAAAGCCATTTGTATCAGAAATATTTGGTGTCCAATAAACCCATATGAATAATATAAGATATATAAGAATATATAGGAACTATATAAGGAACTATATTAGATCTATAGAAGATACATAAGAACATATAAGAACCATATAAGAAACGCATAAGAAACTTTTCACAAGTTTCTTAACTGGTTCTTTATGTTCTTATATATCCTATATAGTTCTTATATATTTCTTATATGGATCTCATATGGTTCTTATATATTCTTATATATCTCGTATAATTTATATGTGTTTATTGGACACGCAAATCTCTTTGTCCAATACAAATTGGATACAGAAATATATACAAATGAGATTTTTCAATAGGGAAAGCGAACTAAAAAACATTTTATTTTTGTAGTAGTCCCGCATCTGCGGCACCAAACCTACACATGAGGTGTTGGTAAATCAATAAGTATACGTTTTCCGCAGGCACGTGGCTTTGGGTGCATCAATGGAGGGCTCTTACAAAAGCGTGATATTCGCAATGCTGCGGCTTCAGCTTTACTACGTGTCCCGGATGAAGCCCGGTTCAAAAGAAGCGGCCCAGGCCTGGTTTGATATTGCGAGACACGTCAACGACATCGCCCTTGCCGTTCGGTCTGCTCGAATGATGATGGACCCGAACAGGGCTGTCTAATGTTAAAAATTAAATAAAGGGCGCGTGATATTTTTGTGAGCAAACATCCCAGCTAAAAAAGATCCCATGCTGATGTAGTAATAAATAGGGCATTACGGCGGTTTGCCTGGATGAGTTTTAAAACATTACATAAGGCTTCTAATTTATAAAAAAATATAGACCTTGTTGTTATTGAAGTAGCGCATTTATAGACATTGCGGGACTTGAGTAGAACTGATAAGTATAATCACCAAATGTAAATGAGTCACTGTGGGTTTTTGTATACCTAAAATGTACGACGTATCTTCCAATGCGATCGTGAATCAGTTCTGTAGCAATTCGTTTTATAAAGCATGATACCACTTGGTCAATACACATATAGTATCCAATTTCTTAGAAACTAAAAAATCTTCAGCTAGCAAGTTTATGTTTTCGCGATCTTCGGAATAAATGCACCCTAACTACAGCTGCTACTACGTTAACTACAACTTACGTCTCACTCCTATAACCGTCAGGTAGCTTTCCGACAATCCGAGCACTGTCCTCACATGTAAAATAAAACATGTTCTTTTGTGCTTTGTTGGTTACATGTCCGTTACATATGGCACTGACATCATCATGTCTGCGAGTAATGTTTCTTGTTATTTCGTTTAGCGGGACAAGACAACTACCTCGCATGTGCGTCGCAGTATACTGCTTGCTGCTACAGACACACCTTCTGTAACTTTCACCACTTAAAAACAAAAATCACGAAATAACAGTTAACAAAATGGATAACTGGGCGAGTTGGTAGATATTCAAGATTGAAACCGCACGACTGGACAAGGAAACAGCGAGAAACTGGAAGAAACGAAACACGTCGATGAAACAGCGTCTGTTTCGTCCAGTTCGTCGCTCCGTCAGTGTTCAGTCGCACTGTTTCAATTATGAAATTAGGTTGTTACTGTCACGGTACAATCGCACGTCCTCGCTGCAACGGCTTCCACCACGTTTGTCTAAGCGGTTAACAACATAGCTAGGTCAAGGCTGTACCTGTTTAAGAGACGGGCTCCAATCACTTTAATATTCGCTGCTTGGCTTGTGTTTTCTAGCTGATGTAACTGATGTTCAGATAAACTCCAACTCCATATATTTCGTTTCAAATGACGTCTGACCGAAGCCAGCGTTAGTATCCGATGGAACACGTCAAGCAGCGCCAAAAGTGAATCGTCACGACCTTCGTCGTTTTTATTTATTCCTAGAACCACCTCTAGAATCCTATAGAATCACGCAGCATGCACCGTGCGTGATTTGCTTAGCCAACGATAGGAAACGCACGCACAAAATAAATTACGGCTGTGTACGATAACTGTGTGCTTGTTTGCGGCTGCTAAGGCACAAGGCGTGGTGGTTGATTGCGGAATAGGCCTGACGCTCTTTCAAGTCTGAAGAGCACCTCTGGCGAGCAAAAATATCATTGTTCGGTCACATCTCGGTTTGTGTTTCATTAAGTCGGGGCTGCGCTGCTCAAACATCGCACAAAGGAGTTTCTCCGAACAAGCGTCGGCGGAAATATCCGCGGTTCGAATGCCGCGTGCCAAGTTTTCTTCTCAAACTCATTCCCATGCGGCATTTGAAGCACGGATATCGCCGTGTCTCGCGTTCGAATCTGTGTGCACACTGTTTTTTGTACAACGTATAAGCAGTGCTACATAGGCTTTACGCTTTGTCACGTCGCTTGCAGACGCTAACCTGGCAGAATTTCATTGATGGGTATAAATTCGCGGAATAAAATAACACGAGGAAGAAATTTACAAGAAAATCACGCTTACCGTTTTCTTTAGACACAGAAAGCGCGATTCCCATTTTAGAGCGCAGCTCTTAGGCGCCCGTTTCCGGCTTGAGCGGCGTCGCCGTCGCCGTCGGCGTAACCAAGGTCACCCCAAGGTCACGTGACCCTCAAGGTCACCCCAAGGTCATGTGACCCCTCCCAAGGTCAGCCCAAGGTCACGTGACCCCTCCCAAGGTCACCTCAAAGTCACGCGACCCCCAAGGTGACCCCCATGTGACCCCCCAGGTCACGTGGCCCCCCTCCCCGAGGTCACGTAACCCCCTTCCACCCCCCCCCCCCGAGGTCACGTGACCCCCTCCCCACCGAGGTCAGGTGACCCCCCCGGACCATATTAAAGAATGAGGGGAGGAAGAGGAGAAGGAGGAGGGGGAGGGGTCTACCCTCCCCTCAGCACCCTTCCCTCCTCCTCCTCAAGAGCTGCGCTCGAATTCGGCGTTACAGGGAGTTGTAAAAGGCTTTCACTTTTTTCTTTCGTATCTTAAGACTATTTCGTAGTTCTTTCAGACACCCTGTTACTGCGCGCATGCTGACGGAGACGCCTGCAAATCAATGTGGATTGCGCATTATCGAACGCTGTGCAGCTCCGTTTATAATGCTTCATGCAGGTATCACACGGTTACATCTTAAATTACGCTCTCGCGTCCCCTGAGTGAGAGAAACAGAACTATTGGTGAAACTCGCCCCTAACGGAGTAATCGGAAATAGTTTAAAATGAACACCCGTAAAAAAACAAAATGAGTGAGAGTGCAGAAAGGGAAAGAAACGAGGAGTACAGGTGATATTCGTTCAGGATATTGGAAACACCCTCTGCACGTTATTTCACACAAGAAAATAGCAATCAGAGGTCAGAAGACGCGGAAACGCGTACGTTAAGGCCGCAAAATCACGGCAAGTTTTCTCTAAAAAATAGTCAGAGTGCAGGCGAGCTTCTGTAAGTTGAAAATGATTGTAAACCTGAGACTGGGGCAGAAAAGAGAACACAACAGAAGGTAGAAAAAGAGGTGGCAACGTCTCAAACTCAGCTGCAAAGTTTGCCCCAGCCTCAGGTTTACAATCATGTTCAAGTTTTCTCTACTTGGTTTCCTTGACCTGCGGCCGCACTGCAAATACATCACACGAAAGACACTCTGCAGCCAGTCGAGAGTTTTAGGGAACCGCTTCTGCACATCCGATTCGGTATACGAGGGGCCTTCCGGTTCGAACTGCGCATGCGCTGCCACAGAAGACTCGCGCATATGCAGTTCGTACCGGAGGGCCCCCTATACCGTATCGGGTGTGAAAAAGAAAACGGTTCTATAAAACGTTTGACGGTCTGAGGCGTGTTCCTTTTTTGCATATGACGGTTTTGTAAAGTTTTTCACACACAAACTTCTCCGCAGGTATGTCAGAATCACACAAATGTACGAAGCAAACGTGGTTCAAGCAAGCTGTGTAGGCTCGCCCGAGGACACATATGTCATCATGTGTGCAGACTGTGTCTTTCGTATAACGTACAAGCTGCGTGACCGCGCTGAATTTGCCAAATCCCCTATCCGATCGAGCAAATCAAGCAGAGCCAAAAAAAAAAAAATGCATAGTCGCAGCGGTCATTGTTATTCTGCGTTTTCTATCACGAACTAGAGACCAATCGCGCAAAGTGAATGTGCCGCAATTCTACGCGAAATGCTTTTAGCCGAAATAGAGATTCTCTCAATAATAAGGTCAGTTCAAGAGAAACAGGCCTCTTCGGAAGCAAATATAATTCAAATGCAAAACAGAGTTCATGCAACACAACTTGGATGAAAATCGGAAGACTTGATATCGGAACTGGAAAACCGTACCACGCGGAACAATCTCTTTGTGAGGGACATAAAAGAAGAGGGGACCGAAAAGAAAGATCTTTTTATGAGAGAGAGAGAGAGAGAGAGAGAAAGAGAGAAAAAAAACTTTATTAAAGCCACCCATGTCGGGGAGTGTCCTTATGAGAAAGGTAAATAATGCACAAGTTAGTAATAATTAAAATAACAAATCAGCTCTGTAAAAAAAAAAAAAAAAAAAAAAAAAAAAAAACGTAGTTTAGAGAAAAAGACACCGGGTCGGGATCGTTTTACTATACTAACGGTTTCGTACTTCAGAGAAAAGATTACTAAGTTGATTTAAGTTTACATATACACAACTCTACCCCCAAAGCCGATTTAACTTTTCGCCAATTGGATTATGGAACTGGAACTTTTATTGGGTTCAATCTGGATTTCAGGTTTTTCCGAAATTAGACCTCTGTATCTGGATTTCAGTTTTCCACCAACAATTACAGTTAGATATCAAGTAGCATAATCCTGATACCGAAAAGTTATATTGAGTTTTAAAAGAAGAAAATCGGCATTAATGAATACTTTTCAGGAAGAGCTGTAGAAATAACAAAGAAAAAATATGGAACTCTACTCCAGAAGAGACGCAAAAATGTGCGGAAGTCGAATTACTATTTTATAAGATAAGACTCAATAATGTTTTGTACGCTTGGAACGACATTAAGAACGGGAGATAAAGGTGCGATGTGCCCCCAGGAGCTAATAATGATTGACGAAAACAAAGGAATCCTATATGCTTTAAAATTGCGAATATAAACACCAAAAGTATTTTGAACAAGACAGTCAATTTTGAAAGTGCCATTTTGGAGGATGAACTTGATATTATTAGAATTAAGGAAACCTGGTTTCATAAGGCTATTTTCGACTCAGAGGTTTCGCAGTCAAGCTGTACGATAGCACGGAAAGACCGAGGAGTAAGAGGCGGCAGTGTTGCAATCATGGTTTTAAAAGATTTGGTATTTTCTGTCCTTTGTGATGTGAGTGATTTGTTCAAGTGTTGTGGACTAATTTAGTTGATTACCCATACAGTCTACATTGGAGACATATATCGACCTCCCAACTCATCAGTTGATGTACTAGATAAACTAAAAAAATTATATATATATCTAAATTTCAGTATCCAAGATAACATGATGTAATTATGCGATTTTATATTATCTTGAATTGATTGGATTACAGATTCTCCCGGAAATATTGAAGCAGCTAGTTACAGACAATTATTAGAGCTCCGTTTTTGCAACAATATAACTCAGGTCGTAACAGATTACACCAGAATATTCACCACAGCGTCATCAATTTTATACCTAATTTTGGTTTCCAAGCGGTTAAAATCCTTTTTTTTTTTAAGATGAAACTGGAGAGCGTCTATTTGACCATAAACTTACGCATCTTTCATTGTATGAGCCCCTGTACTTCTCGCGATTGTGCTCGAAAGTTGCAAGGTTTTGCACTTTAAGGCCGCTAATGACGTAAGCATTCTAGATTGTCTGGAACAGACGCTTGATGAATTTGTCTTGCGTTATCAATCAAACGCCAGCGCTGACGAAATTTGGGAATTATTTTCCCACGTGGCTGTGTCGAGCGATATATACCAAGATGCACCAAAATAGCTAGAAACCAAAATCCCTCGATTACTCAAGAAATTATTCCTTCCAAACGAAAACTAAAATGTAAACGGAAGGAGAGTTCACAAACCAAATAAAACTGTATTTGTCACATGAGGCAAGAACTGAAGCGGCTTGTGAAGGAATCCTAAGAGACATTTTATAACATAACGCTTAAAATATTGATCTGTGAGGCGCCCGGTAAGTTCAGACGATATAATAATATATCAACCAGATCACGCTGCGACAGTGATCTCCATATCGATCAAGATCGCGTTCAAAATTTCAATTCTCTCTGTTCTTCTGTTTTTACTTGTGATGATGAAACATTGTTAAGTTTCACAACTTTTTCGAATTGATCTCCTCTCAAAAACATTTAAAAAAATACACGAGAAAGCAGTTTTCAATCATTTACTTAATATCAATATAAAGAAAAGCCTGGGGTCAGATGAGTCCCCAATTAATTTTTAAAAAGATTCGATGAGTGGGTATCCAAATATCTTACTTGGTGAATTTCTTATCATCTGAAGAAAATCATTATTTAACGAAACGCACTGAAACGTGCAAAGATCATACCAGTTCATAAAATTGGAAATGCTTCAGACGGTCAGTAATTATCACCCCATTTCACTCACAAGCACGTGCTCTAGGTTACTTGAACATATAATATCAAACCCCTAATGTCTTATCTTGAACATTGTTCCAATCTGAGCACGGCTTCCGCGGAGAGCTTTCCACAACAATACAGTTGATCGAAACTGCTCACGATATCTCACAGGCTATCAATGGCTATCAATTTTCAGGGGCAAACTGATGTAGTGTTTTTAAACTTCCCGAAAGCATTGAATAAAGTAGCGCATTCAAAACTTATACTAGAAACCGTCTCAATTTTTAAAAATTCAAATGTCAAACAAGAATTTTCGTCATATCTTTCCTTTAGGTATACCCCAGGGGAGTGTCTTGGGTTCCTACTATTAAAGCGATAGCGTTAAGGAGTTCGTGTCGCAGAAAAGCCGGCATCGACGTCGGTGGCGTTGTGACTGGAAAATCCTGATTGGTTGATAAGGTCATGACGTCACAGCCACATGACCTCGCGTGGGTATTTAAAACAACCCAGAAACTCACGTGGAACTTGACGTCACGTGTGGACTGAAAGTGAATAATACATGAGATGTAACGCGAATTAAAGGTCGCAGCATGCCTCGACTGATTTATTTTTGTAAAGTAATTCAGTGGCCTTACAGAAAACATTTGAAGCATCAAAAAATCGTCAACGAATCAAATTATTCGTTGACGATTGTATTATTTACAATAAAATAGAAACACCGGACGACCAGGTCGAGCTAAATTTCAATCTACGAAAAAATGTAAACAAGTGGTGTGACCAAAGGCAAATGGCGCTGAACCGAAAACAAATCGGTAGGTACGTCATTAACTAAAAGGAAATAGTTTGCCTTGTGATTATATGGCATAGATAATAGCGTGCTTGACCGGTTCAAGGAAGATAAATACTTAGATTTAACATTTCCTCCTGATCTATGGTTGAAAACAAATATTGATAGTTTTCAAACATTGGTCCCGACGTCCCGGGTTCGATAACCGGACCAGGTGGATTTTTTCGGTCGCGCACCAGTCAGCTATAGCTGTGTTTGAAGATTTGTGCTTATCCCTTGTCCCGTTTGTTCCCCTTCTCTAGGGATTAATATTGCCATTCTTCTCCAGCTCGCTTGCACGTTAGCATTAATTGCACCTTCATCCAATCCAGAAAACATTGTCGTGCCTGAGGCGAAACGTAGCCAGGTCAACAAATTAAATAGAAATACTACTTGTAAAGCTTTAGTTAGAACTATTATTAAATATGGCAAAATCGTGTAGGACCCTCATACCATAACAAATTGTTCTAAACTTGAAAAAATCCAACGGCGAAGCTCGCGTTTCATTTTTACTAAATATTGCCGCGCGCAAGGCTGAGAAAGCAACGCTCGGTCACGGTCCTCCAGAAAGTTCCCGTTTATTCATGTACCGCACGTAACTTCTATCATTTATCCCTGCTTTTGTTTTCTAGAAAGTGCGTGTTCATTCTCGCCCCGATCACGCGACGCTCGAACCGCTTTCGCCGAATCTTCGAGATAGCGGCGCACTCTAGATAAGAGGCCGCCCGCGACCTTGTCGAGTCAGTCTCGCCCTAGCGCTCGATTCTGCTGACACGCCGACTTCGACGCCCGCGACGCTCTGCTTTCTTCTGTTTCCTTCTTTATTTTCGGCACAAGTTCGCCACATTAAACGTTTATTTCTCCCTGTTTATTTCCTGTTTTCTTTTGGTCACCAACCGTGACATTTTGGTGGAGGTGCGGGGTACCGCATGCCCGTACAGCGTTCCCCTCCCGGGGCCCGCAGTGCAAGCCCGATTCCAAGCCCTGTGACAAGACCACTCAACGCGGAACCTGAAACTCGGACCAGTCGCCGAACCCAAGGTCTACACCCGGAATACGGACTTCTGCCACCCAGGACCAGGCAGCCTACGAGGCCGACGATGGACGACCAGCAATCGCAGTCCCCGACCGCCGCCGCCGTCGTCTACCTGCCTGTTGCCCAGCGAACCCCGACGACCTTCCATGGCGAGACCCACGAAGAAGTAGAGGACTGGCTCCTGCACTACGAACGTGTAGCACGCCATAATGGATGGACCACTGAGCAGCGCCTCCAAAACCTCTACTTCTCCTTGGAGGGTACCGCGAGGCAGTGGTTCGAGAACCACGAGGCGTCGCTTACGTCGTGGGACACCTGTATCGCTGGCCTGAAGGAGACATTCACGAACCAGACACGACGACAGCGAGCGGAAGACCTCCTTCAAGTACGAACTCAAGGGCCCAACGAAACGGTAACCAGCTTCGTTGAAGACGTCCTCCGCCTGAGCAGCCGCGCCGACCCTCAGTCCACCGAGGAAAAGAAGCTGCGTATCCTGATGCGCGGCGTGAAGGACGACATTTTCGGTGGCCTCGTACGCAACCCACCGACGACGATTCAAGAATTTGTAACCGAGGCGACGAACATTGAGCGTGCACTGCAATCCCGAGCCAGCCACTACCAGAGGCTACCCGGCGTCAGCGCGGTTCCGCCGTCCGCTTGCGACCTTGGCTCCAGCATCTCCAGCATTCGCCAGATCATCCGGGACGTCGTCCGGGAGGAAATTAAGAAGCTCCTGCCTGCTACCCACCAGCCGGCTTCGGTGTCAATAGCCGAAGTTGTCCGCGACGAGGTTCAGCGGGCAATTCAACTGGAGGCTCCTGCCAACGTAGCTGCACCCGAGGAGCCCACCGTGACCTACGCCGCAGTGGCCCGACGGCCACCGCCTCCTCCTCGCGCCTATGTCGCGCCGCCCCGACGCCAGTCTCCTGCGCCGCAGCACGACCGACGCCGCGACGACCAGCCCCAGTACGCCAGCCAGGAGCCCCGTGTACCCCGGAAGACCGATGTGTGGCGAACGGCCGACCGACGCCCGCTCTGCTACCACTGCGGGGAAGCCGACCATGTGTACCGCCGATGCCCATACCGACGACTCGGGCTGCGCGGATTCCACCCAAACGACCCGCGCCCCCGGTATGGTGAACGCCCTCGGGAGATCGACGAGTACCTGCAACGACCTCAGACCCCCAAGCCTGCGTCCCGCCGAGAGTTCCGATCGCCATCGCCCCGACGTCCAGCTTCGCCGATGCACCGACCCCGACGTGAAAGCCTGTCACCCCTCGCTCCTCACCGGGGAAACTAGGCGCGGCAACCCCTGGAGGTGGAGTTGCCGAAGACAACCGACGTAAAGAGCCTCCAAGAACGACGGAGCGCTCCCACTCTCCCGACCCCAAGCATCACAACGACGCTCCTGCATCGGTGTCTAACAACCTGAACGTTGTGATCGACGGCCTCGACGCATCGGCACTCGTGGACACCGGAGCAGACTACTCAGTCTTGAGTGGGAGGCTCTCCCGCCGCCTTCGAAAAGTCATGACGCCGTGGGAAGGACCCCAAATACGAACCGCCGGAGGACATCTCATCACACCAGTCGGGAGATGCACTGCTCGCGTCGACATCCACGGTGAAACGTGCCCTGTCAAGTTCGTCGTTCTGCAAGACTGTTCGAGGGACGTTATCCTCGGAATGGACTTTCTCTGCGAGTATGGCGCCGTCATCGATCTCGGAACAAACCGGCTGACGCTACGAAAACCTGCTCCACCAGCGGAGGGACCCCAAGCGACGTCACCCACGGTCCGAGTCCTCGCAAACCACGTAAACCTACCACCGCGGTCGAGTGTTTTCGTACTTGTCGGGATCGATGAAGCTTCCTGTGGCGAAGTTCTTCTCGAGGGAAGCCTCCAATTGCTCCTGGGAAGAGGCATAGGCGTCGCAAGGGGAGTAGCTGAACTTCAGGACGGGCGGACTGTGGCCCTCGTGACAAACTTTCGAAACGAAACGCAACACCTCACAAAAGGTGCAGCCGTGGGCCACATCGAGAAACTCCGAAACCCCGCCGAAATCACCGCGATTACTGACGAATCCTCGCCGCCCCAGCAAGACAGTACGTCGCCAGCGCAGCTCGACATTGACCCTAAGCTTCCGGACCCTAAACGGCGTCAGCTGGCTAACCTCCTCGCCGAATACCGCGACTGCTTTGCGACGTCGTCGAAGATGCGCCAGACCGCGGTTGCCAAGCACCGCATCGTTACCGAGGACGACGCGCGCCCTGTGCATCGATCGCCGTACAGAGTCTCCGCTAAGGAAAGGGAGGTGATCCATCAGCAAGTTCAAGAGATGCTGAATGACGACATAATCCAACCTTCAAGCAGTCCATGGGCCTCTCCAGTCGTGCTGGTTAAGAAGAAGGACGGAACTCTTCGGTTCTGCGTGGACTACCGGCAGCTCAACACGGTTACGAAGAAAGACGTCTACCCACTCCCCCGCATCGACGACACTCTAGACCGGCTGCGCCACTCTCGATACTTTTCATCGATGGATCTGAAGAGCGGCTACTGGCAAATCGAGGTCGACGAACGGGACCGAGAGAAGACAGCCTTCGTCACGCCGGATGGACTGTACGAGTTCAAGGTGATGCCCTTCGGACTATGCACGGCGCCAGCAACTTTCCAGCGTGTCATGGACACCGTGCTGGCAGGGCTGAAGTGGCAGAGTTGTCTCGTCTACCTTGACGACGTCGTAGTATTTTCAGCTGACTTCGACGAGCACTTGAGACGACTCCGAGCTGTTCTTCAAGCCATTCAGACCGCCGGACTCACACTCAAGCCGTCAAAGTGCCGGTTCGCCTATGACGAACTGAAGTTCCTTGGCCACGTGGTTAGTAACGAAGGCGTCCGCCCAGACCCCGAGAAGACTCGCGCCGTCGCGGCATTTCCAGCGCCGACAGACAAGAAGGCCGTGCGAAGATTCCTTGGACTTTGTGCCTATTATCGACGCTTCGTTCGGGATTTCGCAAGGATTTCCGCACCACTTACGAATCTCACGAAGGACGCCGAGAAGTTCGAATGGGCCGAGGAGCAACAGCAGGCATTCGACGAACTGAAACAACGACTCCAGACTCCTCCTGTGCTTGGACATTTCGACCAGGATGCGGAAACAGAAATTCACACGGACGCAAGTAACGCGGGACTGGGCGCAGTACTAGTCCAAGTGCAAGAAGGCATCGAGCGAGTCATCGCCTACGCAAGTCGGACATTGTCCAAGGCGGAGAAAAATTACTCCACGACTGAGAAAGAATGCCTTGCGGTCGTCTGGGCAATAACGAAGTTTCGTCCGTACTTGTACGGGAGCCCGTTTCGTGTAGTCACGGACCACCACTCGCTCTGCTGGCTTGCGAACCTGAAGGACCCGTCAGGACGCCTCGCTCGATGGAGTCTTCGACTACAAGAGTTCAACATGACAGTGGTCTATAAGTCAGGCCGCAAGCACAGCGACGCCGACTGCCTGTCCAGAGCCCCCGTCGAAACCCCTTCCGGCTGCAGCGACGACAATGACGACGAGTGCTTCCTAGGAGCAGTGAACACCGACGATATGGCACGACGTCAACGGGACGATCCTGAGCTGCGCGCATTAATCGAGCACCTGGAAGGGGGCAGGAGTACCGTGCCACGTGTCTTCTCACGAGTACTGCCGACCTTCGCCATCCGACAAGGTGTACTCTACAAAGAGAACTTCGGGAACAACAACTCGCCGTGGCTGCTGGTAATCCCGACCGACCTTCGAGGGGAGATCTTTCAAGCATGTCACGACGACCCGACGTCCGGACACCTTGGATACAGCCGGACACTGGCCCGTATTCGTGAAAAGTATTACTGGCCCAAGCTCCCCAAGACCGTCCACCTGTACACACGATCATGCCACGAGTGCCAGCGACGCAAGAAACCTCCGACGAGGCCGGCCGGACTCCTGCAGCCTATTTCTCCTCCAACTGCACCCTTCCAGCAGATCGGAATGGATCTACTTGGTCCTTTTCCGCCTTCGACGTCGGGGAACCGCTGGATCATCGTCGCCACAGATTATCTCACGCGGTACGCCGAAACGAAAGCTCTTCCTTCGGGGACTGCTGTGGAAGTTGCCAAGTTTTTCATTGAGTCCATCGTCCTCCGGCACGGCGCTCCAGAAGTTCTGATTACAGATCGCGGATCAGCGTTCATGGCACATGCTGGACGCCATGCTGCCCCATGAGCCATCTGACAACGAGAGCGACGACGCCCAGGCGGTTGCTCAACGCGCCGAAGAAGTTCGCCAGCTCGCCCGACTCTTGATTCAAGACCAGCAACGCGTCGACGCCGGCCGCTACAACCTTCGTCGCAGGGACGTCCACTTCCAGCCCGGAGATAGGGTGTGGGTATGGACGCCCATCCGTCGCCGCGGCCTCAGTGAGAAACTGCTGAAACGGTACTTTGGACCATACAAGGTACTTCGTCGCCTCGGCGAGCTGAACTACGAGGTGATGCCCGACGGAACACGAACATCGTCACGCCGCCCACCACGACCTGAGGTCGTCCACGTCGTGCGCCTGAAGCCGTACTACGCTCGATAGGACTGTGGACCTTTTGTGCTCCAAAAGACTCTTTAGTTTATCGTTCTTTTTTATTTTGATTTGTTTTACACTGCATCGGGGCGATGCACTTTTAAAGGGGGGAGTAATGCCGCGCGCAAGGCTGAGAAAGCAACGCTCGGTCACGGTCCTCCAGAAAGTTCCCGTTTATTCATGTACCGCACGTAACTTCTATCATTTATCCCTGCTTTTGTTTTCTAGAAAGTGCGTGTTCATTCTCGCCCCGATCACGCGACGCTCGAACCGCTTTCGCCGAATCTTCGAGATAGCGGCGCACTCTAGATAAGAGGCCGCCCGCGACCTTGTCGAGTCAGTCTCGCCCTAGCGCTCGATTCTGCTGACACGCCGACTTCGACGCCCGCGACGCTCTGCTTTCTTCTGTTTCCTTCTTTATTTTCGGCACAAGTTCGCCACATTAAACGTTTATTTCTCCCTGTTTATTTCCTGTTTTCTTTTGGTCACCAACCGTGACAATATCGCCGCATTGACTTGCCTACCAAACTGTCTGAACTTAGGAACCTGCCATAAATTGTATTGTGAACTAAGCTTTGAACGTTAAAATTGATTTTACAACTTATTCATAGCAATCCCGTTAAAATTAATAAATTCGATTGCACTGAAATCTGCGCAATCGAATCATCAAGGCATCGCCATTGTTGGTTCATTCAGAACCCATCTGTTCGTAATGACGTCTTAAAATTCACTTTCTTTCCTAGAGCATTCCGAGAGTAAAACGGTTTACCCGAAAAAAATGTTTCATGTACACCTTTTTAAACTTTAATAATGCATCGAAAATATTGTTTAACGTTTACAGCATGTCGCGATTTGGCAGCAACATTTTTCTTTTTGAGTCGAAAATGAATTTGTGCAAAACTATATTTCTTCTTTTTGCTTTCCCGGTTGATATTGCCTTTTGATGCATGATTTCATTAATCGAGGCACGATGTCGGCGCTTCTTATTGGGCTGCTGTTTAGTTTCATATTTATTTATCCCTGTTAGACTGTATGTTCTTACGTTGTAATTGCCACTCCGTTTCATAAACTTGGGAGACTGACAATACTTATAGATTAAATTGAATGAACATGAACAGCCTGTTCACACCCATCCGTCAAAATCGCGGTTGTTGAGAAACGATGCACGCTTCTCACGTTCTCCTTTCCACCGCGACCCCGTCTCTATTCTCTTCCAAAAAGAAGGCGTCTATGGCTGTTTATAAACACTACAAGAAAGAAAATTATTATTATTATTATTATAAAACAAAACTAATGTGTTTCAGGAGTCCCCTGAAACGCAAATGTCCAGAAATTCCCTTTGTGTTGCACTCCTCGAAATGTACGCGCTGCATATGTGCACCTATTCAATTTGTTCCTTCCAACAAGTATTTGGGAATCTCCTTCGACAGTGATCTGTCGTGGAATTCTCATCTAAGCTATGTTGCCAAGCGACTGCGAAGTGTATCAAGTATGTTGTATTCTACAAAGGCCTTTTTTCCATTTTCTGTTCGCAAGATGATAGTCAATGCTTTAGCCTACGGGTTGCTACGGTACGGTATTACTATTTATGCAAACTGTTCAGTGCTGTGGCAAAATAAAATCGACACGATCCTAAAAAGTAATTTGAGGGGTGCAGCGTACGCGTCTGATTCTATGCCGAGTAATGAATTATTTGCATCCCTGTGCCTGCCGCGTTTCCTAGCTCTCTTTAAAAGATGTGTAATTACTAAGCATATCTGGCAAAATTCTTTTAAAACGCCTCCTGTAGTGGAACGTGTTTTGAGAGACGGTGAACGTTTCATAATCCCACGTGTTTCTACAAAATATGGAAAACGACTGCGCTCATTTTATGTACCCGAACTCTTTAACGGCTTACCGGACACATTTTTGGGATAACCACAAAGCGCCAATTAAAAAAAACTATAAGAGCAATATGCTAAAGTTATACTTACGTTCTCGTTTTCCAGTTTACATGCAATGTTAGTCCCTTTCGGCTTTATATCATTTATTTGACCCTAATCTTGAATAATCTGCAGATAGTCCCCGATGCTGACTTTAAGCTTGGTTTCCCTTTTGGCCTTTGCCTCCAATATGAAAGAGCAATAATCGTAACACGTGCCTGTCTCTAGTTATTGACAGGGTTTTTGTCTGCGGTCTGGTGGTTATTTGGTTTAGTTGTGTATGTGCTTTATATTTAAATGAGTATTTTGCGGGAGTTTGTATCTGTATCCTGACTGCTGTGTGTGTTTTTTTTTCTTTATTTTACATTGTTGTTTTGCGTGATATCTTTCAATGACTGGTTTGATGTTTTATTACACCGCTGCCGGGTTCAGTCCCACAAGCCGCTATTGGCTTTTGACGGACCCGCATATGTATGTATTGTATTTACATTTGTGCAATAAAGACTATTATTATTATTATTATTATTATTATTATTATTATTATTATTATTATTATTATTAGAAATAATACTATTATGATTTTAATAACAATAACACTTCGTATCACACCAAGTCTGACCGCCGCCAACGCCACGATCCGAAAGACCCAATCAGGCTGCGCCAAAAGTGCTTCGTCACGACACTCTCCTTCCTTGTGCGTGTTCCATCACCGTATGAACTAATCACGCATAAAGAAGAGCGTAGGATCGCGCCGCACTTTCTGTGCGCGTTTGGTTTGTCCGGTGATAGCAAGGGTGTAAAGATTACGAGCTCCACGATAATGCACTTCTGCACTCTAAGAAAAAAGGGAGGAGAAAGGTAGCAAAAGCGACTGTTCCTCCTTGTTGCGGACAAGTTGCCCAGAGAAGGGAGGAACGGCAGTTCAGATGAAAGGAGGAGGGCGAGTTCCTCCTTGTTCGGTTGGCGCAGGGGTAGAACATCGCGCTACTGACCAAGTGGTCAACGGTTCGATCCCCAGAGAAGTCGTCTTTTTTTTTTTTTGTAAAGTTTTTTTTTTTTTTAATTTTTGTTTACCAAAACACACATAAACAAACCCAGACCGATGAAAGGAAAATTAAAGTCCTTATTATTCTCCGAGACGTTTTCCTCCTCCAGGCAGACCGGAGAAAGCTTTCGCCCTCCCGACCCATCTTCTTTCGGTTTCGTTTTTCGAGCACATCGCGCACGTTGTTTAATAAATTAATGTTGAGTTGATTGAGCTTCAGCGGCAGCGAAGGCCGCCTGTAATTCCGTCTTCTAGTCCAAACGTGCAGAACATTTCGGTTGCATTGACGTTTTTACCACTAATTTTATCAAAGGAGCTAACGAAGCCGCTAGAAACAGCGAAGTTCCGGAGCAGTGCCAGCAGCGCTACATACACTGGGTAAGACGGCCGTCTCCAATTTGCGGGACACACGCGGAACTACAGCAGCGAAACCACGAGGAACTGTGTCGACGTTTTCGACGTTATGGAAATCGCGGGAACTGCGTCCAAGGAAGGCAGGTTTTCCTGCCGGCTGCCTGGGTGCCTTCCGTGCTGAGTTCGGTTCCGTTGTCCCGTGCCGAGTGCCAACCGGTGTTCAACGTGATTCTTCTGCGAGTCAGCAACATCGTCAACGTGGTTCTGTATTTCTTCGTGTCAGCGACATCGTGATGGCAGTGTTGTGGGTTGTGAACAGAAGACTGGAATTATCGCCGATGTGTCCGTGTGTTCGCGTATCAGTGGTGTAACAAGATGAGATGACGTAAACTGTCGGGCATTGATGCCGCTGGTCGGGCCGTTATCGGAGGGGCCGGGGTGTCGCAGGATGACATTCCGCTTTACATTAAAGAGTTTAAAACCACTTGAGGGATTAGGTGCAGTCGATCGACGTGTGGATAGTCATGTTGGAACGCTGGTCTGGAAGGTAAGCTCCTATCGTACAGTGGCCAATGTGACTGTCGGTCCCCGAGAGCGATTGCGCTCTGGGGAAAAGACAACACTACGAAAGTATGACGGAAAGTACGTATATTTATAATGAAAGTTTAGCATAAAAAAAAAGACAGGCAAAATCGAAAAAAAAACAAAGAAACGCTATCCTTTATTTTACTGTTTAAATATATTACGTTTCCTGTAGAAACTGCCCTCTAAGTGGCGCGCTGGGATGAGCGCTAGAAGTTTTCGAGCTCGCAACGGCGCAGCTCCGTACACTTGACAGTTGTCGGAAGTCGCGGCTTTGACTGCATTCAAGTTGATCGAAAAGCGATTTCTGTGCCCGTGAAGCATCACTTCCAGCTGAGTGGATATCCGCTCTACAGAGATTAATTCAAGACGGCAATTGCAGCTTTGCGCGAACAGCACAAATAGAAAACGAACACTACAATATAAATACTGGCTACGAAGGGCCATGCGGGAAAACAAACTCATGGCTTGGAACCACATTGGAGCGGCTCGATTTATTGGCTTTCAAATAATTATGGCATGATCGAGCGTCTTCTTTTTAATAAGAGATTCATCCCCTGAGCCATTAAAAAGAGCCTCAGATGTATGACATTGCTGGAAAAAAATGAACATGTTCGGAATATTTTTTTTTGCTTAGGGAGTCACCGAAAAATTCCGTACGCTCAAAACGACCACTATAAAAGACGGAAACGCAGGGCTCGGTTGTAGTGATCGGGGTAGTGTGCTGTTGTATTGATGTTTGTATGTGCGATGCCTGTGTATGCGTTCAATATATGTTGACCTGATGTTTGTAGTGTGCGCAACGTGTCTACATGTGTTAGAGATTCCGATGAAAAGGAAATGCAATTGTGGCGTAAGAAAATAAAAATATTTTTTTGTAAAACATGAATTGGGCGGTACCTAGCGCCACCTAGCCTAGCTACGTGCGATTACTCTGCTTGACCCTGCCATCTGGTGGCAAGCGATTTAACATCCTTTTACGCTACGCGGCTACGCCATAATTTCGTGTTACCGTGCTGAGATAAGCCAAGAGGTTGCTTCGGATTTGCTTTTATTTGAGAGCGGCTTTTGGTTTTGCGGGCGAATGATTTTCACTCCTCCGTGATGTGCGGTTGACGCTACGGTTGACGAAGGAATTGTGGCTCGAGGAATAGCAAAGGTAGGACATAAAGTGCGGGAATTGAGTGCCGGTTGTCTCCGTTGAACATCGCAGTGCTGACGATGAGAAGACTGAGTGACTGCATGCTTTCGAAACGTAAGTTTCTTTACCTGCAGGGGTAAAGAAACTTCGGAAATAAATACAGTTCGCGGAAAGCTCGTGTTACGTTTTTATTTCCTGCTCCTCTCGCTTCGTGCAATAGACTTAGTGTTCTCGTTAAGCCTTACCGAGCTCGATTTGCTCGATTCGTGGCCGCCATAATGAGATGCAGTCGACGGAGGAACTTTTCCTCCCCTGCTTAAGGGACGAAAGTTTCTCCCTTTCTGAAGGAACATATGTGTCAAGAGCGTTCCTCCCTTTAGGGAGGACTATACTGACCCTTTTTTCTAAGAGTGTGGTGCAGCTGGGTTGGCTTTTCGTTCCGTTGTGAACGCTAAGAGTCGTTGTGACTCATGAGAGCTCGTTCGTTTCGCAAACACTAATTTACTCGACTATGGTATTTATCCTAAACACCAGCAGCTTCATTACCTCGATAGGTATTTCTTGTCCATCGCCCTTTTCTTAAATCACACTCAATGCGTGTGATTATATGGAGCGAACAGAAAACGACAAAAATATAAAATCCAAAATTATGTTTTATTGGTTCTGTAAAAAGCAATGCCGTATCTTTGAATTGATCAAATCTGATGAGTGTTTCGAAAAAACGAAATTTCAAAGATGATAAATTTCTAAGATTTTGGAAACGACAAGTAAACATTCCTATATCCCCGGGATAGCGCGTGGTGTGAGATCCACCACCGAATGGGCATTCACGCGATCCCCGCATTTCTGTTGCACAACATTTTCTCGACGAAGGACACGAATTTCTTTAAGAAAGGACCCACTACAGGGAACATGGCGACGACCTTCTGAGCCAGGTTCGCCAGAGGCGCAAGCAGACTGCAGATGCCTCCGTTGTCTTGGCGGCTTTCCCGGGGCTGTTCCTCTACTTTGTTTTCTGCTGTAAAGGAGCGATGAGCTTATATATGTGGTTATTATGCAATATTATAACAAATAAGACGTACAGAATTTCACATCAACTTCTCTTAAATTTCCCCTAAACTTTAAACAAAACGCTGTGCCCCTTCCATTCGTTTATATACAAATTTGTTGTATTACGAATCCCTGGCTTCATCGCTGCGGTACAAGGGGGGCCACCAAAAGTTCCGACTTCCGGTGGCGATTCAAATCCCGGCCCGAGCGCGCGTTCCTCGGAAGGGTCCCGACTTCGCCCAACCGAGGCTCCACCGAGGCTCGTCCGCACAAGGCCCGGCCTGTTCAAAAGCGGGACACAACCACCGCTCTCGCCCTTCATAGTATAGTGTGCGCATGAGCTATCGACAATTTAAGGTACACAAGTAAACTGAATAAACTCAGAGCCTAAATACGTGATTTGTTGCCTCTAGAAAGTCAATTACGGGCTTGTGAATGTCAGTTCTCTTCGCCCGGGAGCCCGTCGACAAGAGTAGACCGTTAAAATTTCCTGGCGTTACGTGGAGCGTCTTCAATGTGTTGGTGAATGTAGCTCGTTCTGCTTACAAAGCGTGGCAGCTCCGGATGATCTGTTGTCTACTTTCGGTCGCGTCGCACGGATTGCATTCTTGTGATTTAAGTGCTCCGATAAGATGGCGTCGCTTTTTAATAGAGATGGTTTGGCGCATTTGACGCTATTTGCAAGACAAATATAAGCTTATAAAAAGCATTGTTTTTATCGTGTCTTCTACGCTACACATATTTTACTTGTTGTAGGAAGTTGGGACCCTGAGCTATCTGTTTATGCGTTATCGAACCTGCCCATTGTCGTCATGAGATCACGTGGGCAAAGTACGTTTCGTCAACCGGAGCCACTAACGCGCGCTGACGGTCACCTGCTCGCGCAGGTTCCCTCGAGTCATACGTGGCCCTGCTGCTTTCCCTCTTTTCATCAGCGACACCTGGCGGCGAGCGAAGGCATCGGGCTACGGATCACACGGTCCGGGGTTCGATTTGCGCTCAGTTCTTGGGGAAAAATCTCCATTGTTACAATTCATTACGCCTAATTATAATTGGGGATTCACAATTTTGACTAAATGTGCCTTTATTTGGATGCTTATGCTTTTGTTTTATTAAGCAAGCTTTTTATGTTTATTGAAAGCGTGTAACACCTTTTTGTCACAGTCGAGTGTAACGCTTTTCGCGTAAAATCTAGTCCCTAAACGCACTGTGCTTGAAAAGAAGCATATCTATGCTGTTATCCTGATGACAGCAAAACTAGGCCATGCATTTGTAATTAGGGTAACGGTGATTGCTAAAGTTTCTGATAGGACAAGAAGCCTATATGGCGACTATTTTGGATGTCGACTTAACATTACGAGCTGGTTTCCTTTCGTGGTGCTTTGACTGCCCCTGTACCCTCGCAGCTCACAAGACGATGTAGAACGCCAGTCAGAACATTGCTTCGAAGTTGGTGTAAAACAGCAAAAAATGCTCCTTACTAGCCTCCATGGTCTTAGCAGCTTCATTGTTCGAAGCGCCCCCGGTTGCACCTTGATCTACTCCTGGAATCGTGGAAACCATAACATGAATGAAGAATTAGTGCAAAAAATAATTTCACAGATATAAAATAAACGCTCATTTTAAATGTGTCAGTCATCTGCGAGGGGTCATTGTCCTTGTGGGATCCGCACATTTCGATGTAGGGCTTTTCGGTGCAGGACGTTTAGAAAGGGTATCAAAAGGTGTATTCTTAAACCCTTTGTCCCATATAATACACCCCAGAACTTCATTTCGACGTACAGCGCCCTACAGTCGAAGAGACGGCCCGAAATTTTAGGAGGGGCTTGATAGCCGCGTGGTAAAACTTATTAAAATAGCTAATGTACGTTTTGCTGACAATAAGAAAAATAATCGGGGTTTTCTTGGCCCTACTGTAAAAACTCGGTGTTTTCTTTATGTGGTCTTTGATACGTACTTTAGCTATTTAAAATGTTGTACCACACGGCTATCAAGCCCCTCGTAAAATATCCGGCCGCCAGTTCGACTGCAGCGCGCTGTACGTCGAATTGAAGTTTTGGGGTGTATTATATGGGACAAAGGGTTTAACGATACACCTTTTGACACCCTTTTTTCTTTAGAGTGATACGGACATTTCGGAACATGGGATTTTCGTTATCCGGACTTTTCCGTGGACGAATGTTTCGGTGCAGAAACAATTCCGTGTAATCTTTTTTTTTAGTAGGTAGTTGAACCGCTTAGCAGGCAGGCAGATGATTGCATATTGCTATATTTTGATGCTTGAAATATAATGTGTATATTGATTAGGATGTGAGATCTTTCTAAAAGTTCAACTGTTTCTAAATGTCTGCCAATCCCGATCGACTTTGTCTTCTAAGGTCTAATTTGTGTGTCTAAGTAGCAACGTGGAATTTTCATACGCTGTTGACGGTGGCATAAAAATATCACCACAGCATATACTGGTAACCAAGTGGCGAGCGGTTTAAATACATTTTAACTCATCACACTCATTTCATTCTTAAACAGAGAGAAAAAAAGCAATGATCATTTGTAGTGGTAATTATTAATGTCATCCACACGGAGAGCCTACAAAAATATCATGCGAAGAAGATACACACGTAGGTAACAAAATAGGCTTCGTGCGTTCAGAAACAATCGAAAGATAAACGGGGCTTTAAGTCATCATACGCCGAAACGTTCTACGCCGAAGCTTTACGTTTCCGTACGAAAATGCCAGATCTGGTGTGAAAAAAGGACTGGATCTGGTCCAGGCCCAATCTAGGCGTTCCGGGATTATCAATGTTCCCTCTGTTGATTCCTCTGCGACCTGAAGAGACTGGATAGGTATCCAGTCCGCTTCATTTTAGAGCGCAACTCTTAGGTGCCCGTATCCGGCTTAAGCGCCGTCGGCGTCGCCGTCGCCGTCGGCGTAACCACGCGTTGCATTATGAGACGTTTCGAATAATGACGTCGCACGCGACGAACTCAACTCGGGAAAAATTTTCCGCTAAATTTATCGGGAAAATATTTCCGCTAAGTGTAGCGGGGAAATTTTCCGCTAAATTCAGCAGAAACATTTCCCCGCCAAATTTAGCGAGAACATTTTACGCTCGTGAAGTCACACGTGACGTCGCGTCTGACGTCGTACAAGACCCCCCCCCCCCTCCGTACCCTCCCCTCCTCCTCCTCAGAAGCTGCGCTCTAATTCAGCATTACAGAGAATCGGAAATGTGATCAATCTTTTTCGTGTTCTCTTTCTTTTCTGATTCCAGTTGAGCCCGTTTTCGCCAATCCGTAAAAAAAGAAATGCTATATCCAACTCGGTCTTGTCCAGTGTCATCTAAACGGCTATGATTTCAATCTGCGCTCTGCACTGGAAGGCGGGAGCCTTATAATCGAACAAGACGATTGGAGATTTCATAAAATTCGAGTTCTAATCTATTTTATCGTCAATGCAAAACGTCAGGCTTGCTTTGCTTAATGTCGAAACTCAAAGTTTGTTTTTTGGTCTAAACATTGTTTTTGGCATCGTCGTCCACTGAGCTGCCTCCATAAGTTCTGGTGATTGGCTCTTCGAGTGTTGTGCGAAAAAGTAGACGCACGGGTTTTTTTTTTTTTTTTTGAGAATGTAGTTGAATTTCCCACAAAAATTATTTCCGTCAACCGCGCACCCTAGGTGAGAAAAAAAAATCATTCAGGAACGCTGATGAATGTTGAAGACAATTGGTGCACTTCGAATTTCGCACAAAATATTGGTTGTTGGAAGAAAGATGACAATCCTGATCGCCGGTTATATGTATCGTTTGCAACTTTCCCACCTTGCACTTTTTGGGTAGGCATCCAATATCAAAAGATTCTCGAAATCGTTTGGAAAGCCTCATTAAATAATATTCGGTAGTCTCTGCAGTACTCCTGACATCTAGAGAACCTTATATTTTCGTATTATATTGCTTGTTCTCAGTTGTCCAGAAAGTTCTACTCGCACTTTTTTATTTTAAAATCGGACATAACAATAGGTAACTACGAATTAGCAATAAGCTACATACATGCCATTAGAGGCTCAGGGCAACCGCCCTTTAAGATATATATCTGTCCTTCAAAGCTACAAAGATGGCACTCTGAAAGACATGCCGAACATAAGCTCTTCATACTCTGGCCACCGACAGAATGAGAAGGTCAGGAAGCGCCTATTGAACGCCTGAGCACGCGCTTCATGCCTTTGGCCGTGCTTGGGCTGGGCACGCGCGCTCGACGTGCACCAAACGCCGAAGCACTGTCAAAAGAAGCTCCTCGCGCCGGAGACGGAAAAACTGAAGCTCCTCTTTGCAGTCCTCGCCTTGTCATTGACGATAGCAATTCAGTTTCTCGCCAGTCAGATATCCGTAAAACAAATTAGGTTGTGTCGTTGTTTATACAGCCTAGAACTTAGTCTGCCTCAACGGGCGACTTGTCGCCCAGCTGTGAATAAGCAATTTAACAAGCGCAGTACAACCGCTAGCCTTGGGTCTTCAATGCGCACCACGCAGTGATGATACATGACCGCAGGCCTGTACGATATTCATCCAGATCGAAGCGCGCAGAGGTGGGGATCGAACCCAGGATCCGTGTGTTCTGCAGCGCGAGCTTTCGCTCCACGAGCTCCGAGCTGGTGAATAAGAGTGTGCTCAATAAACACCGGCCACGGCATCATATCGCGCTGCATACCAAGCAGCAAAGGCATTGTCTAAAAGTGTCAAAACATATGTAGGGCCATTTTATATTTTGTTCGCCCTCGCTCGAGTGAAATAGGAAGCCAGCAAACCATTGTTGTGGTTGCTTTTTGCCCGCAACTTGATCGGCACACTATAAACTGAAAACAACAATATTTCAGTTTAAGATGGCCGTCGGGATACGTTTGCTTGAGAAGAACAACAATGTATTAACTAATCGTCGACGACATACCTCTGCGTGATCTTGGGAACCCGCCGCATGTCACACCTTTGCAAAAAACAATCAAAGCGACATGGTGAAATTTATGTCGTAACACACTTAAATTACACACCTAAACCGCACCACTTCTAGTCTATAAAAATGCCATTGCCTCTTCTTGAGGCTCCGGCCCTATGGCGGCCATCTTGATTGGGTACCGCACGAATTTTAATATATTAAAATAAATCTAGCAAGTAATAATAAAAACTGAATTCCCTGGAGTTTCGTAATCCTAGGGAAAGTTATTATGGCGATAAGATAAATATATATTCAAATAATGAACCAGTCAATGCTCCATCATGACTCACAATTTCCTCCTCTTGTACTAATGTTAAGAGTCTGATAATTTTACTCTGCGCACAAAATATGATACTAAAGAAGTGGACAAGAGGTTTGCAATTTTTGTTTCGATGTGTTCAAAGAGTATTTCCAACCACACTACTTTTTATTATTTATCTAATGAAATATTTATTCAATGGCTATATGATCTGAAAACCCCATGCACTCAAGTGATATTCAAATAAAGCTACAGTTAAATAAGTATCTTTTACTTTTTTATAATTTAAAAAACATTTTGTGCCCATTCAAGATAACCGCAGTGGGAGCGAAGCGCTAACCGCAAATCACTCGACGAGCCATTCATTCCAATCAGAGGAAGAGCTAACAAAATGATCATGCCAATAAAACGCCTCAAACTTTGATCATGGTGCGTCCTAAGGCACGAAGAAATGCATTAAGCGCATGATAGATGTCCCAGGGAAATCTCAGTTAAGCTAAATTAATTTGTTTCTTCAAATTTTTAGTCGGCGAGTTTTTCTTCACTCTTTGTTTTGAAAAAAAAACTCTTCGAATGATGGCCGGCTAAACAGAATTAATCTTAACACCCTACTAAGTTTCAACCCTGCATCATTTTCTCTAGAAATAATCTCTTTAATAGCATACTAAACAGCTGCGCAAATCCATCTTTATACGGGGGAACCTTCGAGGGAAGTTGCGATTCATCGCAACAATGCTCGTAGTTAGGCTAGTGGTGACGCATTACAACAACAAGAGAAATGGCACTGTGTCTGTTTCGTTCGTCTTGTCAATGTGTGGTTAAACCACTCTGAATTTCTTTTTAAATCATCATTTATCGTGCAACGAGGACTGCACACAAACATTCCAAGTGCGTAAAGAAAGCACAATAATCTTAATCTGTTCCGTGGTTACGGAGCCGCCGACGTCATTTTTGACGCTAACAAAACCTTTACAGTCTTCATTAAAAGGCAACTCCGCTTCATTTCTGATATTGAGAAAACTATGCAGTCCTCTTCAGTACCCTTTAGGAAGACCAGATGTCAAATAGTACGATCTAATTCCGTCTCTACATTTAATAAACTGGCTAGCAAACTATCAAAGGAGCCAAGTCGCCGAAATCTGCTAACTCTAGCGTGCGACGTAAGGCGCAATCAACAGCACAGTCAATACCACGGAGTTGCAGCAGCCAACATTGAGCCACTACGTTAGAGGCATGTCTACGTCATTCTCACGTTTTGTTTGTTTTTGCTTCTCAGAGCAAAATTAAACGATGACGTCATGATTTTCTCCTCCCAGTGTTGACTCAACGGTGCCCACGTGATCACCGTAACCCGGATGTACTAGTTTGCGCTGCCCTGCGCGCCTCTCGGAGCCGAAAGCTGGGAGCAGTCTCGTCACACCGCTATTATAGTTTGAGAACGACGTTTTGTTTATGGTACGGGAGCGGTCCGCATCTCTAATGCCTAGCTGCGATGGCTGGCGAAAGATCCCCAGGCTCACGCTGCCTGCTTAAACTACCAGTTGACCTGGCCGGGAGTTGTCCTTCACAAGTTTACACACGACAGTGCACCTCTGAATGTATGGACGGGCATCTCGTGCCGGTGGAACTTCGGGAAGCCGTTGTCGCCAAATAGCAGAACAAGGATCTGTTTCGATTGCTTGTGCTCTTGACACCAACTAGTTCGCCGTTTCCAGCTAAATAGCAAAACGTGCGTGAAGAGATCAGTTCCCATGTGAAACCATATGAATGTGCACTGAAGCATACTATCACGGCATTCATAATTTCGCTGACAATTTTTCTACTGACAATAAACATGTAGTTAGCCGTACAGCTTCATAAAGGTTCACAATTCAGGCTACTAAAGCAGGACACACATGCACGGTCAAATGACCACAGCGTCGGTCGCACTCTACGTGCGGGGCGTTTCCCAGTGTACGAGCGTATATGTCTCGCGCCTGTAGAAACCAGGCGCGAAGACTCAGCTATTTTCGGTAAAATAAATGTAAAGTTGGAGCTTTATGTGCCAGGACCTACGAAGGGCATCTAGCACGCCAAGCGGAGGCCTGGTGATTAATTTGGATCACCTGGGGATCTTGTGACGTGTAACGGAGATCTCGGTGGAACGGCGTGTTTACGGTAATAAGCCCGCGTAAAATTGCGGGTACCTCCGCCGAAATTCCAACCCGAAGCGCAAGCTGGGGCCGCAGTAATGCAGACGTCGTTGAATGTTGTAGCAAACTGCATTGGCGAAAATAGCGGAGCAGACGACGCTTGCGCTTTGCTCTACGTTCGCCCGCCGTCGCATAGAGGGTCACGTGACCTTTCGGACCACGTGGTTCGACGTGACATAGACATGACTCTGGCGACACGAGATCAGTGTTACCTGTCGCAAGCGAAGTTTCGGTTTCGGTATCTGCTGTTGTTTAAACTAAGATTAGAGATATAACATTCCAGATTTCGCGAAACTGAAGACGTAGGGCTGTTTGGTAGTGCTTTGGGCAATGGAATCATATCTAAGCCTAAAAGTTTTGGAATTGAACGGAGTTGGTCTTTAATTCTCTTTATTTCTCTCTCTCTCTCTCTTTATTTGTCTCTCTCTAAGTTTTGCTTCGGTAGTCATTCAATACAAGAAAGAATAGATGACAATCTTAGTTGTTTCTTTTTCATTTGTTGTAGTTTGATTTTCGCGAAGCCCTAGTACCTACTGGATTGCCACGTTTTCCTCGCTATTCAAAGCGCAAGTTCGTCTGCCTCTTGAGCAGTGAACTGCGGTGACGTCAGAACGCTGAGCTATGATTGGCCCCAATTGGAAGATCTACTCACTACCCTTCTAATGAGAGCCAATCAAAGCTCGGCGTTCTGACTTTACTGCAGCCCTTGAACAAAAAGCAGACGAACTTGCGCTCCGAACTCTGTTCCGCTTTAAGTCCGGCCGCACCCGACGCATTACGATCTGAAGGAGCCAATCACTCTACGCCAAATGTCCATCATTGCGGCACTCGTTGCCCTTGTTGGTTTCCAAATCACGCACAGAACAAAAAGTGCAGGATCGTGGCGTATTCACAGAGCCTGATCGGTTTAGTTGGTGAAAGAAAACTCACAAATGCGAAGGGCGCCGGGACAATGCACTTTTAGCACGGCTTACTTGGTTCCGTCGGATCGCCAGTGTACGCTGCGATCGGCCGAGGAGCTTAACGAACTACAGCGCGCCTTCCCGCGCTCGGACAATGCAGGCGGACTAAAGTCCCCAATCTTTTCGGAAAAGCGATACTTTTGAACAGATTGTTCGAGCATCGCCTCTCGTTCGCGGACGCGTACTGGTTTGGTCACCGAATTCCGTGGTTCTCGAGCAAAAGGAAGGGTTCTGTCAAAAGAACGCTTTACGGTGTTTCGATGAGGTGCGTTTTCTGAAATTATTCTTCGTATAACTCTGAGGTAGGGCCGCGATCCGCCAAATAAATTAGGTAACGATATATGGCGTTAACCGTTATTTCGTCAACTAGCTCACGCGTTAATAAGATTCCATACCGTACTATGAAATGTAGCCAAGCATACACTTAAAGTTGCTTCATTAGATCTAGGTCACGTTACTTTTGCGTTAGTTTGGATTTCATTCTCATTATATGGCGGCGTAGAAAAATAAGTAGGAAAACAACTCTACTGTTACATAGTGATTTCATAATACTTTTATTCCTTTGTTTATCAAATATCTAGAATGCAGCGAAGTCACGTGATGGCGCGTCGGCCCTTTCAGGGGACCTAAAGCGTGACGAACTTTCATCGAAGCCGACAAGTAACATAATTTGATAGATAATAGCGTGAAAATTACTTTACTCGTTAGTCGTTTCGGATACCAACGAGTGCACCAGTATGTGAATGAATAACCTAAAGCCTCGGTAACGCTGAAAATACATCTTACAAAAGACAGTCTGCACAAACTGAGGCGTGTTTCATTCTTGAATTATGGTCTCGTCACATCTGTCATAAAAGAACTGTTTTGCAGGCGTGTTTGAACCTAACACACGCACGACGATAGCATGCTTCGATCATCCATGATAACGCTGTCATCATATCTGCAAGGAAACTCCGTGTCTTTTAGTATGATGCAGGAACAGTGTTAGCGCTGTTAACGCGCTACCAGCAACGTCGTTACTTGCAACGCAAGACCTGAAACACTGTATTGTGACAGTGCAATGATAGGAGTGTAATTTTATATCCTTACAGCTTGCAGCGAGAAGAACCAGGAGGCCGATTCCTGGGGCATTCATGTTGTATCGAACTCTGGAAAGAGGAGGAAAATATAAGGCGATTATATATTTATTTCTTTATAGTAAGTTAACAAATATGCAGATATTGCATCCCTATTTATTTATTTATTGGATGTACCCTCAGGGCCCGAAGTCATTACAGATGGGGAGAGCACATACATGAAAAAACAAAGATAGTAAAAACAGTAACAAGTCAACAATATTAAATATACACCATACAAGGAATTACAACAGGCAATGGGTCACTGCTAAAAAAAAGTTAGTGATAGAATTTCTGAACAGGTTATTATCAGTTATAGTAGCAATAATCCCCGGGGAGGTGGTTTCATTCCTCTTCTGTGCGGGGTAAAAAGGATTATTGAAATGTGGTAAATGAACTTGGAACAACAACTTTGTGCTGACGGTCAAGACTGGACGAAATGCAAAGAGGGGGAGTAATAATTTGATTGCGTAGAGAAGAGTATGAAAATACACTTTATAAAATAGACATAGGCGTGAAATTTTACGGTGCAAAGAGAGAAGTGGTAAACATTAACAATTTTTCATCGATGTGACACTAGCAATATGATGATAGTTGGAAAAAAATGAAGCGGCCTGACCTATTCTGAATGGATTCCAATGAAGTGATTATGGTATCGTGACCGGGATCCCACATGGAGGCAGCCATTTCTAATTTAGGCCTGATTAATTTTTTGTAGAGGATCAATTCTAGTGAAAGAGGTGTCGATGAAAAGTTGCGTATTAAGTAGCCCAACATGCAGTTAGCACGGGTAGTACCATACTAGATGTGGGGTTTCCATGAAAGGTTATTTGTTAAGTAAACACTAACGTACTTGTACGTTGCCACTTGCTCCAAAAAGTTGCCATATGGTGTTTCACTATTTAGCTTTTGAAAGAACTTCAATTTGAAAATATTGATTCTACTTTCTTGTCGTTATTAACTTAGCTTTCTAAAAACTAACGGTGTCAGAGAGTATGAAACGACTATACGAGAGAATGCTTGAATTATTTGAAGTTGTTTTCACGACAATACTTGATTTTATGCTACATTCATGACTTGAGCCGTTCCTTTGAAACCAATCTGTTCAGGACCACACTACGACGAAAACAAGTATTTGCCGTAAAAAAAATTTCAAATAGTCCAAGGATGAAAAAAAAAAAAAAAAAGAAAGACGTATACAATTCTCTGTAATGCGAAATTAGAGCGCAGCTCTCGAGGAGGAGGAGGGGAGGGCACGCAGGGGAGGGTATGCCCCTCCTCTTTCACCGTACCCTCTCCCCCTCCACTCCTGGTTTCCTACTCTCCCGCCTCCAATTCAATTTCCCCGCTAAATTTAGTGGGGAAAATGACGTCACATGACTTGGTGTGACGTCCTCTAAAAACAAATTAAGTTTCTCCGCTATATAAGCAGAAAATCGACGTCACGTGACCTCAATGCCTATTTAATTCCCCGCTCAATTTAGCGTGGAATTGAGTTGGTATTGAGGTCACGGGATTTCAATTTTCCCGCCTAAACCTAGCGGAAAAACTTAATTTGTCCGCTAAGTCTAGTGGAGAAACTGAATTTCACTGCTAGATTTAGCGGAGAATTGAATTGGTTATAATACAATTAAATTAAAAGGTGCAAGCGAGCTGGACAAGAATGCTGAAAATAATCCCTGGAGAAGGGGAACAAGAGGGACAAAGGACAAACACAAATCTCCAAACACAGCTTGGTGTTGAGGTCACGCAGCAAGGAATAGAATAGGTGTTGAAGTCACGTCACGTCAATTTTTCCGCGAAATCTAGCGGAGAAACTGAATTCGCCCGCTAAATCTAGCGGAGAAACTGAATTTCCCCGTTAAATTTAGCGGGAAATTGAAATGATGCTGAAGTTACGTGATGGCGATTTTTCCGCCGACGGCGACGCCACTCAAGCCGGAAACGCGCGCCTAAGAGCTGCGGTCTAAAATGAATTTACTCGGAATAACACGTTAGATCAGTCGGTTTATTCGTATGTTTGATGTAAATATAAAAAAAATGCTAACAATTCGTACTGTCGTCAATAAATTCTGAAAAATGTGCTTGATAAACGTTGGTGTCCAATTAATATTAAAAATCTGAGAACTGGATGCGCAATCCGTTATCTGACATTTTTACAGCGTGAAAATTATCGGCAAAGCAACAAATTTATCAACTGAGGTTATCGTGCCAATAAATGATAAAAAAAACTAATATTAATCACCTCCCGGTGCTATACTGTTATGGGAGTGAAACAAGGTCCCTACTGATAAGTTAAAAAAATTCCAAGCAAGCTAGAGGAAAATGGTTAAAGGTTTAATTACGCATAGACACAGAGTGACCAAACGAACACATGTATTTATTTAATGAAAGGGTTTCTCGCCTGTAGGTCGGTATAGGGACTCATTGATTTATACATAAAACCACCATAATTTTTTGTTATTCTTTTCTAAAAGTGTTTGCAGTGCTGACTGGACATTCACCCATATCTTTATAACTCTTCGTACCATGTGACTACCCGTGACCAATGAAAAAACACGCTCTCATTTCCGACTAATGAAATTGGATACGGTTTCGCTGAGACCATGAGCTGCCAGAAGTGTGTATGTAAAACAAAACAAAAATGCTTAGCCCTTAGTAATTGGTTTTAGCGAATAACGATACGTGTGAAATCTCAAATAATCTTGCTATAACCGCTTTAGCTTATTGAGGTAAATGGCTGTAATAGGTAGGAATTAACGCCTTACAAAACCTGAACAAAACCAGCATATACACGGAAAACTAAAAATAAACGGTTCCTCCTGGAATATCAGTTAATGAGAAACAAACATCAGAAGTTTCAATATTACACATATTTTATTAGTTTAGCTTCCGTCGTCAACGCTGTGTGTTTGTATTGGTCTTGTCTGTTTTTTGCTTGTTGATATCAGTTGTCTGAAACGGATGTTGAACAGTCAGTTTGACGCAAAACAGCCCAGCTCCAATTTCTTTTGCACACTCGTAAACAGTACATCGAATGGGCCGTGAAAGCTCCCTTTGCAAACACGTCACGTGATATTCCACGAGTAATCATCTTAGTTCCTTAGTTCTTTTCCTTAGTTCGGATTCCTTAGTTCTTTTCCGTATACAAGAGAAAACTTAAATAAACTTTTTTTGAGCATACGGTGTATCGTTCTATACAATCAATACAGTTCAACTCAAGTAATTGGAACGAAGGCATTCCTCGAGCAAAGATTTTACAGCCCTGGGTTGTACATACACCTTTTCACTCGTTTGACGGGAGCCGACGCTAAGATCCAATGGCCCCGATCAAGCAGCCCCAAATGTTTCTCGTCACGACGGTGCACTTTCGGTTTTGCTTGTTTGGCTCTATTGGACTATATAGTGACCCATGCGATCAGACTTAGCGTGAAACAGAATGTAGTAGCAGTATCTCTGCGAGCACCAACTCACCGACTTTCAGCAACTTGAAGATGCCGGGAGATGTACTTTTGACGCTAAGGGGCTCTTTCATTTATACATTATTTTCAGGGAAAATACACGTGTGCATATCTCCGTGTGACGCACGAGCCGCGTGTTCTCGCAGGTGGCGCGATCCCACTAACGTCCAATTAAGGAATTTCAAAGTTTCGACAGTTGGCGTTGCAAAATTCTGTAACAAGAGCGTGGCGGTGGTTATTAGAATATGGAACTGGATCACTCGGAAAAATGAAGACACAAATGATTAAAGCATGCAGAACGTTACAACGCAACTAGCGTATGAAGTAAGAACAGCTAATTGGCGAGGGAGAGTTTCCGCGCAATTTTCTTGTTCATTGCTAAAGCGGTCCGGTGCTTTGCTTTCCGCTTTATGACTTGATGCAGTATTGGGAAAGCATCGCACGGGATGGGAGTGCGCATATATTTTATGATCGGAGCAATCATATCTCGTGGCGCCGGATATAAGCTGAAGAGTACATGTTCATCCCCTGCGTTGCCGCGTCAAACATCTGCGCTCTTACACCAACGTTTCCAGATCAAGTCAGTTGCGAAACGGCCCATAGGCGTTGTTCCTGGAACAGCACCCTCCCCTCCCCCTCCCCCCCCCACCCACCCCCCTCAGCCCAACACCTACCTCCCGGCGTTCGACGCATCACCGGTTAGGGATCGGCTAATATGGTAACTGCAGTGCACTCTATGGGATGCACAGGTTATGAAGCAGCCGTCTAGATGACGCTTCATCGTAGTCTATGATATAAACACGTTGACACATAGCCTCGAGTCGACGCTTCAAACGACTGGTGGCGGACTTGAGGAAGAGGGGGGGGGGGGGGATACTTGCCTCTACAAATGCTCTACTACTTGAGTTGATCCAGAAAATGTTGGCTTCATTTTCATTTTGAGGAGTCTATCTTCTGTTCCAAGAAATTATTATGTTCACAGAAAACATAGTGATCAAACATCGGCGGAAAATAGTAATTTCCAATCAGAAAGTTCATACCATCAGTGGATATTACTTCAATACATGAGCATTCGGGGCAATCTTGAATATCAATACTTCTGCGTACCTTCGGACTGTTATCAGTTGCGGTCAATACACCTCGCTCTAGTTCTTTCCAGCTGAATGAATTATAATCGCGATCACGCCGATGTACATAATATTTGGGCGGAAAATAAATAGAGCTGGAAATTTCATTAGTTAACCAGATTTCAGTTAGGCAAATTATCGTTTGGGTGGCCGACATGGCCTCCGACAAAACGTCAACCGCTTTTGTTCTTCAACCACGTACACTCTGGTAGTAAACTGGGCATGTAGGAGCCAGCTCCGAGAGATGGAAGTAATTTTTCTTCTTTCTCTAAGTTCGCTGCGCGAGCTTCCTGATGCGCTAGAAATAAAAACGAACAGTTCGAGCCAGTACACCGTGTAGCTCGGACGTCTTTTTCACAAACCGGTGACCAGGAGTCCGAAGGCCCCCCGCAGCCTCCTACCACGACCGCAGCCGGCATATAGAACCTGGAGCAAGACAGTGCTACTACCGGCGACGGCGCGCCTCTTCGTTCCCCCAACGCTGCCCTTACGGCCATCCAGCTTCGGCTTCCGCACTTTCGGCCGAAAAATCCGCGAGTCTGGATAGCACAAGTCGAGGCTCAGTTTCACATCCACCGTATAACATCCCAGCTGTCTTGGTTCTACCATGTCGTCGCCTCCCTACCTCCGGCCGTCTCCGACGAGCTAGACGACATTCTGTCCCGGCCTCCCCCTGTTGATGCCTACGACCACTTGAAGGGCGTCCTCTTCGAGAGGACGACAGCTTTGGAGCGGACGAGGATCCAGCAGCTGCTCACAGCCCAGGAGCTTGGAGAATGCCGCCAATCTCAACTTCTTCACCAGATGCGGCAGCTGCTCGGTCCTTAAGCCTCCGGCTCCCAGGACCCTATTCTGTGAGAGCTATTTCTCCAGAAACTTTCACAAGGAATACGCATGGTTCTGGCAGCTGCAGACGACATGCCGCTAGACCGTCTGGCGATGCTTGCGGACCGCACCGCTGAGTACGTTTCACCGTCCATCACATAATTCACACCGCACGAACCGCCTGCCTGCATAAAACAGCCGTTACAAGACTCGAGGCGCGCATCGAGGCGCGCATGGAACAGCTATCCTGCGCTGTTGCCGCTATGAGTCCGCCACATGAGAAACTTCCCGAGGAACGAGGCGAGATATGTCTCAAACCCGTTCATCCTCGCGACGCACCTCACGGTCAGCCGACAGATCGCTGTGCTGGTACCACAGGCGGTATGCAGAACGTGCCACGCGCTCCCAACAACCATGTTCCTGGTCGGGAAACCCCACGGCACGTCACTAACAGCGGCAACTGACTACGGTCAACAACCAAGCCGCTTGTTCTACGTCATGGATAAGATCTCTGGCCAACGCTTTTTGGTGGACACGGGGGCAGAGGTTAGCGTCCTGCCAGCGTTGCGACTTGACCGTCAGCAGGCGCAGTACACCAGACCCCTACGGGCAGTCAACAGCTCTGCCATCGCCACCTACGGCCAGAGATATCTCACCATCGACATTGAACTGCGACGAAGTTTCCGCTGGGTCTTCATTGTTGCAGATCGTAGCGAGGCCATACTGGGAGCAGACTTCTTGGCGTATACCTTTGGCCTCGCCGTTAACATGCGTGGCAGAAGCCTCACGGATGCTACGACATTGTTCACCATTCAAGGTATTTTGTCGTCATTTGAAGCTTTTCTGATGCGGCGTTTAGCAGCGTCTTCAAGATGTGATGCCACCCTCGCAGAATATCCTGCCATAACCCGACCGTGCAACACGGAGGTACCAGCCAAGCACGCCGTGACACATCACACCATTACCAACGGCCTTCCAGTCTCTGCGGGACCTCGTCGACTCTTCGGCGAGGGACTTAACATCACGCGCCGCGAATTCGAACATATGCTGGAGCTTGGCATCATCCGCCCCTCCTCCAGCAGTTGGGAGTCACCTCTTCACATGGTCGCTAAGAAAGATCGAAACGACTGGAGGCCATGCGGAGATTATCGAGCCTTGAATCCGTGCACGGTACCTGACCTGTACCCTTTGAACCACGTTCACGATTTCTCAGCTGGCCTAGCTGGAACCAATATATGCTGCAAGGTAGACCTTATTAAGGCCTACCACCAGATTGCAGTCGAGCCAGCGGATGTGCCCGAAACCGCCATCACAACTCCGTTCGGACTCTTTGAGTACGTTCGGATGCCCTTTGGACTCCGAAACTCCACACAGGCGTTCCAACGCCTTATAAACGAAGTTACCAAAGGCCTTCACTTCATCTTAGCTTATATTGATGATAATCTCGTGGCCAGCTCCTCTCCGGAAGAACGCGAGCAACATCTGCGACTTTTGTTCGACCGGCTGCAGGAGTACGGCCTCGTCATCAACGCAAAGAAGTTCGTTTTCGGTGTCGACGTGCTTGACTTTCTAGGCCACCGCATAACATCGTCGGGCGTCCTACCACTCGATGAAAAAGTCCGGGCAATTCGCGAGTTCCCTCGACCTACCTCGCTTCGCAAGCTTGGCGAATTTCTCCAGCTAGTAAATTTCCACCGTAGATTTATTCCCCACTGTGCCAAATTTCTATAGCCTTTGATGGACTTACTGAAGACCAAGAAGGCGCCATCATCGTCGCTTAAATAGACCGATGAAGTTGCATCAGCTTTTTCTGCCATAAAAGAAGCCTTGGTCAACGCAACCTTGCTTGTCCGTCCACGAACTGAGTCTGCTATTCGTCTGAAGACCGACGCGTCCAGTATAGCTGCAGGCGCTGTACTAAAGCAGCTTCTTGACGGCAAGAGGAAGACGCTAGATTTTTTTCTCTCAGAATGTGAAACCTGCGGAAACGCGATATAGTTCGTTCGGACATGAACTCCTTGCTATCTACCTTGCCCTAAAGCACTTCAGGCACATCCTGGAAGGTCACGAGTTCCACGTCCTAGCGGGCCACAAACCCTTGACTTACGCATTTTATAACAATCACACAGCCTTCTGCTCCCGAGAAATCCGACAACTCTCCTACATCTCAGAGTTCACGGTAGATCTACGTCACATCAAAGGACAAGACAACTCAGCAGCGGACGCTCTTTCCCGCGTCGAACCCCTCCCGGCGCTTAGTGGAGGAGTAGACTTCGAGCGCATCACTGCCGCACAACGAGACGACCCTTAATTAAATAACCACCCTGAGACGCTGGTCTTTTGTGTTGGAGCGGAATCCCCTTCCTCGCTGCACCGGTACCGTCCTCTGCAACATGAACATGGGATATCCTCGACCTTTCGTCCCATTGGCACTTCGTCGGCAGGTCTTCGACCACCTTCACAGCATCAGCCACCCGGGTATCCGAGCCACGCAGCGACTGCTGACAGCTCGCTATGTGTGGCCTACAATGAACGTGGATGTATAAGGTTGGGACAGGAGCTGCCTTCAATGTCAGCGCTCTAAGGGGAGCCGGCACACCGTCACGCCCTTGAGACCATTCCGTGCCCCCCCGGCACGATTCGACCATGTTTACCTCGATCTCGTGGGCCCCCTGCCATCATGCCGAGGCTTCATTCCACCCGTCAGCCAACGGCATGGTGGAAAGGTTACACCGACAGCTCAAAGCAGCAATCGTTGCACGAGATGGACGACTCAACTGGGTCGATCGTCTCCCATTCGTCCTCGGCATTCGATCCGCCTTCAAACAAGACCTGGAATGAACCTCGGCTGAATTGGTCTGTGGATCGCCACTCCGGCTCCCTGGAGAGTTTTTCGACATTACCAAGTGCACTCCAACAATTCCACACCAAGAGTACGTAGTCGATTCGAGACGCTTCATTCAAGAACTGCAGCCCACACAACCTCGGATGCCCCATTCTCAGAAGATCTTCGTGAGTCAAGAATTGAAAACTTTTACTCACGCATTCGTCAGAAAAGAAGTTAAAAGGAAAAGTCTCACGCCACCATATGATGGACCTTTTAAGATTCTCGAGCGCACCGAGAAGACCATGACTCTTGGCATTAACGGACACCAAGAAATCGTCGCTAGGGACCGAATCAAACCCGTATTTCATGACTCAAATTCTCATCCCTCATACACAGCGAAACATTCAACACTCCAGAAAACAGAGAAACCCTGAAGTGTTTCATGGGCCACATAACTCGCCACACCCTTTCCTCTTCTTATAGCCACCATTGGATCCACATTAATTTTATTTATATTTTCGTGATTAATTCTGCCAGGGGGGAGCCCTGTAGGAGCCAGCTCGGAGAGACGAAAGATATTTTTCTTTTTTTTTCTAAGCTCGCTGCGCGAGCTTCCTGATGCGTGAGAGATAAAAACGAACAGTTCCAGCCACACCACCGTGGAGCTCGGACCTCTTTTCCACAGTTCACGTTTCATTGAACATTCTCTTCTTTTTTTTTAGCATACCAAAGAAATGCCTAAAAAGGCAACGAGTAGGCCAAACATCAGTCACATTTCATTTCATTTCATTTATTTACCCTCAAGGCATCAAGCATTCAAGAGGGGGAGTCGGGGAACAATGAGTCGCCAGTAAAAAAAAAAAACTCATGTCGGAAAATTGATCAAAATCATAATTAACAAAATCAACTAAAGATACTAATCAACGCCTTTTTTAAAAATAACACTGTCTACAATTGAAACAATGGGGGCCGGAAGGTGGTTCCATTCATGGGATGTGCATGGTACGAAAGAATGGTAAAAAGCATTGCAATTTGAATAAGGGATGCCAACTTTATGTTGATGATCGACTCGTGATTAAACATAAAAGGAAAGTTTAAAAAGCCTTTTTCGCTGTGTTACAGAGTAATACATTTTGTGAAATAGGCTTAACCGAGCGATTCTTCTGCGTACTGAGATGTGGGAGTGAAAGGTTAGCCTTTATTAACCATATACTTGCGGTTCGATGATAGAGCAAATGAAACGAACTGATCTCTTTTGTATGGCTTCAAGTGATGCAATCAGTGAAGATTGACCAGGGTCCCAAATAGATGATGCATCCTCTAGCTTTGGCCTTACGAGTGCTTTGTACAGTATCACCTTGAACGATTGGGGTGCCAATGAAAAGTTTCTCTTCAAGTATCCCAGCATGGGATTTGCATTGTTAGTTACGTTGTCTATGTGATGTTTCCATGTTAGATCAGACGTGATATGTACACCAAGGTACTTATTTATTTATTTATTTATTTCAATACCCTTAGGGCCAACAGCATTACAGAGGGGAGTGGGTTGTATTCAACAAGAAAAATTATACAATGAATAACTTAAAGGCGAAGCACATATTAGTTATGAACAATAAAAATTAGAAACAGCACGTTTAAACAAATCATCCACCTGGATTATGGCGGTGGAGGTGGAAAGGCGGTTCCAATCCAAAGAAGTTTTGGGAATGAAAGATTGTTTAAATGTGTTCGTGCTACATAGTGGTACACCTACTTTATGAGGATGATCAAGACGGGATGAAACATAGAAAGGTGGTGTGAGGAGACGTTGACTGAGAAATGAGTTAGTGTGAAATACTTTATGGAAGAGAGACAAACGGGCTACCTTTCGGCATGAGGCAAGACTGGGCAAAGATAAGTTAGATTTCATAGAGGTGACACTTGCAGTGCGTTGATAATTACTGAGGATAAAACGAGCGGAACGATTTTGAACAGCTTCTAGGGGGTTAACTAAATTTAAAAGGCTCGGGTCCCAGATAGACGATGCGTATTCAAGCTTTGAGCGCGTACAAGTGTTTTATAAAGAGTTAATTTCAAAGAGGAGGGAGCTAACGAAAAATTACGTTTTAAATAGTCAAGCATGCGATTAGTATTACTAATAACGTATCCAATATGTATTTTCCAGGAAAGATCAGATGTTATGTGCACGCCCAGGTACTTGTAAGACGATACAGAAAGTAAAGGAACATTGTTAAGACAGTAGCAGGGAGAAACTGAATGATTACGAGACACTCTCATTACTTTGCACTTAGTTGTGTTAAGCTCCATGTGCCAAGTTTCACACCAATGAAGAATAACGTCTATGTCTGTCTGGAGTTTGATAACATCTGAATCATCATTAATTTCACGGTGAATGACACAATCATCTGCAAAAAGGTTAATTGAGGAAGAAATGTTATTCGGCATGTCATTAATGAAGATTAAAAACAAAAGTGGGCCTAGTACAGAACCCTGAGGCACGCCGGAGGTCACTGACGCGAGCGGAGATGTATGGTTATTGGCCGTAACGAACTTGAATCGGTTAGTAAGAAAGCACTGGACCCAAGCCATAATGTTAGCATCAATTCGAAGGTTATTTAGTTTCAACAAAAGCAACTCGTGTGAGACTTTATCGAACGCCTTCGAGAAATCCAAAAATACGCAGTCTATCTGGGACCCCCTATCAAGAACAGAGTGCAAGTCGTTAGTAAATAATAAAAGCTGGGTCTCGCAGGAAAATTATTTTCGGAATCCATGTTCGGCGGCGTTGAAAAACATGTTAGACTCCAAAAAATTAACAAGCTGAGAATAAATGACATTTTCAAGTATTTTACATGGTATGCTAGTGAGTGAAATTGGTCTATAGTTGTTAGGGGAATGTTTATCACCTCCTTTGTGGAACGGAACCACCTTCCCAACTTTCCAATTGTCTGGGAGGACACCGAGATCTAGCGATTGGGTGAATATTTTTGACAGTATGATGGAAGAATACACACTTGTGTTTTTAAAAAAATTTGGAGTTTATATTATCGACACCAGCACTGGATGATAGTTTAAGGTTATCGATTATTCGAACAATGCCACTGGGATCAATTTCGAAATGTTCCATAGGCATGAAGTTGCACCGAGGTAATGAACAAGGTAACATGTTACAAACACTGGAAAAAGATTTAACAAAACCACGTTTAAAATTTCAGCACAGTCTTCACTAGGTATAACACAATCATCCACCCTGATTGAGATTTCGTCCAAATTGTTATCACCAATAATGTTCCAAAACTGCTTAAGATTAGTACACAACATATTCGGCAAAGTCTGATTAAAATACACAAGCTTCGCATCGTGAATAGCAGATTTGTAAGCCTGATATCCGTGCTGATAAGCCTCCCAACGTTTCGAGCAGTCTGTGGCATTTGCAGAGCGAAACAATATTTTCTTTTTATTGGAAAGCCTTCTTAGTGTCACATTAAACCAGGGTGAATGAGTGTATGATCTTATCGAACGGAGAGGAATGAATTTATCCGTGAGCAGCGCCACTTGATTTTTAAACAAGGTCCAGTTTAAACAATACTCCGAGACCGACTGTAATGCAATTCCTTTAATATTATAATCTGCAGGTACTGCCGTACATGGGCATAGATTTACATTTAGTTGAGTTTAATTGCATTGACCATGATTGGCACCAAAGTGACACCGCACTAATATCATTTTGTAACTGTCTTGATTCAAGGTTACTGGTTACCTCGCTGTATAGGACGCAATCATCAGCGAATAGTGAAATATTGGATCAAATATAAGATGGTACGTCATTGATATAGATTAAAAATAGTGGTACTCCTGAAGTGACAGAAACTAAAATGGAACTAGAGTCACTTATGATAACCAATTGTCTGCGATTAGCCAAGAAAGAATGTATCCAGGTGAGAACCTTAGTGTCGATATTTAGTTTACTGAGTTTTAACAGAAGTAGTTTGTGAGACACTTTATCAAACGCTTTTGAAAAATCTAAGAAGATGCAATCTGTACTTGATCTCCGGTCAAGTATAGAGTAGATCGGTCATGTGCGAACGATGCAAGCTGCGTTTCGCATGAAAATTATTTCCGAAAACCATGCTGAAATGCACAAAAGAAGCAGTTTGATTGTAAGAAATTTACTAGATTGGAATAAATTATATGCTCAAGAATTTTGCATGGGAAACTGGTCAATGATTTAGGGCGAAAGTTTATAGGGCTGTGTTTATCACCTCCCTTGTGAACAGGAACCACCCTGACGACCTTCCAATCATCAAATAACACACCGAACTGTAGGGATTGAGTAAATATAGCAGAGAGCAAAATTGACGTATAAATCTTGGTGTTTTTTAGGAACTTTGTATTAATATAGTCGATTCCTGCTGATAATGAAAGTTTAAGGGAATCAATTATTTTAACAATGCCCTCAGAATCAACCACTAGTGAATACATTGGCAGGTATTCATATGATATGCAATCACAAGTAGGAGAGCTTGAAGGAACTGAGAAACAACTTACAAATACATCATTGAAAGTATTAGCGCAATCCACTATAGCAATGAGACTACCATCATCGGCCTTCAATGACACTGAAGTTTTACTGTTTGCTTTCGTGACATTCCAAAACTGTTTAGGAATATTTATTAACATGGGCGGTAAGGTGCAGTGGGGAAAAAATGTATTTTTGGCTTGATCTACAGCAGTTTTGCATGAATCAGCAGCAATGTAATAAGCGACCCATCATCGACCAGTCAAATCTTTTTTCACAGCACGAAATGAAAGCTTTTTCTTGTTACGCAATCTATTGAGCGCTCTATTAAACCGTGGCGCGTCTGAATTGGAATACACCTTTCTCAGAGGGATATACAAATTTAAAAGTCGATCAAGTTCCATCTTGAATAAGTTTCAATTATCATTAACAGAACGCTCTTGAAAGCAGGGCAAAAAGTTTCCATAAAGGTGCACTATTAGCTGCCTCAGTTAGCTTTACCGTACACGTTTGAAGGTATTTGGTACAGCCGCCGGCTGCATTTTTATATCAAAATGTAATAGGCAACGATCACTTAGACCCGTTAAATGTAATATGGACGAAGCTGTCGCTCGGCGGCACCTGCTACATCTATGATACTTCTTCTGACACCGTCATCCAGTCAAGAAGATAACTATATCGCAATTCGAAACAAGCAGCGGCGACGGAGCACATACCTGCACCCCTCGGCCTAGAGAGATAACTGTTTTGCTTGTCAACTGTCGAAGCATTAAAAATAGGGCCGATTCAGCCGCTGGCCTTATCGCCTCGGTACAAGCTCACATTATCATTGGTACTGAATCCTGGCTGGATGATAGTGCCAGTGATGCTGAAGTTTTCTCTTCCACATTTCACGTGACCATGTGACCCATGGTGGTGGCGCTTTGCTACTCGTTGATAAATTCTTCCCAAGCGCACCTGTAGAAACGGATGATGATTGTGAGACTGTGTGGTGCAAGGTCATGTTTCGCAATGGTGAACATATCTCGTTTGGTGCTTTATGTAGTAGCCCCAGTAGCGGCAGTCTTTCTCCCTTCAAATCGCTTTCTCATACAATGTTGAGTTTAAATTCGAATTTTTCATTGGGTGGTGATTTCAATATGCCTGATATACAGTGGACTAACAATTCACCCGTGCTTACTTGCCGCTCTGCACTTTCCCTTGAATTTAGTACTATGATCGCTACTAACGGTCTTTATCGGTTGGTAGGTTTCACCACACGTCGTGCAGGTGACTGTGCATCAACTCTTGACTTGTTTTTTTCGAATTCCACCAGGTTAGTTCAGTCAGTCTTACCGATTCCAGGTATAAGTGACCATGACAGTATCCTAGCTAAAGTTTTTTTTTTTTGGACGACCAATGGTCGTGCTTTCCCCTCCTCGAAAGGTGCACATTTTCGATAAAGGTGATTACGGCTTGATTACGCATAATCTGGAAGGTACATTTGAGGAGTTTGTGGCGATTTGTGCCACGCCCAGTGTTGAAGATCTTTGGAATCTATTTAAAAATAACTTACTATCGCTTATTGATTGCCACATACCGTCAAAAAGTCGTTTCGGGTAAGAAAGTACACAGCAAGTCGTGGTTTACCAACGAGATCAAACGCTTACTGAATCGAAAATGTCGCCTCTTTCGGAGGTACCTAAGCCAGAGGACGGATGAAATATTGAACAGGCTAGACATTCTATGGAAGGCAATTAAGCTGAAAATAAAAAAGAAGTGCCAAGGATCACTTTTATTTCTCCCTAGGTGAAAAGCTTAGGCGTAGTCTAAAGGAGATGTGGAAAAGAACTTGTTGTTGGGCTAGTTGGTGTTCACTGTATTGAACCATGGTTAAAAGAGCTAAAAAAGACGTACACAAGACAGAAGACAAACACGGGCGCTACTCACAGCTGTATTGGGAAAGGAAGATGGAAGTACATATATATATATATATATATATATATATATATATATATATCTATACACTTATCGTCACCCAGGCTACTCATGCGCGAGATACAAGAGCATAAACCCGTTTACATGTATTTATCGAAAAAACGAATCTCAGCATTATACAATGATATTGACGTTCGCTGACGCACTGGGGTCCCCTCTTCTTGATAAAATACCTGGAAGTTTGTAAAATTTAATGGCAAAGAAGATAGTACTATCGCTCGTATCTTAGCTGAAAAAGGTTATGTCATTAATGATGTCGACAAAGCGAATTGTTTTAATGATTACTTTCAGTCAGTTTTTGCAGTTACTACAATAAACCTAATTTGGGAATCAGCTTCTTGTAATTTTGAGGCTATGTCAAATATCACTGTATCGTATGATGGAGTTGTCAAACTTCGTTCTGAACTAAAAACTAACCCTTCCAATGGTACAGATCACATACCTTGTTCTGTTTTGAAATCTTGTGCACCTATTGTTGCCAAGTTCCTGGTTGTCTTGTTTAATTTATCTCTGTCGTCAAAGAAACTGCCTCACGAATGGAAATTCGCGAATGTTGTTCCTGTGCATAAGAGTGGTCCCCGTTCTTTGGTTTCCAACTATAGACCCATTTCACTAGCCAGCGTGTGTTGCAAGACTCTTGAACATATAATTTACTCTAGCATATTTTATCACCTGTAAGCAAATAATTTTTTTGTCCGGTTTCAGCATGGCTTTAGGGCAGGCTTCTCTTACGTCACTCAGTTAGTCGAATTTTCGTACGATGTGTTTTCTTCCTTTGATTCTGGGAAGCATGTTGATTGTATAACATTAGACTTTAGTAAGGCTTTTGATACTTTGCCACACTTGTTATTGCTTTTAAAACTCTTGTCTCTAAGTTTATTTGTTTCTGTCCTTGGTTGGATAGCAAACTATCTTACCGGTCGCTTCCAAAAAGTAGTCATTAATGGCTCAAAATCTTACTTTGGTTCGGTAACGTCGGGTGTTCCCCAAGGATCCGTGCTTGGTCCGCTTCTGTTTTAACATATAAAAAATATCGGCTACGGAACTAGCTTCCAAATAAGATTGCATGCAGATGATTGTGTGTCATACAGGGATATATGTAACCAGGACGATGCTGCCGCTTTATAAACTGATCTTGATCAAATACTCACATGGTGCAACAAATGGAAAATGAAACTGAATTTTGCGAACTGTATTTGCATCTGCTTTAGCAGAAAGCGTCTAAACATACAGACTAATTACTGTCTAGATGCAAATCAGATCACATTGGCGAAGGATGTGAAGTATTTGGGTGTTATTTTTTTCCAACCGCACGTGGACTAGTCATGTTGAATTTATAACAACGAAAGCAAAATGTGTACTTAAATTTATAAAGAGAAATTTCAAACCCGCATCTCGTGACGTCAGAAAAATACTATACATTTCTAACGTACTTTCCTCTTAGAATATGCTGCTGTAGTATGGGATTCTAACACTAAAACCTTAATTAATAAACTTGAGGCCATCCAAAATTGCTCTGTCCGTTTTGTCACTAACTCTTTATCATTTTGATATCAATGTCATGGCATTAAAAAAATCATTGTCATGGGAGTCGCTCGAACTTCGCCGGAGGTTATCAAGGTACTCTTTTTTTAATAAAGTGATTCGTGAACGTACCGGCATTGATAGGAACATGTACCTAAAACCCCCTACTTTTACTTTACGGAGATTAGACCACTCGAAGAAAATACGGGAGATAGCATGCCGCACATCTGTTTTTCAATCGTACTTTTTCCCACGAACAATAAATCAGTGGAATAGACTCCCCGAAGCTGTGGTTTCGGCTTCGGATGAAACATTTGATTGTCTTTTAAGTCGTTACTTACACGAGAATGATCCATGACTAATGTATTATTTTGCATTGTGCTGATGTTAGCAGCTTATAGTAAATACGACTATGTTGCGTTCAATTCTTTTTGTGATTGCGCATTGTATTATTTGTAGCAGATGTCACCATATATTGATATTTTTTTATTTCTATTTGTGCATTTGTTGTGTTTACATGCAAGTTACCCCCCTACAATAATGCCCCCAGGGCGAAATGTAGATAACGAATAAATATATAAAAATAAACTAACTTCGGCCATGTTGTTAGGATAAGGTCTAGTATATTTGCTGATGAGCTGGTAGTGCTGGTAGGTTTGGTTGCCAGTTGCGAAAGACTATAATCAGAACATAAATATACGAAATTATTGCTTTCCAAAGAAAATGGCTGAGCAACTGGGGAAATTCCAGACCACACAATGGTAGGAAAATTAAAATCACCCATGGGAATGATGGGCGAAGTAGGGAAGCGAGTGATTATCTTATTGAGTGAGTCGTGTAAATCTTCACAAAAACGTTGTTCGCACTTGGAAGGCCGTAACGGACACCCAATATTAGTCGTTTGTGGTTTTGAAGCTACAGTCTGGTTTACAGACAGGTCGATCCGGACAGTTTCAATTTGGCAACATACATCGATGATTGAAGATACAATGTTATTCACAACGGCAATGAGTACTCCACCGCTAAGTCTACCACTCCTATCATATCGATATACATTGAACCGTTTAAGGAAGTTAAATATTTTATTGTTTTGAATTTCGCTAGATAACCGCGTTTCCGTGAGAACCACTATTTCACAATCACTCGAATCCATTGCGGAACTCAGATCCTCTCGACAGCGCATGACGCTACGAACATTACCAAAAAGAACTGAAATATTACGTGTTTCGAAGGAACACGTAATATTTCGATTTTTGATCCTGTCGAGAGGATCAAACTTTCATGCCTAAGTGAAAGTTGAGTACTCACAATCGATTTCTTAAATACGACAGTGTTGAGCAGCTCAGTAATATCATCAAGGGTGGTTTCATCATGGCACACCTCTTCTTTGTGCATTTATATCACCGGAAAAACCTATCACGCATAAACATACGCGCATGATGGCGCAGCATTCACTGTGCGTAATTGGTTTAGCTGGTGATAGCAAGTGTGTGAAGATCACGAGCTCTGCGACAATGTACTTTAGGCGCAGCTTGATTTTCTTCCACGGGTTGTTGCGTTGCACTTAAATTGAAACAAAGAATAGAGTGTGAACGCTAAGTGTCGAGCTCACTCATAAGAGCTCGTTCTTTTCGCAAACAATATTTTACGCGACTATGACATTTATTATAATGACCAGCAGCTTTATTAGCTCGATAAGTCATACTTGTTTATTGCCCTTCTCCTGAATCCGACAGAATACGTGTGATTATGTGGAGGACACAATAAACGACGAAATAGTTGAAATGTAATAATATATTTTATTCTTCGTATAAAAAGCGGTGCCATATTTTCGAAATTATCAAACCTCATGAGTGCTTCGAAGAAACAAAATTTTGAAAGATGATAAATCTCTAAGTTATTGGAATTGAGAGGTCAGCATCCCTGTATCCCCACCGAATGTGGCCTGGGATCTACAGACGAATCTCCGGGTACTCACGCGATCCCCGCCCTTTACACGCAGACAGTTTTCACGACGAAGGACCCGACCGAATTGTTGGGAGAACTCAGTGTCACTGAAAATGGGAGCAGGCGGATGATCTTCCCCAAAGGTGTAAGCCATTCGCAGGGGGTACCGCGATCTTCACCGCTGTCTTGGGGCTGCTCACCTACTCCGTTTCCTGTTGTAAGAAAGTAATGCGCATAGATATGAGGTTATGATGCAATATGGTAACAAACAAAACGGACAGGATGTCGCATCGGCTTCTTTGATATGCTCCCCAAACGTTAAACACGATGTGGTACTTTCACTGGTCTTGATGACAATTTGGTGGATCTCGCATCCCCAGTGCAAGCGCGGCCACAAGGAGTTCGGACTTCTGGTGGGGATTCAAAGTTTGGCCCGAGGGCGCGTTCCTCGGAAGGGTCTTGACTGCTCCATGCCAAGGCTCCGCCGAGGCCCGACCGCACAAGGGCAGGCCTGTCCAACAGCAAAACACCACCACCGCTTTCACCTTTCATCGGTGGTGGGATGAGCTATGGACAGTTTCAGGTAACGATGGTGGCCAAAGTCAGAGCCTGGACGCGTGATTTGTTGCCTCTAGAGAGCGAATTAAGGACTAATACATGTCAGTTCTCTTCGCCTGGCAGCGCGTCGTAGAGGACCGTTAAAATCTCCTGGAGATATGATAATCGTATGTTCAGGAGATGTGTCAGTGATTCTTTTACTGTGCACTGCGCGTGGCAGTTCAAGACGATATGTTGCCCATCTTCGATTGTGTCGTACTAATTGCAACGTGGTGACTTGAGTGTTCCGATAAGATGGTGTCGCTTGTTAGTAGAGTGGCTTTGACGCATCTGACGCTATTCGCAAGGAAAGCCGAAACTAAGAGTTTTAGGTTTATCACGCCTGCTACCTTATCTACTTAGTTGTTGTGCGAAGTCGGCACGTCACACGCCAGCTGAGCTATCTGCATGTGTGCGTTATCGGAACGGCCCCGTAAGGTCGTGAGATCACGTGGCGAGCGTGTGCTTAGTCGTTCGAAGCCACTTGCGCATGGGGACGGTCACCTTCTAGCGATTCCTGCTGAGCCATGGGGGACAAACCTCGCTTGTTACAATAGGTGAGCGGCGTTTGGCAACTTCCGGTTCCTTAGGAAATTTTGTTTAGCTGTTGACAAACGACGACGATGATCTGCAAACGTGTCTAAGCATGGTTTTTTGAAGCTACAGTCTGGAGGTTTCAGAATTTTGCTTGCACAAGCTTGCAGCTCATTGTCGTCATTTGTAAACAGTAAAATCAAATTTCCTAAGGAACCGGAAGCTGCCAAACGCCGCTCACCTATTCATTACGCCTGATTAAGGTTGGGAATAGGGAACTATTACTCAACGTGCCACCTCTTCCGATGCTTTTGCATTGCCTGTTTTGAATTAAATAAGCTTTGCATGGTCCAAGACTGCATGTAACACCTTTTCGTCGCACTCGAGCGTGACACGTTTCGCATGAAGTCCAGTCCCCAAAAGCATTCTGCTTTTAAACGAGCACACGTGTGCTGTTATTTTGGAGGCAGAAAAAATGGGCCATACTTTGACAAGTTTAACGGTGATTACTAAAGTTGCTGATAAGACAAGATGCCTATACAGCGACTCTTTCTGATGTCCACTCTACGGCACGAGCTGGCTGCCTTTCGTCGTGTTTTGACAGCGCCTGTAAGCTCTCAGCTCACAAAATGATGGATGGTGAGATGGTCGCAGCTCACAAGACGATGGTCGGAACGTAGCTTAGAAGTTGATGTATCAAAGAAAAACAAAGTACTCCTTACCAGTCTCCCTGGACTTCTCGGCTTCATCGTTCGACGCATATGGAGTTGCACCTTGATTTACTTCTGCAACGGTGGGAACCATAACAAGATTGAGAATTGCGGGTGAGAACTTTTTATAAAGTGAGTGGACATTTTCAATGTGTCAAGCATCTGCTTTGCTACAGTTGCAACACCGGGAACCGCCAGGCACGCACGAAGACCGGTCGGCCTCAGGGTATATGGTTTCTGCCTTGTATATCGCCTGTATCCCACGCACAAATATAACAGTGGATGCCACCATTCTGGCTGGTGACCTTCATGACACAGACGAAACGTTGCGTCGCTTAAGAAATCTACTGAAGAACCCTCTGTGGAAAACTGCAACAAAATTATTTTGCACATAACAACATACGAAGAAGTAACTTGCTACAATTACAAATCACCTAGGAAGAAATTATATTATATTGAAATTACTTTATCCCAGTAAAACGAAATTAACAAGTAATGTTTTATTGCTCCAGATTATTTTATTTACCTTATAATTGCTTTATGTTAACCACTCCAGGCCCAAAACTTCACGAAGCTTACCGCGAGGAAAGATGGGCGTGAATCCACGAAATGCAAATGGAATTCCAAGAATTGAGATGATTCGCCTGTTCACTGTGTCGGATGTTTTAGCGAGGCCAAAATGGATAAGCTTGCTTTCTTAAGACCAGTAGCTGCCCAGCCGCGTTGTTACTTAAAAAGTAAAAAAAAAAAAAGAGAACAAGGTGGTACGGAATTTTTTTTTGTTTTTTACAAAGGACGAGCAAAAGAAGTGCAGAGCGAGAGAGCGAGAAAAAAAAGAAAGAAAAGAACCTTTTACTGAAATAATTGATGACATGTCTGCTTGGAGGTTGCTCTAGCCTCAAATCCTTCGTTTGGAGTCGAGACCCCTGCATTTTACTGATCGTATTTTGAACTGTAGGTTCTCCCCTGTAGAGATAATGCCCAGCCTGCTGATCCTGGTCCGGAGACCAGCCTCATGAGAGAACCGTCCTATTTGCTTTGGGAATAAAGATCACCCCTCTAAATTCCGTTTTCCACCCGCATGTCTTTTAAATTTTTTTTTTACCAGTAATATTGTTTGTTGGAGTGATCGTCCTCTGACCCTTTCCGGCTTCTGACTACCTGCAGACCATCTATTGTTCGAGGTGTCCATGAGTCGCAAATTGCATTTATTTTCTTTTATCTTTTTCCTTTCCACACCAGTCTTTTCAGAGTATTGTTTTTCTTTTTGTAGCAACGAATCGCCCTTGGGTTTGGTGCAGGCACAAACATATTACCCGAAAGCAAAAAACTTAATTTAATACATTCATTACCGTCTCCTCTCTAGGGTAAATAATTACATTGCTGAATTACCAACACCAAAGGCAATGAATGACATCACCCATGACAGTAAAAAGTAATTTAATTACTGGAATTTCAATGAAGTAACTTATTTACTGCCGCGTCTGGTCTAGCTGTAGGTGTAAAAGGAAAACAGACGTGCGCTGCGCTATGAAGACTGCAAAATAGTTAATAGATTTGTAAAGAATGGGACTGTAATTACTAAGGTCACTGATAAGACAAGAAGAGTGCGGCGACTCTTTGGGATGCCCAGTCTGCAGCACCGACTTGTGACCTTTCGTCGTGCTTTCGCTTCGCCCGTACGCTTGCAGCTCACAAGACGATGGACGGAGGAAACATCTGCCTCTACAATCCTTGGGCGTCAGGGGCAGAGAGTAAAAAAGTACTCCTTACCAGCAATTCTTGGTCCTTCTCAGCTTCATAGAACGGCGCGCCATGTATAACTTCATCTAGTTCTCTTGGAGCTGAGGAAACAATAACAGGATTCTTAGAAATATCCAAAGGAACGGTTATTCTAGAGGTCTGACTCATCTGCGTTGCTACAACAGCGACACCAGAGACCGCCTATCCGCAAAGACCAGTACCTCATCGACAAGGTATCTGGTCTCCGCCATGTATGTGGTGTACAAGACGGGACGTCGTCATACTACCTCCAGGACGCATCAGGAGAATTCCGTGAATCAGAAAGCGACCGAAGAACGCTCCATGCGCGTGAACATTGATAATGACACCTATCGGGAGCTCCCTAGGTAGTTTTCAGAGCATGCTTAGCTGGCTATACGTATAAAGCGAACCTATTTGTATATGACGATAATAATCTCTGGAGAAGGGAAGAATTGACGAGCACAACCGTCTCAAACTATCGTCACTGAAAAAGAGAGAACGGCGGGGCATGTCTTTCGAGCGCGCGGCCTTCACCACGCGGTCCATGCCTTTCGTCATGCTTTGGCAGGCCGCGCTCTCGAGATGCACGACTCGGCGAAGCATTGCCGAAAATGGCGAAGCTCAAGGCGCTGGAGTCGCGATAGCTGATGCTCCTATCTGCCTTTCGCACCCTGTCAGTGAAGATAACAGTTAACTTCCTAATCAGTCATACATATATATTCGTAATATGAAAAGAGACAGCTTTGTTATGAAAGAAGAAAATCTGCAATGGAAGGTCAAGCATTTTCTTAACGATTCGAAAGCTTTGTAGAACTATTTCTTTATTTTGTTTACACTCTCTTGAGATAAAAAGGAAGCCAGCAAACCATTGCTTTTGCCCGCGATTAGATACCGACGTCATAAATTGAAAACAAAAATATTTGTGTTCACGATTGTTGTCTTAACACTTGTTCTTGAGAAGAAGGACAAAGCATTAAATAATCGACGACTACGTACCTCGGGGTATTCCTGGGCCGCATGTCACACCTTTGGAGAAGCAATCAAAGCGATAGTGTCATATCATACTTAAATTCCACTCCTAAACTGCACCACTTCTAGAGTATAAAAATGCCATTGCCTCTTAAGACTCTGGTCCTATAACGGCCATCTTGAATGGATACTGCACGGATTTTAGTTTATTAAAAGAAATCGAAAAATAATTACGCCCTGTAAATTTATGACTCTTTTAACACTATTATTAGAAGAAAAAAGCATAGGAGCACGTGACAATATTTAGTCGTCATGCATTCCATAAAATACCTAACCACTGACTATAATACATCGTCCTAATATCTCCAAGAAAACAAGTAATTTGTATTCAAGGCTGTTTTTAAACATGTACATTTACATAGTTTTCATGAAATAAAACTGTTTTGTACCCACTAAATTTTGCCGCCATGGGACCGGCGCCCGGCAAATCACACCGCGAGCCAGTCAATGCAATCAATGGAAAAACTAAAAAAGGCCATGCTAACAATTAAAAAAAGTTCAATACAGAACATGATTTGTGATAAGGCCAAAAGAGATGCGTTTACATGGTGCTTGATGCCCCAGTGCAGATGTCAGCCACGCTAAATTAAGATATTTGTTCTGCTTTTCTTATCTGCGAGTTAGTACTCAAAGATTGTTTTGATGGGCGGGAAAGCAGAATTAATCCTAGCACACCAGTAAGTTTCAACCGACAACCAGCTTTTTAATGAAGTCTTTGTTTTTATACAGCATATTATGAGCTTGTCAAAGCGATCTGCAAAACGGGTGACCTTTAAAGGTCACCCGTTTTGAGGTCGTCTCAATAGGGCTATAACTCACTCTGCTGTCTCTAAGCAACCTAGAAATCCCTAAATCATGACGATACGCGGCCAATTTTTCTATTAAAAAAAAAGCAATCAAAGATCGCAACACATCGATTCCATTTCCGGCGATGGGAGGAACATGTTCCGAAACCAAAGCCAGTGTCAGTCAATAGCGAACGAGGGATCCTCGTGTCTCCAACCGGTGGAACCGCGGAGTGATAACTGACGATCGGGCACATTACCGCCGCGAAAGACAAAAAAAGAACAACAACATATATTTGCTGTTCTTGAGACGATGATTGCAGTATTATGTTCCCTCTCCGCGAACAATTAACGTATTTTGACTTGCTTACTTGCTTCTCGCATCCACAAAAGCACGCACATTTCGTGATAACCACGTTTGCAATCTAAACGAAATGTTGCATTTTCACTGGTCACATGCCGTCCTGGCTGCCGGCACAATGTGCCTCCAATTGGCGGAGATAATTTTGATCTTTGATTGCTTTTTTAATAGGGAAGTCGGCCACCCATCGTTATGATTTATGAATTTCTAGGACGCTTAGAGCCCGCAGAGTGTGTTAAAGCCATATTTAGGCAATCTGAGAAACTTTCTCAGTGCACCTTTAAGGGAAGCTGCGATGCACTCACAACAATGCTCGTAGTAAGGCGAGTGGTGATGAATTAAACATAAAGCAGTACTGTGTCAGTTTAGCTCGTCTTGTCCATGTGTGTTTTGTCCTCTTCAATTTTTTTTTTCTCTTTTGAAAATTAACATCTTCTTTGACCATGCAGACGGACGTGCTGCAAAGACTGCACACAAACATCGCAAGTGCTCGAGGAAAGCACGAAAACTGTAATCTTTTCCGTTGTTACAGAGCAGCTCCGACGCCCTTTTTGAGGCTGACAAAACTTTCACAACCTTCATAATTCTCTCTCTCTCTCTCTCTTTCTCTCTCTTTAAGTTTCTTCGGTAGTTATTGAAAAGAAGAAAATCTAAATGGCAATCTTAGTTTTTAATTTGTCGTAGCTTAAGTTTAGCGAATCCTCAGTAGTTGCTGGAGTGCCACGTTTCCCTCGCTATACACAAACACCGTGTTTCGCAAAGACGCTCGCCTCGCCCAAATCAGGTGTGGGCACTGCGCTTGCGCAGGAACCAAAATTGGGAGGAGTGAAGCGCTTGCGCACGCGCAGTACCGACAGCAGCGCCACGTGAGTGGCGCAACGTCAGTGGGTTGAGTTGGTCTATATTCTCCGTTTTACTTTAAGTACGGCCGGAGCCGACGCTATACGATCTGAAAGAGTCAATCACGTGGTGCCAAATGCCCATCATCACGTCGCTCGTTGTCTGTTGGTTTCCAATCAATGGCTAAACCAATCACGCGCAGAATGAAAAACAACTTTCAGCCTTTCCACTCTGGCGAAGAAGGAAGACCAGCGGAGCTGTACAATGGAAAGTAATGGCCAGCCGCAAGCTGGCAAGCCAGAGTGGAAAGGCTGCCGCCATCTATGAGTCACGGCGGCAACCAGACACGTGGCTTGCCGCCGTCGCTCATAGATGGCAGTAGGTGTCCAGAGTTCGGTGTCTTCATTTTTTTGCGGGGGACACGATCGTGGGGAAACTAGCCCTTAACAGCTCCGCTGTAATAAAGTAGAGGATCGCGGCGTGTTCACAGAGCCTGATAGGTTTAGTCGGTGAACGAAAACGCACAAATGCGAGAAGCGCCGTGACAATGCACTTTTAGCACCGCTTGTTTGACTCGGTCGGATCGCCAGTGTACGCTGCGGTCGGACGAGGAGTTAAACGGACTGCAGCGTGCCTTCCCGCGCTTGGACCATGCAGGCGAACTAAAGTCCACGATTTTCGGGGAAAAGCGACACTTCTAAACTGATTATTCGAGCATCGTCGCTCGTTCGCAGATGCTCACTTTTTGGTCACTAATAGGTGGTTATAGAGCAAAAGGAAGGGTTCCGCCAAAATGTGCTTTTGGGGCGTTTCGATAAGGTTTCTCTCGGAAATTATTGCTCGTATAACCCTAAGGCAGTGCCGCGACTCGTCACCGAAAATAGGTAACCAAATGTAGCGTTACTGGTTACTACGTAAATAGGTAACGCGTTAATGAGAATCCTTACCGTCCTACGAAACAGTAACGCGGTACCCTGGGAGTTGCTTCTTGAATGTGTAGCTAATGTTACTTTCTTTGCGTTCGGTTTGCGTTAGCTTGTGTTTCCCTCTTATTATTTGGCAGCGTTGACAGCGTGTGAGGCGGGTTCCTTCCCCGAATGATGATCTTGTCACATTACTGGGTTACACAAGAACTGTCTTGCAGACATGTTGGGAGCTTGCACATGTGTGACGCTAGCATGCTTCGATCACGTTTGAGGTCTCCCCGCAGGTAACGCTGTCGTCATGTCTGTAGATAAACTCCGTCTCTTTTCGTATCACGTATGAACAGTGGGACTTCTGTTAATCCGTTATCAGCAACGTCGTTACTTGTAACGCGTTACCTCCATCACTCCTGTATGAGTGTGCTATGATACGAGTGCGATTCCAGATACTTACAGCTTGCAGCGAGAAGAACCAGGAGGCCGATTGCTAAGACATTCATGTTGTATCAAACTCTGGAAAGAGAAGGAAAATATGAGGTGTCTATTTATTCATTTCTCTAGAGGAAATTAAAAAAAAAGAAGGAGATTGCTCCAGATACGGCATCTTTATTGTTTATTATTATTTTTTTTTTAACGAGCCTCAATGTAAAATACTTTTCTACTTTATAGTTGTTAATTTAGCTTTCCTTCCGTCGCCCAAAAAATATTAAATGAGACTACAGAAATATATATAGATTATATAAAGTTTTTTTTCTAAAGTAATATATTAGGTTTTATATGAATGAACACCTGAATAAAAGTGACCATTCGAAATTAAAAAAAAAAAACTATGTTCAGTAATGTGCTACTCTAAACACAAGTATTTACCCTAAAGAAAGTTTAAAATATTACAACGATTAAAAAATGTATTTATTTGAAACAACGCGAGTTAGATAATACTTTGTATCTTAGATGGAGATATACGAAAGAAAAAAAACAGCTCTATAAAACCATTAGTTTTGTCGTTGATACATTTTGAAGAGTTGATAATCGTCAGTTTTCTATTTACACTAAAAGTCGGCAAGCTGTATGCGCAATTCGTAATCTGAAAACGTTTCTTCATTTATTACGATCTTTCCAGTTACGCTCTGACTGATAGGCAAAATGCATAAATATTACCGACAAAGCAACGAATTTTATTAACCAACTTTATTGCGCCAACGTTTGGTGAAACTAATATTTATCGCCACCCGATCATATCCTAGCATGGAACAAAAATAAGGCACTCGAGACGTTGAAAGTAAGCGAGAACAATCGTGTGACAGGTATGCATATTTACACTCAGACACGGAAGGAATGAATGAGAACATGCATTTATTGAATGAAAGGTTCTGGTCGCCCATGGGACGGTATAACAAAGATGTTACATAAAACCTCTGATGATCGCTTTTTATTGTTTTCTAAAAACGTTTGCAGTACTATCTGGAGATCAATTTTAATATTTTATGACTATTTCTACTCTGTCACTACGCATGACTAATGATGAGGAAACACGGTCTCATTATCGGCAATTGAATTCGAATGCGGTTTTACTGAGACCATGAGGCGGTGACAACATACATCAAATAAGTATTTAAAACATATATTTGTTCCACGGTAATTGGTCTCAGAGTGTGTTAAAAAGCTTGTGATATCTCAAATATTCTTACTATTGTTAACTTTAGCTTAGTTACGTATACAGCATAACCTGTATGGTTTAGTAACTTCACCAAAATCTCAACATTAGCATACACGTGGAATGGTATGAATATGCGCCTGCTGCTTTATCATTAATTTACCACAAACAAATATCTGAAGCTTCGATAATAAATATATATATATATATTTCATCAGTATAGCTTCTGAGGTGAATGTTGTGTATTGATATCACTAGTTTTAAAAGCATCTCGAGCCTTGAGTTTGACGAAAATAGTGCAACTCCGATTTCTTTCGTAAACAGGATCATCTATGTTGTACACAGTACATCGTCCGGTCGGCAAAAAAGCATCTATTGCAAGCACGTTATGCGACATTTTATGAGTAATCGGATCGTATCTTAGTTTATTTTCGTAAACAAGAGTAATTTTACATAAACTTGTTTGGAGCATAGAGTGCATTGTCCTAGTATAATTACAGTTCAGCACTAGTAATTGTAACGAAGGCGTTCTTCGAGGTAAAAGATTGCAACCCTGGGTTGCATAGACGTTTGCAAGCAGCCGCGCTTCGACATCTCGGCACGACACCGTGGATGGAAAACACTTTGTTTGGGCGCCAGTCTGGGAACATCGGGTACGTCCCAGCAATGCATTCTCTAACAGACGATATACACGCGTCAACAGCAAGATGGAGGCGCCCAGAGTCCGTACTTGCAAACTTCTATAGATATGCTATGTTTCCTTCTAAGTTCGACTGAAGCTTAACGCTACGACTCAATAAAGCCAATCAAGCAGAGACAGAAGTTTGTCGTCACGGCGTTCGTTGGTTGGCTTCATCGGACCATTTAGTAAACGCTGGAGTCGGATTTAGCGTGAAACAAGTTTATCAGCAGTATCTCTGCGAGCACAACTCACCCACAGTCAGCAACTTGAAGATGCCGGGAGGTGTAATTTTGGCGCTAAGTGACTCCTCCATTTATACACCCTCGTCAGGTACGAGACACGTCCCGATATCGCCGTGTGACGCAAGATCTGTGCGTGTCCTCACAGGTGGCGCGGTCCACGCAATGTCCAAATAAGGAATTTCGAAGCTTTGACAGTTCGCGTTGTAAAACTTTGTAACAGGAGGGCGGCGGCGGTTGCTGCAAGAAGGAATGGGATCACTCGGAAAAATAAAGACAGAAAATATTAACTGCGCAGAACGTTGAAACGCCACTAGCGTGTGAATTCAGAACAGCAAATTAGCGAGGGAGAGTTTTCGCGCAGCTTCCTTGTTGATTGCCGAAGCGGTGCAGTGCTTCACTTTGGGTTTTATTGTTGACTCAGTATTGGGGAATTATCGTCCGGGATGGAAGTGCGCCTATATTTTATGATCGTAGCAATTATATTTTGTGACGTAGGTTACAAGCTTGTACATGTTCATCATCTGCGTTGCCGCGTCAAACGTCTGTAGGCTTACACCAACGTTACTACATTAACTCGGTTCCGAAATGACTCAAAGACGTCGCTTCCTCAAGAAGTACCCCCCTCTCCCTTCAACATCCGCCTCCCTGAGTTCGACACGCCACCGTTTTGAGAACGGCTTTTATGGTAACTGCAGTGCACTCTATGGAAACATATACTTTGAAGCAGCGTCTCGATGACTCCTTATCGTTGTCAATGGAATACACATGTTGAAACATAGCCTCTATTTGGCATTTCAAACGACTGGTGGCGGACTTGAGTTGGAGGGGGTGTATGTACCGCCCTCTGCGGATGTGGTGGTACTGAGCTGACTCAGAATATGTTGGCTTACATTAGGCTTTACTTCAACTCACGAGTTTCTTAACATAGCCCTGATGGAGGAGTTAATTTACTTATTGATTGTAAAAAAGTGGTGTTTTATCAAGTGAATACCTTCGTTCAAACAGTATTGTATGGATTTGTACGAGAAGCCAATCGAAAACTAATGAAAATATTTTTTATTAAAAATAGATTAAATCTGCAGGCTCCGATCATATGATTTTTTTTTTTTAATATATCATCCTTCGCATGCATTATATTGTTTAGAATGTTTAGAAAAAGAAATAAAGGAAATACAAATTAATGTTTTTCGACATCAATTTTCGCGTTGCAGACGGGACTTCACAGTCTAAAGAAACTTATTGTGTGTGTGTGTGTGTGTTTTTTCGGTATTGAAAATATTTGAATTTACACGGCGATAAGGACGGGTCTGTACAAAGATTCTTATAGTGCATTACTTACTCCAAAGGTTAACGCAAAATTCAGTCACCCACCTCTGCCATATTTTCAAAGCTATCCGCCATGACGACACGTCTGAGGTGACTTCGCTCGCTGCGACAAAACGCTACGGGAATCGGTGGTCGAGCGTGCAAGCGCGCACCGCAGCTTGGGGCACATGGAGCGAAAGCTCGCACTGCAGAACAGAGAAATCATTGTTTCAAATCACCAACCCTGCTCAATCTGGATGAGCATCTCACCACCGTGGGATATTGTAATCACTACTGTGTGATGCACCTAAAAGACCCAAGCTACCAGTCGTACTGCACTGGGTAAGTTTCTTATTTCTTACGACGCCTCAAAGCTGACCAACCTTACGCTGTCCAAATACGAAGGTAACTTTGTTTCCCCCCTCCCCCCCTCCCCCCAATCTCGTTGTTGTTTCAACCCACTCAATCATTGAAACCAGCCTTCACGTGGACTGGCGCAAAGGCTACAAGGACGAGAAGATAGTTTGTCGAACCTTCTCAATGACTTCAGTTTTGTGTCTAAACACATATTTGGCCCCGTTATTCACCCAACACGTTCCCCTTGTATAAGTTTTTGATATGAAAGGAACGCACGTGAATGTTTAGAGTAGAACTATGCGAAAGATCTTGCAGAACGCATATGCGCCTTATCCACTTCAGGGGTTGGAAATCGTTTTCCCGCAGTCAATCTCAGGTTTTTCTTTTTTTTGCTTCTGACCGTTTACTATATCGCCATAATCCGTGACACATGGGCGTGTAACTCCAGTGTGGGTAAACCCTAAATTTTATAGAATGCGTAGTTTAGTTTTACAATCTGAACATTCCGATTCTCATTCGTGTCCCGTGACCTGTATTTTGCGTTCTTTAAAAAAATATTTTCATGGCAATTATACTTGCAGGTCTCCCACCTCAAGAGTTTTGACGGCTCAACACTTGGAAAGAAGGCTATCGGCATGATGAGTAGCCTTGTTCTCGTAAGAGTTAGCCACCACCTAGACCTACAAGATATCGACGGGCAAGCTTGTGTTCGAAGGGACGACAGCCGAGAAGGCCGTCCGCCTTAAAGGGGCGGTGCAACAATTTTCGGACTTCGGTCAAAGATTTCTGGAAGTTGCCCCCTGACACTTCTGAAGTAAAGAACAGAAAACCGATTTCGCCTGCGTGTCCTAGTTGTTGCGTAAAAAAAAAGATAAAGATTGGCATTTCGGGCACCCCTCAACTCACTCCCAGTCTTCAGGGTCACACCTGGTCGCACTCCCAGTGACGTCATTCGGAGTGCCGTGCAGCTTCCCGTGTGCTATCTCGGAGGACGATTCCCCTCCCTCTCCCTGCGTACATTAGCGGGCGCTATGCTGCAGCTTAGAGCCGAGCGAGGTCACGTAATTTTTCCGCCGTAGTTCCTTCGGCTGCTACTTGGGGCTGCAGGTGGGGGGAAAAAGCTCGACTTTTGCTTTGCGATTATGCAGCGGAATCGCGACATTTTTAATAAAAGAAGTGTTTTCTCTATCCTCTGGGATACGATAAACAACGTAAAAATGACGAGATGCAAATTGTTTTAATCATAAAACCGTTGCACCGCCCCTTTAAGTACTCCCACTGAGAACGCAATGAATGTTAATTTGGAGTTTGAAGGGTAGTCATGATTTATAATGCTCTTCACGTGTAAGAAATGTGACATGATTCAAAATGAGGAAAATCGTCAGATATATCTAGGGGAATAAAATTCAAGTTTCCTATTTTATCACAAGTTAATGTTAAAAAGGTAAACTCTTTGTTAAAGTTAAGTTGCTCTAAGCACCCAACCAAAAGAGGGAGACGAGAAAAAACGGCATTATCATTAAAGCATTTAAATTTAATAAACTCTTAAATTCAGAACCTTTATTTTTTCGGAAATGATAGTTGTCATGCTTTTTCTACTTAGTTGAGCATGCTTATATGGTTTTAATATTTTTGTGAAATGAATGAAATGTTGGCTTTACTTGTTTTAGCTCCAAAGCAAAACGTACTTACATTGCTAGCTATTCCCAAAACAAATCTTTATATAAAAATTCTAAATTAATATTATTGTAGAATTAACATTTCCGATAGTATTATCTTGCATAGCTTTAAAAGTAGACTTTAATTATAATGTCACAAAATCTGCTCACACATTTTGTTCCTAGGTTGCAACGCATACACACTCCTCGCTGGGCCAGGTTTTAAGGGTTTAGTAAAGGCAGCGCGTAAACCCAGCAGGGTGTTGTTTTTATTTTTAAAATTTAAGATACTTTTAGCAATATCAGGTAGAAGTAAAAGTGTGAGAGGACACGGATGTTAAAGTGGTCTTTTTTACACTCTTGTTTAGGCGCTGCAATGGAGAGCTTCCAAGAACTCGCGTCCAAGGAATTCGCGCTCCAACTCAGAAACCGGTTCCGCAACGCGCGCAACAACCTGAAAAAAAAAAAAAAAAAAAGAGAAAGGAGGACGCGCACCTAAAGAAAGCAATTTTCGGTCGAAAATTTTGCAGAATCTACCTTAGAATTTGATTAAGTCCAATCACCTACACCGTTGGCACCACAAGAGAAAAAAAAAACAAAAAAAAAACAAGCTTTGCGTGTAGTTTAACGCTGAATGAAACAATTACATTCAATTCACAATGTCTGGATTGAATTTTTCTAATACATTTATTATAAAAAAATAATAAACAAAGGTTTAGGCCTAGCTGATTCACACAGCCAATGTTTAGGCATCCCGTCGTTTGGAAACAACGGATTTTCCGTCATTTGAGAGAACTTTCGAATCTTTTATCGTCGGAACATGACGGCGGCGTGACATACCGGCGAGAAACCGTCCCGAGAATTCTTTCAAATGACGGGAAAGCCGTCGTTTACAAATGCCAAACGCCGGCTGTGTGAATGAGGCAGAATGCATTAAAAACATGGACATTTGAATAACCCAATTCAAGAAAAAGTACCTTAATTCGCTACATGAAGGAGTTATTATTTTTTGCTAGGAGCCGAAAAATTTTAACAGTTCTTTAGGTGTAAACGGGCTGTAGTCCATCCCTAGTTCATTGAATGTAATTAGGTGCATATAATAAAAGTCGCAATTTATAAAAACAAACAAAACTGCAGCAGCAGAAGAAGCTGTGTCTTCTTTATCATTACTCATAAAATACAAGCCTACATGGACGAGCCAACGTAGCTTGATGCACACGATGATGTGCCTCCATGTTTTATAGATGTGGGCTTTAGGAGTTGTTCATACCACCTGCGAAGTTACGACGGTATTTACGGTACTTGCCCAGAACTGCTATGTGGACATGAAATTACAGAAACAGGATTTCTTTGAAGTCCACTAGAGGCTTAATTTTCAGTTCTCCAATTAAGCCTTAAGAACATCTGCAAATTCGTAATTTCTTTTACAGGCAAGCACACTACCCGTGTTCAATTGATTGATTGCCCATATTGAATTAAGATTTTTGCATTTCAACTATTTTTTTGTTTGCTTTTTTAGGAGGATACTCAAAGAAGTGCGAGCGAGTGGAGGAACGGGGCCAGAAGTGGTCCAGGACCAAGCATGAGGGAGCAGTGTTAGACGTCGTCGGTTTATGAGCGGTGGGATTTGTGACGGTGAGCCTAATTTCTCGCTGGATAAAATGTTTTATATATTTTTTTAAAATATAAATAGCCTAGATTCCGCGGTAAGCACAAGGAAGGAGAGATGTTGCCAATGTAGCGGGAGTTGTGTCGTTTTGCAAATGGCGAGATTTTTGGCAATCTTTATCTCGTGTTAACGTAAATGCATGCGAAATCCAGGCTGACAAGCATCAGGCTGCGTAAATATTCCCAAACCAAGTAGCGTTATTTTTGAAGTGGTTATTATTTTTTACCGCCAAGTCAGACAGAGCTTAAGTCATTTTGCACAGCGTTAAATTTTGTATTGGTTTCAAGATTCGTGCTGCGATTTTTTTTATTTTTTGAGCGATCAACATTGATGCGGATCATCGCGGTGTGGTCACTAAGTGGAGTATATGATTGAAATAAGACATTAAGTATTAATAACTTGTTTTGTGTATGATCAATTTAGTGCTAAAACGATCGGACGATAAGGGAATGGAATACACTTTCTGAAAGCGTTGTTTAGTCCAAAACGGTTTTGGATTTTATAAAGTGTCTCTCATATAACTAATAGACCTCCTGTTAACATTTTCGCTGTACTTTCTGCTTTTGATATGGGTATTAGGCGTCGTATAGTCCTTCATTTTTTGTCATTGTGTTCTGCATGTGTATTACATTGTCTACTGTTTTTGTACTCACTCCTATCATAGTCCCCACTGGGGGACTGATAGTATTATGAAATAAATAAATAAATAAATACATATAATTACACATCAAAAATACCCCTTGCAAACGATCACAGCGTCCTCAGCCGGCGGTGAGAGGCATGATGGGACACGCTGTCGGAAACGACGGACGGATGGAGATTACTTGCTCTCTTGTGTCACGATGTACCCGAAGAAAAGAGGGAGCTGAGTCGAGGAAGCCCGTGGCCTTCTGGGTTTTTTTTTGCAAGCAGTCTATTCCGCAGCGCACCGCAACATATGGGAAACAATCTGAAAAAGAGTTCTGCAAACTGTGATGTGCATGTGGATAACTGTTGAGTAGAACATGTTTCAACAGTTGCACTACAGAGCTGTATTCAATGTTGCTAAAACACTCAGTTGGAAAACTCACCCTTGAAACCTGGGCCGCCGGCGTCCACCGAGACCTAACTAAATACAGTAACAGCTCCCCCTTTTAGCGACGAGTTGAAACATAAAAGTTGCTTCATATGGCTACTGCTAGTCACTGAATGTTCCCAGACTACCGAAACTCCCAGGCTTGAGGTGCAAAGATGGCGGCTCAATCTTTTTTCTTTACTGCGGTTACAGTTGCCTAGAGAGGAGTAGTTGGTCCACTCGGCCGCAAAACCCGCAAACGTAGAAAAAAAAAAAAAAAAAAAAAAACAGAGGATAGCGGTTGCGCTGCTGTTGACTTTCCATGAACAATTCTGGCAGTTCTCCGGTCGCTCCGAGTTCGCGACCTTTTATTTAATTTAAGGAAAATCCGCTTTTTGACGGTGTGAACATTTTGCGCATACACAATTATGAAACCTGATATGAGAAGTTAAAACAGAAACAGTCAAGGCAAACGCAGCTGGGGGTTTATTGATCAGAAAGTGCGAGTGGATACACATTCCGGCAATAGGTATAGAAAGAAAAATACTTGCCAAAGCCCAGAGCGTTTAGAGGCACTAGTTCGGCTGGTTAATCCCCTCTAAGGTTCACCACACCGCTTAGACGGAAAATGGGCTCGCAAAGGTCCAAAAAGGAAACATTCCCCAAGAGTAACAGAGCTAATCCTACTTTTGACTGAACCCCTGTAATTGTCTTCTTACTACAATCCGCTTAGCATCAAACCGGAAGTCAGGGTGATGAGGAGAAATATATAAACTTAAAATAAACTGTACCAACGAGTATGTCTCCCGTAAAGCGGGACGTACGCATATATTACACGGTTCAATATGTTTGGTGAGGCACTTTCGCCACGCAAACGTGTCTGTTTTGGTCTCTTTTCTAGAAGATCGGACCACTTTTTTTTTTATGAATCTTTAGACAGATTGAGTGATCTGAGGGATTCGTTTTTTTTTTCAGATAGAGAATGGAAATATCACATCGGTGTCATATTGTTGGAAGGAGAACCGAAGGACAAGTCCATGACCGTGCTCCAGACCGACTAAACTGGACGTTATTAGCGGTCCCAAAGGATGCGGAAACTATCTTTAATGGAAAAGCATTAAATTCTGTCTCAAAAAAGTTTAAAAAATATATATTCTGGTAGCAAAACGTTAATTCCCTAGGATTTTAGGCGACGGTGAAATAACTTCCACTTGAAAAAGGATACAGTTTATGGACATCGATAAAGGATTGTGCTTGTCTCATGGAAAGCATGCAAGGAAAATTTGATGTATGCATAGCGCCCACTCAGAGCTCGTCAAAGTGGTGTCTGTCATTCGTAGGCAATGCACTAAGACATACCTGTATTCATTGTGTCTGAGGTGCACATCGCAATCAAACGAGCGATTATAGTGTCAGTTTGCTACAGTTTGAAGTTCAATTACAAAAGCTCCTAACGTGTTTCAAAATGAAATATTGTGCTTCTGTGCTTCTCTGGTTTATGGCGTAGATAAAAAAAGGTTTTTTCTGCAAAATTATTTTTAAGTACTGCTTTTAAAACGGACTTCTGGATGACATAGATAACGCCGTTTTACATCGAAAATAAACAGGGATGTAACCAAAAATGTAAGGCTCCGTCACCGGACTGCGTTCCGGAGTTGTCTAAAAGATTACGTGTGGTCCCGACATGTTCATGTGTAATGACCGCCTCACGCAATAAACACGGGAATGGTAAACATTAGACTTTTAGTTTCGAACTTGCGGATCAAGGTAATTTACATTGCCCTCTTTGGGAAAAAAAACTCCAGCTTTCCGCGAGGCTTTTTTTATGTTTTTTTACAGTTATTGAAATGAATTTTGGGCTAAGATAAATGGGTTTACATTGTGAGCTTACTGTTCACATATTGTTTAATGGACAAAAAGAAAGAGGGTAGAAAGTCAAGGTCCAGCTTTTCGGCACGAACATTTCAAGATATAGGGGACTTTGTACCTCATTTCCTTTGAAAGCTTTCCGCCTTTTTACTGTCATACATCCGCTGTACTCAAAGCACGTCAACGGTACCCAAAGCACGTCAGCGGTACCCAAAATACGTCAGCCGACCCCAGCTCACGCATTGTACACGTGAACAGCGTCACTCGGACGTATGCGCTCGTCAACAAATATTTGGATTCGCGTTCGTGGTCAGTGGGTGCCCTGACGGAACTTATTTTCACTTGCGAATGACAAGTTATATGGTGCGCTTAAAAAGCACGGTGAAAGCTTCGAGTCATCACACCGGTGCCCACGACCACGTGATTTCTCAACCTGCATTTGAGTTGAGAATTAAAGATATGGAGGAATGAAAAATAATTTCATGGCTCCTTTAAGCGGATTACAATGAGAATAGAAATTCAAAGGGGGGTGGGTATTACGTGAATGGGCTGCTCCCTTAATCTTTGAGGATGGTCACCTTCAGCTGGGTCATTGGGGGGTAAATTCCTGTCTCAGCGGCACTGTAGCGTGAGTGCGCTTGTAACAGCGCGGAAGGTGATACCGCGCCACTTACCCCATTGGAGAACCACAAGCAGTAGTAAAGCACGGGAATGATAGGCTGTTTTATGATGCTTTTCAGGCGTATGGTTTCGGAACAATTCTTTCTAAAGAAATGTCATTAGAACGGCGGTCATTACACAGAGCTTCGCTTAAGTCAACAGAGCGGTGCCGGCGGGGCAGGCGAACTCCAGGGGACGGCGGCGGTGGCGCCCTTTACTAGCATCCAGCATCCACAAAAAGTGTAACCTCTCTGGCCAGCATCTGAACTCTGTTCACCATCAGCTTTTAGAAAGCATGTGTTTTCCTTGAAAACAAACAGAAAAAAAAAAAACTTTTTTTTATAGGAACTTTTATTGGATATTGGTACAAAATAGCAGGCACGTGATGTTTCCTCAAATATTTAGTTTACAAGGATTTGCGGGACAATTAATATTGTTTTTATACAACCATGGTCTCACCGGTGATGTCAGGTAGCGCGTACCGACCTGGGCGCGTGCTAACTTTGGTAATAATCCGCGGCGCGTCCGCTTCGGAGACGGGGGTCGGCATGCCTGATTCCACCGTATATCTTTTGGCGCCGGAATGGCCGATTAAAGCCAAAATAGAAGAGGAACAGTGAACGCTATCGAATGTGATACTCCAGAACTACTACAAGCAGCCGTGCAGTTTCCCGAGTGACCAAGGCGGGAAAAATGGTGGCATTACGATCGCCGTTAGTTCGGTTCTCGTGTACGGACCGGTGCCACTTTTTTTGGTGCAGGCTCCACGGCAGTTCTAGTAACGTTGGCTGTACTACTCTTCCGCGAATTGGTGCCAGCAATAGTTGCGAAAATGCTGCACAGCTGTTTTCAAATTGTTGCGAGACAAGTGAGAAAAACGCTCGCAAAACTATGCCAGGCAAATGTGGTATGACAGACTCGAGGAACAAAGAGAAGAAATTGTCGCCCCGATGATGGGGAAACTGTTGCGACGAGCGCTGCCTCGTCAAATGAGGAACACTCGTAAAGCTATGCCATGCAAATGTGGTATAACAAACTCTAGCAACAACAACCAAAAAAAAAAAAAGAAATTGTCTCCCCGATGATGGGGCAACTCTCGCGAGGAGCGCTGTCTCGTCATGTGAGGAACACTCGCAAAACTATGCCACGCAGCTGTGGTACGACAGACTCTAACAACAACAAAAAAAATTATAACCCCGATCATGGGGAAACTGTAGCGAGGAGCGCTGTCTCGTCATGCCATGCAAATGTTGAAAAGATGCATGCCGCAGCACTTGAAAAAAAAAAAAAAATGACGTACAACTGCAGTTTCGTTCTGGCGCCCAACTTCTGCCGAATAGGTTTAAGCAACAGTTAACAAGCAATTGTGCCCAGTGTTTCCGCAGCAATTCATCGAAAAATATATCTAACCTAGCGCAAAAAATGTTTTGTTGTACAGTTGGAACACTTTTGGAAAGCGATGTTTGGCGACTGCATTCTAGCAATATAAACCCAAACTGTTTCTGAATCTGCCATGGGAACAGTTTGCTGACTGTAATAACGGTCGTTTTGATGACTGTTTGAAACCTTTGTTTGCCGAAAGCAAAACAAAAGTTACGTTGCCGCGACGTTTAGGAATTAAAGGCTCGACGCTACCGTATTATTGGTCGAATAGTAGAAAAATAACAGTTCTGCACTCTCGCAAATGCAAACGTGACGTTGCTGGGATATACTGGCGGAGCTTCTGTTGCGTGATAATGTTTTCCCTGCAGCTGCGCTGGTCTTTCACAGAATGTTTGGAAACGTCAAGACAGCACACATTTTGCTAGATAAAAGCAATGCTTCGGCAACTGTTGCGATCATGAAACAGTCAACGGTTGACCGACACAGTTGCCTGCAGGGCTTTAGGAGCAAACACTTTTGCAGTGTTATGACTGCTGCTAAGACATTGTTGCGCGATTGCAATAAAACTGTTTTCATGTTGCGCGGCTTTGTTGCGCCGACCATCTCCAAACCATAAATTGTTGCCTGGGATGTGGCGCACGCTACCACCCCAACTGCAGCACCAGTCTTAGTTCATTTATGCATACAGGCGAACTTATAATGGTCTTCGAACGTCGTTGGGGCGATCTGCGTTGTTGCTTTTTATTGGCGAAGAAAAATAAATTGTACGAGAGAAACAGTACAGGAAAAACGGGAGACAAATGACGGGAAACAGTACAGTGTGCCGCCGCACTACATCTTCTCTGCTCCGCACGCCGCAGCACGCCGCCTCACATCTGCGCATCCAGGGCTCTCGCAGAAGCGAGGGCGCTTCCCTGCAATGCGGCCTTTGATCCAACATGGCCGCCCCTGTGAGCACCCTTCCCGCTCATTCACACTGGAAGCGGATCTGCGTTCGCAAAGCGGTTGCGAACGCGGATCCGCTTCCAGTGTGAATGAGCGGTTCCGGTATTCTGCTCCGCAAGCGGAGCATATAAAGTTACTCTATGACGTCCCAGAGAACTTCCTGTTGTGTACCCACCAAGGGAGTGCCGCTCTCAGAGCGACCCCCTGTTCGAGAGTAGTATGCGCGCAATGTGGTTTTTTTGTTGCTAAGTTTTTCCTGCTCCCGTCTTTTGCGCGGCTGCAACATTAAATCATTACTGGAAACATGCTCGCATACAAGTTCATTGCCCTGCTCAGCATCAAAGGAACGAGCAGGACACAACACTTCCGGTTCATAAAAATATTGAACAGAACCCTAACACCGCTGCTTGAAATGCCGATCAAAGGTTTAACCACCGATTCTCCAGTTCAACGCCAAAAGAACGAAGAAGCGCCAGACCCGTTCAACATTTTCAAATATTCTTGTTAGCCAATTTGCATCCTTGAAGGCGCTAAATTGTCCAACCGAGGGCCCTCGTTAAATCTCCAACTTTGATGTTGGTGTAACATTTATGCTTTTTAGCACTGGGGACATAAGCAACACATAGCGGTGAGCGCTATGTGCTTCGCATTACTATCAGGAGCGCCCTATCATCAATGATGTGGTTCGGATGCTTGTTTCGTTCTTGTTTTTCATTGAAACGAATGCTGTGCTGTAGGCTGTATGCGTGACATGCATTTTTTGCTCCAATCGCTGAAGGTTTTTTTTTCCCCGTGAGGACGACGACACGAAAAAATTCAAGAAATCCGACCTTCGCTGTTTACACCTTCGCTGTAAAATGACGGGCGCACTAGGCCTGCCTATGAATGAAAGGAAAAGAAAGGGGGTCACACGATTGGATTCAACAACTGCTCTATTCTTGGCACGAAAAGGAACTGGCGAAGACGGCTTTTTGTTGGAGTCCGGGTACATTCAGAACACCAAAAATAAATTCAACTGGTCAGCTGGGACACTTCCCAGCGCCTTCATGTCCGGTTTGCGGTTCGTCACGCGAGGCGCTGCGAATCATAAAACACGTGCAGAAACAACGGCCACTTTAAAGAAGCCAACAACACCGGGCAATTCGCAAGACGACGACAAGCACAAAAACAGTCACCCGTGAACAAGGGGCCGAACTGGCCTTAAAACGTCGGGCTTCGTCTTATTTTTTGGTTAGAGTTTTCCTTTGATTCATTGTCATCCCTAACCAGGTGGATGTGCACCGAAATGTTTACGTTAAATTCTAGGCACCAACGAGTAGACGGCGACAACCACTAATTGGCAGCGAATAATCAGAGAGCCACTATTACAGAGAATTTCCAACTGCTCGTTCAGGATCACGTGGTTTGTAAGCCGTGTTTGGAATGCGAGCTGCAGGGGACGAATGCGAAAAGGCAGCTCACTTGCACTCGCGACAAATCTCCGGTGGAGGCGTCCGCCATTAAACTGCAAACGCTCCCCATGGCTGGACTTGGACCCTCTCTACAAATCTAGGGTCTCTACGAACAATGGGCGACAGAGGCGACGCAGCCGGCGTGCCCCTTTCCTATTGTAAGACTGCCGAAGCCATGTTCACGCGCACTCTGCACGTGATTGCAGGCATGGGGCACCAGTCGGGCGCCATTGTGCTCGCTATTGTCTATACACCTTTTTTGTTACCTTTTTTGCAAGGGCGCAGCCATCTTGAATGTCGTCACATCTGGTGTGCGGTGAAACATCGTTTTGATTTCTCCACTCCTTTGGAAAGGGTTTTACGAAAAATGCGTGATTATCACACATTGTTGTTTTGTCTCACCTATATTTTCTCGCATATTTCAGGTTGAAATGTTTTATTACTGTACTAAGGTTGAAAGCTGGGCTAGTTGGTGATCGTTGTACATAATGGAATAAAACAGCGCGAAGATAGAAATAGGAAGAGACACACCAGACAGGACAGAGCGCTGACTCGCAACTACGGCTTCTTTACTCAACGAAAAAGAGAAAGACAAAGAGAAGGAAAAAAGATAAAAATATGCAGGAAAAGAAGAAGAAAAAGAATGAAGAAAAAAAGAAGAAAAAGACATTACTGTACGCAATCACACGCGCACCTTTCACCCATGGTAGCTGACTACGGCACGTGCTGGACCCTCATTGTCAACTTCAGGAACTCCAGCTCCTTGCCTGACAACGCCACTGATGCTGCGCTGATACACTTTTTTCCTCTACTCTGGATGTGGAAGGCCTCCAGCACCTCGCGTGTCACTTTGTCCCTGTGTCGTCCCAAGATGGTGGTGGCACTAAGAAACGGCTCGCACAGGCACTCTTTACAGTGAACCGATAGGTGTCCTCCCACTGTCGCTCCGAGGGAGTACCTGTGCTCGCGGAGCCTTTCATTCAGGCACCGTCCCGTTTGTCCCACGTAGGTGGAGCCGCACGAGAGGGGGAGGGGGAGGGGGATACTGTAGACTACTCCCGTGACACATGGGACGAACGGCCTGGCGTGCTTCTTGCTACACTTGTTTCTGGCGATTCCCTCTGCCTTCGCATGAACTCTGGGGCAGATCTGGCTCATTTTTTCTGGTGCGGAGAAAACCACTGGGATTCCATATCTTTTTCCAACATTTTTTAAATTGTGAGAGATCCTGTGTAAGTACGGGATAACTACAGGTCGCTTGCGTTCCACATCCCGTTGTGTAGACTGGCTACCCTTTACTTTCTTCAGCAGTTTGCTTGCGACGTCTGAAAGTAGTGTCGTCGGATAGCCAGCTTTCCTCAGTCTTTCTGTCTGTATCCTAAAGCTCTCCCCCAGAGTGTGGAGGCAAGATTTTTTGAGCGCTGAGGTCAGACAAGATGTAACGATGCCCCTCTTCACAACCTTCGAGTGGGCCGACCTCCAGTCGAGGATGCCTTTCTTGGATCGTGGACGATAGGTCCAGCAGACACGCGAGTCTCCTATGCGCAGGGAAAGGTCCAGGTACTGGAGTACCCCTTCTTTTGGGACCTCAAAGGTAAACCTAAGGCCTCCCCCACACTTCTCGAATACCGCCACCACTGTGTCAACCAACGCTTCCAATGTTCCAGATCTTCTGAAAAACACCAAAAAGTCATCCACGTAGCGAATTATCTTGATAACACTCGTACCGCCTAGCTCTCTTTCAATGCCACAGTCCACTTCACCGAGGTAAATGTCACTTAAGACGGGGGCTACGCAAGAGCCGATACACACACCCGACTTTTGCCGGTAGCACCCTTCCTGCCACCCGACTACCATTGACTGCAGATAGAATAACAACAACTCCAAAAAGCTTTCCAGGGATACTCCACTAGAACTCCTAAAAGCCAGTTCTCCATTGGCTTCGATGCACCCTTTGACTGCTTCCAGCAATCTGTCGTGCGGCAAGGAATAAAAAAGATCTTCCACGTCTATACTACAAGCGTGCCTCATCTCTGGACCCTCTGCTTGGAGGTACTCTACAAGCTCCAAAGAATTGAAAACCCTAAAAGGGTCCTTGATATTCAATGATGATAACTGTTTTTGTAGGTAGGAGGCCACCTGCCTTTGCCACAATCCCTTTTCCGTGACAATGGCTCGAAACGGGCACCCTTCTTTATGGGTTTTGGCGCTGAAAAACGCTTGCAGGTGTACATTCTCCGCTTTTCCTACTCTCACCGCCAGCTGGGTTAACGCCAGGCGATCACAAAGTCCTTTTGCCCTGTCTCGAAGTTTCTTCAGATCCACATTGACCGGTCTGAAATTTTTCTCAATGGCCGCGTTTGCCTTTTCATTGAACATGCCCTTTGGTAACACAACAAACTGACCCTCTTTGTCGGATAACATGACACGTAGGTCACTGTCTACCATGAAATCCACCAAAGTGGTAATTGGACAAACCTGTCCTCTTCTTCTTGGTGATTGAAGAACTTCCACACACTCGTGAATGCACCTTGGCCTGTCCCCTTCCATCGCCTTCTCTGCTACGTTCTTGGCCAGAGTCACCAACTCGGGAGGGCTTAGGACCGGCTCGAAGCAGAACTTGGGACCCAGCTCTAACGGCTTGCCAATTTCTGGAGGAATCTCGGCTTCACCCAATGTTGTGTATCCGCGGGTCGACGGAGTCATCAGGTCCTTCTTCTTTGGAAGTTGTGGCCGGATTCTCTGCCACAAGAACTCCGTGGCATCCCTTGCTCTCTTGTTCATCTCATGGTAGAACCTTCGTGAACTGGCAGGGTTTTCCTTTGCGGAGGCACAGGCTACTCTCAGGCAGTCTCGGAAGAATCTTTCCTGGCGCCAGTACTCGGATCTTAAAACACGACACACCCTTTTTGTGTGTCCTTCCGATGGAGCGAGGAGGCCGAAAATCCCTTTCAGTTCCACAGGACACGTACCACGTCGAATGTGCCAAGAAGAAACCCTTGCACTGCACACACACTGGGCTATTAGGTTAACGAGGACACAAGGATTAGAGAAAAAAACATTAGAATTGACAGGAGAAGGGCCCGATGCAAAAGAAATAAACTGTACTAAGGTTGAAAGCTGGGCTAGTTGGTGATCGTTGTACATAATGGAATAAAACAGCGCGAAGATAGAAATAGGAAGAGACACACCAGACAGGACAGAGCGCTGACTCGCAACTACGGCTTCTTTACTCAACGAAAAAGAGAAAGACAAAGAGAAGGAAAAAAGATAAAAATATGCAGGAAAAGAAGAAGAAAAAGAATGAAGAAAAAAAGAAGAAAAAGACATTACTGTACGCAATCACACGCGCACCTTTCACCCATGGTAGCTGACTACGGCACGTGCTGGACCCTCATTGTCAACTTCAGGAACTCCAGCTCCTTGCCTGACAACGCCACTGATGCTGCGCTGATACACTTTTTTCCTCTACTCTGGATGTGGAAGGCCTCCAGCACCTCGCGTGTCACTTTGTCCCTGTGTCGTCCCAAGATGGTGGTGGCACTAAGAAACGGCTCGCACAGGCACTCTTTACAGTGAACCGATAGGTGTCCTCCCACTGTCGCTCCGAGGGAGTACCTGTGCTCGCGGAGCCTTTCATTCAGGCACCGTCCCGTTTGTCCCACGTAGGTGGAGCCGCACGAGAGGGGGAGGGGGAGGGGGATACTGTAGACTACTCCCGTGACACATGGGACGAACGGCCTGGCGTGCTTCTTGCTACACTTGTTTCTGGCGATTCCCTCTGCCTTCGCATGAACTCTGGGGCAGATCTGGCTCATTTTTTCTGGTGCGGAGAAAACCACTGGGATTCCATATCTTTTTCCAACACTTTTTCCACTTTGTTGTGTTTCTAAGACCATGGAGTACTCGCAGCCGTTACGAATAAACCTTTAGTACATATAGAACAACTATTTACAATCAGGGTGATTCCGGTATCGGCAGACGGCAGCGTTCGGCTGGCTCGCTGGCTCGCGTCGGTCGCTCGAGCTCGCTTCTTCCTCGTCGTTCCGTGTGTCTACTTCTGGACACAACACTCCCTCAGACTAATCACAGTCCGTACCGAGACACCGGCTTGCGTGCTCTCGAGGGGTAGTCAGCTACCATGGGTGAAAGGTGCGCGTGTGATTGCGTACAGTAATGTCTTTTTCTTCTTTTTTTCTTCATTCTTTTTCTTCTTCTTTTCCTGCATATTTTTATCTTTTTTCCTTCTCTTTGTCTTTCTCTTTTTCGTTGAGTAAAGAAGCCGTAGTTGCGAGTCAGCGCTCTGTCCTGTCTGGTGTGTCTCTTCCTATTTCTATCTTCGCGCTGTTTTATTCCATTATGTTTTATTACTTTTTCCTCCCGCATGCCAGATACGGAACCCTTGCAACTGAGAACGAGAGGAAACAGAAAATGTCTATACGTCGTCTCACCTTAGCATGGACTATTGTTAGCCGCGCGTGCCAATTGCCCGAGCTAGTTGCTTTGGATGAAGCCTCGGCGGCTGCACGAGCGCTCGTGCAGCGAGTGCTCCAGTCAAGGCAGTCGAAGCTAGCCGCTCGCCCTTGCACAACCTTCGCAGTTAGTCAGTGCTAAGGTTAGATGAAGTATATAGACCTTTTCCTATGTTTACAAAATCACAGTCCAGCGTGCGATCTTCACAGCCCTGCACGTGCGTGATCGTCGCTTCGGAAATTGAGCAAAGCACGCGCCATACGCACGAACGCTCCAAATGGCACCGGTCAGACGCTCTTTTTTTTTAAAGGTCTATACTTGTGGAAATCTTTCTGTGGCGTTCCAGTAGAAGCAAACAGTGCGCGTGCACAGCTTTGATGGGCGCTCGAAACACGCGCGTGTGCCCATAACTTTTGTTGCATAACCAGAGAAAGTTGCCCGCGAGTGTAGGCCTAGCACAGATACCACGAGGGGTGGCTAAGAATCGGTATTTCTGATAACTAGCAGAAAGAATAGTGAATCGACATTTTAAATCGTTCTACGGTTAATTATTTACCCCTCCCTTGTTACTCTCGAACCTGAGAGGAACCTGTTTGTTATTTTCAAACGAACCAGTTACTCGTCTTCTTTTTTGTAATATCAGACAGAACGAGTGGACAACGTAGAGAAGGAAGAAAGAAGGCACGCGAAGCATCGTCATCACTCACAGCCTTCACTCCCAGTCAAGCAGCCTTAACGGAACGTCGGCGACACCCAAGATGGCAGCGGTGGGCGATGCAAGCAGCTCGGGGGAGAATCCACCTCAATCGTAAGACGCGTCACTCCTCCATCTGTTGGGCATCCCTCGTTGGGTTTCCCTCGCTGCTAAACACTACCTCGCATTCCGTCCAACAGCAGCAGCCAACGAATCAAGCACCGCTAAAAATGGATCGTCACGGCGCTCCTCTTTCTGCGTTGTTTATCACTGACTAAACCAGCCGTGCACTATGAATGCGCCTCGACACTGCGTTTTCGAAGCGAAATCCTTAACTGCCCCATAGAACGGAGCCGGTGTTATCTGGGGTGCTATGTTGCGCTTTTTGGACTCCCAGGAGACTTGGAAGAGGGAAGTGACGTCAACGACACAGCAAACGCAGATTGGATGTTGACAGAAGAAAACGAAATCAACACCCAATCTGCGCTTGCTGTGTCGTTGACGTCACTTCCCTCTCCCTAGTCTCCTGGGAGTCCAAAAAGCGCAACATAGCACCCCAGATGTCTGTAGCAGCGAAAGACGGCACCTAAATACTCCTTCGCTGAGCGAGGCGGCACCTAAATACCCATTGGCTGAGCGAAACGGTACCTAAATTCACATTTTGGCTGAGCGAAACGCCACGTGAATTCCCATTGGCTGAGCGAAACGGCACATCAATTCCGAATGGCTCTAAAGCGGACGTGCCTCAGGGGAATATGAAGCACAAAGAAGAGCGCAGCAATGTAGATGCATCGTCGCGGAAGCCGCGGAGCCGGCGGGGGTGCCGCGCATGCCCAGTGGGGAGTGTGGTGTCACCGATAGGGCGCCGTGTGAAAAAGGAAGACGTGGCGCGCTGCTTGTAGGAATGCGCTGCCACGTAAGCGAGCTTAAGTGTCTTCGTTTATTAATTTTTCTGTGCGTAATTGGTGTAGCCGGCGATATAAACCCCGCAGATATGACAGGCGCCGTGATGATGCACTTCTGGCGTTGTTTGGTTGCCTTCATCGGACCGTAGCATCGGATTCGGTCGCACTTAAAGTGAAATGGAGTAGCCTCAGAGAGTGACGCGGTTCAAAAACGCGCAGTCATTTACTGAATGTCATCGTCGCCCGCCGCAACCCGCACGACCCTCGCGCATCCTTCTCCGCCGGATTCTTGTCCACCGCAGAGTACCGCTCCCCTGGCCGACGGCACTTGGCCGCCTCGCTGTGGAGATGGCCACAGCTGATTTAACGTGCGGAGAACCTGGTCGACCGCTTTGCGCAGCCAGGGTTCCCACAGCCTACAGTATTCCGCAACATACTTGACATACAAGTCGGCACCTTCTGGTGCCGACTTGTGCCAGCACCAGAAGTCCTTTTTTTACTCTAAGAAATCAGGAGCTTTTGTACAGTCACTGACACCTTAAAAAACGCAGGACGTCATTTGTTATGCTTATGCTTCTTGCTTCTTGATGCCTTCTTCGGCGTCAATATAGGCTCATGGAACAAGCCCGTTGGCTGTGGAGACGTAAGAGGCTGTACTCACTGGCGTCAATAGCGGAGTCCGTGGCTCTGAGCACCAGCTGACGGCGAACTTCCGCATTACTTTGCAACATGCACTGACCAACATTAAGATTGCCGGTCTTAGGAGAATATGCGTGTGCGCTTGTTCTGAGCGTGCGCTGCGAACAGCGCGTTGGAATATGGCGTTCGTTGAATACCTTTTATATAAATAGGATACTCGGAGTTCACCTCAATTTTTTTTAAGCTGTCAGTGACAGCAGTTTTCTATAAACCACCACAGACCGCTTGGGATAGCCAGTCGTTGCGGGCTACGAAGGGAACTCGGCGAATGACGAGGCTTAAAATATGTGTAGGCCTTAGAAACAGCCGGCACTGTGGCACTGTACTTTACATGGACGAGTGGGGCGGGGAGCTGCAGCCTGAAAGGGTTGCTGACACCCCAAAGGTCGTATTTTTTTTATTGTCTAAAACGATGCAAGTTGTATTCATAGACACGGAAAAAAATACCGCATCGCAAAAAAAAAAAAAATTTATCCCACGCCCGCGCGCGCGCCTTTTTATTTTTTTTTTGCGTTTTTCTCTCTCGCTCTTCACCTCCTCGCTTTTTTTGATTCGTGACGTCAAAAATCATGAAATGTAGAAGCTTTGTAGGCGACATTTCTATAGCATTTAATAATGGCATTCGTAAAACATGTTTTTTTAACGTAATTGCGAACGCCCTACGGCCCTTCGTTTCGAAATACCAAAAATTGGCGTCCGGTGTGATGTCGTCTCCCAAATTTGTATCCTCCCTCGGAAAACATGGCGGCGCTCGAAGCACATAGCAGAGGATGATCGGTGAGTCGGGGAATCGGACGAAGTGTTCTTTTTTAGGAGCCCGAAGACCTCCCAGACTTCGAAAAGAAAATCGTCAAACGATCAAAACAAGTGGGTTTGGTGTCTGTATGGTAGTTTTGGTTGTGACTGCTCCGGGGCAGTCTTTCAGACGTCAAGCGTTGTCTGCTTGCTGCGATAGGCAGGCGACACGGGATTCGCGGAATAAAACCGGTTTTTCCCCAATCTCCTTGTTTTCCCCGGTCCGCCAGCGCACTTCTCTCCCGCTCCTCACCTCCTCGCTTCGGGTCGCGGTGGTAGCGGAGGCGGAGGCGTGAAAGAAAGTCGACTCTCAGGGCTCCGCAATATTGGACGTCACCGCATTGACGCGGATCGCGCGGGAACTTCAAATACGGCATTAGGAAATTTTTTTCTTACTTCACAAATACTGAATTTCCAAGTTCGGAATTTAGAGGGTAATGTCCCGGCATCATTGTCAATCGTTTCGGATAATAAAAAAAAAAAAAAAATTTTGATATGTCAGTGTCCCTTTAAAGGCGTTTCAAAGCCCAGCCGCTGCCATGCCACCTCCAGTGTTGTGACGACCAGCTTTGTTCTTTTATTTGAACTTCACATTGGAGTGTTAACTAAGTAGTTAGGGACGCATTGCTGACGTGCTACGAAAACGAAGGAAATTTAGTTTGATGGTGTTTGTAACTCTGCCATTTTAGAGGTGTTTGATTATGTTCCAAGAAAGCAGAATTATCATAACTTTATAAATGTGAAATTTATATGTGATTGTAGCGCGTTCGATGTTCAGGACTGAAGAGATGGCACGACCGGCATTAGGCAAACAAAACTTTCTGTTTGATTGCTAGTTCTGTCGGGCTCATGTCGTCGAGTATCTTAGTTGTCTTCGTCGGTGCCGACGCTAGACAAATCGACCGCCGCAGAACTGCCCCCAACACCCCTCCCCTTCACGCGCTTCTGAACACAAAATAAAAATAAACGTGTGAGACAAAATGGCGACAGGCCACCATCCTAAGCTCTACCTAAGCAAAGCGCACATGAAGGCACCCTAGACTGACCTCACGAGCCAGTTTGACTACGGCACCACTGCCGCAATATCGAGGAAACTTTAGTATTTCTGTACGTGCGACAACCTCGCTGGAGCTCTGCGCGTGTGAACACGAGACGGCACGATCCCTCTCGTACACTGCCCTGGCGCTGGCGTCAGGCATGCGCCGAAAGCTTGGTGAGATCGGTCTATTAAGAGTTGTGGACTCAGAACGTGGCAGTTGGCTAGTGCGGCGGAATGATGTGGCAGAGCGTGGTGAAGGCTGAGGCAAGCGCGCCGGAGTCGTGCAAGTATGGCTGGCGCTGAAGTCAGACAATAAAGCACCGGACAGCCGAAACATCTATCCAGCCGGGCTGTCGATTCGGCTTGATGACGGGTCGGGGCGTGCCGCCCTGCGTCCGAAGGGACATGGCGGACCACTGCGGGGCCGGTGCAATATCATCCCCGGAGCTGAGGATCCGAGCAAAAACTGACGTATGAGGCCCTGGTCAGCCAGCGACGTGAATGTTAAGAAGTGCGGTGCGTCGTGACCTGCCATACCCCAGCGTGGCGTGGAGCGGCTCGCCCACGCACATTGTGCCCGTCCACGACCATGCCAGGCCAGCACCACGCCACATAGGTTGACACGGCGGTCAGGGAAACATCAGGTACTGCGGCAATGATGGGGATGCCAACGAGTGTTTAGTTGCAGATCGGAGCAGGGCAGAGGCGGTGGCGGAGGTTTCGGATGCGGGGGCCATGGAAGATCTGCGTCCCGCATATTCGTTCAAAGGGCCGAGCCGTTGCCGCGTCCCGGGCCGCGGAGAACTTTCCCCTGGATGGGAGGTGCCTCGAAGTCAATCCTCGCGTTCGGGTCACCAATTTATAGCGCGTTGGATGTTGACGACTGAAGTGATGGTACGACCTACTCCGGGCTTAGGTAAAAATGTTTTCTATTCGCTCGTGCCCTCGGGCTCGTGACCACGATTAACTTCGCTGCCTCGTTCCGCGCCGACGCTCGACCGATGAACCACCACAATGGTTACGATCTTGGACTATGAGAAAAGCAACGAGGTAAACAAAGTTTAGTCTTTATAAGACGTTTAATATTATCTTAGCGGTTTTGTTTCAACATGCACGCAAATGCATTATTTTCAGGGCTACATATTAATATATATTTCTATTGCCTCTCCAAACATAGACAAATAAAACCAGCGACCTCCAAACCGCCTTAAAAGAACAGCTTTAACTGCTTTCAGAAACGGACGGCTGGGGGTCTAAGTTCCATATCGGTGAGTTTGTTGGCGAGTTTGCCCCCTGCCGTAATTTGTCATCGCCGCGCCTCAAGCGGCTGCAAATGCTATCAAGATTGTGACGATCTGCGTCATAGGGATGTGGCCGGTCTATTTACGACTTTCCCGAGCGTTCACTATCACCTTGGCGTGCACGGTGCTGACCAGTTGCAGCGGGCGGCAAACCCGCTCCGACCAACCAACGCCTCCTAGACCAACTCGCCGATGTCGAACGTAGCCCCCTTTGACTCTATACGCTAACCAAAATTTAAATCTGCCTGATAGCAGTCGTGTGGAACTTGTTATTCAGTTCTAAACACTTACAAACAGCTGCGTTGAAACGCGAAAACGAACAACATTTGCACATTTTGTTACAGCTGTAAAGAAGAAAGACGTTTTACGAGAAAAGCTTTATAGAGCCGCCTCGGTGGTGTTGTGGCACCCACGTAAGAAAGGCATACGGGATTGCCTTTCTTGGACACGGTCCGGTCCGCCGTTATAATACCGATATTAGGTTTACAACAAACCAATAAATCTCCGTCGTGCCGAGATTTTGAATTCCCCCGTAATTTTGCATAAGTCACCTCAAACTCACCCTACTTCCCTCTGTCCCCTAGACACAGACACTCGCTTTTTCACAAGTGGCACTAGTTTGGCTTCTTTGAGACTTGGATATTCGTACAACATTTTTGTTCGGGAAGGAGTCAATTTCGCTTCCTCTACAGCCTGCTCCCTTATAACTTAAACTACTGGAGAATCACGGCGTTTTATTTGTTAAGAAGTACCGAGAAGAACGCTGAGGATTTTGGAAAAGAAAAACTTGAAAATGCCACGGGTTGTAAATATTGCCGCTATATGCTACCTGCCCAGTGCGATCACATGCACTATCTGAAACGTCAAATTAAGAAAAAAAGAGTCACGCTACAGCCCCACGTGACTTCTAGCTGTCCCTGCTGCACTTCATTGAGTGTATCCACTGAGATACGGGCAGAATGCTCCGCAGTTCTGCCGTGACGTTGGTGTATTCATCGAAATCTGGACGTCCTCTGAAGTACCTGGTACCGCCTTCATTATTTGAATTGAAAGTACGCCACCAATTTTTCTTCTTCTTAAGTATCATGTCGTGCACGCGACCCGCGTGTACAAAGGGGCAGTAATGCGACAAAAAGGAACGTTTAGTGGCCGACAAATCAAAAGCGCTTTTATTGGCAACGCGAGCGTTCGACTACAACTTGTTCACCTGCGTGCTTGTTACTTTCCTGTTTAGATCGAAGCGTATACCATAGGAAGAAAACAGAAAGATAGGCCTAGTGTTGGAATGTGACCTTGTAGTTGGAAGCCCGTTGTGTAAGTATGCTTTTTACAACAAACGATCATACTAGAAGTTTCTGCTGCGAAGAGACGATGAGAAGCTGGTTTCATTGAATTCCAAGTAGGGTTAGGCATCATTGAACGAAGACGTACAGACTCCAGAACAGTCTCCATATAGTGTAATATGGTCTCGCTTGTTTTGGCCGAATTTTCAGTGACTCATTTCGGCGGCTAGTAGTCCGCAATCCTGCACCCGGTTATCCTACTGAATCGTGGTGAGACTACATGGAGTTGTAACCTTTGCCGTGGTCTTCCTCCGTTAGACAACTTGAGAAATATGGAGCCACGGCGTTTGTGAGAATTTTCTTTCCCTTATTTCACTTTTCCCGCGCTGGTGTCACGCTCAGCTCGTAACCAGTATGCATATCATAATAACTGAATGTTTAAATTTCTGGCTCATGTCACGTAAAACAATATGTACCATCCGAAAGCAAGAGTGACGTGGAGCTTTTTTTGTTTTTTCATTACTAAAACAAACAAAAAAACTCAATATTTAAAGACGATGACAATCACAAATTGACATAGATACACCTAATTTTGTCCATGTATGTGTGAATTTAGCCTCGTTGTTTAATGTTTAGCCTCAAGTACTATGCCGAAGGGCACGATGTTCTATGTTTTGTTTTGTTTTTTTAGTTCACAGCACCCGCTTGAACCGATTATTCAGATGAAGAGTTCTAAACCCTCTTCTTATCGCTGAATGTTCAAGAAAAAAAATATGCGGCCAGCAAAACACGGCATTTATCGCTTGTTGATAGGTTCCTCATTGCTCTTATTTGGTCTATGCTCCGATTCGACATGCTGCGTGATAATTAGCTGCTCCTTCGTAAGATATTAACATTTCAGCCCAACCGCGTGAAAGGGCTACTGTTTGTGGCCTGCAGTTACTGAGTCTAACGCCTTAAGTCTCGAAATGTGAACGCGTCACAAAGAGAAAGCTGGCAGTGGTTAAATGAACTATTGAACTCTCATTTTTACGCAAGTGAACTCTAATTTTTTTACTAAATGAACTCTTATTTTTACTCTAATTTAGTTAGGACATCACTAAAATATACGTGCGACGCATACAAATCTTAAGCGGCTATTCGGTGCAGCAGTCTGCGGTGTTTTATACTTAGCTACTCGTGAGGAGTTACTATCCGTGAGCTAAACTAAGTCGACTGTTCATTACTAAAAGATAATCCTACTGCTTGTTTCCGTAAAGAAATACTTCCTTACTTTGCACGGGGGGACGGGGGGGGGGGGGGGGGGGGGGGGTTGAATGCAAAAAGAAAGTTGTAGTCTCATAAATGCTGGTTCTCCCTCTCTCTGCATGATTGTTTACCCGCCGGATTTTAAAAGAGTGAGTATGACCAGTGTCAGATCATAAAATTTGTATTTTAGGGGCGAAGCTCCTTAGGGGCTAGCCATGTCCGTATGTCCGTCCGATGTCCGGCGTCGGGTGCTCCCGTGCTCGTGTAGGGAAAAAAAACAACAACAAAAAAAATAACCGCATCTCCACGTGGTGAATGATGTTGATTGGGGCGAAGCTCTGGTGGTGCTTGTCTGCGTAGACGCTGAGCCGCAGCATGCCGAGCCTTTCGTTCGTTTTCATCCATGTCAGAAAGAGAACGCCTGGTATGGAACGTGGTTATAAACGCGTTTGAGCATTTGACCGCAGCGTGACATGGATGAAAACGAACGAAAGGCTCGGCATGCTGCGGCTCAGCGTCTACACAGACAAGCACCACCAGAGTTTCGCCCCAATCAACATCATTCACCCCGTGGAGATGCGGTTTTTTTTTATGTGATAGCTTTTTTTTGGTCTTCGTCATTCCTATAGCTCTTCAAGTCGAACGCGTTAGTTTGATATCCGCGCACTGGGCAAGGAGGTAGGTCTATAAGCACAATTGTTTAGACGCGAGGTCGGTAAAGGCAATACAGTCATGTCTCGTGAATCTGCACCCGGCTAATATAGATATCTCGCCATATGAAAATAAAAAAAAAAAACTTTCGGGAGACGAATTGTATAAATACACGCGCCCGTGTCACGTTAATACGAATAGCTCACATTACGGAGGATCTTTTAGGGGACAACGATATTAGGCAAGAATGTTTCTCACTTTACGGAAGCTTACTGCAACTAGAGGGACCCAAACTCCAACTATCCTCGCACGCAACGTCACTGACCAAAACGGGTCTTCGTCATCGCGAAATTTCAAAGATAAAAACGGACGTTTTCTTTCCGTATCCCCTGCGTAAAGCTTGATAGCGAACGTTTGGGAATCGCGTTTTGGCGTTATCAACAACTCGATCCCCAGGATTTCGTCATGAAGCTTTGCGTTCCCCGGGATGACGATATTTAAATGTGGATCATACCGTGGACACCGAGAACTGCCTGAACATTCCATATGAGTTCATGAAAAGTAATGCCTCGGCCTGGCATTGGGGTTCACAACTCGCGCCCAATCACTGCGAGGACGGAAATAGCCGAATCTTAAAACTTTCCGGAACTGGAGCGCGTACCCTGTGCTTTGCCAACCCCAGCGCGTGGCAATATGATAAACATTGACGGCCTCTTAATTCACTCGAGATTCCGCGACTGCTTGCTCTATCTGCGCCTTGTAGAAATGAACGCTGGTCGTTTTTTTTTAAATTTTTTTCTTCCTTCTGCGAATGCCATTGCGCGGAGAAAAAATGCGAACGCATGTTTCATTGGTGTTCAACTTCAATGAATAATTCTAAGCGGCATTTACCGAAAGTGCAAAGACTGTTACATGGCCCCTTTTACGAGAAACGCGTGCATACATTGGAGCCACTTGGTTTCATCAACACCGTGATCGTCTTCTCCACCTTCCGCAGAGGAATATCAGGGACCAACCGCCCTCTCAGTCCATCGGGGTCTGAGGAGGGTTTCGTGATTTCCAAGATCCAGCTGATGATGATTGCGGCAACCATGGTCTTGATCGTTGTGACCGCCATCATCCTGGTTATATTCATATCGCGAAACGCCCGCGAGGGAGCAATAAAGCCTGCGGTAAGAATCTCCTTTCCCACTTTACTATACGTTGTGTTCGATTTTATTTCGAACAGATATTTTGTTTATTGAGGGTGATATTTACGGCGGGTTCTCTCTTTAATATGTATTTGTCAGGCTCGGAGGACATTGTACGAGAGAATAATTGTCACGGTAAGATGACTAGTTCACTAGAATTTGTTAATTAACATTTTATTAATTGGTTTTATTTGTCATGTCGGAATTGCAGTATTGGTTAGAGGGCAGACCAATCTAAGAAATTTGCGAAAAGAGTACTTCTTTTTTACATACTAATGGATCAAGTTTTGTAGGGTCTTTTTTCGTCAGATTTAAAATTGCGTTTAAAAAAAGCGCTGAGAGCCCTGGCAACAATGACGCTTAAAACCGTGAAATCGTCTTTTTTAATCATGTCGTCACTATCTCGGTAGCGCGTCCTTGGTGGGTGCGCCGACGGCACCAGTGACAACGTAAACTAAGACACTACGTTACTCTTACAACCGTCACTGTGGACAGGGTTTGATGGGTTTACTTTGCTCTTTTTGTTCGCAATCTTAAATCGGACAAAAAAAAACGCAAACATTTATCGCCTAATATCTAAAAAAAGGAAAAAAAAACATTCCGTTTTCGCGTGCTTTCTTTTTTTAAATTGATCTGGCCTCTACAGGGACTGCCTTAAATACTGCAATTTCAAAACCAATAAATAAAAAAAGTTAATTAAGAAATTTTCGTTCCTTAGTCATTTTACCGTGACGATTGTTTCCTCGTCCAATGACCTCAGAGCTCTATGAATGGTGAAGCCATAACTAGTACCATTCTCACACCCTATTTTGAAACATGTAATAGTAACCTGTTGAATTAAAATTGAGCCCGTACACTAAACTCACTGAAAGCTTGATTCGCGGTCACAGTGCATATATTTCATGCAAAAGCCAGTCCGCAGCCATGTCTGAGGTCTGGTACGGCTGTACCGTCACACTGGTAAAGAAAACAACCATGTGTAGTCATGTTCGAAGCCATGCATGAAAGCAAACATGCTCCCAGCATGATTTATTTATTTAAATTGACCTTCAAGACACCCTCAGGGAGGGTATCAGAGACGATTTTAACACCCTGGTTTGTAAAATTAACAAAGAAAACAAGAACAATAGGAATAAAATGACACAAGAAAGTATACATGGTTAAACTGAAATCAATCGAGAACAAAACTTTGTGGAGGCACTTTCGTTCCCTCTCCCTTCCCGTTTTTTTTTTTAACTGTGAGGCAGCGGTGAGCATGACTTCGCTCTATTTCTTTTTGAAATGAATAGGATAAGATATGGAAACGATGCTGTTTTGAAACGAGGCCGGTCCGCAGATTCATGTGTCGTCCTATGTCTGCCGCGAACACGGGCGTTTTAAAGCATTTCATGCTTTAAAACGCCCGAGCTTTCACTTTTCTGCGGGACCGGCAAAGAAGCGATCGATGAAGACAATGGAAGCGGACCACTGATTGACGAAGCTAAGAGCATGCCCATTAGAACTGAAAATTGTAATGGACGCATTGACACCGACGAGTGAAAAGGCATGCCTATACTTCGTTTAGGCTAAAGTCCAGACGCAGCCCGGGCTGCGTTCTAGGGGGAACAATCAAGCAACGTTAAAAGCCCAAGTCACTGTTACTTTTCGGTTTATGATTGGTTCAGCAATAACAGAACAGATACAGAAATATGACGAACACCAGGATGGTGCCATTTTGTCGATGTCAGATTGGTCCCATCAGCTCGCAGTGTCGGCTGCGTCTGTGCATATGGTGAAATCAAGCACAAGGTGTTTCCGCGAAAAGTGAACCGTGTCTTTTGGCGCGGGTACATAAACTATGCATCGCAGAAAGTTGAAATTTCGTGTGGATGTGACGCTGGTGTTTGGGATAGAACGCGAAAGTTTGGGAGCATGACGTTACCACGATCGAAATATAATTGAGAAAAATTAAATTTCTCTATGAGCCGACGTCTACCTACGCCTAATGACACTGTGGGAGCACGTAGCATCTATTTCAGTGGGAACAAAAACGACTTCTAAGCAAGAAATAGGGTATTGTTTTCTTTCTTGCCGTCAAGTTTTTTATCACTGAAATAGATACTACAGGCGCACAGAGTGTTATTTCTAGTTTTCGCAATATTATAAGCTAAGCCGGACGCCGGCTCATAGAGAAATTTCGTACTTCTCGATTATCTTCTGATGCAGGCGACGTCATGTTCTCAAACTTTCGCGTTCTATTCCAACCGCGGGTGTCACATTCTTACAATGTTCGAGCTTTCTGGGATGAAAAGTTTATTTACCCGAGCCAAAAAACACGGTTCTCGTTTCTCGGGAACACCCCGTATATATATGCTGTACGCTTCGGAATAACGCCACTTTAATCATTCTGCTGCATAAAGCCACTGTTGCCAGTTTTCTCAAGCGCAATCTGAAATCTCTAAAAAACAGGGTTTCCTCCTCCAGAAATGTTAAAACAGTCCACGATAGAGCGAAAAGGCATCGCACGAGCTTTCTGACACTCAGTATTGTACGGAACGTTGTTCCTTGGAACGCCATTCGAAGGAATAACGTTCCAGGAATGCGTTCATTTTAGGGAGCATGGTGGAACGCCGCAGTTTCATATTGCATTAATGGAAATGGAACAAGAACTCGTAAGGTTTTCGAGAAACGGCGAGAAGAACCTCCTTTCTTTTTTTTTTGTATATTTATTTGTTTCTTTTACCACATTTTATTAGGAATTTAGTCTTTTTTTTATTTTCGACTATTCCAAGCTCAAGCTTCGGAATAAAAAACTGCGCAAAAAAATTAAAAAAAAAGAATATAAAAAAGTGTTTCCGATTACTCGATACGTAGTTCGATGTGAACATTTTCTCTTGATCGGTTTATTTTATTTACGGCTTATCAAATACAATATCTTATTAAAATACGGAAAGGTAACGTTGATGTAACTACCCATTCCGAATTTAGAAACGTGACGGGAACCCGTTAGTGCCGTATCACTGGAGCTTGCAACAGAAACTTGTTTCAAGATTGAGGAGGAACCAGGAACGAGATTTTGTTCATGTTTTGGAGGAACATGCTCAACAGTGCTCATAACGTAACGTAAAAAATCGGTTATCGTCATCGGAGTCATCGGAACGATCTACTAAAACTTTCTACTGGCGAAGTTTAGCAGCGGACCCCGTGTGTGCTTGGTGACCTTACGTCGTGACCAGTTCAATTTTCGGGGGAATATTTATCCGCTAGATTTAGCGGGGAATCGCAGTGTCGTTATATTGTTACGTCGCGATGGCAGGTGACGACGTCGCGTCCCACGACGTAACAATTTTCTTCGCTAAATCTTGCTTAGAAAATGTTCCGCTAACTTTGGCGGCAGCTGATCTTGGCTAAATATAGCGGCGAAAAATACCCGAAAGATTTTTGCGTGAATTCAGTGCCTCGTGACGTCGAGTACCGCGTGAAGTCACAATGTCACCTGATGTCATGACGTCGCCTGACGTCACACTATTGCGTGAGCCCCGTCCGCTACATTCAGCGGCACGTAGGTTGGCCAAAATTTAAACACGGCAGTGTAACTGTAGGCAGCCTAGTGTACAGCTTCTTGGTTTTCGCCGCGGTTCATTTGTAGGACACGACAAAAGAAAACCGCAAGCATCTCTTTTTTAAACACAGAATATGTTTGTGTGCCTAATTCCACGAGAAAACTGTAACAAGGAAGCGTCACGACAAAACTTTCGTGTCAATTTTCCCGCTAAGTTTAGCGGAAAGCTTGTTTGCACGTGACAGTTTCCCCGCAAAATGTTGCGCGGCTGATGACGTCGGTTGACCGCGCCATGTGACCACGTAGAGCAACCAAGTCACGTGACGTCACGGGACCTCAAGCCGCCGCGTGACGTCAATTTCCCCACTAAATTTAGCCGACAAAATGTCACGTCACGTGATCACGTCAGGTTACCTCGGGTCACGCGACGTCCTCCACGAGGTGAAGTGGTAGTTCGCGCTCAGCACGTCCTGTGATCCCCGTTTGTTTAATCTAAATTAAGCGCCTGTTTTTCCTTTTTTTTAGTTTACTCTCACAACTTTTATTGTTTGAATGTTTCCGCGCACACTCTAATAAAAATGTTCGCTCCACCCTTTCTGTCGTTGTCGCCAGGTGACGCCTCAGGGTCCAAATGGGAATGTCTCCACGATTCAGGTGAGATGGAGGCTCTCTGCTTGAACTGCCATACTACATTTCGGAAAAAAAAAAAAAAATAAAAAAAAAAACCGGGGGTACGTAGTAATATCATAAAGTAATCGTAAGATTACTTCATGACACGACGCGTGATCGGTGCTTCTATGTTTGTGGCGTACTATATTGGTTCGGTAGAACGTCCTTGTATAATGGTATAAACGAACAGAGAACGAAGGTACAGGAGCGCCCTGGGGACTTCGGAGCATTGAGCTCTGGTCGGAATAATTAGTGGTGGACGCAAAGCTGGCTCCCTCTTGTCTATGCCCAGTACCCATCGTTCGAACGCCTAGAGGGGCTGTCCCTAACAGACACTTCAGAAATCGCGAGGCGACACAACTTTGTCGTATGTTGTCGAAGTTGAAGCCCGGCTGTCCGTTTTCGGTGTGAACACCATCAGGGCCGGTTTTCTCGAAGCGATGGTAAACCTATTTTGGTAAACCACGGTGCCTAGGAAGGGAAAAGTACCTAGGTACTGTATTGAACGGCTGGATATAGAACAACAATAATTATTTTTGATTGGGCAGTAGGATGCGCCATCTGTCGGTGAAACGAGCCAGTCATTTTGTTTATCCTCTTTTTCCGTCGGTTGTTATCGATCTTGTATGGTATTTTAAGTCAAAATATAGTAATGTTGTACTTGAAGACCAATTTATTTGCTTAAGATGGTACGAAGAAATTTTAGTTACTATGCTAGAGTTTGTCGAGGAATATTCGAAAATGTAAGAAACATTTCTTTCAACATGTTTCGCCACAAACAACGCATAACTTTCCCGTGTGCCTTCTAGTCTGGCAACGCCGATGCTGTAGTCTCGTTTTTGTTCCTTGCGACGCACGTTTCTGCGATTCCTGCTGATCTCAACTGTTTGCCCTCTCTTCCGTTTGCCAAACCGATCCACCGGTGACGAGAAGCTAGGCCACCGGGGATATGTAGAAACCTCGATGCTGCCGGCACACTCTCGGCGCACTGCGAACAAAAAAAAACAGTACAATGTCCCAGCTGTTCACCCGGAACGAAGACTTTATCGAGGATAACCCCCTTTCTCCGCAAAGTAATCGCTGCTCACGAGTTGGCGTGCATAGTGTAATAAATTAAACGTGTTAGTATAAATATATGCCAACACTCGTTCGCAAAACATTTTTTACTCACCATAAAAACACTTGCAAGGCTTATGTACCGTCATATGTCTTGGATTCCGGAATGCTGAAGAGTGATGCGTTCGCGGAATGCTGCCGCCGGTTAGTTTAGTAGTCCCTCTGAATAACCGCTTTGCTTGACGTGCTAATAGATGGCGCGTCATTAATATAACAGCCGAATCGAAATGGATGTTCAGCAGAACCAAGCAGAACTATTAGCCATCATTAAGCAACGTCGCGGCCATTTTGCTTGTAGGTACTGCCCCTCCCTCGTCGCCCCTGCTCTCCCAGTCACGTGACCTAGAATTCCCCTTTCTAGGGACAATAGCTAACTTTAACCCACGGTTCGCGTTCGAGAAAACGGGCCCAGGTAGACATCAGGACTCTCCTCCTCGCTTCCTGCGCTTTTCGGTGACCTCGGTGCTCGTCAGACTAGACGTCACGCGCCACCCGCCAAATGGTGTGCCTGTTGCCTGTCCATCTGTTCTTCCTGCCCTCGTATCCTTATCTTTCCCGCCTTCGGGGCTTCAACAGCAGCGGAGGCCTCGAGCGATTGACCGACAGCAAACAGCGTGTGAGGGGCTGCTCGGGCCCACGCGATGAGTATCATCAAGGCCCCCATGACGGATACAAGCGAACTTTGAAAAAAAAAAAATAATAAGAAACAAAGACAATTTTCGCCGGCAAAAAGAAAAAAAAAGGAAAGGAAAATACGGACGGAAGCGGAGCGCCGCATGACATATGACGGAATTGTGACGCCTCAAGATTTCTGAAGTTTCCTGTTTGGACAGGCCTTAAAGCCGAAAGCTGGCGTCGGGAGTTCGGATTCGAACAGTGGGTCGCAGCATACACTGTTGCGAATAAGGGCAGCTGGTTCTGTTGCGTTACGCACCCATGACGTCGGTCACTCACAACACTTCCCAAACATGTCGAAGCAACTGTTGTTTCTGTGCTTGGCTAGAGTTTACAAAACAAATACGTGTTTGTTCTTTTTCTAACGTTCCATGAGAATAGTGCAGGATAAGGCTTGGAGGATAACACAAAAACATGTATATTGTAGCGATGAAGAGAAGAACGAGACCGGAGGTCGCGCGATGCGAGCGCTCGGGCAAGCAGTTCGAAGAAAGCCAGCAAAGACACCGGACGTATTGTCCGGCTAATAAACGGGTGGCAAGCGGAACCCGTTTCAATATGATACTACAGTAGTACAGTGCATTTAGTTTTAATGCGAAAGCATTAACTGTCCTATGGAGCGAAGCGGCGTTATCAGAGAGTGAAGCCGGCATTATCGTTGTCTGTGGCAGCGATAAATGGCACCTAAATTCCCCTGAGCGAAACGGGACCCAAATTCCCATTGGCGGCGACGCGTCATGTAGCTCCATAGCAACGGCGTCATCGTTGCTACGAAGCCAGCCGAACTGCTGGCAGCGTAGCGGGAGGGGGGAGACGCGAGTATGTGCTGGCCTGACGTTAGGCATAACGTTAGGCCTATCGTTACGTTTTGAGGTCTGACGTCGTCAACCGGTACCCGCAGTTAGGGCGATGATAATTATGAGAGGACACATGATTTCAGCACGCACCGCGCCGGGCTTCGCAGTCCCGCCGTTGCCTTACCTAGCGGCGCAGCTGTCACCAGCGAGCCAGGGATGCTTTCGCATTCACAACTCATAAGAAGTAGTTAGGTGTCCTCGGAATTTTATTGTTTTTTTTTTATGTAGTACGTTAACATCATATTGTTTGTTTTTTTCTGTATAATTGTAGCTCTTCTTTTTAGATTGTGAGTCTTGATCCTGCTCTGTCAGAATTCCTTTACTTTAGGTCCTGCCATGTCGCTGTGCGGGGTTTTACCTTTTACCTTTATTATCTTCATGGGACTTTCTGTGAGCCTTCCGGCAGAAGCTCGTAAATTAGCAAAAAGAAACCAAGAAAGGTGGATGTTCTTCCTCTGACGGCTAAATAAAATGTCTACGAAATATAAAAGTTAAAGTATAAATAACCGTATACTCGCGTCATGGTTAACCCCTCATGCTTCTCAAAAACTGTTACTCCTAAGCTGATTTATTCTTTGCTACGCTTCGACAATAGCCATGGATGTGGGGGTCTATCCCGGATGTTAATCACCCACTCATAACATAAGAAAAGGTATGGAAGCTTTTTTTTTTTGTGATAGCCACCTTGTTAAAGATGTGGTTCCAAAATGGCCCTAGGGCGCGACCTCTCCTTTTGTGTACACTTAACCATGCACACTAAAACATCTGGAGCGCCTATTCCTCTGCGAATCCCATTTGGAGAGCCAATCACTGCAATCTACGCTCTAATTCGCCAGGCCTATAAGGACCGCAAGTTTGTCTGCTTTTTGCACTGGGGTTGCGATGATATCAGAACGCCGAGCTCTTATTGGCTGAATGAACAAAATAGTGGGATAGTGGGTAGACCTCAAGGCACCTAGCATTGAGGTAAAGCTATCCTTCTAATCAAAGCCAATCAGAGCACGGTAAAACTATCCTTCTAATCAAAGCCAATCAGAGCACGGAAAAGACTATATCCTTCTAATCACAGCCAATCAGAGCTCGACGTCGTTCTGACGTCACCGCAACTCCCGCGAAAGAAGCAGACGACTAGCTCTCCGCTTACGGAGAGAAATCTCGGCGGTTGTCGACCCTGACAATGCGTATAGACCTATGCACCAACAGGCGTCTCTGACGTCACGTCGCTATTGTGGCGCTGCTGTCGGAACGGCACGTGCGCGTCACCCCAAGCGGATCTTTTTTCTGCGCACGCGCAGTGCATAAAATACAGTTTGCGCTGTGGTACTGAGCACGGCAAAACAACGCGCTAAGTGTGAAACCTTTTTTTTTTTTTAGTTCTAAACATATTTTTAGGCGCATCATTCACCGAGCTTGCTCCGTAGATAGTAGATATTCGCTCTCCCAAGTGCCTTGTAAGAAAATGTTCAATTCGGATTTTTTTTTTTTAGAGCGCAGCTCTTAGGGGCCCGTTCCCGGCTTGAGCGGCGTCGCCGTCGCCGTCGGCGTAACCAAGGTCATCCCAAGGTCACTTGACCCCCAAGGTCACGTGACTCCCCAAGGTCACGTGACCCCTTCCCCAAGGTCACGTGACACCCAAAGTCACCTGGCTCCCCAAGTCACGTGACCCCCGGGGTCACGTGACCCCCGATGACGTCATCAGTGACGCCACTGATAACGTCACCGGCATCCGCATCGTCATCGTCATCATCACTGATGACGTCACCGGCATCCGCATCGTCATCGTCATCATCACTGATGACGCCACCGGCATCCGCATCGTCATCGTCGCTGATGACGTCATCGCAGTCCGCATCGTCATCGTCACTGATGTCATCAGTGACGTCACTGATGACATCATCGGCATCGTCGCGTGACCCCCAAGGTGACGTGACCCCCCCCCCCCCCAGGTCACTTCACCCCCCCAGTACCCTTCCCTCCTCCTCCTCCTCAAGAGCTGCGCTCTAATTCGGTGTTACAAGGAGTTGTAAACGGCTTTCACTTTTTTTTAGTGCGCTTTACGATATACAGGGTGCGGCCGTAAGGACTAACACATTCGGCGCGCCTCGCAATATTAGAATTCCAACCGTAGGTACTTAAAATCGGGCACGCGAACGTAGTTTCGCCAAACGTTTTATGTCTATCATTTTTTTCACAGCTCGAGTCGGAGATGGTGAAACATTAAATATAGAGCAAGAACTGCGGCCTTGCGTTTCCTATGCCCTATACCGGATGTTGATCGTCTGCACACTGGTTTGTGAGCTTGCTCCAACAGGTGGTCATTCTTCATATATTTCGTTAAAAGTATTAATTATGGCGATTATCTTGCTCATATATCCAACCTCTACCATTTTTTTTGTTCATTTTTTGCGTTTTTTTTTTGCGTTCAGCAAGCAGCCAGAGAGCGAGCTCATATACACCAATGTTCGCACAAAAAAAAAAAAAAAAAAAAACTAGTTAAAGGACGTAGAGAATACGCGGCCTCCGATGTCGATATATTCTTGTTTTTTGAACATCTCACGTTCTCGGAATTGAGCTCTACAAACAGCAGACATACAACTTGAGGCGAAACTACGTTCTCGCGCCCTGTTTCAAGTACGTAAGCTTGGAATTCGAACTTTGCGAGGCGTGCAAAATGTGTTAGCCCTTACGGCTGCACCCTGTATATAGTCGCTGCCAGCTCAAAGAACGCAAAGCATGGCATAATGCGAGCATCTTATTATCGCTCTGCAGCCAAACAGCTGGCGGCATGAGCCGATCATAACCTCGAAGAACCAATCACGGAGCAAGAAGCTCGAACATAATGAAAATAAATTTCGTCGTCTTTGAAACAAAAACTTCGAGATTGGGGAAAACAGAGAGAAGGGGGATACAGCACACAGTCTCAAACATAGCTTTGTGTGTGGTGTCCCTTTTCATTTTATTTCCTTAGTCTCAACGTTGTTGTTGTTGTTGTTGTTGTTTTAATATGAATTGTCGCCAGTTTGCCTGTTTGAATATTTCATCATTTTTCTCCCCCCTTTTTTGTGCCTTTTTGCCTCAGGGGACGCCCACTGCTACCCCGACGGCACAGCCCGAGCTGCCGATGATAGTGCCAGAGTTTGACCTCCTCAAAAGCAAGATCGTCAGAGAGGCTATGATGAGCCTTAGGCCGGAAAAATTGAAGGAGCATCTCGAGTACGTCAAGACCGTAAACTGGGGGTGTGCGAATAGTGGTTCGAATCAAATAGCGCAGCGTCATCTTTAGCTTCTGCACTGCTGAATATACCGGCCGTCTTGGGTTTCCTTTGCATTGTCAAGGCTATGAATGACGCAGCGCTACTCGATTGAAACCAGTATTCGCACAACGTAAACATCTGAAAAAATCTTCCTTCAGAAAGGGACGGTTTCTTTGTGGCGGTGTTGTACGCATATTAATTTTTTTTTATGAGGATTGTTGCAAAAAGGCTCTGCCTTCCTTTTTTGCATATTATGCACAGGTTACAGCCACTGTACTCGATTTTACCTCAAGGAAGAAAAAAAGTGTTTGCGCATCGTCTGTAAGTTGTGCGATGTGGTGGTTGTAAGCTTTGGTTATCGGAAAAAGCAGCGATAGTTTTGGCCATGATTGTAAACCTGAGACTGGGACAGAAAAGAGAACACAACAGAAGGTTTCCTCCTCTTTTACCTTCTGTTGTGTTCTCTTTTCTGCTCCAGTCTCAGGTTTACAATCATGTTCAACTTACACCAGCTCGCCTGCACTCTGACTATTTTTTCGTTAATTGTTTTGGCGTTTGCAACGCGTACGTCTTGATAAGATAATATATATCTAATCTAAGATGCATCTACATATGTCTTAATTCTCTACACGAAGAGGAAACTTAGCAAGGCTCCGCGAAGAGTCGGATTTCTATTACCCCGGTCCTTGAGGTGAAAACGAGTGTAGATAAGCCACGCTTAAGGCCTATTCACATACTTGCGTCCGCTTGGGATTGACTCTGTTATGACTCGAGATCGCACTGGCACGCTGGCGCCATCTTGCTTTGGAACTGCATTTTGCAAACGCCGAGGAACTTGGTGTATTTGCGAGATCGAATGTACGTACATGTATCTATGATAAATTGCCGTTTATAGCAGTGTAAAAAAAATATGTTTTTTGCAAGCTACAGCAACAAAATAAATATTGATGATCGAAAAAAAAAATAAAAGGATATATACGAAAACTGCGACTGTTCCACTTCTACCCGATAGATGGCGCCAGTCTGTTCCCTCGTCTTAAGAGATTCTTAAGAACGACTGGGTAATGCGTCGATTAACCTTCCGATTAATAAATTAATGATTTAAATGCAACCATTATTTCCTTTAACCGAGTAACCGCGTAGGTTTGGAGTTGGAAACAAATTATGGAGAAAGAGAAAGGCCTCATTGATTAGTTGGCATTCATATTCCAGCAAGAGATTAAGTTTCGCTAGTTGCTACATAACTATGAGAAGGTAAAACCGCGCTAAAATAGACGGACGAGCGAAGTTTTCATATTAGGGTGCATCTCCGTTGTCTTCCATGCTAAAACCTTAAAATGATTTTCCCGCGTTTCCTTTCCATGGCCGGTAGAGTATCAAGTTTCAAATAAGGCTGTAGTATATACTGCCATTAAAGACATGGTAAAGGATGGTCAAATGAAAAATATGCAGATTAGACGCTTTCTTTAGATATCATACCTAATGGTTACCACGACCAATTAATCGATCGATTTACCGATTAAAGAGTAGCAATTACTCGGGTCAAATTGCTTAATCGACGCTAAGCCCTAATTTTAAGGGATTTTAAGGCACCCGGTCGTGAGCCATCGTAAAAGAGTGAACAAGTCTTACCGGCCCTCCGCTCCCCGGTTTTATTCTGGGCGCCGCAATTTTGGTGCTTGTTTAGTGCGGGCCGAGTAGGTGGATGAATGGATAAATGGATAGCTGCAAACGGTGGTATCCTTTAAAATGAGCGGTAACTTGCGCCACCTAGCCCAGAAACTAAAGAAAACACAAGTATGACCCTTTTGAAAAGTGGGTGCCACCTAGTAGCTGCTGCGCCCATTAATCGAGTCTACCATTGTGTAGGCACGTACTCTGCGGAACTATTGGACGCAAGGGCTACGTCAGCTTTCGGCGTGAACTCGGCTCAGCTCGCACTGGACACGAGTATACATCCATCAGCGTCAAGAAGGCGCCGGATCCAATCGCACATTTCGTGCCCCAGAAATAAACGACTGTTGTTTTGCCCTGGTACGAGGACAGTTTTAACATTTCTCGAAGACGGTAAACCATATCCTGCAATTTGACATGGAGCTTCAGCTAGAAGGCAACAATTATTATAGGCGCCAAGGTGGCTGCACGGTATTTACTTTGAAGCGTAACTAATTTAGCGTATTTAGTTAACACAATCAAACGATTGAATTTTTCTTCGTTTCGTAGCTAGAAAGGTGTAATGTAAACTAAAGCTCCAGTGAAGCGTGTTTTTGTTGGTTGCCAAGGTCGACGCTAAACTTGGCTAATTGCCACTACACAATTTAACTAAAATGCGAGAAAAAAAGTTAACACGCCGATGCCGTCGCTCCAACGTTGTCGCGCAAAATCTCGTCTCACATGGGTCAGCGAGAGACAATCACTGATAGGGTCGTTATAGGAGCATCTGTTCTGGATTTTCGGAATGAACGCCATAGATCAGGGGTGGCCAAGCTGCGGCTCGCGAGCCGCATGCGGCTCTTCGCGTGTCAAACTGCGGCTCGCGGCTCCCTCCCTCCTTCCCTCCCTCCCTCCCTCCCTCCCTCCCTCCCCCCCCCTTCCCCGCTACCCTCCCAGTCACAAGAGCACTTCCGCTAAGAAAGAAATGGAGCGGTTTTAAATCGAATGACATGTTGCGGTTTGGTAGCCTTGTGCTACTGCTACCTTAAGTACCGTTGGACTGCTTTTGACTCAGCTAGATTGAAAGTAGTCCGAGTTTCGTTAATTGCTCTAGACAACCCCCCCCCCCCCCCCCCCCCCCCGGCTTTTGGAAGTCTCGAGGTTTTGTTTGCGGCTCTCAGGCCGGGTAAGCCTGGCCACCCCTGCCATAGATGGTGTCCTGAAACGAACATGTCTGGGAGCACGCGGCACCGAGGAACATTGCACGGGTATATACGGAGGTCAATTCTGTTTTTGTAACAAAAATAAGCCAGTCGTGCAACTAGTTTTGCACCTAAGAAGCAGATGTTTTGGAGACCGATATTTTGATGTTTTGACGCCACACCGACTGCAGGTTCCGGGACGTCTTTGTATTTTATTTGGCCATCTTCTTTTATCTCTAAAAAAATACAACAAATATCCCTTTTATAGTGACTGACAGGGTGAGAATGCCAGGGCTTCTCTTTTGGATGCCGGGCAGCCTTCGCCGGGCTTGGGCTGCGCATGCGCGCTGGAGGCAACTGGAAAGCCCTCCCTGACGTTCTAGTCCTTCCGGTGAGGAGGGCGTGCTGCGTAATCAGAATTCCAAGCTCTGATGTCATCGCACGCTCACATCCAATACCTCCTATAGTCGGTGACGTGTTGAGAGTAAAGGCCCGTTCACACTCTTACAACCGAGTACGACCGAGAGAGACCAGACCGGTTTTTAAGCCTCTTGCGATCTCTTAGGACCAGCTCCGCTACACCGCATCCCGTCCTAAGAAGTCGCAAGAGGCTTAAAAACCGGTCTGGTCTCTCTCAGTCGTACTCGGTTGCAAGAGTGTGAACGGACCTTAAGCTGGAACCTCCTCCCACCTCTCTCTTCTTTGGCAGAGTGAACTCTGGAGATGAGGAGACATTATCTCCAGCGTTTCCTCTGCCAAAGTGGAAAGGGTGGAAGGAGCTTCCACTTTTTACTCGACCTGTCACCAACCATGAAAGTCTGCAAGTATGGCCTCCATGCGCCGCCATCTTGCTGTTCGGGATGGGTCGGAGATCCACTAACAAATCCAAATTTCAAATTCAATTCTTTTTTTCTCCACTTGGAGAGGGGAAGCAGAGAAAAAGCAACACTCAGTGTTGCTTGACAAGCCCCCCCCCCACCCCCCCCCCCCCCCCAATCCAGCAGCTTAGGACTTACACAAATACGCGCACAATATACATAACATTACTAAGATAACTACCAACAAACAAAATATTATCAAAGGTTGCAAAGAGAAAATAAGCTAAATCGTACAATTCAAACAAAGGTTTTACGAAGGTTTCGTAAGACTATCGTATGGCATATTATACGAATCACTCTTTTTGGAGAGTATGTGTTTGTTTGATATTTGTAAAAGTAGTTTTCCCATACTAAAAAAATAGTTATAATGAGCGTAAAAAATAGAGTTGTAAACGAGTATCAGCGTATCTGGGAATCATGTGACAATATCTGTTTATCGTACCCACAGCCTTTGAGAGTTTATTACGCGTATATTGCACCATTTTGTTCAAAACCATGTTCTGGTTAAACTTGAAACTTTCACACTCTCAGCTATATTAGTAGTGTCTGAACCAAGAGAAAGGATGGACGTATAACTGAAATTTGTATTTCGGGATCTAAAAAGGACGGCCTTCGTTTGGCCTACCTTTATTTGCAGGGAATTCGATAGTGTCCAAGCATGTTGTTGATTAAGAGAATGTTTAGCCTTACTAATTATTTGATCAGTGTTAACCCCTGAAGAAAAATAAGTTCGTATGTAGATAACGTAATAAGGCTGACGAGCTGATTACAGTTAAACATTTCTAAAACCCAAGACGGACGTTACAAGAGACGTCTTGTGTTTGTACCCTCTTTGTAGCCTCCGTCTTGTGTATTAGAAACATTAACATCGTAGCTGCATAAATAATGTAGTTCACACTGTCGTCAATGATTACTAGATCATTAATATACAAGTTGATGGCGACGATGACCTCACGTGCAGGCCTTGTCTCCTCCTCTCCTTCAGTTTCTGTCCGCATACAGACGCGAGGTATGTTTTCCCGCTGAAAACATTGAGTGGCTTCGCGTGGTGCTGGTGCTATTCCTTGTGATCAAAACCTTACTGTTTTTGTCTTGTTTTTGTCACTTTTTTGCTCGCAAGGTTCCTGAGCTCTAAGCCTCACCTGTCCGGCACACACCGAAGCGAGGTCGATGTGGTCAACTACATCCTGCGCGAATTCGGTCAGAACCTGGATCAAGCCTTCAAGGTTCCCTACACCATTCTACACCAGTACCCCGATCCAAATAACCCAAATAAGGTAGGAACCCCGGTACCACAATGCTATGGGCCACCAATTTTTTTTTTTTATTGTCTGGAAATATATGTTTTGAAAAGACCGAAAAGGGCAAGGTATAGATTCAAACCCTACCTTCTTTGTCCTCAGTCTGCGTATCTTGGCCCTAAATCGCCAACCAAGTGCCAAATAAGGGCTTCATTCCCTGGTAGTTTGGCTGTCATATTTCACCTCTGTGCCTAATATTTCACCTCTGTGCCTAAATCGCCAGACAAATGCCAATGTGAGGCTTCATTACCTGGTAGTTTGGCTGTCATCTGGAACCTTTGTGCCTAAATCGCCAGAGAAGTGCCAAAGTGAGGCTTCATTACCTGGTAGTTTGGCTGTCATCTAGCAGCTTTGAGGCTAAATCGTCACAAGAGTGCTAAACTACCAGTTTGGCACTCATCTGGCACCTTCGTGGCTAAATCGTCAAACAAGTGCTAAAGAGAGCCTTCAATACATTGTAGTTTGACTGTTATCTTGCACCTTTGTGGCTAAATCGTCAAACAAGTGACAAAGTGAGCCTTCATTACCAGGTAGTTTGACTATCATCTGGCACCTTCGTGGCTAAATCACCAGACAAATGTCTAAGTGCGGCTTCGCTGCATGGTATTTTGGCTGTCACCTGGTATCTTTGTGGTTAAACCGCCCGAAAAGTGCCAAAGTGAGCCTTAATTGCCTTGTAGTTTGGCTGTCAAATGGCACCTATGTACCTAAGTCGCCAGACAAGTGCTCAAGTGAGCCTTCTTTGCCTGGTAGTTTGGCTGTCATCTGGCAGCATTGCGGCTAAATCGCCAGACAAGTGCCGAAGTGAGGCTTCATTTCCTGGTAGCTTGGCTGTCATCTGGCAGCTTTGCGGCTAAATCGCCAGACAAGGGCCGAAGTGAGGCTTTATTTCCTGATAGTTTGGCTGTCATCTGGCACCTCTGTGGCTAAATCGACAAACAAACGACAAAGTGAGCCTTCATTGCATGGCATTTTTGCTGTCATCTGGCGCCTTTGTGCCTAAATCGTCAACCAAGCGCCAAAGTGCCGTTCATTGCCTGGTAGTTTGTCTGTCATTTGCAATTATAGGGCGAACCAAAGAAAAACCACAGAAAAGCACAAACAGTACTTTGGCACAAACTAACGCCTTGGAACAAAATCGTATTAGGCCCATATTTGTCCCCTGTACTCCGTTTCGCTAAGCGTTAGCGTAGCAGAAGCTACAAGAGCGAGCTCAGGGCTTTCAACGTCCCTGCCAAGCACGCGCACTCATGCAGTGCATGCACTGTTCAGGACCACATGCTCGTGCTTGTAAAATCTGCTGCGTATGGACTTAAGCAGAAACGAAGTATAGTATTATAAAATGTGCGCCCAGTTAGGCGTTTCTCTGTCATGGTCCTGGAGAACACTCCGCTTGAACTATTTTGTTTGTAACCTAAACGGGTCTTGCTACTGGGCGATGATTATGGCAATGGTTATGGCGTGAAAATCCATTGGAAGCCTTGGTCAGGTGCCCCCACAGCTGCCTGAAGGGTGCCGCAACAAAGCGTCTGTCGCCCAAGATGGTAGAGCTTTTGAAGCTAGACCACTTAAATACGTGTATATTATACTCAGGCCGTAGATTATGCGGTGTTTATTTATAAGGAAAAAATACAAATGTTTTTCAATGTTTATTTTTTAAAGATTTCGATGTATTTTGGCGTTCAGTATCGGATAAGCACAAAAACTGTGATTATCGGTAATAAAAAAGAAAACGATGAAACCTCTACCCTGCATGGTTTTTAACTCAAAAACCCTACTGAAAAAAATCCGGCTCCTCGCGGAGCGTTACTAATTTATCCGTTAATGTGGAGAATTAAGATATATATAGGTGCATTTCAGATTAGATATATGTTTCCTTGACAAGACGCACTCGCCTCAAACGCCAAAAGCATCGCTTTTTTCTCCGACAACCAAATATTGTAAGAACTACTTCAAGCGGCGTAAGAGCAATGAGAAAAACTAGCTTTTTTTTTTTTTTTGAGGTGAAAACGAGCAGAGTCTGGTCTAAGAGGGGAGGGTTTCGAGAAAAACAGTCCTAGTTGGAGCAAAAATGTCAAGAACTTAATTCCACGTTGTTTGAATGGAACCGATTTGCATTTTTGACATCGACGGATGTCTATCGGTTTTTTTTTGTTTTTTTACCTTTTAGCCGATTTTGCATTTTTGACACCGACGGACGTTTATCGGTGTTTTTTCATGTCCAAACACGAACGTCTACGGCCTAAAGTTTATGTGCAATCGATGAGCTGATGGGCGCGGTGGAAGTTTAGGAGCTCGATGAACCAGTCATCTGTCGATCTTGTACCAAATAATCCCGCTATCTACGCACGCTACCGTCTGGAAAGCGGGACCAGCCGGCAAAAGGCTGGCGATCGATTGGTCCTGTGAGAGCGAATCTTCCCCGCCCTGCAAGCCTAGCAGTCAGCGTTGTATGAACCCTATCACAATCGTAATTACATTTTTTTCTGTTGTATATGTTCAAAGGGGTGGTGCAACGATATTCATTTGATATGTTTTGGAATTTACACGAATTTACTGGCACTAGTGGAACCCAATGACTTGCTCGCAACGGCATTGATCAAGAAACAACCTTGTTGCGGTGTAATTGTATGGACAAAAGCTAGCGTCTTCTTTCAATCTCTCATTCGCAAAACTCGATAACGTAGTCTGGTGGACGCAGCATTGGCGTGCTCCCCCAGCGACGATATTTGAATGCGGCCCATTGATTGGACTCGAGCATTGCGTGAGCAGTCGATTTTGGCTCGCGATAATCAATGGCTCGACAATCATTCGGGTAGTGGCTCGTAGCCAATCGCGGCAGTGACGACAATAGCCGAACCCCAACAATGTTTGGAACTCAGCGCGTCTCCTGTGCTTGGCCAAACTCAAAGCGTGGCTATGATCAACATTGGCGGCATATAATCGACTCCAGATCACGTGGCCGCTTATTCCGGCGGCAAGTTGATGGGGAGAACGCTGCTCGTTTCTCTTCAATTTTTGTCTGCGACTTTTATTGCGTGGAAAGAAAAACGAACGCGGGTTTCATTGGGCATAAACGTCAGGAATTTGTTCTTATGGGTATTCGCGCAATGTACGAAAATCGTTGCACCATCCCTTTAAGCAGCGGGAGGTTAATTGGGTTCAACGGGCGTCTAGTGTCTGCAATATAGATGAAAAATTTAGCAAGTGCAGTGCTTTTCTGGGGCCTTTAATGTTTTGAATGCCGTGTTTTCTTTTCACCGGTGCGCTCCGTATAGGCCCCGTCTTCTCCCTGCGTGTCGAATAAAAATGTCAGTCCCAGTAAAGCAGTAGCTTGGCTTGCGAAATACATTTGCTTATCAGAGACACATTTATGTGTAGGCACAATGTTAATTACTTCCGGCGTGCCTACTACCTAGGACATTTTTTTTTTGTTCGTTCTCTACCTTTCGAGGCACGACACTCTGCAAAAGGGTGCATCGACCTTTAAACTTGAATGCACTCTTTTTGTAACACTTAACTCGTTTTTTTTTGTTTTTGTTTTTTATTTGGAACTGCAGTTTTTTTTTTTTTTCAGAGTCGTTGGAGTAAGAGTTTATTAATAACTTGTGGATCTGCGTGTTTGCCGAAGCGCGAGGTTGATTTCAAAGACAAACCACTCTCGTACAACAAAAGAGCATACTGAAACAGAAGTCATCCACACAAAACTTATTCACTTGCCAAGAACAGGTAACACCCTAAAGCAAGAAATTAAACCGCATAACGAGTTTACTCTGGCGTTGCACTAAAACGGTTTAATGCGCATCACGCAGTAGGCCTACATACGACAGCACGCTGGTATGATGTTTATCCAGATCGAAATGTACAGATCGGACCCAGGATCTACGGGCTCGGCAGCGCGAGCATTCGCTGCACGTGCTCCGAGTTAAGCGCCGTTCACACATATGCGACCGAGTAAGACCGAGAAAGACCAGACCGGTTTTTAAGCCTCTTGCGACGTCTAGGGACCGGATGCGCTGCAGCGGAGCTGGTCCTAAGACGTCGCAAGAGGCTTAAAAACCGGTCTGGTCTTCCTTGGTCTTAAGGCCCGTTCACACATATGCAACCGAGTAAGACCGAGAGAGACCAGACCGGTTTTTAAGCCTCTTGCGAGGCCTTAGGACCCGATGCGCTGCGGCAAAGATGGTCCTAAGACGTAGCAAGAGGCTTTAAAAAAACCGGTCTTGTCTCTCTCGGTCTTACTCGGTTGCATTTGTGTGAACGGCGCTTTACGGTGCACTTACACGCTCGGTTAAGAGCAACAGACGTCTTGAAAAAACCCGCTCGGTGTTTACTTCTTTAGTTTTTTTTGGCGACGTTGCCGCTTTATGAGGTAGAGATAGCCGCTCAGTTTTGGGAGACGTGGACATTCCTTTGTTGCAGCTACAAGTGATCGACGCGAAAGGAGACGTTGTAATGGATGCCGGGATGCATGAGGCAGCCATTCCAGGCATCGATACCGATTCTGTTCCGGGGTACCTCGCCTACTCTCCTACGGGAACCGTCGAGGTAAGCCCGGAACGTTTTTGCAGCCCTGCGAGCAAACATCGCGCGAATTTAGACCCTCGTCCACCTCATTGGGTCGCCTGTAACGGAAGTCTAAATTAAGACAATAGGGGCGGTGTCACAATTCCATTCTTACGCTGCTCCTATTGGTTCATCTAGTGCGATGGGAGTTAAACCACGAGGTAACTTTGTTTACGGGCAAAATCAAATTTTAATTCTACGGTCGGTAACGGCATGAGCACGCAATACAAGTGCCGCCTCCAACAACTGCTCGTTGCCTTCCCAAAAGCAACTACTACAACAGACAAGAAAAAGTTGAAGACTGGAGAGCACAAGAGCTACTTTCAACTGACGTTTTATTAAAAAGATAGAGAAAAAAAAGGAAAACGTTAAAAATTAAAACTCAAAAACGACTGAAAATCGGAAAGGTCCTAATATAGCTGGACGTTTTATAAATAGTTTGCTCAATATAATAATTATTAAAAAATAAAGAATACTAGTGAACTTATAAAATGATTGTATACGAACAAAGACAAAAAAGAAGTCTAGGAAAGGATTTCAGGTACAGTAGTTCCTTTGATGATAATGTTACTGACGAAACACTAATGCCAGCATCGCCTCTTATAACAATGGCCCGAGCTTCGTAAATTTCTGTATTTTATTATCGTGATGCCGTATTAGGATCCTTGTGTTGTCAAACAGCGGGTTTGTGCACGCGAAGAGGACTGTGGGTGCACCCTGTTGTTTCAACACTTTTTTAAAACACGTCTACCTTACTCTTTTAAATGCGATCGCATTGAATTTGTAGATTGGAAGATTGGTAAAAAAAAGTCTAGAGAAGGCGTGGTGATACACAAAATTAATGAGGGGGTAGAATATTTAACGAGAGAGATAATTTATAGGAAACTTTAAAGGGTGTAAATATTTTCATGTAGGATGGATGCCACAAGCTACCGCTCGATGGAGGAACAGTCCGTACCATCTGTGCTGTGATAGAAGATATACGCTCGCTGGAAGTGTCGAGATCGTCTTCAAAATACCCCTCAAAAAAAAAAAAAAGGTCGTTTTAAAATGCAGCTTTTAGGCGGCAGTTTTTCGGGTTGAGCAGCGTCGGCGTCGGCGTAACCGCGCTAAATTTAGCGGGAAAATTGACTCCACGTGACCTCAACACCAATTTGATTCCCTGCTAAACTTAGGAGAGAAAATGACGTCACATGACTTGGTGTCACGTCACCTGTCAAAAAATTCAGTTCCTCCGCTAGATTTAGCGGGACAATTGACGTCACGTTACCTCACCAATTCAGTTTCCACGCTAAATTTAGAGTGGAAAATGACGTCGCATGAATTGGTGTCACTCACCTATGAACAAATTCAGTTTCTCCGCTAGATGTAGCGGGAAAATTGACGTCACGGCAGTGTAACACCAATTCAGTTTTGATGCTAAATATAGGGGGAAATCGACGTTACATGACTGGGTGTCACGTCACCTATGAACAAATTCGGTTTCACCACTATACTCTGTTTCACCTTATGATGTACCGCAGGAAAGGCTACAAGCGCGAACTCCTTGCTCTGGTGCACATCTCGGCGGCACAAGCTCTCGTGCGTTAAGGGCAGCTCCCAACGCTATGAGCTCGCGCTTCTAGCCTTCTCTGCGGTACACCATAAAGTAAAACGGAGTATAGATTTAGCGGGAAAATTGACGTCACGTTACCTCACCAATTCAGTTTCCACGCTAAATTTAGAGTGGAAAATGACGTCGCATGAATTGGTGTCACTCACCTATGAACAAATTCAGTTTCTCCGCTAGATGTAGCGGGAAAATTGACGTCACGGCAGTGTAACACCAATTCAGTTTTGATGCTAAATATAGGGGGAAATCGACGTTACATGACTGGGTGTCACGTCACCTATGAACAAATGCGGTTTCACCGCTATACTCCGTTTCACCTTATGATGTACCGCAGGAAAGGCTACAAGCGCGAACTCCTTGCTCTGGTGCACATCTCGGCGGCACAAGCTCTCGTGCGTTAAGGGCAGCTCCCAACGCTATGAGCTCGCGCTTCTAGCCTTCTCTGCGGTACACCATAAAGTAAAACGGAGTATAGATTTAGCGGGAAAATTGACATCACGTGCGGAGGTGAAGCCGGGAAGGTGCGGAGGAGGACGAGGAAAGGAGGAGGAAAGCTTGGGAGAAGAGCGTGTTGGTTTAAGTCATGAATGAAGAAAGAATAAAACAATTAAAACAGGGACAACACAACCAGATTGTTTTATTCTTTCTTCATCCATGAGGAGGAAAGGGGGAGAGGGGGAGTAGGAGAGGAGAGGAGGAGGGTACAAGGAGGAGGAGCAAGAAAGGAGGAGGAGGGTACAAGGAGGAGAGGAGGAGCAGGAAAAGAGGAGGAGTATGAGAGATGAGGAGGATGGAAGGAGGAGGGGAGAGGAGGAGGAGGGGAGGAGAAGCATGAAAGGAGGAGAGTGGGAGGACGGGAGGAGGGGAGGTTAGGGAAGAGGGGCATATCCTCCCCTCTGTGCCCTCCCCTCCTCCTCCTCAAGAGCTGCGCTCTAATTTTGCGTTACAGCGATTTGTAAACATCTTTAAAGGGGCGGTGCAACAATTTGCGGACTTTGGCTAATTAATTGCGGGAATTGATCCCGGCCACATATAAAACGAAGGACCGAAAACTATTCTTTCCTGCTTGCCCTAGTTTTCATTAAAAAAATAAAAGAAATTGGTATTTCTGGCACCCCTCAACTCAACATTGAAGCGGCACCAGCTTCGCCTGTGACGTCATTCGGAGTGGCGTTGGTTTCCGGTTGGGTTCTTCTGGCTTCCGTTTCCCCAGCGCTCGCCGCTCTCCCGCTTTCCCGCCGATTCCCGACCAACATGGTGGCATGGCGGATGGCCTGAGCGACGTCGAGCACAAGATGCTTGCGACGCGGCGGGCAGTCGAAGTCGAGGTCGAGACACCAGTAACAATAACGATACCACGATACTACGGACCATGACCAACGCACTCCGTCGAGCGAGGGAAAGACAAAACGTCCGGGTTGCTCGTGTAGCCGCCGTAGGCGCCTCGGGCGTCGACGGATGACGGCGACGGCAGGTTTTGTTGACTTGCGGTAGATGGCGCCACAAATAATTCATACCCTTTTAGCGGCAATATTAGGCTTCTGAAGCGTTTCTGCATGCCTAAACAACAAGATTTTTTAAACTTAACCTTAAATCAAGCTTACAATTGCCTAACACTATCACTTACAAAAACCACTCCGAATGACGTCACACCACAGGTTCCATTTGCGGCCACCATGTGGCCGCAGGTTGGGAAAAAAAGCGTTTTTTATTTTACGATTACGCAGCGAAATAGAGGTATTTTGGGGTATGGTGGCACTTTTTCTCTTACTCATGCCGAAGTAAACAATATAAAAAATACAAGCTGCACATTCGTTCAGTGTTAAAATCATTGCACCGCCCCTTTAAATTTTTCGAACGCTTTGCAAGAGAACAGCGTTTGGCTGGGGACAGAGGGGCAAGGTGGGTTCGTCCTGCTACCACCAAAGGCTAATTTAGGGCACGAGGTTCGTCTCAAATAAATCAGCAGAATTTGGTTCAGAGGAGAAACGTCAAAACGCTGTTATTGCATTTCGACGTAGAGTCTGTGCAGCGAAGCACCACAGAAGCAACCCCGCTTTTACAAAGGGTGTAATCAGGCCCTGGGATTAAGCAATATCACCTAGAAGGGCAGGCGCCCATGACGTCATGGTCAGTAGACCCCCGACCTGCCCCAAGCGGCAAAAACGTGGAAGCTCAACGAAAAGCGTCGCAAGCGAGTCCAGGCTTCGTTGCGTGCGAGTGTCGTGCTCTTGTGAGACGCTGCACCCCTTGCTGGCAACATTGCTGACGCAAGCTATGCGGCGGCGCGTGGATTTACAAGTGATGACGTAGAGAGAAAGGGGGACGAAGGGGGAGGGGCGCTAGCCTTGTTTTCTAGGTTGTACGGTTACAGATAGGAAAACAGGGTGGTCGTCACTTCTCTCCTCAGGGCGACATCATATTCGTTAATTATGGCACCTACCCGGACTTCGACAAGCTCGAGAAAAACAACATCTCCGTCAAGGGCTTCATCTGCTTGGCCAGGTATGGCGGAGGCCACCGTGGAGAGAAGGTAAGGTGGCTCCGGAGAGAGCAGTCGACTTTCATGATTCGTTTCTGTGGGTCCGTTCAAACAGAATTATCGTGCTTACCCACCAAAAAAAAATAAATAAATAAATGACATGCATGCGTTGTTTTGCAAATTAAAACGAATTCCGTCTCTAGCCAGTGGTGACCACGGAGAGCTTTGTGGTGCTGTCAAACAAAGTCCATCAATATAACATTTAAGCTTATATACAATACAATATAAGAGCATGCAGAGCAGGAAAAAGTAATAATATTTTATAAGTATCTTTCCTAATCAGGTTATTTTTTCTGGGCTCATTGACTCTGTATCGTTACTGGAAGGTTTCTATAAAGAAGCTAAAGATTTAAGTGGCCTAAACGTTGTATAAAGTCTTCTCGCCTCTACGAGCTCATTTTTATTTATAAGGTTCTAAGATATTGCCTTATCTCCGTTTTTTTTTTTGTTTTGAGTACAGGTCCAAGACACAAATCTTTAACATACAAATGTTAAACTGTATATACCCGCCAGAGTGGAATATTCCAGTTCCTTCTGGGGTGTTTTCTATTCCATTCTCTTGCACCGCGGAAGCGATGAAGCTAACAATGCATACTCAGCACAGCTTCTCAGCCGTTATGGGAGCGTGGTGGAGACGTCACACCGGTACTTCCGCAGCAATCTCGTCAAGAATTAGCATTTTTATTAAAATATGTGATAAGCTGTTCAATCATATGTTCATCTATTTCCTTGTCAACGGCTCTGCCCGCTCACGAAACGTGGTAAAATCAGAAGGTTCTAGTCTCCGACGGTCCACCGGACTCTTCCTGTTCGAGAAATGGCTTGAATTGCCATCACATCGGCAGTCATTGCGGCGGCTTTCTTTCTGAGTGCACTTCAGTGGCAGGCATTTTGTACCATCTATTTTGTTTTTCTTGGCAAAATCCAGTCGGAATGACCACCAGCACGGCGCAATGACGACACGTCAGTCAAAAGTCACACTCTGTTCCTTTATGTGCCAAACCAAAAAAAAAAAAAAAAGAGTAACTGGCACGCCCAAGTGGAGGACTCAGGATTCATTGCAACCATCTGGGAACCTTTCATGTGCCACGGCGTCTTCTCCGCAATGAGCCTCCGTCAGATTGCGGGCACCTCGCCGGGCTTCGGGTCCTCACCTATTGGGGATCCATAGGCCGGCGCTTTGCCATGATGTACTAGAGTACTGTTGTTATATTAGTGTATGTAGTAAAATACTATGGTGTATGAGAATTTGGTGAATGCTGCAGCAATTTTACGGACGATACTTGTCTGCTGCGCGAAATGGAATAACAAATCTTCGCAACTTGAGTTATCGTTCACGTACTGTGGCATACTTCTCGAGGATCCTCTAGGGAACAAACCATTTTCTAAGTACTGTATTTAAAAGAAATAAAACCCAGAGAGGCACCACCACCACTAGCTAACTAAATAATTACACCGTAACGACAAACGCCATGGGCATCCGGCCAAGCTGTCTCGTCGTCTGCTCCCGTCTCAAGCAGCACACCGGCGACAAACAGTGTTGCGCCAGCCGCCATGGCCATCGCTTGAACAATCGCGCTTCGCCGGTGCACAGAACAGCGTCCAGTATTTTGGTAAACCATAACTCTCCTCGGAACCACTCAGGCGTCTTTATGGCGCCACGTGCAAGCCATGTACTTGAGAGGACTGGCTGAGGCATTTCTGAAAGCGCCGCACCCACACTCAGGTTCGAAACTGCCACGAGCGAGGCGGCATCGCCACCATTATCTTCTCGGACCCTAAAGCCGTCTCGCCCCTGGGTCTGGACAAAGTATACCCGAACTCCCAGTTCGTGGACGGCACAGCGCTCCAGAGGGGGGCGCTCTACACCTACGGAGATCCGGAAACCCCCGGATATCCGTCCATAAGTGAGTAGTAATTCACCTCTGTCGGAATAACTCGTGCCCTCTGTCGGACACTTGGTTGGAAGATCTACTGGTAGAAAACTTCAGGAAATAAAAAAAAAAAATCCGCCAATGCACTTAGTTTCGTTCCACTTACGTTCCAGATAAAACCAAAACTTATTTGACAAAAATAAATTCCGCTTAACCAGGAGTAACCGTGTTCCGCATAAATCGTAGTTTATAGAGAGTAGTGTTGCAGATAACTGTAAATAACTCATAGTTTTTTTTTAAAAAAACAGTGTTACGGATAATTAATACCGGTAAACAATAAATCTTTAAAATTTTCCAGGTAAACCTTTTTTGAAATTTTAACTGAAAAAGATTGATGTTTAAGTGTAACGAAATAAGTGGAACGCCATGTAAGTGGAACGACAATCCACGTGGCGCCTACGTGTTCAAGATTCCTTGCCTTCGACCTTATGCGCCACGGTAGCATATGCATTAACTTGCCGATAGTGGGTTAACTCCAAGTCCCTCGAGCTTCCCATTTCGACAGTAGGTTCGCGGCGTACAGGTTATTCCAAGTCGGGAATACTGGTCGTTGGTACGGGCAAAGAACATCGTGAAAAAACTAGGCTTGTTTCAATACCTTAAATTTTGTCTTTCTTAAGAACTGCAGCTGGTGGTGGGCCGTCACAAGAGGCTTAAAGACCGGTATAGTCTAAGTCGATGAGTACGGGCCTTTGGAACAAAGTTATTTCGCTGAAACAGGAGTCGAGAGCTCTCATGGCTCTCTTTCTGAAAGCTTCCGCTGTTGCCAACAAAAACTATGTGTGTTTGGCGGATGCAATCTGAGCAGTTGTGCTCTGTTTAAAATTGGATTACTTGAGCCGCGGAGGATACAAATTCAGAATGTTGTGCGAAAGATGCTTTTCAAAGCAATGACAACATAATTTAATTGTTTTCTTCAAGACGAAATTTTTCTGTACAATGCTCGGCCAGTGACCCTCCCTTTAAATGACCATACCTAACGCCTTCCTAGAGAGCAAAATACCGTAGTGCTGGAGTTCTTTACGTCAGCTTCCGGGGGTCAGCGCGGGGCACGTGATTAGACGAGTGTTGCGTCACCATTCGGATCGTGCTCGGCCAGTGAGAACATGAATCCCAAATGATCGCTCACGCAGCACTCCTGTGCGATCTGTGCCCCGTGCCGGCTCGTGGCAGATGAGTAAGGTGTGATTGGATGAAAGTTCAGCAACATAGCCTCCAGCGTCCACGGGCAGTCAGAGCACGGCGGAAGTCAGCGAGAGCACGCTGGGTGCCGACTATTCCCTGCCGTTCTCGTCCATTCAGCGACTGTTTTTACTGAAAGTAATTTGCGCCAGTTTGAGAAAGTCAAGACGCGCTTTCTTTTTAAGCACAAAAGGTTGGGGAGAATTATGTGGAGCCTTGCATGCATAAGTTGATCTTATTGGCGTTATGTTTAACCACAGAGGAGGCCCTACGATATCCCAACACATCGGACATGCCACAGATACCGGGACTGGTAATAGGCTACGACGACGCCAGACTTCTCTTCGGGTGAGTAGGGCCTTTCTTCTGCATCGTTCGATATGCGATGAAAACAGAGTAAATACAGAGATGCGTGCAGAAAATGGCAGCTATAGCGCACTTTGTTGTCTGCTATCTACATTTGGCGTACAGTGTCCAAATACAAGAGCGTTTGATTAAAAAAAACAATCATACACTCTTAAAAAAATCTAGTAGTATTTACTAGGTTAAAGCTAGTAACAGCTTGTCACATATGTTTTTAGGTACCTAGTAACCGTAGGTAGTAACGGTCAAGCTACTAGCGGTTACTAGATCAAAAAACTAGTAACGGTTACTAATTAACCTTGTATAGTTTACTACCTTCAGTAACTGGCACTAACTGTCGCAAGACCCAGATGGGGCTAGTCAACGTCAAATTCAAAATTGGCAAAAATGTATTGTCGCTGTGATAGATTTCTTTTCAACACTGCATACCTTCACATTTGCACACGGATTATAAACCAACACGCGGCTCTTACGTCACGCCTCTGCGGTGGCGCCGTTGTCACTACGGCGCATGCGCAGAAGCTTCAACTCACGCGAATCTGTTTTCTGCGCTCGCGCAGTGCCCTCACCTGGTGTGGGCAAACGCGAGCTTGTCTGTAAACAGCGTGTCGGTCTATACATTTAGCACCGACGAGCAATTTGAACACAGAAGACTCCAAAACATACACGCAACGACACGCTAACCTAGTTGCTGCCCCCAATGGCTACCCACGCGTCTTTTATACTGATCACATGAATGAAGTCGGTTGGTCAGTGACCACCTCGTTCGTAAATATGGTGCTCCTTTCGCACCAATTTTGTTCTCCAATAGTTCTGCTAAACATTCCAATGGATGTATCTCTTACTAAGAAGTAACGGTACACACAGTAATTTCTTGCGACAATCAATAAAACAGCGTCCACATAGGTTCCCAGCGGCCATGTTCTTGCTTCCACCCATAGACTGCCCCTTTTTGCGCATGCATCGTCTCTACACTGCGATTCCGCTTCCAAGTTGGGACTTTCCAGCTCCATGAGAATCATCCAAGCCCCGAGCAGACATCAACCGTGAAAAAGACATTTTCAGTGTCAAGGAGCGAAGCAGCGAAGCTTCTTGAACGGCGAAACCCATGCCACTAAACCGACCGAAATATCGCCGTCGAGCGGCAGATCCGGTGACCAGCGGACGCTCGTCACCGGCTTGTTAGGACCATCCTCGGAGCAGTTCACGACCGTACACACACTCACCCAGTCGAGCTCATGAACGCTAAATATGCACACCGACACGGGAACACTAGAGCAGCACACGACACACGGCAAATACGGCAAGTACAGATCGCAAAAATGAGTGTCTCGCAAACTCCGACTGGCCCCAACGTGTTATCGCACAAGGTTGCCAGGCGTCGCTGGTGAAAAATAAGCATAATTTAAAGAACAAAACAATACAAAAAACTAAAACAGAATTAACCTTTCTTCTGTTTGGAAATGATTTTAACACGTGCTACGCGACTATTTTCATCCCAGTTAAAATCAGAGTTAAAATATAAACGCCTCCAAACAAATGCAAACGGGAAGGAAGGTCAGAAGCCGTATGGCCATTGCATCAACGATAGCTGCGCTCGCGACAGCGCTGGGTTCCACGACATGCTGGAACAGAGGCTGTGATCATTATAAAGTCAGCTCCAACCCTCAAACATGCCCCCTCTTACAATATTTGATGCTAAGATTGTGTGTGTGCATACCCCCCCACACACACACCTTGCATTTCCAAGCAGTAAAGCCTGGTTCAGACAGTTGCGTTTGACTGCGTTTGACTGCGTTGCGGCAGCGAGAAACCAGGACATCCCTGCTGCTTATATCGTGTGCCAAGATGATTCCTTGGATTGGATTCCACGCTTCATACGAAGCACAGATGTGCCGGTGACTAGCTTTCCGCACTCGACGCAACGCAGTCAAACGCACTCAAACGCAAGTGTCTGAACCGGCCTTAAGTGTGCCACTAACGCTGGCCATCGGCGACGCAGTCGACGCCGCCATGTTGTCCGCGACTTCGGGGTAGTAAGTAAATAGCTACTAAAAAGGTAATGGCGGTCGGGAAAAGGTAGTAACTGCTGCATTTACTAACGTCTTACTAACTGTCGTGCGTTTGAGGTAGTAAAAAGTAAGTGAAAGGTATTAACGGTCAGAAAAAGGTAGTAACTGCTGCAGTTGCTAGCTTTTTACTGGCGTTTCTTTAAGAGTACAATATACTCGTGCAGACGGAGAGCAACATGTCGTAAAGCAGTCGTCGCCAAGAGGTCGAACAAAGACACGACGTAATTGGCGACTGAAACTTTTTGGACACCCAAAGTGGATGGTGGACAGATGGCAAACAAAAGCTTCTGTTCAGCGATGTCCTCTCATGTCGGTCTTTTTCTCTCTCGAGGCATCGTGAAGAAAACCGGAACACTTTCAGCGAGCTTCTCACTTTTATCATTGAGTGGAGCGAACTGCGACACGTGGTTATCCTCCGAGACAACCATACGTATCCTGCTACCCCTTCGTGCTATGAACCACACGCAGAGCTACACTCTTAGAAAAAAGGGTATGGATAGTCCTCCCTTAGGGGAGGAACGTTCTTGTAACCTATGTTCCTTTAGAGAGGGAGAAACGTTCGTCCCTGAAGCAGGGGAGCACAGTTCCTCCGTCGCTTGCATCTCAATATGGCGGCCCTGAATCGAGCAAATCGAGCCCAAAAAGGCTTGACGAGGACGCTACGTCTCTTGTACAAGGCGAGAGCAGCAGCAAATAAAAGCGTAACACGAGCTTTCCGCAAACTGTGTTTATTTCCGAAGCCAGATTCTCCCCATAGGTACAGAAACTTGCGTTTCGAAAGCAGTTACTCACTCTTCTCGTCGACAGCACTGCGATGTTAAACGGAGACAACCGATACCCAGTTACTTCGCGCACTTTGCGTCTTACCTTTGGTGTTCCTCGAGTCACAATTCCTTCGTCAACCGCACATCACGGACAAGGGCAAACTCAATCCGCGGTACCAAAAGCCGCTCTCGAAAGAACAAACTCGAAGCCGCTGTTTATCGCGTAACGTGAAAGGTTAATTCGCTAGCCACCAGATGGCGGGGTCAAGCAGAGTAATTGCAAGTAGCTAGGCTAGGTGGCGCTAGGTACCGTCCAATTCATGTTCTACAAAAAATATTTAGCTCTTTTCAGGCCACTACTGCACTTGGGGATCCTCTACTATACACACATTACGCTTATTACTAACATGAGGTGAACATACATTGAGCACATACACGGCACACACAAATATAAATACAACAGAAACACCACACTAACCCGAACACTACAAACGTGCTCTGCGTTTCCGTCTTTTATACTGGTCGTTTTGAACGTACGGAACTTTTCGGTGACTCCCTCAGCAATAAAAAATATTCCCAGCATGTTGAATTTTTCCCAGCAATGTCATACCTCTGAGAGTATTTTGAAGGGCTCAGGGGATTAATCTCTTATTAAAAAGTAAACGCTCCATCATGCCGTAATTATTTGAAAGCCAATAAATCAAGCCGCTCCAATGCGGTTCGAAGCCATGAGTTTGTTTCCCCACACGGCATGTCGTAGCCTGTATTTCTATTGGTTTTTCTATTTGTGCTGTTCGCGCAAAGCTGCAATTGTCGTCTTGAATTAATCTCTGTAGAGCGGGTATTCACTCAGCTTGAAGTGATGCTTCACGGGCTGAGAAATCGCTTTTCGATCAACTTGAATGCAGTCAAAGCCGCGACTTGCGGCAGGTGTTAAGTGTACGGAGCTACGCCGTGGCGAGCCCGAAAACTTCTAGCGCTCATCCCAGCGCGCCACTTGTAGGGCAGTTTCTCTAGGAACCGTAGTATATTTAAACAGCAAAATAAAGGGTAGCTTTTTTATTTTTTTATTTTACCTATTGTTTTATAATGCCGAAATTCCATACTGTAAATATACGTACTTTCCGTCACGATTTCATACTGTTCAGTCCTTGCCCCAGAGCTCAATCGCTCTCGGGGACAAGACGATTCCGACAGTCACGTTGGCCACTGTACGATAGCGATAGGAGATTCTACTGTTCAGACCAGCGTTCCAACATGACTATCCGCACGCCGATCGATTGCACCTAATCCCTCAAGTGGTATTAAACTTTTTAATGTAAAGCGGAATGTCAACCTGCGACACCAAGCCCCCTCCGATCACGGCCCGACCAACGGCATCAATGCCCGACAGTTTACGATTTTATCTTGTTGTTACACCACTGATACGCGAACACACGGTCACATCGGCGATAACTGCAGTCTTCTGTTCACAACCCACAACACTGCCATCACGATGTTGCAGCTATGTTGCTGATACGCACAAATGCAGAACCACGTTGAACGCCGGTTGCACTCGGCATCGGAAAACAGAACCGAACTCGGGACGGAAGGCACCCAGGCTGCCGGCAGCAAAACCTGCCTGTCTTGGACGTAGTTCCTGCGGTTTCCATAACGTCGAAAACGTCGACACAAGTCCGCGTGGTTTCGCTACTGTAGTGACTGTAGTTCCATGCCGCGCGAGTCCCGCAATCCGGAGACGGCCATCCCCCAGTGTACGTGGCGCTGCTGGCACTGCTCCGGAACTTCGCTGTTTCTAGCGGCTTCGTTTGCTCGTTTGATAAAATCAGTGATAAAAACGTCAATGCAACCGAAATGTTCTGCGCGTTTATACTAGAAGACGGAATTACAGGCGGCCTTCGCTGCCGCTGAAGCTCAATCAACTCAACAGCTATTTATTAAACAACGTGCACGACCTGCTCGAAAAACGAAGCCGAAAGAAGATGGGTCGGGAGGGCGAAAGCTTTCTCCTGTCTGCCTGGCAGGGAGTAAAGGTGGGTGAGGAGGAGTGGCAAATCCCGTGCGCCGACATCCTGGGTCCCGAGTGAACGAACGCAAAAGAGAGCGACAGAACACGAGAGAAAGAAAGCAACGTTGCCATGGTAACGCGAAGAGTGAAAACTCTTAGCAATATAAACAGTGATAATTTAACGTTGTAAACTAAATTATGAGCTATTCTAACGCTTATAAAAAGCAATAAACTCATTACGCTGCATTAACTTCCCTTCTGTCGAAATCTCGGAAATCTGGTGGTTGCGCAGTTTCGTATTCCTCAACCGCGCCCAGCCGCGCCCCACTGGCGAAGCCGGGTATATGGTTTAGTTTAGCGTTAACGCGAGGCCGTACATCTGCGCGCTTTTCAAAAAGAAAGCTTCGAAAGGAACGTGAATATCTTTCCACCGGTAAGTTCGTGAATTGTTGAAGTTCACGAAACTGCTCTGATGATGTAACCGTGTTTGGGACCCAGAAGGTCTGCCTGCATGATCCGCCGCTTGCGGCAGCCAGAATGTATGGGAAAATGGCGGACCTTTTCCTCTAGAGTTAGTATGTATGATCTCTATGCTGCCTGGAGAAGGAGAAAAATGTTTCGTTCCTCCCTGTTTCTCGTGTCCGCTTGGGGGCGCGTCAGTAGAAGAGAGGAAGACGCGCCGTTGCTACTTTTAGAGCGCAGCTCTTAGGGGCCCGTTCCCGGCTTTTTTCCTCCATTTTTTCTTAGAGTGTATAGCTCTGTGTGTGCGTTGTGGATTGTGCGTATTCCCTTAACCAACGCTTTCGCGCGATTAGGAGAGGACAGGACGAGTTTAAGCGCGATGGAGGAAAAGAAAGTATAAGGAGAAGAGGACCAATCACTTTCTGTTTCTGATAAGTATTTCCCGGGAAAGTGGGAGGCTGCTGAGGGACCTAAAATGATGGACACACTAATGGCGAATTTCACGGGTCAGTTTGGAACGCACTGAGATCAGTAGACCAGATCCGCGATGGAGCATGCAATTCGAACGGAGAATTGATCCGCCTCCGGATCCCCAATAGAATGTGACCACTCCTACGGGATCGGCGGATGCTTTCCCGTCATTCAGCTTCTCGGGAATCTCCTTCCCGCGGTCCCGGTACTCGAAGAACATGTTTCTGCGATCGCGGCGCTAACAACACAGGCTCAACACACGCATGATGTGGAAGATGCGTGTTGATAAGCGATGAGCATTAGCGTAGCCCACTTGCTTCTTCCTCGGAATACCTGTGAACAGTATTCAAGTACGTCTGGATTTTTGACCTCTTGTGCGGAGGTCCGAAAATGCAGTCGAATTCATACTGGACATACAAGCAATCCTCGTCGTCGCTGCCATCAACTAGTAGCAGAGGCACTTCGCGAGCGGCCATTATGAATTCTCCCGAGGTTAGATGCCCGGCGAGAAAGGAAGTCACGTGAACACCTGGAAGGCTGGCGAGCCTGGCTTCCGGTGGAATCCACCAAATTCGGCGGAGCGACTTTTCTCGAATCTGGATCGAGATCTGGGGTGAAAGCTGATCCAAAATGACGAGTGGAACACGCCCGTCTCGATCGGGATCGCCCAGTGAAATGGCCGTGCTCCTAAAAAGTCGATCCCGCGTCGCTGTCCAAAACGACCAGTTCTTTTCACCATAAGCCGAAGCCGCGTGACTGTGATCATAACTCGTCAACCAGAAGCGGCGAATAATTTTTGTATAGAGGAAGTGGTAAGTAGAAACGTGAATCCTTGTTTGGTCTCTATTTTAACGTCGCTAAAGCCGGAGGTCTTGGCGCGACGCGAAACTTTCCGTGACGGGCGCAATGGTAGGATAAAAAGAGCGCGGCTTGCGCCCACCAACCCCACATGCCGGTAGAGTTTCTCTACAAAGAGCCATAAACATCGATTAAGAACCGCAGGAGGTGGCGAGTGCTGAGCATCTAATCGCTTCGCATGCAGGGATAAGATTTGGGCACTAGCCGATGAGGAAACCGATGAAGGTATTACGAAGCCAGGTTTCAGTGACTATAAAATAACTTGTTTTTTCCCCGACGAGATGAGAGAGGAGGAGACCAGAAATCGCAGCTACGCCAAAGAGCCTATAGTTCCGCCTGGAATGATTAGGGAGTAGAGACAAAGCTATAGCTGTCTTTGTACTTACTCACAGCTCGAACGCCAACGCCGAACGTCAGACGCTGGCTTTCTGCGTTCGAACGCGTTCCAAGAGTGATTACAAACAAAGGTGGCTAGCCTTACGTCTAGCCACTAATTATTCTTACGAAAGCTTGGTGTCCTGACGTCCCCCCCCCCCCCCCCCCCCCTGTGCGCTCACGTCTTCTTTTCTTCCTCAGCGTCTACAGTCTTCTTAGACCCTATATTTGCTTTTGCTTGCGGAGACGAATGATCTAACATTTCGTTTAGATTTCCATTGCCCTCGGCCTGTCCGGTTCGGACGGGTGTCGGACGCAGATTTGTTCCGTTCCAGGTACATGGGAGGCGATGTGGTGGAGACCACTCCGGAGTTAACAGCCAAGTGGAACATGACCTACCGCCGAGGGCCTCTGAAACCCGAGCACGCCGGAATGTGAGTTTCTACTGCAACGGAACCCCAGCTCCATCGTTTGACCCAAAAAGCGAACGAGATTAGCCTTATGTCTTACCTGTTTCTTAGCTCTAACCTTCCGATGCTTGAGTGCGAGTATGCTCACTTGCATGTTAAGAAACGTACAGTATTTTCTAAGTTGTTCCTGACCATAAACAGCATAAATTCCGTAATTAAAAAATCTCACAGATTAAGTGATCTCTCAGAAAAAGAAAGGGGGCATGCGAGAAAATTGACCGGATTGTTTCATCGTTTCAGGAAGGTCCGCTTGACCGTGAACAACCAATGGAAGCGAGTGGAAGTCTTCAACGTCATCGGCGTGCTCAAAGGATCCCACGAGCCAGGTGCGAAAGCAAAAACTGTTCTTAGTTGTTTCGCAGCTTATGAACATCATGAAAAATTCTTAGTCGTATTGACCGAACGTACAAAAAGTGTCTGACCGTCCTTCGAGTAAATTCCCTCGTCGCCTGACACAACCCCTGGTCCAGATCGGTACAGCATGCTGGGCAACCACCACGATGCCTGGGCCAGGGGCACCATCGACCCCTCCTCCGCAACGGCGCCCATGTTGGAGCAGGCCTACGTGCTCGGGCAGCTGGTCAAGAAGGGCATCTGGCGGCCCCGGCGCTCCATCATCTTTGGCGTCTGGGCAGCTGAGGAGATCGCCATCGCCGGCTCTGGGGAGTGGGTCGAGGCACGTGGCTTCCATCTTGGATGTAGCCTCCATCTGGGATATATAGATTGGCTACAGTGAAACTCACGCCGTAAAACCAGCCGGAAAAGTCGGAGCATGCATAGAATGCTCGAGCTTTCGGCGAAGGTGTTAAGATAGTCGGTGGGACCTTGCCAAATTTCAAGGAGTAGTTCTGGTTCCTTAAAAAAGAAAGTAGACCTCCAAACGGTTTTGGGTAGTCATGGGTTACAAGTAACGCCTTGTTGTAACTTCGTTACTTGTTTGGTAATTTTTAACTGTAACGCGTAACATTTTTCAAATGTAACTTGTAACTGTTGTTCAATTTCTCTTCCTGAAGAAACGACGACCGTGACTACGTTACTTTTATCGTTACTTTTCGCAGTTACATCAGCATTAAGACATCACTGAACGAGTTCAATCAGGCCATTCCTTGCACTTTATTTTTTTTACTTTTTCATACTGGTAATTTTTTTCAAGGCAAGCAGTTGTGGTACGACATATATTCGAGATATAATGCTCAGCTACATAAAAAATCGACTGCGTCGGCAGTACCTCACAGCAATGCAGCACAGAAGATACGCGTCAAATCCCACCATATACATTTTCAAATCACCGTGTTCCGACACTTTGAGTTTCATATGTTCGTCTTGCGCTAACTCGCGCCAGCTTTACTTGCACTTTCATCAATAAACATGGGGAAAGGGGCGCTTCCTTCTTAAAAAGAGATGTGCAGTCTTATAAAAAGATGAATTTAAAAGTAACGCCGGTTCATTTTTTTAAATAATTAACTGTAACGAATATCTTTTTGTTGCGGTAACTGTAACCGTAACTTCGCTACTTTTTTCTGAAAGACTAACTCTAACGAATTACTTTGTGAACTCAAGAATGCCAAAAAATTTGTCAGGGTCAACGGCGGACGTGTTCATCGTAGACGACCGAGTTAGCAATGAAAGTAAAAGCTAGTTAACACGTTCGCGAAACTACCTCTTGCATCGCTTGCCACATTGTGTACGGCGAACCCAAGTCGTAGTGACTTTGTCGTCGCTGCCCTTTCGGTTGTGGTGAACGAAACCGACACAAATGTGTGTACCAGCCCTAACTTGTGGCGCGAACTCTCTAAAGGCACAGCGAGCAGACAACGCTGTCTGTTGTCTTCTCGCTGTGCCTAATATCACTCGATCTTGGGAAAGTAGCGACAAGCTGCCCGTATGACCACGTTTTTGGTTCATAAAACGAGCAGTTTCTCCTCGACCTCTCCATTCTCGATAAGTCTATTTAGGTAGGCTTGTGACGGGTAGCTTTATAGTTATGTTTCCTGTATACCGAGATGTTGCTATCCACACGCCGGCGAAACAAGAGTACATCTTTGTACAGCCACCACACGCGGCACCGGTACTTGAGGACATTGGAAATTATTTTTCTGTCTTGAAATACTCAAGCACAACAATATAATTGTAAGAAATTTGTTGAGATGAGTATGAGTGATAAGTTTATTGCATGCACAGTGCCGAAGTCGCTTATATCGCCGAGGAACGCTTTTAGTATCATGATCCTCCATAGCGATCTTGGCGCGACTGGTTCAGAAGGACCCTTTCGAAGCTTCGAAGATTTTCATGAACCGATATGGTGATAGCCAAGGCGACTGAGAGCGATCAGCCAATTTCCTTGCGAGGTTTGGTCGTCTGTATATTAGTTTTGTGTCCGGCTGGCAGGCAAAGAAGGCAATGGCGCTACTTTCACAGGATCCAGTGACTTTAGATGCGCCTATTGTCTGCTCTCTCTCTATCCGATCACAGCTCTGTACACTCAGAGCAGTGTATGGAGAGAGTTTGTTCAACTGGATGTGCGAGCAGAGCCAGGGCGTGCAATAGACGCAGAAAGTGTGCTTGGCGAGCTCTTTTGGCCAACCAGAAGCCGAAAACTCTCCCGTAGTAGCCAGCGAGAAAGTTTTAGTCATGGTTATATGGTTTTAATAAGCGCGTAAGAGTTAAATGTAGTAACCCCTTGTGGTTTTAAAATAGGGTGCACGGGATGTTTCGATTATGTTCATGCATAAAAATGTCAGAAATGAATGTGCCGCTCGAACTCTGGTTTTATTGGACAGAGTGTGACCTATCGGACGGCAGATTCATGGCCCTCGGCGCCTGGCGTACGGAATATGTCGATCGTTCCGCTTGCCGCGCTCTTCCACGTTGAACTTGGACGGCCGTGATTGGAACTTCACATGCTCCATATTTTCAGGCGCCAAGAATTACTCCGACGCACATATGAATTTTTGTTTCTCGCCACCGCCGCCAGTGTATTATTTCCGGCCCCTGGTTGGCCACATTCTAATTTGTGAAGACGCCCTGGAACAAGCCGAGCCCGCGCTCGGCCAATTATCCCTCCTCATTTGTCTTATATTTTTTAACTAAAAGGCGATCGTATGTTAACAGATCATTCCTGAAAGTTCCTGAAGGCATCTCGACATTGCACCACGCGGCGCGGGGATTTGTGAGGCCGTTCTGATGCATGCACGGGCCAGCGCGCATGCTCCGTATATCTTGAAAGTGGCTAAATTCCTTCTCTGTTGCTACTGTGAGTTTGAAACACAAAGAACGGAAAGCGAACATATCACGATGCCAATGCGTGCCCTGTTTTGTCATCGTCCTGCTTTTTCTTGCTTTCTGATATCGCAGACTGCGAAGCAAACATGGTCCTGTCCTTCTATTTATGGGTATTCCTTCACGTGTCGTCCATCGGACTGCCATAGTGCGTCAGAGTGGCAATGGGAGGCGCTGCGTATTTCTGAAATGTTCTATCGTAGTTGACACGACCTGTGGCGTTCGTGTAGTGATACTATGCAAACAGCACACTTTAACTCTTCTAGGACAAGTTCCTGCTGCTCAACCATGGAGCGGTAGGCTACGTGAACGTGGACAACTGTCCGTCCGGTAAGACATCAGTGGCTTAGTTAGGAAAAATAAATCGCCTAAATATAATTTTCATCTTGTATCTCGAGGTACTCGAACACGAGATGGAAGTAAAAAAAGAAGTGAGACAAACGTTTCAAACACAAGTACTAAGTTTTATTCACCACACTTCTCATATCCTCCCAAGTAACCCTCACCTGTTTGCACACGTTACGCATCGACGTAAAGTTTTGGTTCCGTCTCGGGTTTTAGTATGTGGGTTAACAACCATCTCGCCTGCTTAATAACGCGTTCTTTTACCCTAATTGCACTCGCGCTCTCAACTGTCATTAAGCCACCGATCGTTTGCATCTCCCCACTGTCATTGAACTGTCATGCGTGTCAACTGTCATGACACGCAATGTCATTGACATTGCGTGTCATGGGACACAGTTGTAACCGAAACAAAACCAAAATTGATGTCACAATACTTTTGCTTTTAAGTGATGCGAATGAATTTTACGCATATTTTTTCATCCAATGTAAACGCTGAAAAGAAAATATAATGAACTTTTTTTTTTAGTAAAGAAACGATACTCGGAACGTTTCACGCGAATACAAGCATGAGAAACATAACGAAAGTCTTATCGACACCAACATCACAATGGCCTCCCTCGCCGAACTTTGGCTTCCGCGACGTGCCGTGATCGTTCTAGCAGCAGCTGTGGCCCCGAATCATACCTCTTTCGACAATATTTGCTGCTGTACGATACTTTCTAGATACGTCCCCCAATCTTCCGAAAAAGTAAGTGCTTCATTGGCGCTGGCCATGGGAACTGAGGTCAGCCCAGTTGAACTCAATGATCGTTGCGGCTTAATGACAGTTGGCGCCGCCGTGTAACTCCGACCAATCGCGATTGAGTTAACTATCGTTGGCTTAATCACAGTTACGAGCGCTACTGTACCTTAGTTATCAAATCAAATTATATATATATATATATATTTCTGCTTGTGGTTTCGGCGCAACTGTCCCTAACCTGTAAAAGAAATTTCTGTAAGCAGTTTTTTAAAGATTTCAATTTATTTGTAAACATCGCCTTCAATTTTTAATTATAAGTTTTGCCCGGTTTCGCTAACATTTTCCTTTTAATTTTTCAGGCTTTAGAAACACCTTTGCGTATAATTTAGGTTACTAAATGTTCAAAAACAAAAATGCAGGTCAAGGGACAGGGTTCCTCACTCCCGGGATGTTAGCATACGACCGGCGTTTTTTGTGCACTTCAAATACGAATTGAAGTGATCGGAAGTTGAATGAACCTAGCTCAAGCGGAGGGCTCGTGGTGTCGAAAAGAGAGAAGAAAAAAATTACAGGAGGACGCTTAAGACTGATGAAGTGTAGGAATGCGAAAGCATTCGTATACGTAGTGTATTCATATATAAGCTGAGCGCCCCGGTATCATCTGCAGAGGCCGGGCTCTGAGGAGCGGCGGGTCTGCGCTGCTGCGGCGGCGCGCGGGAGCAGCGCCAGAAGTGGCGTTCCGTGGAACTATCCGGCGAGCGGGCCGCGTCGAAGACATTTTAAATCCCGCATCGCGGAGGGAATTTTCTCTGCCGTTTTCGCGGTTACAGACAACGCTGGCTCCTCTTCATGGGACAGCTAATGCTTTCTTATTAAAACCAGAAAAAACATTACATCAACTTGATGAACAGAACAGCGCACACAAAGGCAAGGACAGAGAAAAGGAACATGCAGGACACACAAGCGCTTGTGCATGTTCCTTTTCTCTGTCCTTGTCTTTGTGTGCGCTGTCCTGTTCATCATGTCATCATACCAACTCGCCCAACTTACTACACTTCTGCAATTACATCAACTGTTGCCAGGAGAACATGGTAATTAGAGCGCGTGACCTCACGCCATTTTAATTAGTTTAGCTGGTCACAGAATGATTATTGATTGCTGCGACGAGTACATTGCCGGCTAGGTGCAGAATGACGCTTCGAAAAGTGTTTAAATAAGCTTATTTTTTCTGCGCAGGTCCGTCGTTTGTACCCTACGCATCTCCGTCCTTGAAGAACACTTTCTACACGGCAGCTCAATTGGTACGCACTCGATCGCCCGTTGGAAAGGGACTTTCCTACGCGCTTTAGCTTTTCACTTTACTTTTTTTCTTGTACTACAGAGGTAGTGTGAATTAGCTTTGTGCGATTTATTTATGACTTTCCCTTAAGCTCGGGCCTCTTCATTTTCTTACATCTGTGAAAGTATATGAATTGTATCTCTCACAATCTCTAGCTTGTGCTACCACGTAAAAACAGCAATGTTGTTCAGGGGTACGAAGAAAAAAAAATTATTACTATGCCTGTTTGCCTTACACGTGCCAAACAAAAGTGTAAATGACACCAAAGATGTTTTATAAACGAGTGTAAGCCTGAAAGCGAAGTATCTTCATAGTTGCTCTTCCATACCCACGTTGGCCGCCTCTATGGCGTTATATCACAAAATGCCAGTTTAAACTGCATACGTTCGCAAGCAGACAGGCTTGGAGTGCTAGTCCGGCCACTACGGGTGGAAAGCTCTTTGTTTGGGCAGCATCCTCGCAACAGCGGGCATGCCTTAGCAAGACAATAGTACCAAATGATTTAAACATAGCAGCAGCAGCAGCAAGATGGCCATACCCATATGCTGCATTTGCAAACGTGTACGACGAAAATCCGCCATTTTGATGTCTGTTGTCAGTGCAATAAGGCATTGCGTATTTGGCAGAGTCAAACGAACACTGGGAATGCCATCCTTGTTTACGCGCGAGACAGTTCATAACAATAAAAATATGTACTGAATTTTCAGTTCAAACTATCTTTCTTCCTTAGCGGTGACGCCATTAGAACTAACCAAGTGAAAATCAGAGCGGCAGATCTACGTGGAGTCGCGTGTCACGTAGCTGAAGCTGCAGGCAACACTGACAAACTTCTAATAAAAAACGGATGACTTTTAGCAGAGTCTTTTAATACGCCGCTGGACACAAGACCTTGATGAAAAATGGTATAGGGTCAACGAATGCCACCAGGGGCACCGCTGTTTTGGAGGGGGCATTTTCGTTTGGCCCACCTCACAATCATTCTTCATACACACTGGCGGTAGAACCGCATCGGCGAGGTGTTTGCGAATGCGGCTGCTTAATGATCCCCAGCAAATTCACGCGCGTTTGATCATAAAACAAGTGTTTCTGCTTTGCTGTTTCTATTTGAATGCAGTGAACCACCCGAAATTCTCAATTACAAATGGTTTTCCAAACAAAATTTCTGGAGCACCGATATGAGTTTACGCCTGTGATTGATAACTTTATACAAGCACTAATTATTTTTTTATTGATCTCTAACAAAACAAAAAAAAAAGAAACTTAGAAATAAGCTCTCTTGTTTTCTTCGTTTTCAAACAAACCGGTGTTTTTGCGAACAAAAAAGAGTTCGACAATGGTGCGTACAGGTTCACACTGCCTCTACTTGAAACTACGCCGCGGCGATGAGGTTTGACGGCGATAGCAGTGCTGAGGATTCATTTTGAGGCAATAATTAAAATGAAAACTTTTATTATCTCGGTGAATGTTGTAAAAAAGAAAGTTTGATCAGTTGATTGAGGGTACAAAGCTGAAGACGCTTGCTCGCTTACAGATCGGAAGATGCCCACGTTCAAAGTGTATATCATTATTTAGACGTCTCAAATTTAAAACAGTTGGACAGCTTTAAAGCTTCGGAGTCCGGACAAAAAAGTAATCAAACACGGTGGTCAAAAAAAAAAAAAAGATCAGCTTGCTTGTAGGCAGCATCGCTGTTCAACGCGCATTTTTCGCAAAAAAAAAAAAAAAAATTTGGGGACTTGAATGCGTTTTTACGACATTTTAAATAAGAAAGAATGAAAACATAAAATGATTCTCGAAGTACGTACGCTATCAGGCTGCATATGTAATGTTTACTTTGGGGTGTTAGACATTAGAAAATATGCTACCGCTACTTTTCATGATTTATTTCACGTGTTTTAATAGACCAAAGAACTGAATCTCATTTCATAAAATTTGCAGTTGATTGTACGACATTTGCTGACAGACAATTCGTGTATATCGTACAACTGCAGCGCACACTGCATGATCATGTTTTAGTAAAACATATAATATAGCGCAAAAAAGACAAGGATAAGAAGTATACAGGAGAGGCGCTAATGTTTTGTTCGGTGCATCAAAACCTTCGTTTTTCGTTCGCACTAATCAGGAAACATCAAGGAGGCAATGTTTCAATTCACAACTTTTTGTTTAACAATCCCATCGTTTGGTAGTTAACCAACTCGTTATACACGAACCAAAAAGAACACCTATAAGAAGACGCAGTCGCACGGTAGTTTACGCATAGAGGAACAAAAACCTTGCCAAACTCTCATTGTTACGTAGTGTAAGCACTGACATTTGTTATGTGCAGGTAAGATAGAGGAATATATCCAGCTCACTTTTGGTGGAGATTCAATATTTTAAGTGTGACGCGTGCCGAAATGACGTGCAAGAGCTCAGAACATTGCCGCGCCTGGCGTGTCACTTCCGAAAGTATCAAGTGTCGAGACTTTCGAGTACACTCACCCACGGAGTAAGAACATAAGAATAAGAACTGGAACATTTCCAGTGCCAAGTAGGACCGAAACTACTAAGGCATGCGACACAGCGACACATGACTCTGACAAAATAACAGCGACACCGTCAGAAACTAGACAGAACAAACGGCTGTCACTACAACAAGCTACTGCGACGGCTGCATTGGCGAGGGGCGTCGAAATAATAATATCGCTATTTTGACGTTTTATGGAAATGACGTGAAAGACGCCAAACTATTTCTGCAACTATTTTGAAGCTGGACGTGGAAATAGTCACTGGCTAAAGAATGCCTAACTTGCGGAATCGTGTATTACCCTAATACGTCCTAACTCATCTATAACGGAACCTACGAGACACTAAGAAATTGTGCACCTTTAAGGGTGTAAAAACGCTGTTCCAGGGACCTATGGCTAAACCGTTTTCTAGATATTAATGGTTTCGCGGTAACACCCCTGAGGGTTAGACCTAGGGCAACCTAATTTACAATCCTAAGGGAGTAGAAGTTTGAGTGCTCATAGGTCATATAAAATAATACATTGTTGTTTTCTTATTGCCTTTTTCACGTTCCTAGACATACGTATAGCTTTAGTTTCCTCTAATATTGCTTCTTTAAGGTACCTCACGGGAACCAGACCCTTTTGGAGTTTTGGCGCGAATTCGAGAACGTCATCGCCCCGGCTTTACCAGAGTAAGTAGATTTTTAAGATAATTTCCACCTGGTAAGGTTTACTTACACGCTTAGATTATACGGCACACTATTTCCTGGTTTTCTTGTGAGCGCTGCCATTTTGGAGCTCTGTGCAGAACGGGATCGATCCACCGTTTTAGAAATAACTGGTGCCACCAGGGGGAAAATGGGGTTCGAGGATTTCAAGGATGAAAACAATGCACGGATTAGAAAGGGGAGGGAAGAAGCGTCTTAGAACACAGTTTGGAGCAAGGAGATTAGCCACAATTTGCACGAAATAAAGCTCAATCTATAGGCTAAGATACTTTGAAAGCTGGTAGAACACATGATAAGGGTAAAATGAAAACGGCCCGACTCAACAACACTAAGGGTTTAATTAAACGTTTCGCCTCCCATGCGGGAGGCTCCTTCAGTAAAGCAAAGACCAACAAATGGTCACACATCGTGCGCTTATCTAGGCATAAAGTTTCAGTACACGTCCGGTAGGGGACTGCAGCTTAATGAATCTAGCAGAGTCCAAACTCACACGCTCCTGAAGAAGTAGTGCCAAGCTCTCCGTATGGTCGCCATTGTAGTTCATGGAATGAGGGGTTTCTTTTTGACCTTTCCATTCTTGGGGAGCCGATCTAAAATTCGATGGTTACTTGTAGCTTTAGAGAGAAGTTTCTTGATTACCGAGATTTCGTTATCCCCATACCGGGGAACAAGCGCACAACTTCCCACCGCCATTACATGCGGCGTCGGTGCTCGGCGGCATTGAAAATAAATTTTTTATCTTCGAATACGCAAAAACAACAATACCCTTCCGTGGTGATAATCATGACTGATATTTTGATTGCATGCACAGTGCCAAAAACGCTTATATTGGGGAGGAACGCTTTCAGATACGATGATGCTCCATGGCGATCTTGGCGCGACTGGACCAGAACAATCCCTTAGAAAGCTTCAAAGATTTGATGGACCAAAATTGCGGTTGTCATGGCAACTGAGACTGATCAGCCAATCAGCTTGCAAAGCTCGGTCGTCTGTAGTGTAGTATCTGTTCACGTCCGTCTAGAAGGCAGGAAACGCAATGGCGATACTTTCCCAGAATACCGTTACTTCAGCAGGATTTTGCTTCCTTGGTCGAGGCGACGCCCGCGCTCACCTGAGCACGTGCTCACGTATTTTTCAACAAGAACTTCCCGAACCCAGGATTTCCGGAAATGGTCCGTCGGCGATAGTTACAATTCAAAAACCCGACTTTATGAGTTCGAGATGTCGTGTCAGAAAGCTCGAGCGATGTCGCTATGTTCTGTCATGGGCCGTTTAAACATTTAGGGATAACAGAAAGCTGCTTCCTGTGATTTCAGCAGACATTATTCTAGACACCGGGCAACAGGGGTTTTAAGCATCCTCAAGATGGCTGAAGCGTAACTTGCTTAGTGTCTCGTTTAAGAACCAGGCAAAACAAAGCTATGGCCGCCAGAGAGGTTCACCAACATAGCTCAACATGGCGTTACGAAAATGGAGTGTGGATTCGTGAAGCCGACGAAGGGCGTAGATCACTTTGGAAGATACTAACCAGAACATTTATTGCATTCACAAATCTGACGTCTAATGACAGACCGTCACATGACGCCGCGTTTCCAAGGTCAATGATGACGATTCGATGTTTGCCGCCTTCACTTACCTTACAGCGTCCGCCTGACACACGGAGGAGCGGACAACAATGCTTTCAACTTTTACGCGGGAATACCGGCAGTGGCACTGACATTCCGACCGGACCCGGTAAGTTTAAAAAAACCAAAAAAAAAAAACACTTTTTTAATTATATATTCTCAAAGACAATGAATCTAAAGCAAGTTAAGTAAATAGCAAAACACAGCTGTTCATATTACGCTACTGTAATGTACACCGAACTTCATGCTACAAGGCGAAATAGCTCAGTAAAAATATTTAAAAAAAAACTTGCATCACTGAGAAGGTTGCAATAAAACAAAAACAAGAAGTCCTGGGCGGAATACGGAGTAAGTTCTTTTAACGCCATAAATTAACTAGCTCGTGTAGCAGAAAAGCCTGCGTCGGTGGCGTGACGGGAAAATCCTGATTGGTGGATTCGGTCATGACGTCAGAGCCACATGACCTCGAGCGAAAATTTCAAACAACTCACCACGCTCATGTGAAACGTGACGTCACGCGTGGAATAAAGGTGAATAAAACATGACATGTCGTGCAAATTAAAGGTCGCCGCCAAATGATTTTACTTTATAAAGTCATACATATGCCTTAAAGAAAAACATGAAGAATTTGAGGCGGGATTCGAACTCACGGCCCTTGAGTAGCGAGCCAGTCACGCTACTGACTAAGCCACGAAGGCAATTTTGCATGGTGAATGACAAAGCGATGCGAATGGGACCCGATAACGCTATCGCGTTCAGCTATTAAAGCGTCCTCCAAGTTTTTCAACAAAAGATTAAAAAAAAAGTTCTTATGTGGCATTATGGCGCTTCAATTAACATAAACAAAAAAAAACATTTTTTTTTTCAGTAATTGACTTTTTTTTTGTGCACTGAAGCGCCCAAACGACCCGCAGGAATATTTCTTTTTTCTTTTTTTACTTCGTACTGCCTATTGGAAAGCTTGTTTTAGCTTTGAGGGTAAAGTTGACATATACATTAGGCGTAATTGCTTTCAAAATATATATACATATATTGAGAAACTAGAATACATTGTTCGCCAAGGTACATAATTAAAATATATAAATGAAAATCAGAATTCACCGTATTTCTTACATAACGAGAGGTATTATTGAAGAAAACCCATTTTCTGTGCAGAGGTTTGAGACATATCAAGTATAAAATATCACCAAAAAACTATTTGTATTTATCTGAAATGTGCTCAAGGTTTTGTTTTGGATCACATTAAAAAAAAAAAAAAAACGATATTATAGGCGCGAATACAAGTCTATCTGCGATGGCTCAATTTACTCAAATGTTTAGGCGGGCTACTGACGCACGCACCTTGATTAAGATCTACCGTTTTGACAGCAGCGGTAAGTCCGCTCAAACAGAACGTGTATGATCGGGAACCATGCACATGTTAGATTTCTGACACATTCCGACACGTGGCAGTGCCACACTGTGTAATAAAAGTTTGTATTTTAATTCAGCCCCGCTCAAAACACGCGCGAATAGTAGAGCGATGACAATTAACGTTAACGTCCCCGCTCCCGTTTTGTTTTTAGAGCGCAGCTCTTAGGCGCCCGTTTCCGGCTTGGGCGGCGTCGGCGTCGGTGCAACCGCGCGTTGCATTACGGGACGTTTCCCATAATGACGTCACACGTGACGCCACGTGCGACGTCACGAGGGTCACTCGTGACGTCACCGCGCGTTGCATCATGGGTAAATTTCCCCCTAAATTCAATGGAAAAATTTCCCCGCTAAATTTAGCGGAAACAATTTTTCCGCTAATTTTAGCGGGAAATTTAGCGAACATTTCCCGCTAAATGGAAGAGGAGCAGGAGAGGAGGGTACGGATGAGGAGGAGGGGCGTACCCTGCTCTTCGTTCCTTCCCCTCCTCCTCCTCAAGAGCTGCGCTCTAATTCGGCGTTTCAGGGAATTGTAAAAGTTTTTTTTCTTTTTTGACGGCTTGTTTTTTTGTTTGGTCCTGGCAGTGCAGGTCTCGTCGTCGACAGATTTCACATAAAGTCAAACAGCCACGGTGTGCTCACAGTAGCCAGTAAATCCAGCATTGGAAGATATTTTGCTGGAGTTGAGAACGCGTGTGCGACTCCACAGCTGTCCGTGAAAACACAATTTAAAAGCTTGGGGGACGCAATTAAGCCTCGCCTTTAATAGTGGAAAGCGATAGCGTTATCGGGTCCGGTTCGGAGAGCCTGCTCATAAACTTCTGCTCGTTGCTAAGCCGTGCAAGCATATGTGCGTGTGTGCCTGACCATTTCCTTCAAAGCACGAGAGTACATCGTGTGATTTGGCGGAAAATAAGTATTCAAAATAATAACACATATTTCAACGCTAACAAACACTATGAGCGTAACCAAAGAAGCGCACATTGTCCCGGAAAATGTCCCGAGGTTGTGGCATTTCTTGTCCTTATTTTGTCCCAATTTCAGGACACATTTTGTTACGAAAATTCCAGCTCTATACTCTGTTTCATACTTAGCGTGCAACGCTGTCAAAGCTACTGGTGCGAGCGCGTGGCTTCATCTATGGTTTTGTTTGCGCGAGAACACGTGCAAATGATCAACGAGATCAAGCCCCATGCTCGCGCCTGTAGCATTGGCAGCGTTACACACTAAGTATGAAACTGAGTATAGTCATGAGCATTATCCCAGTCTCTATTTGTTTTTGGGAAACAATATCTACGTCCAGTTCTTTTCTTCTTTTTTATTGAATAATTTAGCTTTCTTTTTAAGTCTCCTCTATGTTTATGTTTTATAAGATGGTAGATTCAGGGTCTCTTCGCCTGTTTATTATAAGCACACCAATCTTTACACTCCTCATCTCCGTTTGTGCGCACGGAAAAACTAGTCCCACCTCGTCGTCCTTAAATCAAAGACCGACGCGCACTTCGCGCTTTCGAGTATTCCCTACTCCCTCTTTTCCCACGTCATTTTATCTTTCAACACTGCCCCGGCACGGCTCTCCTCGCAGTTTCGGAGGGGAGGGCGCTCAGAGGATTGTCTTCCCTGCTGAAGACCGTGATTGTGGTTCGGACTTTAGGCTTTAGGACTTTAGGCATCCAACAGTCCAAGCTCATCTTGAATAATCAAAGCATTAGATGTTGGAGTTAACAAAGGGACATCTATACAACACGCCGATTGGACAGAAGTTCGTCAGTCCAGTCAACGCGTTGAAGGACGTTCCGCATCCGGTTCGATTCCGATTGTTAAGTTGGCGCTACTCGATTGTGATGGGGTTCACAGGAGGAAAAGGAGGGTTTTCGCAGACCTTGGTTAATGTAGGCGGTGTTGAACAGTGGTGTATCCGACGGTCTTTTCGAACCGCGGACGACCGCGCACTCCTCGCCGTCGTCCTCGCAGAAAAAGTACAGCGCGACGTATGCGTCGTACCACACGGCCTACGAGACTGTTGACCTGTACGAGAGGTTCATCGACAAGGACTACAGCGGGATGAAGAGGTGCGCCCAGACGCAGCTGGTGCTTACGTTGTACCTGTCCGAGGCCGAGCTGCTCCCGTACAACATGATGGACCTGGGAGACGCTCTGAGCACGGCATACGGCAAGCTGGAGCCAAAGTTCACGCCGTACAAGGACCACACAATAGACATCGGTGAGAAAATGCTCCTTCCCTTTCTTGTTGGTGGTCTCACGCACCACTGAATCGGGTTGGTGGCTCTTTCTGGGGCACCACGAGACATGTACAAGTTTCTCCAAAAACGTAGTTCAGCTACTGAGTATCGGTGTCAAAAGTAGTTTGAGTAGAGTAGACATCACTAAACTCCGAAGTAGTTGAGTCGATGACTGTTGTGAAAAAAAAAAAGCTAATTATTTGCATAGCTACTTTTTCTACGTTATAGCAAACAAGGACAGCAGTTTCATTCGTTAACAAAGATCTTTAACTTAATAAGAATCACCTTCTACGAAGTCTCTGCTTCTGCTTGCCTTTGCATTTTTTCATTTTTCTTTTTTTTAACTTATGCAGAAGTTTTTATTTTGAAGGCGAGCATTGCGGGTGCATACCTTGTCTACTTTGAGATTTTGCTCTTTAAGAGCTTGGTCTTGCAAACTTATTTTTATTTTTATTATTCCAAGCTTTGACGTTTTGTAAATCCTGATTTCTGCTAGGCAAGGTCAACCCGAAGTGACCATCTGGCTTTCCCGCGTGGCTTCCGACTTGTTTCCTTCGGTTTCCCTCCTCTTCCCGCCACCACCCAAATAAAAGTTTTTTTTGTTTTTTTTTTAGCTTTTTGTATCAGTCTTGGGTAGTAACGCTTTATTAGTAACGCGTTACTGTAACTTTGTTACTTTTTTGGTAACTTGTAACTGTAACGAGTTACTTTTTAAAAATGTAACTTGTAACTGTAGTTCTATTACTTTTTTCTAAGGTAACAATGAAAGTAACGACGTTAATTTTGTCGTTACTTTCCAGTGTTTTATGAATAATATATAACTGAACGGAGGTGCTATTTAGCCATTTCTTGCACACTCCAAATGGTCTATTCCGAAATTTCGAGTATCAAGTTGGCCTTGCACAAAGTTGTGAATACGTTCTTTCTCGCGAGTCACGACCCGAATATAGCCACGTGTAGATTTTATGAAAAAATATCTAGTTATCTTTACGTACGCGCTTGTACTTTTTGACTGAACACTTACATCTTTGTGTCTTGAAGCACTATCTATGTTGTGGTTTTTCTTTTTTCTGTGCAAACGCTTTTTAATTGGCTGAATCAACCGTGAAAGAACAATACACGTGGAGGGCACTGCGCATGTCTCGTATTTTTATTAGCGCTACTACTTCACACTGCGCATGTTTCGCATTTTGATTTGCGCCACTACTATGGCGTGGGAACTTTCAAACACTAACTTCGAGAAGCAACTGCTGCTAAGTTACAATATGAAGTAAAAAGCGTACATTTTTTAATTTTATGCAATAAAAGGTTTTGAGGGGCGCTTTCTAGTTTTTTTTTTTTAATTTTTGTGTGTTATAGAAAAGTAACTGAAAAGTAACGTAGTTACTTTTTAAAAGTAACTGTAACTGTAACGAGTTACTCTTCTGCTGCGGTAACTGTAACGGTAACTTTACGGCTTTTTTCTGACAGTAACTAACTGTAACAAATTATTTTTTGAAAAGTAACTTACCCAAGACTGATTCGTATTACCAGGTTACTTCTTGCTCTCTGGCAGATTGAGTAGACGTACTGGGATTTACGTAATGGCGGCTTTTTCTTTTTTTACCCGAGCATGGAGGAGACCATATACTTAATTTCGAGGTCTTGTGGAAAATAAAACGTAGCGCCGACTGTGGCCTCAGACGTTTTGTAACTAAGGTCGGCTGCTACACTGGACGTCTGCGCGAAATGCTTCCTCTAGGAGCCGCACCGTGGCGCCACTGTCTTGCCGCCGCAAGCTTCCAGTAGTATGAATGTTTCTTTCTTTTTCTTTTTTTCAGGTTGGCTTAAGAAGGAAATTACCTTGTTCAAAACGGCGGCTTCCGAGTGGCACAAGTGGCTTTCAAAACAAAAAACCTTCGAGTGAGTTTCCAGAATCATACACTTCAGAGGACAACACAAAAATTACAATATTGCAGTGGTTTGTTCACGTCGTGCTTAGGGTCACTGAGTGTCCGTAAGGTCCACGTTCTATAACCCGCCCGCGCTTCAACTTGTCACTCGAGCCGACTAAGCTTTTAAATTGATCTGTACCGATCACAGCATTTTTTTTAATACAGAAAAAAAATTAGAGAATATCTAGTAGCTATCAAAATATATATATATATATATATATATATATATATATATATATATATATATATATATATATATATATATATATATATATATATATATATATATATAGAGAGAGAGAGAGAGAGAGAGAGATAGAGAAAGAGAGAGAGAGAGATCTTTTTTTCAAAAGTTAGTGTTCCGTGGTACATGCTGCTCCAATCATCCCATTCCGCCATTATTTGGGCACCCAATGAGCCTGTATTGGACACGAAAGTTACGTCAGCGTTCGGCGAAGACTCGGATCCAATCACGCGTCGCGCCCGAACAGATGGCGACTGACAGTGTTTGCCGGCTGAACTTTTCGAAGGAGAGAATTACAACCAATCGGACGACGATTTACATGTTGGGTTTCGATGTTCTATATCACAATGATCCCGTTATTTATACTAACTGACTGCTAAAGACACGCAGGGTGCCAGGACAAGACACCGTGACTCCAGATCACGTTACTACGTCCGGCGACGTCATGTCATGTGACGTCAATCTTCCTACTTACCTTACTTACTTACCATCGAATTTGTTCTCCTCGGTATGCCTTGCCGAAAAGAACGAATTCGAAGATGCCAAATATTTGCTGCAAAGGGTACAGGCAAAAGAACATGGTAGGTTGCATGGCGGCTGGTAGGGTGCCCTATGACCGTGCAAGGCATGTATTCTTCTTCACATACCAAGACAACTGCTGAAAGTCATTGTAACAAATGTAAGCGATGGCGTTATAAAACTTTGAGAAAAAATGACGCGTGTAACATTTTGTTTATGTTTGCGCATTTTTCTCTGTGGTGAATAACTCGGAGAGTTCAGTACCCCCGTACAATGAAGTGACTGAGGTTTAATCCATGCGCAGTATGGGCACGCTGCGGATGGTCAACGACCGAATGATGCTGGTCGAGCGGGCCTTCATCAAGCCGGAGGGCTTGATGGGAAGACCCACAATCAGGTGAGTCAAACGTTTTAACGCGAAAGTGTTAAGGAGCTCGTGGTGCGCCGGCCTCGGTGACCTCCCAGAAAAGCCGGCGTGACGCCCGTGCCAGAAAAGCTGCCGTGACGGGAAAATCCTGATTGGTCGATAGGGTCATGACGTAACAGCCACATGACCTAGCCTTCTCCGCTTGAAGTAGCATACAGCTTTTGTAAAAATATGTTGATGATATCATTAACTAGGGTTTCGTATTTTTAAAGAATTCTGAGAAACTCAGCAAAACACTCGCCGCTAAAATTTTCGTCAATAGACCGATCTCACCAAGTGTTCGGTGAATATGTCACGCCGTCATAACTTTAGTTCTCAGTTGGCAGACGGCAGTCCATGGAAAAGCACGTGCCGTTTTGTGATATACACGAGCAGATCTCTTGCGAGGTTGTCGCACATGCAAAAATATTAAAGTTCCCTCGATCCCTCGATGCATTGCGGCAGCGGTGGCTATAGTCAAACTGGCTGTTGAGATCGGTGTATTTGAATTTATTCGAACAACTTCAAAATTTTGAAATCGCGGTGTAAAAAAAAAAAAGAAGTATTTGAAAATAAGATTTTTCTCAGAGCACGTGGACATTGCGCTAAAAAATACCACACCAGTTGTTGTTTTTTTTTGTTGTTTTTTAATCATTGCTAAAAGAGTGTGTACCGCTTAGCTCTACGACGTTGGGTCAGGACAACGGGTCATTCTGCTTCCGGGTCACGAAGAGTCACTGCTCGAAATTTCCCGGTTGAACCACAGTATTTTTGCTTCTTAGGTAAAAGAGGGGTTGTGCTGTTAGTACCGTGGAAGTTATGAACCTCTAGATTTTATTGGAGTAGGTGATGGGCAGGTGAAACTTCAACTCCCTTCGGGCCTTCCCCAGGTCTATGCAACCACGGGGTAGGGTGGAGGAATGGTACCGGAAGGAAAGAGGTATCCAAACTCCCACTGGTTTGCAAGTTTGGTCGAGGGCCGGTTAGTATTAAGAATATCAAGGGCACTATATACCAAATCAAAGCCGAAGAAATATCATTTGATACTGGACAGTTCTCATGAATCTAGAGCAGTATTTCTCAAAAATTAAAAATAAAGCGAAGCTAAACTCTGAAATACGCAAAAATAAAATCTGACAAAAAAAAATCCATAACCTGAAATGTTTTGTCAATAAATAAACTCCGAAAAGTAGCCTTCGAATTTCACAAGATATAAGCTCCGAAAACACGGTACCTATACATGGCCAAGAATCCGAGACATTCGGTTTAATTCCATTCCGTGACGACATGTGGCGCCTAAGCCCCGAGCGAAATCACTTTTCCAATTTCCAATGTGCCCTCTGTTTCCGCCTGCACCGCCAATCTTATCTTCGAATCCGGAGAGGAGACATCGTAATGCAGTAAGGGCATAGCACTGATAACACGTTCAAGACAGCTCCGAACCTCGGAACCTCTCAAGGTCACAGCTGGGCGCGCCTAGCGCAGACGTGCAATGTGTAATTGCTTCTCCCGCAGCCAATGTGCATTTTAAAGTGATAAGCTAACGCTCAAGATTATTGCTCCATCGCTAAAAGGCCAAATTTAAACCGAGCAAAGTTAAAGCTATACTTCGTCTCACCTTAGCATGGACTGGCCCCGGAGGCTGCTCCAGCGCGAGACGGTAGCCTTCATTGGCGTTCGCGCCACACGAGCCCTCGTGCAGCCGCCGAGGTGTCGTCGAAAGCAAATAGCTCGCGCTTTTAGCACGCGACCAACAATAGCCCATGCTAAGGTTAAACGAAGTATTGAAGCGCGAGCCGAATCCGCTGCGTTTTCCTGCCTCGCACCGGCGGTAGTGCATCGGGCATAAGGCAAAACGATGCTAAAAGTGCTCTGTTTCAGGCTGGGCTTTCTCTTATCACTGGAGCCTGTTAGAGAGGGTCTTCTGGCTTAGGGCGCCTTGGCTCAGGCTAAACTTTGTCTCACCTCAGCATGGACTATTGTTAGCCATGCATGCTAAAGGCGCGAGCCGTTTCCTTTGAATCACCCCTCGGTGGCTGAGCGAGCGCTCGGGCAGAGAGTACTCCAGTCGAGTTTATCAAGGCTAGCCGCTCGCGCTTGCACAACCTCTTCAGTAGTACTTCGCAGTCTCACGCTAACATGGACTAACCACGGAGGCTGCGCTGGCGTGAGATGGCAGCCCTGACTGCGTAGGTTTGCATCCTCGCAGCACGAGTGCTCGCGCAGCTGCCGAGGCGTCACCCAAAGCGATTACCCCGGGCTTTTATTGCGCGTGGTTGCTAAAAAGATACAATTATAGCTTTGGCCGTGATACGGTGGAATATGGACGTCAGCTATTTATTTGTCTGTTTGTAAACAAGCTCACTATGGTGGGTGACAGCTCAAGAGTGCAGTGGAACCTCCGCCTTCAGCGCGCGCTCCTTGCTTTCCGCCGCGCTTTGGCTGCGCGTGCACACTTGTGCTATCAAGGCCACAAAGCTCGTGCTGGAAGCGGAGCTTCCACTGCACTCTTGAGCTGTCACAGGCTATTGGCGACGTGCGCGACCGAAAACGTCGCTGTGGTCGGCCTTCCACGATTGGCCCAAAAGCTGACTATGACGTCGGAAAGGGTATACCATCGACGGAAATACGAGGAATGAAAGAACTTTAATTTCGACGGTGTTGGCAGTGTTGCTTCGAGAGCGCAATGATTTCAGGCTTCCATCATGCTATTTACAAACACCATCGAACTTGTTTTTCGCAAGGTAATGACGTCACAAGGGGGAACCATAGGAGGGCGCCACCAAAACATCTCGCCGCTAATGGAGTCCACTATTGGCGAACCCCTGCGCGCTTCCGGATTCGAACTTCTCTCCGTTTTGTTCCACGTAATTTTGCTTCCTGTACAGCTCGCAAGTACAAGGGTCGTTTGATAAGTTTGGTAAATTTATACGATGAACAATTCAATGGATGATGCCATGGCTGGCAAGTGTCATTCTTCAAAATAGCCCAGGCTAGCTTCCAGACAGGAGCGAAGCCCTGTTCATGTTTGACAGACGGCTGAAGCAAACACTGTAGCGCTTGCCACAACACTGAAAAAAAAACAAAAAACCAGCCCTGTGCAATGATCAAGCACGTTTGTTTTAAAAATGTTAACGTCCACGCATCACAACCGAGTTGCATTAAGTTCATGGGGACCCTTATTCAACGTTCAAGGCTGTTTAGCTCTGGGTTTATTGGATTAAACGTGGCAGAACGTTCCCTGAAGATGAAGCGCGCTCCGGACGCCGAGTTGAGTTCACCACGACGGATATTGTTGAATAAATTCATAGTATATTAATTGGAGGACAGTCGAGTGAATGTGCACAAGACTGCTGAGACCATAGGCATCTCAAAATAACGTGTGCATAAAACCCTCTACAAAAAGCTATGTGCGCGATGGGTACCAGCACCACCTCCAAGATAACAAGGCCATAATGCTGATAATTTTTGGCCACAAAAGAAGGCCGATCGCGGGCCGTGATTGGACGCGAGGGCTGCGTCAGCGTCTCGTGTCTAATCAGAGAGACGGACGCAGCGCTCGTATCCAATCACCGCCCGCGATCGGCCTTCTTCTGTGACGAAAAATTATCAGCACTACGGCCTTGTGATCTAGGAGGTGTTAGTACCAGACTGTTCATTCACCAAGACAACGCGCTCTTCCACGAAATGACCGTGACAATGACAAAATTGGAAGAATTGTACTTCGAGTTGATTCTTCCTCCACCCCATTCTTCTGATATGGCGTCGTGTGTTTTATCAGTGTTCGCGAACTTGAGAAATCTGACTCTGTCGGAAAAAGTTCTCATCAAATGAGAATGTCATTACTTTTGTCAGTTCATATTTTCTAGCCTTCAAGAAAACCTCATTTTCTGAGAGAAAGAAAATTTAGGAACTCGCTGGACCAAGTGGATAGTCCTCAATGGGGACTATGTTGAGAAACGACATCAATTTTTTCTTCTAACAAAGCGTTTAACCAGTTTTTTTACCAAACTCATCAAACGACCCTTGTATGCACGTTCATATAAAGGTATAACTCGGAACACAAAGCACGCTTTGCATTAGAGATGGACAAATAAGCGCTTTACCAGAAGTCTACTGGGGCACGAACCACCCTGGCGCCCTTGTAATATCAACTCACGCCGAGCGCGATGTGGTACAGATAGAGACGGTACCTACGAATGGTTGGACCACACCGAGAAGGTCAGCTGGAGAAGCTCCGTCTCCACCTCGCGCTTGTCATTCTTCGTAAGTTGAAGCGTTACCAAACTTAGAGAGCTCGAGCCGGAGTTGGAGCTTCCCCTGCTGACCATATATTGCAACAAACTGTATAATATGCAAGTTTTTGCAAGTCGTGTTTCCAGGTTCAGCAAAAACTCTGCAAGCAGCCTTGAAATTGTGGTAACCCACATGATTTTAAGCCCGTGTCGAAATTTGACTAAGTTGTCTGATAGTCACAGAAACATCTGTAAGCTCTGCAGTTGGTAATATTGTGCAAGGGAGAGAAAGAGAGATACTATATGGTGCAAATAAATAAATAATTATATGCTAGTTCGCCCATATATTTTATACCTTCAGCGATGGCGAGGGACCCGCAACATTTCCTGTTTGAGTCCTGGTTTTCTGAGAGTCCCTAACCGAGTGTGCTAGCGCCTGGTAGCTCGGGGCATGTGGAGAGCAGAAAGATCAGGCTACAAAAACCCGGAAATCCTGGGTTCGTCCCCACCAATCAGGATGAGCATCGTACCGGCACGTGTTTGGGTTGCACAGGCTGAATTTCTCAAGTACAGCGTGAGCCAGTACCACCACCTCTCAAACGGCACGCACATAAAAGTTTTATACCCTTATTTGTGTAAATGGCCTGTCCTATAGGGAGCACCCTTATTCGTGTAAGAAAACACCTTAGAAAAAGGGTGTAATGTCGCACACCCTCAAATAAGGGTGTTTGGACAAGTATGCGAGTAGCGAAAGCGGCCGATCAAATGCGCGGTTGCGGGCGTCAGTGACAGCATACGACGCATTAGCGTGTGGGCTTCATGTTCTTATCATACAAAAACGGACTGATGAAAAAAAAAAAAAAGCTTCCGTTAGGTGGAGTTGAACTGACAACCCCTCGATAACGGCTCAAGCGTTCATCCCACTACATCACCCTCAAGATGTAGATTTTGTGTTTTACTCTTGCTACTTAAGTCTTCCTAGCACATTTAGACTTCAAGTGTTTTTTTAATTTTCGTTAATTTAAAATTTTCACGATCATCCCTAGGACTACTCATACGCCCCTTTTGAAGTATACGCGATCGCGGCTCGATCACGTGCACTTTCCAACCCCTACATCCGGCTTTCGCGCGTGACGGCGCTTTTCTATTTGGCTGTATCGTCCTACACTCGAATTGACATTTCCACGTTTGGTCGCATCAACGTACCGAAATTGAATCGGTCGGACCACCCCGTGCAGTTCATTAGGACTTTCAAACTATACCTGATTGTGACGATCAGTCGAGATGCCTTTATCGCCATTGTTTGTCGTAACAAAGTTCGATTAACTGATGCCTTGGGTTAATCCGAAATTTCACCGACACACCCCTCTCACACCCTGTAGATATGGGTGTAAAGAGAAAGACGAACACTCTTTTAACACAAATTACGAACGATATGTACCTGTGAAAAGACGGTGAGAGTGCAGGCGAGCTGGTGGTAGCTAATCATGTCGTATTACACCTGAGACTGCGGTGGAAGAAATCGGAAGAACTTTCAGTAGAAGGAACAGACACAGAGAACGTCTCAAACTCAGCTCAAACTCAGCAGAGCTGAGTTTGAGACGTTCTCTGTGTCTGTTCCTTCTACTGAAAGTTCTTCCGATTTCTTCCACCGCAGTCTCAGGTGTAATACGACATGATATGTACATGTAGGGTGTGTGAACGGTGTAGGATGGGTGTGAATTGTCCGTACACCCTTGTTACACCCATCAATAATTGAAAATCGTGTAAAAATGGTGTAAGATGGGTGTGTTTTGTAACTCACACCATTCTTACACCCTGTTCACACAGTTATGGGTGTTAAAAGTTTTACTGTGCCGATCTAGCTCATGCGGAAACGCTCACGACGAATGTAGTTGCCTGGTTTAATCTTTTGGAAAGCTGCGAGGCCACATATTTGGTAAACAGGGCTCTTTTGAAGTATGTAGTTAAAAGAAACGCAATTGGCGACAGCGGGCGATGTTCTATGATTAAACAATTCTACAGGGTCTCCTGTTTTCCATCCACCTTGATATGGTGGGCTGTCTTGTGTGCACTTCTAGATAGTATTTTGAAGTTTATCTTTTACTTATTATTTTCCTTTTGGTTCAGCACTCTGCTTTCTCAAAGTTAAACAAGCTCGAACGGACTCTTGTGTCCATCAAACGCCATAAACAACGTGCTTTTCTGAGAGATTCTAGAAGCACCACGATTCTATGAGAGAGAAACAAACAAATGTTTATCGAGCGTTTAGCGAGCATGATTTCAGTTTGTTGTTGTGTGGCGATGTTGTGGACGCTGTAAATGAGAAATTTGCCAAGTGGAATATGACCGCTAGCCTGGGGTTTTTAACGTGCACCACGCAGTGGTAATAGACGGACGCGCCCCGGTACAATGTCCATCCACATCGGAACGGACAGGGGTGGGGATTGAACCCTTGAATCCATAGGCTCTGCGGTGCGACCATTCGATCCTTTATTTATGAAAACAAAGCAGGCAAGATGTTGGGCCGACTTGGTAGAACCAGGAAGACCAGAAAAGGAGGACAACACGGTGACACGGCGGTCCCAGACAGGGTGGTTCCCGAGAACAGCGCCTGCGCGCCTTCAGATCATTTTATGATTATGTCCACTTGTATCCTAAATACTTTAACATAAAATGTGCTGGACCCGAGCTTTTCTTGCAAACATTCGGTAAGGAAGGTATATACGTCATGCAGGAGTCCGAAAAAACAAAGAGTACTGGAGAAAGTGGCATGGTACAGGAACCGCAAAATCTCTTATTGGTCCATAACTGCTATCGTCATTTATGGCGCTAAAATGAATTCATTTGTCCTTCGAAAAGAAGGATCTTGCTACCATGGTGCAATCATCAGAAATATATATTTCCTTCTTTAAAATAGTAAAGATTTGCGAAATATTTTGGGCGTGAGATCTCTGCTGACCCAACCATGTTTTAACGCTAATGCCAGCCCTCGGTTATTAGAGAGATTTAGATGTAGATAACTCAAAATTGAGCGTGAATTTCAAAATGCTCTCCTGGAATCAATTAAAGCTAAGATTAATAAAGCGATCGCATTTGACCTCAAGCTCCTGTGGCGACAAGCTTTTCTTCCTGGGAGCTGAATGTCATGGCCTCGTTTTCAATGGGAGTCTATGGGATTCGGTTTGTTGATTCGGGAAGGAAATGTAATGGTCGTGAGGCACTGAAATTCTTCAAATAAGCGGGCTATTAGGTCAATATTATGGCTCCCCGAGTGCAATTAAATTTGTGGAGTTTTAACTGAATTACAAAAATGAAACTTTTTTGCCCATTGAGTTACGCTGGGGCGCTGACGTGACTGCCGAGAGATGGCGTAAGTTGCGAGCGGCGGCATGTCCCGGATTCTTGGGGTTGCATACAACTATGCGGAGCGCAAGCTCGTCTACTTCTATTGCAAAGGTTGTGGTGATGTAAGAAAGACGTCGAGCTCTGATCGGCTGTCATGGAGAGATAGTGGGTAAACCTCGAACCAAGCTGCCTCGAAGTCTACCCACTATCCTTCAAACAGAGCCAATCAGCTATCGGCGTTTTGACGACACCACAACATCTGCTAAAGAACCGGACGAACTTGCGCTTCGCATTGTGTTCTGCGTTTTCGGGTAAAGCGCGAGACACATGCGCGTAAAAATCCATCCGATCCGACGTCCGATCAGACAATACGACTGCCTGATCCGAAAAGTTTGGTCGCTTCAGACGTCGGATCGTTTCCCCGCTAAATTTAGCGGGGACATTTCTCCGCTAAAATTATCTAAAAAAATCTCCCGCTAGGTTTCCCCCTGAACTTTAGCGGGTAAACGTCTCATAACGCAACGCGCGGACGCAGACGCCGACGCCGCTCAACCAGAAAACGGGTGCCTAATGCGCGATCCAAACCAACGCGTTTTTGAGCGCGCGTAGGCCGTGAGCTTCCGGGAAAATGCGTATTTCGTAATGTCGCGCTGATTCCTTGCGCCTTCCGGGCGCGCATAAGAAAGTTGGATGATCCCAACTTTTTCTGAACGCGCACAAAAACGCGCTGGCGCTCCTCTCCCGGCCTATCGGCGGAGGGCACCAGTTCTGGCTCCGCGTTTCTTCGCCGTCTGGCGCAGATGCTCTCCTTTCGCCCGAAGGCGCACGTCCCAACCAACGCGCATTGTTGTGACTCAGAAAGCGCACTGGGCACAGCAAAAACTTCACGAAACGCGGAATTTCCGGGAAACTCACGACCCACGCGCGCACAAAAGGCCTCATACACACAGCCGTTTTTTGCCCGTCCCGGCGAGAGCGCTGAGCGGAGTTCCCGCCGGGGAAGAGAGTTTTCGGACCGGGTTGGAAATCAAATCAAGCCGCCGGACCCGAAGTGCGCCGAAAGACGATGTTCTACGTTTCCGGGGCTGACGGGCGACGGGGCGCGCCGGAGTCCCGCTCAAACGGGGCAAGACCAATCCAAAAATAGGAAGCGTTCGCACACTCTGGCGGATTCTCAAAAGTTGGGTGACCATGGGCAGGGCCGTGGGAGGGGGAATTGACCGTACTGTGCCCTAACGTCCTAATGACGAAGCCAACAAAGCTCTTTTCGGGAAGGAGCGAGACGACGGGCGCATTGTGTGATGTTTACGGCTCTTGAACGACGGGCATACAGAGATTTGGATTTAACACTGAGCTGCTGCTCGAAATGGTGAGACCGCGTCGGTTCCTTTGCGATAGACGTAAATGTGATTTTAAGGAAGAACAGTCAAAGAAAGAAAACACGGTGGTCGATCATTGGGGAGAAAATGTAGCGTAAGGAGTGATGGATGTGAAATGTGGTCGCAGTGGGTCTTGTCGTGTTTGTTTCAAAACGTAGAGGCAGAGCCGTTTATACTGAGAGAGTTCGGCCTTCTTAAGGAGATTTTGACAGTCTGACAACCACAGCAGCGTAGTCTGACAACCGGGGGATGACTACTTCCGTCCGCCATATTGTGGCTCTGACTCATAGGAACTCTACGCGATTTCTCAGGAATGAACAAGACAAAGAAGTAACGCCATATTGTGTTATCGCGAAATCCGCTTGTTCTAGCGGCCAACAAGCTCCGCCCATCGGCCAAACTCTCTCAGTATAAACGGCTCTGCGTAGAGGCAAATAAAATGTTTTCAAACATGCAAGATGGCTATCGCCGTCCCAAACGCAAGCTACAGGGAACGAAACAGTTGTGGCGGTGCCCATCGACGCCGATCGTCCGTCGCACTTGGTGATCGACCCCGCTACCAAGAAATAACTTTGTTAGTCACAAAGAGGGGGTTACAAGATTGGGGTTAGACATCAAGGGTACTGTGAAATTGCGGACGAAATTAATAGGTTGTACCGGTAAAGGGCCACCCACACTAGCGAGAAAACGCGCGTGGCACGCCGATCGCGGCAAGTAACAAAATGTCGCCGAAGCACAGTCAGCGCCACGAGCGCGTGCAGAGACACGCCCTTTATCTTGCCGCTTAACCGATTTATCGGCGCGCCGGGCGCGTTTTCTCGCTAGTGTGGGTGGCCCTTAAAGGGCCGCCCACACTAGCGAGAAAACGCGCGTGGCACGCCGATCGCGGCAAGTAACAAAATGTCGCCGAAGCACAGTCGGCGCCACGAGCGCGTGCAGAGACGCGCCCTTTATCTTGCCGCTTAACCGATTTATCGGCGCGCCGGGCGCGTTTTCTCGCTAGTGTGGGTGGCCCTTTACACAGTCTTGAAGGACACGAAAGTTACACGCAGAATTTGAATGGTGCAGAAAGGTTTCTAGACTTAGTGGCGCAAGCTACCGCCCAATATGGAGGGCACAGCCGCCAGCACACGTCCATTAACGTAGCCACCGCAGTCAGCTCTGTCGCCGCTGGCTCGAACACTCCACCGTCCCCGCACCGTCCCGATTTCGGTTCGGCGCTTACGGCACTTGCGCCGGGACGGGGCGAGAAGCCGGCTGTGTGAATGTGGTCTAAGAGCTGCGCTCCAAAATGAAAGGCGTTTACAAATCACTGTACTGCGAAACTAGAACGCAGCTCTTGAGGAGTAGGAGGGGAGGGTACGGAAAGGGGGTTAGGCCCTTCCCCTCCTCCTCTCCTTCCCCTCCCCTTCTACTCTTCCTCTTCCTCTCCTTGTCCCCGCTTCCTTCTTTTCCCTCCTCCTTCTTCCCTCCCCCTCTCCTCCTTCCCTCCTCTTCCTCTTTTCCTGCTCCTCTCCTCATGCAGCTGAACTACTTCATGGTTGACGTTACACGAAGTCGCGACATCATTTTCTCCGCTAAATTTAATAGGGGGGGGGGGGGGGAATTGAATTTGTGTTGAGGTCCCGTGACGTCGATTTCCCCGATAAACTTAGGGGGCAAACTTAACCCGCTAAATTCAGCGGAGAAATTTTCCCGCTGAAGTTAGCGGGGAAATTTTCCCACATTATTGTATCGGAAAAATTTGTCCACTAAAGTTAGTTGGAAAAATTTTCCGCTAAATTCAGCGGAAAAAGTATCCGGATAAGTTTAGCGAGGAAACGTCCCATAATGCAACGCGCGCGGTTACGCCGACGCCGACGGCGACGCCGACGCAGCTCACTTTGGAAACTGGAACCGACGAGCTGCGTTCTAATATAAATATTGTCCGGGCAAAATTTTACAACAAATTCATAGAAACAATAACCGGTATCCTAAGATATTTCTGCTGCTGTATTTGACATTGGCGCCCTTGCGATTGGTATTACTACTAACAGTCCAACGACATGTCTTGCAAACAAGTGTTACCTTAATAAACCTGGGTACTTAGAAATAGCGAAACTCCTGGACTTTGTCGTTGGGAGGTTTAAAAGCCTCCGTTGCCCTTTACCTACCATGAAATCCACAGGTTCACATCTTTCACGGTTATAAAAAAAAAAAAAAAGCCCTTCTTCCTTTTAAGAAGCCAAAATGGATGGTGAAAATAGGAAGCCGGAGCACTGTTTTTTTAGTTGTCCCAAAAGCGCTGAACGAACCCTGACGACATAAACGGGAAACTCCCCCACGTCAAAGAGCCCGATCAAAAGAAATGTTCAAAAACTGAAGTGGACTCTCCTCAGGATCACCAACCTTGCGCTCTTATAAACTTAATTCGTAAAATACCGTTTTTCTTGTTGTTTATTGCATTTTATTTTGTTTTCATAATCTCAAAATTCGTAGTTTTTCGAATAAATCCCAATTGACAAAGATTTTACCGGCAAGCGTTTTTCTCAGTTTTTTGTTTTTCCAAGTTTATTCAAACACGGGACTTCACTTATGATATAGGTCTGTTTCTGTAGATATCTTGTAAACTTCCAAAACATAGTTGCTGTTTTTTTTTGTTTTTTTTTTCTTTTTTGCTTACCCGTTGGACGTGTGATCAAGCTACATCTCGAGGTTCGCATTTCCTGCGCTATGTGACAAAGGCGAAAATGGGGTTGCAAGCCGTCAGATACAACGAACTCTGCAGTATCAACGGGTACTCATAGATGTTCATGTTAAATGGGATCAACTCAAGCTCTTTTATCCAACTGACCACATAAAAGCATAGAAACCAACACGACTAGCAGTGATCTTGTTCGCAATACCTAGTTTATCTAAAAAGTAACACTTTGTTTCCAAGAGATCGTTGAATTACTTCCGCTGATAAACTAACCTATATTCAAATCCTAAACATTTCGTCAGGAAGTAAATGCAAGAAGCTGTCTGTTTATCTGGCAGGCGGCTGGCACATTGGGGAGTCCGGATATTTTCCGCCAATCTGCACATAACAAAGGCGCGCCAACCATCGTGTACGTACTAGGATGTAAGATCGCACGCTAGACTGTGATCTTGTAAACATTAGGATGGCGTACAGACCACGCCAGAAACGGGCTTCTGACCGTTCGTGCTTATGGCATATGCTTTGCCCGTTTTCCCAAGCGACAAACGTAGGCACGCAGAATTGTGAATTTCGCAACACGCGGGGCTTTGATTTCATAAATACTGAAACGGTGTCTGTACAAAAAAAGCGTATCTTCGCGCGTAAAAGGGAGAGCCGGCATTGAAGAGCAGGAGCAGAGGCACGGTGAAGAAGAGTAATCATGTGCGCGAGGAAGCTCCGCCTCCGCAACAGTTTCCTCATCGCTCGGGGGCAGACATCCCGGTTTCTCGGCCGTGGGTCTTTGTTCCTTGGAACACGTCTGGTCGTAGTCGGTGGACGAAAACAACGCGCCCATCGAGGATTTTCCTCTCCCCTTTTTCAAAGGCTAAGCCCTATCTCCGTAAAGAGCCGATAACTTTCCGAGAAAGGTAGAAAAGGGTGAGACAGTCCTTGCACAGCTAGCAGACGACGCCGGCGTTCGGCGTTCAAACGGGCCGCCATCGCTTCCTCCGCGGGAGGAGCAGACAATTATTTTGCTGGCTCTGATCGGAGATGTACAGCGGGTAGATATATAAGTGCTCTAACCTTTGCATTAACTACTATTCTTCCAGTCGAGCTCGGCGTTCTGACGTCACCGCATTCTCTGCGCTCGAAGAGAACGAACTCGCTCGCCGCATAAAAACGAAAGCGAAATCCCTTCCATCCCTTCTGCACAGGCATCTGGCTTTTGCGCCCCAGCTGGCCAACGCGTACGCCGGCGCTGGCTTTCCCACCGTCCACGACCAGCTCTACTACCTGGCCCGGATGAAGCCCAACACGCCGGAAGTAAAACAGGCCTGGGACGACATCCGGAGGAACGTTAACGACGCGGCCCTCGCCATACGAGCCGCAAGGCTTCTTCTCGACCCTCACATGATCATCTGATGACCTCCGCCGCCATCCCAGAAGTGTCGAGGGAATAAGTTGAACACACGAGCAGAAAGTGGGCGATCTCGCCGACTTTCTCGACGAGTGTTCAACTTAGAACCCCAGTACTTCTTCCACAAGGTGGCCCTTCCTGGGCTTGGCGGCAACTCCCGTCCCCATCTCTGGACGTGCCCCTGTATCAAGACGGCACGTCTGAAGATATATCCATTGCTAGGTCCTGTTATCATCGTCTGCAGATTACTTTACCCCTCACACCTCCCACTTCATTGCTTGGCAGCATCTTACCCCCGTCAAGTGCTTAACCTTTGAAGACAAAAAATATGATCATCTCTGATATCTGCATCCGAGTTCAGCATGCCTCTCTTGTAGTGTTTACTTGTGTTCATGACTGCTGGGGGTCTGTGACGGGGCTTTCTGCCAATGCTCGTAGTCAGAACGCCTTCCTTTTAATACGTGTATCATTAGGAGCACGAATTATGTAGTCATTGATGGTCGTCTTGGTATTGTACCATACACCTTTGACGAAACGTTTGTATGAGCGTAGCAATTTTTCCCAGGGGGGCGTCATTAGATAGCTGTCGTTTCGGACCACGATGGTTTCTTTTATGAGATGTTTTTGATGACGTACTGGTTAATAAATGCCATTCTCTTTCATTTTATTTTAACGACGCCCTTCACGATTACCTCGTTTTGGTTGTCGACGCACCGAAGAAGTACTGCTTTGATCATTCTTGATATAAATATTTTTCCAGCTTCAAGGAAAAGAATACCAACACTTAATTATTTTGCACTTTTAATAATTTTAATTATTTTGTAGAATATGCTTCTTCTAAGTCTTTTTTAGATTGGTAATATCTTGTGTTCCTATACTCTGTTTCATACTTAGTGTGCAACGCTGTCAAAGCTACTTGCACGAGCACGAAACTTGATCTCGTTGATAATTTGCACGCGCTTCCACGCAAACAAAACCACAGATGAAGCCACGCGCTCGCGCCAGTAGCTTTGACAGCGTTGCACGCTAAGTATGAAACAGACTATCGATGCTATTTTGTCGGATTATGTTGCTTGGATGGTTGCATTTCTGTCTATAAAGCTCTGATTTCACAGAGGGAATTGGTTTTCAACGTCTTAATCTTAGTCTTCCTAACGTGTCAATTCTGTTAGACATTGTTCTCTTTTTAAACGTATGTATAAATAAAATCCCATATATAACAAACACAAAATTATCAAAAAATACAATGCTTTCGCGATGAAGTGTTATTTAAACAATGGGCGTAGAACGTTATTATGAAAGAATGAACACTTTATAAAAAAAAAAATTAAACACCTTTATGTCCTAATGGGGCCATATTTACACGACATCCACGTAAGACTTAACATTTACTCTGGCAGAATAACGACCACGAAAATGGTAATTTTTAGTCAGCAGCTTAGCCCAGCTAAACTTGTGGAACAAAACATTATCTGCTTTCTGACGTAGCGGGAGGAGTGACCGAAAGAACGCCGCAAAGTTCCCTCCTCCCTGCGCGCGCTCAACTTCGCAACTTTTGACCTTGGAAAGACGAAAAATCCCCCGCAATGGCCCTAGGCGGTCCACGAGAGCACGAGACAGCGCGGGGAGGAGAGCGTTCACGCCGCTCGCTGTGCGTTGTCTTTGGGCTCTGTAGCGCCGTTGCGCCAAAATTATGCTGCCTGGAGCGCGTCTCCGACTGGTATGTTTAGCGTCCTAACCCGCCCATACATCAAAAATGGTCCCGAATTGGCAACAAATGACGTCACAGAAGCCGGAGTGTCACGCTGTAGCCTGTCGCGATCCTGGCGGTTGGTCGTAGAAATGCTGGCGAAAAGAACGAGCGAACTGAAGTGTCACTGTCGTCACGGCGTCCCAGGCGTCCCAACTTCCGGCTGCTCCAGCTTCCGTGGCCTGTCACAGTGGAGAGCGACCAGACGCTGAACAGGCGTCTGCTACATCCACCACAGCTGCGGGGACACCGCCAGGGTCGCGACCGGCGACAACATGACACTTCTATGACGTCATAAGGCGGAAATCGAGGGACCTCTTTTTTGGTCACATAAAAAAAAAAAAAAAACAGTCGGAGACGCGTTTTAATTACGATGGCCAAAATGCAATCCCATCATGCCTCACTCAGACGAGGAGCAAGAGCAGACGACGGGAGCTCGTCTGCTACGATGAAGCATTCGCACAGAGGAACCGAAAAAAAAAGGTAGATTTTCAGCTCTAAATCGCGTCCCGAAGGTTACAAACTGAAACGCGAGCTTGAATTGTAAGCGTCTGATATTTCACGAAGGGAGGAATCGACGACCCGTATTTTATTTGCAAAATTTGGAGTCGCTATGTTGCCGTACAGACGCTGACACCTACCAGTGTGCAATGAAAGGCTCAGGACAAACACAGAGGCCGCGAGATCTCACATCATTCGTGTGCGAGTGAAAAGTGTAACATTTGTTGACAAAGCTCCCACAGCAAAAACCTGTGACGCATTCACTCAGCGTCCGGGAAAGCTGAGCATGGAGACGTTGCCCGAGGCTTGAGCAAAATCATATTTGAACGTCAGCTATCCTGCCCCGTCGATTCTTGTTTGAGAAAGCTCTCGTTCTCAACGCCCTCACCAGGGAAATAAAACGTCTCATGAAACGTATTGCTAGATGTTCCAACGAACTAGATTTAAGCCGTATCCTTTCAGTGGGTCACTCATAAATACCATGCTTAAAACGAAGCAAGCGCTTGCGCGTACAGTGCCATCAGTTTTTTCTAGAGTATGCTGTTTTGTAGTCAGCTGGTTTCGGAAACCTAAGCCGTCTGTAAATATCTCTGATAGCCAAGTTGATTAATTGGAAGTCATTGCAAATATAAGTTACACGTTGCAGCAACCAACGTGTATAGATAAACGATGCCAGCGACTGCACTCTCGCATTCCCATCCATCACGTCGAACAAAAAGGCGCTAGTTTCGGTTTGAGGTCGGTACTTTCCTACCACCTCTGCACTCGGTGCATTTGGCAAGTTCTTTCGGGGCCGGCTCTCCGTGCAGCACTCCGCGAGTGCAATGCATTAGAACTCTCACAGTGCAAGACTGGATCGCGGATCGTGAGTCCGTCGCTGGCATCACCGGCGGCCATTGCTTGACAATAGGCAATACACGCAAGTCTAAGGGAGAAACACGAAAAAGTAGGAAGCTTGTGCGCGGTGCTTGGGGGCGAGCATTTTATGACGTGGTGCGATCATTATATCAGGAATAATGTGGCGATGCAGGCGAGTTGGTTATGCATGTTGAAAGTAGTGAAAGCGCACAATAAAGACGAATACGAAGACCGAGAGGCAAACAGGATGAGCGCTGATCCTGTTTGCCTCTCGGTCTTCGTATTCGTCTTTATTAGAGAGTTTTAGTAGATCGTTCCGATACCCCCGATAGCCCCGATACCGATACTAGAGAGTTTTAGTAGATCGTTCCTATAACGATACCCTATAACGATACGATAACCATACGATACCGATACACAGAACAGGAATGAGCGTTTAGTAGACCGTTTTGAAGACGATACGACGATACATCCGATACGGTCACTTAAGGCGCTGGGGCAGTCCCTAGTGGAAACGATTTGCAATTTCCAAAACGAAAAATAACGAAATAAAAGAAAGATGTTTCACTGAAGGAAAAATAACAGTTCTTACCTTTAATAGAATTAAAAAAAAACATCAATTAAGTTTTATAAGTTGCAGAAATTAGAGAAATGCAGCAGCAAGCTACATCTAGCCAACTAAAGACAAGCCAATTTAGCCCCCCCCCCCCCCCCCCCCCCCCGTGGCTTGTCACGGGAAGCCATAGAAAGCACGGGTGGCACGGGCGTGAGCGAGTCGAGCGAGTGACCAACCTGAGCCATGGCGACGTGTGTTTTCGAGGATCCCTTGGCCTTAGCTGTTTTGAGGTGGGACGAAATTGAAGAACTCTCCTTTCTGGATATGGAGTACCCCGTTCCGCGGAGGTTTAGGTCCGGGCGAGGCTACTTGGATGTGCTCAACATAGATAGTGAAGCTTTCCGCCATCAGTTTCGTTTTGAGCAGATGGACTTAATGGAGCTGTGTAGCGCGCTGCGAGTCCCTCATACAATTAGGACGGCCCAGAACGTCGCCATCCCCGGGCAGGAAGCTCTGTGCATTCTTCTGCGGAGACCCTCCTACCCCAACCGCCTCTGCGACCTGGAAGGCATGTTTGGCCGCCACTCTTCGACACTTTCGAGTGCGACGACCGTGGTGCTAAACCATTTGACGTCCACGTTCGGGCAGCTGACCGCGGATCTGTCAGCTCACATGTGGTTGAACCGTGCAAGCTTGGACGAGTTCTCCGAGGTAAGCATATTGTAAAGTTAAATTAAAAACACAAAAAAAGAAAAAAATGCAAGTGCGTTGTTGATTTTGCTTTTGCAGGCGGTCCGCGCGAAGGGGGCACCTCTTCAGAATTGCTGGGGTTTCGTTGATGGAACGGCCCGCCCCATCTGCCGACCCACGGAGGACCAGCGGCTTTATTTCTCTGGCCACAAGCGTGTGCACGCCATCAAGTATCAGGGCATCATGTGTGCCAACGGCATCATCGTGGAGATGAATGGCCCTTACCCGGGACACCGACACGACGCCGGTAAGTCAATAGCAAAAACTCGGAAATCGTAACCTACAGGTTCTTGGAAGAAGCGCTCATAAATAGAGGAACAGCCTCTATCACAGCCAAAATAAGTTGAAACGCCACAGGCAAGACCCGTGCTGCTATCAAGGCAGCCTGTGGAATTGTTATGCAAACTGTGATGGGCGCCGTGGCCAACACAGAGTTCCGTCTACACTGGCGGCTCACCTCCATATTTCCGTGTCGTCTGCTATTGAGCAAATGGTTGCGACATTTCTTCCTTTCGCCAAACCTCAAAACCCACGCACGATGCAGAATAAATCTTTGTTGCAGACCTTGTCGAAAGACTGTGCTTATGATAACACAATAATTGGTAAACGATTTAGTGCCCGAAACACATAGATCGCACCTAGAGGAATGTGGTTCGACCTCAGGGTACACCACGTAAAGGGCGTTTTCGTGTTTCAAGGGACAGGGACCGCCAGCTTGCCAGAGCTGCATCGGTGAATAGACCTTTTTCAAAGTACGATGCCGCTGTCCACAGCACCGGGGAGGCGACAGCAAAGTAAGGCGAGCAACTGTGCTATACCTCTTGCTCTCTTCAGTGTCAGGGGGGGCAGGCAATGAGGGATTTTTGCAAAAAGCCTATTCTTTCCAATTGGAGTGGGAGCTTCAAGATGACCCGACCATCGAGGCATCCACTTGAACGGAACTGCTGTTTCATAGGCAGAGAACACAGAAATTCAGGGTGGCACAACGAGCGCAGAAAGGGGCATGTCTTGGCCTCATCGTGCATCACAGTTTGCAGAACAGTGCGGCAGGCGGCTTGGAAAGTACTGCCTGCCTCACATCCTGGCTTTTCAGCTCATCTTGGCCGCAATAGTAGAGAAGAAATACTATTTCATGCTTAAATGCTGAAAGTCAAGCTGGTGTTCTTCGGACAGGGAGTTAAACTCTTAAACTGGGGTGGAAAAATAATGTGACAGTACGAAGGGAGGCAAACACTTGTCCCATTGCTTTTTTGTTAAAGGGCGTTGTTGTATAAGCTTGGGACTGTGGAATAAAAGAAGACAAAGCTGAGAATAGATCAGGAATGGCAGTCCTTTACTCCTATCCTAACATGTCAGTTATGACTACTGCAGTAGACCTATTGCCACTGAATGCAGCACTTACCCTTGCGTGGTTACTTGTTTCATTAGGCTGCTTGCCAGAGTTGCGGATAGTTTTCCAGCGTGTTCGATCGTGCAGACGAGAGCCTGCATGCGAGCTGCCAGCTTGGCAGCTCACAAGATCATCGGGCATTCCAGTAAACCAATGTTTCAGTAACCATTAGCCCAGTTATTGAACACATGATGGCAGCAGTCACAGTCGCTGACGCAGTGCAAGACACTGGCCGAACAAGGGCAGCAAGCTAAAACGATGTCAAACTGGTAACCTGAGACTGTGCCTAACTGCCGTGGTGGGAATGATTTGTCCACAGAAGTAAAAGTTGAGGGCTTTATGTGCCAAAGTAACGACGGGCGACTGGCACGCACCAGTGGAGGATTAATTTATACCTCCTGGGTATCTCGATGTGCAACAAAAAGCTCGGTTACGACGGCACCTTCTCTGTAATAAGCCTCCATCAGAGTGCTAGCCGCCTCGGTGGCTCCGAGGCGAGAGCGCTGTCCTACGTATCCCCATGTCGCGGGTTCGAATCCCGGCCGAGGTGCCCGCAATCTGACGGAGGCTTATTGCAGAGGAGGCGCCGTGTAACCGAGCTTTCGGTTGCACGTCAAAAGATCCCCAGGTGGTCCAAATAAATCCTTAGTCCTCCGCTGGGGCGTGCCAGATACCCGTCGTTGGTTTGGCACGTAAAACCCCCAAATTTGACTGTTCCATCAGAGTGCTGGCACCTCGGCGGGGATTCGAACCCGCCACCTGGGGATCCGTAGGCCGACGCTTTGCCTCGACCGAGGCGGCTGATGCGTCCACAGCTCTGATGTAAATCCCTTCGCGTTTGAAATGCCAACAAATTTGGATGTTTTCAAACTGGAACATTAAACAAGGTGGCTGTGGCAGTGGCAACAGTACCCTCTGACCTCTAAATTGGCAAAGCCAAACAAGGTCACACAAATCAATGTTTTGCTCTATGCAGTGAGGCAAGGGCGTGTCGATCTTTGTGGCTTATCGACGTGCAGGTGGTGATTGTCACTATATGCTACTCAGTGTTTTATCGTTGTGTCTCGTCTGACTCCTTTTTCAGGTATCCTGCGGCTGAGCGGCCTTTATGAAAGGCTTGAGGACCTCGTGCAGGGCAGCGTATACACGATCTACGGTGACCCTGCCTATCCTTTGCGGCCTTTGTTGCAGAAACCATTCATGGGTGCTAGCTTGACTGCCGCAGAGCAGAACTTTAACAAAAAAATGAGCAGCGTGAGGCAAGCAGTAGAATGGGGCTTTGGGAAAGTGTCAACTCTCTTCGCTTTTGTAGATTTAAAAAAAAATCAGAAGCACAGGCAGCAGCGCGTGAGCGATATGTATCAGGCTGCAACACTGTTAACAAACTGCCACACGTGCCTGTATGGCAGCCAAACCTCCACGTTTTTTCAGCTGTCTCCGCCGACGCTGGATGAATATCTTTCACCTCGTTATTGACTTCGTATAATTTGAATTCTTTTTGTGCAATCTTTTTTTTGTCCGAGTGCCTATAGTCTGTTGCATGTTGCAACTCGAGAGGGTAGGGCGAGGGAAAGGGAGGCCAGGGAGGAGGAAGTAGACGGAACCCTGGAGAGGAGTGGGGGAAACCTCGTCCTCTAGCGTTTCATCTGCTTCCTCTCCTTTGTCTTTCTTTTTCTCGCCCTACCTTCTTAGTTGCAACAGACCATAGCATCTTTTATGACTATTTATTCCACGGGGTGACTTTTGTGCAATTGTCTGGTTGCTTACCTGCTGCATTTCTTTTATCTGCCTCTTGTGTTCTTTTCAAAGCAGCAACCGTGTTCCCATATTGTTTTAGTTTTGTGAACGATACAGGTTTATATGTTAAGTATATGCTATTTCTGTTATTCGTCAAGCGCCTTCGGCTTGACATAAAGTTTATCAGCGTGGTAATTTTCAAGTGTCTCATGTTATTGCTTTGCCAGTCATTGCCAACATAGCATTTGCTGTCTGTTCAATATTACACTCAAAATATGTCTTTGTATAGTAAATCGAACGGGCCTACCCCTGCCGTTTTTTTTTCAACTACATTGTTTAATGAAATGAAAGATTTATTGCATTATGTATTATGATGTCATACCACTTGCTCACACTTAACTTTACTTGTTAATTTGACCATTCACTACTTTAAGGTAATGTTCTTGCAGTTGGAGACGAAGCCTCCTCTCCTCTGCTCCAGCCTCCTGTAGCACATAAAATTTTTCTCTTTCAAACGCTAAGCAATTTTCGCTTAAGGTCACCTGGCGCTCTTCAATGGCCAGGCGCCTCTCCATCTGGCGCTCCTCCATGGCGAGACGCCTTTCCTCAAGAGCGATCTCTAGTTTTTTTTATGCTGCGGTCCTCTTCTGCTCTTTTCTCCTGCGATGCAAGGTGCTCCCTGTACCGCTTCAGCCTGGTTGCTGGAAAAATACAACAAAGGAAACAATGCACACAGCATCAAATAAACAACTTTTTTAAAATTTTTCTTAGTGTGTAGGTTGACAATTGATTGACTGTTTATTTTATTGGACCTGGCCATTCAATGAAGGTACTGCACAAACAATACTGGGTAATTCATGTGTGTTCAAACAGTGACTGAGATATGTCTGTCTAGTAAGCAAAAAATAACAAACGTAAATGACAGCCCAAAACTTCTAGAGCAGATTTGGAGAATTTATACAAATGGGGTTATGTGTATCCTCTTTCAAAAGTTTAACGTATGCTTGAAGCATCTACTGAAAGATGGCAGTGCTTACCCTGTCCGCCCCAAGTCCTAGGTCGTGCGACAGAAGTAACCGGCACACGAGCCTGGACTGGTGGCAAGGGGGGTTGGACCAGCGGCACAGGGGTCGGAACCGGCGGTACAGGAGCTGGGGCCAGATCCACAACTTGGTCTGTGTTGCCTGGTTGCCAGGCGTCGGCGTCCTCCACGCCGTTCATTATGTCAGCAAAGATAGACTGGCAGTTCTCAGAACCTGTAAATAGAGTATTGCATAAATATTTGTGGTGTATCATGACACACGCTGTGGAGCTGGGCATTGAAAATGTATGAAAAATACAACGCAGGTATGATGGAGTCAGATCTTCAAAAGACCATTCCAAAATATGTAGTGCCTCTTATCGTTTCCTCGACACATCACGACACTCCGATGTGCGGCGCGTGAAGGAAAATGTTCCATGAATAGAAGAAGCGGTTCATGCCGGCTTAGCATTCTGCATTTTCTGAATGCCTGAAACATTAATGTATGTTTAGAACATACATTAATGTATGTTTAGAACATACCTAATCAGAACTCGGCAGTTTACTCAAAGCTGTGCTCTGGGAACTAGAGATGTACCCAAGTAAATTACACTTTTACTTGAGAGCAGCAGACCATGTAAGTCGTCCTCAGTAGGCTATTCGATGGGAACTCGCGAGTAGCCTAATATCAGTCGTAGACAAACGCGATTGATGGAGCGTCATGACGACCTGACTTTCCTAACCAGGTGGGGTTCATGACGCACGTGTCATACTTACTAGACTGCCCTGCCACTGCATTATGATTGACCGGTCTGTACTCGGCTGCAGCCGCAACAACTCGCGCTGTAGTGGCAGCATCGCGAGCAGCCCGATTTGTCGCCGGCCTGGTTGTGGTGGCTGTGGCACGTTCCCGCGGTTCCAGCGCAGCGGTGGAGGTGGTGGTGGCACCTTCCTCGGTGGCTGTCGCCTTCCTGAGCACTGGCTTAACCTTGTAACAAAATTCACAGGCCAGGTCAGCAACATCCTGCAGCAGCTGCTCTTTTTCGGTGTACTGCTCTTCCGTTCCGGATCTAAGGGTTTCAGGGGGAGAGCGGTATCAACAAGTGCGCCTGTCTTCCTCAAGCGTAGATCTGTTATTTCAGTCAACGAACATGAGTACATCTCCGTGTCGCGAAAGCTGCAACGCGAACTCGGTAGTTTGAAAACGCGCTTTCCTACGCGAAATGTCTAGCGCAGGCATGTGCGTTTCCAAACAACAGGCTCGCGCTAGCCCGCAGTTGCGCCAGCTGTTGGACAGGGTATGGCAGTATGCTAAAACTAGAGTGCCTCAATGTCCTTCTGTTTAGGGTGATGCCATCGTTGGTAGTACCCGATGCCGACAGCACGCGCTCACAGGGAAAATACAAAGAAATCGCAGGAAACAAAATGTCGCCGTAGCACAGTCAGCACCACGAGCGCGTGCAGGGACATGCACTTTCACGCGCTTCAGAACAAAAAAAATAAAAATAAGCGTTCGAAACAAAATGACCAGATGTCATCACGCCAAGCAAAGCGCACATGAAGGCACCCCAGCTAAAACGCTTCTGAACTTTCAAACGGGACTCAAAAACGACTTACTTTCTCAAGTTTGTGCGGTCGTCTCGCTTGAACAGACCGAGCAGCAGGTCGCAGCGGTCTCTCACTCCGCGAACACTGAAGTTCCTCCCCAGTGCTTCATTTAGGTTCGCGGCCACTGTATCCCACCGTGAAGAATTCACAAACGGATTTACCGCAAGCACTTCCCTTAAAAGGAGGATATCCTCGATGATCGTGAATCGTTTTCGACCCGCTTGGGCAGAAAGAGGCTCGAGTGGAGCGGCCATGATCGTTCAGCTTTTGCCGGATCTCGTCAACTCTCGCGATGCACGAGAGTGCGCGCGATATTTCCCGATATTCCCGATACCTGCGCCCGAAACACCCGATACTCTAGCGCATGCGTGATGGCTCCGGCGCAGTTTCGGGTATCGTTATCGGAGTGAGAAACGATCTACTAAAACTCTCTACTATACATGCGCAAGGGAGGCGGTGGCGAAGTATCGGGATATCGTTATCGGAGTCATGGGAACCATCTACTAAAACTCTCTATTGTGCGGTTTCACTACTTTCAACATTATATCGGGTGCGTGGAGATCAAATAAACATTCGTCAAGCGTTCGAACGTCGATTTAAAAAAACAAAAATGGGCCGTAGTACCACCGACTCTTCCGACGTCGCTTGCTTCGGTTGCTAAATAAATGACACGTTCAGCGACTGAACGGCACGCTCCGAGTTTCAGTTTGACGCAGCAGTCAAAAAAAAAAGAAAAAAAAGCTTTCAACAGGAGTACTATGTACAAGCGGTTAAAACGATGCAAATGTCTCCAGTAAAGGCCTTCGAACTTGTCGTTTGCTGAGCTCTGATGACTCCGAGATCACGAATGACTCCACAATAACTCTCGGTAACCCTCGTCTCATTAAACACATCACAGGTAACGCCCAACAAAGCCGCCCTCGACCCTCAACGACACAACATTTATTTAAAAGGATTGGTATTCTAACGCGTTTAATATTCTTGCCCACAATATTACCTGTTATTTGCGGAAAACACGATATAAGTTTCACGGCCGAGCAAGTAATAGCTCGTGTCAAGCGATGACTGCCGGTGGTGCCGCTCGACCCCAGCAATACAGGCCTCTATCCGCGATCCAGCCTACTAAGAGATCAGTGGTGCCAGTGCTATTAGACATAAATCGTTTTTTAGCATTCAATGTTCGCGATGACAACGTAAACAGCACCACACTGCCAAATCTCGAGCAATGTCTGTCATTTGCTGCGTCTGCAGCATCACTCGGAAGTACCAAAGCGCCACCATGCGGGACAGGTTCGATGAGAGTTTCAGTGGTTTCAGTTTCGTTTTCGAGTTCACCGCCTTGGTGGCGCAGGCATGTAAACTTTCTTCAGACAATATTTTCAGTAGAATTTGAGTGGAAAACGCTACATGAGTCCCATCCACGCGCCCAACGACGCCGGCAAGCATGCCGTCGGCTCGGGCGAAGCCCTCTTGGTGGCGGCCTTGCTTTCCGCATGGAAGTTAATCCAACGGCTGCCGAGGCACTCAACGATGGCAGCCGCAAAAACTCTGACAGCCCGGCTCACAGTCATCTGGGAGACTGACAGGTGCTCGTCAGTAGCAACCATCCCTTGAAAGCAGACATGTACGTAGTTCAACTACTCTACTCAACTTACTGTAGTTTAACTACTTTTCTTAGCAGTTTAGTAACTTTAAATTACATTTTTATTTCGGTAACTAGTAGTTTAATTACTTTTTTTGAGTAACTTCTACCTAAATTACAAATTACTTTCGAATGTTATTGGTTTCGTTGCCTATCAACAAACATTCCTGCACAAAAGAGATAAGATGTTGAAAGATCAGTTCATATCTGTAAAGAGGGTTAGCATGTGGCGTAGGAAGGGGGGGGGGAAGCGAGAAAATGGTTTGGAGAGTCCGAAACTCGCCAAGATTTTCACGAGCCCCCACTGCAACAACACTCCTGCGGGGAGCGAATTCAGACATGACGCAAGAGGCCGAGTAACTGAGCGAGTAGCACCGAAGACTGGCGTTTCTTTGTGTCCAGAAGCTCAAGGAGACTGGACCCGTTTGAAGAAAGGGCTGGTCCCTGCTTCTCCCCAACGTAGAAACTCTTGCCCGCTACAGGTGGTGCACTCACTGCATACTCGCCCAAAGGAGGTAACAAAATGCAGCACTTGGTCTGAACCTCATCTGGTGCTTCCGCAGTTTGTTTTGTACTCGAAGAATCGCGTGTTAAATGGCAATGCATAGGGAACCTTTTTGAGTTGCCTTTCCTCGCAAAACTCAGAATATGCAGATATTCAAAGATTCGAAGATCGTTGGAGAAACATAAGCGGTTCCGCCACCGTCTTTTTATAACAAAATAATAAACCGGCAGTGTTGGGAAATACTCTAAGCACATGGTACTTAAACTACAACTGTTTAGAACACCTGTACTTTACTTGAAGTACATTCTCTGAGCATATACTTGTAATTTACGAGGAAAGTAAAACTCCCGACTTCAATGTACACTCCCCGAATTCGAAAACAAAAAATGGCGTATCGTCGTGTGAAAACGCGCTCTTTCGAGACGTCATCTGGTTATTTCTCTAAGTGAAGTAAAGGCGGCTTTAAGACCGACACAGATAAGTGGCTTATAAGTTGATTTTGTCAAATAGCTCGTCAGCGAGAGTAAAAAAACTACTCTGTGGCGACTTCACTTTATACAATATTTGCTGCCATTTCCGCAAAAAATCTAACCTCCGATTACCCCTAAAAAAGCAATGCATGCCAGTAAACAAACAACACTGTATAGGGAATGAAAGGACATCATGAAAGATTGTGTTAAAAGTATTTGTACGTTCCCTTGAAATATATTCTATTTGTAGCAGTGTTGTGCCCGTTACCGAAAAAAAGTAACCAAATAGCGTTACTCGTTAGTTTATAAAAAGTAACGCGTTATCGAGCTACGTTACTCTTTTACAAACGTAACGATATACCGTTACCGTTACTTTTCAAAATGACGAACGTTACTTTTACGTTACTTTTCTGTTCGAGTACATATGTTTGGCAGAAATGTATGCTAAGCCTCCTTAACAAGCTTGGATAAAGAAAATTTACAGAGTGGTTTCATAATGTTTTGATGCGCGAAGCAGCTTAATTTTCGGCATGCATATTAGGCATTGAAACTGTAAATTACCTGATTCGGTCTCCTTTAGTTGATACATCTCATTCAGACCTGCTGGCCATGGCGACGGACTTTCGTTATTCATGCCCATCTCACGCGCAGAATAAGTCGGAGATGTTAGTCAATAGGCTTTTATAAATTACAGCATGCGAACGAGGACTGCAGGAACACAACCAGCCAACCAACACCCCTCATCTGTTCGGCGGTTTTAGTAACAGTCCGGTTTATACTATACCAGAGACTGATTTACTTCACTATCGGGAACAGGACACCGGCTGCCAGCACACTGGGTGTAATCACTTGCTGCCTCTTACCAGCAGTAGCACTTTGTTTTTCTGTGAAAAAAAAAAAAAAAAAGGTTTCGTGTTTGTAAGTTTTTTTTCCAGGTTTAAAACTTTTTTTAAATTTTTTTTATCACGACCTTACGGAATTAAAGACTAATCAAGCGAAAGATTCTTCGGTGTACAAAAGTGGGTCAGGAACTTTCAGGCAGCGAGGGGGAGAGCGAGGGTAAAAATATTCCACCAAGGATGTTTCTTTTTTTTTTTTTTGAAACTAGAGAAATGAGCAAATCGCTTCGCCACTAATTGTCCACTGTTGTAAACGGATGTCTCTCCACGGCTCCCCCCCCCCCCCCCTTCCCCCCCCCCCCCCCCCCTTCCGGCTGTCCACTTCTGCTGCACAAAGCAGGAGGGAGGGGAGGAGGCTGTAACGCAGTCGTTCGTTCAAGCCTTGTGGGTGGTGACACTATGAAAAAAAAAAAGAAAAAGGAGGATGAACGGAGTTAGCTGGTAGCCGAAGGTTTTTTTCGCCTTCGAGAAGTGAGTTTTTTTTTTTTTAACTTTACTGTGAGGGATGCTGGTTCCGTGCAGCGATAAGCTGGTGCAGGATTTTGAGATAAGCTCGTGTAGGATTTCACCAGTTTTTGGTTAAAAGTAACGAGTAACGAGTAACGAAATTTGACAGCCGATACCGTAAAAAAGTCACGGAAATACTTTACTCGTTAGTCATTCAGAATACTAACAAGTACGTTACTGCGTTAGCGAAAAATGTAATGCGTTACCAGTAACGTCGTTACTAGTAACGCGTTACCTCCAACACTGATTTGTAACACGTTACTTCAAGTACATTGCAGCCGGTGTACTTGCTAATTTATTTGAGGTATATAACCTCTCATTTGCTTTGTACTTCAAGTATTTTTTAGATATACCTTTTTAGATTTTAGATACTTTCTAAATACACTTTGTAAAAAATCCAGCTCAGGCAGTGCTAAACCTCAGAGTAGAAATTATACATTCGCAGTACATCATTGACCAAACAAACCAGAAAGTACAAAACAATTAGGCACGCAGAGGCGAAACCAGCTTTTAAAGCGTTTCTGTGAAAAAACAAGCTGATTCATATTTGGTTAGCATAATTTCGCTAACGCATCAAAACCTATGTAGTTTCTTTTTAACATAAAAAACAATAAAAGTAACTTCCAAAAGTAATTCGCTACTCTTTACGGAAATTAGTACTTTTCTCAATTACCTTCAATTTGAGTAATTCCTACCCTACTCAAATTACTTTTGAGGTCAATACCCAGTAACTTAACTTAATCACTTTTTTTTAGTAACTCGTACATGTCTGCATGAACTTACCGGTTCCGAAGAACCGGAGCGCGCAGAGAACTATCCGTTACAAGGTCATGGTAGACGAGACTGTCCGCCGCCACCGGAGTCCGGGCGCCGAACAAAGCTCTTCGCACAGCTAACGCACAACGGCCGTCGATAGCCGGTACTGTTGTCGCATAGCGTACAGCACCGCCATGTTGACAAAGTTTAATTTCGCCTCGATTCGAAGCGAATATTTCGGGCTCAAACTGCAGCTCTCGCACAGTTCTGAAACGTGAAGTTAACGTCAGCGACCGCTTTGACAAAGGAGGTTTCGAATTTCTTCTTTTTTTACACAAACTTTGGATGACTGATATGTTTATTGATCTCTATTGTAGTAGGTTGGACAGTGGACCGCGGCCTCGCCAGCTGGAGCCGAGTGTCGCTACCGGCGGCCATTGATTGACACCCCCAAATGCATGGTACTCTATGGGAAAAACGAGAAAAAGTACTGTTTCCCCCGTTTCTAAGCTGTTGTCGGCACTGAAACTTTTTGGCTGCTTTTCGATAAGTTCGTGAAATAGCTTGCGTACAAACATTAAAACTGACAGCCCTCGCAGTTCTTATAAATAAATATGTTATGGTCGAGAGTGACTCCGCTGTAGTGCAGCTCAATGAGGCCAGAGTTACCTAGAGTTACCGCGGAGTCGGTGGCGGTTTCGTTGAGTTGGATTTAGCAAACCACAAGCTCGAAGGCTTTGCTACGCGAAATTCGCTCACTCCCGGAAAGCCGCTGTCGAGATGGAACTTCTTTGTCATTCACCAACTTCTGGGCTTGGCCGAGGACAGTCTCATTGGCGGTGAGTTCCTTTGTTTACTCCACTACGAGAGCAAGGCTGCTAGCTCAGCCGTAGGTGCTCCTGTACGTTTGATTTTTTTAATCAGTGCTCGAACCTTTAACAAATACCGATTCGATCTCCAAACACCAGACAAAAGGACTGCAGCACACCATAAAATACTCGCCTCCGAGCAAAGCGTACATGCTTCGATATTCTTACTTTTGTGCGTTTCTCCCATAGACTTGCGTGTATTGCCTGGTGTCAAGCAATGGCCGCCGGTGGCGATACTGACGGGCTCCCGATCCGCGATCCTGCCTACTATACAATAGAGATATGTGGAGCTGTCACCTCTCAAGCAAAAGCGCGTGTGTGTACGAAGGCACACTAGACCTATATAGACCGTTTTACTGAAAGAGGGCGAGAGAGAAAAGGGGAAAGGGCTACCGGCGCTTTCCCCCTTTCTGATTGTGTAGAAAGAGTGAAAGTCCCGGATGAGAGGCTTGGATGGTGTTGGGTGTCTGCTGTGCCCCAACTTCGTTCGCGCTTTCTTTTCTGTTTTGAACTCGCAAACTTAGTTAGAGCCACGGGCTTTGATGGCAACGGTCCCCCGGTCATCGGGAGACCATTGCTCGGTCATAGGGTGCACGAATAACGACAGAAAGCGTCGAATACTGTCCGAGGATCTATGTAGCTTGCAATGGATCCGGCAAGGCGAGAGCGGCTGCAATGTCTTTAAGCTCCATCGCTTCCCACATGACCCCGGTCTTGGCGGCAGTGGATTGCGTCCAAAAACCGAAAAGACATTTCCTCAACACCATCTTCTCGACTGTGCTCGGAACAGCTTGTGAATGGAGCGCGCACCGAACGCTGTACCGCCGATGTACATGGGGTACGCTCGCAAGGTGTGTGCCAGTTTTCTCGTGATAATTGCTGTTTCAGCTTGTAAAATTTTGTAACTGAATTTATCTTAATATTGATAGTTTGCAGTGGTGACTGACTCGATTTCATTATTTACAACACTTAGTTGAAGGCTTATTTCCGCCGCCGGGTGAGGCTAGAAATTGTTGAAAAGGTAGTTCTATCGGTTTTCCTGAATAGCGATCCCCTGTGCGATACCAGAGAGCCGGCAAAAGCGCTCCTTGGAGTGCCGCTGGTGGGTTGTTTCGGTTGTTTCCGTTGATTGGACGCTTTGAAGCGCTGGATAGTCGCTCCATGGTACGACTCGTGTGTTGCGATCTGCGTCTTCGAGCCCAGTGTGTACGTTTCTTTGTTCGAGTCAGGGCATCCGCCAGTGCGGCAACGGGGGGAACAGCGGCAGCGAACGTGTCAGTGATAGAAATTGGAGGTTAGTTCTCAAAATATTGTATCAAATGGTATAATAATTCGTGGCTGCTTTGACGCTTTCTGCGGTTTGATATAAGCACATCTAGAACGTCTTCGTCGTTCATCCACAATGAAATATGAGAACACCGACACGCAATATAAAAGCAGCGTAGCAAAACGATCTGTAGCAGCTCCGGGTGTTTACAAAAGTTAATTGAGGTTCCCGTTTCGTGCATCGCTAGTTCATTACTAAAAACGGCTGCGTTGAAAGGGGCCTATTGCAAGCAAATATTTATGAATAGTTCATCATTTCCAGTCACGCGCGGAAAGCGGCGGAGCTTCAAAACATTGCAGCCGCACGTGCCTTGCCGAATTCCATGCAAGCTACGAGGTCCTTGGGCGGTATTCGACGCTTTCTGTCGTTTTTCGTGCACCCTATGACCGAGCAATGGTGTCCCGATGACCGGCGGACTGTTGCCATCGAAGCCCGTGGCTCTAATTAAGTTTGCGAGTCTAAAACAGAAAAGAAAGCGCGAAAGAAGTTGGGGCACAGCAGACACCCAACACCGGCCAAGCCTCTCATCCGGGACTTTCACTCTTTCTACACAATCAGAAAGAAGGAAAGCGCCGGTAGCCCTTTCCCCTTTTCTCTCTCGCCCTCAAAATGGCGCTACCCACGATAAAACGGTCTATATACCTATTCTACTGGCTATCGTGGTTTGGTTTTTATCTGCGCTCAAACTGTGACTCATCGGGAGCCCCCAAAAACCGCGCCCCAGAATTCTATCGGCATGGGTTGGCAATACCAAGAGTATTATAAATTCAAGGGAATAACATATTCGGAAGTGCACGCAAGCGCTGTGTTTGGTTGTGACTGGATGTCGCGAAGTGAGATTGTAAAACAGAAACTGCGACTTATAATACTTGCGTGGTACTGTATACGTCGCTAGGATCGCTTCGATTTTGCAAAGGGTCTATGGACTGTTTTGGAATTTCACGGGCTTGCTCACACCAGCAATGGCATGACGGTGTTCAGATGGCCTACCTCACTATATATAACCGCGGACGACATTATGTGGCTATGCGTGGAAGCAGTGGGAACACAGGCACTCTAACCCCTTGAGCTCCGACCAAATCTGTACATGCGCAATCCGCTTCTTAAGTGCCACAAAAAGTCCCCGAGTATAGCCTACATAAACTTGCCAACGCTACACTCAACTCCATCTGGTTGTTAGGGCTCTTTTGTGTTCGTTGCGTTCGTAAAAGCTAAAAAGACGGCAATTAAAATATCAACGGGACAAGTGTTCGCCGTACTCAACTTGGCAATCGATGCAGGAGATGATTTCGCAAAGCAGTCATGATTCGTTTTAGTTGCTGTGAACGCGAATATGTGAACCGACTTTACACTTTTAAGCACTTTAGGTCACATAACCTCTCAGCACTTTTCAGTTTGCAACATCGATAAATAAGCACAGTTCAATGTTAACTAAGCTTGAACTGCAGTGTACCTTTAAAATTAGCTGTAGGACGAGCCATCTATATGTCTACGTTGTGGGTAGCCACGGGGAAAAAGGAAAAAATAAATCCAATGACACTTTTATTAATGTTAACGACGTTAGAATTCCAAAAGTACAAAACTAAATACATTTTATTTTGCAACGTGCAGCAAAGAAATTCAGGGTGCACGCGCTTGTTTCTTTAGGGGGGTTTGGCCGAGCAGTGTCACGAGCGTCACGAGCGCGCCATCCTTTTGGCTCAAGGGCAGCAGAAGAAAAAGTGAAAGCAACCGAGGCGGTGATGTGGAAGCGAATCCGTAAGCCAATAGAATGTTGTATATATCCTTGAGTTCAACGCTCGAAATTGAACAATAATACGATTCATTTAGTGCTCAACCCACTGATCATTGTGCGGAAGTATGTTAAGTGCGATTTATGTACTTTCCTAGTGAAACAACCGTAGAAGTGTTTGGTGGGAGCCGGGCACGTAGCCAGGATTTTGTTTCGAGGGGGGGGGGGGGGGGCGCTTATCACAAAATGTGGTATAAGGGGGAGGGGGGAGAGGAGGCCCCAGCAAATGGGAAGATTTCGGGGGGGGGGGGGGCGGGCTCGGGCCCCATGGGCCCCCCCCCCCCCCTTGGCTACGTGCCTGGCGGTAGCACCATTAAGCGTGATACAACGTTTTATCTGCAAGCGAGAAAAATTTTAGAGCAACCCTAATATTTAAGTCATCACTGTTACGGAAATCAAACAGGCTAAATTCTACATATGCAATTCTATTTTATGATGGGGGGTATTAAGCCAGCAAGTTTCAATCAGGAGATATTTCAAAACCACGGGGTTTTTACTTGCCTCCTGATTGAACGTTTTCGCCCAAAACTCGTTTCGCATTCAACCCAAGGTCCGACTAAGTAAAGTGCATCATTGATGGCATATAAACTGGCCCAAATTTGCTCTCTACGGCCACTATTCTATCTGAGAATAGAAGAGCCGCTCCTCCGACTTTGTCGACGGTTTTTCGCTTCGAGTGCTGACTGCGGTGCACCAATGCAACTGCACCACTGACGCGTTACCCAACTGAGGCAACTAATATTCATTTTGAATGAGACAGCCACACAGGTCTTAATCGTCCCGGTCTGCGGAGTTTATTACCAGAATTAGGATGGCACAACGATGAAACATGTTAAAATCGATAACAGGCTGAAGTTGAGCTAGTTGGTACGTAACGCAAAAGTAAACGGTCAGCTGGAACGATAGGTACAAAACACAGACAGGGAGAAACAGAGACATACACGCTGCTGACAATCAACTGAGACTTTAAACTTTTTCAGCACTTTAGCCCAAAGATTCACACCTAAAGTAATGCCAAAAAAATCACCATAAATCCATTCATTACACTACCCAATTAAAATAAATAAAATTAAATAATTAAATTTGGTCACTAACACCTCTCTGACCCAACCCACAAACCACCGCCGACACATATCCCTCTTATTCCCTTTCACGGGGCAGTGCCGCATTGTGAAAACTACCTTTCTTTCTTGCTGACCGTGATGAAGGGCATGGCATGCTCACGCAGTCATCGGCGCTTTCCTCAATGACCAATGCCTCGACAATCTCGCGCGCAAAGACATTTCTGTTTTTTTTTTTTTTTTGAATATTGGAAACGCTGCTAAAACTTGGCCTGCACCCACACGTGCGGCAACGGGCTGCAAGGTACCCAGCTCCCGTGCCCTGCACCGACGCCGCGTGCTCCCTGACTCTGTCATTAATGCAGCATCCCGTGGAAACGCTGCTAAAACTTGGCCTGCACCCACACGTGCGGCAACGGGCTGCAAGGTACCCAGCTCCCGTGCCCTGCACCGACGCCGCGTGCTCCCTGACTCTGTCATTAATGCAGCATCCCGTCTTCCCAATGTAGCAGCTCCCGCATAACATTGGAATCTTGTACACAACACCGGTCTGGCAGATGGCATACTTAGTCCTGTGCGGCGCAGTGTTGCAGGTTCGCTGGTGGTTCTTGGCCTGATTTACCCTGCGGCACATAGAGTTCCCTCTGTTGGGTGCTGAGCTCACAACCCTGACACTCTGTCGTGCAGCGATCTTTTTGAGTCGGTGGTGGACACCGTGGATGTAGGGGACTACCGCGAACTTCTCACGTGGAGTCTGTCTATCTCGCTCGGTACTGGGTGATCCTCTTGGAATTTTTCGGCATATCGTCTCACATACGGCTCCAGGGAGGACATCTGGATACCCAGAGTCACGAAGCCAAGCCATCTGTTTCTGAAAGCTAGCTTTAACTTGATGGTGGCATGACTTGCACAGCGCTGATACGAGTGCCGTGTTGGCAACAATTGATTTGACGGTCTTCGAATGGCAAATTGCAAACGGAAGAAAACATCTACTTGAACTAGGTTCCTACCTCCAGCACACTTGTCCATCCCTAAACTCAAGTGTGAGGTCCAGGAGCTTAATAAACTTGCCCACGGGCAATTCGTGAGTGAAGACCAGGTCGGGGAAACATTCTTGGAAGGTTCCCATGATCGTGCTCCTGTATCCGTTTTCCTCACTCTCGATGTCTGTGCTACACAGGATCAGGAAATCGTCCACATATCTAAAGATGCCTTTGACTCTGGCATCGTTCAGTATAGATTGGATGTACCTACCACACGCCGCCAAGAACAGATCGCATAAATGTGGCGCCGGACTAGAACCAATGCAGATCCCACTTTTTTGGACCTAGTCTAGACCTCCATGCGAGATCACGGTCGCCGTTAAATATACCCCGAGCAGTTCCAAGAAGGCGTCTTATGCTAATCCCCGCTGCGGTTTGAAAAGGCGTTACGCCGTGTTCCTCGATGATGTGTCGTAATATATGGTCCTCCAGCACATGCTACCGCAGCGCCGCTGCGTACATCCGTGACCTTCTCACGCACGCCGTTTTAGAGCAATGCGTGGCGTGCGTCGGAGCCTGATCTCACTACCCCTCCCCTAGTTCACTGTATCCGAGGGCAACTCAATTTCAGTGCAGTGCCGCCATTTGCTTCCAAGGGCTGCACGTGGCATGCGTATACATAGCATGCGCGTCGTGCACTGGTGGGCCTCTTCTGCCTCTCCTATTTCACTTTGGGCCTCTGGAGTTCCTGTAAAGGCACCCTACGGGAGCCAGAGTTGCGCGTCCGCTTTTCACGTGCTGTCTCTCCGCTATTCGCCGGGATGCGATCATGCCAGGAGCAAAGTCCAACTGCCGTGCAGGAAAGCAATCGATACGGCCACTTCGCCGACGTTGCACTAGGCCCGGCGTATGTTCCCCTGCTTTTGCTTTCTCCTCCTTTCGTGTTTTCCGGGAAAAGAGGAGAAGGAGCGCGCCGCGCGGCGGCGCCATTCGCCAAATTAAAGCTCGTGACGACCAGAATCCCGGCTGTGCAAGCAAGCCGGCTCTACAGGGATGAACGCGCAACTCTGGCTCCCGTAGGGAACCTATACAGGAATTTTATGGGCCTCTTAGTCGGAGCGCCCTCCAGGTCGGCGTGGACAGGACAAGTCCTGGTTTGTGGATAGATCCAAACTCAACGTGTCCTCACCTTCTCCCCTGCGAAAGCGGCCAGTGGCATCGCCTGAGTGTGCTCGATACTAATAATCTTCGTCGTGACGTCATGGAAACAAGCCTTAAGAGGGCGCCACCGAAACATCTCGTCGCCATGGTTTGGACGAACCCGTGAAGGGGCTTTATACCCAATTCAAAGGGAAAATTTCCAGGCTGCGCGCGTCCAACCGTCCCGACTACGCAAAAGCTGTCAGTATCAAGGCCATTGAATTTTCGCAGAGTATATCCCAGTAAAAGGTTTGGCATAGCGATAGCGGTTTCTCTTTTTTTTATGTAACTTTGCCACCTTTTTCTCTCTTTCTATCTTTCTCTCTTTCTCGGGCGTAGGTTTTCTTTTTTGTAGTCTCTTCCTCGTTTTCTTTAAAAAGGATATTTGTGCCAACTTCTCATATCTAATCTACGTGGCCACGATCAATTGCGGTCTGTTCCCCAGCCACCGATTTTTTCTTTGATTATTTTACGGCGGTTGTTGAAATCAAGATCCTACTTAACGTAGCGCAAAATGTTTTACCTTCAGAAAATATAGCTCAACTGTTTGCCATGCATTAACATCGACTGAAGGGGGCAACCTGAGTGCATAAAAAAAAATGAATGCGTTCTTTTCTAGCGTTTTTTATTACTTCTATGCCATTTCACATAGTTTTCGTCGTCTATTATTTGACCAGTAGACCCTTTTCAAGACTTCATCCCGCAACATTGGCGGTGTCTATTTCAAAAGTCATCCTGGTAATATTCCACACCGCTAGTTCTGTATAGTTCCGAAATTGCAGAGGGTAGGCAAATCGGAGAAGGAGAGAAATCATAATTTTGGTTCCTAATTTCTAGGCTAGGTGGCACAAGCTACCGCCCGTTATAAAGTTATAAAACCCTTTAGCATCCATCTACCCATCCATGGGCCCGAGGCGTGGGGTTGGGTCCGAGTCTTCGCCGAACGCTGACGGAACCCTCGTGTCCAATACATGCTCAGGGTGCGTGTCCGAACAATGGTGGATTTGGTAATGGGCGCGGCATCTACCAGTGGGCACGTATACTTGAAATCGAAGGAACAAAACATGGAGGACAAGCACAGGGTAACCACGTTTTCTCAAACCACCTGAAAGAACATGTATGTCCTGTGCTTGTCCTCCGTGTTTTATTCTTTCGATTTTAAGTATTCATGTTCAACACGCTCGCTTTTACCAGTACCAATAGATGGCACGCCCTTTTGAAAATGGTTTGTTGACACTGTCTAACCCTGTATTAAGTATTCACTGTATGCGCGGCGGCATACGATAGCAAACAAAAATGATTACCTATTCATTCAATCAACACAGGTGACAGCTTACCTGGTCGCGAAAATTCGAAACACCGAGCAGCAGCGAAGCCGTTCACTGGGTGAGTACTTCATCTCCTGCTCACGGGTGAAATAACCCACAAATATATATAAAAAAAAAAGCTAAAATACTTCTTTAAAAAAAAGTTAGGTGAATTTTGGCGTATTTTTATCCCGTAAATTTGAAGATAACGTTCGCTCTCCCCGAAGATGTAACTGAACGCGAGAAAACACGAAAAACCTCCAACAGTCGTGGCGTCATGCTAGGATATTTGGGACGCCAAGCGCGCGTCGCTCGAGTGGGCTGCGCTCGGAATAGAGCAAGCGCTAAATTTCCCTAGCCATCAAGGAGAATACCGGGATTGGCGTTCCAAGCGCCACACGTGCTGGCCTCAGCAGTAGTAACTTTTCTAAAGCAAATGCCTAAAACAAATTGTATCTTGCCCGTGAGTTTATCAACGCTTTATTTTGGTTATTTCCTTCGAATCTTTCATAGGGGGAAGGAGTGCGCGTGTGGCGCGTGGAACACCAATCCCTGCATTCTCCTTGATGCTTGGGTAATTTAGCAATAGATCTGTTGCAAGCTTGCTAGGTATATTTTCTCGCACTAACCATCGTGATGTCTTTTTCTGACGTTTCTGCAAATAGCAAGAGCGCGCGTGCATAGCTTCGTCAGGCGCTGCAGATGAGCGAGAACAGATATTCCGAGTACTCCTAATATAACGTCACGCCCCGGAAAATTGTGTGGCTACGGCGGTGCTTTGAAAATTTCTTTCTGTAGGCTCCGTTCACCAAATTGAAAAATCATCTCGATATTCACGATCCTTAAGGCAAAATGAAGATGATTGAGGTGTTTTTCTTCAAATACAAAACAGTTTCAGTTTCACTGTAATGTGTTGGCATTAGAACTCTCGTTGTGACGGAAACCCGGTAATGTCCTCCTTCTCCCTCCGAATTCGCTACGGGGAAGGAGGCAGAAGCAGGGGGAGAGGGTGACGCGTACGACGTCCCCATTGGTCCGAAGGACTGACGTCAGCATACGTCAACCTCTCCCCCTCCTTCTCCCTCTCTTCCCGACGCTGACAAACTGATAGACACCACCGGGTTTTCATCGAAACGAGCCCTTTGCTTTTCGTCAAAGTCAGCCGCACAGCTGGCGCGGAGCCAGATAGGAAGAGGCGCCACGCAACACCCCCTACATAACAAAGCCGTAGTGCCGAATGATGGGCCGTTATCAGAAAAGGGCAACACTGGACACGAATTGGAAACGAGTTCCACTTCAGCGCACGGCTTCGAGTCAAGTTTGAACTTTGAGCGGAACGTTGACGTAATCCTAGTGTCTAATCTGGGCCCAGCGTTGGCCTTCTCTGATGACGCCATCTCATTGAGCACTACGGCTTTGTCATTTAGGAGGTGTTGCGCCGAGGCGCGGTGGAATGCAGGCGCAGTGCCGTAACTAGGGTCAGCGGCACACGGGGCGGTGCCGCTGACCTTAGTGAAGGACATTTGAGGAGTTGCGTGTGAAGCGTACTGAGCTTCAACTAATTTATTTACACTATTTACATTAGGTTAAATCTGAGACGTGACGAGCCGATCTTGCGGGTGCCGTTGTTCCTCGATGTCTGTGCCGTCTCGAGCACCGAGAGAGGCCGTGATCGCGCGGACACTTCTTTCTCTTCTTTCGCGCTTCGCTGGGAGCCGCTACATGGTTCCCCCCCTAGCGAGGTTGTGTGTAATGCGAGCGATGTGTGCGATGTGCTTGTGAACGAAGTTGCATCAATTTCTTGTAGCTCATTGTTTGTGAGATGTGCAGGCTTAATGCGGTCAATTGAAATTACTTCTGCTCGGCCGTTGACTGAAAGCGTGAATGTTTTGTCAGTTCGTTGCAGCACTGCATAGGGTCCGTCATAGGGACACTGTAGTGGACGTCGCACCGTGTCGTTTCGCACGAACACGTGACTGCAGTGGTGAAGGTCGGGACTTATGAAGACCTTGCGTGACTGAGTCCTGGTTTGGATTGGTTGGATGTTTTGGAGAACCGAGCGTAATCGGCTGGCGTAGTTCTCGCAGTCAATGTTACTGCTCTTTTCAGTTGTATGAAAAAATTCACCGAGTAGTCGGAGGGTAGTGCCGTAGACCATTTCGGCGGAGGAGCACTTAAGTTCGTCTCGCAAGGCAGTGCGGATGCCCAGCAGCACCATTGGTAGGACTTTGGTCCATGGGTTTATTGACGTGTGCGCTCTGAGTGCCGCTTTCATCTGTCGGTGGAACCTTTCCACGAGCCCGTTGGAGGAGGGATGGTATGCTGTTGTTCGGATGTGGTGGGCACCGAGAAGAGTTGACAGTTTATGGAAGAGAAGACTTTCGAACTGTCTGCCTCTATCGGTTGTTATTGTCGCCGGCACACCAAAACGGCTGGTCCACATAGTAATAAATGTGTGGGCGACAGTCTCCGCGGTCATGTCTTTCACAGGCATTGCCTCTGGCCAGCGATTGAACCTGTCCACGCACGTCAGCAGGTAACGATAGTCGTGAGACGGTGGCAGCGGTCCCACGATATCTAGGTGTACGTTGTTGAATCGGGCACCGGGAATTTGGAATGTGCCTACCGGTGTCACTGTGTGGCTACGGATTTTGGCTCGCTGGCACTGTTGGCATGCCCGTGCGAAGTTTCTAATGTCTGACTTCATCCTTGGCCAAACGAATCGAGCTGAGATGAGGCTTTGTGACGCCCGTATCCCTGGGTGGGAGAGTGAGTGAAGGGTGTCAAAGACGACTCGTCGAAACGGTGTCGGCACGTAAGGTCGAGGATGGCCAGTAGAAGTGTCGCAGAGAAGTGTTTTGTTGCATTCAGGAATTGCAATGTCTTCGAGGACCAGCGCTGTTGACGAAGAGCGAAGGTGCTGAAGTTCTTCGTCGAGCTGTTGCGCGGCGGCCAATTCCTGGAAATTGATAGCTGTCTGTTCAGTTGTAAAGGTGTTGACACCGATCCGGGATAGCGCGTCTGCGACGGTGTTTTCTTTGCCGTTGATGAAACGAATGTCGCTAGTGTATTCCGAGATGTAAGCCGTCTGTCGGACTTCCCTTGCTGTGTAAGAGGAGCTGTTTGATGTTAGGGCATATGTTAGGGGTTTGTGATCTGTCAGGATAACAAATTGACGTCCTTCCAGAAAATGGCGGAAGTGTTTAACGCCCAGGTAGATTGCTAGAAGTTCACGCCCGAATGTACTATACCGGGTTTCGGTGGGTGTCATTTGCTTTGAGAAAAAGGAAAGTGGTTGCCACCCGGAGTCGGTAAACTGTTGGAGTACGGCACCAACTGCTCCATCGGAGGCGTCGGTCACAAGGGAGAGTGGTGCGTTAGGTTTCTGATGGGCCAATGTTGTGACTTCGGAAAGTTGTTTCTTGATTGTCTCGAAGGCGTTGAGTGCAGGTTCGTTCCACTCGAGTGGGATGGATTGCTTGGGATCTCCAGTGAGAAAACGGTTGAGTGGCTGGAGAGTTCTAGAGCAGTTTGGAAGGAATCGTCGATAAAAGTTTATGAGCCCTAAAAACTCACGTAGTTTCTTTGTTGTTTGTGGTTGGGGAAACTGTTGAATGATGTTCACCTTCTCCAGCAGGGGACGGATGCCGTGCTTGTCCACATGATGTCCCAAGAAATCCAATTCGGCGACGCCAAAGTTGCATTTGGCCGCATTGAGGACGACACCGTAGTTGTGGAGGCGAGAGAAGAGCTGTCGGAGGTGGTCCTCATGTTCTTCACGTGTTTTGCTGAAGACGAGGACGTCATCGACGTAGGCGAAACAGAAGTTTAATCCACGAAGAACTTGATCCATGAACTGTTGGAAGGTTTGTGCTGCATTCCTGAGACCAAATGGCATCCGAATGTACTCAAACATGCCAAATGGTGTCGTGATTGCAGTTTTGTGGATGTCAGATGGTTCGACCGGTATTTGATGATATGCCTTTACAAGGTCTATTTTTGTGAAGATAGTCGATCCGTGTAGTGCCCCAGCAAAATCTTGGATGTGGGGAATTGGGTACCGATCCGGCACCGTGTTTTTGTTGAGGGCTCTATAATCCCCGCATGGTCGCCAGTCACCAGATTTTTTTGGTGCCATGTGCAGGGCGCTAGACCACACGCTGGACGATGGACGAATGAATCCGAGTTCCAGCATGTGTTCGAATTCATTTTTAGCGATTTTTAGCCGGTCCGGGGCGAGGCGGCGTGGCTTGGCGAAGACTGGAGAGCCTTTGGTGTCGATGCAATGTGTGATGTTGTGTTTGACTGATGCCTCAGTGTTGCATGGCTGCGTTAGCGTTGGGAATTCCTCTAAAAGGTTTTTCCATGGAGCAGCCATTTTGAGGGGTTGTAAAGTAGAATTTAACGATAGTGCCTTTGATAGTACGCCTTGGATACTGAGGTGTGTTGTAGAGTCAAGGAGAAGACGGCGCTTGACATCCACGATGAGGGCAAAATTTCGGAGGAAGTCTGCCCCAATGATTGCGAAACGCACGTCTGCCACCAAACATATCCAGCGGAACACGCGCCGGAGTCCCAGATCGAGGGTTAGGGATCTCTGTCCATACGTTTTTATCGCCGATCCATTTACCGCCTGGAGAGGTTGGGTTTGTTGTCGGTGCCGACGATCCTCCAGCGTAGGAGGAATGATACTGACTTCAGCGCCGGTGTCCACCAGGTATTGGATCTTTGTCTGGCGATCAGTCACGTGGAACAAACGGCTGATTGTGCTTCCCGCTACACTGGCCGTCTTCAGTGAGTGGGCGAGGTGTTTTCCGGAAATGCGCATGGTTGGGTGCATTTCCGGGCGTCGTCTCCAAATAATCGGTGGTACCAGCACCACCTGTTGGTATCATCGCGGGTTGCGCTGGGTCGACGTCCCCGAGATGTGTGTGGAGAGGATGGTCGTGAAGGACGGGCACGTAGGTCTCGCAAATTCTTCGCTAGCTGGTCAACTTGCTCTGAGAGTCTCTTGTTTGATTGGAGGAGTTGAGAAAACTTCTCCTCCAAGGAGTGAGCTCCTGATGACTGGCCAGCTGCTGGTGGTTTTTGGCTAACTACGGAGATCCCGAGAGCGGAAACATCCATGATTTTATCTGACATCTGGGCGAGTGTTTCCGAAGGCTCCGATAATATGGACAGGATCATGCGAACTTGTTGGGGAAGTCGCTGAAGGAATAGTTCCTTGAAGATAGATGCGTCGAGTGATTCGGCGCGGTCTCCCAGAAGTTGATGCATTCTGCGGAGGAGATCGGAAGGTTTTCTGTCGCCTAGCTCCTCTGTGGTGAGGAGCTGCTGGATGCGGCGTTGCTCAGATTCTGTAGTCCTCCGAGTTAACTCCATTTTCAATTTTTCGTATGGATTGTCTGCTGGAGGCGCTCGGAGTACGTCCCGGACGATGCTAGCGATGGACTGCGGGAGGGCAGCAACAACGTAGTCGTATTTTGACAGTTGCGTTGTGATACGTTTTTTTCGGAAGATGGACTCGATAGTGATGAACCAGAGTTCCGAGTCCGTGGTCCAAAACTCAGGTAGCTTGACCGTGGCAATGCTTGGAGGGGAAATCTGGTCGCCGGTGGATGTGGATTCGGTAGCTGGCGGAGACATACCGTTGTTGCTGAGGGCCGGGTCAGGGCTGAGGTCGCTGTTGCTGAGGTTTCGGGTCACCAATTTGAAGCGTACTGAGCTTCAACTAATTTATTTACACTATTTACATTAGGTTAAATCTGAGACGTGACGAGCCGATCTTGCGGGTGCCGTTGTTCCTCGATGTCTGTGCTGTCTCGAGCACCGAGAGAGGCCGTGATCGCGCGGGCACTTCTTTCTCTTCTTTCGCGCTTCGCTGGGAGCCGCTACACGTGTATCTCGTTTGGGAGCATAGGTCCTTTCTTCCAAAAAGGGATTCGAGGTGGCTCCGTCTGACAACAAATAGGATTGTCAAACCACACTCCGTTTCACCTCGAGCCCGACCGCAGACTACGACGACGATCCGGTGGGGCAAATCGAGGAACACCAAAAGTGCAGAGTCACGGCGCTCGTCGTCTTTGTACGTCTGCTATAACCGGGCTAAACCAGTCCCTCGTGAGACAAGAAAACTAACAAAACAAGGCGCACAATCGTGGCGCGATTACTGTGCGTGATTAGGTTTAGCCGCCGTGAAAACAAAAACAGGCCAACAGGACGACCGCCGTGATGGTGTACCTTTGGCCTCGTTCAATGGACCCCATCGAATCGGGGCGTTGGCTGCAGTCGTATAGACCTTTGCATCGCTTATCACCCAGGCGAAAAATAATGAGTCACTGAACAGTGGGCGCATGCGCAGCGTCTGATATACCGCGCAGATGAGCAACCGCGCATGCTCAGAAGGCGTTCCACAGCACAGAAGACAAAGATGGCAGCGCGCAGAAGGCGATTCTGCCAAGAAACGCTCGACACCAGGGACAACACACCATTTTCTAACCCAGTCACTGGGTTTGAGGCTAAATTCTCACCGGCGTCCCTGCTAACCCTAACCGAGTGGACTGTGATTTTGAAAGGCGCAGTTTCAAAACACTACTGGCGGCGAAATTCTCGTCTTTTTCCCCTGATTTTGTGTTTCATGATGTATGCATTTTCCCGAGGACATTGAGAAAGCATTGCACCACATATAAAAAAAAAACAAAAAAAGCAACAAAAAAACCGTAAACTATTTTTGCTGGGTACTCGCGCGACAGAACTAAGGCAACTGGAATGTTACTCGTTTTTTTTTAACGATAAGTTTTGACGGCGCCGCCCGATTAGCCGCGTGTCAAACGACAAAGCGCTTACCTGTTGAAAATAATTTACAACAGGAGATAGTCGAAAGACATACATTTTTCACGCTCACAAATAACGTGTTTAACGATGGACATGACACGAACATACAATTTAGCGAGTGCTAGCTAACATTCAAACAATTTATTTATTGTACGTACCCCACGATGCAGCGTTACCCGAAAATAATTTATTTGAGAAAGATATCACATAGCACAGTCACAGTCGACGAGTCACATCTTGACAACCGGATGGAATCAAAGGTAACTTTATTTTTGGGCACGTTTTGGGGAGAGCTTCCTTTTTTCACACCAGCACCAAGGCAAAGGAACGGGCGCGATTGACTCCAACTCGAATAACTATTTTTGGCTATGACTGAGACTCTAAACAGATTATTTCTCGAACGGGGGAGGACAGTTGTCATTGTTCGCAAAATCGCATCGACGGTCGTTCGACGTCCTTCCGCTTCTTTTTTTCCCGTGGATTTCGAGCAGAAACGCTTATACGGCAGGCAATTACCGGCCCTATTTCTCACAGTGGAAGATAACTCAGAAAGGGTACGCAGCATGCATAAGAAATATTAAGTTGAAACTTTCAAGAGGGGCCAGAAAACGTCGAATGCAAAACCGCAAAACATAGTTGAGAATCGCGCTGAGCGGGTTTCCACAGTTCAAGAGAGTGACGGAAAATGTATAGCTGATAGAGGGCGCGAGAGTCGCACCAGCCACAGCAGCATCAGCAACATGGCGGCGGCCTAGGAGCGTTTTTTTTTTTTTGAAAGGCGTATACCGGCTAGGGCTGTTTCAGTGGAGACTGACAAAACTTTCTAAAATTAGTGTATTCGAGACGTAGAAGGGTAATTTTCTCGGGGATGCGTCACACTAATGGAAGCGGACGCCAAAAGATGCACGATACTTGCTAATTAGTTTGCTACTTATTTTGAAAGATGACGAATTATTTTTTTAGATTAGTGAAAATGGACGTGTGGTTCATATTAGAAACTTGCTGACCACCATTGAAAACCACTAGATCAGTAATTTTTATGGAGACTTTGAGCGCATGAGAAGCGCAGTAGTGCTCTAAAGTTACGGCTCGTGGAGCAGGTACAAGGCTAGCGGTGGGCGAGGCGCCCTCTCGATTTTTGCGTTCCTTATCAAAGCCCCAGCCTTGTACCTGCCACACGAGTGGTAACCTTAGCGCAATACTACGCTTCCCACGTGCACAAAGTATTTATGAAAATTACTGATTTAGTGGTTTTTGATTACGCTCAGGAAGTTTCTAATTGGAACAATATATCATCATCACATCATCAAATCAGTTTATTTTCTGCCACAAAAATACCTTAGTGACAAGGGCGCTGGAAAAAAAGCTGCACGTTTCCAGCTTTACGAGTCCGAGCGCCCTAATACAAGGCTGCCGCGGTGCTGACATAGAAATAAAAAAGAAGCAATCACAAAAAAAAAAGTATATATATATATATATATATATATACCTAAGTACATATATTTAGAGCTATCATAAACCTAAATAATAATTTTGTGTTACAAAATTTCTTGTATTGTACGATGTTTTAAAGAGCATATATCAATGTCGGGAGAAAATAGCAGGTTTAACAAGAGCGGTAATTGGTAGCGGTATCTTCGAGCGCCGAAATTTGTTCTAAATGCAGGAACACGCCTGGGGTGCTATTCTGGTCACAAACGGTCACGTTCGTGTTTCTCGAAAACTCCTCCCCCCTACGAACCGCGCGCTCCTATTGGCCACAGCCCGCGTGATAATTCCACGCGGTTCCCATGGTAACGTTCGCGAAACACGAAAGCAACTGTTTGCCGTAACTGTCACTCTTCGAGCTCGGACCGTGACGACAAAGTGACGTATGACCACGTCCGACCTACGTAGCACATAGCGGAAGTCGCGTAACTAGATTAACTGCGGTATTACTCGACACACCCTACTCTCTGTTTCACTATGAGTGCGAGCTAGTGCGGGTGTAGGAGCTACAAGAACGTGCTCCGGGCTTTCAACGTCCCTGTCGAGCAGGCGCGCTTGCGCAGTGCAAACCAACGTTCGTGCAAGCATCGTTTGGGGTGATGTGCTCGTGCTTTTAACTTCTGTTTCTATTGCACGAAGGGGAACAAGCTTTGGGCAGGATTCTAGAGCGTAGAAAATGGCGGCGATGCTTGTTGCGCAACGATGGCTCGATTAACGCGTACAATGACGGGTTTTCCGCGAGCACCCGGTAGCCTTCGCGATGCACGAAGACTGTTTCTGACGACAATACCGCTTGTCGAAAAGCACCGTGTGATCGCAGTGTGACCAGCTGCGCGACGAGAGACGGTGACGATGAGAGATGATGATCGTCGAGCAGCACCAGACTAATTGAATCGCACTGAGATTTTTCGCAGCGGGGAACTACAAGAGCGCGGTTGCCACCGATGATCACATAGCTAATGCCCAGTGGACGGTGATCAGAGCCGTGACGGCCGTCGCGAGTGTCGCTGTCAACCGGCTGGGAAGAGTCGGCTGAGTTGACGAAACCCCGAACCGAGGCAGCTGAGGCATGTCCGAAAGAAGGCTTTTGTCGCCACCACGACAAGCACACCGACGTCGTGGGGTGCGTTGACGGAACCTAGAATCTAACAGAACCCTCGTCACCATCATCATCGGTCTGAAGGAGATCGTCACCGTTCTGAAGGACTCCAACATTTTTCCGCAAACACCACTTTGTCATTAACAACTTGATGGTAAGTTTACGTTAAAATTTCAGGGTTTCTACCGCTTCGAAGTTAGTGCACGCTTAGTACCTATGTCTTCAGTTGACCATTTGTTGCGGTTTGTAGCTACTGTCAATCGTGCAATAAAATCTGGGTGGGTTGCTGATGGCATTTTATTGTATCAACTAGATATTTTACCTTTTCACGCCAAGCTTCTGGAATTGCATGTCAGTCATCGGACAGTCATAAGAAACACTTTTCGATGCCCTGCAATGAACTACGAACAGTGTGTCCTAAAATTAATCGTTAGTTGTTTAGACAGCAGGAGTTTAGTCTGACGGAGCATGGTAACATTGCTACCCACTGTAGGCGAGAAATTTGGCCAGTGCAATCTTGTGGATGGTCGTCATCTCCGTGACCAAGAAAAATAATAAAGATACAATTGTCCTCCATTCAACACCCGTGTGTTTAATGTAAAGGTTATCATACAGATTAAAAAGATTGTCGTTTCAAAAGTGACAGTAACTCGTTGAAATTATAGAGTAGTGTGAGCTGAATTTTTTTAAAAAAATTTGCCTGTAATGCAGAGCAAATACGCATTGTTGAAGCAGAGTAGATGTGTGAAGGAAAAACGAGCATATGTACTAAAGAAAGAACCACTACGTAACGTGAAAAATGTCAGCAACTATCTTGCCATTTTGGTACGAGTTCAGTGGCTCTGCACATGCTTATGGCAGCCTGTGAATGTAGGATGCTCCCCTTATGGTATCATCCAGTGGCAAAGCCAGGGGGGGGGGGGGGGGGCTTATCTTCGCCCCCCCCCCTCCCCAAATCCGGCGGGCCCTAGAATATACACACAAATTTCGACACCCCCCCCCCCTCCCCCCCGCTCCCCAAGTCATAAACATCCCAGCCACTCTCACCCCCTTAAAAGTTCCTGGCTACGCCACTGCTATCAACAGCACTCAATTAATAGTCAACATAATCAAGATAAGCGAAATTTTCTTTATTTTATGCAGCATATAGGTGGTGTTTCTGTCTTTATATGCGTGCAGGCAAAGCCCACACTGTAGAAAACACCTCTGTGAAGCCTGCGTCCACAATGCAGTCCCCGTCAAACGTTCAAGGCGTTAACGAATTCCACAAATTAAATTTTCAACGAAACGCATTAGTTTTGCAAAACGCTGGCAAACTTACGTTGCGTTTTACATCATTCACCTTTTTCGTCCGATGAATCAGCAGTCAGCAATACACAAACCTCAATGAACTTGTGGTTTGTTTTCTTGCCGTTGGGGCGATCTTTGGCGGTCGTGGCGGAGGCACAATTCTTTCTCAGACCCTTGGCTGCTTCCTCCGTGCTCGCGGAAACGTGGTTTCCTTTGTGCAAAAGAGAGGTTTTGAATCTTGATGCATGGCAACGCTGAATGAAGGTTTATTACTGTCTTCATAATCTCAGCAAGGCTACCGTACGAGCCACAACACCGCCACCACTTTCAAGCTTCATAACACCGGCACAAATAGGAGCCAAGTCTTGCATCTCGCCAAGTGTTATATCGGAGACGTTAAACGCCAGCTCACTGTGCTCTTCGACCCGGTCCTGCCGCCGAATGGGTTCATCCAACAGCACGAAAGCATTCGTGTGCGCGTTGACCGAGTGACAGATCGCATGTCAAACCCCAGCCGCGGTCGATCCGACGAGCATCGCGGCCATGTTCTTTCGAGTTTAACTCGCCAAGGGTACGGTTGTCGAGTTAAAACAATGCAAATAGTCCCGTGCATTCTTGTTCTTACGTCATTTTGTCGTCACAACCCGAACTCGAAAAATGACTGTTAGCGGCAAACAGAGGCTTTCTAGTTTCACGAACGTTTCCATGGCAAAGAGCGTTGAATCGTCACGCGCAATGAAGCCAATGGGATAGCGAGGTACCTATGTAGGGACGTGTAAAAACGTGGAAGCCGTTTTCTTTTCTTTTTTTTTTATTTTTTTCTGCACGAGCTTTTCTGCAAATATAAAAATAAGTAAAAAAGACTGCCCGAGATTATGCGGTCGCGTCCATTTCTTCAGCGCCGAAAGAGAAGAGCATGGTTTATGGGGACTACCGTCGTAATCACTGCGGTGAGCAAAGCGAGCAAAGCGAGCAAAGCATTATTAAAACTGCACGAAGAAACTTTCCTGCATCATCCACAGCATGTTCACAACCGGTGCACTCTGCGTCGATCTCATGACTAGTCAATATTACCACAAAGTCGTCGTCAGCTCTGTATCCATTTGGAGTCTTCTTCACAGGCGAACAGGAAATTTCATTTGCAGCTTATGTTCACGGCGGTTCCACAAAGGATGGTCGGTGTCGCAGCGTACCTTCACATAATATTTTCTTCTCGTAATGCCATCCGTATCGTGCAGAAACAGGGAAAGCAACCACGCAAGCGAGACACAAACACCACAAGGTCGTTACCGCGGTTTTCGCCATGTTTTTTTTTTCAAAGACCGTAGTGAAACACTTCGAGAAAAAAAGCTGAGATATGTTAGCTAAATTTGCTTTACGTCATAATTATTGAAATAATCTTTCGTATTTTATAAAAGGATAATATTATTTTTCTCTGTTTCCTTCCATTTTCCGGAAGGTAGCCTTTTCTCTGTTATTCGCTCGTTCTAAGTCCCGGAGGAAAGGAAGAAGATAACAAAAAGAACAGGGGGAAATACAGGGATTTCTTCGCCCCAACTGGGTGGACACGTCACCGCGACGTAGGGCATCGTCAGATTCTAGCTGACCGCGTGCGTGAACCCGAACGTTGGGGCGGAGCCTCAAACAAGAATCATTCTAGTTTGAGGCTCCGCCCCTTCTTTCTCGAGACGTCACAACTCGAAAGGTACCCGTTTGCGACCAGAATAGCACCCCAGGACGCCTATGACGCGATGAGTAAATGGACTCTTTTTTCTCTAGTTTATAGCGAGGTCCAAGATTATGTTAATATTTTTTCTGACACACTGTTGGCAATTTAAAATCAATCTAGAGGAATGCATATAACATATATAGATGATTTTATTTTTTTTTTCGAAAATAGGAAGAGAGTGATAATCACGAGATACATTTTCAACTATTCTAACAGCCTTTTTCTGTAAAAGACTCAATTTGTCTAAATTTCTCTTAGTAGTTGTTCCCCATACTAAATGGGAATAGCAGATTACGGAATGAAAAGGAGAATAGTAAATTAATATTTTGATGTTGTGGGATTTCCCTTGCTGCCACCCGTCTCGGGGAATGACACAGCACACCGGTTCAACAACACGTAAACGTTTAGTGAGCGCTATCGCCTGCGCCGCGATCCCAACAGCCCCCGCGCATCCTCTGCGACGGCCTTTTATCAGCGGCGGAGCGCCGCTCGCGTGGCCAGTTGCCCTTGGCCCCCTCGTGGGCAAGGGTCGTGGGCCTTATGATTGTCGGAGGGGGCAGCCTGGGCCAACCGCTTGGAATCGCCAGGTTGCCCACAATGTTTACTGGGAGTAATGCCTGTATTTATTCATAATCCCGACAGCACTACAAAGTTGTTCGGGATTATGTCTATTTTCAATTATTAAAAAGTTAATTATTCATGTTTATTTAATTAAAATCAAATTATTAGGTATAACGCATTTTCCGACGTCCGCAACTACGAGTAATGCGGTCCTGAGAAAATATATTTTATGCTGGAATACGCAAAACTTAGACATTTTTATCAGCCTTCGCTGAAACACCCGAAATACTTCGAGTGAGACGGAGAATAAAATATCACCACTGTCATAATTTATATTATCATCATCATGACCAGCGTCGTTATAGTCATCATCACAATGATAGATATTTCACATACGTTCTCTAGTATATGTGTCTTGCACAAAGAAGCAGACAGATCAAGCGTTTATGGGGCTAACACCTTCTTTTGTATTGCATTGCATCAGCCCCTCATCACAATAAAGCAATGTTTTCTTCCAGCTGGCACTCTCAATCGGCCATGATACTTGAAACTACACCATTCGAACCCAGGTAAGTACATGTCAAATGCTCAATTCTTAGACCGACAGTAATGCTCCCTGCGTTTGGGGGGCCCTTCGCGCTGAGTGAGTAGCGGAGTCTGGGTCTGACGTTCAGACACCAAACGCCAGCGTCGTCTGCTATGATGATAATGCAATTAATTCAAAGGTGCAAGCGAGCTGGACAAGAATAACCACAATAATCCCTGGAGAAGAGGAACATGGGGGAAAAGGACAAACACAAATCTCCAAACACAGCTGGGTGACTGGGATTATTATCGTCGTCTGCTATACATTGTTTCAGCTTAAAGAGATGCTGAACCGAATTTTAGAGCTAACAAACAAGGCTCAGGCGATAGGCGGGACCCTGCAAAACCCAAACACGTCACTCATACATCGATATTAATAACGGTTGCCGGTATTTCTGGAAAAGAAGTGCGCGATTGAACACGGCCGACGAGGCCGACGTCACGAGCCTCCTATTCCCTTTCATCTTCGCTTCTTCCCCTCGAGCAGGTGAATAAAAGCAAGGCCGCTTTCCCTCCATCTCAACTGTTCCAGGAGGATCGTGACGTCACAATCCTAGCTTGATCGGGTCCTTCTTTTCGAAAATACGGCCATCCGTTTGAGATATCTATGTATGAATGATGTTTTGGAGTTGGTAGGCTATCGGTTCAGCGCTTCTGCGGCCTCATTTTCCGAAATCCGTATTTCAATTCAGCATTGCTTTTAGCCCAGACGCAGCCGTTGCTACAAGCGCGAGCTCCGGGCTTTCAGTGTCCCTGCCAAGCACGCGCGCTTGTGCAGTGCAAGCACTGTTCTGGGCCACATGCTCGCGCTTTTAGCATCGGCTGCGTCCAGACTTAAATCGAAGTAAAGTCTCGTAGCATTCGTTATAAGACCCTCTACGTTGCCTAGGGGGCGCTCCAAAAGTGGACTGGTTGGAACTGGTTATTGGGTAGTGCTAACTTGAGCGTCTCAAACGGTCACCCATGTAGGAGCGTCCCTGCTCTGGTGCGAAACGCGATAACAAGGAAAAGACAAAGAAACAACAAATTTTAACGCCTTCGAAGCACAGTTCAAAGCTAAGACGCGTAGAAGGTGTTACAAAATGCGCCGTATCACGCGTTTCTCACGACACCTTATCTCCTTCTCTCCTTCATTTGCGCGCAATATAGACCTTTTACGTTTACCCTCCTACGCAGCCACATAAATTATAAATCCTGCATGCGTGATGAAAAAAATGAAAGCCGTTTACAACTCCCTGTATCGCCGAATTAGAACGCAGCTCTTGAGGAGGATGCAAGGGTACTGAGGGGAAAGTATACCCCTCCTTCCTCCTCCTCACCTCGTGATCCTGCCTGCTACTCCGCCACAGGTGCCACGGGGCCCCCGTGAGGTCACGTGACCCCCCCCCCCCCCGATGTCACGTGACCCCCGTTTCCGACGTTTCGGACGGTTTCCTCCGGCGACGCCCGTTTCCGGCTTTAGCGGCATCGGCGTCGGCGTCAGCGTAACCATGAGGTCACGTGACACCCCGCTGAGGTCACGTGACCCCCCGTTTCCGGCTTGAGCGGGTCGCCGTCACCGTCGAAGTAACCGTGAGGTCATGTTACCCCCCTGAGGTCACGTGACCTTATACTCCGACGCCGACGGCGACGCCGCTCAAGCCGGAAACGGGCGCCTAAGAGCTGCGCTTTAAAAAATAGCGAGGCATTACAGACCAACTCATGTTTACAGACAAATCGGAGTGCCCCTAGCGGACGCCACCGGCGCCACGCGTGCGCGATGGATTGTGGGCAAGAAGCTCACCGCCGCCCACAAACAAACCGTTGAAATGCGATGTTGTCGGCGTCGGTATGAGTCCCCGTGCTCTTTTTTTTGCATTGGAGTTGTTGATTCTGCGCCTTAAAGGGAAGATGGGGCACTTCTACATTTGAGAAAAAACGCTTGAATTGCGTTCATTTGGCCTTCAGAATAACAGATATCAAAATTATATTTCAATGCGACGCGCCGGAGAGCCACAACAGCAATTTCAAAATAGGGCTGAAGCCCCGCCCCCCTAGCCTTGGGCAGCCAAAAGAGCCGTCGATGACGTCACGGACAGCGACTGTCTTTCGCGTTTTTCTCGCGTTTAACAATACTTACGCAGCAAATGGTTTGGGTATTCGGGTTCACGGGGTAAAAATACACTAGAATTCACTTCTAACTCATTTTTTCCAAGAAGCTCCGTAGCTTCCCTTTAATGGCAATGTCTGACTACTCGAGCGGCCTCAGCGAAATTAACGAGGCTTGTTACACTTCAAAACCTCGCATGAATAATGTGACATGCGGCGATTTATTCCATGTGACACCGCAAAATAGACGCGAAAGCCTGATTCGCATGATAAGATTCCGCTCGCAATTTTCAGTCGCGACGTCGCTCGGGCTGCAAAAGCGTGAACCGTAGCTGAGATGGTCGACGTCGATACTGAAAATCGCAAGCAGAAGCGGACCAAGTGAATCAGGAATAACAAGTCAATGATGGCCGCTGGTAACAATGATCAACATTTCCTTGTATCTACTGTTTACACACCAAGCCTGCTTACCCAACCAACCTCCAAACTTAAAAGTCTTTCGAAGCCTTCATTTGATTCTTACCGCAATTACCGGCCCAACCTTTAGTCTACTAGCGGGTGTTGTCTGAAAGAGCAGACGACAAGCAGAAACGTTTGAAAGAGCAGACGACAGTTTAAACGATCAGGTGGCCGTTTGAACTTCAAGACGCAATGAAGGTAGTCCGCGGGTGGCCCGTACAACTTGACAGTTTTCTAGGGTTCATGTTGGAACCAAACAAATAGATCTGATGGCCACAAGTATCCGTGAATTCAACCCAAAGTGCTTCCCGCCCAAGCGATCGTGGTCCCACGGCGTCTGGTCATAATTTTTCGCGGCACCTGTCCACGTTATCGGACAAACCAAGCACACGAAAACTGGCCTTCAAATCTTTCTCGACTCGACTCGACTTCAAACCTTTCTCGAAGAGAGGGCAGGTTTTTGTCTGGTCTCTTTCAAAACAACGCAGGATATGCGAGTCTCATATAGTGACTTCCGCGCACAACCCGAAACCGGAGGTGCGCTCGACGCGCCACCATCGCGCCGTGACGTAACAAAGTTGAGTCCATGAATAACCTCGAATATAGCCTGGAACAAGTAAAATTATATAGACACTTTACACACGCGCCAGAATACAGCCGCCATTGTTGACCTCCTCTTTGTCTTACCTAGTGGCCGAGCTACTGAAGCAGGCTTTGCCGAGCCCCCACAAAGGCGAATGCTATGGAGAAGAACACAGTAGGATCTAAAATGACAACAACCTTCCGTGCTGTGGTAATGTAGTAAAGTAAACGCAACAGATCCTTTTCGAAATACTGCCCTCTGTTGGCAGCTGTCGAATACCTGCATAATGGCGGATTAAAACCGCAACGTCACGGCACACTTTGTGCGTTTGCTTGGAGTGGGACAAGTAACACACCCACAAAAAAAGAAAAGGTGATGAGCGCAGTTATGGTTGCACTTTCAACGTTGTTTGATTGGCTCGTTGGCTCCTAGTGTTGGTCGCGCTCCGACGTGACTCTCTTATGGAATGACTTGCACGTTCCACGATGTCAGCTGCTCCGTCGTCGTGCAGGGGTGCCGACCTCCTAATAATCGGCACGCGAATATCGAAAGGGGTCTAAACGCCTCGCAAGTGGTCTCATTTTCGTCTTCTGCGCATGAGAAAGGAAGTAGCCCTGACGTCAGAACGCCAAGCCCTGATTGGCTGATCGCGACCCCCTATCTCACCGTCGTCTGCTCCTTTGCAACGTCGTCTGCTCGCAACGTCGTCTGCGTCTGTCTTACCTTTTCTGCGACTTTCGGAAGTCGAGCGAGCTCGACTTCGCCTTTCAAAGAGGGCAGACGAAATAACTCGAGCGGTACGTTGTTTTGGTCTAACAACTACCCGGCGCGCATCAAGGAGGGAAGTCAGAGGACTCCCTGGCGAGGTGTCCTGAGGTGCCGAAGTTTGTTTGCTAAGAACCGAGAGTGAGCGTGTTTAGTATCCGCAAGTTCCCTCCCAAATACTTTTTCCCTCCTTTCGTGTGCGGCGAGACTCCTCACTCTTTAACGGCGTCGGCGGTTGGCGCAGTTAACGTCGTCTGCTTTACGTCTGCTAGTCAAAGCGATGGCTTCTTTACGTTTCCGGCGTCTGCCGGAGATTCACCGCTTTTTCACCGGCGAGAGTCACCGTTGCCTCGGGAAACAAGGAGATAACAAGAGGAAGAAATTGACCTCTTAATCGCCGAGTCGCGGAGTGCCTGCTAGGCCTAACTGCCGTGCTCGCATGGTCGCGTTCGGTGGAATTGTGGCCGTTGGAGCTTTTCCCGGGTGTTTGTGGATCCAGCGTTCTTGTTCGTCGTGGTCTGTTTCAAGTACTTTTTACTTTTTTCTTGCTGCTTGAAGTGGGAACGCGTGTGAAGCGCACGTAGAAAAATAGACGTCCGTGGGTCGTCGCGACCGCGACGCTGTCGGCCATCCTGATTTGATCGTAAGAAGTGCGTAAGACAGCTTCGGAGCTGTCGGAGGATTTCGTCGTAACCTGCGCAAAACTTGCGAAAATTTCGTTTCGTGAATACGAATTTGTTCTTAAGTTTTGTCGTACGCACAATTTTGGCGTAAGATCGTTTCGTGAACCTGGCCTCTGCACTTCCGAAAGTCGCAGGAAAGGTAAGACAGACGCAGACGACGTTGCAAACAGACGACGTTGCAAAGGAGCAGACGACGCTCAGATAGGGGGTCGCGATCAGCCAATCAGGGCTCGGCGTTCTGACGTCACCGCTATCCCCTGCGCAAGAAGCAGACGAACTTGCCATCCGCATAAGTTAAGAGCAGCGCGCAAAAAGGCGGGGACAAAGAAAAGCACACAGGACGAGAGCTGATAAAATCTTGCAGATTGCCCTGGAATGGCCGCTGATCATTCCAGCATAACTACTTCACCTGCATCACTAGCTTAAAAGCTGAAGATTAGTTATGGCGGCGCCCACGCACAGCTGCTGCAAAGCGTGTATCGAAAACGCAAAACAACAATGATAGACAGTCGCGATTAAAACGCGACCTTCTCACTGGAGACCTGCTCCCGGTGAGCTTCTCCCAGTGGATTTGAACGTGAACTTCCCCCAGCGATGTTTTCCCGTACACCGGAAGTTTCGCTATTTAAGGTTGCGGCGCACGCATAGAAAAGGTTCATAGCCGCAGGGCAGTGTTCCAGAGCACGCCACCGTTGGCTAAATGAGGCAACACTGGGAAGGCTAAAATTGGCAGCTCCCCGGCGTACTCTTGCAAGATTACGTTATTACAAACTCCCAGCATTGTGATGGAGCGCAGAACACTACTGTCGGTTTTTAAAGGTTCTCAAACGTTAAATATATTAATGTGTGTGCATCTGTGGTTGTGTGGTTCTAGCATTAGGGAGTTTTAGTAGGTGTCTTCATCGATAGGTTGAGAGAACCCAAAACGGAAACTATCAGAACAAAATTGAACGTCCAAGTATTATGACCAAATTTCAGTGAAGCCGAGCAGACAAGAGCAGTTTTTTGTTTGTTTATGCTGTTTGCACCCCCGAAAATTGCAAACGCGAAGACTTCGTCGAGCTGCCCTCTACAACATCCTCTGCAACAGTGTGTTCCCGAGCGCTATTTGGACGTAAACAAATTCCTATAACTAAATCGATGAATTGAGAGTAATGCATTTTTTTCAGCGTTGTATCTAGGCGGAGCGTTTACCGCACTCAACTTCTACGGGTGTAGATTCTAGAAAACATATCTGGGCTTATAAGCCTTGTTTATAAAGATAAACGGTAAAAACTTTCTGGTCGACGGTGTTACTCACAGACGGCAAAACATAAAGCAAAAAGGTAAAAACTTATTTGAGAGAAATGCCTATTAAAATCGGATCGAGGAGATCCAAGCGTGTGCAGTATGATCGGTGAGTAGCATCGTCGTCCAGAACGTTTTAAACGTTCTCCTCCCGGTGCACAAAAAAAAGGACAAAACGTTTTTGGGGGCTTAAACTTTTTTTCTTGAAACCCACACACGTTCAATTTTAGTTTAATACCACCTAAGGACACCTCTTTAAAAAGCTTTGTTGCATTTTTTTCATTGAGTTACGTATACATATTTATATTACGTCGAATATCACTTGGAAATAACCACTGAAGGCCCGTCCTTTTTACCTCTTAGTCCTCGGAGAGATGGTTACTTGGTGACACGTTGGACGGTCTTCTTCGCGACTTTGGTCTTCCTGCTGGTCACCGTGGGAGCCGTATGCGTGACTTTCGTCATTGTGAGCACAGACTACTCGTCTGCGTTCGATGAGAAGCCGCCGGAGTTGCCCGGCATCGCTGTGAGTACTCGAGGAACACAGTTCCCGCTTCCTCGCCGTGTTCACAAACTTACTTCGACGACAGCCGAAGCGCTGCACCAGCACCACTGAGAAGAATCAATGGCTGTGCACAAGATTTTTTTTTTATGTCATCACAGCGAAAGCGAGAGGAGATACGAATTGGACCCCAGTGCTTACGTCGGCGTTCGGCTGAGTCTCGTGTGCAATTGACTCGACGAAAGACGACGGGCATCTGGCTCGGGGCCAACTTCTGAGTTGGAGCCATTCAACTGCGACGACATTATGTGTAGGAAACGGGTAGTGTTTGCAGGCCTTGATTATTTAGGTGGTGTTGGCTCCGCCTTCTGCTGAACGCTCTGTGCTATCCCCAGACTGTACTCAGTGACACACAACACACAAACTAACCATGCGTCAGTGTCCCGTGACGTTACAGCGTCACGTGGCGTAATGGTGTCACGTGCAATGGCATTATTGTGTAATGTCCCGGCTTTGACATCACGTGACGTCGTGATTTCACGTCGTCATGTGACGTCAGAGTTTCACGTGACGTCATTGTTGGGGGAAGACTTTACGCGGATAAATATAGCGGAGAACGCATCCATATGGTATCACGTTGCGCCATGACGTCACTTTACAACTATGTCTTCATGCCACGACTTACACAAAACACATCCCGAGATTCCCTGCGAAACCCCGTCGACATCGGGTGTCGCCGTACAAAAAACCAAAACAAATACGTGTGTTCTTGAGACTTTTGTCTTTTCAATTTCTGCAGACGGTTGATATCGACTCAGTCAACCGAGCTCCCCACAAACGCCGCTCAATCATGTCAGGTTGAAGAGCTGTCACTTCGCACTGTTTAATTGTTTAGAAATGGAGAGATGAGTGTGCGATCACCGCAGCCTATAACACGCGCTTGTTGGTCGCTTTGAAAAGCTAAGAAGCCAGGTGCCGTTCGCAAAAACGGTCCAAACGGCCCAGCCCAAAGCACGGTAAAAGAAGATAGAGGTGTCCGAACGGGCGCCGCCTCGCCGTGGAGGAAGTGTGTCGTGAGTTCGCTCCCTTTTCTGAGAAACGCCGTGAGATGGCGCCGCATGACAAGGGCTCGAGGAACCGTCCTCATTGGCGCAAACGTTTCCAAGGCCGCGAAGCGCACGATCGCTCCCACGAGTGGACCCCTAACACGACAGCGCCCCGCCGGGAGATGCTCAAAGTCAGGGTGGAATTTTGACCACCTACCTGCCTTTGTTCCGACAAATGTATCTTCTTCCACCGTCACGCAGGGGCTCAAAAAGGCCCTTCCGGAAAATTGCAGAAGGCTTCGGGCAATCCCAGACTACGCAGCGTGTCGCAAGTGATTGAGGCCTGTTCCAATATACAGCCTCCCGGAAATCGCATAGACACTAGCGCCAGTTGAACCCTGTAGCGTACATTATAATAACTATATATGACTGAGAACGACAGGAAACAGAAAACGTCTATAGACTTTCTTCTGTTTCTCTTGCACGGGCACGCTCGTACGAGTAGAAACATGGCGGCCGCCAGTCACTCTGCTTGCCATCGTCTACAATGGCGGCCATTGCTGAGTCGCCGGCTCCTGAGCGTGTGCTGGCGCCGGGCTTCCTCAGTTCTTTTGAAACGCGCATTCCACACCACCGAGTTTACCGTTTTTAGCAACCCTACAAATGATAGCTCGTTGAGAGCATGCGCAGTGAACAACGGACTTAAACATGGCGACCATACCCCCCGCGGTTTCGTTCCCTTCAGGTGGAGATGCACCTTGAGCCCAAACCTGCTGCGAGGTTTGATATGAACACGGACGCAGTCATCTCCCGCCTGATCAAGGACGCCGACACCAAGCACATGAAAGAAATGCTCACGTAAACCGCCTCATTCAGTGCATTCACTTCACTCGCCGACAGCTTGACAAAAGCAGAGCTTGGAGTGCTAGGCATCTTCGCTTCGCACTCGATGCAAGTGCCAGGTCCTAGACGAAATATTTCTAAACTCAATAGACCGATCTCACAGATAGTTTGAGTACGCCACCGCTGCCGACATGCATCGTGGGAGCTGTAGTCTTTCTGCACGCGCGGCAACCCTGCTGGAGGTCTGCGCGAGCAGAGCACGATTGGCATGAGCTGTCTCGTGAACTGGCATCTGCCTCCTACGAACTACAGTTATGGCGGCGTCACGCATGCGTGGAACGCTTTGTGAGATCGGTCTATTCGCATTGAAGTAATGGGTCAAGCAGGCGTATACACGTTTTTTTTAAACATTCAAAACAAAAAGGGCAGTTGAAATTACAAAGTTATTCCTGCAGAATAACGTTTTTGACCGCGGCGGGCGGGCACGAGTAATCTAAAATATTATATACATAAATGAACTAAAGTTTGGTAACTTCCCTGTGAACTATTTCATTTAGCTGGAATGTTTAAAATTCGTCACTTGACTACTTAAAGGTTAACGGAAATAAACAGCGCGCAAAAAATACACAAAGACGAAAGGAAGGTGCGAACGACACCTTCCTTTCGTCCTTGTGTATTTTTTGCGCGCTGTTTATTTCCGTTACCATGAACCAACTCGCCTACATCACGCCACTAATACTTAAAGTTGTTTTTTTCTAAAATCTAGCTGTTTATCTCGCTTATGAGAACAACGAGCTATAAAGTTTATTAAATTATGCTAGCTAGTAAAAATAGGCAAGGACGTTAGTGGGCTAGTTTTAGTTAATTGGGCCACCATTTTGTATCTGATACACGTGCCCTAACGTCCGCCGCCGTCAAAACGCTACTGTAAAACACCTAATGTTCGCGAAACCGTAATTTTCGCGAATATCGCGAAGTGAAAAATTCGCGACACTTAAGGGCATGCGAAAATTTCGGTCCTCAAGATTTTCAATGAAGGAGTCTGGAATTCGCGAAATTTAATGGCCGCCAGTATGTCCTCCATGACCGGTTCGCGAAAATTAGGGTCCGCGAAAATAAAAAATTTTACGGCATTCTGCAGGGATAAAATTTGCTATTTCCAGTGTCTTTTTGATGCGAATATATCCCATCTGATAAAAAGAACCTCTTTAATAATATGCATCTACTTACAAATTCTTTCCAGCCCAACGACTGCACGGCATTTTCCAATACAAATCGCCTATAACGCGAGCGTTTTCCCCGCTGTATTAAAGTTAGTTATTCAGGTTGAATGTATTCGCTATTTTGGTGTCTGCTATTCAAACTATTAAGGAAGGTTTAGAAAAACATTTTGCCCTCGCAAAAAATCGTTGTTTACAAGTTTGCCGTTGCTGTCATTGCAGGTTCCTAGCAAGCGAACCTCACCTGTCCGGAACGGACAGGAGCGAGAGGGTCGTGGTCGACTACATCCTAAAGAAGTTTAAGGATCACGGTCTGGACACATATGAGAAGGTTCCCTACGACATCCTGAATCAGTACCCGGACCCCGCAAAGCCAAATAAGGTACAAACAAGGAATCATACACCCCTTTAAACAGCCCTCGCCGAAGTCCCGAACGAACGCCCACCCCCGGTGGAGAGATAGCATTATATTTACATTAGCTCGATCCTGCTACAGTAACCTGGAAGCGCAGAATGTGTTGTGGATGAGCTGGGCACATTCTATATGTGTGTGTGGCGCCACCTGACGTCATGAGGTGTCATAACCGCGACGTCACATGACGTAAAAGTGTTACGTGACTTCACGGTGCGACGTGACACCATGGCGTTAGTAACGACTTGACGTTGTTTGACTTTATGACGTCACGGCGTCACGCGACGTCGCAATGTGTCATGACTCTGACATCACACGAAAGATTGTGACGTCACGTGACACCATGACGTACTCCTGGTGACGTCTTAATGACGTCATGACGTGGCGGTGGTATTATAATGACGCCTTGATGGCGTCTTTATGGCACGTGACGTCACAGACCTCCGCGACATGGCTTTGTGGCGTTTCTTGTGACGGTCCTTCGTGACGTTTTTTTTTTGTTTTTTTTTTCGCTAATAAAAGACATTTTGCGTTGATATCAGGCAGGCAATCTTTTTGGGGCGGGCGAAAAATTCGTTATTTTAAAGTAAATATTTTATGGTGCGACACTGAAACCACGATGTCGCCCGGATCGGGTTAACGTGAGCTTTCTGCTTCAAAAACCTCTTCCGAATAAAACAGTTATTTAGGCCAGAATTTGGCTTGTGTACGGCCATTTTTAGGCCCCAAACGTCCCCGAAAGCAAAGAGGGTACCAAACTCGAAATTATTTGCCCAGAGTCCAAGCACGCTGTCCCTAAATCGGCAAAACAAGTGCCAGAGTTAGGCCTCACTGACTGGTTATTCGGAGCAGGATTCTTTGGGCCTCAGTTCCCCAGGACGTTTAGCATCTCGCTAGCGGCGACAGCCTTACGGAACAACGGTTCGAGAAAAGCGGCAAAAAAGTCGAGAAACTGGCAGACGTCACGGTGCCCGGTCTGTCGGTACAAGTTTGTATAGCGCTCATCTCGGATGCAATTATGAATGCAACGTCTCGAAGATAACCAGAATAATGTTTTCCTTTGCGGCAACAGCCAAGGGCGGTATTTTTAACGCAGGAAAACGCTATGAAGGTCAAATTACGCGCAAAAAACATATGTGTAGCGTGTATGGGAAGTTCTGCAACCGAGCTAATCTAGTAACGCTAAGCAAGTTCTGGTTGTGATATCACGAAGTGAAACCACAACAGGGCACTACCAAATCATCTCGGCGTTAATAACAGCTATCGCCGTAAAATATGTGAACATGATAAATTATGGCCCTGCGTTTTTATAACTGTCAGCGACCCTGCGGCGTGCAATGTTGTCTACCCTGTGCACGTCTGGCATGCTTGTTTACCCGCTAAATACGCCAACGTGCTTAACCAATGACAGCGGGCGTTTGAATGCTTAGTTCGTTATCGTGCGTTCCTTGGACGTTCTCTATGGTATTTGATTGGCGTGCCCCCATCCTTGCGTTCCGTTGCGATAAAGACGCATTTCGATAAAGCCTATAGACGCTCAGCTTTGGCCATGGCACCGTTCCTCCGCAGGTACAGCTGCTCGCCGCCGACAAGACGGTTTTGATGGATGCTTTAATGCACGAAAAGGACATTCCGGGAATCAAGACTGCGGGCGTTCCGGCATACCTGGCTTACGCCAAGCCAGGGATCGTCGAGGTAGTTAAATGTTGAACTCAACTTTTGACTCGCCGAATCGATTATTCCAACATCTATGCATGAAATGCCCGGCAATGACGTCACACTGGAGCGGTGGCGCTGCAGGCCGCACGGCCCATTCGGGAGCCTGTATTACAGAGAGTGTCCAACTATTCGACTCAAGTCACGTGGTTCATGTGACGCGTGTTTGCAATACGGGCGGCGAGGCGGTTGCAAAAGCCTCGATCGTCTGCTAACGTCTCCGCCTTTCCGCCTGCTTTGTTCCTCGTCACGTGACAACGCCGCGCTTGCGCACTTGCAACCGATCTCCGGAGAACGCGTCCGCCATTAAATAGCGAACGCTACCCACGTATGCCCCATGGTTTGAGAAGGCCCGACATGGAAAACGCTTTTCAACTAAAGTGAAAATTCTTCTCGCGACCCCTCCCATTATGCCTCTCCCACTGTAACTCACCCTTCCACGGATGCGCCAGCGTTTAAATGTGACGTACAACCGGATTTTGGTTTTTTTAGAGTGGTGATTTTAGAAAAAATAAAGCTAACGCGTTAAAAAAAAAGTCTTTCATGCCACGCATTTCACGCCGTTGCTCTTACGGCGTGTGCAGGCTGACGTCATTTTCGTCAACAAAGGCACATACCAGGACTTCGACAAGCTGGAGGCGGAAAACATCAGCGTGGCGGGACACATCTGCCTTTCTCAGTACGGCGGCGGTCACCGCGGCAACAAGGTTCGTCTTGTACCTCTCGTTTTTTAATCACTACACAGTGGGCGCTTCATCAACCGAATTAGACAAACAGAAAGAGACACGTTCCAGCGTTACACGAAGTTTCAAGTCATTTTGCGCGTAATGTATACAACAACTCAACGCTCTGACGTCACACCACTGCGGTGGCGCTGCTGTCGGCACTGCGCATGCGCAGACGATTCATCTCGCGTGCATCTCGGCGCTGCTCAAGCGCAGTTTCCGCACGTGGTGTGGGCAGACGAACGTTTGTTTGAAAACAGCGTTTTTGTGTTTATAAACCCTAAGACCCGTAGAGCCTCTTTTGTCACGTAACCGTTAGCTGTTTTTTTTTTTTTTTCTCTTTTGCCAGATTCGGATCTGCGCCGAGCGCGGAGGCATCGGCACCATCTTGTTTGCAGACCCGAAGTCTATCGCCCACAGCGAAACGGTACTCTACCCCAATAGTTCATTCATGCCAGGTACGGCCATGCAAAGGGGGGCGCTGTACACGTTCGGAGACCCTGAGACGCCCGGTTATCCGTCCATCAGTGAGTACAGATTCGTTTCAGGTGTGCGTAAAGTACGCTCTGACACATGAATGGGTCACTCCCCTTAAGGTTTTAAGACACTCCCCCATACGGTGAGTGCTACGACACTCACTTAATCCGGGGAGCATGCACGTAACACTCCACCCCCCCCCCCCCCCCCAACCTATTTCTTAAGAAGGGGTGACAGTAGGACGAGCGCTGTGTTCACCATTTATTTCCCTCTCTCGGCGGGCATTACTTCAGGGGATGATACTCAATATAAGATGATTAATTAAGCGGAAAACAAACAGCGTAAGGACAAGGACAGAGTAGAAGGCGGTAGACACACACAGCGCTGTGTGTGTCTACCGCCTTCTACTCTGTCCTTGTCCTTGCGCTGTTTGTTTTCCTCTAATATGAATGACCAACTAGCCCAATCGTCAACACTACTGATTAATTAAGAACTATTTGTCAATTAACTTTTTATTTATTTCCTTTAGGGGTCATGTTATAGCTGCAGAAGTCACGGAAGTTACAATTAGAGGCCAAACCACTGTAATGAATTTGTAAAAAGTAATGGTATTTTATATTAAACCACAAATGTTCGCGTTTTATCTTCCAATTTAAAAATTACCGGTAAAAAGGGCATCTGAAGTTCTGCCTACAGTGACGTTTGGAGGAGTGATGCAGCCGTTTCAATCCTTTCGTCACTATATCGTCGACGTGTCCTTCGTGAGAGCGGTGACGACACAAGTGATAACGTGACTGAAACGGTATACGTCACTCTTCGTCGTTGTGGGATGAACTTGAGGATCACCTTCTAAAGCGCATATTTCAAAATCGGGCGGAGGCAAAACACAAAAATTGATCGATTACCGTGTTAAAAAAACTTTTTCTTTTTGCAGTTTTCTTTTCCAATTGAGTCGGCGGCCAATAGCAGACGGTTTGGCTACACCACCACTGCCAGAATGCATGGAGGAAAGTTATTTAGAGGTCTGGGCGTGTGGAGCACGAGATGGCACGAGCCCTCTGGTGCACTGCCGTTTGCCTCCTGTGAACTAAACTTACGCCGCCGTCACGCATGCGCAGAAAACGCTTATACTTCCTTTTACTTCATGTCCAGACGCAGCGGACGCTTTGGAACTGATGGGACCGATCAGACAGCGACAAAAGGGCACCATCATGGTGTTCGTCGCGTTTGTGTTCGTGTTCTTTCATCTCCGAAACAGTCATCCACAGAAAAAGGACCCGTGACTTGCGCTTTTCATGCTGCTTTATTGTTTTCATTAGCTCGTAGCCTCGGCTGCATCTGGTCTTAATCGTAAGTATAGTGAGATCGGTCTATTGCCTTCTGTCAATCCTACAACTCCAAAGAGAGCCCTAAAACCAATAATTAAAAAAAATATATATATAGTTTACGTGAATTAGGTAATTTGCCGACATTCAACGGAAGTGGAACGCAGCAAACCCCGGGGGCTGACATCGGTGGCCTGGAAGGGAAAGAACGGAAAAGAGAGGGACAGAAGAGCGGAGAAAGAAAGCAGACGAAAGTTGAAGGGGCCGGAGTGCTTAACAACTTTATGTGTAGCTTTATTAAATGCACCATTCCGGTGGTTTCCTACAAAGCAAGCTAGAAAAGAGCAAATGACAGACCTTACGGGTGATGTCTCGCTGCTTCTTTGCACGCATTAAGGCGTAGCCTGCGATATGAGCCCATCGGAACCATCAACTGGGACCACCGAAATCCGCGTCAATGATCCCGCCGTTCCGAAACGGCCCGAATTCATGGTGCCTTTCCCTCTAGATCAGGAGTCTTCCAAACGTATGATCAAGGGGCCGGATTAAGGATCTGTCGCAATCTAGAGGACCGGGAATAAAGAGTAACAATAAAAGAAGAAAAGCGACGTAAACTTAAATAGGCATTTACATAGAGAATTGACTGTTAGAGTAAGTATTAAAAAAAAATATGTGAATGAATGCATAATCCTTTCATTTAAAATTTTATATTTCATTAATTATGACATTATACACAACAATGGCGACCAGGAACACTTACCGGTCATAAATCAAAGCACCTGGAAACTTTGGCCCATTCGCGAAGTGCAACAGAATAATGAAATGATAAAACTAATGCTAGCAATATGCAATAGTTTTGACAGAGAACAACAATGTGCATGATAACGCCACACATGATGATTTGCCAGTTGGCACATCACCTGGGTCGCCAGCCAACATATGATCTTCAGCAGACGTGGGGAAATCTATTCTGCGCAGAAGTAGGGAGGCCTATACGTCTCCCTAGACATATGCGTACGCCTATGTCCAGGGGGACGTAGGGGTGACCGGAGGGAAAAGCGGGCGCAGGAGCGCAGTCGACAACGCCAAAACAGAAAAGGAAAAGAAAGCGAACGAAGGTGGCTTTCCTGAGCATGCAGGGTGTGAGGGGAGCAGCAAAATGGCAGGACATTTATGCTATGATAGAGATACAGTGTCTATCGGAAGTGTGATTGGTGGAAACTCGCCTCAGGAATGAGGAGGAACCGCCGGCACACGATAAATTCAGATAGGAAGGCCAGAACAGAAGGGACGGAAAGCGAAAAGAAGCAGGGGTGGGCTTCGTGGGAGTAACCAAACGAATGGGAGAGGCAAAAGGGATGTTGGGGGAGCAACTCTGAATGACAGGGGAAATAGGGAAGAGAAACGTGGCCCTTGGAGTAGTGTGCCTATGGAGTGGAAACAGATCAGATGAGACAAACAAGGCGATACTGAGCTTCTACAAAACGATATCGAGGGACTGACCCTACCCACAATCCTGCTTGGGGGCGGTAATGCTCATATGGAGGAGCTGGATGGGTAGGCAGACAAAACCGGAGAGGAACTTCTGAGTTTGATTTAGATAATATGGTTGGTGATGGTAAATGGAACTGTGAAATGCAAGGGGAAGATCAAATGGGCTGTCCGGGATCTATCGCCCCGCGTAGACTATTGTTTCATGTCTCCACTATTATACAAGAACTTGGCGGACATGAAAATAGACGAAACCGGTACGATTACTTTTTAATTATTTTATTTCTTCGAAATACTATCGGTCCTACACAAGACCAGGATAGAAGTGGATTCGCACAACACAGAAACACCGCTCAAAATGCACCGATCAGTAACACGCATGTAACACAACGATGAAATGACCACGCTAGGTACTGCTGGGAGAAATCTATGAAACAAGGCAACTAAACTCTTCTCGAGTTCCAGCAGTCATGACAACTGCCGGTAGCTTGTTCCATTCTCGCGCTGTCTGCAAAAAGAACGATCGTACCTAAGACAGTCCTTGGAAAACTTCCGCTCTTCCACACACCGAGTATGCATGTTGCGGGTTATACGCGTCAGGCTCTCATTGATATGCTGTTACTTATTTACAAGAACCAGGTTATTTATTATATTTTAAAAGAAGTTAAGCCGCTTCTGCTTCCTCCGCATTGAAGGAGGTGTAAGTTCGCCCTATTATAAAGAGGAAGGGAACACCGCAGAGTGACATTGGAGTTTCGGTCGAGCAAAACACGACATTCACGGATGCTAAAGGCGCCTAGAGGGCTAACTGACAAGGAAGCACCAGGAGTGGCAGAGGAATTAGAAGTACAAGCAGAAGAAGAACTCATTCGACAGTATACCGATGCTGTGAACCGGATCAATAGCAATGTTACAAAAGAAAAACAGGAATGGGATCCACACAAAAACGTAGTGGAATGGCGAGGTCACAGAGGCCAGAAAATGGAGGAGAGAAGTATGCAAAAGACACAGTGAGGCAATTTTGATGAAGTTAGGAATGAAATATGTCCTTAAGGCATGGGAAGTATAGAGGGAGAAGAAGGTTACTTTTTCGGCGCTGGTGCAAGGAAATATAAGAACTGTGGACAAACAGTTACTCAAAGACTTGCGAAACAGTGGCAGAAATGTCGCTAGAACGTTTTGCCAGCACGTTCGAGGGGAGGAAGAATGGGCGGAGCCCGTTCTTCGACACTAAAGGACTGTAAATGGAGCAACTTTGACTAGAAATGACTGCATGGAATACATTACTGCGGCAATGACAGAAACCTTCGGAGAGCCAAAGGGCGTAGGCCAGAATGAACCTCAGAAGGATAGAACGGTGGATGTCAAGCAATGCCGCCTAATAATGCAGGGTAAACTGAAGAGGGCCTTGCAGCGCCTATAGATGGTCACACGACAATAGGTCTCGATGGAATCCCAGCAGTATTGCTGAAAGAATCTCAAGTGATGAATACAGGCGAGATACCGAAGAACTGGCAAAAGTCTCGTGTCAGGACGTTGTACAAAGAAAGGGAGGCAGACTGATCCTGAAAGCTATTGGCCGATAACAGTGACATAGGTGCTGTTTCGGATGTTCACACATGCGCTAATAGAACGTATACAGCACTGGACAGATAATAGGGAATTGTAGTAGACCCTTTCCGCGGCCCGCTAAGCACCCGGATAGCGCTCCGTAATCCGCCACAAGACCTTGAACTATGCAGACAAGGCTGGCGGCACGCATGCGCAGCTGCGGCGTTTTCTTCGGGGATACCGCAGCGGAGAAGAAAAACGATCTACTACAACTCCCTAATGAGGTAAATCTCGGTGAATTGCAGAACGGGTTCCGGAGGGGAGGAGGTCGGAGAGCAACCTATTTGTTGTTACGCAGGTCATTGAGATCGCCATCCAAGAACAAAGGCAACTATACCGGGCTTTCCTGGATATTTCCAAGGCCCACAACCCCGTAGATCATATATACTACTACTATGTCAGGAGCTTGATCAACTCGTAATACCGGAGAAGTGGAAGGAAATGCCGCAAGAAATATACAGGGACACAAATGTATGGTGCAGCAGGGTGAAAAGTGCACCAATACGATCAAAGCCAAGAGGGGAGTGAGCCAGGTGTGCACGCTCTCATCACTACTATTCCTGCATATAGCTAGGCTTGAGGGTGCGCTGGGAGAAAGCGGAATCGGTTTCTGCATCAGGTACGGTAAAGAAAATCGCCAAGTATTGCACAGAATCCCGGCGTTAATCTATGCAAAATATATCGTGCTCCTGAAAGTCACTCGAGCAGCTTTAGGAGCAGCTCAACATCGGCGCAAAAAGGTAACTAAGTGAGGGCTGATCTTCAACCCTATTAAATTTGAGGTTCTCCGAATTGATATGGAGTTTGATGAAGCTCAGAAATCGGAGGGCACTTCAACCATGGCGACGCGGATGGTGACCATCCCGGGCCAGAACATCGACTGGAAGAGTGAATATAAATATTTGGGAATGACACTGAGACCGGGAAGGCAGTATCTCAAGAGGCATGAGACCAGACTACGAGCCACCACGAATTTCCGCAAGGGCTACCTGGGATGCAGAGCGCTCTGGGGTTTCAGCCGATATGAGGTTGTGCGAGCACTATGCAAGATGGTCGCGGTTCCCGGTCCGACTTTCGCAAATCCTGTGTTGTGCATGTCGGCGCGCAGGTGGGAACACCTGGAGGGGAAGCAGCGGGAGGTGAGCCGCCTCGCGCTTGGGACACACAGAACCACCACGGGAGAGTATGCGCAGGTCTTCTTTTGAGGCGTGTGAGGCCACCATCAAGCTAATTTATGAGAGGTGGTTATGCACGCTGCCGGAGCGCTGATGCGCCCACTAGGTGTGCAATCGTCAAAACATCATCACTCGATGGGTGAAAAGTGTGCGCCAACTCACGGAGCGTTTCCAAGTACCCTATGTGCTGCTGTATGAGGAAGCGGCGCCGGGCATGGCGATGCGAGGGCCAGATTGCGTGGCGAACGTTCAACTGGCCAGATCGGTCGCCGTGGCTGAAGCTCGGCCGTCCCTCGCAGTGTACGTTGCGAAAAAGAAGACCATAGTCTGCGAGTATTTTTTTTATAACTCGAGGGACAGCGAACGTTTGTGCGAAGCGCGAAGTAGGGTCCTAAGATTTCGCCAACTTCAAGCCATGTTCACGGTTGGACTAGAGACAACATGAGTACTGTGCAGTCAGGAGGAGGAAACGGACGTGCACATGTACTTCAGCCGCCAATGCCACTCGAGGTGCAAGACTATGCTAATGCTCTGGGCCTGCGAGAGAAAAGACCGGCGCAGCATGTACAACCGGTATGCACAATGCAGTGTATAGAGCCTACGACCAACCAGGCCGACGGAGAGCACAAGGTGGTCGTGAAGAATCTGGGAGTGCAGACCACGAAGCAGCGGTTAGTTAGGTGTGGTGCAGAACTGTAGGGAAGGCAAGAAGAACACCGGCGTAGGGAGGTGATAGTCTGAAATGATTTTTTTCTTTTTCTAGTTTATATGGCTAGGTCCCGTTTTAAGCTGTGATCAACCTCAATGAAGGGTTTAGCCTATAAAATCCAATTCATGGAATTTAATATTACATTCATGAAGCAGGGGACTATGAATTGTGATGCTAGTGATGGCAATGTTCAATGCATAATATGACGAAAGGACCCGCGTTACATGATTCACATTTTAGAGCGCAGCTCTTAGGCGCCCGTTTCCGGCTAGAGCGGCCTCGGCCTCGCCGTCGCTGTCGCCATCGCCGTAATCGCGCGTTGCATTATGGGACGTTTCTCATTATGACGTCACGAGTGACGTCACAAAAAGCACGAGTGACGTTACGAAGGTCCCGACCTTCACAGTGACCTTCACGAGGGTTACTAACGACACGACTGACGTCAAGAGGGAGGAGGGAGAGAGGGGGAGAGGGGAAGGAGGAGGGGAGGAAGAAGGGAGGGGGAGAAAGGGAGGAGGAGGGAAGAGGAGAGGAGGGGGAAAAGGAGGAGAGGAGGGGAGGAGGAGACGGTACGGAGCAGGAGGGCCTACCCTCCTCTCCGTACCCTCCCTGCCTCCCTCCCAAGAGCTGCGCTCCAATTCGGCGTTAGAGGGAATCGTAAACGCCTTTCATTTTTCTCGTTCTTTTTTGCATCTTCGTTTGCGCATTGGGTACGCGTCGCGGCGCCTATTCTTTAGGCGCACTTTTTTTTCGCCGGTAGCAGCGGGTCTACTGGAAGCCGGCCGCGGGCCGGTCGGTAGACTTCCGCGGGACCGGAGTTTGGGGACCCCTGCTCTAGATTCTTGAATTAGCCGTATACGGTGAGGGCCGCCGCCTACGTACTCCAATATACCGGATTCGCCAAGACAGTCGAAACGGCCGTCTCCGCTGTCTCAAAGGCTGTTCATACGAAAGATGCCGGCAGCCACCTCTCCCAATTCAAAGGGGAAAACGCGGGGGTTCCGCGCGTACAGCCGTTCTTACTGCGCAAAAAAACTGCCGACGCAAAGTCTATTGCATTTCCGCGGGTCAGATGAATTTCTTAGTAAAGCTTCTTGCCTATGGTGGTGGAGGCGCTAGGTGCAAAACGACAGCGACATCACCTGCAAACGGTGCGAAGCTTTGGTATATAATTTTTGTTATTGCAGAAGAAGCCATGCGAATGAAGGACAGCGACGACATGCCTAAAATACCCGCCCAGGTTATCGGCTCCGACGACGCTAAGAAGATAGTCGAGTAAGTTATCGTAGCATGTTATTGTTTTCTTTGTACGCTAAGGAAACGATGCTTAGATAACCGGGGAACTGAGAAAATTAGTTTATGCAATCTTCTTATTGCAATCACGTATTGTTGTTTTTTTTACTTTAGTTTTAGGAAATTCTTTTTACGGTGTGATTTAGTATGTTATCTCGTCGATTTATTGGGTAACATAGGTCAAGTGTTGCCATTCTATGGAATAAAACTGGGAAGGATAAAAAATTTAAGATATGTTTCGCTTGGGCAAGCTTGTCCTCACAGCAGCAATACAAAGATGAGTTGTACACTGGGACTGTAGTGTTATGGGGAGGGATGATGAAAACGTTCAAATAATAGTAAATGTGCAATTATATTTTGAAATTCACGCATTTTAAACAAAATTTAGTGATGCGAAAATGTCGAAATAAAATTTTATAACTAACAACTAGACAAATGATATATGAATACTCTTTTCTGTTACTTAAAGGGAATCTGAAGAACTTCTTGAAAAAGACGAGTAAGAGGTGAATTCTAGAGTATTTTTATCTCGTGAATCTGAATATCACGTTCGTTTTCCCCGGAGATTATAACTAAATAAGAGAAAACACGAAAAACCTCCAACTAGTCCTTACGCCATAAAATTATCTTTCTGCCGCCAAGCGTGCGCCTGTAGCTCTCGTGGGCAACGCGGGCAATTGCAAAGCTTGCCAGGAATATTTCTTGCACTGACACCAGTCCTTGACGTCGTTTTCTGATCTTTCTGAAAATCGCAAGAGTGCGCGCGCATAGCTTTGATAGGCGCCGAGGATGTGCGAGATGGGAGATTCCGAAAACCCATTTTATGACGTAACGCTTTGAGAAGGAGGGGCGTAAGCGGTACTGTGAAAATTATTTTCTGCAGCGTCCGTGCACCAAATTGAGGAATAATCTCAATATTCGTGATCCTGGAGGTCAAATAAAGAAGATTTAGGTGTTTTTACTCAAAGAACCGCTTCAGGATCCCTTTAAGACGTCTGTTGCCCAACCCCAGATATTGTTAAAAATATAATGGCAGTACACTGTGACCTTCAGCGAGGCATAGTTCAAATGTCAACTGGTTTCGTACATACACATCGTTTGTTTCGTATCAGTCACCAATAAAAAAAAAGGCAGGTTGATTGTGTTTAAGAGGCTATTGCTATTGATGTTTATGACTTTTAAATTTGCATTTTGTTTTTATAAACTAGCACTTTCCTGCTGACCACCAGAGACCGGCCGTAGGCCAGGTCAAGCTGCCTCTGAAAGTTTTTTGTCTAGGTGCTCCGTTGGCTTCTAGGCAATATATAAATTGATTGATTGATTGATTGATTTATGAGGGTTACACGTGAGTTACGCTTATCACAGATTCAGATCACCAGTTTCCGCGAAGTGTGTATACCGTGCTCATTTATTACTGTTGCATTTTCCTATACTAAACAATCAGCAGTGACATGAAACCTGATAATGAGCATGTGTATAAGCTTGGCGTGCAGACTCACCGACCCCCATCCGTAAGTCTGCACGCCAAGGTTGAATACAAACTACATACAAAGTAAAGCTCATTTTCTTTGTCGTAACAAACTAGGCTTCCACGGTTGCTCTGGTATCTCTTTCCTTTACATTATTCAGAAAATTATAATAGCGAAAAATAAGAAGAAGAAAAAACTTCACTGTACTCAATGATACACATCACCAAGCGAAATACCAATTTACAGTCTGCCGAGGAAATTCCAGAAAAACTTTGGAGACAAAGGGGCACAAAAAAGGGGACAAACGCAACACCGTTTTAATTTTGAAATGGTGTCGTGCTTGTCTCCTTTTTTTATTTTCTTTTGTGTACGTGTTCCCTTGTCGGTCGCTAGCTCGCCTGCGCACGTACCCTTATTTCCTGCCTAGGAACACTGATTATCTATTCATGGATCCTCATAAAGCACCACACGAAATGTATTTCATTTTTTTTATAAATAAAGTTAATAGTTAAAGAAAAAGAAATAAAACATTTGTCTGAGTTAAAACTTTGTGGAAGATTACAACTCTGACGCTTTCACTAGTTTTTTCAGAAGTGCACACTAGTTGGTGCTTTGCGAATCATGCGAATCCGCCATTGTTTTTGACACGCACCCTAATCAGGTACCGGACGCGAAGGCTGCGTCCGTGTTCGGCGTGAACTCTCGGCTTAGTTCGAATCAAGAACAAGTGCTGTGACTCGGCGTTAGTTGAGGACACGGATGCGAGCCTACGCTTCCTGCCCGAGAAACAGTGACTTCCAATGCTGCTCCATTGGGTTCTAAAAAGGGTCTATTGGTGTCGCTCGTGAGGCGGACGACAGAACAAAAATAGGGATCCCCCTGCTGTACGGTGGCATATTCAAAGATACTCACATTTAAAGGGGGAAATTATAAGTGTTTCCCAAAGCCTGAGGGTTTGGGGCTCCATCCGTGGGATGATAAGGGCGAATTGTTTTTTGAGTCACTTTCTTTTCTTGTTTGCTTTCATGCGAAGTATGCTCGGAGGAAAGGAGATGTTCGGCAAGAGTGGATATGGCACGCCTTATAAAACCGGACCGATAGGAAACGGAGTGTAAGTAAAAAAAAAAACAAATCTTTCATCAGAGATTGGTTATTGGTTAACTGAGAAGCACCTTTTATTCGATTCTCACCAGGAAGGTTCGGCTGGAGGTCAACAACAAGTTTGAGGTGAAGACCTGCTACAATATTATCGGCACGATCAAGGGAGCTGTAGAGCCAGGTAAGTAAGAAAAAAGAAATGAAAGCAAAGACCACGTCAGACTTGTACATAACACGATACCCGTACCTTATTATTTGTTATAAGGAAATAACGACCGATTTACTTTTTATGAGAAAGAGCGAGCAATACATTTTCGCTAACTTTTGATAATGTAACGAACAAATACATATACCTACCGCTACTTCTGGAGAGAACGTGTGCAAAACAAGTACCCAGCCTAATTGCACCACGAGTGAACGCTGGATAGACCATAGGAAGATGCGCACAAGGTTTGTCCCTATAGCCGCAGCTTTACCTGAACGAGTGCGTTAACAGCAGGGAATCAGTGAGGACGACAAAGATTGAAAGCGGCTACTGTTGTGTGGAACTCTAGAAAGTGTCTAAAGGGCGCGAGTTCCCGTGAAGAGATAGCGGTTTGCTGTGCTAGGTCCACGTGCACCCGTGACTTTACCTGTACCGTAGAAATTTGTGAGCTAAATGCTTTTAAAAGATCGGTAGGAGGGGATGAGAGCAGCAGCCAGAAAGAAACCAATTTGTGTTTTGAAAGATTATGAATGGGAATATTTAATTCTAAGCGGTGTTTATTGACTAAAAAAATTATTGCATTGCCCCTTTAGCTGTAAGCGTGAACTGAGTATAATGATGACGTTTGGAAGGCGGGGTAGTAAAATAAAAAGTCCGGCTCCTTTATGTGCATTATTATTTTTTTTTATTTTTACGCGGGGAATTAATATATTGTTTAGTGCATTTTAGATAAGTTGTTTGTAGGTCTATCAAGACGTATACGTTTCAAATGATAAAAGCGTTCTTGCTTCCCCCGACAACCAAATATTGCAAGCACGACTACACGGCTGCAGCGCACGAACAGGACCCAAACCTCGTGTTTTTTTTTTTTAGGTGGTTGTATTGTTTTAGGTCATAATATAGTGGTGTTCGCAAGCGCGTGCTCGACCCTGTACACGACGCGTCTCCCTCAGACCGGTACAGCGTGACCGGGACGCACCACGACGCCTGGCTGTACGGCGCCGTAGATCCGTCGTCGGCGACGGCGGCGCTCATCGAGCTCACCAGGTTGCTGGGCAACGAGGTGCGCAGGGGCTGGAGACCCCGACGGACCATGGTGTTCTGCATCTGGGGAGCCGAGGAGATCGCCATCGCGGGCTCCCAGGAGTGGGTCGAGGTAACTCTACCAGGAACTAGGGGTGTCGCGAACCGGCCGCGGTTCGAGTTCGACCAGGTTCGACTTTTTCGAACTTTTAGTGAAAAGTTCGTCGAACCTTGTATTGAGGTTCGACTCGTGTGCGCATGCGCGACAGGCTGGCCAGTTGGCTTCGGATTGGATGGTAATGGCTAAGAGATGAATTAAGTGCAGCGCTGATCGGCTATTTCAGTCAATACAGTACTAAAATTTAAGTTATTAACTTCTTCAGTGAATAGAATTAGTTTCTTTAAATTGCAGCTGTTCACACAATAAAATAACCCTTTGCATAAAAAAAGAAATTCTCCAAACCTAGACATTCTTGTATCAAGGTCTGGCCACACTGTCCACAAAGTCGAACCGGTCGAATCTGGTGAAAAGTTCGAAGGTTCGTCGACCGGTTCGACCCAGTCGAACCCCGAAAGTTCGACCTAGAAATCTGGTTCGACTAAAGTTCGCGACACCCCTACCAGGAACATAGCCAAAATGGCGGTGAAACTAGTTTCGTACATTCGTTAGGTATACCGCGTGGAATGAATCATTTAGGTTCATACCAGACTAGTACGACACTCGTTACGAGTAATCAAATTACTTGTAATTGATGAATTTTTACAGCGGAGCTGTTAAGGGCTAGTTTCCTCAGGATCGTGGCCCTCGCAGAGAAATGAAGACACCGAACTCAGGAAGCCTACCGCCATCTACGTGTGACGGTGGCAGGCCACGTATCTGGTTGCCGCCGTCGCTCATAGATGGCGACAGCCTTTCCACTCTGGCTTGCCGACTTGCGGCCGGCCATTACTTGCCATTGTAAAGCTCCGCTGTTCTTCCTTCTTCACCAGAGTGGCTGAAAGATTTCTTGTGTAATTATGTAATCATTTGAGCATAACTGTTAGAAAGTAATCACAAGACTAATTTGATTACGCTTAGAACTACTAAATTTATTTCTAACCGTTGCTATATCCCCTCCCGTATTTAATGGCGTCCTTTCGTTCTACAAGTTACCTACTATGAAATGCTTGAACCAAATCTCCGACAACACGAAGTTTTATCAAAATTGGTAGACTAAAAAGACAAGTTCTTTTTTTTGTAATTTTGGGACCGTAATACATCAAGGAACAGTATACTAAAGGCGCGTCTTCGAACCGGCAGAAAAATCTGTCGTTTTGAAAATTTAAAGCAATCGGAAAAGTAGCGGTTACCTTTTCAAGCAACAATCAAGTAATTTAGATTAATACGCTTTAACGAAGACTAATAATAATTGCAATTGATTGCTTTTTCAATAACGTGTACAAGTTTGGTTCCTACCCAGGTACCACGCAGGAAAAATGCCTAACCTGGAACGAGCCTCGGCAATCTTACGCGGAGAGCAAGTCAGGTGCTTCTTGCGCAGGAGTTGTGGTGACGTCAGAACGAATCCGAGCTTTAATTTGCCTTGATTTAAAAAATAGTGGGTAGACTTTAATACTAGATGCCTTAACCTCTACCCTCTATTTTCTTCTTCAATCAGCCAATAAGAGCTTGGCGCTCTGACATCATCGCTACTCCTGTGCAAGAAGCAAGCAAACTTGCGCTTCGCACAGGGGCTTGACTTGAACCTAGTACGCCTTTTTACCTTCACGGTAGTTAACAGCTTCAGAGCACTTTTGTTTTGGTGTTTTGTGGCTTCTTTTTGTCTCGTCACGCAATTTTCAAAGGCTCAAGTTAGAGTTAAGGATGGCTCGTATAAATCGAACAACAAGAAGTTAAGCCTAGCTCAGCCACTATTTTGGCGATATAGGCTCTGATGTGCCAGATGACAGGCGAACTATACCAGCAATGAAGAACTGACTTTAGTACAATTCTGGAGAATGAAGACAAAAAAAAAAACTCCAGGGAAGGTTAAGTTTTGCTGCACCTTCGTTTCTTCGAGCTTATTAAGGCACTAAATTCCCAGACAACACTGTGATTCTCAGCTAGATTTAGAGGGGAAATCTTCTCGGTAAATTTAACGGTCCACGTCGTACGCGCACAAAACACACACGGGAGCCGTTACAAGACCTTTATATAACGGTTATTGCCGTAAAATAAACGCTAGACAGTCGACTACATGTTCAAGGTGCCAGTTCGCATGTGTGTAATCTCATAGATAGGTTTTTGACCCAGGATAAATTCCTGCTCCTTCATCATGGCGCTGTGGGCTACACCAACGTGGACAACTGCGTGTCTGGTAAGAGGCTTGACTTGGCGATATATAGGGTGGTCCAAGTCACCAGGCTCGATCTAAAATAGACCGCAAAAATCTACGCCTGCACGTAGCCATCTAAACTTTTCGTCAAAGGTGTATTTCACAGGTCGATTTTTCTTGCAAAAATTACAAAGCGTAGTTATTTTTCTGTCAAAAATAGGGCCAAGAAACTTGCCAGGGTCTATGGCAGGCGACAACCCAAACGACCAAGTCCAGTAGCGGGGTGTGTTTAAAGTTTATATTGATAGATGGCGTTGGGAGCAGCGTCCGAAGGTGCAGCCGACCAGCGAAAGAAAGCAGACGACACGCAGACGAAATCCGTTGACAGCAAACGCGCCGTCGTTATGCAAACGTGTCTTTTCATTTTAAGTCTTGCTTTCATTGTACGGATTCATTTTTTACCCGAAGGTAAATTGAAAAAAGATTATGTTCATTTCAATAAACCACGGTTGTCGCCAGCCGTCGCGATAAAGAGGTAGCGCCATCTATCAATACGAACGCCAAACACACCCCGCTACTGGACCCCCGTCGTCTGCGTCGCTGCCCGCCGTAGAACCCAGCAAATTCCTTGGCCTTCCAAAAAAAAATTACTTCTGTTTTCTGCTGTCAGTTCGAATGAAAATAACACTACAGGAATGTGTCCGCGTTCCTCCCTGCGGCCATCCGTTACTGAAACTAATTAATTTTTAAGGCTATAGCTCGACCAGAGAACACTCCATGGTCCACTCTTGCTCGTGTTAGTCTCACCGCATGACACCAAAATATCTCCTGACGTCGCAGTGTCAGTGATGTCATCATGTAACCTGACGTGACAATTTGTTCGCTGAAGAAAGCCGGTAAATATTTCCGCTAAATTCCGATAGAATGTGCTGCCGGTTCCAAAAACCATGAAGTGCTATCACACCTCCATTGAATTTGTAAGCATTGGGATTTATTTTTTCTTTCCTACAGGAACAATGTTCTTCGCCTACGCTTCGCCCCCATTCACGAACCTCGTTCAGGAGGCCACAAAAGTGGTGAGTGCTACCTTTGGGACAGAAATGGGGTATGGCCGATTGGTTGCGGTTAGTTGGTGTTGCGGGTATCCCTCCCGGTGGCTAAAATCTCCCGCAAGAAGAATATTCCAAATATACGACCGGCTTTATAGGAAAAATGTACCCATACAAAAAAAAAAAAAAAAAAAAAAAACTTCGTGTCAAATATTTTTTGACACGTTGTCAAGACTACCATAGCTTCCAGTTGGCACTGCAGCGATGGCACGTGGCTTCGTCTTGTGTCTCATTCGCGCTAGCTTTCGTGCGAAAGAGACGCCAAACGAAACGACGCGCTCGCGCAAGCAGCTCCGAGAGCGTTACAGCACTGTGAAAGCTGCGCTAGTGTTGACTATGCGCCGAGAAAGTGAGGAAGAGGGGGTGACAAAAGCGCGCGCCGACGTCAGAACGCCGAGCTGTGATTGGAACGATTAGTGGGTAGAGCAAAAGCTAGTAGCATTGGTCTCCACATGCATCCGTCGAACGCGTTAAAACGCGGAACGCAGGCGTCTGGCGCTTGGTTTTCGCGTTCGAACGCGTTTGACGACTCGAGTGCAGACAAAGGCAGCTAGCTTTAGGTCTACCCACTAATCCTTCCAATCAGAGCTCTCGGCGTTCTGACGTACCCGCGCGCTCTCGTCGCCTCCTCTCCCTCACTTTCTCGGAGAATGCGGCACAAAATATTCGACGCCGAGACAAGCAAATGGCCGCCGTAATTCCCACGTTGGTATTTCCGACCTCGCTTCGATTATTCGAGTCCGATTTTGTGCGCCGAAAATAGGTGAACAGATTTGAAATTCAAGGGAATGTGAACTGCATTCTTGTTTTTCGGGAGCGGCTCGGAAACTTATTACTGAAAACGATCATGTGAAGCGAAAATTAAAGAAAATAAGAGGCATGCCTTAAGTGTCCTGAGCGGAATTGGCTGGAACACTCGTACTCCCTGCCCTCTAAGCCGGTCATGTGACTAGAAAATGCCTCTTGCGGCTATTTTAGCCGCCGGGAGAGATGGCCGCATTGATCAGTAAACCGCCACTGGGGCGGATGGCAATAGTCGATGACATGTCGAGAGCAAAGCAAAAGCTCCTCGCACATCTTTCCACTTCAACAGACAGAACGCTGGAGAGCGGATGACCTCCTTTCCAGCGCTCGCTCTGTTAAAGTGGAAAGAGGTGGGAGGAACTTCCACTTTACTCTTAACCTGTCACCGACTATGCGGGTATTCCACCCGGTGGGCATGAGGGATCTTTAGGTCACTTGACAGGTTCCGTCTGGGGGAAAAGCACCTATGCGGTGAACAAGTCGTCTGCTTTTTGCGCAGAAGTTGTGGTGACGTCAAAATGACGCAGAATTCTGATTGACTTTGAAAGGATGTTCGGTGGACCTCAATGCTAAATGCTTCGAGGTCTATCCGCTATTTTATTTCAATCAGTGAACAAGAGCTCGACGTACTGACATCATCTTACCCCTTGTGCAGGAAGCAGACGAACTGGCGCTCCGCAAAACGTTCGAGCCGATTCCACTCAGCAAACGTAAACCTTGCCTATTGTTTGAGCTTTTTTTTAATTCTCGATTAGCACTAGCTTGTTAAGAAATAACTCTACATGGCGCCCCCAAAGAATATAATTCGTTTCGCTTGCGTTCCAAGCCCGATCACCCTCTTTCTACGCGCCAAATTAGACTCGAATAATCGAAGCGAGGACGAACTCATGGCAGCCGTTAGCCTCGAACGCAACTCGGCGTCAACTATCTTCTGCTACGCTGCAAAAGCTAGCGTAGTTTCTACAGTGTTCTCACGCTGTCGAAGCTTTTGCGCGAGCGCGTCATGTGACCAGAAAATCCCAGTAGCAGGGAATTTTAGCCACCCGGAGTGACACCCGCATCAGAGGCCAACCGTCCCTGGAGGCAGTCCCATCCAGTCGTCCTTAGTCTAAGAGATATGTGCCGTTTCTATCATACCATTCTGTATGGTCACTCACGGGAAACAGTTTCCTGACCTCCTTCGATAGCATCACGTTTAATCGCCGAGTTCTCCAACCCGCAAAACTGTCAAAGCATTAATAATAATAATAAATATATATATATATATATATATATATATATATATATATATATATATATATATATTTGCTTAAAACTATGAGAAGCGTTAAATGACCAAACGGGAGAGCTGTCAAGAAAAGTATAGCCGTATAGGGAAGCCCGTATGAACGTTTGCAAGTACTGTCTCTGGTCGCCGCCATGTAGCTGCTGGTGTGGGTAGGTCGTCTGATAGTCAAGCATTGCTGAGGCCGTGGGTACGCCTCAGCAATGCTTGGCTATCAGACGATCTACCAACACCAGCAGCAAGATGGCACGCCCAGTGGTCGTACTTGCAAACGTCTAACTTGCAAGGAACAGATAAGTGAAACTGTGGAGGGAGTTCGAAAAACACTGCTCACTCCACGTTTCCCCGACTAGTTTCGAAGGTCGCTCATCAAACTCACAGCAAATGCCCTCGTGTGCATATCCAAATATAGTTCGACAAATATCAAGGCTATGTCGCATTGAAGGAGTCAACTCTTTCGCATAATCCTGGTTCCAAGCTAAGCCAGCAAAAAAAAAAAAAGCTGCAATAAACCGAGTACCTATAGTTCTGTTGTCAGTCCCAGCACGCGCTATCCAATACTGTTTTCTTACAACTTATTTTAACTATATACTGTGTGAGCTTTTCTGTACGACCGCCCATATCTCGTCGCTCGCTCGTCAAAGCCGGCTCGGAACATTTTAAGGACAACTAAAATAGGCTATACTAAACTGTATATTTGGCGACCTTAATTTCATAGGCATGCTTTAAAAAAGTATTTGAGGCGCAAACACAGGTTACGAGACGCGAACAGGCGAATCAGAATCCGTGGCGGTGTGAAGCAGTGGGAAGAAAGAAGAGTCCATACCCTGAGCAGATCTTTCTGCGAACATACAGGGGCTCTAGACCAGGACATGGCCCGCAGCATCCCCTAGCCAGAAAGGGGGGGGGGGGGGGGGGGGATTTATTAGCGATGACGTGAAAAGCAAGCCTTGCCTTCTACTTCTTTTTGCACCGTTGCAAAGTGTTGAACGTTTTTCTTTTTTCTGTGTGTTTCGTGTAGGTACCATTCGATGACAAGCAGTCCCTATATGAGATGTGGACTGATTACGTGTTCAATAAGGCCAAAATGAATGAACTTCCGTGAGTATATACACTATAGACCAACTCAGCTTTATGACGTCAGGAGACTGCGGTGGCGCTGCTGTCTTTACTGCGCATGCGCAACTGCTTCGCCCCAGGCGAATCTGCTTTTTGCGCACGCGCACACCCGCTTTGGGCAAACACTGGCTTGTCTGTAAACTGTACCTCGGTCGATACATCACTTCAATTCCTGTGAAATATTTGCACTCGCATTTTTTTAATTGAAATTGGTTCAATATAATATTAAACAAATCTGAACTAAACATACATATTTTAAATTTCAGTATATTTTGGGGGCGAAATTATTTAATTTTTAATTTTGAAGATTGAGAGGTTTTACGTGTTAAGACTGAAAACCTGATATCAGATATTGTAACAGGGGGAGGGGGCAGCACATCTTGTTGCCGACGCGCTACAACACGTTTGATGGTGCAAAATGATTGCCAGATAAGCCTGCAAAAAAAAGAAAATGCCTATAATATTGTGTCTCTTAGACTGCCTATTCGACTTGCAAGGCATTCATAATGTGACGTCACTTCACCAAAAAGTGCACGAAACTTCAAGTTTGGTTTTGGCGTAACATAAATTTGCAATCTTTTTTAATAGCCCTCCTGACATTAGAGATAATAAATAGCATGCCAGGGAGAGCATTGCCAGGGTATTCCGCAAATCTGTTCGACGTGGTAGCTCAAAATACCTCCACCGCATTCAAAGAGCAACCTATAAGGTGTGCTCTTCGATATATAAAATACTCAAGCATTAACAACCTTAAAATTGTGTTTTTTGAAGAGCGGTCATCATCTTGTTTTTAGTCATTTTTGTGTAATAAGCCCTGTTTATTTTCAAGAGATTGATATGAAAACGTAGAGGTTAATGCATAATTTGTTCTTCCTTTTTGCTATTTCAAAGGAAACCTTTTAGACTGCAACTTTATGAAAACAAGATTTCTACTTGCTCAAATCCCAGATTTATTGTTGTTGTTGCTTGTGATGTTTTTGTTGCATTCTGGTACGTTTATATAAAAACGTTTTCATTTAGGGTCATATTATAGGCTAAATATGGAATCAGGATTTTTTAATGCCTCCTTGATATTTGTTGTGTAAACTCAAATTGAATCAGAGTAAATTCAAAAGGGTCAAAAGAAACTGACAAATCGTGCCATAGCCTAATTTGTTTTAATCCTGCCCGTATTCAATCCAAATAAAATATGCAGCACCAAAAACAACTAATTACGCTATGTCGAAGCCAAGTTCACTTTCGTAGTGAGATTCTAAAAGCAAATATGTTGTGCAAAATGTTACCCGGATTTAATTACGAAATAAAAGAAAACGTGTCTTAACCGATTACAAGGTCCGTCCGAAAAAAAAAAAAACGCGCCAATTGTGAAGAGTTTCGCGTACACGGAAGATTAGGCGACGGGAAGTGACCTATTTTCAATGTATTTCGAAGGTATCCCTGCTGTACTTGAAATAAAGTCACCCATATCCACTGCAAGACACTGTTAACGCAAACACGACGTCTGCGCTATCTTTTTCTTTTAAATTTTACTTTAAAAGGGTTTCGGCGGGCATCACAATTTGCCACTTAGGTGCCTACTCAACGGGAAAACTTTCCACCACTATAGAAGTTCCTATGATAGTCTATCACTTCTCAGAAGAAAAAAAAACGGCTATGACTTGTTCGCACTAACAGTGTCGTGGACTGCATACATATCTATACCGTTCTCTATGCACCGTTTCATTTCAAGTCCAAGTGCTATAAACGCTACGAGCCAACGAGGCCAATCGAGTTTCTTGGAAAGCGCTACACGGAATGTTTCGTGTTTCTAAGCGCCTGTTGTCACCAATCAATCCAATCAATCATGGCGAATGCATCGCGACATTGCGTTTTTAGTTTGCGAGTTTGTTTGCATTTCAACTATCCTCCGATCCCTTAGAACATGCGACGGAGTGTAGGCCTGTAGCTCTCAAGTTTGGCCATCGCCACAGGCGAGCAAACTCTAATATATCGAATACAACTGCAGTTAGCTTCACGATGAAAAAAATCAGATACTGGGAATATATAAAATAACGGCCAGGCATATACATGTCGTCTCAAAAACATGACACGGAGCTTTTTTTTTTATGGACATGGTGCGTGTGCGTGTTTCATATTTTATCTGTTCCCAGTCTCGATTTTCTTTTTATTATGGAGTCAATTCACCGGCTCGCCCGCGTATTGTATAGCGAGCAAGACAGTCGTCTGCTTTTCGCCCACGGTGGGGCGTTCGAACGTGGAAGTGCCAGAGTCTACACGAGGAGCAGACGACGTTCTTATCGCCATGATTGGAGGGAAACAAAGACAGCTAATAGCCCTTCGTGTCCACCCACTATCCTTTCAATCGGTCCTCGCGTCGCACCAACCTCGCCGCGCATGCTCTTGTTTTCTCCTCTCCTTCAGTTTCTCTACGCACAACATTGGGTTCGTTTTGTCTTTGCAGCATCACTGTGCCGCACGGAGGAGCGGACAACAACGCGTTCAACCATTTCGCCGGCGTGCCTGCTGTAGCGTTCACGTTCCGACAAGATGCTGTAAGAGACCCCATTGACCCCGTTTGGGTGTCGATCAAAGTGCTAACTATGGTGCCCGGAGCAGCGTCTCCGACCGGAATGTTTACTGCGGCTTAAAAAATGTCAGCTCGTTTTCCGCCTGATGACGTAACAGAAGCGTCATGCTGTCGTTGGGCACGATCCTGGGAATGGTGTGGAGCAGCGGACGCCTGGTCTGCTGCAGATCGCTCTCCAGGTTGACAGTCCACGAAAGCTTCAGCGGTCAAAGGCTGGAACGTCGCGACAACAACGAAACTTGTTTTCGCTCTTGCTTTTCGACAGTGTTTCTACGATCAACCGCCATGATCGCGACGTCCGACACCATGGTGCACGCGACTTTTGGGGCGGTATATTGGTTGCCACTCTTGTTGCCAGTTCGGGACAACATTTGATGTATGGGCGGCATAGGATGCTAGACACACCAGTCGGAGACGCGATCCAGACATCATAGTCTGAACAAAAGCAAATGGTGCGGACCTTACAAATTACACCTCTCTTGATCATCGTTATAAACCCGGAAGACAGGCGCTACGTCTTTGAATTCGCAGAGTCTCCCAGCGTAATCTGGTCTGACATCTTGCAAATCCCCGATAATGTTTATTTTTAGTTGTGTCGTCATAAATGTTTTAGGGAGCGGTTTTACAGCTGATGAATTCGGCTAAATTGTTTCTCGCTTTTGGTAATATATGGAAATGCCCTGCGACTTTCTTTTGTCTTCCTGGCGTATGTTGTGATTTTTTGCAATTGTGCCCCGATTAGCGCTGAACATTTTGTTTGAATCTGAGTGTCAATACTCACAACCTATTATTAAGCCATCTATAAAACGATGGTACCAGTGGCACCGCTCGTGCAATGGCAGTAAAGAAGGTAAACGAGCGCTTGGTGTCTTCATCACCCAAAATCGCTCGCGCTAACGGCAACCACGACGTCACACATTTACTTTTAAGTTCTTTGCAGACGACACGTCTGCAAAGACGTTTCGTATTTTGCACATTCCACCGACACCTAAACCGATATGGTTTAGGTGTCGGTAGTATAAGCAAAAAAAAAAAAAAAAATCTTTCGTCTACCATTTTATTAACATCATATATCCGGGCTTCATTTTCTACTGAAGATAAATATATATTTTTAGAATTCCTAGTGACCAAACTGGCACACTGGCGCCAACTACGAGGGGCATCCATACAATTTGTGTCATCGGCAGGTACAAAAAGTGAAAGCCGTTTAAAACTTCCTGTAACGCCGAATTGGAGCGCAGCTCTTGAGGAGGAGGAGTGGAGGGTATATTCCTCCTCCTCCCTCGTGATCATGCCTGCTAGTCCTCCTCCCCTCCCCTCGCCTCCGCCTCCTCATCTCTCCTCCCCCCCCTCCTCCACCTTCGTACTGCTTTCCTCTTTGCCGCTCAAGCCGGAAAGGGTCGCGTAAGAGCTGTGCTCTTACGCGACCCTTTCCCCCCCGAGCCATACTAGACAATGAGGGGAGGAGGAGGAGGTGGAGGAGGAGGAGGGCAGAGGTCCGGGGGGTCACGTGACCTCGAGGGGACGGGATCACATGACCTTGGGCGGGCCGTCACGTGACTTCGGCGGGGGGAGGGGAGTCACCCCCCGGGGTCACATGACCTTGGCGGGGGAGGAGGGGGGAGGAGGAAGAGCGGAGGGGGAGGAGGAGGAGGGGGAGGGGCGACGCCGACGCCGACGCCAACGCCGACGCCGCCCAGGCTGGAAACGGGTCATGTGACCCCCTCCCCCCGAGGTCACGTGACCCGCCCGGACCATACTACACAATGAGGGGAGGAGGAGAAGGAGGGGAAGGAAGAGGAGGAGGAGGGGGAGGAGGAGGAGAGGGAGGGGCGCGGTTACGCCGACGCCGACGCCGACGCCGACGGCGACGGCGACGCCGACGGCGACGCCAACGGCGACGCCGACGCCGCTCAGGCTGGAAACGGGCCCCTAAGAGCTGCGCTCTAAAATATTTTCAAATATTTGTGTTATATAGGACAAGCCCTCTTGTGGTATCGGTATGTTTATAGGGTTTCTCGCAAAATGCCCACTGATTCGGCTATGCAGAATGATTTGCACATGACTAAAGGCTGGCACATTCTAAATCATTTGCACAGCATAAAAGCCCCCACCCGCTGTGTTCCGCAACTACTCAGGCCTCCGCAAAAATAGTGCCGAAAGGAATCTTTAAAGAAAATGTCAAAGCTTTGCCAAGCCGACCTTGATGACTCCTTTGATCGCCTAATCCCCATAAATGAGTGTTTGATTTCTCATTACGATGAGACGAAGAAGGGAAGTGAACAGTGGAAGCATGCGAATTTATCACGGCGAAACCGGTGTGCTCCTGACAAACTATGCCTGCAAGGGCCAAACAGCTATGAGGAAATATTGCCGGGACCGCATGACCTGGTCACAGGAGGCCATCAAACATCATGGTAAGCCGCCAAAGGGAGTGCTTTTGCTCCACCGCAACAAACCGGTGATGCATGCGGCAGCTTTAGGGGAGAGAGGAAATTCTTCCTCTTTCCCAATATTCACCCGTCCTGG